>NW_024387346.1:185092-1588251 GCF_900408965.1 Simochromis diagramma | reverse complement strand
GTTTTGCCACAGAAAAAATAAAAACTTTAGCCTACCTTGTGTACGTTTCTGCACTAGTAACAAAAGAAATATCGACCTTTCCGCTGAATAAATTGTGTTACTAAAGTGTAAACTAATAAAAGTTAATATGCAGCAAGCCTAGAAAAAGTGCAAAACTCCACAGCTGCTGAAACTCACTGCCACAGACACTGGTGTTATACAGCGTAGGCCGTAATAATTAAAATCATTATATCTCAGATACTGTAGCAGCACAAACGCTAATTTTACCTGCACAAATCAGCACAAACCTAGCACTAAAAAAGTAGACCATTTTGGTTTGTTTTGGAGCAGTCTGGGGAGATGGTGACCTTTAAACATTATTTTATAGGTCATTCAATATCTCGGAAACCATAGCAGCACAAACACTAATTTTACCTGCACAAATCAGCAGAAACGTAGCACTAAAAAAGTAGACCATTTTGGCCCGTTTTGGAGCAGTCTGGGGGGATGGTGACCTTTGAATGACCTATAAAATAATGTTTAATATCTCAAAAACCGTAGCAGCACAAACGCTAATTTTACCTGCACAAATCTGCACAAACGTAGCACTAACCGCTCCGCCTATTTGCCTTTACGTTTCAAGTGGGTGGGGGGTCAGCTTCACTCTGCTTATAACGGTGTACAGAAAGAGTAGAACGCGCACAGGCACAAATGTTGAGAGCGCGAGCAACACATGGCGGGCAAGCGCAAAAACTGAGTGAGAGGGGCTGCTAGTGTGTGTGTGTGTGTGTGTATGGATAATAGCAAACACTGAAATACATATTTTGCACGCAGCAATTAATTTTGTTCACTCAAATTTAGCTTTTCTTCGCTCAAAATAAATTTCTCCTCAAAATACAACAGTTGCACCTGTAAATTCTTTTTACGTGTGCTCAGAATAGTGGCACAAAAATAACGTCATATCCCACCTGCTCTTGTGTTTTGCTGCTGCAGTCGCACTGCACAAGGCTGAGGTTGTCACTGTTTAGGCTTATAAATCATCAAGTACTCTTGAGTTTAACAGTTCTTTCATGTCACTGCATATGACTTAAATTCATGGAACCCACTGACAGTTTCAGCCTTTAATATTTGTTGGTCTCTGGAAGTATTTCATTCCTCCTGCTCCAAATTTCCACATATAGACAGAAGTAACTTGGTGTGTTTGATCTTTTCCTCTTATCTTGTGAGAACAGTGTGTCTCCCAGATCCTAGCCCTGACAGAGGATTAAAAATGTCACTGAGGGTGTTTAAACCGTGACAGCAGTGATAAGTGATAACATGTTTTCATTTCTACTCACTGGGGACACAAACTGAAGCCTCGTCGGCACTTTTGCTGCTCACCGACTCCCTGCAGTCGCTCCAGATGTTTCGCAGGACCCTCTTAGAGGGTTTGTCTGCTGATGATACTTTACAGTTTTTGTTACTGTCATGAAATCATCACTACTGCCATTTTGTGTCTGGCAGGGCGACATTTGCTGACGTGTAATTGATGTGGCTTGGTTTCAATGAACCATAAATGGGGAGAAACGTCTACCAGGCCCATCCTCTAAACAATAACCGTGTGTTCTTGTAAGCCCGTTTTAGAGTACAGTCAAAGAACCCTTGGGAATATTCCTTTCAGCACATTGAAACCTTGAACTCACAACACGAGCAGCTTCTGTTTAAAATAAGACACATTCCGAGGCCAGTCTGAGCCTGTGACTAAACAGTAATCTTATCCTACAGCCTACTGTGTCATTAAGATGAATGGTTTACAGAGATATTGTTCTCCTGTCAGAGCACTCATTTAAAGTGGTACACTCATATTTTGAGGTTCCTTCCCAGGGTCAGGGAGGTGCTGCCTTGCTGTGATGGATTTGTCTCGTCTCTGAAATGAGTGTACAGAGCACTCTGTCATTTGCTTCTTCAAATGATGTCAAACAAAAGAAGTGCCACCACAGGCATCATGTAAGATAGTTATCAACTTAAATGTTGTTATGCATAGATTGTATTTCTTTTAGTACTTTGTATTCACTGTAAGCCGAAAAAAATTGACCCAGAACTACTTTTGTGGGTCCTCTGGTTTTAGAATAAATAATACTTTAGATCAAACGTGGAAGACAGGACTACACCCAGACTGATATTTGGTCATTCAAAATCCTACATATCCAGTTTATTTTATGTGTGTTTTGTTGTTTTCGAGTGGCGTCCAGTCTGCAAACTATACAATATCAACACATGTTTGAAGGGTGTTTCTTTAGGGTCTTCTTTACTTTTTTAAATTTTTCAATGATCGGCCATTAAAAATACCAATGCCAGTATACTGGCAGATAACTAGCAGAGCAGTCCTTCAAGGTCTGACACCTCCCAGCAGGATCAGGTGTTTTTTGGACAGAGTCACCTATCAGGTGCTGTTGGGGATAAAGGGGTAGGATCCTGCGTGGTAACGACTAGATATAGTGTAGGTGGATGAATCTTTGGGGACAGTACTATTCTGGTATCCAGCTTTGGGGATCCTGAGTGAGGAGCACTGGAAGTTCTGTGCAGAGCAGCCGTGAATCGCTGCCAGGGTTTCCACCTAAGAATGAGTGGCTGAGTCATGATTGGAGAAATTAAAGAAAAATGACTGGCACTACCTGCTCGTGTCAGTACGCATCATCACCCATCAGATCTAATTGTGGGCTCGTGGGTGATTTGAAGGTCATTTGGGAAGATGGGGAAAACCTAATGCTGGAATTTGACTGATGTTTTTGAAGGAAAGGACGTGTGTGGGTCACCATTTTTTTTCCAAAAATGACGAATAGGTATGTCAAACATTAACCTTCTCCTCTCTCCAGCATGCAGTTTTTAAAACTCTTCTGCGCTGTCCCCTGCAGTATCCTAAAACACTGCGCTGAACTCAGTGGTGAGCGGAGTGCATGCCGACACTGGGAACTGGGCCCAAATTACCCTCCGTTGACTGGTTGTGGCAGCTTTACCTGGTGGAGATGTTGCTGGGATATGAATGAGTTTTGTTTTTACAAAGATTTCTTACTAGCTTTTGTCTCCTTTGGCTTTCTGTGTTTGTCTTTTTTGGACAGTATCTCATCTCACAACAATAAGCGCTTCACTGGTACATATCCTCTTTAGCAGCATGCTTCTTCTGTTTTTGTTGTTTAACAAAAAGGAAGTGTCTACGTCTGTATTTAAAGTCAAGAAATAGTGCCAGACAGGCTATTTTTTTGACATCCTGTACTGTGCAGATTTATAGCACATGAATGGATAACATGCTTTGAAAAGATGTTTCAAACTGTGGATTTTTTGGTTCTATCTTTACTTTCATTCATATTTTTGTATCAACTTTATTTAGAACATTTGAACTCAACTATGCCAATTATGTACTGCAGGATATCCCACAGGAAATGGAGCCTCTCCAGAAGGACACTTTTTACCTCCACTTTTCTTTTTCAAGGCAAAATAGCTTTCCACCACAAACATTTCCGATATTTGGTGAAGCCTTTGCACAAGACCACAATATAGATTCAGACTGCAACTGGAGACGTTGGAGGTTGCCGGCTTCGTTTTCCTTCCAAACATCACAGCCTCTGGGACACAGGCTCCTCTTTGGCCACCGCTGCAGGAAGTGACTGTTTCTCTCTCTGCAGTGGGAACCAGAGGGAGCGTTTCAGTCTTCCTCCACTCCTGCTGTAGGCTGCCACACCATATCACACATTCACTGCATTCCTGCCGAGGGTTACTGAGTTCAGTTTGTTGACCTCCAGACTAGAAAAAGAATCTTGGCTCGATGTAAAGCTGATGCTTTCCACTTAATGGGACAGCTAATTGCTGCTTGATGTTGCTGCTGCTGTCATAAACTGTTTGGTTTCATCTTCAGAGCTTATGGCATCATTTGAAGGCATTTTGAGCCAAATGTTCAAAGTGTCAGAGTATTGAGTAATTCCAGCTCACAGATCTAGAAATAATGTCCAGCTGTTCAAAAACAACTGGAACTACAACTGCAACCATCTCATGAATTGTACATCTGTGTCGAGTCCATCGTTTTCTCTCTCTCCTGTTTTCCACCCACAAAACACGCAGAGGGAGGGAGAGGCTGATGTGTCAAATCCTTCTTTGTACACTCTGGTTTGCACAGACATGCACAACAGTCCTCCAGATGGCCAAACAATTCACTCTGTGGACTTTTTATTTGTCTGTGATGCTTTTATTGAGAAACATTAGTTGAGCTCCCGTTTAAAGCCCAAAGCTCCTGTTGTCTGTATGATATGATGGAAGAATTATCCTTCTAAAAATACCCCAGAAGCTCATTTCCGTTTATATAATCTCCAAATATTTATTTAAGCTCGTTTACAATGTGATGTCTCTCTCTCACAGCAAAAATAATATGGACAGGCCCTCACAGGCTACATGCAATGTTAGGATCTACTCTTGATCCTGTCATGCCTATAAAAACCACCAGTCTGACAGAAGGGACTAATTTTTTTTTTTTTTGTTGCTTGTTTTCAGCCTTTGTAATCCCTCCAAAGATATCCCCCTGATGTTTATACTGCATATTATATGCTCCAGTGTTATGAGAATATGTAATGCAGCGTATTGTGGTGTGAGATGATCGTATACTCCTGTTTTTGAGGATTTCTAAAGAATAATTATAGGTGCGGTTTTTTTTTTTCTTACCTGTCTAATATTTTACTAAGGACTGTAATAGCATTTTTGTATAAATTCGAGTGAGTCTTAGGCCATGCTACATTAGCTTATGTCTCTGCACCACTCTGCAAGTATATCTATACAATACTAGATGGCATTGTTATTACCATGCTATGCGGATCTGTTCAGACCTCAAACACTTTGCATTTACATAAAAGATGAACTTACGTTGTTGGTTTGCTTTGGTGAGGCTGAAGCAAAAGGCCAGAAGGAGGTGACTCACTGTTGTATAGAAATATAGGAAAACATGGGAAATATTGGAAAACAGCCCTTGATTTCTGAGCTCAGTGAACACTTTTCTGATGAGTTTATAGTCTCAATCACCAGTTTCAAGTCTTGCAGAATAGAACACAAATCAACACATTCCTTTTTTTTTTTTTTTTTAAATGGCTGTGGATCAGGAGGTAGAGTGCGTCCTGTACTAATCCAAAGCTTGGAGACCAAAGTATCATTGGGCAAGATAATGAAGCCTGAGTTGCTCCCAATGCATTCGTCAGAGACTGAATGTTAGAAGACAAAACACACCTAGATGTAGACAGAAATAAGGCCCAGGTGCCAATCTGCAGCTTCCCCAGCTTTCCTGTCAGTTCACAAAAAGAGAAAAAAACTTAGATCCTTTGTAATATGCCTTCACTAACCACTGGTTAGAGCTGGACCTGAGAAATGTTGAAAAGCAGACGCTTTCGCTGATTTTACTGCAGCAGTTGACTGCAAAGATGGGTAAAATTGTGAAAATAAAGATGTATGGCAGATTTTAGGCTAGTGCATTACAGTGAGCAAAATATAGACATATGTAGTATGCGTTCATGCTTCATTCATTCATGTGGTATTCATAGTCAGTAGTGTGAAGACTAGAACACTATTCTTTCCATTTTTTGTTTTTCCTTTCCATTTTGAATTTCCTCTAATCTTCTTATGGGAATCGAGCAACATAAGGGAGTATAAGTAATAAGTATTTGACGGCCTGAGATGGTGGTAACGAAACAGAAAGCAGCCTAATGTCAGAAATGAAAAGTCTTGGATGTCTCCAGAACAACTCCTTCCTCTTCCTCATTTTATCTCATCTTGGCTGCTGTTCCAGGCTGACAGAATGTCTCGAGAAACGTCATGGAAAAGTTACAAGCTAAAGGGGAAGGTCACAGCTCTGAAGGATCTGAACACTTTCCATGTTCCCTCCTCCGCTACAGCTGTGTTTATTGTGAGTACTGCTTAATCTCACAGCAGAGAAGAAGAAGTGAAACAACTTACCAGCTAAATCACAAGACGGAATGGCAGGATAAAGAGCATGTGCACTTGCTCCAAACATCTGGTTCAAGGCATATGGTGACGGTTAGCTGTTGTAGACTCGTGAAGTGTTGATCGCTGGTATTTTCTTCTGTCGGCACGCCAGTTCATTCCACGATTGGTGCAGTGGTTTAAAGACTGTCAGCATCTAGGAAAAGAAGCGGTGCCTAACATATGACGAAACAAAGACATCTTTAACTTGGAGTTTGGTCAATTTTAAGCTTGTTTAAGTTGAGCATGAACATCTCCTAGCATGAATTTGTCTTGTTGCATAGACTTTTATAAAAAGATCCCCACATAGTTGATCTTCTTCTTTTCTTTATTTATTTAAAGAAAAAAATTGCAGCCATGCAGTGTGATGCAGAAAACAACATTTGTATACAACAGGAAATTCCAAAAGCTCAGTCATAAGCGCTGGGAAAGAGCACAGACATGAATATTTCACATAAATATTAGAGGAGTATTTGCACACAGCAGATCTATTAGCAGCTCGCCAGGACATGTTGAATGAGAACACAGCTACACTTCTTTTATCCTCCCCATACTGTCAGGAAAAGATCCCAGTTCGTGCCCTCTGAATGCCCACAAAGCAGCGCAGTCATCTAAGGACACGTTCCCAGTGTTGGTACTGTGAGTCAGCCACATGCCACTCATCGTGGTAGCCTCCAGTGACTGAGGGCTAGGAGTGGTGCTCTAAACAAATTTCATTTGACTGGTCTCAGGTTTTCAACCTTGAGAGAAAAAAACATGCACAGTTCTGCAGCATGCACTGAATAATTAGGAAGTGTTTAGACAAGAATAGGAAGAATTTACTGCATGTCTGTGATTCCAGACAGTATGTTGCACAACCCTGACCACTTGCTTGATGATTAGAAAAAATGTTTCCTCTTGGTTTTGAGAAGTCTCTGTGACCTCTTTCAGGATCTGGCTGCAATCAGAGGCTCAGTTTTTCCTCCTAGTAGTGTCTGATGTTGACTGGCAGTATACTGTGATTGTCTTTCTTGACTGCCAGGAGAGCCCCTTTGACAGAAGTAGGAACCACTCCTACAGTGATTTCATTTGTTAGTGACCCAGTTATTTCTTAGTCTCCACAAATAACTTTCTTCAGTGTTTTTTCCATTTTAACGGCTTTGAAATAGGAGGACTGGAAAAGTCAAGTGTTTAATGTACCAGCCTACTCGATTAACGTGCTACATAAGAACCAGTCCATTCCTTTTCTGTTGATAACGTCTGTATTGGTATAGTTTGCCTACAGCATGTCCTTCCTCTTTCTTATCATTCTCTGGGAGCAGATTCATGAATTTGGTCTTTGTGGAGGGTCTTGGAACAGCGGGTGTGAAATCAGCTTGTTAGTAAGGCTTCTTTGATTGCAGCTGCTGTCCTCCTTATATCAAGGAGTCTTCTTGTCTCTGACTGCTCTCTCTTTACCACAGGTTGTTCTTAGACAACCAAACCAAATCAGAGTTATAGCAAGAGCTAGAGCCCGTTCTCGGACTCATTCCAGTGTTGATAAGTCAATGAGTGCAGTACAAACAGGGCAGTTTGCTCAGTGCTGGTAGGAGAAGAGCATGATCAACACTGCAATACTCCAGATGTTTCAGTTTCCCACTGTTGCAAAGGAGAAGCAAAACCACCTCTTTGAACTGTCAGCTAGACTCTGTATATGTTGCTCAATCTCATGTCACACGTGAAGTTTTGCCAGCGGCTTCTAGTGTAGTTTTTGTTCCTCTAGCTAAAGCTAAGTCCTTCAGTTCTTAGACTTAGCCAGTAATCCACTCTTCAATGATATTCAAGTTTGCCAACAAAAGCATCTCAATATATTTCCAAAGCCATGAAATGAATCACATAAAACTCCAATTTTTGCTTTTTATGAGGGTTGCTAATTATAGGGATCTATGTCCAGAAAACCTTTTACCCCACAGCTCTAAGAGGCCAATGGGGTGTTGTCATCACCCTGCTGGGTGTTCAGGTGGTATGGACGCTCAAAATTGAATGTGACCTAGGTGTTTCAAACTGAGAGCATCTGCTAAAAATATCTCTATCACATACAGTGTCGGAGCTGCCTCGCTGTAACATTGTTTCTCTGCTGACCTGCTGTGTGTTCCTCTCTCGGCAGGTCATGGTGAGTGTCACTGTGGGGAGTGTAAATGCCATGCCGGTTACATTGGCGACAACTGCAACTGCTCGACGGAGACATCGGGCTGCATTTCAGATGACGGGCAGATGTGCAGCGGGCGAGGCAGCTGTGTGTGCGGCCGCTGTCAGTGCACTGAGCCCGGAGCCTTTGGAGATACCTGCGAAAAATGCCCCACTTGCCCCGATGCCTGCGGCACAAAGAGGTAAGTGCCGTGCTGCGGTTTATACCTGTGGTTTACACAGTCCAAGTTGGAGCTTGACCTGCTTGTTTGGGTTGCTAATATCCGCTGATGGATGAGAAATAAGGTGGAAAATTGAAACCTTCAGGCTGTCTGCAACTGTAAGCTCCAGGAAAAGCTCTAAGTAGTCTAAAACCAAGACCTCACATACCTCTCTCACTTGAAGACTGATCAGAAAACTCTTCCCATGCCTTCAAAGCTAACTCTCATGTCATTTGTGACCTGAAGACATGAAACCATTTGTCTGCTGTTTGAACTCGGATCACTCCGTCTAGCAGCTCGAGCTTTTGAGAGGATGGAACTACAGTTTCCTCTCAACAGGCTTCCTGTGAGAGATAAAGTTTAGTTGACAAACTAATGTTGTTTTTATTGTGCAAAAGCGCAAGTGCTGGTCAGAACTGATTTAAAAACAGGATTTTTGCTTCCATAGTGGAAGTCAAAGGAGAGAGAGGCATCACTGTGCATTTGCTGTGCCAGAGAATTGATGACATTTCTATAACTGGACAATCAGTGGTCCAATCCCTGCTTCTTTCAACCTCTGTGTCGAAGCATCTTCTGACATGATGCATAGAACAAGTTTTGCCTAATGCATCCACTGGAGCCTGCTGGGCATAATGCTTAGAGGCATATAAGAATAGTGTTGTATCGATCTCTTTGTGAATGGGTGTCTTGTAGTAAGAAAGCGCTTTGAGCTCTCAGAATAGAAAACCATTTCTTTTAAGAACCAAATCAAGTTAAAAAGCAGCGTTTAACAAACTTGAAGCATCTGTGAAAGGTTCCTGTAACCTGCACCAGCAACAGTTCATGCACTCATCAGGTTCTTTGTTCTGTGTGCTGCACGGTTCACTTGCTGTTTAGTCGCAGTTTGTAGTAGAGACAGTTCCAGTGTTTTAGCAGAGCACAGTGGGGCACTTTCGACAGCTGATGTAGCAGAGCAAAAATAACAAACTGAAGCACAGTAACAATGTCATATGATTGGCTTTTGGGTTGAGTGATCTCTGCCTCCTGAATGTAGATATAAAAATGTATGCATATGTTTAGCGTGTCTTTGTCCTTCTCTGATTCAGGGAGTGCATTGAGTGCCGGCTTTTCAATTCTGGAAGGCTTGCGGACAATGAGACTTGCCAGCGACAGTGCAAGGATCACATCATCCCTGTGGAGACTCTCAGTGAGTAAACACAAATACACACACACGCACACACACGCTAACACAGAGACCAACTTGCTGGCAGAGAAAAGTATTCACATCAGTAGCATCTGCAAAAGTTTCATTTTTCACATTCTGCATACCGTTTATTGTTGTTACTGTGGGACTTTGCTAAAGTAATTGTCTGACTCCCACTAATGAGGCACTATTAACACCTGATGTAATAAAGTACATTCCGATGCTCAACAGCCTGAATTGCACGCGCAAGGACTTTTCCATTCCAGGAAAAACTATATTTTAAATATCAATACATAGAAGAACAGCTCGAAGTGATCTTCTACCTTTAAGCTTTCATGAGAAGCAGGATACATACACCAGACAGAAACAACTGAAGCAGCAGAGCTTGAAGCGGCTTAACTGATTAGCTGAAAGTGAAATAGTTGGCCATCTTTTATATACAGTCTATTTTAAAAACAAATTATAGGAAAATTCAAGTTTGTATTTTGGCATCACCATCTTTGCCCTTTTGGCAACAGAAGTGACCATTTTAGCAAATGGGGGGACTGGACTGTTTGATTGGACCTACAGTATTTTATTTCAGCCAAGAGTGCATTCGGCATGGACAGATGAAGTATAGTACATGTCGAGTCCTGACAGGTGTTTATGGGATTGTCTAAAGGAACGTTTTTAGTTCCAGGTACTTTGGATGGACATGTGACATGTCACAGCTGATTTAGATTTGTGCTGTGAATCTCTGACTCTATGCAATAACCTGTAAAAGTAGCCAACTTTGTTACCAGCATTCATGCTTGTGCGTGTTGTTTCATGTGTGGTGCAGCCTCGATAAGAAACAAATAAAATGTTTGGTTCCCACTCTTTGTTGTTGTTTTGGTTTGGCTTTTTTTCATTTTCAGAGACAGACACATTTGTACTTCCCTCAGGTGCATTCTGATCGTTTCAGCAATCTCCCTCGAGGAATATGCCGACCACTGGGAATTCTTTTATCGAGGCTGTGATTGTTCTTCCTGTACTAGGACGATAGCTGTTATTCTTTCACTGATAAATTTAAAAACTGTGTAGTTACGTTTCCAGGAAGGTCCACGTCAGCTTACATCATATTATGTGGCAGGGTTTTGGAGCTTTCTGGTTCCAGTAGCTTAACACAGAAGTATAAATCCCCTGTTAGCATCTACAGGTGCTACAGCCTCTGAGTTTCTTTTCTAGTATGGCTGTCACCTCTGTTCCACTCTCTGTGGTTGTTTGAGGCTTTGCTGCTTGCACCCTTTCTTTTTTCACACCTCTGTGATTGCTAATGAAAGTACACCCAGTGCTCAGCGGTCAGGCTTGGCCTCATGTTTATGTTATTATGTGGAAGATGGCGGTCTGGACCTGTCGCAGCTCCACACAGCAGGCAGCTACACCATCTCGTCTACAACCCCTCATTTGGTTCAGAGTTCAGTCTATTTTAGAATCCAATCCTCCGCTGACACCTACCCTTCTCTACAGGGAGAATCCACTCGCTAAACAAACCAAACCTGCAGTGCACTGCCTGTCTCGTGGTTCATTGTAAAAAGCCAGGGGACACCATCCAAAATGTTTGGCAGTGCATCTTTTTTTTTTTCCTCACAGCCTGGTGCTGAACACTCGGGGGAAATGTGAAATGTTTTAAGTGGCACTGTGACACTGCATGGCCTGAGTCTGTGTTTAGCCATAGAGACTATTATATTAGCATTCCATATTGGCCCAGCATGGCCCTGGCCCAGGTCTGATGTGTTTCATAGCATTCTCTACTAGTTCAGCCATCTGACTGCCCTTAATGGTCTCCACATGTACATTCCAGATACTTTGTGCATGAACTAGAGGAGCAGGGGCTGATGGGAGGGGTGGACCAGGACAGAGTGACCTCATCCTCCCTTGTGAGGTTTTGAATCTGGTCAGATAATGATGATCGAATGCAAACAATGGCAAACAGAATGTCAGCATTTCAGTCAAGGCTGTCTTTTTTGTTGTTGTTGTTTTTAAATTGTGACTTCACAGCAGAGACATTGACCGATGTGTTAAACATTCATAAGTGGTTCCGTTTGCCCCTGAGCGTGAGATTCCTCTTGGATGTCTTTTGTTCCAGTATCTGAAGCCAAACCTTAATAGTTTTTTATAATATCAAAGTCTCGCTTTGTTAGAACAGCAGTAGAAAGTGAGAAACTTGCATTTATTGAAAAATGTGTCTGTGTTTTCTCCCACCTCCCACCTCCCATCTCTCTCTGTCGTGCTTAGAAACTGACGAGCCCGGCGCTGTGCTTTGTTTGTACAAGACAGACGACGATTGTGTCATGAAGTTCACATATTCTGAGCACGCCAGCGGACAATCTATACTCTCAGCTCTTAAAGAGCCAGGTCAGTGCTACAAACAACAATACATAATGTTGTCTTTCCTGGGTTTTTTGTTTTGTTTTTTAGCAGCACTTGTTGGTAAATTTGACAGCTGGTAATGATCAGGTGCTTTTGGATTGTACGTAGGTATCAGCTGCTTGATTTTCACCACCATCTTTAAAGATTCTGGGTTCATTGCTCCCAACCTTACCTCACATTATTCCCCCTCAGTGGTTACAGACAATGAACCTGTCACTACAAAGGAAGCTTAAGAGTGTAGTACTGAGTGACTGTCATTCTATGTCCAGAGTCAGGGGTGTCGAATTTATTATTTTTGGTCCAATTTGTTTTTACAAATTGGACCAAAAACAACTAGAAATTTTCAGGCTGTACAGGTGGATTAAAACGGTCATATTCAATACAAACATTTGTTAACATTACTGTTACTCAAAATAAAAGACTGACTGCAGAAAACATTGACTAATTCTAAGAAGTGACATAAAAAAATTTTCTGGTCAAACTTTTGTTTTTGATTGCAAATGTGGGGGATGTCAACTGTTTCATGTTACCCGAGTTCGCTGTCTCCATTTACACACTGGCTCCAGAAAGTCCACACGTCTATTTTTAAGTGGGCAGAGTGACACCCTGGTCCTCTTGCTGTGTTTTCAGTGCCGCCTTTAATGCCCCGTGTCTTCAGTAACATTCATGTTTTTAAGAAATAACTACTTGTGACTTCCCTGTGATACGAACTGGCTGAAGCAGACACTCGGTTTCTTCATTGTGCCAGTGACTGTCCGGTCACCTCTAAGACCTTAGAGGTTTGTTTGTTTGTTTGTTTGGTTTTTTTTGGGGGGGGGGGTGTTGGTTCCAAGCCATTATGCCCGATCTGTTCAGCCACCATGCCATCCATTTCACCTCACCAATGTTTGCTGAAGATAGGGAACAAAGAGCTGTGACTTAAGTTAAGTGAGCTTGTGTTAAATGTTGTTTCCTGTGCCTGCTTCAGAGTGCGTCAGGGGACCAGATGCCCTGATGGTGCTGGTGGCAGTGGTTGGGAGCATCTTGTTGGTAGGACTGTTGCTGCTCGCTGCCTGGAAGCTGGTCATCACTATCCACGACCGGCGTGAGTTTGCCCGCTTCCAGAGCGCCCGCTCGCGTGCCCGATATGAAATGGTAAGGATGAGCCCAACTCATGAGTATTACAGCCCCATCATGTATACATGAGGCTCATAGTTTGAGGCTGAAAAACCTCAGCACCTTCTATGTAGGTGAGATAAACCAAGCCAGTCAAATAAAATGGGCCCTTCAGGTATTAAAAGTCTCATCTCTCTCCCCCTCAGGCCTCTAACCCTCTGTACAAGCACCCCATCTCTACACATTTTGTGGAAACAGATTTCAGCATGTACAGCAAGTCCTACAATGGAGGGCTCCACTGATCCCTCAGTACAGGGCGCGGCGGGACCGGTCCAACAAGTAGATCAAGGAGACGTGCCTGAGGTGGATGGTGGACTGAGCACACTCACCCGTCTGCACAGTGCACACCCACAGCGATGGCAGAAGAGAAATGACTTAGTGTGTTCAAAGAGAAGTCTGTGGCCTTTTTTTTTTTTATTTTCACCCGGGAGATTCAAACCACCTGTGTCTGTGCTTCACCGAACAAATTAACACCACCCTCGTCGTGATCGGGATACAGAGTGATTAGGGTTAGAAGTGAGCTCGTCTGCAGTTATTCATCATAGACCAACTTATGGAAACCATAACTCCAGCCACATAAAAGCGCTGCTCATTCTGTACAGATCAGGCAAGATATTGGCTTCTCTTTGTATATTTTTGTAGGTGTTGAAGATGCATTTTTAGCACAGACTGCGCACCCAGCACGACTCTGAACTGCAGATGATTCCAATTCACATGATTCTTAAAAAAGCACATATTTCTGAGGGGGCCGGGGCTATTAAAATGTTTGGTACTACTAACTTTTACTAAGCAACTTTTCTTACCTTCATTTTGCACAGAAGTTATTGAGTCAAGTCTTGGAAAGATTTAAATAGTTTTTTTTAATGTCTTAAGTGTGTGTGTGTGTGTGTGTGTGTGTGTGTGTGTGTGTGTGTGTGTGTGTGTGTGTGTGTGTGTGTGTGTGTGTGTTATTTTGTGCTCCAGTTGCACTCAGTTGCAGGGTACAAACTCACCCTTCAGCATCTGAACACTGACGTTTCAGTCTGGTGTTGCTCTGTAACAAGAAAAGAACAAATCTGGCAACATTTTGGTCTGCTTTCTAGAGCTGTTCTGGCCTCCTTACCACCTCTAAGACACTGCTAAAAAACCCATTCCCAAACATTTAGCTTTCTTTAAATGTACAACTAAATAAATAACATGCATTACATTCTATACGTTAAAACACATTCAGCAGGGGTCAGCAAGTATTCAATCATGGGCTCTTTAGTATATTTATATACAGTATATATTATGGGTTCATTTATTAACTTCCTTGAATATAGGCTGGACTGGATTTAATGTGGTTATGTTTATTGATATAAGCCCAGTGTTAATATTTTTAAACACGACTATTAAACCTCATCTTGTGTCGGGGAGGCTGAATGGCCAGATTTGGCCCCTGGTCACCATTAGCTTGCCCAGTTTATTTTATGTTGTAAAATAAATGAGTGTTAATAAATTAATAAGCTTAGTATTGGGAGGTCACAGGTCAAGGTCAGTCAGCTATCGCCTGACGGTAATGCCAGTCCACATCAGTTCATACCCATCTGTGTATCTTATTGGCCAATCTGAGTTGCTGCTGCCACTGCAAAAGCTGTTTTTGCAACCCACCTCAGCTCCTCTTTATCATGTATGTCATTTGTACCCGGTCACATTTTGGACAGAGAAGACAGATGGTTTGAAAGAGGAGTAAAAGAAGCCATCTATGTGCACTGTGAGCGGCCATCTTTGAATAGAGGCGGTGGTTTACGACACCAACTGTCTGCCATCTATAATCCAGTTTTGAGATCCCTTCCCAGACGCCTTAACGCCCACACACATCCTGGGCCATTTGACCTCAGGAAATCGCATGAAAGGGTGGGGCTAGGTCTCACACATGAGTTCACCCGAAACCTTGGCTGATTGTGACCTACACCCGTTTTCACACCTTGGCTCATGTAGAGGATCATTAGGGGGGTCCATTGTCCCTCTTGGGGGGGACACTCCCATAGGGCTTAAATCTGGGACTCTTAGAACTGAAGAAGCTACTCTGATGAGAGGTTAAACCTCTTCAAGCAGCTTAAAGAAGTCCAGACGCTTTTCTTTCCAAGCTCCTTAGTCTACGCTGACCTGGATGACTGAGAACCTTCACAGACATACCTGGTTCAGTATCTTGCTTCTGCAACGCCCTTCTATTTAGGCTTTCCATGTATGACAACGAGAGGGTGGGAGGTACCAGAGCCATGCCGCCAAATCCAACCTCCTGCAGATAATTTGGATAAAGTGTTTCTTACACAATTATCTTTTTGACTGTTTAGACAAAACAAGCAATATGATGATGTCACTGTTACAAAGTAACAGAACTAATAAAGTGCTAGAATTCCATTCACCAAATATGAAGCACAATCTTCTTGGAAATATTGTCAGATAATTTTACTGAAAAGCCTTAACAAAATCCAAATAGATAAGTTAAATAGGATACATTTTCACCCATTATCTAGTTTGGTTCTTTCACTTTTGTTTAATTTTTCAGTCTATGAATATGCCGCTGAGTTGAATAAAATGTATATATGCAGAAAAAAACCATTAATTATAATCAACAGTGTCTTTTTAAATGTATTGACAGTAAGGAAAATCTCAAACATCACCAGCCTCTGATTCTCTAAAACCAGCTCCCAAACACAGGGTTAGGGGTCTGCGCTGTGTGAAATAGCCAACACTGTGGTAATGACGTTCTCAACGGTTACGTTCACGTGCAGTGGAGACACAGATCAGTGTGACTGTGACATGTGCGGTGCTGTGTTAATGTTATTTGGGCACATAATATGACTGGCTTATAATATGACTCTGTATTCGCCCTGCCAGCTGTGGGAGTGGGTGGAAGCAAAGTGTCCAGGGTCATAAATCAGCAGTCGTTGTTCCCACAGGAAGAAGCTCTGTCTGAACCGTCAGAGGGAAAGCAGGACGTGTAGGGAGGGGTGAGCCTGGGGGAAGAAGGTGCTCTGTGGGCTTTTTGGTAACAATCTTAAGTGTAAGTGGCAGGAACTTGGAGTTGGCATGAGTGAGTGATGAATGTTAATAATATTACATGTGGGCATGCGAGGCTAAAAGTGCCTTGCAGTTTTCACTTGGCTCGGGTGTGCTTCTTGGCACAGCTGACTGAAGTTCTCCCACCACTACCTTTTCCAGCTCCTCCTCTTTGTACAGCCCTGAACATTTACACATGGAAAAACAGGACTCGCAGCACTCCCTGTAACACTGCATGCACACACAGCAAAACAATAAATCTGCTTTTGTCAAAACTCCGTCAGTCTCTTGTGTTTTCTTCAGTCCATTGTTGAATTTTCTCAAAGGCTATTTTAGGACGAACGTTGTGAATCCGAGTTCTATTCCAGGACATCGCACATGCGTGTGTGCACACTTCAAAGTTTGGTAAAACATCTGTTTGCACCACTAACTCTGCTCTTACATGTTTGATGTGTAATTGCTCAGACAGGACTGCTTCTCTGATGCTGTAATTTACACTTGGTTAAACTCCTCCCACACATTATCATAATGACTCTGTAATTAGGTTTATTCCATGTGCTTCAAATTAACTTTTTTTTTTTCATTTTTAAAGAACAGCAGCTAATTTAGTTCATTCTCTCTGTTTAATATGTCACTAAATGTTGCACTACACATTTGTGCAGAGTTAATTACATGTACACATATCAGAATCCATACAGAGATGTGAACATTCGCATGTAACAGTCAGTATTTTTTGATTTGTTATTTTTATGTTAATGATAAATGATTATAAAAGATCTTATAAATGACAGTTTTGTCTCACAATAAAGTGAAATGTGTTTAGAAATTTTACAAAGGGATTGAAGACACTTTGTACTTTAGGGGAACCCCTTTAACAAAGCTGTTAATCTCCACTGCTTTTGCATTGTCCTCAGTTTATCCCCGTCCCCAGAAATGTCTGTGAGATGCTGTATGTACACACACCAGAAAAAAAATCTTAACTCATTCACTGCCAGCCATTTTCAAATCAGGTAACTCCCCACCGTCAATGGCAGTGAATGAGTTAAAATGCAACAAAAGAAAATACTTTTTTTCTTTTGAGGTTTTTTTTTTTTTTCATATTTTCACGATTACCTCCATGCTCCTGGGACAGAGTTTTACAAAGGGCTGATATCCTTGTCGATAATACAGAGGACAGTGTAGTGTTGTCGGTGTTGATACAGTGTTGTCTGTATGTAGGTGAGTCTTTCTCAGCTCCATCCAGTCCGGCCAGTTTGCCACAGATACGGGGTCTGAGTTCTTCTAAAAGGGGGAAAGTTCCACCATCAGTGACCCTCAAACAAAAAGCTTTTTTCTTTCATTGCAAAGGTTCAGGATAACACAGCACACATTGACCGGCTCACTCGTGTCTGTGGTTAAGATTTCTTCAAATAGGAAGGAAAAACTCTGTCCTGTGTGTTTCCCCGCTCAAGGTGAGCTCATAAATCTCCACACCCACCCTGGGTGGTTTTGAGTTTGTCTCTTCTCGCCCTCCTGCCTGGTTTGTAGCACCAGCACTGTGAGACACTCGTGGAGTCGCAGAGCTTAGGTTCAGCATGGCTGCCAGAGGAAGGAGGGACGGAGGGAGGGGGAACTTTAGTGTAGATAACAAAAAGAGTAAACATGGGAAAATAAAGTGTTAACAGCTGGAAGATGATAATGGAGGCTAATTACTGCTGAACAGACGTCTGACTTCATGTTCTGATGAACTACAGCTCGGGGGGATAGATGGTCTATTTACTCCAGTTCTGTTAAACTGACATTTTATCATTTTTAAGTATGGTGATCCCTGGCGCATCCCACTGGTTATATTTGTGAAGCAGGATCCATGTGGTTTTTAAACCGTCCAGCATTTTCTGACAGGCCTTTATGGAAGCGTTTGCTTTAATATGGCTTTAATGCACTGATATAATGGACAGCTAACTGAGGTCATAGTTGAATATTTCACTTCCTTTTTTGCCATCTTTCCTGTATGAAAAACAAGCTTCCTTCTGCTTTATTGCCACAAAACATCGTGTTTGTGCTCGCCCTGCATCATTTCACTGTCCTTCTCAGACTGACACCTACAGCTTGGAGATCTGCTGCAGCTGGAAAAGTGTAACTGCTTTTGTTTCATTTTGTATGCTTAGTCATTTAAAAAAGAAAAACGGGGGGGGAAATAAAATCCCACACTTAAAATAAAGAGTAAAAGTAAGCGACTTGATAGACTTCATGAAACCTCTCCAGCACTTATTTGTGAAGGTATTTTTAAGTTTTACGTAAACCAGCTTGAATTTCAAGGCTCACGTGGGCGTAAAACTGGACATACAAAGTGAATGTACCAAGTCTGTCCCATATTCAACAAGTGAAAATAAAATAAACAATAAAAGGTGAATCAAATGGACCATTACGGCAAGGCTGGGATGGTCAATTTGGTAAAGTAAATCCGTTGGGCACAATCTTACTAGAGGCATCATCAGCTAGACTGCATCCTTAAACAACCATGAGCACCTCACAACTCCACAAATAGTTAATTCTAGTATTCCTTTAAGCAGCCGTGTCTTGAAAAGTGGCCCATTTAAGGGCTAATGACCCAAATGTTTCATGCAGGTATGGTCCAGACTGGATTTATTCTCTTGATAATGTTTGAGTGCTCGATGTTTTGGCAATAACGGTTCACACTGAAGTGCTATTGCATTGATATTTTAATCAGTTGGGGTTTTTTTTTATGCCTCAGTAATGCTGGTAACAGCTAGCCTTGTCAGAGATTCCCAGACTAAGTTATGCCACAGGTTTCTCCTTCTGCACACACAAATGTATCTTTCCCTTAACACTGAAAAAAGAACAAGTGCGTTGTGTGTGCCTTCCTTGGAGCGTTAATCTGTCTCTAATGTAAATGTTTTGTGTAAACTGCTGAGTTTAGTTTAGATCTGTGTCTGGATGCTGAGACAGTTCAGTGGGTGGTAGATCATATGAGTGGGTGTAAGCAGCTCACTCGTCAGCACTCTTCTTTGTTGTTGTCCACATGCTTCAGTGAAACTGTGTGAACCAAGTGGGAAAATATCAGAGACCTCTGACCTCCACTCCTGAAGACTGTCATTGTCAGCCAATCTGAGACTTAGGTGAGATTTAGCTTTTGATGCAAAGCTGCATATTTTTCATACATTACAGTATACTGTTTAACTAGCAAGAGGCTTGTGACAGGCATGACAAAAGGTAACACCATCTTCTCATCTACTGTATGACGCGCACGCTGCACTGTCAGCTGTGCTTCCTCTCAATGATTTATTCAATGTTTTACAGGCTGAATGTACGCACAGTGTGCTGTTGCATCTCTCTCTAAAACTTTAAGTCTATTGTGTCTCTGTGGTTGTTTTTATTTTTTGTGGTTTTGGCATGGCTCCTTGTTTCCACTAAAGGAATTTGCTACAGCATATAAGAATCACTTGTTTGCAGCAGGACAACAGAAATTCCTGTCTGAAGATAATAAAGTTGGGTCCACATAGAAGACTGAGCAGCAGAAATGTGGGCTGTTGACATGTATGTAGATTATTAGTGCCTGTGTATCTGTGCTCATAGTACAGTCACAGCAGATCAGTCCCCAATATCCAGACTTCTGCTGCCCTCTAGTGAGTAGAACCATGTTAGTACAGTTGGGGAAAAAAAGAAAGAAGACGTTTTGTTCTCATGCTAAATAGACCGTTTTTCAGAAGACTACACTTCAAATACTGTCAGTTACATTCTGGATTTTGAATATTAAAATATTTTCCATGCATGTGTTGAAAACATGCAGAAACCTGTTAAATCCTAACCCTAAATGGCCACAGGTGACCTAGTGGCTGTTACAAGGTTAGCAGATGAGATGTTCTTGACAGTTTTCACATTTAAGTCAAAGTCTTCTTTAACAAGTCATTTAAAATACATATTTGAAGGATGTGGGTAAGTTTTTTTGATGCTGCTTTATATTTTCCCTGCATTTCAAGGAAGAAAAATATAATACTTTTGAGCTCATTACAGTTATTTTACAGCTGTGGTTGTTTTTCTCTGCAGTCCACAATAAATCACAGCATAATATAATTAAACTTTCCAGCTGCATTTCCCTAAGGAAAGATTACTTGAAAGAAAGAACATAACATGTACTGAAGTTTGAGAAATAATCAGTTTGGCGATTAGACTCAGATGTAGCAACAGTGTGGTGTCCCAACAATGGATGGTTGTAATAGAAGAGCCCCTGATTCTGGGCACTGCTGGTGGTAGTGACCCACGCAGATGACAGCTGGAGACTTGGATTGGAGGCTTTGTGAGTGACCAGGTTGAGATGGAAATGGTGAGGAAGCGGTTCACCACAAACATGTCTGAAGGACTGAGAGACAGAATAGTAGTGATGGGCAGATGAAGCTTCATGAAGCACTGAAGCTTTTCATCCAATTGGTTCACCCCAGCGCAAAGCGTCTTGAAGCTTCATTTGCTCTAGTAGGACACCTACTGGACGTAAAAATATTAGTTGGCATGAATTTGAAGAGTGTGGCCTTTTGCACACAGCCTGTAAATGTCAACAACAAAAGGAGTGTGTAAAACACCTATATTGTAGTGATGGCAGTATACTGTGTATATTTATACTGGCAGTATGGACAATGATCATTTGGAAATGCTTAAAATGGAAATGATCATTTACTGTGAGGTGAGGTGTGGCTGATGTGTGGACAGTGGTTGTGCTTTTGTAACGTTGAGGTATGGACAGCTACACACTGAGGCTTTGAGCCTCAGTCCTGCCTGTTCACATTTTATTCTGTAAAAACTAAATTTTCACTGCTTTTATGATCTTTTTAGTGGGGAGAACATAGCTAGGATTTAATGGTTTAACAAATCTTTTGAATCCTTTGTCCTCCACAATGCTAAATGGCTGGGAGTCCTCAATCACCATGCTAACCAGGTCTTTATCTATTTGAGATTGTTCTCCTGAGGAAAGACAACAAAAACAAAGAACAAATATAAATATCACACACGTAACTTATAACAGTTGTATAATATTGTTATATCATTTAGTAACATTACTGCATGCTATATTATCATGGCATTTGATGGCTCACCTGGTCTTGCTCCACAATCTGTGTTCCCCCTATTCACATGCAAAGCTCTGTAGTGCCTAAGCATGGATGAGGTGTTGTTGTTATATCCCAGCTCCCTGGCACATAGCAAACACTTCACCTTGTACAAAAGTAAAAGCCGCTTAACATAAATTGTATTGCACCATCAGTATTATGAAAATACATCTTCTGTAGAAACATACCTTGTTGGGAGGAATAAAATCAAAATGTTCCCACACAGGGGAGGACATCCTCCTCTTCTTAGCTGGCTCCATTCTCTCCTGACTTTCTCTCCTCACTCTCATAAACCTCCAAACTGTCTCCAAACTCTCACTAACCGCAACTCTCCATCAAACACCTACATTTTGAATGAAGTCTGAGGGGTTTATATCGCTGTCATAGCTCGTGGCAAATTTCGAACCACTTCATGAACCAGTCACGTGGTACAGCCGGGCAGCTCCCATAAATGAAGCAAGCCTCGATATGCGCATCGCGGAAACGCCCCCTCAATTACTCGACACAAGCTTCGAAGCCTCGATACAGAACGTCACCTCACTACAGAATAGCACCGGGATGGAAAGCACAGAGAAGAGAGGCTGATTGGCAGAAGGCAAACCAGAGTGATCCTGCAGGGTTTCCTTTGAATTGGAAAACATCTCTAAATTGGCTTTGGGCTTTAAGTAAAACAAGCAAGTACATCGTCTGTAAGGTTCTCAGTCACGGTCATGGTAATGTAGGGAGCTTGGAAAGAAAAGTGACCGAGACTTCTTAAGCAAATACACAGTTTACTTACGAAACACACAGTGTTTCCAAGATGGCGCCAGTGTTCACGGCGGAGCGTCTCTTCAACTTCTGTTTGCTGTTTGTTATTTGTTCTTTTTTGTGTTGTCTTGATGTGTACGCGGGTTTCACATATCAAACTCTTCTGAATCTTAGGCCTTTGCATCACCAAACACCTGATCTGAAGTGGAATTCAGAAAAATTTCCCCTGCTTCTGCCGGACTTTTCTAACTGCCTATGCCGCTTACCTTTTTCTCCTCCACACAAGAAGCGATCTAGGAGACGGGGTAAACGAGGCGGTCTCCGTGTTAATCAAGGATTTTCTAAATTTTCATAATGTGGCTACTCGCAGTGCTTTCATGGATACCCTGCCACCTTCCCATGCTCACTGGGATCACTCAAGCCACAGATTGTTCTGTCATCGCTGGATTCGCCCTGTTGGAGCTCATGCTCCCGTGGACCTGCCGGCTGAGGCTCCACCTGTTCAGAGTTGGGTACAGTCTTCCAGAGGCGGTGTGAACCACAGCAACCTTCGTCAACTGAGATATGTTCCAGCCAGCAATAATGCGACCCCCCTCCGGATGGCCCTGCTAAACACAAGATCACTGGCAAATAAAACTTTTGTCTTAAACGACCTTTTTCTGAAAACCTGGCTTCGTCCTGGTGAGTTCTTCTCCTTCTCGGAACTTCTCCCTCCCTCCTGCCAAGTCTGCCTTCCTGTCAGGTATAATTACAAAAAACAGTCCCAAGCCTCGAGTCCTTTTTAAACTCTATGATTAACCCTGATGTCATTACTCATAGAGATGCGTCCCCCGCACTCTGTGATAACTTCCTAGGTATTTCACTGATAAAATCTTAGTCCTAAGGGCTCCATATTTGCCGACATTGGCTGGCCAAGTTCCTGCTTCTCAAGTTCAGATTGTTTTTCAGCAGTTTGAGCCGGTGTCTTTCTCCACCTTAAAGGAGATAATTGGTCACCTTAGAATTTCGAACTCCCCGCATGATATTCTTCCCTTCTTCTATAATAATTCTTGATATTATTATCAAGGCTGGAGCTTGGTTTAAATCATATCTTTCAGAGAGGACTTTCTCTGTTGCTATGGGCCAGTAATTTTCTTCTTCTGCCCCTATCCACTGTGGTGTGCCTCAGGGGTCTGTTCTTGGTCCTACTTTGTTCTCCCTGTATATGCTGCCTTTGGGCTCTATTTTCAACAAATATAACATCTCCTTCCACTGCTATGCCGACGACATCCAAATTTACTTCCCCTTGACCTTGGATGTCTCTGACCCACTACAACCTTTGTTCAATTGTCTTCATGATGTTAAAGTTTGGCTATCACAAAACTTTCTCACTTTGAATGAAAATAAAACTGAAGTAATTGTCTTTGATAGTCATACCCCTCTGGGTCAGTTAACAGACACCCTTGGTCCTCTTGCCAGCCATCTCTCTCGCACGGTAAGAAACCTTGGAGTGTTTTTGGACAGCTCTCTTAAATTGGAGAAGCAAGTGTCCTCAGTGGTAAAAACTAGCTTTTATCAGTTGCGTTTGATATTGTTACGGATTCAAATATTGGGGATGGATACAAGAGGAAAAACCACAATAACAACACTGGTCCGGCCGGGTTGAGTCAAACGATGATTTTAATGATCACACGCGTGGGAGATGGACACCGTACGCAGACAGCATCAGATCTCGAAATGGTGGAGCATTGATCAAACTCTTATAGCCTCTAGTGGCCCCCACCTAATCATAAAAACCTAAACATTCACATTCTTTCTCTCACACAGCGCCTAAGCTACGACCTTGGCTCCCTGTTTATCTGCTCCTGCTGAGATGGGGCAGAAAACTCCAGTATGTTCTGTTCTCTTCTAATCAGACAAATAAGGCGATGACTTTCTGCGAACAGTATTTCTTATAACTCAGCAGTATAATGCATCGTAAAACAATATCATTCATTCACAATAAATCAGCAGTCTAATGTAATGCAAATCAGTTTAACAAATGCAATAGTTATCAGCTTCTTCTAATTCAGGAGAATAATGCAAACCAAAACTACATAATAATTCACAGTCTTTAATTAAGGGTCTAACATGGCATAAAATAATATTATAATCCCACAATATCAAAGGTGAAGCCCTATATTTCTTTAAAAGTACTTGAAAAACTTATTCATGCATTTATCACCTCTAGACTGGACTATTGTAACTCTCTATACCTGGGCCTCCAACAATCCTCCCTCTACCGCTTGCAGTTAATTCAAAATGCTGCTGCATGCTTTCTGACAGGTACTAGAAAGTATGATCATATCACCCCAGTTCTAGCTAATTTGCACTGGCTAATTTGCACTAACTTAGCAGTTACCTGACTGAACTCCTCCGCTTGTATAACCCCAGGAGGGCACTAAGATCATTTTGTCAGATGCTCTTAGAACAACTTAGATCCTGGCTGAAGTCCAGAGGTGATCGGGCCTTTGCAATTGCATCACCTAGACTCTGGAATAGTCTCCCCGCTTCTATTCGCACTTCTGAGTCTATACATTCTTTTAAATCGCGTCTTAAAACTCTTTTTTTTTACTTTGGCTTTTGGATCAAATTAGTTTTAACTATCATCAGGCCTGTTTTATGTCTGTGACCTTTGATGTTTGTTGGTTTGTTTGTTGTTTGTTTGTTAACTTTTAATCTCTTGCTGTTTTTTTGCTGATTGTTAAGGACTTTGATCAACCCTGTTGTTTGTTCTGAACCTGAACCTGAAATACATCTTCCACCCCTGCCTGCCTCCAGACCACCTTTCATCAACTTCCACTTCTTTCGGCTGCTGTCTTTAGGTGTTGCCACAGTGGATAGTCTGCCTCTATCTCACCTTATCTCTAGCATCCTCTTCTGTTACGCCTATCCTCTGTCTCATGTCCTCCTTCGTTGCATCCATGAACCTCCTCTGAGATCTTCCTCTTTTCCTCCTGCCTGGCTGCTCCATATTTAACATCCTCTGTCCAATATATCCACTAAGCCTCCTCTGCACATGTCCAAACATCTCAGCCTTGTCTTTAACTTTGTCTCCAAACTTCTCAGGCTGAACTGTCTCTTTGATGTCCTCATTTCTAATCCTGTTCAGCCTGGTCACTCCCAATGAAGATCTTTTAAATTCCTGTCCACGTCTCTAAACCATACATCATAGCAGGTCTCACTACAGTACACTACAGATCACAATGTCATCTGCAAACATCACAGTTCAGAGACTCCTGCGTAACATCATCAGTCAACCTGTTCATCACACGGCAAACAAGGAGCTTGAAGCCAATTTCTGATGTAATCTCACTCTCACCATAAAACCATCTGTTACTCCTACACCTCAACACTGTCCTCATACATGTCCTGCACCATATTAACATGCTTCTCTGCCACCCCTGACTTCCTCATACAGTAGCACAGTTCCTCTCTTTGCACCCTATCATCTGCTTTCCAGACCTCATCTTGCTGAAAGTGAAAAAGTGCAGCTCAAAACTTTCAAAACAAGACCATCCTCTTTCTAAAGAAGTTTTCCTTTTGGACTCAAAAGAATCCCCTCACATGAAGATGGGAGAGGACTGTAAAGCCAGCTGACTTATCTACAGTCTGTAACTGAGCATTCTGACGGGATAGGGAAATCTCCGAAAGAGACATGTCAGGTTGGGGGAAATGGGGAGTGAGCTGGTAGATATTTCAGAACTGAGTTTTTCATCCAAGAGAGATGGCCTATGGCACAGGAAAGCCAAAATTGGTCACTGGAGAAAACAAGGGAAATACAAAGAACTAGAAGTTTCTGTAGGGAGATCAGGAAGTACTCCTGCTGAGGAGTTATATACACTCTTCACCATTTAAAGAGGGAGAGAGGGGGTTGCACCAGAGGAAACAAAAACTGAAATTAAAAATAAATAAATATATGGAGATGCACGGAGTAAGTAAATCTTCAAATTAAGACTGACAAGATTGACAAAATGGAAAACCCCCACAAAGTACAGAGTGAACACAAGAAAGAAAGTTAATCAGAAGCCATTAAGTTACTACAGAGAGAATTACCCCCTAAGGTATCACTCCTGTGTTAGCTCAGTTGGCCACCTGTGAAACTGGGCTAATTTAAAAATTTTACCCCTCCAAGGAGCTGCTATAGCTCAGTTGGTTCAGCCAGTGATCTGCATGTTGTACATTTGCCTTGGATCAGTCCTGTAAGCCACCCCTCTGCCTGCTCTCTACTGTGGATGTCTAAAAATGGCCAAAAAGGTTTTATTATTATTTATGTGAATCAGCCTCACAGTATATCATGGCTCTTTAAAGTTCATATTTTGCCTCCTGGTCCCTGAGGTGTTGAGCCCCAGTGCCCTCGGTATGGGAGGCATGTACGATATCCACAGAAACCTCAGAATCTCAGCTAAAAGCTCATATAAACCATTTCTACGACCACCAAACACAGTGAAAATAACAACAATTAAAAGAGCAGGTATGTCACTTCACAAAATGTCCATAAACACAAACAACCGAGCCTTATGTGCACAGAACCATGGCTAACCAAGTGAACAATACATTTTCTAAAAGCAGAGATCTCACAGATTCCAACACTGGAAGTTTCATCACGCTCCGACCAAAATTCACTGAACCAGCTGCAAAAGAAGACCACAAATATGTTTGATGCTCGACAAAAATTAACGTGAAATCAGACTTACCTTTGCCACCACTTCCAATGCGGGGTATGATCCTTGGTCATGGCATGTAGTTACTACTTTAAGACACTCCAGGTACGTATAAATCAGCTGTGCAGACGTGAAACCAGTGATCGTTTGATCTCCACTTGAGAGTGAGCGTGTGTGACAGCTTGTGTGTGGTGCCTCTGTGTGGTACTGTGTGAGAGTGTTTGTGTGTGGCTCTAGCTGCTGGTGCCATGTCTCACGGTCTCATGGGTTGCACACGTGGCGCTCACCTAGGGTCCTGCAGCCAGCTGTTCACCTGCTGTGTTGCCTGTGGTCTCGCAGGTTCACGTAGTCATTGGGTCCCTTCTCTCCAGGGAAGAGTTGCTTCTGCACGCTGTATTCCCCTGGCGCATTGCCTGTGTTTCGCCAGTTTACGCAGCCAGCAGGGACCCGTTCGGTAGCTCAGTGAGCCAAGCTTCCTAGCTGTAAAGCACTTCACACAGTTCAGTACGAATAAAGAATAACAAGAGGGAAAAAGTGTTGTAGCTTGAAGCTGTTGCTTACCTGGTAGCTGGAGGAGAGAGTGTGTTTTTTTTGTTTGTTTTTTCCTTCTGGATTCGGCTGGCCCTGCCCCCTTGTTACACCAGAGTATGGCCACCCTAATGGGCCATAATGGTGTCGAGTGCAGCATATCCATGCCGTTGGAGGACGGGCAAGATAGATGCATTTTGTGCGTTGGTTCTGAAGATTCCTTATTAGCCAGGGAAGCTCCATAGTCCTGCTTAGACTGTTTATTTTGCCATCATGGACTAGAGAGGCCGTTTTTTTGCCTCTAAGCACGCCGGCCCCCCACTCACTAACGTTCGTAAGGCTAAAGCAGGGAGAGTGGCTACCTCACGGGTGTTTGCCCCTCCCTTGGCCCCGCGTCTGAGCTTGAGCTGGTGAAGAGTGAATATCACCAGGAGGATGTTGACGCTGGGTCCGTCCTCTTCTCTCGAAAATTCCACTTGGCCCGCTTCTGGCTGGCTCCCTTTAGGTTTGACCTATTTGATATCATGGAGCTGCAGGGCCCTCGATTGCAGGTGCCACTGTTGCCTGATTTCCAAGACCTGGTGCACGGCCACCAACACCGGTGGTCCCCTGCCTGCATAGGGTTTGCTGCTATGCACGGCCGGGAGCAGATCGCCTGTGGCCCCCTTACCCGAGACAATCGCTGTGCTGCTCAGGATGTCATGGCTGTGCTGTGCGGCAGGCAGGATGAAGGACCCAAAATGCAGGACAAGGAAACAGAGAGTTAATTTAGGGTGCAGCTTTATTGCTGGATAAACCTCATTACTCATTACATTATTTGAGGTTCTCGAAAAGTGCTATATAAATGCAATCCATTATTACAACAAACGTGACAAAACAAACTTCAAATGCTGAATTAAAACCTAAAGTGGGGAACAGATAACTAGAAACTAAGAATACTCAGGACACGAGGAGACGCCAAACAGATGAAAACACAGACAATAAATAGAAGAGGAAAGCGAGGGAATGAGGACCGGACGGGGAACACAGCTGACACTAATTAACAAACGGGACCAGGGAGACACAAAACTAGAAACATTAACATAGGGCACAGACTGTCAAAGTAAAACAGGAAGTAATGAGAAGACACACACAGACGAGACCAGGAATAGCAGATATGAAAACATAACAGAAACATGAGATACAAAAGCACAGGGAAGGCACCGTAACAGAACTGTGAACTATAATTACAATACAAACAGAAAGCCATAATTCAGAAGCTATAACTTAACTCAAAAACCTGAGCACTAGATCACCAGACCCAGGACCGTGACACAGGAAATGTCACGAGGCCTGCTTAGGCGCTTTGCGAGTGTGTGGAGGCTGTGCCTATTATCCTGTTGATTCCTCTGTGTCAAAGACTGCTTCTGGCAGGGGGATAGCTGAGGACTTTAAGGCTGCATGTTCTGAACCTTATTCTAGAACCCATTGTGCTTTTCAGCCGCAGAATCCAAAGATACGTCAGTCCTCTCTGAGACAGTTTTTTGTGTGACCAAACCAGCTGCCTCCGAGACTAAGACTTGGTCTGGTCTGGTAAAAAAATGTTTTCATAGACATTTGCATTTTCAATGCAAATGTCTATGAAAACATTTGGAAAATGCAAATGTGACAACCCTGCCTTCTTGCCGAAAACCCTGTCCGACTTCCACCTCTCCCAGTAGGGCGAGCTGCAGTAATCTCCCACTGAGGGCTTGAACTGAGAGTCAGCTTAGCATCTGGTGGCCTATCCGATCTTTGCCGCGGTATGTCAGGCGTACCCGGCCAATTCGGACAACGGATTAGCTGTTCATTGCCTTCCATGCCGGGATCCTGAGCAAGTCCAAATCCTGGTTGTCCCACTGGGTGGTAGAGGCAATCCAGCAGGCTTATGCCTCTGCAGGAGTTCCCCTCCCCTCGGGAGTGCGGGCCCATTCAATCCATGGGGTAGCCAGTTCTCTGGCCTTGTGAAGGGGCCCTCCCTCTCTGCCATTTGTGCGGCGGCAACATGGTCCTTGGCTACTGCCTTTACTAGGTTTTACCACTTGAACGTGGCAGCCAGCCCCTCTTTCGGGGAGCAGGTGCTGGGTGCCCGTCAGCAGTAACCTTTGTCTCCTCAGTCGGCCTAGCATTTTGCAGGCTACAATGAGCAGCTGCTTAATTGCAGTCCTTGCGTCTTGTGGGACTCGTTCACGTCAGTCTTGCGTCTGGCAGACTGATGCCTCTGCCCACCTTGGCATTTGGCGGGGCCTTGACAGCGGTGGCGTGTATATATTTGCATTTGTATATAGTTTGTCAGTACACTTTCACTCTAGGGTTTCGGTTGCACTGTCTCCTTGCGGGGGTGTCTTAAAGAGTTACCCCGTACATATGGAATATGTAACGGAGTGGAGAGATAGTCTTGATATGATAGAGAATGTACGGTTACACTGTAACCTTGCTTCTCTGAGTAAGAGCCTCTCGCTCCAGCTTCAGGCCACTCGGAGACGCGTTATGATCAAATTGTCACCAGTTTCACATCTGCACAGCTGATTTATACATAAGCTTTGGGGCGTGGCCAAGCTAGCCAGAGTTTCTTAAAGAAGTATCCGCACGCTACAACCAAGGGGGGGGGGGGTCACACTCCATGCATATGGAATATGTAATGGAGTGGAGAGCTAGTCTCTCACTCAGATTAACTCCAGATTAACTTGAACACACCCATCAAAATTTTTCGGCCCAGTTACAGACATTTGATTAGACGAGGGCAAGTGTCATAAATTTTGGGTGTGTTTGTCACCTTGCAAGTTCTTATTGGTGGAACTGATGTAAACATGGTGATTTTATTATGATTCTGTGGGCTCAAATGATTAAAAAGAGGGGTTAAGTATTCCAAATCGGTTAATAGAAGCCGAAGTTACAGCCCTTCATATTTTAAAGGGAAAAGGCCTATTTCCAAATCGCCATTACACAAAGGGAACTTTGCATAAAAAGGGCCGATGTGTGCGTGTCTGGGTAATTCCTCCAAAAATATTCAAAAAACAAGCATTTTTAGGCATGTAAATAAAGTTAAATCATTTCTGCTTTTCAATACCTATGAAATTTGAACTGACAGATGGTGCCAGAATGTGCTAAATGGCAAAATACCTGACTATGAGTTTATAAAACCCACTGTAACATTTCTGTTTCACTTCAGCAGCATCAATCTTTGCATGCATATTGTCCATTTGCTGACTCTTGGTTTTCTGGAGCCTATTGTCTTCTGAAGCATATTTTCAAAGTGGTTTTATCCAATGAAATCCAGCCTCAGTTACTTTGACACAGTAACATCTGTTGTAATATTACACCTCTGATAAAATCTCACAAGTGTTAGCTTTATTTTAAAACCAAGATTGTTTACACAGAGTTTAAAATTGCAGAGAAATGCATTTCATTTTAGACGTCATTTTCGAGCAGGAACCTCAGAAAGACCCTTGGGGCTTGAGAGGTTCTGCCAATCACCCCCCAGGACACTTGGAAAGCACTTATAAATATTCTACGTAAATAAAAATGACTCCACTCTCTTTCAAAGTCACTGATCAGTTGGTCCTGGCTTCACACGCATCTGTTCATTCTAAATGTTTGATACAGATGATGAAGCAGTGAAGTTTTCCTAATCACTTCGTTGACGTAGATGGTGAATGCCACGAGGTCAGTGAAAGATGTGAGAGTTCATACAGACTGAGGAGAAGATAACCCAAGTATCCAGAAAATCTGGGTACTAAGGTCCATTGCTCCTCCCTTGTCGATCGGTGGAAAGAGGTTTAACTACACATTTAATCCTCAAGATAGCTTAATATAAGAAAAAGAAGTGCAAGTTCAACAGTATCTCTTAAATTTTTCCACATGCTGCTGTAGTAAATGAAAGCACAACTTTCGGAGCTTACATATATCTTTGACACCTGTGGTATATGCTGTTTAAAGAAATAGTAAAGGAAACACTGAAGCATGTTTGCTCTTTTTATGGCTGCTATGCAGATACTTCTGGATCACTTCACTCAGTTAGAACCTTCCTAACTGCCAAAATCACTGTTTTTTCTGGTTCCCTTCATTTTTTTTGCTGTTTGAGTCGAACCAGTTAATCACTCCCACCACTCTAAGGACTCCCCTCTTTACCTTTGTAGGTGGCAGACTATTCTGTTAATAGTCACAGTCAGGCTTTCTGGCAATTTGCTGTTCTTCCTTGTGTCCAACCTACTGCCTGTCTGTGGACTAACTTCTGTATGAGTATTCATGCATAAGTGGCTGTGTGTCATAGACCACCAGAAAGAGGAACACCCTGACCACCACTAGCTGTATTTTGACATAAATTTTGCCAAAAAGTGAAGTCATGGAAGTCAGTTAGCACAGTCGTAAGAAAAACAGGGTGAATAAACCAGAAACAAAGCTTAATTGTCCTCCTGCGTCTGCCTCTCCATCACTCCATCTTTTACCAATCTGGGTCTGTTGTATTTGATGTACATGTGGAAGTAGTTGACAGTTATACAGACCTCTGAGAAATAAAACTACCTCTGTTCCAGAAATGTGTCTGACATGTGTGGAGAGGGTATAATGGAGTAATTACTCAACACGTCCTCGGGGACAAAATTTCCAGGAACTGCTGATCGTTTCCAAATTGAAGTTCCTCAGAAGGTCAGGTAACACCGTTTGACCTGATCTTTTGTTTTATGTTGGTGACAGCATGTTCTTAGTAACAACAGTAAGCTTGAAAACGCAGCACCAACACATCATCACTATGATCAACACATCATTGCTCAGCATTAGTACTACTGTATGTGTATTAAAGGTCGAAAAGACGTCAGCATCCTGGCCAAATGTCACTCCAGTGTTAACTCTCGTCTGAGAACACTTAGCAGTGAACAACATGCATAACCTTCATTTTTTTAATAAACTTACTTCAGTTTTTCATTTCCAGTATCTCTGAGCCACTGGGAATCAAGCTGATGGACGCTTCTTCTTCTTTTACACCTCCTTCAGCAGATCATCTGCCTCCATATCATCCTATCTCTGTCCCTCTCTCTAACATCTTCTTCTGTCACAGAAGCCTCTGTATCCACGAATCCTTTCCTCTTGATTGGCAACTCTACCTTCAGTCCAATATATCCCTCCTCTCCTCCTCTGCACATATCCAAACCAACTCAGCCTCACTTCTCTAACTTTGTCTCCAACTTGCTTAACCTGAGCGGTCCCTCTTACATATTCTTTTCTAATCTGCTCCATCTTGCCACCACTGTCACACTTTTATGTTTCAGATCATTAGACAGATTTTATTGTTAGATAAGGGTAACCTAAGTAAATACAAAATGTAGAATTTAAATAATAATCTCATTTATCAATGGAGAAAAACTGCTCAGACTTACCTGGCCCTGTGTGAAAGAGTAGTTCATTCATTAATTTTTCAAATGAATGAATTCTACGTGGAATTAGCTCGTTTGTGATTTGTGTTTACAGCTTAATCAAAACAGATTTAAGTGAGCAGTTTGCATTGAGTTAGATTTTTTAAAAATTTTAAATTGGTTATGTTTTTGTAGCATTTGTAGCATGTGTAAACACCATGGCCATATTATTTTCTGCTTTGGTCATGAAAAAAAGATGCTTTAAGGTTTAGATACATGCTAAATTTAAAAAAAAACTCTGTGTGGTCAGCATTGTGTTGCCCTTCCTTTTTTCTGATTACATTTAACATGTTTTTTCGCCCTCATGACAGACATGATGTCAGTAGTCTAAATAATTTAGTACACTTTTATTGTTATTTCATCATGACGCAGACTACTCACTCTAAGCAGTGTAACCACTTTTGCTGCTGCAGTTGTAAAACACATGGAAATGATGATGAATCTCGTGGTTAAACGTGGCTGTGATGTACAGTATGACACAATTATGTTGCCTGAGAAGGACTTTCCATGTGTGGGATGGAATGGGAGGGGCACATGGAGAATTAAGACCTATACATGATTTCCTCCCAGATCTGGAATCCATTCAGACAATTTTGCCTGGAAGCCATTGGCGTGATTGTGTGTGTGATTCTGAGGTTAAGCGATATCATGTTGCTTATGGGGGTGTCAGTGACTGGATTCGGTGTAGAGTGCTTCCTGTAAACCATGGACTATACCTAACTATGGTTATTATATTTTAGTCAGTGAGTTGTCGCTTTGCCGTTCAACACAAAAAAAATCCTAAACAGACACCTTGTTTAACCCTTTAACGTCCCGTTCTTTTTCTAGTAACAAACAATAATCTCGAATTTCTTCTTCGGAGTCTCATGATGCAACATTAACAAGCTAAGAGTAGCATTTACTTCCATAGATGACTAAAAAGGTAAAAGACCAGTACACTGCTAAGCAGGTATTGCCGTCATAAAGTAAGGAACTGTTTTGCTGTTGGATATCCTAAAATGATTGTGGTTTACAAAGATGTGTATCATTTGATTGAGAACTGACAATGCCATTCAGAGTGGACCATTAGGATTTCACTCCACTGTATTCAAGCTGGTGAATATCAAAGAGAGGAAAAATGTCTCTCGGGGCATTTATTATGTGGTAAGAAGGTCCCACAGCCAGCATGCAGGTATTTGGTTTCATCGTGTATTTGTAATTTTCCTTTTTTGTAAAGCTCAAAGTCAGGACTGTAAAACCTCCTTAGTTATGCACCTACATGCACTTTTTCTTTTTCACTGACCTCTTTTCACTCTGTATGTGTTTATATGTCACTTCACCTTTAATCATTTGTTATTATTATTTTTGTCTCTCTTTAACAGTCTGTGTTTTGTCCTTTCTCCGCCATCCTCAACAGATTGTGACAGACTGTAATTTTACACCCAAGTGCTTTCTATCTAACATCTGCACAGTCATGAAAGTATTGGAGAGCAACTTGTGGTTCAGTATCTCAGTCAAGGATACTTTGGCGCGCAGACCGAAGCAGCCAGGAATCAAACTACCAACCTTCCAATTAGTAGATGACCTTGTCTACCTCCTGAGCTACAGCCACCCCAAGTTTACAGCACCTAGTATTCCCAGGTGGTCTCGCATCAAAGCCTTCTCAAAGCCAGCTTGGCTTCCGAGATCAGACGAGATTGTGCGTGTTCTGGTTGGTAGGTTTTAAGCCTACAATAATAATTATTATTACAAAGTAAAGACCCTAGAGTAATACAAAGAAAACCCCAACAATCTGATACTCTCCTATAAGCAAGCGCTTGGTGACAGGGGGAAGAAAAAACTCCCTTTTAACAGAAAGAAATCTCCTGCAGGTTTAGGGAGGGGCAGCCATCTGGGGTGGTGGCAGGTGACCCCAAGTTGATCTCTGATGTGTTAACTGGAGTGTCAATGTTATATAGAAAGCACTAGGGTGTGAAAAAAGTGCTTCTATGCATGTGGGTGAAGTAGGGATGTTGTTTAAAGCACTATATAAAAACCTGTCCATTTACCATTAATATAAAGCACCACTGTTGCAGTGATTTGGTGATATGTATATAAAATAGAACTGAAAGTGAAATGAAATCAAATATATTAGGCCTACTGTTACAGCTTTATGCTTTAATAGTAGTCAAAATAATAAATGTTGCTAGGCAAATATTCAAATCCTCAAAATGCTCTAGGTTTCTAAAACTTCTTGGCTGTCCTTGATGTGGCTCTTAAGAAATATATAAGAATTATTCCTAAATTGCTGTGAAAACACAATTCCAATTTTACTTCAGTGCCCATTGACTGAAGCTGTGCAAAACGAACATCTGGAAACCCCCACACAGGACTGTATGCTGTTACATCAAACTCCCCTCTGTGGCATGTGCTATTGAGCAACTTTGCTGACAGGACTGCAGAGAAACAGAACAAGCAATCCTTTTCCTATGTTGAATGAGTGAATATAAAAGATAGAGGCACCATCACGCAGGCCCGTGACACCACCCACTGGTTCTTGACACAGCATTTTAGGAAAAAAAAAAAAAGGTTTGCTAAACTCAGAAAAATAACTAAAAATATGACGGGTCCTGATCGCTTTGAAAAACTGGTGAATGGCCTCATCAGCAATTCATCATCAGTGCATCACAGGTATATTATTATTATTTATTATTATTAGTTATTTTAACGTGCATCGAATGTAAAGTATACTTTTACCATTTCATAGCAACAGAAAGAAACAGAGCTGTGGTTTTACTCAGAATTTTCTGAAAATTAGTCCAGATAACCAGGAAGTGATTCATACGTCATGAATTACTTTGACCGTCAGTTACTAGTAAATATTACAGGCTTCAGTTGCCTAGGTAACCCATAAACGTTTTTACTACCCTGTCATCAGTCAACCAACCATATGCTTTACTTTAAATTGTCAGTTGTATCTCAACTGCGCACTTTTCGAAAAAACAGTTTACCTCGGGACTTGACCACTTCGTGTTGTGCTACTCCATCACGTCTTTGACTTGCTGTGGACTTGGTCACCGTGCAGCTGTGAATCATCTTCAATGTGGACTCTCCGCTTTAGTAAAGTATCTTCAGGGTAAAATAAATAAATAAATAAAACAAGTCTGTCTTATTTTTTATTGTTTGCAATTTGTGTTTATATTTTATGGATATCTCCTGGGTACTGGTGTTTCTTTAATAAGGGTTACACTCACAAATGTTTTGGAAACTTTCACAGTAGGTTTGTGCTACTGTTAAACATAGTATTATACTTAAATTAAGCACTATATTTAACTCTGAGTGCTGATTTCATTGAATCCATTGGCCACTTTTTGTTAAAAAAACAAAATAAAGTACTTGTGGCCAGTGCAGTAATACTGAAGCTCCACAATGTGAGCCCGATGTGTCCTAAAACAATGTCTAATGTCACAGTGGCTACATGTTTTTGCAGGCTGGGACACCTACCAGTCAAGTAGTCACAACCTTAACATTAAGCCTTACCACAACACAAATGTTTACGTTATATACGTATGTAGTTATCCCCCACTGTGCAGTTGTCTTAAAGGAGGAAATTAGCGTTAAAGATCCAAACAGATTTTTTTTGTTCTCGAATTCAACTTGCTGTAAAGTTGTGTATTTCTCTCACAAACACAACACACACAAACACAGAGTTCAGTGGAGACTGACTCAATTTTGAACCAGCCTTCAGCGGTCATTAGAGGAACTCTAGTTTTTGGCACTAAGTGTTGGAATTGATCCTGTACGTGAGAGTTGGGCTAAAATCTAAAAACACAGCACACAACTTTTCACGAAACTCTCATCTTTATAATTTAAAACTTTATAATTAGTTATTTAGTTCACTGTTCATGTGAGAATACAAACACCTAGCTAATGCTGATGACACTCACAGAGAAATATACAGTATGATGGAGCATGACAGCCACATTAATAAAAATTAAAGCAACAATGTTAAAAGTGTTATCAGTTTGAATGACTCCTACATGTTTTCTAAGGCAGTGTAAGTCTTTCTCATAATGAATTCTTATATACAGTAATGTACAGTATTTTATTTATAAATGACTTTTAAAACTCAACAACTGTTTTTTTTAATCATTAAATATACTGCTCAAAAAATAAAAGGAACACAAATCTGGTCTTTGTGGATTAAAAATTCATGTAAACAGTCCTTACTGACACACAAACTTGTTTAGAACAAAATGATATAACAAAGGTGACTGCAAACCAAAATAATCAACCCACATCAAAAATCAAAGGTAAGATGGTTCAAGTGCTCTCTGACTTTTTATTATGCAGTGTGTAAATATAACTTTACACGCTCCTCTGTTATTAAACACATTTCCACAATGTCTAACCCTTTACAAAACCTCTGAATTGACTTGCTTTATTTTTAAGAAGGTCTTTTTCTGACAACACAAACGTCTGTTGTAGTGAACAGACAAACAGTACTAACTCCAGCATTTATCCTTATTTGTGCTGGATACTGTAAAAGTAGTCACTGGCTGCAGTTAATTATCTCACACCAGACTACTTGATACCTCCCACCTCTCCTGGGAGGCACCAGCAGTCAGCGTTTGGTATATAAAGCCAAAAGCAGCAGAGGGGCATAGGAGAGAACTACTGGAAACATCTGGAGAGAACAGCTGTGCACTGAGGGCTGCAGGATGCGTGTCTTGGCTCTTCTTTGGTTACTCGGGTTTGTGCTAAAGGAGGTGGAGGCATGGAGCTACAGTAACGGAATTTTTCATAATTCAATTTGGCTAGGTAAGACCGAAAGATTCCTTTTTTTCGTGCTGTGGTAGCTAGAAACATTGAAATGTTTTTTCAGAAACTGTTATCCAGTTCAGATAAGAATAACTGCATCCCCTTAGAGCTGCGAAGTCAGTTTTTGGTTATTCATAAAAACTAGTTCAACCTCCAGCTACCTGTGATTATTAGAAAGTTTTCTCCTGTGTTAATCCACAGCAGAGGTTATTTTCACATAAAGGCTTGTTGTCAGGAGGATTAATAGGCTATACAGTAGTCCAGCTGCTTCCCTCGTGCCAAACTGCACGTTTATGACCTGGCAGGAGTGCTGCAGGAGGCCAGTAAACATGAGGAAATGACTTCATCTCTGGGCTTTCCAAAATGTCCAGATCACAAGAAACTTCAATACTGTTTCTGCTAATCTGGGAATGTGATTGCTTTCCATTATTGTGACATTAATAATGTTACTGAGGAGTTTTGAGGAGTCTGCAATAATGCTAATCAAACAAACTGCTGTTTTAATATATATACATATATATGTGTGTGTGTGTGTGTGTGTGTGTGTGTGTGTGTGTGTGTGTGTGTGTGTGTGTGTGTGTGTGTGTGTGTGTGTGTATACCTGAACATTTGTTTGGAAAGAAAATATAGATTAATGAATTAAAAAAATTAAAATACATTAAATAGATTCAATATAATAAATGATAGATAAATGAATGATGAATTTGTATGCCATTTATTGTCTGTATATCTTCATAAAATAAAATCATAAAATTCTATTCATTTATTTACTCATTTATTTCCTATGTTTCCAACTTTACTTAGTTTTGATTTAGGCAGTTTCAGTCCTTCATACAGAAGCAAGACTGAAGAAAAAGAATTCATACAATATTTGTTACTTGGTTACATGTTTATATGAACTTTTAAGTCAGTCATTGTTACAGAACATACTGCTGTAGTACTATGTAGACTGCTGGATATCACCAGTCTGAGCCGACATGTTGAAAAGGCTACTGTAGCACTGAGTTTAATTATTGTAAAAACATTACATTCATTAAAAAGATCAAAATATCAACTGTTGGCTAATTTAGAATGTTTTCTGCCAAGTTTTGCAGTCAAGCATGCGTAAAAGCACAGGATCAGAAGACTCCCTGTTGATAGGACGAAATTGTTGGTGGCCTTCCAATTTCCAATTTGAAAAAGAAAGAAAGAAAGAATCACACAGTCTTTTTCATTCTCTTTCACAATAAAAACATGGTGTCCAAATTGGCTGTAACCACTGGGTCCTTTTAAACATGCCTCAGGCACAAAATGACTATGCTATGTAGAATCTCTAGTCTTTATCTCTGTATGCAGAGAATCCCAAGGCTTAGACTTCCTTTTCTGTTCTCTGTCTTTGACAGAACAAGCAGCTGGAGTTTACCACCGGGAATCACGCAAAGGAAGATACCAGTTGACGTATAAAGAGGCCAAGGCTGTCTGCAAGTATGAGGGAGGGACGCTGGCCACTTACGAACAACTGGAGGCAGCTCGTCAAATAGGTCTGCAGCAGTTCATCCGCAAACACAACACACACACGGAGTTCCTTCCAGAGAAAGAAAGTGTGTGTGGACTGTAATTCATCAGAAGTGATTCACTCAAAACACATGCAGGCGCTTCCTTAATGTGTAGTCCATCAAACATCCTGATGTAACATCTTAAACGCCTGGAATGCTTTTAACTTGTAGGAAAAGTGGTGCATGTGCTGACATGGTAAAGGTCAAAAGGAAGAAGTGAGTGAAACAAATCTTTCCATGAGTGTTTCTATGGGTGCCTGTTGCCTTAATCCCATCTCCCATCTCGCCTAATTTTAAACACTCCCTGTATATTGTAAAAGTCTGTTAGCAACTTCTTTGGTGGGTAGTGTCACTGTTCCCACAGCACAGAAATGGACTCTGCCTCTGGCCTTACAATCAGCCTTACTGTCAGCTGCTACAGCTGAGTTTCTCCACAGGAGTCTACCCAGGAGGCCATGTTTTATCTGGCCTGCTCTGGGGGGGCTGCTGATTGTGACTCTAACTTAAATTCCTCTGTGTGTGCACACATAGGAAAAACAGCCAAATCTTGGTCCCCAACAGGTTTTGACCAGCTGTTCTCTGGTTCTTAGCAGAGTTAAAAGACTTCTCATACTTTGTAGCATACAGTAGTTTATTTGTGTCAGTATTATCAACAGCTCATGGGGGATAGTTGGGGAAAAAAAAACATATTTCTTCTCATGTTCAGGCTTTCATGTCTGCGCTGCTGGATGGTTTGACAAAGGACGCGTTGGCTACCCAATCGTTAAATCCGGATCCAACTGTGGTTTTGGGAAGGTTGGCATAATTGACTACGGATACAGGCTGAACAAAAGTGAGAAATGGGATGTTTACTGCTACAACCCAAACTGTGAGTATGACGTTCCCTTTCTGTTGTGCACTGTTTAATATTTTAACATCATTCATTAATCAAATGACTATGTATAATTGGAAAGGGTGGCTCTTAGTGGCAGTCCCACATAGAATTATCACCAGGTTATGAAGCAGCAGCAGAGCTGCCAAAAAGATACAAATGTAGATGTGCCAAAAACAATTCCTCTGGAGATCACTTGAGGTTGGCTCCAGAAGTGAGACAGACTCCTATGTTAAAATAGAAAAAGTTTACAGTAGAAATAAACATTTTTACAGCCTTTAACCTAAACCAGTTTTATCATCATTAGCTAATTTTAACCTTCATAGCAACTGCACAGTTTATAATTTTACTTAAACTCATCCATTTGGATACTGGTAAAACTTGCACCATGTTCCAGTAACCTCAAAGCATGGAACATGCTAAGTCAGTATATATAAACAGGATTTGTATCACTATAGACACACAGCACAATACTTGGTGCTTAAAAACACAGCTGCACATTCATGGATAGAGTCTGGTCAGTGCTCTGCATATTGTTTATTTAGTGAGTCAGTACAGATTAAAACCTTTACAGCTTTACCACTGTTTATCTTTACTGCTGTCATCTTGAGGTGCCTCAGATTTAGCACAGTTTTGTGTCAACCATGGAGGACCATAAAGGCAACTAGTGCAGATGAGACCATAGTGGGACCATTTTTTGTCTTGACTCACAACCATAATTTCAGTCATGGTCAGAAAATGAATAAACCTGGTGGATGCCAGTGGAGCTGATGAATAACAGATAACTAAGACACATTCTGGCTTATGAGCTCTAACAGCTCAATGTTGACCCTGAATAATGCTGCATCATTTTCTATTGAAAGTTTAGTTTCTCTCCAGTTTAATGTCTCATTGTACTCTGAAATAAAAGCATAGTACAAATAAGCAATCGGAAAAACCCAAAAAACCAAATAAATTTGCACACTAAAACTTTTGACTCATCAAAGTAGCCACCTTTGGCAGATGTAACAGCTGAACACACCCGTGGCATTCTTTCTACAACAGACATCAAATATTCTTCATAAAGTTTTTCCGGTATCTCTAACAGAAGTTCCCATAAATGTGGCACTTGTAGGTTGCTTTGCTTTCACCCTTCTGTCCAGTTAATCCCAAACCAGCTCGATGAGGTTTAAGTCTGGAGACTGCGGTGACTGTTTGTTTAAGCATGTTTTCAAGCTTACCCTCTTGTTCTTTTTTCCTGAGGTAGTTCTGGCTTGGACTTATGTTTTGGGTCATTATCTTGCTGTAGGATGAACCCCTGACCAACTAAACGCATATCAGAGAGCATGCCAATGCAGAATGCTGTAGTAGCCGTTTTGGTTTATTTTTTCTCTCACTCTGTACAAGTCACCGACCCTCAATCCAGCAAAACAGTCCCAGACCATCACAGTTCCTCCTCCATGTTCGACAGTTGACGCCACACACTGTGGAACCATCCTTTCGCCTACTTCACGGGGTACAGAGATCCTGCATGATGAATTGAAGATTTCAAATTTTGATCCATCAGTCCATAATACCTTCTTCCAGTCTGCAGTAGTCCAATGATGGTGTTTCATGGCCCAGGCAAGCCTCTTTGCCTTACGTCTTAGTAATGGCTTTCTTGCTGCAACTCGTCCTGTCAAACCTGCAGCTCAAAGTCTTCTCTTCACAGCTGAAACTGAGACTTGCTTACTACGACCACTATTAAGCTGTGCTTGAAGCTGTTGTCCTGTGAGCCCGCCAATCATGTAAGCTGTTAACTCTCAGAAACTTGTCCTCTGATTCAGTTGTGTCTTTGGGTCTGTCAGACCTCTTCCTGTCACAGTTTGTTTCTGAGTGCCTTTTGATGGTGAAGGAAACTGTACTCACTGACACCTTGACTTTCTTTGAAATTTCTCTATAGAAAAGACCTTTTTAAGTGTCATGATGGCCTGCCTCTTTTCCATTGTTAATTGCCTTTTTTCTTGCCATTTTTGTAGCAACACACTACTTTCTGCAGTGGAGTACTGTTCAACTGATACGAGGGTTTGGTACCATAGTGTGTTCTAACACTGCTTTTATGCAGGCAAAGGGGTTGTAACTAACCCAGAAACGTAGGAAAACTGTAGGAATTAGCTGCTTTCAAGGCTTGATCAACCTCCATATTTGAGGAAATGTTCAGTTGCTCCATAATATATCTCACCTACTTACACGTGTCACGATCAAGGGATAATTAGCGTTATTCACTTCACCTCTTGGTGGTCATGATGCCTGTGTATGTGTGTGTATATATACACACACATCAAAATTTGTATCCTTGGTGAAATTTTGTTCAAGTCACCACTAAATACGTAATGAAGAATTGGAATTGAGATAACCTTAGAAAGAAGCAACACTTAAGTGGCACTTTAGTAGAAAACAAACTGTTGCAGGACTGTCTCTTGCTCTCTTACTCCTAGCTAAGAACATGTTGTCTTATATAATGTATATGACAATACACACACTAATATGCAGAATAATAAAATACTGATGGAATTTAATGTTTCTTTTAGAAAATATTAATTTTATTTAAACCAGTTTATGAAACTGGTTATAGTTCTCTCATCCCAAAATTTGGCAGTTTAGATCACCACGTCAGCCAGCTGTGGAATCCCTCTCACCATGTCTGGATCAGACATTTTGGCTAAACTGTACCCTTTGATAGATGTTAGCTTACTGTTGCAAATCTGAACAAAAAACGAAAGATTCTGTAAGACATTAATTTTGTGTCGCTCAAAGCAGTGATTGTCACCGTCTCAACATGTGTGTTTGATTTTTGTCTTGCTCAACAACAGGATTCCTTTTCTCTGTTTTGAATTTATTCAGAGCTCACATGAAAGGGACATCCCAAACTTAAATGTTTCATATGCTGAGGCACAGTCCCAGCAACAGACTAAAAGAATAAACTGTTGACACTACATTTTTCCTCCCCATTGGGTTATATTACCCAGTTACCTTTTTGTAAAGTCAAATCAGTTTTTTTAAAGTAGGTAAAATCATATATTGCATGAGTATATTCTAGAATAGTCATGTGCTGCTTTTTACAGGTGTAAAATAAAGTATAGAAGGGAAATATGCAGCGAACATTGATTTTAATTTCAAAAGCCACCATATATCAATGTACTGCAGGAGCTCCTACCAGCCTTCTTCAGTGCTGGTGTACCCTACGATAACAGATGCTTGCCTTGCTATTAAAGTGATACAGAATTGCTATATTGAGGTTATGTTCTGTAGTGCCCAGCAGAAGAATACCACCAAAGAACAGTTTTTACCAGTGGAACATTCAGCTGATCTCGGTGAGCTGTGAAAGATGTTGACTTAAAGTATTAAACTAACTGTAACTATGTTTGAGTAAATTCTCAAAAAAGTAATGAGTATAATAAAGTATTACACATCACTTCTTACCTACACAACAGTTGTAGACTACTCCACTATTTTCCTTCTACTGAAAATGAACTGAAATCAAAAAGGCAGATTTGTTTGAATTTTATTTCAGTCCACCCAGGGTTAAGATAACTGAAGAACCATTGTGATGCGAGTAAGGACATTTGTGACTGTAATGTAATTACTGAATTAAGTACGTGTACACATACATGTACTAAATACTGCATGCTGAAAAATATAATGTGATTAATGTTATGCATTACTTTAGAAAGCAAAGTGTAACTTTGTAACTAGCAAACATGGAGTGTTTAATAGTTTAGTCCCAGTTATAGTCAGCTAGCACTCTAAAGGTTCGTGCAAAAAAAGGTTGGGGGTGTTTATAGCTGCTGGTTCTCAGACTGATTAAACAGAAATAAAAAATTTAGAGTAATAGCTGAATTTTATTTCCTTTATATAAATATATTCTCATATTATATTTTCTGAAAACCTTGATCCACTCATGTCACTTCTTATAGCCAAGGAGTGTGGCGGGGTCCTGACAGAGCAGCAGAAGATCATCCAGTCTCCTGGGTTCCCTGAGGAGTATGAAGATGAACAGATCTGCTACTGGCACATCCGAGTCCGCCTGGGCCAGAAGATCCGCCTCCACTTCATGGAGTTTGATGTAGAGGATGATACAGAGTGTCTGGCAGATTACTTGGAGGTTTACGACAGCTACGATGACGTATCGGGCTTTGCTGGGAGGTGAGAAAAACTAGCTGGGTAGTTATTTAGCACAGAAGATGTCTGAATTTAGGAAAAATGTCAGTTAAATGTTTTAAGAACCCAAGGTAACATTTTCACAGCCTCAAATGCCAAATCTTTTAATTACAAGAAAAACAATGCAAGAAAGTGTCTGACTTTATAAAATCTATTTCCAGGTTCTGTGGTGATTATTTGCCAGATGATATAATCAGCACAGGTGAGAGCCCTCACATTTTCACATCAAAAGAACACAAAGAAACATTTGGATTTAAAGCAATACAAAACATTTGTTTGTGATGTTTTCCAGGGAACGTGATGACACTGAAGTTCCTCTCTGATGCTTCGGTTACAGCTGGGGGCTTCCAGTTACAGTATATTGCTTTTAATGCATCTCTCCCACATAAATAAAGCCCCTCCTTTGACTGATGGTTTAATACACTGATATAATCCTGTTGCTGTATTTATGATGTTTATGTACTTGATTAAAAATTCTCTGTAGCTGATTAAAGGAATAATTATTTGAGAAAAATAAGGATACATTCTTTTTTTTTATGTCAGAGCTGGTGAAAGACAGGAGAAGATAATAACATAAAGACAAGAAGGAGGAAAGGGACAAAAAGAGAGAGAGAAAAAGACAAAAGTCGTTGATAGACCAAACAGATCTGTGTCAAACACACAATAAACAAACAGCACCTAAAAGACAAAACTGAGACAGGTACACAACCAAACAGAATTTAGCTGTTGCAGTGAAGAGGTGATTGAGACCGCAAGGTGAGGAAAAGCAGACCCAGGACCCATGTCAACAGCCCCCACTGTCCCGACTGACGAGCCCAAATTGGGGGCCCAGCAGGACACGGGAACAGTAACCCACTCAATCGACAATGCTAAAATATTACATTTGCAGCATTCTTCATCTGTTCTAACCACTAATGGGTTCTGTGTTCATTCCAAGTTTAGTTTCAGGCATAAAATTTTATTCACAAAACAAAAACAACACTGGCTGTTACATAGGGTGACTGTAACTCAGGTGGTAGAGCAGAAGGTTGCTGGTTTAAAACCTTGGCTACTCCAGACTGCATGCTTGGGCGAGACCCAATAAGCACAGATAAAGTGCTTTGAGTGCTCAGGAAGAGTAAAAAAGCTCTATATAAGAACTACCTTAAAGTATAATGTTTTGTGCTGTCTGTTTTGTTTTTTTGTTTTTTTTTGTCTGTATACTTAAATACAGCAACCCACCCCGGATAAGCGGAAGAAGATGGATGCATGGATAGTTAAATAAATATCTACCATATTAGCAAAACATTTTTATTATTAGCTGTCAATGTATTTTTTAGAACCATTCCTTAAAAAAAAAAAGAACATAAAAGAATAAGCAATAAAACGCTACACTTAAAACTGCACATATGGAAAAGATATATATAAATCTTACAAAGTTTGTATCTGTCTTGTGTGAAACTTGTATGAAAAGCATACAAGAGTGAAAACAGATATAAGAGCCCTTGAAAAATCATATCAATGAAACTTGTATGTTTTTGGATACTTACTAAAACAATATATAAAAATGTAATGAGAAAGTGGCCACTTTCATGAGTAAATCATATAAGTCTTATATGATTCACTATATGAAGTAGGCCTCGTCTTATGTAATGGTCTCGTCTTATGTACTTCTTTTCCATATGGGTGTATTATTGGCAAAATGCACATAAATTATCAAAACTAAAAGGTTAAAACTATCACGTTTTCCCTTGATAATGTGCTAAAGGACTTATTAAGAGTTTCACACTGCACTCCAAATTGGTCAGGAAGGAAAAAACTGTCTATTTGCTAATGCTAGTTTTGTTCCACACAAAATGTGGTTTGTAACTGATCTCAGAACAGTGAAAACAGAGCCAGCTTTAGCTTTCCTAGCCTGCTAATCTCCCAACGTTTTCCTGTTAGACACTGATTTACAATGCACATGCTCAAACAAGGAAAAAGCTGCGAGCTGTTATCCTCTCGGCTTGACAAGCTGAAGTCATTGATTACAGGAGATGGACACTTTTATACAGTCACTGAGATGGAGATGCCCGTGAAATGGAGCCATGCTCCAGTTTCCAGTAAGAGCCAAGAGAAATATGCTTTCAGTGACAACAGTTAACTAAGGCAAAAATGATAACAGTAATGTAAAGGACTGATAACGGACTCACACATTCCCACAGAGCTTAAAATATCAAACTGCTGTACAGAGCTTTTCCTCTCACACCACTTATTTATCTGCAGCAGCTGTCTTGCTTTCAAGCTGTGTATGTAATGCTTCTATTTTTTTTTATTCATTGTGCCAATGCAATTGCATTGAGGCGCACTACAATTATTTGTCAGACTTATTATTTGATTTATTATTATGGTAACTTTTTATTATTCTCCTTTGAAGGTTCTGGCTTTTCTGGATATAATGAACTGCTCGTGCATTCTGTGGACAATATGGCATCAAACTCTGGAATGCGAGTGCGTGCCTGAGTAGTTCCTGTTGGCTATTTCCAGTTTAAGCATTACTGCACTGCTTATAGAAACATGTAAGGATGAGCAGATTTAGGGTTAGAGGAAGGCAACTGGCATTTCAGCAAGTTAAAAAAAAAGTTGTTGTCACAGTCTGGCTGCGAAGCTGACTGTGTGAGGAGTGGAAGAGGACCAAATTGCAGTCACGCAAAACTAAACTTGATATTGACAAAAAACGCGCCGTTTATTGAGGCTGATAGAACAGCACAAAATAAAAGGGTGAAACAATGCAAAGCTAAACAAAACCTAAACTGGGAAAACTTAAAAGAAAACATGAAGCATCCTAAACATGAAAAACTTGATGAAGAGGAAATAAACATGAAAACCCTTAAACGTGGAAACTTGACATGAATAGAAGGAGGCATGGCAAATTCCTCTCTCTATAATTTGGAGATTAGCTTTCATTAATTTCCTGTTGATACTGTTGTTAGGACACAGTGGCTAATCAACATCCACAAGGACAACTTTAGTCCCACAAAAAACATCTGCGTACGTAGCAGGCACTTCAGTGAGGAGTCTTTGTTGTGACTGCTGGATGACTGAGGAAACTGAAAAAGGGAGCTCTATCACTCACTGTTTTCATGGGATGACTACAAAATACCCACAGTGAATGTTTGGGAGCAGCGATCACTTCAATGGAACTGAATGTCGACTCTGAGGCAGAGATGGAAAAAGCAGGGCCTGATCACGATTACTGGGTGACACCAAAAACAGCAGCGATGGCAAAGGAGATGGCTAATTAGAAACAAAGCCTTACAAACACCAGATAGAGGTGCTACAGCTGCAATCCCATTTTTTCATACAGCATTCTGCAAGCTCAGACGAAGACATTTGTTTTTACACCAGGTAGGTGGTGTAAATCTTTGGGACACCACATCAGAATTCAGTGGTTCTGTGGCTTCTGTAAGTTTGTTTCATGAATTGGGGGCTTGTCCATTCTTTTTTGTTGTTTGTTCTTTTCGTCGTATGTTGAGTAAGTTGCTTATATTGTGTTGGGTAAGTTGCTTGTATTGACCTTTGTACTTTTCTGGTTGGCAATTTTTTCTTGTCTGTGAGGGTGTCAAAATGGAGCTTAAGTTGGAAGACTTCACTTTAAATCCAACTTAAGTAAAGTTGAATAGATTTAAGAAGGGTGACTTACTTACACTTACTTACCCATCCCAGTTATTGAAGAGCCATTTCAGCATGTTTTTGTTGAATGTCTCGGACTACTTCTAAAAACAAAATCAGGAAACCAGTACGTTCTCACAATGATGTGTACTGCAAACCGGGAGTGTGACGAGGGGCTGCCTCTGCTGTTATTCGCTGTCAGAGAGACAAACCAGAAACCTTTAGGGTTCAGTCCCACTGACTGTTTTTGGCCACACTATACGTGGACCATTGCGTCTGTTAAAAGAAAAATTCCTCTTGGACAAGTTAAATTCCAAAGAGAACATACTTGATTACATTAGCTTGAGGCAGAGATGGAGCGACTGCATAATACCCGCAGTCTTGATTGTAATGTTTTTCATTGACCTACATGTCATCAGGACACTGCTCCCCAGCACACGGTAACATAAATGGTTTTAAACTAGTTTTATGTTCAATGACAGTATTTGTCCTCGGTTCTATGTCTGGAATATACCAGGTGTACCAAAAGCATTATTATAACCTGTAGCAGCAGATTGTGAGCAGGACTCATGATAGCCAGCCGAAGGGCCCACTAGAGGGCCCACTTGCAAATATTACAAATGACATATCATACTTAGCAAACACTGAGAATTAAAAAGTCATTTCAGTCTAACCTATTATGTCAGACATACTCTAAATCTGCAAAGAATGAACATTTAATCATAGCTTGAAGAGAAAGATCAAGAAAGAGTCTTCTCGCTTTCTTTCTGATGATCCCAAAGCACGTCAGATGTACGTCCCAGTCATCTTGTAACAGTCACTACCACCCAGAGCTCCTGAACCCTATGCATCAGTCTTCCTTTTTTAAATTTCCACCATTTATTGCTTTGTTTTCCCTTTACTGGTTTTCTCTTCTTGATTTCCACAGGCATTCTAGAGACTACCATCCAATGCTATCCTCATATCAACTTTCAGCCTCCCATGTCTTTCAGATTGCATCTTGTGCAGACAGTAGTCCACACAGGTCTTATACATCTCCCTGCTCCTCCCTCTTGCAATGTGTTCAAAAAAATCCATGTCCATTCTTTATGCAAAATCTACTAGTATCTGCACATCTCTCCTTAACACCATACCAACACCTCCCCATCACCTCTGTTCCCTCCATCTACATGTGTGTTGAAGTCAGCTTCATTCAGCACTCTTCCCCCCGGGAACACTCTCTACCACTTTTAAAACGAGGCACAACTGTAAACAGCGATTCACAATAATAACTGTACGCTCTGTTCTCTCTCAGAGCCTTTTAAGCTGACGCTGTCAGCTCTGGGGCTCTCCTTATAAGTTCAAAGGGGCAGGCCGAGTGTGACGTAGCGGGGTCAAAGGTAATTTTGTACGTCGGCGTGGTGGTTTGGCGCCAGCAAATTTCGCGGGGTAACGGCACAAGACACAGAAAAGGAGGCTGAAATAGGAGCCATTAAAAGCTGCACTTCACAGAAAACAATCTAGACAGTGAAGCGTGGTGGCCGCTGAAGTGAAGCTTATTTGCTGCCGTCGGCGCTGTGTATGTGTCCCTTCTCATAACTCCGACCTAGGTGAGCAGTGAGTGTCAGCAGCGGGGACGTGCTGTGTGTGTTGGCTCAAACAAACAAACAAACAAACAAGCAAGAAAGAAAGCAAGTGTAAACAGTCGTTTGGTTAGCCATGTAGGTTTGTGTTCTTGTTAGTGAGGCTAAATAAGGGCAGATGAGCAGGGACGTTTTAGCTGCAGCGTCGTCTGCCTGTGTGTGCGCCGGCGCGAAGGCAACTTTGCTAGCCGGAGACTCGACGTTTAGCCTGCTAGTGCTGCTAATTTGTTAAAGCTAGTTAGCAGGCTGCTAATTGTTCAGTCACGATTCAGAAAATGCGTCCAGAGGTTTTGATGTGTCATTTCAAAATAGTTGCTCTATTTGTGTAGAATCCAGCAATGGCATTAGTAGCGAGACACTGACAGACTGATTTGGGAGGCGTTTACATCGCCAGCTAAAGCGAACATGTGTCGCAAGCCTGTATTTGAAGCCCATTTTTCACTGTGTTACAGCTGTATCTACAGTGGCGGGTGATCGCAGCTTCACCTACTTCTCACTGAGGTACGTAAATGCATCTTTTTACTTGTGTAATTATTTTGCAATGTGACAGTTCTGGGGTAGAAGCCCGCTGTTATAAACAGCTAGCTTATGCAGTGTGAAATAGTCAGACAAGGAAATTGCCCCCCTTCAACCCCCCCAGCACACATATAGACACACACAAACTAAATTCAAGTGGAAATCATCACTAGTACTAACGATGGAAAATTAGATAATTGGGATAAAAAAAAATGTCAGAATATCAGTGATGCAAATATATGACTGTATTGACTAATATCTCCAGATATGGCGTCTGCCAGTGCTGTGTCACAACTGTGCCAGTTACAAATTTAACTTTGTATAATATTTATTAACACATCCAAACCCAATATCTGAATGAATGGGAGATGTGTTTACAGATGTGTTAGTAAAGAAACAGGAATTAAATGTGCGTTCTGAACGGAAATGTTTATTTTATGTATTTGTGTGTAGTTTGAAAAATTAAAAAACAAAAGCTAAAAACTAAGCTCCATATAGCTGGAGGGCAAACACAGTGTGTAGTACCCTCAGGTGGTAAATGAGAAACGTGGTTGAAGAGAGACACAGTGGATTGGATGTTGCTGTGGTTTAAAGACAGTGAATTTGATAAACTCCAGAGTCAAACAGAACAACAGACGTTTGGTTTAAATTAACTGGGTGAAGATAAACCTGCACTTTTGGGATTTTATTACAACTGTGAGTCTGATTTCTTCTTTTTCCGTTGAATTCTGACTTGAGCTGCCACTAGGCTGCACTTTTCAAAAGTTTCTGATCTAGTGTGCATAAACTCTGGACAGTCTATTACAGGGCAGTTCTATAAAAGTTTATTTTTATCCATTTTCCTCATGTTTCTCCTCCTTTTCTGCTCCTCCTCTTTAAGGGCGAGAAGGTGAGTAATAATGATGGCAACAGCAGGGCCTCTGAGCAACTCCAGCTTCCTCCCTCTCCTCGAGTCTCTGGAGGACAGCACTGCTGGACAGTCAGAGCAGACAGATGCCTACCTCACCATCGCCAAGTAAGTTACGAACCCCGGTATGTCAGAGTTTGACGTTAGTTAGGACTAGACCACAAGTGACAGAATATCCTGTTGTTGCTGTACAGTCGGCTCAGTGGAGAGGAGGGGCGCCAGTTCCTCCCTGCAGTTGAAAAGCACTTTTCTCGCTTGGGTAAAGCCATCTTGGTGAGTCTTCTGTGCACAAAATTGTCGGAAACTTACATTTTCCATGCTTATATTTAAATTTTAAGCCTTATTTTCTTATGCCACTTCCAGGCTCACATAACTAGTCCAAATGCTGAGCTGAGCCAAGCTGCCTTACAAGCCTTGGGGTTTTGCGTATACCATTCTCATGTTGTCTCTGGAGTGTCAGGTAACTTCATGTGTACATCAGACAGCATTTGTGTCTTGCAACAAAGAGAGAATTTAATTGCACCGAGAAATGTTTTTCCTTCTTGTACATATGACAGTAAATGCTTTGAACCTTGACATCATCACTGCAGATCTGACTTGGCCAGATAGAACTGTTATTTTTGTTTGTTTTTTGCAGAAGTCTTTGCAGCAGAAATACTGTCAGCACTTTGCTTGCTGGTGTCGAAGGCGACTGATAAGAACACTTGCACCAGGGCATTGTGGGTGATTTCCAAACAGAGCTTTCCTGCAGAAGAAGTCGCTAAAAAAGTGAGCAGCACCTGAACCTTATGTGCTACAATTTCAGAAAGCATCATGGTGTACTGAAAATGTTGTCAGGTCAACACTGCTGAAAACGTAGCAGTGATTTCAGGAGCAGAGGCGTTTCCAAAGCTGCTGTATTGATCCGTGTTGCTTCTTCTACACTCAGGTGCCGTCCATACTGGGAACACTGGAGAGCGTGTGGAAAAGGGAAGACATCCACTCTGTGGTAATGGAGCATGAAGCCTTGAATGTCATAATCAGGTAAGATTTATTTGAAGCCAGACTTCTGGATAACCAGAGTATTTTATTCTGCCCTGTTTTCCTTTAATCATGCTCTGTGGGACATTCTCACTTTGGGTCGAGGGAAATGTCACACAAAATGGAATATTAACACTCCCTGCAGCTTTCTACAATAAGTAATTTTACATGATGATGAGAAATGCATTACATATTTTATTTGAAACCCTCAGCATTGCTTTTTAGTCTGGATAAATAGAAGTTGCCAATGTCCTTTCTTTAGTTGTCACACCTCTTTCATGTTAGCCTCTGGTGGAAGAAAACACATCTGCTTTTAGTGCTATTGCTTAGTGTAATATGAGTTAGAATACTGAGCGTCTGTTTGTGAACAGATGTTGGGCAGGTAAATTGTGCATTTTGTTCCCCTGCTGTGCATGTCAGGGGCCTTTGGCATAGACCAAGAAACATTCTTTCTAATGGCCAGCAGAGGGGAAAAAAGTCCAGCTGTGTAGAAGTGTGACAAAACAATCATTATGAACACTTTATGGATTCAGTTGCTAGTTTGAATTCCTTATATGAATACACGTACTTAGTCAATAAAGCTCATTCTGATTATTGATTACAACATGAAGGCAATTTTGGAACTTGTGGTCTTCATTATGGCCAGAAGGCCAGAAAACGAGGAGTATAGCTAAGATTGTTACTGCCATATGAGCAGTGTTCCTCACTTACTTAGTCAGAGCTACCCTTCACTCTTCACATCCAGTTTCAAAACACTAATATGGCATTGGCCACACAAAGAAGCTTCACAGTGGGCATCTGTGTGGACCAGAGCTCTGACTGCAGCTGATCGGCTCTCGCTGAAGTGCTTCACAAACCTTCAGCCAACTCCAGCAGGGAGAGAAATTACACATTTTGGATAATGAATGTTCCCCCAAGTCCGATGTTACAGCAGTGGTGGTACTCTCTATTGGTGCAGCTTTCATTTCAGATCTAAAATTCTAGATTGTGTCATTCCAGATTTTATTGGTCAGCTTGTTTTGTTTGAAAGTGTGGCCTCTTTTGTGTCATAAGTACTGCACATGGATAGCTAAAATATTTATATTGGAAAATGAGATGGGGCTCTCTGTCCTTGGTGTTTATAGGATGCTGGAGCAGGTGCCCACCCAGATGGGTGAAGGAGCAGTACAGTGGGCAAAGCTGGTAATCCCTCTGGTGGTCCACTCTGCATCAAAGGTGCGTCTGCGGGCCGCCGCAGCCATGGAGATGGGCATGCCCCTTCTACTGGAAAAGCAGAATGAGGTGTCTGCTGTTATTGAAACGATGATGTCCACAGTGAGTAGTCTAACGTCTCTATGGAGTTTGATGCTTGGTGTTGCTTGTGAAAAGGGAATTCTAATAATCTCTGCTCAACTGTCTTTGTGTCTTCATAGAAACTGATACCAGAACTGCAGAAACTTTTCATGTCCAAGAATGAAACCAATGTCCTGAAGCTGTGGCCTTTGTTTGTGAAACTGCTTGGGAAGGTAAAGTCTGTATATTTGGTCTCCGATATTTAAATAAATGAGTGTAACTTAGTAGTCATTGCGTCCAGAAATTCTGAGAAAGGCCTGTTGGGTTTGCTTAAAACTTTGGATTTCCTCGTTCTTTTTGAATGATAAGAATGGCCTGATCAGCCAGGTTAACTGTGTCTCCTGCACAGCTGCTGCACAGAGGAGGTCCCTTCATCAACTCTCTCCTGCACCTGGAGGAGCTTGGTTTCCGCAGCTCGTCTCCTACCATTAAGAAGATCGCCTTTCTTGCCTGGAAGAGCCTCATTGATAACTTTGCTCTGAATCCAGGTGAGCCCCATTACACTCATCCTGTCTTTAATAGGAAGTTCAGTGGTCAAACTGAAATCTTAAACCTATACCCTTGGTGCTCCCGAAGACATCTTGTGCAGTGCCAAACGTATGAAGCTCCTGATGCAGCCGCTCACATCCATCAATGTCAGAACAGAAGCCCTGCTGCTCACCAAGGTGGAGGTGTGGTGGTACCTGGTGATCCAACTGGGGCCCAACCTGTCACCCAACTTTGATCAGGTTAGATTCCCGGTTTGTTTTTTCTAAAAAAAACAAACAAAACAAAGATTATTTTATAGAATTAATTTTCTTCCTTGCAGTTCTGCTTCCGTGGCAGAGTGGACTGGCTGCAGCGCCACACACTTGTCACACTGATTTGCTCTGTTCACAGTAAACTTGGTCATACATTATCCCTAATTCTCTGACTTTGTGCGATTTTAGTGTGTGATTGCAGTCACTGGTGAAGCTATAGGGTAGTTTTTCTCAGTAATTAGTCATGTTTAAAAGGTACTGCAGACTTAAGCTAATTGACACTGCGGTAATAACTAGAGATCTGTTATAAGTGATTTAAAAGTGTTTAAGTGTGGGACAATTACAGTAAACAGTCAGACATCCTGCACTGTGCTTATTTATTTATTTAAATGCACCTTATTCCACATTCTTTTATCAGTTTAACTTTGACCAGTCTAAGATGAGCTAACCTTCAGTAGTACCACAGTTGGGAACTTAGCCCTCTTTCAGCAGTAGATACTAGTCCTACTTTAATACTTCATATGCATCATAGCTGTATAATAGTGTAATCAACTCTTTGGGTTACATGAGTCAATATTTAGACATCTTGGTAACAGAGTTTACTTCAACAGTGAACAGTCACGGAGGTCCTTTTTAATAATTTTTATGTAACAGTACTGCATTCTTCTTACTTCTTAATTCATGCAGACACAACTTTATTTCCATCTACACCGAGTTTACTAGCTTGTCAGTTTTTCCTAACGTGTGATGAAGTGTGAAACTCTGGTGTGAGTGAAGTGTTTCTGTGTCTCTCAGGTTTCTGTACCTCTGCTCCAGTGCACAATCGGCTCCGACTCTTCCTCTTCTATACCAGGCACTCCTTCCAGAACTATCGCTCAAAATAGCGCTGCTGCTCCTGGTACACCCAAGACTGGTACGGTTACTCCTCCACATGTATTGCACTAATCCAGCTTACACAGACACTGATGTAGTGTTTGTTTCGGTCTGCAGCAAGTGCTCCAGGCTTCAACAGCCCAGCCAACACATCTCGGATGAGCCTGAACTCCAGCATCCAGCTCGCCTCCTCGATACCGTCGATTCAGCTGCTCGGACTAGAGATGCTGCTGCACTATTTTCGAGGTCCAGAGGTTGTTGCGACTGCAGCAAAACACAAACTCATCCTGAGTCTCGGTGGGTCAGAGTCACATGTTTTCTGCATTAGCCTGCATTATAGTTGTTCCTTCAGGCTCCACACAAGGAGGTGCAGAGATAAACACACTGTTTCTAAAGAATACGCCTTTTAAATTTCAAATACTTTTTCTGTTTCATTTTCGCCACAGGGAAGAGAAAGTGTTTTACTGTAGATGCGGAAATGTCCCAGAAATGCTCATGTTTCTGCAAATTTGTCTCCAAGTGCAAATTTAAAAAAATCATTCACAGGAACACAGACAAGAAGATCTCATCCAGTTTGGTGTTTAAAGAAGTACTTGAGTTTAGTGTGTCTCCTCTATACCTTTTATTGTTTTTCTTTGTAGAGCCCCTGAACCACCCGCTCCTCTCTGGTGCTTCCTCCTTTACTAAACATGCTGCTGTGCTCATCTCGAATACCAGAGATGGCTTCATCAACATCGGAAAAGATGCTCCAGGTAAACCTCACAGAAACATCCACTGACTGACATTCACCTCGACTTTGATTTGGAGATGAATTTTCAAAACTAAATATATTTGAATGCATTAGAAGAAAAATGGCATTTTGTCACCAGGGCTTATTCACACTGGTCCAAACAAAGCCATTGCTGCTTTCAGGCGTGATACGGAACTGATGCATCATTTTGGCTGTAAAAATTGAGCCCTCGCCACTTGTAAATGAGTCAGAGGGCTTTTTTTCCCTTCCTTTTTTTCCCCTTAATGTTGTCACTGGGAATCTTGATGTTAATGAGGAAATCTTTTTAAGATGAGGAGTTGGAGAAAGGAAGTAGTGTTAGGGCGACAGACTGCTAATCATGTAGGTCTGTGATAAGAGGTCTAAAAGTTCTTTGTCACAGACTGTTGAAGGATTTGTTGGAACTGTTGGGTGACTGATTACTTAAACCTGAAACCTGCTCTCCTAAGTCCATATAAACATAAGCTTATAAGCTCTTTTCTCCTGCAGAATCTCTTCTGACCCTCATATGGACAAGTCTTGTCCGGTTTGTTTCCCTGACCATAGAGTCCGGTAAGTAGTGAAGGTACCTGATTGATTTGACAGTGGAGCTGACTGGTTTGTGTGTAATGTTTATGGTGGGATAATCTAAAATGTTTAATTCGTTTGCATGTATTTATTTGTCTCGTTAACAAATGTAAGTTAGATTTTTGTAAAGAAGTAACAAAGCATGGAGAAAGCTGCGGGAGCCTTTATGCGCACAGACTTTAGTAATCATTCATCTTTGCTGGCAAAACTGTTGCAGTGATTATCTGCAGAGAAACAGAAATGTCAGCAGTTTCCACTGCTCTTTGTTTTTGTTGTAGTTAAATAACTAATCATGGGTTAAATTTCTAGTTGTGTTGTGGCTGCTGCTCAGCAGGGTGGGCTCTTAAAGTCATGGGTCTGACCTCAAAGCGCCACATAGAGCACTCAGATTGGGTCTGAGCTTTGTTCCATGGGAGGACAGGCGAGACCTCACTGTCCTCTTCTGCCTGACCCTGTCACATCTCATCATCAGTTTAAGTTGGAGCGTTCAGGTCTTCAGTCTGGACTGCTGTGACAAGACTACAATTCTGAGGGGATCTGTCCCCAATGATGACTCTCATCTCAAGCAGAGCCTGAAAAGACAACAATATTGATGTTGGACTCGCTGCTGAATAATACTTGTGCTCTGTTGTTAGGCAATAAGAAGGAGCGACAGGGAAGCGAAGTACTGACACTGATGCTTCAAGCTCTGCAGAGTATCATCGCCTCAGAATCTCTGCCTGCAGACAGAGTCCTGGTAAGGTTATGCAGAAAGCTTTAAGACTGACTCACTTACTGAAAATTTAACTAGAATTAGTCTGTTCATAAGAAACGCAGAGCTTTACAGACTGTCACTTATAGAAATGATTTGAGAAGCAGCACCAAAGGATAGGTTTTTATGTCAGATTGTATCATTCCTTGAGTTGTTTCTGATATTGTTAGCTTTTTACCTGTTTTAATGAATCAGAATACTTTATTAATCCCGAAGTAAATTATAGGTTACAGCAGGCAGCACGCTAATGGCACATGCGCACTTACAAAGGAATCTTCTGACCAAACTTTACACAAACATCACATTGGGAAGTCATGTCAGAAAGATAGGCTGATAGGAAAAAACAATGAAAATACATAACATGAGGTGAGAGGAGGAGAAAAAAAAAACTCCACTCAGACTGAGCTCCTAATGGGAGAACAGTTTGAGAACAGAACAAAAAACGCCCCAGCACAAAAAGCACATGACTGTCAATACACCATAGAAACACAAGACAAGCAACAGGGGTGGGTAAGGGTGAGAGAGAGCCGGTGTAGACAGCACATCCGGTCCTGCAGCATGTCTGCGCTGGACATCTGCCCCGGGAGGGGACAAGCATCGAAGGCATTTGGAAAGGGATGTGTGTGTGTGTGTGTGTGTGTGTGTGTGTGTGTGTGTCCAGAGTTCAGCTGAGACGGTGTCCTTCGCCCTGCCAGGCTAAGTAAACAATCTTCCAGCCAACCCAGGTGGCCTTGCGTAGGATAGGAAGAAACAGTCTATGCACAGTCTGTTATCAGGGTGTTTTTTTTTCGGTTCCAGCCTTGAGACCACAGCTGGCGCCGAAGTGGTAGCTGCATGAAATGATGGTGGTTTTTACATTAGTGCGAATAACTCATGTGAATTTCAAAGCTGTTCTAGCAGTCCGACACTGGTCTCTCAATCTCCCGTTGGAGAGCCGTGAGCTTCTCCATGATGTTATCAGTCTTTCGCTCAAAGAACAAATTCTGAGAACTCACGACCACCGTGAGCTTCTCCAAGATGTTATCCAATTTTCGCTCAGCGGTCTTATTCTGAGTGTTCACGGTAGCCTCAAGCTTCTCCAAGATCTTATCCGTGCTGCGTTCGATGAGCCCATTTTGAGAACTCACGACTTGTCCCATCGTTTCAATCACAGCGGGCAGCCTTGTGGGGTTTTGAACAGCTGATTCAGTTTTCTTTAATCTTCGATAAGCCAGGGCCAAGCCAGCTCCAATCAGCAAGAACCCTGTTATCATGGTTCCAAACAGGTAGATGTCTTCGATAGACAGTCCCGCCAGGCACTGGGCTGCTTCTTGAGGTGTTGGGTCTGATTCAGTGCTCAGAAGTTGTTACTGCACTGACTGTTTTTTTTTTTTTTTCTTAACCTTAGGTTCTGTTTGAAGCCACAGTGAAAGGAATTCCTCAGAGAGTTCTCAGTTCTGCATCTTATCAAGTGGGCAAGATGGACGTGCTAAATGTGAGTGCTTCATGGTTCAACGATTAGCATAGCTCCATGGAAGTGCTTACACAGAATGTTGCTTAAATGTTGTTTAACTCCTCAGGGAACACCTGCTCTCTTCCTCATCCTCCTCCTCTACGACAGCAGCATGCTTCCAGCCTACGTTGAGGATGAGAGGTGGGTCTACTACTTAGTTTGATTCTCATTCCACAGGAACACAATAAAAGATACTGGTAACATCTTGTGCATTACTTCCAGTAATTTTACTGAAAACTGTATAAACTGGGGGGGGGAAACAAGACAGTTGGTCACTTAGTCAAGACCTGCTACAAATGGTAAATGAACTGGTTCTTGCATAGCGCTTTTCTACTCTTCCTGAGGACCATACATACAAGCACTTTCTATGATTAAGTGCCTTCTATCTACCATGAGAGCTGAAATGGCTCACCTGGCTCCTTTCAGTGTTGAGGAGAAGAGGCTCTACTTTAAGTCTTGAGTCCCAGCCAACATTCGATGGGAAAAAAAATTTCCTTCTTTTGAATCTGAGACCTCCATTCTTTTGCTCACCACTCAGAACTCGGGACCACAGGTGAGGGTAGGAACGTATTAGACTTCTAAATTGACTGGGGCGGCATCCGCATCACTGCTCCAGTCCGTCCGTCAATCTCATGCTCCTGTCTCACCTCACTGGTATACTTAAAACCGCTCCACCTGGGGTAGTTACTAATCCCTGACTCAGAGTAGGCACGTCACCCTTTTCTGGTCTCAGCCTTGGGAGGCCCAACAGTCACTACAAACAAGTCCGACTTACTGGTGGCAATACAACACAAGCTCTCGCTATGGTTGAACAAGGATCTAATGACCATAATGGACCAGACACCCCATACTCCTGAAGCACCCTCCACAATTTCCCATTGGATGCTCCTTTCCTGTTGTGTCCTCCTGTGGAGGCATCAGTACAAGTAATTATAACCACCTAAATTCAAATGAAGTGTACAATAATTTTTCAGCCTGTCAGCCACTTCCTCTATCTGCCGGTGGTACTTACCGTGCAGGCGCTTGTCCTTCCATGATGGTTCCTCCTCTTTCTTCAGTTTATGCTGCCTGAGTTATTCACTGAACGTGCAGCTGGTTGTGGCCATCTTCCTGATGTATTCGTGGCTGTTCATCGTCTCATCCTGGACCGTGGTACTGGCACTCACTAGTCCCTGGCCTCCTTCCTTCTGCTAAGCATACAGCCTCAGGGTGCTGGACTTGGGGGTGAAACCCTCCTTGCATGGTAAAGGGCTTCCTTGTCTTGATGTCAGTGGGTTCGATTTCCTCCTTTGGCCAGGTTATTATCCAAGCAGGGGATCACAGGGCAGGGCGTAGGTGTTGATAGCCTGGATCTTGCCTAGGGACCCTTACTGGATACAGACCCCACCCCAATATCCAGTTGCTTATATATTAGATATCTATGTATGCACACACTCTCATCTTCTTTGCTTAATGCATTGCCTCCTGAATCTGTCTGCAGGTTTTATCACTGCCTTCAAACGCTGGTCAACTGTGGACTGTCAGGTCCAACCTCCCCTCTAGCATTTGCAGAATCGCTGTTGGGTGCCATCAGCCGCAGTGCCACGTCTCTGCAGAACAAGGAGCAGCTGCTGAGAATGTGGAGCGTGGTCGTCAGCTCCCTCACTGACATCGTCACACAAGTAGGAGCGGGATTATTGACAATCACTGCTGTTGTTTAGTAGGAACATTTAAAAAATCTTTGTTTCACTTTGTCTGCAACAAGTCAACTTTGAGAAGACAATATTTTTACCTGTCTGAATGTTGAAGTTTTAGTGCAGAGTTTAGAGGCTTGTTTGATCGGCAGAGGGGTTCTAAGCAACACATTAGCCTGCTTTATAAAGTGGAACACGGGCACCGCGTGTTACTTTTTTGGAGGCAGCACTGTTTAGATAAATGTAGGGGATAAACTAGATGGGGCCAAGGATAAACTCTGACACTGATACAACTGCCAAAAGCATGTTTAAAAATGATTACTTTTGATAGGGTCAAGGTTATTTAGTATCCTTTCATAATATCATGACAGTGTTAGTTTTTCTACCTGTGTCTGTGTGGTTTCTTCCAGCTTCCTCCCACAGTCCAAAGACACAGACAGAAAAACGCAACATAATTCTCCAAAGCTGGAAGCAACTTTAGGGTTTGCACTGCAATGGTGGAAACCCTGAGTATGAAGAACAAAGCCTTGCTTGGTGGCCCACTTATTAATATATGGATGTAGAAAAATGCAAGTTTAAGACCAAATAACTTTAGAATATATACCGCGTTCCAAATTATTATGCCAATTGTGTTTAAGTCTCATAAAGATCGTTTTTCAATTAAACCCATGGATGAAATTGTGTCTCAGGGCTCTTTGGATGACTGAAATCAATCTTGGACACCTGTGATCATTAGTTTGCCAGGTGAGCCCAATTAAAGGAAAACTACTAAAGAAGGATGTTCCACATTATTAAGCAGACCACCATTTTCAAGCAATATAGGAAGGAAAAATGATCTCTCTGCTGCTGAAAAGCATGAAATAGTTGAATGCCTTGGACACGTAATGAAAACTTAAGCGTGATCACCATAATGTAAGAAATTTGTGGCTGAGTCAGAGCACACATGGGTTGGTGCAGATAAAGGCACAATGATGAAGGTTTCTGCCAGACAAATGCATCAGACTAAGAGAGCAGATATTTGAAGCTGCTGGTGCCTCTGGAGCCCTGCGAACATCAAGGTGTAGGATCCTCCAGAGACTTGCAGTTGTGCATAAACCTTATATTTGGCCACCCCTAACCAATGCTCACAAGCAGAAACGGCTGCAGTGGGCCCAGAACTACATGAAGACTAATTTTCAAACAGTCCTGTTCACTGATGAGTGCAATGCAACCCTGGATGGTCCAGATGGATGCAGTGGTGGATGGTGGACAGCCACCATGTCTCAACAGCGCTGCAACGTCAGCAACGACGTGGTGGAGTCATGTTTTGAGCCGGAATCACGGGGAGAGAGCTCGTTGGCCCCTTTTGGGTCCCTGAAGGTGTGAAAATGACCTCTGCAAAGTATGTGGAGTTTCTGACTGACCACTTTCTTCCATGGTACAAAGAGAAGAACTGTGCCTTCTGCAACAAAACCATCTTCATGCAAGACAATGCACCATCTTATGCTACAGCGAACACCTCTGCATCATTGGCTGCTATCGGCATAAAAGGAGAGAAACTCATGGTGTGGTCCCCATTCTTCCCTGACCTCAATCCTATTGAGAACCTTTGGAGCATCCTCAAACAAAAAAATAAGAGGGTGGGAGGCAGTTCACATCCAAACAGCAGCTCTGGGAGGCTATTCTGACATCCTGCAAAGACATTCAAGAAGAAACTTTCCAAAAACTCACAAGTTCCATGGATGCAAGAATTGTAAAACTGCTATCAAATAAGGGGTCCTATGTTAATATGTAGCTTGCATAAAAATTTGGAACGCAGTGTAAAGGTTTTTTTTGTACCTTAACGTTCTGTTAAAGTCTTATTTAACAAATGTAGCACCAGCGTTTAACTTCCTTTGACTCTTTTATTTTGACAGACTAATGAAGTGAACCAAGGTGACGCTCTGGAGCACAACTTCAGTGCTATGCACTCTGCCCTGATGCTCCCCATTACACATCTCTTACACGGCACAGCACTGCCACAGGTCTGGTGCAAATGGAACAACCATAAAGAAATAACAAAGTCATGCTTTCCATTCAGTCCGCTTCAATGACCTCATTCTCATCCCTTTAATTTCTTCAGCTGGCTCAGAAGTCGATGCTTTCTTCGTGGTCCAAGCTCTACAAAGTATTTGCTTGCTGCTCTGCATTGGTGGTCACAGCTGAGGAGAACATCTGCTGCGAGGAGCTCTGTGCAAAGATGGATGCTGCAATAGACAGAGAAGCCCTAAGGGTGAGTACATGGTGACGTATAAACAGCTTTACATAGAAGCTTTCCAGCCGAGTATAACAAGCTCATACCTAATAAACATGACTTTATTTCATGTTCCATAACAAATATAGACAAAAAATAAACATTTTCAGAGATGTGAATATTTGGAAAATAAGCTGATTCATCAATCTGTCATGATTTTAAAAAATTCCACAGTGGTGAGAATATTGCTTGTAGCCTTTAGAAGAACTCTAATCTGACTCTGATCCTTCAGGTTCCTTCGACGTGTAATGCTGTTGCCAGTATCCTCCATGTCATGGTCGAGTGTGTGGACTTCTCTCCGTACACGCCTCAGTTTCAGCAGAAGCTTAAGTGTAAGAACTGAAACGAGCTTTACTTCATCTTTTATACAAATTACACACATGCACTTAGTTTCTAACCCTGTCATTTCTTCCAGCCCCCCATACTCCTGTGAATTGGATGCGAAAGAGGAATAAAGCCCTGGGCAACCTGTCTATGTTCCAGTCCCTGCTGGTACAGTGTTTAGAGGTTTATCTGGAGGACCCTGAGACTTCCTCTGAGGCAGTAGGCTCGGCCCTACTGTCCGTCCTTTCTGCTCTCTTCACAAACCTCGTTCTGGCAAATGTTGTCCAGGAGGCTCTGAACTCTCTGATTCATCCCCTCACTCTCCTTTATAAACATGCAGCCAGTGAGCCATCCAAGTTCACCTCACAGCTTCTGGGAAAGGTGGGCTCCTCATCAGCTGACCAAGTAGGTTTTTAGCATTTATCATTTTAGGGTTTAGTTTTAACGTCTGTCCTTTTCTCTTCCCTTCCTACAGTTGGAGAAGCTTCTTGGTGAGGTTTTCAACTGCTTGCAAAGCCGTTCCTCTCTGGCCTACAATGATGAACTCCTGGCTTTGCTCTCTCCTCTGCTTTGTGTGGTGTTTCCGCACAAGAACAAGCACCTCCGCACCTCAGTCACCCAGTTCTGGAACTCCACCTTTGCCAATGCAGTCAGCCTCACGTATCCTGATGAGATGAGGTGATTGTCTTCATTAATTTTTTTTTTTTAATGAGTTCACAATTTTTATTGCATTTAAAAACTACTACTGTGGAAAAAATACTCCTACAGAGGCTCCTAGTCCCTGCAGGGGCATTCCTATGGCTTTAAGACTCTAATGTCGCTAATATTACCCTAATATTTTTTTAAAATAAACACAGGCCAGTACTGAGCCAGGTGAAACAGAAGACCCCGATCATTCTTCCTGGCTTCGAGGTCGTCAGTTATCCCGATGAGCTCAGTGGACAGTATTCAGTGAGTTGCCCTAGTTATCTTTGTTTTTCACTTTTGTGATTTCAGCTTTATTCAGCACTTTCTCTCTGTCTCTGTGTTCAGAGTGAGAATTCTCAGTTGGAGACGAAGCTCAGCGGGATGCCGGTTTCATCTGTGGGGAAGAGGGACTCGCTGCTGGGAAAGACTGCTGAGCTGAAGGAGAAGAGCTCAATGAAGACCAACAAGCCAGTTTCTGTAATTTTAGAATCAAACTTGATGATTTCCTGAGGGACATGTTGGATGAAATAAACACATTGGGGGGGAGGAAAAAAAAGACACAATTAACCAGCCAGCTTATCCATATTGATTTGTTTAGATACTCTTATTAAAAACACAACATCAATTAGACATGTTATAATTAATAATCCCTTATTGTCGCCCTTAATCGCAAAACTGATTTCATCTGTTTCCCTTCAGACAAAACTGGACTTTGGTTCACCCAAGCCACCCCGCAGGGAGGTCTTGGAAGAAGAGGCATCCATCGACTTTGTGTTCATTCCTCCTGAGGCGAAGGAGAGAGTTCTGACAGAGCATCAGAAAGAGGTGAAAAGGACTAAAAGGTCAGGTTTGCCCTCTTCAGCCCTGTTTTCATTTGCTCATTTGGATTTCACATGATTGTTTATGTAAAGCAAATGCTTTTTGTTAAAGAGTTGACATTCCTGCCATGTACAACAACCTTGATGCCTCTCTGGATACCACGGCCTTCACACAGTACACGCAGAGTCAAGAAGACTCTTTGTAAGTTCTCAGAATCACAATAAATCCCTGCAATAAAACATATTCAGAATTAACAGAGAATTTATTTATATTTTCCTCCACAGGGACAAATTGCAAACTGAACAAGTCGATGTTGTAAACAAAAAGACTACTGACAAGGTAACAAAATGCACAACTCCAGTCGGGTTCAAAGTTCCAAGTCTCCTCTTGGGGGAGGGGGTTGATTCGATGTTTTTGATTTGTTTGGACAAATCAACTGGACATTTTTTTTAGTTGACTACATAAGCTAACAGCAATGAGTACATACAGAGATAACATAGACATTGTTTTGTTCTTTTCTATAGGCACCAAGCAGCTCAACATTGAAACCAAACTGTGCAATTGCCAAATGAACACTATATAGATATATTGATCAGTTAGTTCTGGTGTACATCTGTAGAGAGAGTTGATAACTTTTATATTTTTGTTTCTTTTACCTTCCTCAGATGGACACTGAAAAAGAAGATGCTGAAATTCTAACAAAAGAGACGCAAGACTATGCCAGCCCAACAGATGCAGAGACGTTGACAGAAAATGGCAAGCAGCAAGAGAATATCCCAGAGTGTGCAGATGTTTCGATGGAGGAGCATGCAAAGAGTGACGATAGGGGTGAAGATGTAGACAAAGAGTCTAAAGAAGGCACAAGCCCTAACATCTCTCCCTCATCCGATTTGGTTTCAGGGACTCCCCAGAAACCCAACAGTCGTCGTCAGTCTTTCATTACTCTGGAGAAGTATGTTGAGGGAAAACCCGCCAGCCCCAGCACTGCGTCCTCATTTACAGGCCCTCTTTTAAAGATATCCAATAGCCAAGAACCCTCTAAAACCAGCAAGACATCAGCCTCTCGGGATTCATCTCCTGTCACTTGTCCAAACTCTCAGGATTCCCAATCCATTCAGACAGGAAAATCTAGCTCTCAGTGCTCAGTTAACAATGCCGACGAGTCCCCTCGAAGACCCAAAGACTGTAGAACAAAAACTGAGCCTGTAAAGCTGACTGAGAGACTTTCTAGTGACTCAATGGAGGATGAAAATATCATCCCAGATACACAGACTGAAATGGAGAGCACAAAAAGACCTTCTATTTCACAGGAAATAATTCCCTCAAGTCAGGAAGAGGAATCTCAATCAGCGCTGGAGGATTCTCAGTCATCTCCAAGTCAGACATCTCCCAGTGAACCCAGACGATCTGGACGCCAGAGAGTCAGACCTCAGCTCCCTGGAGAGGACCCTGAGGAACGGGAAGCCAAATACTCACATGTCAAAAAGAGACGTTCTGGAGAAGAGCCTATCAGTGATTCTCCAAAGTCTCTGATGCAGAGCAGACCAAACACAAGAAGTAAGCAAGCTGCAGAGGATACCGGTAGAGAAGGATTGCGCTCAAGAGCTCAGAGGGACTCGGGTGAGTCGAGCCAAACCAATTCTCAGGGTAGAGCTCGCAAGAAGATCAAACTGAACACCAGTTCACAGGAGTTACTTGATAAACCTGGACGTAAAAGGAGAAGCACCAATGAATCCAGCCAAACTGATTTAAGATCAGACAAGCAGTCGAATCATGAAAGCCAATCACAGGGTGGGCTTAGTCAACAGAGCAAAGCATTCAGTGATGAAGATGGATTGGAAAAAAACATTTTGCCTGACACAAAGGAGTCTTGTCAAACTGCCACAGATGAGCAAGTAAACCACATTGAAAAAGACAAGGAGTCAGATACAGACTCCCAAGCAATCATTCTTTCTCCTCAAACTGGCGGTGAGTCCCAAAAGTCAGAAAACAATGGCGAGAAACCGAAGGACTCTGAAATGGTTATTTCTTCACCTCAAGTTAAAGGCCAGTCACAGGAGTCTGAGCCTATTGGAGACGCCAAAAAGGATTCTCAAGTTGTCACTGCTTCTCCAACTAATAAGTCCCAAGTTGGCTCAAGCACGACAAATATTTTAGGCAAAGAACTACTCAAGGATGAAGACAACGAACTAGAAAGTAGAGAAGACTCTCAAGTGATCACACCTTCATCTACTGATAGCCCCTCTAAACGTAGATCAAGAAGAAGTAAGGTATCATCTGAAGTGTCAGAATCTGAAGACAAAAATGACGATACAATTTCATCAGGAAGGCAAATGAGGTCTAATTCTCACATAACAAATTCTGTAGTCGGCCAGGCAGACGCTCGAATTGGAGGAAGGACTAGAAGGAGCAAGTTATTAGAGGAGCAACTAAAATCAAGTCCTAGCTCTACACCAGAGAGTTCTCAGTCATTAGATCTTTCCGGTTCAGAGTCCTCTCAAGGCAGGGGCAGATATTCCAGACGAAGGTCCTCTCCAGCGTTAATGGCAAGTATGGAGTCCTCAGAATCTGAATCCTCTGAGGTCAGAGAACACTCAGTCATTCCCAAAAAGAAAAGAGGGAGGCCCCGAGCATCACTTCAGAGACTTCTTGCAGTCGAATCGAAGGACACTATTGAGAAAGATATGGAAAAGTTTGACACCGATGCCTCTCAGGAGTTGGATAGTCAAATCACCGAAGCAAAAGATGTCACTGATTTGGAGGAATCAAAAACCCAAGATTCACCTAGTTCTGAGTTGATCCAGCATACAAATACAATTGAAGCTCAAAGTAAAGAAGAGTTGCCGATGGAAGTAGATGATGTTCTAGGTCCAGAACCTCAAGCTGATGACTCAAAGCAAAGGACTGTGCCAGCTAGTGAGACAGAGCAAAGAGACTCTGAAACAAATGGTGATGATTCCACCACACAAAATCACACAGGGGACTTGGAAATGATTGAATCTGTCGAAGTGTGTAATGAACAGACACTTGCACCTCCTAATGAGGCAACGCACAGTGTGCAGGTCAGGGAGTCACCAGAGGAGAAAGCTGATGAAGTGGTGACAGAAAAACAAATGTTGGATTTAAATTCAGGTCCCCGAGGACCTCCTGAGGAGAAAACGGACACGCAATTGGAGAGTCTAAAAGTTACTGGTGACCTTTCTGAGGAACAACAACATGCTGCTTCAATTCAGCATTCAGAGGCCAGTGCTGAGAAAGAGACCACACCACCACAGGAGAATGAAAAAGATGGTCAAAGTGAGATTGTGGAGGATGAACAGAATACTGCCAGCACTGATGCTTTGAGTGATGTTTGTAAGACTTCATTGCAATCAGAACCTACAAGTAAAGGCGATTTTCTTGATTCTCCAGTGAAACAGAAGGACCTGGAAACTGTAATGGCTCCAGATATTGGACATAGCCCCAGCAGTGGCAAGACCAGAGGTACCTGGTCTCCTTCTGCTTCACCCTCTACCAGTATTCTTAAGAAGGGCCAGAAGAGACCACTGGAAGTGGACACTCCTTCACCTCTTGTTAAAGTGAGTGATGAACACATTTTGGTAAAATGTATTTCAAATGAACATTGGCTTGAAATATTTGTAACTTTTTTTTTTTTTGTTGTCGACTTGTAGTCCAGGCGTGTGTCCTTTGCTAATCCAATCCAGCAGCAGGAAACTGCAGACGACATCGATCGTCGTAGCCCAGCCATCAGAACCAGCTCACCTAGAAGGTCAAGGGTTACTAATATTCCACAGCCAAAGGTATGTTTGAGCATCAGTGTTTGTAATTGCGATATTTTACAACCATGCAAGCCCTGACGGTCTTCTGCTTCTTTTAGCATGTCACTACTCCAACAAAGGGCTTGGTGATACTGAATCCTAGAAATCTTCACAGCCCAGGTTACAAGAGCTCCAAGAAATGTCTGGTAAGCACACAAATGTGATATTTCTCACCAGTAAGCTGCCACACACAAACAACATTTTAGCCCAGTGTGTTCTTTACTTCTAAAGCTTAGTTTCAGACTTCGGAAAAATACATGTGGCTTTTCTTTTGGATTAGATGGTGCCAGTTAGCTGCCCAGGTAGCATGCTGGCTGGTCAGGTACAAATATGAAAGAACTTTAATGTACCAATCAGATTTCTTCTTAAAGAAGTTCAGAAAGGAGTGCTGTTGCCATTGGAGATTATTAATACTCTGGTCTTTAATAGTTATTGATAACGCTGATCTCTCTTTAATGTCCCATCTCTCTCCCCTCATCCCCAACCAGACTCGGCAGATGTATTATTGTAGGGTCTTCACCTTCAAGCGACTGTTGTTGGGATTTGGCACTGTATAAATTGAATTGAAAAATGTAGCCTCAGGCCCATTTAGTACAGCTGGATTTCAGTACCCGTCCTTAGTTTTGCAACTGGGGTGTATCTTGAATAGGGCTGCCACAAACGATTATTTTGATAGTCGACTAGTCACCGGTTGTTTTTGCGATTAGTCGATTAATCAGATCATGCGTCCATTGGCCGTAAAACGCTCAGCTTATTGCACCAGCATGTGTCTGCTCTTATATAACTATCATTAGCTTACAGCTTTAAGTGTTTAAGGTATGTGCTAACTAAAAATAAAAACGGATGATAGTTTATTAAACTTTTAATGAAATTTGCAGATTGTCTCAGTGGAACTTAGCAAGGAGCAGACCGCTGAGTTTATTATCTAAAATATAACAGGACACTGGAGTAAATTCGATGTGCTGGGAGTTTGGTGTTCTCGCCGGCTCTAGTGAGCCTTGAACCCCGGCTAGCTATTGAGCTGGTGGGTAACAGATGTCTCAGAAAATGTCCGATCACTTTTGCAAATACGTGATGTCTTGATAAACCAAGAAGATATTTGAAGTTTACACAGCTACATTCTTGCCTGAAAATAGGTTAAAAGTTTATTTTGTGACCCAGAAAGAGTAATAAGAGTAATATTAAAACTACGTAGCTGCCGCTATTGTTGGAAACTAGAACTGGCTGGGCTGCGCTATGAATTCTGGGATAGGTTGGGCCACGAAGTATACACCCCACCCATCCTTCAAATCTGGGGAAAAGGAGGACTCATTTGGAGGAGTCTTCAAATTTTCATGGCCTTTGTCGCGTTGCTGTAACGTAATCTGCTTACAAATGCAGTCTCTGAAAGATGTGGCCCCTGAATTTGGACACAGCTATGATACCGGACACAGCTTTTTCTTCTTCGGGGTTTAATGGCAGCTGGCATCCTTGTACATGCAGTGCTGCCATCTTCTGTTTCAGTCTGCTATTACACTCTTAAATCCTACTACTTATTCCTGCGTCTTTCGGGATCTTACAAAGCTTCAAACGACACGTTGACTATTAAATTAGTCGTCGACGTAATTGCGACTAGTCGACTAATCGTGGCAGCCCTAATCTGGAATCCTGCATGAGGCTTCACTCATGTTTTTAGAATCATTTTTTTTGTTGTTTTCTTACCAGAAAGAGAAGGAATGACCCAAAAAACGCTGGCATAGGTCCAGAATTTCAGTCGCAGTAGCATTAACATGTTGATTATTCCAGCTTCACATAGGTATCAGACTTCATCCTAATGGTACATAGAACCTTTTTTGTCAGATTTCTGAAATGGGCCAGGAACCTCGACCTGTCTCCAGAGACTGCATCTACCCTGCCCTGGTTGGCTGCTCTACACCTGTGGAAGCTGTGCTGCCTCAGATTTCCTCTAACATGTGGTGAGGACAGCACGGGGTTCACCAAAGGAAAATTTTGGTCAAATATTTATTCTCTGTTAATCTCTGACCAAAGTAACAAAGACTCATTTAACCTTCAATCTTCCTCATAGGTCTCGAGGTTTTGGGCAGCTTGTTCGTGCCCGAAACATTAAAACGATCGGTGACCTGAGTGCACTGACTCCCAGTGAAATCAAGACTCTGCCAATTCGCTCCCCGAAGATCTCTAATGTGAAAAAAGCACTCAAAATTTATGAACAACAGGTACCTCAGTAGGCTAACACCACCCAGCACAAACACTAACATTACTGCAGCTTTTCCACATGTGCCTGATGTCTCACTGTCATTTTCCAGCGTAAAGGACGGGGCGGGGATGAATTGAAGAGCTTTGATGAAACAGAGATGATGACTTCTGAACTGGAAGAGACAAGTGTCCCTCAAAACGCAGAAGAGGATAAACCCTCAGGCGACACACTGGGTATGTAAAAATTGCGTATTACATCAGTGACAAGTTAATGTCCTGAGTGATGCCATGCAAATAATCTCTTGTGTAAGTGTTGCTCTCTTTAGAATTATGTAAACAGAATTCCTCTTTGTGTTTGTAGCAACAGAGCTGGTGGACGAGCCTGTTTGTGCAGATGAGAGACCTGAGCAGGACGCCTCTGGGAATCTGACACCAGAGGTGCCAGATGGAGATGAGACAATTGAATGCCAGCTACCCCGAGACAGTCTGTCATCAGAAATAGAGACACTGTCCTGCAGAATGACACCACAGGAACTGAGCGTCTGCTCACCACAGCAGCTTGTTGAGATGCACGATCAGTTGGGAGGCATGATGAGACGTGTCGTGGTTGAGCTGCAGACTCGCCTTTGCCAGACAGACGGCAAACACTGAAAGGACTGAAGCATCAGACGGCTGTATCTGTTATGAAGCACACACCGAAGGGTTTCAAGGACTCTGCAACAAAAGATACAAATATTTGAGAAGGTTTAATGAGCCCATTGTACAAAGAAGATTTTAGGGTTTTAACTTAGTATCCCTTTCGGGGGGGGGCGGTGGCGTTTCCCTCTTGCTTGAAGGACTTTTTAATAAATGCAAGCAACACATTTCACATCATCTCTCATGCTATGCTTGAGGTTGGGTTTATACATTTAAGAAACACTGAAAGGGAAGCACAGTTGCACAGTGATGATTTTTAATAGCTGCAGTCTCTGCATTTTACATTTAAACTTTCTCTGCACATTGTTTTAAAGGACTGAGACATTTATAAAGTAATTCAATGTTCCCCATGTGCAGCTGAAGCCTTCATGCCTTGTTCATATGCTTTCCTCCCATGTGCATATTCTACAGGCTGATAAATTCCTGTGTTGTGATGTTTTGTAGTTTCAGAGTTTCTTTGCCTTTTGTCATCTCACTTAAATATCCTGTTTTGTTTTGATTTGTTATTTGGTTTTTTTTTTTTTTTTTTTTTTTTTACGTAGACATTCAGCACTTCATTCTTTGTGATTTTTATTTTTTTTTTAATGCTTAAATAAAATAATTTGAATATGCTCATTAAATCCTTAAACAGGTCTACATCTCCTTCTGAAAAAGTACAAAGATATTCGGTGCATTTCTCAGTTTTCTTGACATGTCTCCACACTGTTTGCTGGTCACAGTAAAGTTTTCTGCGCAGATTGCTGACTTTAAACAAAAGTCATAGCATTGAAATATACTTTTAAATACTAGTACTGCTTGTTTTGCTTACCATCTGATTTCACACTTCCTTCTATTATGGGATCATAGCCGTTGATATGCTACTGTTATACATTATTGCAGTTATGGATTCAAAGGAGGAGAGGAAAGGAACACTCATAAATCCATAATTTTCCAGCTCCAGTCTTGGCACAGGCATCATTTTAGCTTCTCCATTTGGATCAAACTGATCTGTTACTACGTGAAGTATTTTATCAATATGCCACACAGATGTGTGAATTAAAGTTAATGATCTCTGCTGTGTGCTCATGTTGTGTTTTTGATATCGGTCTTTGCTGGAAATTCAAAATGCATCCAATCAGCACCGTCGCTTTGAGTTATTTCCAAGCACTTCTATCCACGTTGTAAATGTTTCCCTGTCCCTTTGGTGCCTGTTGCACCTGAAGCCCCTGTCATAGTACAGTGATGACAAACCCTGACACACCATAGTAGCCAGAACCCTAGAAAGAAGTTATGAAAAAAAAAAAAGACCTAGTCTTCCTCATAATGCTCTTCCCTCAACCCTCTGTTCTTCTCTACAACAAATCAAATTACAGGTAAACACATCTGCCCCCTACACGACTTCACACAGATTCTAATCCAATCTCTGAAGCTAGTATACACTTTAATACACTCACTGTAATAGAACTTTAATGCCTGTTACAGGTAAACTAATAAGTTGGAAATTTGGTCTCAACAAAATGGCCATTTCCAAGGCTGAATGATGTCCATTTCGCAATCCTACTACTACTTGAGGCTGCTAAAATTACCGCCGGTGGGTTTATATTGGAGTCAATTGAGAACCCAGAGCAGATAATAAGGACGTGGAAGGTACCCTTTGCTTCAGTATGAGAGCTCTAGGGGTGCGACAAATCCCAGTATTTTACATGTTGGGAATGATAATGTTCTGGGTCCCTGTTTCTCCCCAGCTAGCTCACTCTTGGACGTGTTTGTTGTTTTTTTGTTTCCTCTCTTGCTCTCTCTCTCACTGCCTCCTGTCTGTCTGGGCAGAGCTCATTATGGGCTCCTGCCCTTGGCCCACACACCGGGACTGATTATCACCAACTGCTGGTCATTGACCTAGTTTCCCTAGCAACTACTTGTGACTCAGAGCGTCTCAATGCTGGATCGTTGTACAACCTGAGTTTGTGTAGCCCCGGCGAATTCCTCATCTTATTTCCTTGTGATTCTCTAGCTTTTTTCTAACTATTTGTCTCTGTAAATAGATTCCCTGGACCTGCCCCTGTAACCTGTCCCAGATTCCCGAGTTCGGCTGAGTGCCATGGAGTGAGAAGGAGTCAGTGGCAGAAGAGCAGTGTGGTTGTGTGCAATTTCCTTCCTTTGGAGGTCTGGACCCCTGCACATTGTATATATTTTGCAAACACACACACACACACATTATGTTTAAAAAAACATAAACAGACGGGCTGTTCTGACTATTTCACAAACTGATGATCTTTGAATTTTCACGCACAACCATTTGTACTTACAATGATCTGAAAATGAGAAAAAGAATCCAGTGATCATCAGTTCTCTAGGTAAAAACGCCCTGTTGATGTCTTATATATACAGTCTATATATACAGACAGAACATGTTTTGTTTTTTGTTTTTTTCTCTCATCCACATCGAAAGGAGCCAGTTAAAGTAGTTCTGGCATGTGACAAGGATTCCTCCTGGGCGTCTCCCAGATAAGGTGTACTGGCTGTGTCCAACCAGGAGGAGGCCCTGGATCAGACCCAGGACCTGATGGAGTTCCCCTGGATAAGCTGGCTGTGGAGAGGGAGGTCTGGAGTTCTCTGCTTAGGCTGCTCCTCCTACAACCTGGCCGAAGATAAATGAAATAAGTAGACTAAATATAACTTTTTATTCTAAAGAATGTGGTTGTTTCCTTGCAGGACACCAGGAGAGATGAGCTCTCGATCACAGATGGTGTGGTCACCTGCAGGTTCAAGGTCATTGCATCTCCAGCCCACATCTACAGCAACTGTACTTAAGGGAAGTTGGGACAATGTTAAAGACTTTCTTCAGGCAATTGCACTTGGATAAGCTAAGTTAATGACAGGCATTCAAGCAGTATAACCTGGACTGACAACCAAACATACCAAGCTTCTGTGTTGTTTGAACCAGAGACTGCACTTGTGGATGAACAATAAAAGCATTTATATTTATTATATTAGTAATGTAACTTGCAATATAAAGTTATGGGAAGCTTGAACTTAGTTTCAGAATAATTAAATCTGAGACTTTGTTTTATTGAAAGGTTAATAAAGTTTTAAATTGTATGACAAATAAAATAATAAATTATTAAATAACACCAGCTACAATATTGGTAATATGTGTGTTGTTCAGCAGAACAGTGTCCAGTATGTTGGCTGAAACGCTTTATTTAAATTAAAAAATAAAAGTTGGGCTGATTTCAACGCATTACAAGGAGTGTTTTAATTCTTATTTTTCAAAATAAGCATACAGTGTTTATATTACGTGTTGAATTAGAAATAAGTTAAGGTAATGTGATTTAGTTGCATTCAACTTATATGCAGCAAAACTAAAAATAAGTTACTGATGTGTTCAAATAATATGTGCTTTTAAAAATGCTCGTCTATTTAAAGACTACACAATCTGTGTTAATTATAATTATAATTATACCACAATCCCTTGCCTGTTGTGTTAAATATACATAAACAGTATGTGTTATCAGATGAAAGTACAAAACTCTCAACCCCCCTCCTTTCACTGGTTGCATAAATTTCAGGTGGCATTTTTAAAACATGCCACGACACAGACATTTGTTAAATGTTGTCATTGCTAGGATATACCTGTATTACAGCATGGTAAGTAGCGAGAACGCTAAGTTTTTGTTACCTTTGAAAAGAAAAATGTGAAAATGTAATATTAGCATGAGCTATGCTAATGATTTTCACTCAAGCAAACATCTCAGGCACTGACTTACTGCTTTCTAATATCTGTGTTTATTTCTGGATATACCTACATGGTTATTAGACATCCCACATAAAGGGTGACAAAGGCAGTAACTATAAATGACCATAACTTTACTGTAAATTACACTGCAATGGGCTCAATTCATATAGTTCTATCACGTGCACATGCATGTTAGCAACCGTAACTAAGGCCCGCTATGAATGCTGCACAAGGTTCCAGTGGAACCGTTCCTGTCGTCCCTTTACACTTGCTCTTGGACTTGTCTTGACCTGCTCCAAGCTCAGCTTGTGGATAGACAACGTTTGGAGAATATTTCTACAGAAAGCGGATTTTTACTAGAAAGCGACAACAACTACTGCATCTTTGGATCTTTTGTACTTGTGTTTCATCATAACAGCAAAGCTTGAAGATGGCTAGTCGTGGACCCCCAGTCGTCGACAGTCACCAGGTACATTTCAAAATTTCTTCAGTTATTTTAAGAGTCACTAGATGACTATAATAATTTAACAAGTTCCAGTTTGAATATCAAGTTTTAATGTGATCAAAATAAGTGTATTCCAAGACTTTTCCGGTAAATTGCTTGTATGCTTTAAATTTTCTAGGAGAGGTGTATAATTTATTCCCGACTGGTGTATGAATGTGAAAAAAAGGTGTTACTTTGATTTGAAGCCTTCAAATTTGACACTTTTTTCCAGTGCAATGGTTAAAATTAGCTTAAAATTCGTAAAATGCCCCCCTCCCCCAAATATACATATATATGTGTATATCGGTTTCTATGGTAACAGCATATCCTTAAATGGTAGAACATATAGGAGTGAACATACCAGGTCCCCTGTAGGTCCTAACATCATTTTCTTCTCTGGATCAAAGGCTTCATTTAAATAAACTATAACTTTTTCCCAGCTACATAATGCGATGATAAAAAAAATAATACTGAAACTGTTACAAAAATGTGTTTTATTTTTAAAATTGTGCTTGGAGTTCTACTGCCTTTTTTGTATTGCAATATTTAGGACATGGAATTGGTACATGGGGAGTTTAAATGTTGCGTTATATTTTACATCGTTAATGAAAGAATTAAAAAAATAATAATAAGGGAATGAGCTGCGAAGTTAGTTATAAATTTACTATACTATATTTATATAATAAGCTATTCATGTCCAGTTCTTTACAAATCACTACCTATTATCCATTACCCTACTCCAACGTAGTGTTTGCATAAAGGTTTAAAGAGAACAAATAAACAAAATGAACATATACAAAATACAATGCTGTCACCTTAAAAGTGTAGAGTGCACAGAGTGAGCTGCCTTGGCAGAGATTTGGGGCTCTTCTTTAAAAAAATGGATCTTCACTTAATGATTGTGGACATAGTTGAAATCTTGTTTTCTTCTCACATGAACAAGTAAAGTGTCATTCAGTCTGACATAAATGAAGCCTGTAGCTTTAGCACTGGGTGTTTACTACATTCCTAATGTTATTTTAAACTCGTTTCCTTACAGGCTATCTTGACTACATTGTTGAACGTCCCGTGAACGAAGCATTTCTGAAGTCATCAAGATCCTTGATGACAGTCCCCTGAGTGCCATCTCTTCTGATGAAGCATGGGACACTGATACCGAGCGTGTCAGTAAAGGTGAGTACATCGTCCTCTCACCCTCCCCCTCTTCTCATGAAGAACTGGATGGTGAAGCGTGTCAGGGAAGTGGAAGGTGATCCCCCCCCCCCCCCCCAATTCCCTTTCTATAACTGAGCTGAGGTCTGCTTATTGTAAATATCTTGTAGTTGGTTGAACACCTTCTAATGTTAAAGCCGGACTTTGTTTTTTTTAGTGTTGGAAAGACGCTTTCTTGTTCTGAGGTCTGCTTATTGTAAATATCTTGTACTTGTTTTTACACCTTTTAATGTTAAAGTCGGCCTTTGTGCTTTTCAGTGTTGGAAAGACTCTTTCTTGCACTGAGGTCTGCTTATTGTAAATATCTTGTACTTGTTTTTACACCTTTTAATGTTAAAGTCGGCCTCTGTGCTTTTCAGTTTTCGAAAGACTCTTTCTTGCACTGAGGTCTGCTTATTGTAAATATCTTGTACTTGTTTGAACACCTTTTAATGTTAAAGTCGGCCTTTGTGCTTTTCAGTGTTGGAAAGAGTCTTTCTTGCACTGAGGTCTGCTTATTGTAAATATCTTGTACTTGTTTGAACACCATTTAATGTTAAAGTCGGCCTTTGTGCTTTTCAGTGTTGGAAAGAGTCTTTCTTGCACTGAGGTCTGCTTATTGTAAATATCTTGTACTTGTTTTTACACCTTTTAATGTTAAAGTCGGCCTTTGTGTTTTCAGTGTTGGAAAGACTCTTTCTTGCACTGAGGTCTGCTTATTGTAAATATCTTGTACTTGTTTTTACACCTTTTAATGTTAAAGTCGGCCTTTGTGCTTTTCAGTGTTGGAAAGACTCTTTCTTGCACTGAGGTCTGCTTATTGTAAATATCTTGTACTTGTTTTTACACCTTTTAATGTTAAAGTCGGCCTTTGTGCTTTCAGTGTTGGAAAGACTCTTTCTTGCACTGAGGTCTGCTTATTGTAAATATCTTGTACTTGTTTTTACACCTTTTAATGTTAAAGTCGGCCTCTATTTTTTCAGTGTTGGAAAGAGTCTTTCTTGCACTGAGGTCTGCTTATTGTAAATATCTTGTACTTGTTTTTACACCTTTTAATGTTAAAGTCGGCCTTTGTGCTTTTCAGTGTTGGAAAGAGTCTTTCTTGCACTGAGGTCTGCTTATTGTAAATATCTTGTACTTGTTTTTACACCTTTAATGTTAAAGTCGGCCTTTGTGCTTTTCAGTGTTGGAAAGACTCTTTCTTGCACTGAGGTCTGCTTATTGTAAATATCTTGTACTTGTTTGAACACCTTTAAATGTTAAAGTCGGCCTATGTGCTTTTCAGTGTTGGAAGAGTCTTTCTTGCACTGAGGTCTGCTTATTGTAAATATCTTGTACTTGTTTTACACCTTTTAATGTTAAAGTCGGCCTTTGTGCATTTCAGTGTTGGAAAGACTCTTTCTTGCACTGAGGTCTGCTTATTGTAAATATCTTGTACTTGTTTTTACACCTTTTAATGTTAAAGTCGGCCTTTGTGCTTTCAGTGTTGGAAAGAGTCTTTCTTGCACTGAGGTCTGCTTATTGTAAATATCTTGTACTTGTTTTTACACCTTTTAATGTTAAAGTCGGCCTTTGTGCTTTTCAGTGTTGGAAAGAGTCTTTCTTGCACTGAGGTCTGCTTATTGTAAATATCTTGTACTTGTTTTTACACCTTTTAATGTTAAAGTCGGCCTTTGTGCTTTTCAGTGTTGGAAAGACTCTTTCTTGCACTGAGGTCTGCTTATTGTAAATATCTTGTACTTGTTTGAACACCTTTTAATGTTAAAGTCGGCCTTTGTGCTTTTCAGTGTTGGAAAGAGTCTTTCTTGCACTGAGGTCTGCTTATTGTAAATATCTTGTACTTGTTTTTACACCTTTTAATGTTAAAGTCGGCCTTTGTGCTTTTCAGTGTTGGAAAGAGTCTTTCTTGCACTGAGGTCTGCTTATTGTAAATATCTTGTACTTGTTTTTACACCTTTTAATGTTAAAGTCGGCCTTTGTGCTTTTCAGTGTTGGAAAGAGTCTTTCTTGCACTGAGGTCTGCTTATTGTAAATATCTTGTACTTGTTTGAACACCTTTTAATGTTAAAGTCGGCCTTTGTGCTTTTCAGTGTTGGAAAGACTCTTTCTTGCACTGAGGTCTGCTTATTGTAAATATCTTGTACTTGTTTGAACACCTTTTAATGTTAAAGTCGGCCTTTGTGCTTTTCAGTGTTGGAAAGAGTCTTTCTTGCACTGAGGTCTGCTTATTGTAAATATCTTGTACTTGTTTGAACACCTTTTAATGTTAAAGTCGGCCTTTGTGCTTTTCAGTGTTGGAAAGAGTCTTTCTTGCACTGAGGTCTGCTTATTGTAAATATCTTGTACTTGTTTTTACACCTTTTAATGTTAAAGTCGGCCTTTGTGCTTTTCAGTGTTGGAAAGAGTCTTTCTTGCACTGAGGTCTGCTTATTGTAAATATCTTGTACTTGTTTTTACACCTTTTAATGTTAAAGTCGGCCTTTGTGCTTTTCAGTGTTGGAAAGACTCTTTCTTGCACTGAGGTCTGCTTATTGTAAATATCTTGTACTTGTTTTTACACCTTTAATGTTAAAGTCGGCCTTTGTGCTTTTCAGTGTTGGAAAGACTCTTTCTTGCACTGAGGTCTGCTTATTGTAAATATCTTGTACTTGTTTGAACACCTTTTAATGTTAAAGTCGGCCTTTGTGCTTTTCAGTGTTGGAAAGAGTCTTTCTTGCACTGAGGTCTGCTTATTGTAAATATCTTGTACTTGTTTTACACCTTTAATGTTAAAGTCGGCCTTTGTGCTTTTCAGTGTTGGAAAGAGTCTTTCTTGCACTGAGGTCTGCTTATTGTAAATATCTTGTACTTGTTTTAACACCTTTTAATGTTAAAGTCGGCCTTTGTGCTTTTCAGTGTTGGAAAGACTCTTTCTTGCACTGAGGTCTGCTTATTGTAAATATCTTGTACTTGTTTTACACCTTTTAATGTTAAAGTCGGCCTTTGTGCTTTTCAGTGTTGAAAGAGTCTTTCTTGCACTGAGGTCTGCTTATTGTAAATATCTTGTACTTGTTTTTACACCTTTTAATGTTAAAGTCGGCCTTTGTGCATTTCAGTGTTGGAAAGAGTCTTTCTTGCACTGAGGTCTGCTTATTGTAATATCTTGTACTTGTTTTACACCTTTTAATGTTAAAGTCGGCCTTTGTGCTTTTCAGTGTTGGAAAGACTCTTTCTTGCACTGAGGTCTGCTTATTGTAAATATCTTGTACTTGTTTTTACACCTTTTAATGTTAAAGTCGGCCTTTGTGCTTTTCAGTGTTGGAAAGAGTCTTTCTTGCACTGAGGTCTGCTTATTGTAAATATCTTGTACTTGTTTTTACACCTTTTAATGTTAAAGTCGGCCTTTGTGCTTTTCAGTGTTGGAAAGAGTCTTTCTTGCACTGAGGTCTGCTTATTGTAAATATCTTGTACTTGTTTGAACACCTTTTAATGTTAAAGTCGGCCTTTGTGCTTTCAGTGTGGAAAGACTCTTTCTTGCACTGAGGTCTGCTTATTGTAAATATCTTGTACTTGTTTTTACACCTTTTAATGTTAAAGTCGGCCTTTGTGCTTTTCAGTGTTGGAAAGACTCTTTCTTGCACTGAGGTCTGCTTATTGTAAATATCTTGTACTTGTTTTTACACCTTTTAATGTTAAAGTCGGCCTCTGTGCTTTTCAGTGTTGGAAAGACTCTTTCTTGCACTGAGGTCTGCTTATTGTAAATATCTTGTACTTGTTTTTACACCTTTTAATGTTAAGTCGGCCTTTGTGCTTTCAGTGTTGAAAGACGTCTTTCTTGCACTGAGGTCTGCTTATTGTAAATATCTTGTACTTGTCTTTTGAACCACATTTTAATGTTAAAGTCGGCCGATGTGCTTTTCAGTGTTGGAAAGAGTCTTTCTTGCACTGAGGTCTGGCTTATGTAAATATCTTGTACTTGTTGTTTACACCTTTTAATGTTAAAGTCGGCCTTTGTGCTTTTCAGTGTTGGAAAAGAAGTCTTTCTTGCACTGAGGTCTGCTTATTTGTAAAATATCTTGTACTTGTTTTTACACCTTTTTACTGTCTTAAAAGCCGGACTTTGTTTTTTTAGTGTTGGAAAGACGCTTTCTTGCCACTGAGGTCTGCTTATTGGTAAATATCTTGTAGTTGTTTTTACACCTTTGTGTAATGTTAAAGTCGGCTCTGTGCTTTTCAGTTTGCGAAAGGTCTTTCTTGCACTGAGGTCTGCTTATTGTTAAATATCTTGTACTTTTTTTACACCTTTTAATGTTAAAGTCGGCCTTTGTGCTTTTCAGTGTTGGAAAGACTCTTTCTTGCACTGAGGTCTGCTTATTGTAAATATCTTGTACTTGTTTGAACACCTTTTAATGTTAAAGTCGGCCTTTGTGCTTTTCAGTGTTGGAAAGACTCTTTCTTGCACTGAGGTCTGCTTATTGTAAATATCTTGTACTTGTTTTTAAACCTTTAATGTTAAAGTCGGCCTCTTGTGCTTTTCAGTGTTGGAAAGACTCTTTCTTGCACTGAGGTCTGCTTATTGTAAATATCTTGTACTTGTTTTTACACCTTTTAATGTTAAAGTCGGCCTTTGTGCTTTTCAGTGTTGGAAAGACTCTTTCTTGCACTGAGGTCTGCTTATTGTAAATATCTTGTACTTGTTTTTAACACCTTTTAATGTTAAAGTCGGCCTTTGTGCTTTTCAGTGTTGGAAAGAGTCTTTCTTGCACTGAGGTCTGCTTATTGTAAATATCTTGTACTTGTTTTTACACCTTTTAATGTTAAAGTCGGCCTTGTGCTTTTCAGTGTTGGAAAGACTCTTTCTTGCACTGAGGTCTGCTTATTGTAAATATCTTGTACTTGTTTGAACACCATTTAATGTTAAAGTCGGCCTTTGTGCTTTTCAGTGTTGGAAAGACTCTTTCTTGCACTGAGGTCTGCTTATTGTAAATATCTTGTACTTGTTTGAACACCTTTTAATGTTAAAGTCGGAGTTTGTGCATTTCAGTGTTGCAAAGAGTCTTTCTTGCACTGAGGTCTGCTTATTGTAAATATCTTGTAGTTGTTTTTACACCTTTTAATGTTAAAGTCGGCCTCTGTGCTTTTCAGTGTTGGAAAGACTCTTTCTTGCACTGAGGTCTGCTTATTGTAAATGTCTTGTACTTGTTTTTACACCTTTTAATGTTAAAGTCGGCGTTTGTTCATTTCAGTGTTGGAAAGACTCTTTCTTGCACTGAGGTCTGCTTATTGTAAATATCTTGTACTTGTTTGAACACCTTTTAATGTTAAAGTCGGCGTTTGTGCATTTCAGTGTTGCAATGAGTCTTTCTTGCACTGAGGTCTGCTTATTGTAAATATCTTGTACTTGTTTGAACACCTTTTAATGTTAAAGTCGGCGTTTGTGCATTTCAGTGTTGCAAGAGTCTTTCTTGCACTGAGGTCTGCTTATTGTAAATATCTTGTACTTGTTTTTACACCTTTTAATGTTAAAGTCAGCCTTTGTGCTTTTCAGTGTTGGAAAGACTCTTTCTTGCACTGAGGTCTGCTTATTGTAAATATCTTGTACTTGTTTGAACACCTTTTAATGTTAAAGTCGGAGTTTGTGCATTTCAGTGTTGCAAAGAGTCTTTCTTGCACTGAGGTCTGCTTATTGTAAATATCTTGTACTTGTTTTTACACCTTTTAATGTTAAAGTCGGCCTCTGTGCTTTTCAGTGTTGGAAAGACTCTTTCTTGCACTGACGTCTGCTTATTGTAAATATCTTGTACTTGTTTTTACACCTTTTAATGTTAAAGTCGGCGTTTGTGCATTTCAGTGTTGGAAAGACTCTTTCTTGCACTGAGGTCTGCTTATTGTAAATATCTTGTACTTGTTTGAACACCTTTTAATGTTAAAGTCGGCGTTTGTGCATTTCAGTGTTGCAATGAGTCTTTCTTGCACTGAGGTCTGCTTATTGTAAATATCTTGTACTTGTTTGAACACCTTTTAATGTTAAAGTCGGCGTTTGTGCATTTCAGTGTTGGAAAGAGTCTTTCTTGCACTGAGGTCTGCTTATTGTAAATATCTTGTAGTTGTTTTTACACCTTTTAATGTTAAAGTCGGCCTCTGTGCTTTTCAGTGTTGGAAAGACTCTTTCTTGCACTGAGGTCTGCTTATTGTAAATATCTTGTACTTGTTTGAACACCTTTTAATGTTAAAGTCGGCCTCTGTGCTTTTCAGTGTATGAAAGAGTCTTTCTTGCACTGAGGTCTGCTTATTGTAAATATCTTGTACTTGTTTGAACACTGTGGTGGGGCGTGGTTTGCGGTGCCGTGCGGACGCACCTGCACGGCATCCGCAATCACGCCCGCCGTGTTAAAACACGGGGACTCAGTGGTTGGTGTGTGTGGTGTGACGTGAATTAAATAAAGTTGGCTCTGAACGTTGTTCCGTGGTCCCGCCGTGCCTTATTCACGCCACATTGGTGCCGAAACCCAGGAGGCGGCACGGCGGGTCCGTATCGGAGCCAGGGAATGGAGAAGCTGGCCCGGAGGGTGGCCGAAATGGCGGCCGCCCAGCGGGAGCAGGCGGCGGAGGTGCGTCGTCAGCAGGAAGAGCTGCAGGACCGGTCCGAGCGCCACCTGGAAAGGATTGGGGAGGTGGTGGCGCTGCTCTGGGCCTGGGCACCACCCCCACAAGTGTGTCCCGAGGACAGTGAAGCGGTGGAGGAGCCGTGTGGGGCACCTCGGCAGCCGGAGGTGGTGGACGAGTCACGCGGGGGTCCGAGCCTGCCGGAGGAGGAGGAGCAGCCGGGTGAAGGGCTGCTCTTGCCGGGAGCGGTGGAGGAGCCGCTCCAATCGGAGGCGGAGGACGAGGCGGGCGAGGGTCTACACCTGCCGGAGGAAGAGGAGTCGCTCCACCCAGAGGTGGACGAGGGGTTGTGCCTGCTGGAGGCGCAGTGCGGGGAGCCGCTCCAAACGGGAGTGGCGGAGGCGGTGGCGGAGCAGCTGTGCGAGGAGACGGAGGTCCCTGCTCCAGGGCAGCCTGCGCAGCCGGAGTTGGAGGCAGAGGAGCGGGACAGCCCCGCTAAGCCGGGGGTCGGCGGGCTGGCTAGTCCAGCCTCGCTGCCACCAGTCTATTCTGCGCGCCTGACGTCTGCCCAGCCGCCTGTGTACAGGAGCTCACGGCCATGCCTGTGGGGCCGTGTCCGCTTGCTACGCGGCCGACCTCCGGACCAACTTCGCCGTTGCCGCTGGATGCGCGGGCGGCCACCAGAATGGACGCTTCCCCGTCGCTTGGGCTGGGGCGCCGATGTTTTGGGCCGAGTCTCGCCCCAGTTCGCGGGGGGGAGTAGGTTCGGCCAGATTGTTCCCCGGCCTCAATCGGGCGATGGGGGTATGTGGTGGGGCGTGGTTTGCGGTGCCGTGCGGACGCACCTGCACGGCATCCGCAATCACGCCCGCCGTGTTAAAACACGGGGACTCAGGGGTTGGTGTGTGTGGTGTGACGTGAATTAAATAAAGTTGGCTCTGAACGTTGTTCCGTGGTCCCGCCGTGCCTTATTCACGCCACAAACACCTTTTAATGTTAAAGTCGGCGTTTGTGCATTTCAGTGTTGGAAAGACTCTTTCTTGCACTGAGGTCTGCTTATTGTAAATATCTTGTACTTGTTTTTACACCTTTTAATATTAAAGTTGGCCTTTTCTCTTTTCAGTGTTGAACAGACTGTTTCTTAGCTCACCCAGCTGCAAAACCTGATTGCTCAACATGGGGATATTGAATTCTATAAGATAAACCCAAAAATATGTGCGTGTGTGTGTGATGATATTTTATTGTGATGTGTGGAGATTAAATTATTCAGGAGAACTCTCCCCTTAACTGCTCTGTTACTGTACCACCTTAATAAACGTAAAAGCAAAATGTCTTGTGCTTAAAACTCTACATGAAAGTTAAAATATATATGTTCAGTGCACATAGATATATAGTGTATATAGTTACATAGTTAAACATATCACACAAAAAACCACCACAATCCCCCCCGTGGTACCTGGAGGTACCACCGAAAAAAAAACCCATAACTAAAGAAGAACAAAAATCGTGAAAACTAATGCGTGCGCTGTTTTTTGCTAACATACTTTAAAGCAAGCTCTAAATAGAACATAAGAATTTGTATAAAGATCCCACACAGTTGAAGGTCAAATGAATAAGCCCTTCCTTCTACCAAAAACCTCATAGTTATCAACATAACATTTTCCAAGACTCCACTTCTCTTGGTTAACCAATTTAAGACATTTGATTCCTCTTCATTTGCAAATCAGACTACACAGTATCCTTAACAGAATACTCAAGCAACTTATTAAAAGCCAGCCTAATTACAGGAAAATGAAAGTTAAGGCATAAAACACATCAGTAGAGTCACATAATACATACACAACACCATATGTGACATTAAAAATAATACAATTAAATAATTAATTCCCAATTTTGGATTTCATCTTGGTCAGGTGCAGCTTTTTTTCTGAACAGACTTCTCAGTGTGGGCTTTGAAATGTCCCTCTTCAAGGGTGATATTTCTCTGCAGTCAGCTTCAAGCTTTACTCAACTTGTTTCCCCCTTTCAGTCTCATATTTCAACCACTTTATGAGCCAGAGAAAAGTTTCTCTTGGTGCTTCTTGACTGCTGGATCTTGCATAGCTCCGAAGAATACTAGAGACAACTTGGTCCTGCTCTTGATTAAAGTCAGGGTTGGCGATGGGTAGTAGTTGGGCTGTAGGCTCTGCAGCAGATTCAGCAGCTACTGGATGGGTCATGGTTCAGCTGTCTGGAGCAGTCTGTTTCACTTCGTTGTCCCCTCGCACTCATCATCAGATCACCAGCACCTGATCCAGGACCTCTGCATCTCCGTCTGTTATCCAGATGCCATCTCCACCTGCAGAAAGATATCTTTGCAGAGTGCATTAGTTGTGTTCACAGTTACCAACACAGGCCCTTTATGAGGACTTATCTATGAACCTTTGTGAATATGCCATGCAATGTTAGTTGTTTTAGTCTTGTTAGTTCACGACTGCATGCACCTTAGTACTAAAGTTAATATTTGTACCCAGTTAACCTATTACTTAACAAATTCCAATTCATTGCTTTATTTTGTGAAGCACTTTGAAATGTTTGTCCCAAATGCTGTTATAAAGAGAAAGCTTTATTTATCTTTACCTAGCTATCAATTTAGGAAATGCATAGTTAAGCTCTACAAGGTTGTTTCATTTAGCTATTAATGTGTCTGTTTTCTGGTGATCAAGACATCTAATGACAGCCACAGGACCAGGGAGCTTTAGAGCGATTACTAGCTGGGTTACTGCCTCTTCATACAGTACACTATTGGGGATCTGTTGGCTTCTCTAAGATCCTCTTTGTTCTTAAACACTATTTGAGCACATGTCACATTTATATGCTGAACTCTGTTACCGGCTGCCTATTCACAATTCATCATTAGCGCTTTTAGCCCTCGACTTAATGTTGCTGGCTATATGGCTGATCAAACTTTCCACACCTCTATAGCCACAGAATCAGAATTTTCAAAGCTAAGTTAGACAATGCCACATTGACCACACTGTGGCTGTAGCTCAGGTGGCAGAGCAGGTCAGCCACTAATCAGAAGGTCAGTGGTTCGATCCCAGGCTGCCTCCTGGCTGCATGCCAAATATCCTTGGGCAAGATACTAACCCCATGTTTGCCTACTGGTGGTGGTCAGAGGGCCCGGTGGCGCCAGTGTCCGGCAGCCTCGCTTCTGTCAGTGCGCCCCAGGGCAGCTGTGGCTACAATGTAGCTTGCCATCACCAGTGTGTGAATGACTGAATATAGTGTAAAGCGCTTTGGGGTCCTTAAGGACTAGAAAAGCACTATACAAATGCAGGCCATTTACTGTTCTTCATGTTGGCAGTATGTCTGTGAAGGTTCTCAGTCATCCAGGTCATCGTAGTCAAATGAGCTTGCAAAGAAAAGCGTCTGGACTTCTTTAAGTTGCTTGAAGACGTTTCACCTCTCATCCGAGAAGCTTCTTCAGTTCTAAGGTCAAATGGTGGAGAGTCCCAGATTTAAACCTAGTGGGAGTATCCCCCCACAGAGGGACAAAAGGACCCCCTGATGATCCTCTAATTGCCTGAGCCAAGGTGTGAAAATGGGTGTGGGTCCCAATCAGCCAGGGTTTCAGGTGAGCTCATTGTGAAACCCGGTCCCACCTTATCATTTAACAGAGGCGGTGGTTTACGACACCAACTGCCATCTATAATCCAGTTTTGAGTTCCCTCCCCAGACGCCTTAACGCCCACTCAAATCCTGGGCCATCTGACCTCAGGAATTTGCATAATAAGGTGGGGCCAGGTTTCACAATGAGCTCACCTGAAACCCTGGCTGATTGGGATAGAACTGAAGAAGCTTCTCGGATGAGAGGTGAAACGTCTTCAAGCAACTTAAAGAAGTCCAAACGCTTTTCTTTGCAAGCTCATTTGACCATGTTGGCAGTAGTTAAACCATCACTCAAAAACCATCACTTGACCCAGCTGTCCTAGCCAATTATAGGCCAATCTCCAACTTTCCTTTCATCTCTAAAATCCCCACTAGAGCAGCTGTAAAATAGCCACAAAGGAATGCCTTATTTAAAGAGTTTCAGTCAAGTTTCAGAGCACATTACTGTATAGAGATAGCTTCGATGAAAGTTAAAAATGATCTTCTTCACACCAGGATTTGTTTCTGTTTGCATAACACATGCCTCCTTTAGGTGCCGTGCTGATGACACCCTCGCTCTCATCCATCCATGAAGCCAGGCAACACACCTGTCAGTCAACCTAAAGGAATGCTCTGAATGGCATTACCTTAGTCTTCCTTTTTTTTTTTTTAATCCCAATATGCGGTAATATGCAAATATTAAGGACTGCTTTCTTCGATTTCTGCAATATCTCTAAAGTCGTGTCCCAGAGTGATGCTGGAAGACAAGTTCATACATTTATCACTTCTAGGCTGGCCCGCTGTAATTTGTTATTATCAGGATGTTGTAAAGACTCCATAAAACGCATTCAACTACATCAAAATGTTGCAACATGACTACTGAAAGGGACTAGAATGACAATATATTTCTCCTATTGACTTCTCTTCATAGGCTCCTTGTTAAATCTGTTTTTTAATTACCATCCTATAGTACTATATCTCCCCACTTCACCCTCAAACTTCAGGCTTACTAGAATATTTAAAAGTAGAATGGGAAGATGGGCCTCTAGTTTTTAGGTATCTCTTTGGGGTTATTATTAGTTATTAGTTATTATCAATCTCTGGTTCTCTTCCACAGCATGTTTTAGTCCTGTCTCCTTCTCCTTACTCAGCTGGTTGCAGCAGATGACCACTCCCCCCTGTGCCCAGTTCGGGCATTTATTCCTGTTAAAAAGGGAGTTCCTCTTCTCCAAATTTCTTGCTAAAAGTGGGTCAGATAAATAATTGTTTTGTAATGTTTTATTTTTGCAGTTTATCCTTAGATAATAAAGTGCCTTTAGATGACTGGCATTGTAATTTCATGCCTGTTCAACCTTGAGTTGAATACTGTACAGCTTGACAGCCTTTGTTCTTATAGAAAAATAGCCACTGAAAAGCTAAAACAGCTTTAGCTTTTTAACAGACTAATAAAAAACTTTTCTCAGCCGTGCATGGATTGTTTATAGACAGTACTCATAGGAAATTCCCTAATTGGACCTTGTTACATATTTGGGCGGTGGACTCCAAGGCAGACAAATTACTTCACACCCCATTTTCCTTAAGGTCTACTTCAACAGCTTGTATTGACTGTTGAAGTAGTCAACAGTCAATACAAACTGTTGTTTGACTGTACAAACCTAGTACAAATTTGTATTGTACTAGGTCAATAGTTGCTCACCTATAGAGGTTTAATCATGCTGACTCAACTCTGCCTTACTTTAATCGGGGATCAGGCTTTAGCCTCTTTCCCTCCAAATTGTCTGATAATTTAGATTTTATCCTAAATGTATTTATTTTTTTACTTGGTTCATTCTTGGGGAGAGTTAACCATTTACCTCTGCTAAGCTATATGTTCCCCCCTTTTCCCAATGCAGTTAAGATTATGACAGAATCCTTCGCTGCTTTCTCCTTCATTCATCTTTTTTCTTCCTTTTGAAAGGAACTACAAATTGCTCACACACTGAATTACAGCACTGTGGATGGTTTAGTGCTGCACATTTAGAGCTAGCATCTTACTATTAGCATCAATACATGAGCAGAGGTAGCTGCCACTACTCTATATGTAGCAGCACTGAAAAAGATAAAAGATAGATTATTTATCATATCTGCATTCAGAGTCACACATATGTACACATTTGCACCCACACAGTTACATACATGTCAGGAGGATACCCAAGAGCAGTGTACCAGGGTCAGAAAGAGCAGATGTCTAAATTTCCCATTTTGTGTTACCAGGGATCCCAACTTTTAATAAATCCCCATGTGTACGTCTCATCCCTTCAATAATGCGATGTTCATTAGGTGTCATTTCTGGATTAATAACTTCTCTAAGTTTACTTATCTGTCCCATGCCCTACTGGGGTTCTAATCCTATCTGTGTATTTGTTCTAGTGTCAATGAGGGTCATTTCTGCACCCTTTATGTATTAAACTTTTCTAACCTTCAATAATATTTTAATGTAAGAGTGTTAGTAATGAATATGTCTTTAATGATCTCCTGTCTAATGTTTACATCTGGCCTAATTCCTATTATTTGTGTTCTTTTCCTATTGGGAGAGTAACACAAGGGGTGGAGCCCAGGGATTTAAACTTATTAGTTTGCTGGGAGCATTACTGATGCAGCTGCTTCATGTTGTTCACTGCAGATATCATGGATAGTTAGGTACTCTGGTATCAGTCACAGTCCATGTACTGAAGATTTCTCTTGGCAGTAAATTTCTTGTTGTTATGGTGCTGCCTACATTTCTCTTGGAGTTCTCCAGGAACATCCACACAGAGAACATCCCAGATGCAGACGATGTTGGTTCTTAGAGGCCACCCAGCAGATTGATAAATATATCAGCTAACTAAAAGTGTGTTTTCATACACTTTTCCAGCCCTCGGCCGTTACAGTCTTTCATTGGACTCGAGGAGACTTTCATGAATTGTGGATCTTCACTTGGAAGATCCTCTCTGATGTTCATGGGTTTTCACACGTGCCAGCCATTGGATGTCGTCATCTGGCTAACTCCTCCACTCCACCTTTGTTCAGGCCTCATCAGTGACGTAGGCCTTCAGAGTGCCAGTGTTGCTCCTTTCCACAGGCTTTTGGCCTGCTGTCTTTCACTGGTGATCTGTGTTTCTCCCCCTCAGTTGGTGAGCTCCTTCATCTGTGAGGAGTTCTTTTTTTTTTCTCTCATAACAGGAGAGTCGTTGTTTCAAGTATGTGCATACATCAGTTCGTAAGTAACTGTTTTCATTTGCTCCACTATTTTCTTTCGCCTGTGAGCTCGACCTCATGTTAGTCTTCGTTATCTTACTCCTGTTCTTTGAATACTTCTATTTACCTTCTTTTCCTCTGACTCACAGCTTTCTTTGTCCCACCGATCTAATCACCCACACGCTCTTCAGCTCCTTAATCTGACTTCCTATATCTCAGACTTTCTCGTGTTTACTTCCCCTCTTCTAAGCCATAATCACTTTCCTAACATTTTCTAAATACAAAGGCTCAACTTTTGATTTTTCCTTATTGCATTTTAGGTCAATGTGTTTTCTTTCTAATTTCCAGCTTTTGCTTGAACACAGCCTCTGTCATCCCCTCCAAACCCTGCTCCTGTGTATTTCCACCTGCATGATGCACACTGCTTATTCAGGGAGCTTTCTGTTTCCTACTGGCAGCACAGATTTATCTATATTTGCTTTTATTTTCCTTGTAAAACTAAAACAAGATCAGAGGGGCTTTATTATCATATACTACAGTTTTATGTTTTTCTGCTCAACTTTCCTGTAAGTGACAAGATGCAGCTGTGTAAGAGTTACCATATTGCATTTGCTAAGGACAGCATTTTGCAAGTTATTCCTTAAACTCATAAAGTGCAATTTATTTATTTATTTACTTTCTTGGATGGTAAAAATCACTCTGATGTTCTGGGACTCTTAAAACTTAAATACTTCCTGATTCAAGCCTGACACTCGAGGCATTAAAGGGTTAAGGCCCTCTAATGTCACGCACCTCTGACACTCTTCTAAATGTTATTTCTCTTATAGCTATAGAAGAAGGATTACACAGTCTGACCAGCATCAAGGCAAGTGTTTTAGATACCAAAGATCCCTTTAATAATCCCTTCCTCCATACAATATCTAATCATGCTTCTTTTTTTTGATCAGCAGTTCTAATGATCCACAGCTGCAGCTTAACCAGCCATGCATCCCACATTTTTATTTCTATTGTTTCTTTTCCCAGCAAAATATTCTTTTTCTTTAGATTTAAACTTTTTTTTTTTCTAAAGTGCTCAGGTGTAGTCACTTTGCATTCATACCTACTCTTCCTCTTACTTTACTACTTAATGGCATTATTTATTACATCTTTCTAATTACTGTTTTGTTATTGTTACCATTACACTTTAATCAGTTGTCGTTGTATTTAGGCTTTTTGTTTACTCACTGACAGGGGATTTCTTAAAATCACCCCGCAGCTCTTCAGCTGAGACACTTGAGTTAGAAAACACAAACACTGCAGTTGTCTTTACTCGCGAGGACAAGTGACAGAGCGCTCCTACACGTAAGAGACACTCACGGACTTGCGCTCTGTCACCGTCTGCTTTCTTTATTTATACAACAGGAATTAATACGTTCGTTCAGTGACATGAGCATGTGCGTATGTGATTGTGTGTGTATGTATGTGTGTGTGTGCAAGGTCAGAACTGCTTGTTCAACTTCTTACTATCGCTGTGGAAAGATTCAGATACAAATATCAGAACACGTTTCATAAAGAACAATCAGTTCTAGGCAAGGAAAAGATCATCATGCAGCATTCTATCACAAATAAACTTATATCATTAAAAGCTTATACTGACTAAACTAATACAATTTTCTATTGACACTCACTGAATTATATTATTCTCAGTTCTTTCCACTGCTTCTCTACTGTTATGTCTTATGGCCCTCTCTCATTCAGTTCTGTCTTACTTCCCTGTTCTTATTTTAATAGTTTGTTATATTTATTTTAATTTACCTGAGAACCAGTTTACTGGCCTTATCACTTTCCTCCCAGGTGTTTCTTCTAATATTTTATTCTCAAATTTAGAGCTTCTTTCTTCCCATTCCTGACTCTAATGGGCACTATTCTTTTTCATATTTTTTTGTTGTTTTTTGTTCATAGTGCTCAGCATTTGATCACTTGTTTAAGCATCGTCACTGACGTGGGCCCTAAACTTTACAAACAAGTTACATCTTTTTTCTTTTTTTTCTTTTTTTTAAGCAAACAATTTTGCTTCCTGTCTCAGGTGACTCCTCTGAGCCTCGCACAAGCTCACCATAACAATAACCTCTTTGAGACATTCAGGTCAGTCTTTTACTCTTCTTCTCACACACTTGCATTTGGCTTAGATCATGTCACGGTCTGGCTGGCAGACCGTGGGGATGTGAGAAATGAGGACCCAAAATGCAGGACTTGGCGCTGAAGGCAGTGCGTTTATTTACAGTGGTGACAATCCCAACAATAATAAAGCCCCCGTGCGATCCCAACTCCCGTTCCGTGTCTTCTCCTTTATCCCGTGCTCCGTGCTCTGTCTCCGTTCCCTGTGTACTGTCCGTGTGCTGCCTCCTGGTCGCCACAATTCCTCCTGAGGAAACACGCATACAAAAGGCAGTTGTGAGTACAAAACCTAACGGCAGACTTGCACTAACCTTGCACGATAAACTAAGACTGACGGGAAGTCACTCAACGATCCAGCGTCGAGGAGCTCTCAGCCACACTGTTTTGAAGCTCCTCTGACGAGGCTTGATCGGCGCCAGGTGTGTGTGGATTCCTGGGTGGGACCGGTCAGCTGGCAGGGCCACACCCACCAGGCCTAAAAGTGCCTGCCACGACCGCACCCTCACATACACAAGCACACACCCCTAAACACCTGACAGTACACCAACACGGAAAAACAGGACAGCAGACACAACCATAATAACAACAACCACAATAATGATAATAATAATAATAATAATAATAATAATAATAACTACAATAGTAGTCCACACTGCTCACGGACCCCGAATCCCTGGAACTGGGTCCGTGACAGATCATTTGAAAGCCTGTGCACTGGTCAGGGACACTCTTGGCAGGATGTCGGGGCCCACCCCACACACTCCACAGTCAGAGCAACTTGAGCCAGCTACACCCTGTGACGCTGTTTACAGGCCGCCTCCAGCAGCAGCAGCTCAGCTGATGTAAGCTCTCTCAGTACAACACTTTTCCTTTTTTTTCTGCTACTGTCTCCCTCTGCCACACTCAACAGGCACTAAACTCTCTCTCTGACTTATTAAACCACCATTTCAAACAAAACTCTTCTATTTCACTTCACTATTATCCATCCAGTGATTTTAGCTATTATGCTCTGGGTTTAATACATCAGTTAGTTGCATTTAAACCCTGTCTACCTTCTTTTCTCTTCCCAACTACTTATTTGTGACGGCAGCATTTTAAACAGATCTCTAGCAGGTGTCTCTTATTGTTAATTTTGTTCATATTTGACCTCATTACCACTTCACCCCACATGTCGGCCTAATTATTCTGAACTCCTCTAAGCTTCACACACTTTATTTCCAACAATCATTTATTTCACATCATATTATGCAGGTGCCTCTTGCACTCTCTGTATGCTTTTGGGTGAGTTCATGAGCCCTCTGCAGAACTTTCTATCATTATTATCATTATTTACTACTCTCGCACTCCTCTTTGGTGAGTGATAACAAACCCTCAATATACATTTCACATGCAAACTCTGAAACATTTATTAGATTCTTCTACAACTCCTGCATTTTACTGAGATTGGTTTATGGATGCTGTTTAGACTCTCTTTACTTCATTGTAGCCCAAACATGTTCTTATTTATTTGGTCTCTATCTCTTGTTCCGTACTAAGATGTTCAGATGTTCTCAGATCATCACCACTGTCTTCTATATTTCACCAAACACAACACAAACATCTATTATTTGTTTGTGTGATCTATTTACTTTCTCTATAATTATTTTAGGCCTGGGTTTTATCCCAGCTATGTTTTATTATTAAAATTCTTTTCATTTTTCTCATTCTTATCAGTTTGGATATGTTACAATCTAGCCCTAGGTTAGGTTATCCTTTTTTTTTTTTTTTTTACTTTAGTCAAGCAGCTCTATTTCCAATTTATTTAACTTTTGGTCATACTTTTATTAAGCTAATAATCCAATAAAGTGCCTACGATCCCTATTTACTCATTATCCCTATTTTGGCAATTAATATTTTCTTTTACTCAATTTTACCTACAAATTTTCCACCTTACTTCATATTGCTGTTTAACAAATATTATTTCTGCAGATCTTTCTGTTTAACTTCCTTAAACAACATTATATTTCAGCAGCAGTGTGTCTATTTTCCTCTTTATATCGACAATTCTTAATTTTTGCCGACTTATCTCTTTTCACTGCTCTGATACTCTTCTCACTCGTCCACATACCTTAGGTATGATTTACAAAGACACGGTGCTCTGCAGCACAGAGAGCTCAGTTTTTTTTTAGTCTCTCAAATCAGTCCCTATACAATTTTTTTTTCTTTTTATTCATCTACCTACTAACTTCCCTTTTCCTTATTTATTTATCAAAACCCATCCTTTACGCGTATTCCTCTGACTCTTATTTACAGCAAGAGTTATTTTAAGCAATATTTACAACAATACATGGTTATACTCTAGACTACTACTTAGCAATATTTACAGCAGTGATTATACTTAAGGGTTAGTAACAGCTATTTACATATTTACACTTTGGCCGAAGGTGTCGCCTTGCATACAGCAAAGCGCGCAATTTACCAGTGCGTCCAGACCGGTGGACTCGAAGGTCCTCAGAATCCCACTGCGAGCCCCACGCCCCCGCGTTACGTGCTGAGTTCTTATCTCCAAAAATCCCCCAAAGCCCAAGCAGACTTGACTACCTAGCAATTCACTTGGGTTAACTAGGTTAACCAATTAAATGGTTAACCTATGATAGGTTTGTAGCTTAAACCTATTCGCTGGAACGTTCAAGGTAATTTAATTACACAGCAAAGCAAGACACGAGTAGGCAAAGTTCTTCGTGTTACTCATGCATGAGAGAGAGAACTACGACAAACGCCGTTCCTTCGCTTGACCCCAGTCGCTCTCGTCCACTCCCCCGTAACACTGCTCTTTTATTGAGGTTACATGAATATACATAGGTTCATTAACATATGACGTCTACATACAAACAGAGTACCAAAAGAGTACCTTGCCTGTGCGTTGTGTAAGTATGTGCGTGTGCGTGTGTGTGTGTGGGATCAAGATGTGACCCTGTGAAGACTCCCCAAAGCTGGTGCCAGGAGTCCATCTAAACAAAAGGCTCTTAGCCTAAAACTGACATAGCTACGTTTATCCTACCATAAAACAATAAGACAAGGTACGACATCTCCCATGCTCCCAGGATGTAGGTGTGAATGCCAGAACACTCTGGAATGCACACAAAGCCTTTGCAGAATATTAAGGATCACACATCCTATCACTACACAATCGATTATACACCTCTAAGCATATATGGTTAAATATTTCTAAGCATAAATGACAATAAACAATACAAATCTAACAACCTAGTTAGCCTGTGTCAACTTATCAACCTAAATGGATAACTAGGTTTCCAGCGGTAACCACCTTGAGGGTGCCGACATATATTTCACTTTTCATCACTTTTCATCACTTCTCATCACTTCAACTTTTTTACTTCTGCGCAACTTACTCCTATTCTTCAGATACACTTCCTTAACACTAAAGAATAGCGGGAAAATAAAAAACAAACTCCCCCAACACAGCCCTGGAGTCCAACTCAAGCACAGGGCAGAGCAACCTTTCACTCACACAAACCCCAAATACACACACACACACACCGATCACTCACAACCCCCCCCCCCCCTCCGCGGGTCACACAAGTTACAGGAATAACACACACACATATGATGCAGCATTAAACTCCACTCCTTCAGCATCTACAATTAACATTATTTATTACAGTGTAACACTTTATTTTTTAAAATAACAGTGACCCTTTGATTAAAGTCCTTTTCAAGGGTAGGTGTAATCTACTTGGTGCCTAGGTGGGAATCCCCCTTCTGCACTCAGACAACACCAACATTGAGCAGGAAAAAAACTCTGCTTAGCTTATTATAGCGGCCGCTTGGTGTTCTCTGATGTGCAAGGCTTTGGCATTCCCCAAGGCTCCCAGCAATCACCTTAATTCCTTGTCCCTCCGTACGTCGCCAATTGTGGTCGCAAATTTCAAAACCATCCTGATAACCTTCTCCCACCAACGATGTGGAGATCCAACCTCCTTAGATCCAATTAAAGTCAAGACACTCAAAAAGATGCTCTGGAAAAGAGTAGAATTCTTGGAACAGAGTTTAATACACTGAATCACATGAACAGCAGGAAAAATACGTACAGACATTTAGCAAGAGAATTACATAGCAGAAAGCAAGCAAAGCAAAACCCCGGGGTCTACAGCCTTAAGCACAGACAGCAGAGCAACACAGAGATGGACAGAGTGAAACAGCAGAGGGGAAAAAGAGCCGGGGGTGTCCTCTGGTCCCCTAATATATAGGGACCAGTATCCCCGCCCCCTGCTGCTGGGTAACTTTCCCACGCGCCCAAACACAGCTGAAGGGGTCAGGTACAGGCCAGGGTACGGGCAGGGCTCTGGCTGCGGGCCCAGCCCAAAGGGACACCCTTAGGTTAACCCTTTGCTTTGCCTTCAGACAATAGGTCACAGCATGGTCAAAGGTCACACATTAATCCTAATTATCAATATATAATCTTATAACTACATAGGTTCTTAAAACACTTCAGTGTAGTTCAAATTACGTGCGTGTGTGTGTGATGATTTTTATTGTGATGTGTTCAGGCAATGTTACTGTTTTGGTTGTGCTGCATGAAAGACGTTGAGTGTGTATTCGGGAAGGTTAGTTACTGGGGAGTAAATTATTCAGGGGAACTCTCCCCTTACATTAACTGCCCTGTTACTGTACCACCTTAATAAACCTCGGTGAAGCAAAATGTCTTGTGCTTAAGACTCTACATGAAAGTTAAAATATATATGTTCAGTGCACATAGATATAGAGTGTATATAGTTACACATATATAGTTATATAGTTATACATATCACACAAAAATCCACCACAAAACCTATACTTTGTTTCGTGCGAGAACTCCATTCAAATGCATGTAGTAGTAAGAAACGCACTGTCTTGGCAAAAGAAAGCGTTTTTCTACAACGTCATAAAGATAGCTATAACTTTTGATAGAAGACTCAGACACACATATTTATGGCTTTATCCTATAGAATTCAATATCCCCATGTTGGGCAAACAAGTTTTAAAGCTGTGTGAGCTAAGATTTTCAAGTATTCACAAAAATGAAAAACTATACTCTGTTCTGGGCTAGAACGCCATTCAAATACATCTAACAGTAAGAATTGCCTTGTCTGGGCAACAAAAAGTGTTTTTGTACAACTTCATAAAGATAGCTATAACTTTTGAAAGAAGACTTTGTAGTGGCGATTCCTTTTGTTTGGCCAACCAAACATCCTTTAATCCACAAGCCACTGCTGCACTGACATAAGATCTTGTATGCAGGCAAAAGAGCCGACTGTCCAAACTTGAAAGTTGCATTCCATGGTTTATTTATCCAGTTTGGAAAGCAATAACAAGACCATTTTTGTTGCTTCCTGTTGCTTCTCCTGCTCTGGTCAAAGAAAACCATAGTCCCACCCCAGTGCATGCTGGTCCTATACCAGTCGCTTTATTTATAGAAAAAATTGCACTACAGTTCTTCCTGGCTGACTTAACAAGATAAACAACAAAACAAACCCAAACAATGAAGCAAGTATCAACCTACAAATAAAACTTGTGAATAACCCAAAAATATATGTAAACCAACAACAAATTTTAACAAATTTCAAAATATTAACAATAAAGAACACATAGCTCCAACAGACTCAGACATTATTATTTATGGCTTAATCTTATAGGTGTTTTTGTTTCTTCTGACTGACTGGTGTCATGGCAGGGTGTATGTCAACACTGGTTCTCTATACAGAGAATTAGCCTGTTCTGGGCAGGAAAATCAGAATCAAAATCCTTAATTGGTTAGCTAATGCTACCGTCAAGTAGTTTCAGTTTTCCAAAGAAAATGTGTATAATTGTTGTTTATGAAAGAAAAGTATCCTGATATGCAGCATTAATTATGATGATTTGGGAACAACACCAACACAAAGATTGTGCAATAAGCACAAGCTAGAGGAATATATAAAAAAACAACAGAAAGGCACACGTTGGAGAACAAAGTACTTGAAAGTAGTTCAAAAGACTTGGTCTGAGTCTGTAATTTGTCGTTTATAACAAAATTATTATTCTGTATGCTGTTTTAAAAAGTGGTTAATAATAATAATGACACATATGATAATATGTGTTTTACCATTAGCGTTTAGCTTTAGTTTCCTACTTTCTTGGAAATTGTATATGGGCTCTGGTGTAATCTAGACTCATTTATGATCAGTTTCTCTTTTTAAAATTAAAATAATAGAATTGTGATCTAGCCAATCAAAATATTGAATCTGTAGTTTGTCAGTTTTACTAATATCCTTTCAGATGGACCATTATAACTGGATCTCCGGCACCACCTTACCAACGCCTTTTGCCACCAAACTGTCAAATAGCACCCATTGTGCAACAGTCCATGCATAAAACAAGCGTATCGGTGGGCGTGGAAACCCTCATCAGATGGACAATCACAGCTTTCAGACCTACCCTTCTGCGGTGTGGATTTATCTGATTGGCGTTAAACGTTTTCCGCTCTTCTCTGATTGGCCAAGACTCTTGCCAATGAGCTCGCGGAATAGAAACTGGCACCTAGCAGCTAGATACGCCGTCTTCTTCGGCAGGTCATCGTTCGGCTTCCTCATCTCTGGTTGTGTCGTGGATCTTAAACTCAATACGGTAGGCGTTTGTAGCACTGAATTAAACAGCGCTTACTGCAGAACACAATGATGGCGTCGTGCAGGAAAGAAAGAAATACTCGGCGGCTCCTTCTTTTGTTGTTGTTGTTGTTGTGTTGCTGCTGCTGGCATTAGCCGTCATCTGTCCAAAGAAGAAAAATAAAAGGGGGGGGGATGGTGACAAAGTTGAAGTAACGCGTTTTTCTGTTTGCTTTGCTATGAAATACACTTTTGTGTCGGCTGTTCATTCAAATTAAATTGCGGGTAGCTTAAGCAAACCGACATAGTGGCCATTCAGGCCCGATATCCTCAGCCAACACCTCCTTCCTGGTTTCATGTTTCAGATTGTTATTTATCAGATTTTTTACCTTGTCCTGTTAGTGCTCTGCATTCCTTCTTTGCTTAACTCAAGTCGCTTCTTCTTTAAGTGAACTTTAGACGAGATTATAAAATGAAATCTTTGAAAGTTGTGAAATCATCTGTTGTGAAACACCACCAATAAGGTCTTTTCAACCGAGATTATTAAAATAACAATGGTAATAACAAAAATAATAACCAAGGAGGTAATCCCCCCCTTTTTTTGGTCACTGGGATAATTGAAGAGGGTTATTATGGATTTAGGCCGAGTCACAGCTCTGGATACTTTAAGCATCTTGTGAATGAATTCATTCATAGTCTACAGACCTTTTTACCCTCTTGGGTATCAGCATCATCATTTGACAAATTGTTGTGTAATAATAATCTCTCTCCAGTCACTTCAGTAATCAGAATAAGTGTCAGAGTAACTTATTTGTTTTTGTCTTCTTCATGGTCATTCTATTGTGACAGATGTCTCCCAAGATCAAGGCTGGCTCTGTGGTGGAGATGCAGGGAGATGAAATGACTCGGGTCATCTGGGAGCTCATTAAGGAGAAACTCATCTTTCCGTACCTGGAGCTTGAAGTGCACAGGTGAATACACCTGTACTCCTACACTGTGTAAAGATCCCATTGTTCTAGCAGCTCAGTGCACTCAGATCGCTTACATTTAATGGTTTCTTTTTAAATATACTTTTGCTTACATGACAGTGGTGCAGTGGTAAGTACTCCCAGCAGGGATAGTCTTAGTAAAACAGAATCAAAAACGGAATTCAAGCAACACTTTCTGCATGCCTGGTACTTCTTGTTTGGCTTGAATTCTTGCTTTAATGCATCCCCCATCATTGACCTTTGCCCTGAAAATACATTCCCCCCCACCCGAAAGGTGTCTAATGGTTCAGCTGCAAAGCAGAATATACTAACTGCAGCTGCCACCTCAGAAAAAAAAAATCACCATTGCATTAAAAGCTATTTACAAAAGTCTTGTAATCAAGAAGACAATGAAAAGTTTCAACAAGTATTATTAAATCAAATGCAATGATGGGTGATATTGTAGATCAGAAATGTCCAAACAAAGTAATAACGATAATTGGTAGTATAACATCCATTTGCGTCATCGGTTTCTTAATTTGACCTTCCTCTACTTATCTGTTTCATGGACTTTGCACTGTTGTTAACCATCCACGATAGTACAATGGTTAGAACTCCCACCACACAGTCAGGTGGTTCACTGGGCACGGAATTCTTGGAAGCACATAGTTTGGAACATGTGCAAGGTTTTCTGCAAAGATTCCAAAGAATGAACCTCATCGGTTCATTCATGTGGCTTGGATTTTCAGTTGAGGAAGGAGGGAAGTAGGTAAAAGGTCAAGGCCACTTTCATACAAAGCCAGCACACAAGATAATTGCCAAAGAGAAGTCTAAGGACACTGAGCTGGTTTTCACCCCCTCCTCTAACTGTTTGTTAAAGCTGTGAGGTTTCTCAAGTATAACAAGTGGAGCAAACCGATCCAGTTATGCTGGCAGAGTGCCTGGTTTCGTTGCACAACTGATTCCTTTTTTTTGCTTTCTTCGTGTTGCTTCGTTGCAGTGGCAGCGCCTAAAAGAAAATGGAACAGAGGGTTAATAGAAAGTCTCCTTCATAAGAATGCTGTGTCAGGGCCTGCAGGCAAGAAAATTGCCTTCATAATGAAGTGCAAAAAGCTCTGGCAGCAGTTCAAATTATTCCATAATCAGATTCACTTTCACCATTCATTCAAGTCATTCATGTCCTTTGACACAGTTATTGTGTTCCACATCACAGTAGGTGCACTTTGACATTCTCCGCTTTGCATTTCACTCAGCTAAATCAATAGCATAATGTTCGGTAGTTAGTGCACTGGGGTCTGCTGCTAAGTTATGTGTAAATACTTGTAACGCTCATAGCATTCAGTGCCTCTGCTGCTGAGATTATCAATGTTCTCTGTGTGTGTTTGGTCCCTGTCTTCATTCTTAATCTCATACTCTAATTCTTAGAAGCACACAAATATTCTCAATTATAATTACTAATCAGTTATATTTACTAATCAATCATTTGAGCCCTGTAGTAGTTACTACCACTAGCTCCCCAGTATAGTGGTTTACATCATACCCTAACAAGCAAAAAGAGGCAAAAACCCTTGGCAATGTGTGATGAAGGGCATTGGGCATAAAAGTTTACTAAGTCACACATGTGGAGCTGCGTCCTGGTGACACCTTGTGAAGGAGCAGCTAAAATGCTTTTTGTACTAAAACTTTGAGGTTTTTATTGACAGTCTAGATACATTTCCAAGACATTATAAATTATGTATTAGCTTTCTCTCGGCACCATTAATCATGTTCTCTTAATCTCCCCTTGCAAAGCTATGACCTTGGGATGGAGAACCGAGATGCAACTGATGACCGGGTGACAGTTGAGGCAGCAGAGGCAGTCCACCGTTACAATGTGGGCATCAAGTGCGCCACCATCACGCCAGACGAGAAACGTGTGGAGGAGTTCAAGCTCAAGCAGATGTGGCGCTCACCCAACGGGACCATCCGTAACATCCTCGGGGGCACGGTGTTCAGGGAGGCCATCATATGTAAGAATATCCCCCGCCTGGTGTCCGGCTGGACCAAGCCCATCATCATCGGCAGACATGCCCATGGAGATCAGGTACCCTATCGGTCCCACTTACTGAAAACTTTGAAGTATGCATGCTAAGGGGGGGATATATGATCTGTGAATCTCTAGTCAAGATTTCACACATCTCATGTAAATTTTTCAAAGTCTCCAAAAAAATAAGGTTGTAATTATAGAGAATTTCATTCCAACAGTATTTAAAAATGGCAACCTACAAATGAATATGTGACACAAAGACACCTTTTTCCATCTTTTAAGATGTAAAACTACTCAGATTTTTGTAGTTTCATGTCGTGTATATTATTGTGTCAATAGGATGTTGAGGAAATGACTCAATGTCCTGTTCTAGAGTTAGTTTACTGTAGAAGTCTGTTTATGCCCTACAGATTTATAGAGCGTCTGTGAAGGTAAGCTGGCTCAGGCAAATTAGCATTTAGAAGGAGGTAGGGAGGTGACAATGAAAGAAAAAGGTGATAAGAACAAAGAGTCAAGCCTGTAGGAAAGTGTGTCCAGACATCACATTCATTTGCAAAGCCACACATTTATTCAAACCCTTGCATTAGAAGCAGGATGTGTATTCTACACCAAAGAGTAGTGAGTCTGTCTTCATCTAGTTTTAGTGTGAAATAGTATTTTCATGGTTTATGTTTTTGCAAAGAAAAATAATGCCCATAGTTTTCTGAAGTTTTCCAAATGAGGTTAAAATAAAATGTGTTTTAAACTAAAACTTCATCTTAATTATTGTTTCCATTTCGGAGGCTGCCTGTAATTTTCTACCACACTTCTGTAACTGCTCTTTCCCTCCGTCAGCTGATGTATGAGCTCAGGGAATTGACAGTTATATCAGACGTTGTGTTAGGAGTGACTTGGTCAATAATTAGGTTTCATCAGCTGTCCTTTGGACCACAGTGTACCACCTCAACAGCCACAGAAGTAAATCACAGGTTGGTTCATGGTGCATAGCCAAAGTCAACAGTTCTGCTTCCAGTTGGGTGACGTATCAGATGGCTGCTGGTTACATAATATCTGTTAGATGTCAGAAAGAACAATGCTGTACACTCTGACTAGTCCTCTTTAGGTGTTTATGACAGTCTTTCTTGCTGTTATTATATATGTTGGGGATTGTATCTTTTTTCTTACTCACTGTTCTCCCCACAGTACAAAGCCACAGACTTTGTGGTGCCTGGGCCTGGGAAAGTGGAGATGACCTACACACCCGCAAAGGGAGAGCCTGTCAAATATGTTGTGCATGAGTTTGAGGGTAAGAAGCATATATATATATATATATATATATATATATATATATATATATATATATATATATATATATATATATATATATCCAAACCATTTACCACATACAAAAGGTCTGATTGTTTAAAATAAACAAATAAACAAATATTCTATTGAATCTACTCTTTACTGTCTCCATCTTATCATCAAGCTTCTCTGTAGTATAAAACCATGTCTTGCATGTCCACCACACAGAGTGTATATAAAACAAGGATTTAGAAGAGCTGACAGCTTGTTTCCTCCATATTTGTTTTATAGTACAGTTTCAAAACTAGCAAGTTTGTTAGAAAATTTAAAAAGTCTGTTAGTACAATTAACCTTATATTGTATGGGTTTTATTGTGAAAGATGATATCTTTGTTCATGCTCTTGTAAATATCGATATGTTCAGGTTTAACACTGAATTTTTAAACGGAGTAAGAGGTAACACTGGTTTCTTTTCTAGATTTTTCCAAGTTTGTCCAAGATTGTCTGCCTTTAAAGTCGAAAATTCATGTGAATTTAGTCTGTCTGTATGTCTATTTGTTTGTGTCTATCCAGGCACAGGTGGTGTGGCCTTGGGAATGTACAACACAGATAAGTCCATCAGGGATTTTGCTAATAGCTCTTTCCAGATTGCTCTGTCCAAAGGCTGGCCTCTATACCTCAGCACCAAGAACACCATCCTGAAGAAGTACGATGGACGCTTCAAAGACATCTTTCAGGAGATCTATGAGAAGTAAGGACAGCACATGCACAAGCAGCTTATGCAAACATCCTTGTAGCAGACATGGGCCAGAACTGTGTTGTCCACCTTCTTGTGTGCTTCAGAGAGTATCGTGCTCAGTTTGAGGCCAAGGGCATCTGGTATGAGCACCGTCTCATTGATGACATGGTGGCCCAAGCCATGAAATCTGAGGGAGGCTTCATTTGGGCCTGCAAGAACTATGATGGAGATGTACAGTCTGACTCTGTGGCACAAGGTTGGTTTAAAAAGGAGGTTCAGATCAGAAGTTATGTGAAAAACCATGCAGAAACTTAAATAATAAAAGCCTAAAAAAGTTGCAGTGTACTGTAGACTAATGATATTCAGATGTTAATGTAGATTTTGGTTGTCCCTGTGTTTTAGGCTATGGCTCCCTGGGTATGATGACCAGTGTGCTTGTCTGTCCTGATGGACGTACAGTAGAGTCAGAGGCTGCCCATGGCACAGTGACTCGACATTACAGACTACACCAGCAGGGAAAGGAAACCTCCACCAATCCTATTGGTAGGCTCAGATTGTGGAAAAGTGATCGTATGTGATTTTATCTCTAAGGTTATCTCTAGGTTAGTTATCTAATGCATGCTCTTTCACTGTGTGTCTGTTTCCTACAGCCTCCATCTTTGCATGGACACGGGGCCTGCTTCACCGGGCAAAGCTTGATAACAATGCCGAGCTGCGAGTGTTCTCTGAGGCGCTGGAGGCTGTTTGCATCGAGACCATTGAGGCTGGTTTCATGACCAAAGATTTGGCTATCTGCATCAAAGGCCTTGCAAAGTTAGTCATATGCAATGTACATTCATATAAGGATATTGTGCTGTTAGATTAGTGTGTAATTAGATCTTACAATACATTCTTGATACAGTCTCAGAACTTAGAAATAATCTATTAAAAATACATAAGAGTGGGCACCAGTTTGTGGAAGCCACCACATACAGTGACCGGAAAGGACAGCTCCATTTCAAAATGTACCTGATTGGGGCATCCGTAAATTAAAGTTGAATTCACTCAGGTTTATAAATATGTTTGAGCTCTTTTCAATATAGAGCAGTTATGCTTTTTCTTTCCTATAGTGTTCTGCTAAATATAAAATATTACAATGGTGGATGTTCAAAATTGTCTTTGACACACTCCAGAAACTAAGCATGCAGAAAGAACAAAACAAAGGAAAAAAACTCTTAATGTATTAAATATTCGTTTCATATATTTTACCTCTTACTATGATTTACTTTTACATGTCCTTTTTTCCATGTAACATAATCATAATTATTGGGTATTAATCAACCAAGTTTTGTGTGACGGGAGATGTGACCGCTCCCAACCTCTTAAGTATTGTTTGGCATTTCAAAAATGAGCTTGTTGAATAATTGCAGTGAATTTTTACTAATAGTACAAAAAGATGCAGACATATGCTTACGTTTATAGAGCCCAACTGTGGCAGAGCGTATGCTCACATAAGCCTTTACAGCAGCTCAGTATGTCTGTAATAATAAAAAAAAATTTCAACACCATTCCTCGTCTTGGAAACAGCAACCACGCATTTATTCATATGAGAAATGGGCCTTAGATTTGATGTCATAAAGGAGCACTAAATTGTTGCAGTCGAAACTTATTTTGACTACAGTGAACTTGACTTAACAGAGCTTCATAAATGCAGCCTGAATATTTGTCAAAATTAGTCATATTCGGTGATCTCTGAACTTTTGCAATACTTTAATGCTGACAGTCATCTGTTTTCTGACTCTGTTTGCAGTGTGAAACGTGCTGACTACTTGAACACCTTTGAGTTCCTGGACAAATTAGCAGAGAACCTGAAGATCAAGTTGGCAAGCCAGCCCAAGCTGTGATTTCATCTCCCAGCCTTCAAAGCAGTTTAACACAGACACATATGCATTCAGACACATGCTCACCCACAGAAACACCTACACAGTTACTGGAAGTTTGGGCCCCACCACCCCATGGAAAGGGAAGAGTGCGCTCAGAATTCCAGGATTGACTCAAAGTCAGTCATCAGTCAGAGAGGGTCAGTCAAGAACAATGCCTTGTCCAGAAGAAAGCAGAATGGGGGCTTCTGATCACAACCTTGGGTTGCTACAAGATAAAATTACGCTTGTGACAGTGACGCTGGGCCGTGACCTGATATCTCAGTTCCCTTGTTTACCCTAATTGCACTCAGTTCCGCTGAAGTGATCTGTACCATGCAGGGGGACAGTATTGGTCTGAAAGAGCCTCTGGACCTTCACTGCCTTATACATTTTGTCATCTGTTAATTCTCTTCATCTCTTTCACCTTGTAATTTTTTAACAATACTTCAGGCAAGAGTTTATGAAATAGTGCCAGAAAAACAGAGCAACGTCAGCCTGTATGTAACTAATGAAAATCTCTCTGCACTGCAGGAGAGTGACAATGCATTCAGTGAAGGTTTTACACTAATTGTACTATAATACACAGTTTATGATTTGAAAACAAATGGTATTAAAGTACAATACTTGCTTTTAATTTCAGAATTTTTAATTGTCAGTTTTTAAAGAGCTGTATTTATTTTTCCTCCTTTGTTTGTGTGTACATGTTTATGTGCTCCTCAATTTAGAACTAGTATATTAGATTATTAGATCTTGCCAAAAAAAAAAAAGCCACATTAAAACTGTTAGTTTGCTATAAACATTACACTTATTCATTCCCGATTTGATAACTCATAATAAATGAGTTTTTCATTATTGAGTTATGGATTTTATATTTAACCCATAGGTGCAAAGTCTATACTGACACACAAACTGCAGATAGTATGTAGTGTGCACCAAAAGTTGCATAAACAAAACAGAGTATACTGTAGTATCAAGTAAAAGGTGGTGGTCATTGACTGTTATCACAAACAAAATGTTCCCTTGTTTGAACCTCTACAAGTTACACAGACTAGTCAGTGAATAGCTACACATATCAACCTACAATCACAGTGTCACACACAGTTGCTGTCACTTATTTATAAGTAACCTACTGCAAGATGATTTCTCTAGCATGTATTTAGCTGCTCTGAAGTTCACAATTTTATTGAAATGCATTTCTTTACATCTTTAGAGTTGCTATTTATATGGCAGCCCATTATATCCAGTTCTGCAGTGATTTGTTTGGTGGCATGTGCATACATGGAAAGCCTCAAGTCAGGCAGAACAGCAGCAGGTGCAGCAAGACCTCTTTGCACACCAGAAAAGCCAGCACGGACAATACATATCTGATTGTCAGAAATAGGAATTCAATTGAATTCAGTTTTATATCTATAGTGCCAAATCACAGCAACAGTTGTCTCAAGGTGCTTTATATCGTAAGGTAAAGACCCTAATACAAAGATATGATCCCCTATCAGCAAATTCCTTGGCAACAGTGGGAAGGAAAAAACCTCCAGCAGAACCAGGCTCAGAGAAGGGCGGCCAACTGCTGGGAGACAAAAGAAAAGAAAGATGGCGCAAGAGATGGTATAAGGACTGTGTTATATCGCGCTTTGCTACTCTGGAAAGCACTCTCCACAACTTGCTTTATTCACTCATTCACAGGTCATTCATAGGGGACCTGCTCTACTACCTGAGATACAGCCAAAGAATGACTAATTATTAAATCTAGAGTCATGTATAAACACATAGTGAGTGAAAAGGTGAATGACGAACAAGGATCATGGGAAGCCCCCAGCAGTAGGACTGGGTATCGTCACTGATTTCTAGAATCGATTCTATTCTGATTCACAAGGCCCCGAATCGATTTGATCCACGATTTGATTCAATTCGATTCGATTTGAATCTGGGAAATTTTGACAGTCAGAAATATTATAATTCAGATCAGTACATTTACATATTTTTGTATCTATAAAAAGGAAGCTGACACACGCAAGACTTTATCAAAGGTGTAAACATCACAGCAGAGGCCTTTGTGTCAAAGTAGCTGAAGATAAAATGCAGAAAAACATGAAGGTGATTTTCCTGGCCTGGGATTTTATAAAAATATTCTGCAGTACATCAAAAACGAAAGAAAACCATTAATCAACATATGAACATTACCTCTGAAGTTACAGCGGTTTTATTAGAGACACAGTTAAGCGTTTTGCATTTTGCATAATTTTAAAAAGTTGAAATTTGTTCAGTATTGAACGGCAGAAATTAGGTTTTCTTTTCAGAAGTATGTAAACGGGGAAAAAAACAGCGGCCGACAGCGCTGTAAACAACGGTAGACTTGTGCGTAACAAGCAAGCGAATAATGCAGAAAACAGTACAAAGAGAGAGAGAAGTGCATCACACTTCATGCACAGCTCTGTGCATGAAGTGTGATTTTATCACGGTGGAAGCAAAACAGTAAAAGTCAGAGGGAATCCATGACGATGTTTATGTGAAGCGTAGTTTGGATCTTCTTTTGCTGCTGGTTCAGTCAGTTTTATTTTTATTGTTTGGAGAGAGATAAAACTAACAGCTTTAGAATCGGCGCAAAAAGGGCGTAAACACAAAGCACGGACCCGCCGAAACATCAGAATCAGCGAGCTGTCGGCTTTCAGCCCCGACCGTGTCCGTGCCGTCAGGTGAGAAAGGCGACATCTCACTGATTCTGATCCGCGGGTCCCGCTGTGTGTTTACGTCTTTGTGCAGAATCCGTGTACCTGCTCTCATTTACTGTCTTAGCTGTTTGGTGGTTGTTGAAATTTTGTGAGATTTCACCTGAGATTTTGTCATTTCGGGCAAAATAAATTTATATTAAAAAATCGATTCAGGATTTTAATGAATCGATTTCACGTTATCCAAGCCAGAATCGATTTTAATCGATAAATCAATTATAAAAACCCACCCCTACCCAGCAGCCTAGACCTATTGCAGCATAACTGGATTCGGGGTCACCTGATCCAACCCTAACTGTGAGCTTTGTCAAAAAGGATTTAAAAAATGGTAGCGAGGATTACAGAACAACTTGCAGATGCAGGCCAGCAGCAGTATACAGGATTGTTGATAGATTACATTTTCATATATCCAATAAAAAATAACAGAGCACAACCTTGTGGCTCGGTTAGCTTTAGCAGCAAATTGTCTGATTCTGGAGAGAATTTCATCCCTACTTGATTTGAACAGCAGATGGAGCTGCTGCATAAAAAATGTTTTCAAACTCAGCCCTAATTTTTGAACTGTGACATGCAATTACTTTATCAATGTCAACAGAAAGAGGAATGACTCCACCAATGATGCCACTAACCCTAACCCTCTCTTCCATTCAGCAGCATTATCCTCAGCACTGTGTTTCAAGGATAAACGTTCAGTTTTGATTCAACAGACTAAATGGAGAGGCTTGTTTAGTGATGGGGGAAAAGGAAGCTGAAAACAAGGATCTATCATCACTGATTGGATTTCAGTTTTTTCAGTCTGTTTCTCTGTATCAGTAAAGCATTAATGTCCAAGCTCTCCCTTGTTTTTCATATAAACAGAGACAGATTCTAATTAGTTAATTAGTGATCCAGAGTAATTAGAACCTGTAATGATAAAGAAATGATGAAACATTCTAATTTTCAAAAAAGTAATAACCATTGTGACTTCATTCCCACAACCACCTCGCTGTCTACCTCGGATTCATCATGTCCCTGTAATTGCAACAGAAGGGCTTTGGAGCTTCCCTCTAAGACTCTTTTCACTTTACCTTTTTCCATGTAAGTCTTCTGATTCTTCATATTCACAGAGGAATTTAGCCAGTGTTATTCTATCAGGTACCCTGGAAAGAATTTGGTCTATCAGTTCCTTTATTCTACCACTTCCCTTGGGCCTTGCCTATTTTTTTTAAATCTTCATTCATCTTTTCACTGCATTCTCTCTGTTAAAGGTTTTTCACTTATGTAACTGAATGTGAAATCACTCCCCTCCTCATTTGTGCCATCTTTTACTTTTTACAAATGCACATTTCTTGCTGACCTTAAGACCAACTCTAAAGGCAGCCCCTCCCCAGAATATGACGGCTCTGCCAGAGATGCTGGCAGTACTCTGCAGTTGAAAATTACTTTCCCCTTTCTTTCTTTTCCTCTTATTTATTTCTTTTTGTCTACTTAGTTTTTTTTTTTGTTTTTTTGTTTTTTTTTGTGTCCCGTTTGGATCTTTGGCCATCAGAATTGTTGTCTTAAGGCCAAGAAAGATGCCAAGCGGATTTATTTTACCAAGTGGATCATCATGGCCTTGCCATATTGGTCCATTTGATTGACCTTTATTATAATTATGAATTTATTTTATTTTCAGTTGCTACAAACGGGACAGACATGACTGGGGGATAGGACAGGGAGAGAGAATGAAAGAAAGAGAGGGAGAGAGAGAAAACCAAAGGGGAGAAGAGACGGTGAGAAGGGGGGGAATAAAGAAAAAAAACAAAAAACAAACAAAATAAACAAACTTAGTTAGTTTTTTAGTTTATACTTCTTGTGTAGTCGAGAAGTTTTTATCCGTGTTTGGAAACGAAACTCCGTGTAAAACTACTGAGATGACCGCGACGCCACGCTGCCCCTTTGTCTATAGCCGGGACCTGCTGCTGGGGCTAAGACAGCACAGCCATGCCGGTGTTCAGCATGAGATCCCTGCGGTGATCAAGACCCGGGCGCAGCCCTCATTGTAGCAGGAGACTTTAACAAAGCGAACCTCAGACAAGTCATGCCAAACTTTTACCAGCATGTCTCGTGTCCAACGAGAGGGGATCGGATTTTGGATCACTGCTACACGCCATACAAGCAGGGCTACAAAGCTGTCTCACACCCGGCTTTTGGGAAGTCTGACCACAACGTCATCTTCCTCATTCCCCAGTATAAACAAAGCATACGGAGGGAAGACGTGACCAAGAGGGAGGTAAAACGGTGGACTGCCCAATCAGAAGCTACGCTACAGGACGCACTCAACGACGTAGACTGGGACATGTTCAGAGCATGCGCAGTCGACATCAACGAGTTTACGGAAGTAGCAGTATGCTTCGTCAATATGCTAGCGGAGGAGATTATCCCCACTGCGAGAGTCACCACATTCCCAAACCAGAAACCGTGGATGGACAGATCGATCCGCACTGCAGTAAACGCCAGGACCGCCTCCTACAACGCGGGTCTCGCCACTGGCGATATGAGCGCCTACAAAGCGGCCTCATACGGCGTGCGGCGCGCGGTGAGAGATGCCAAACGCAGGTACCGGGAACGTGTGGAGTCCCGCTTCCACCAGGGCGACACACGGAGTATGTGGCACGGACTACGCACCATTACGGACTACAAAGCCAGGGACACTGCGCCGATCAACGCCGACTCTGCATTCACCAACGAGCTGAATCGGTTCTACGCCCGTTTCGAGGTTAGCCAGGCGGCTAATGCTATCTACCGCCTGACTACCGAGGACAGTGACGTCATCAGCGAGAGACCGGTGACCAGCATTGCGGAGCATGACGTCCGAGCGGCACTGAGGAGAGTGAACACAAGGAAAGCGGCGGGGCCAGACGGCATCACCGGCCGTCTGCTGCGCTGCTGTGCTGACCAGCTAGCAGGTGTGTTCACTTACATCTTCAACGAGTCCCTGGTGAAGTCTGTGGTCCCCACATGCTTCAAAAGATCCACCATCATCCCTGTGCCCAAGAACAGCAAACCCTCATCCCTGAACGATTACCGGCCAGTTGCACTGACCTCGGTAGTAATGAAGGTGTTTGAGAGGCTGCTGAAGAACATCATCTCCTCCTCCATCCCAGACACCACAGATCCGCTGCAGTTCGCCTACAGATCCAACAGATCCACAGAGGATGCCATCGCCCACGTCCTACACACCACTCTCAGCCACGTGGACAAGAAACAGGGTAACTATGTGAGAATGCTGTTTGTTGATTACAGTTCAGCGTTTAACACAATAGTGCCCTGCAGACTGTTCACAAAGCTGAGGGATCTGGGACTTAACAGCCGTCTGTGTGCATGGGTGTTGGACTTCCTCACTGGCAGAACTCAGGTGGTGAGGGTGGCCAGGTGCTTCTCCAACAGCATCACCATCAACACAGGAGCACCTCAGGGATGTGTCCTCTCGCGACTGCTCTACTCCCTCTACACTTCAGACTGTGTGGCCACCCATGGCTCCAACACCATTGTGAAGTTTGCTGACGACACAGTGGTGTTGGGTGCCATCTCCAACAACGATGAGGCGGCCTACATGGATGAAGTGAAGAATCTGGCATCGTGGTGCCAGGACAACCACCTCCAGCTGAACGTCAGCAAGACCAAGGAGCTGGTGGTGGACTTCAGAAGGGGTCAGCACAGAGACTACAAGCCCATCATCATCAATGGAGCTCCAGTGGAGAGGGTGCAGTCCTTCAAGTATCTTGGTGTCCACATCTCCTCAGACCTGACATGGGCTGCCCACATTCAGGTCCAGACCAAAAAGGCTAGGCAGCGCCTGTATCACCTACGACAACTGAGGAAGTTCAGGGTCTCTCCAAAGATCCTCAGGATTTTCTATACAGGCGCTGTGGAGAGCATCCTCACACAGAACATGACATCGTGGTTTGGGAACAGCTGTGTGAAGGACCAAAAAGCTCTCCAGAGAGTGATCCGTACAGCAGAACGCTGCTGCAGGATTGCTCTCCCCCCGCTTCAGGACACCTACACCAGGAGATGCCGGACTAGAGCAGCGCAGATACTGAAGGACCCGTCCCATCCTGGCAACAAACTGTTCCAACTTCTGCAATCTGGTAGAAGGTTCCGCATCTTCCGGGCAAGGACAGAGAGACTCAAGAGGAGCTTCTATCCCCAAGCCATCCGTGCCCTAAACACACACACCCGCCCTCTCACATCATCTATAATTGACTGAGACAGGACTCTCTTCCAGACACTAAACCAAGGCACAATGTACATTTCAATTCCTTTAATTTTAAATATGTTTATATTGTCTATCCTGTAAAATAGTCAGATGTCTATTCATATTAATGTACAGAATTCACCTGCTTGCTGCTACTACTGCACATTCACCCAGTGTATATACTATATGTCTGTATATATATATATATAATGTTCTTCCTCTACACCCCCCCCCCCCCCCCCCCCCCCCCAATTTTTGCACATGTCGAGGAGCGTGTCAGGCTACATTTCACTGTGTGTTATACTTGTATAACTATGCATGTGACAAATAAAGAACCTTGAACCTTGAAGAGGAACTACCACGGCTGCAGAGCTGGGAAAGCACGAAGACTGAGGAGGAAAAAATTCCGTCCTGCTCTCCTGTCAGTAGTGACTGGTAATGTCAGATCGCTGGTTAATAAGATGGAGGAGGTCGCGACGCTAACAGGGACAGAGGAAGTTTTCCGAGAATGCAGTGTTATGTGTTTCATGGAGACATGGCTGCACAAAAACATCCTGGACCAGGTGGTGGATATAAACGGATTTACGTGTGTGAGAGTGGACAGGGACCCAGGCAGCAGCGAGAAGAAGAGGGGAGGAGGACTCGCTCTCTATGTTAACAACCGCTGGCGTTCCCCGAGTCACGTTAAGGTGAGGCTGTGTGTAACAAGCACATCGAACTGTTAGCAGTCGGTCTTTGACCATATTATTTACCGCGTGAGTTTTCCCTCGCCATTATCGTCATTGTTTACATCGCCCCTGATGCCAACGCGGCGCAGGCGTATGACGTATGACCTCCAGCCCCTTTACAGACCTGCCGTTCAGAGGCAACCTGCAGCCACAAAAACTGTTACAACATGGACAAGGGAGTCGGAAGAGACTCTGCAGGGATGCTTTGAGTCAACTGACTGGGATGTTCTTTGTGATTCCAATCAGGACAATATTGACAATCTGACAGGCTGTGTAACAGATTATATCAACTTCTGTGTGGACACTGTGGTCCCCAAAAAAACCATTCTGTGCTTCCCCAACAATAAACCCTGGGTTACCAAAGACATCAAAGAAACCTTAAACAAGAAAAAAAAGAGCTTTCAGAAATGGTGACAGAGATCAGCTGAAACTGGTGCAGAAGGAGCTGAAAGCCAAGATTGCAGAGGGTAAAGAGTCCTACAGACGGGGGCTGGAAAACAAACTGCAGGAAAACAACACCAGGGAGGTGTGGAATGGAATGCGGGCTATCACTGGCCTGAGACAAAAGAGAGGTGTTGGGATGGATGGGGACCTCGAAAGTGCTAACAACCTTAATCTGCACTTCAATAGGTTTGACTGCCCTGCGTCTCCTGTCTCCACACCCAGCTATTCCCATCTTCTCCTTTCGCCTCCCCCTCTCCTGCCCCCTCAGACTGTCTCACCCTGTCCCTCTCAGCAGATGACATCAAAAAAGAATTGGGCAGACTCCACTCCAGCAAAGTTGCTGGCCCTGATGGTGTCAGTCCCAGGGCCCTCAGGTGCTGTGCTTCCCAGCTGTCTGGAGTTCTACAACGGATATTCAACATGAGTCTGGAAATGCAGAGAGTCCCATCACTCTGGTTCCTGTCCTTAAAAAGATCAACCCGTCGACCCTCGGTGACTACAGGCCAGTGGCTCTGACCTCACATGTCATGAAGACGCTGGAGAGACTCATCCTGAGACATCTGCGTCTGCTCGTGGAGCCTTGACTGGACCCCCTGCAGTTTGCTTATCAACCTTGTATCGGCGTGGAGGATGCCATCATCTACCTGCTGGACCAGGCTTATTCTCACCTGGACATTGTTGGGAGCACTGTGAAGGTCATGTTCTTTGACTTCTCCAGTGCTTTTAACACAATCAGACCATCACTGCTGGGGAATAAGCTCACGGAAATGCAGGTGGATGCCCCACTGGTTGGTTGGATTACGGACTATTTAACAAGTCAACCACAGCATGTCCGACTGAAGAGCTGCCGCTCAGATAACATCCTGAGCAGCATGGGGGCGCCGCAGGGGACGGTCCTATCACCCTTCCTCTTCACCCTCTACACATCTGACTTCAGGTACAAGTCTCAGTCATGTCATCTGCAGAAATTCTCTGATGACTCTGCCATTGTGGGCTGTATCAGGGATGGACAGGAGGAGGAGTACAGGAGTGTGGTGGACAGCTTTGTCGAGTGGTGTGAGCTAAACCACCTACAACTTAACATCACAAAGACAAAGGAACTGATTATGGACTTTAGGAAGCAGGCTCCTCCTCCTAACCCTGTCACCATCAGAGAGGCTGATGTGGAGATAGTTGAGGACTACCGGTACCTGGGGGTACACTTGGACTGTAAACTGGACTGGACCAAGAACACCAATGCTATCTTCAAAAAAGGGCAGAGCCGGCTTTTTCTACTGAGTCAACTCAGGTCCTTCAATGTTGATAGGAAAATGCTGACCATGTTCTATCACTCGGTGTTGGAGAGTGTTGTGTTTTTTGCAGCTGTGTGCTGGGGAAGTGGGGTGAAGACAGCTGATGCCAACAGGCTGAACAAACTGATTAGAAACACTGGTTCTGTCCTGGGTGTCAGACTTGAGAACCTGGAGGAGGTGTCCGAAAGGAGGACGCTAAAAAAGCTTGTTTCTATCATGGACAACCCCTCCCACCCCATGCACGCCCCCATGATGGACCATCGGAGCAAACGCAGCAAAAGACTCATTGCCCCAAAATGCAGAACTGACCGCCACAGTAAATCCTTTGTGCCGGTGGCAATAAGACTGTATAACTCTTCCTCACTCTGTAGGTGATTTTCCTGAGACGTTTACCAATGTTATTCTGTTCCCTTCCAGACCATGCAATATTACCCAACAGTACCTTATTGAATATTTGTTTCATCCCCCCATCATATGCTGCTACTCCCTTTATTCTATTGCACAATACTATGTCACTTTCTAGAATCGCCTGCACTGATAGTTAAGTTATTTATATATAGTTATATATATTACTTTGTTAGAGTTATCCGATACTATGTCTTGCACTATCCTACTGTATATTACTGTACACTACTATTCTTATTGTATATATTGTATATCTTATATCTTGTTCATCTGTTCCTATGTCTCTCCTGCTGCTTTGAGCATGTTCATGACAAAAGAATTTTCCTCGGGATAAATAAAGTTATTCTTATTCTTATTCTCCTTACAGAGGAGGAAGCAAGGGGCAGCGAGCTGTCCCCACAATCATCACACTTGCATAAGATGCCCCTCCAACCCACAACCAAGACACTTCATATTCTCAGATGCAACATGAATATTGTAACCATTAGCTAGCCAAACAACAAAGAACCATTTACTGTCATTAGGGTTCCACACTTGCTAAATCAACTTTACCCTCTAGTTGTACTTTCCTGTTTAGAGGCAAAGTCACCCTCTACGACATAGGCAACAGAAAAAAAAGAGATATACTTTTTATTTTACCTTCTTTTCTTCAGATTCAAGATGAGTATAATTCAAATTTTTTTATTTAAAAAAGTTATACTAAAGCTTGTATTCCTATGTATATTATTTTATGATTATGTCAATATAGCACAAGATTCAATTAGCTTAGCACAAAAATACAAACATCTTGCAGAGAACTCTTTTTTTTATTTTTTTTCCTCTGAGTAGTTTTCAGAGCCTGTACTAATTACTTTTACTTGAGTAAAGAAGTTAAATCAGTACTTCCAGTACTTGGAGGGTTTTTTTTTGCCTGTCCTGCCCTGACCAGCACTGTAGCAATCAGAATTATTGTCTGAAGGCCAAGAAAAATGGCCAAAAGATTTACTTTCCCTAGCGGAGCTTTTGCTGTACTGGTACACTTAATTTTCATAGTTTATTTGCTCTTTGTTGTTATTATTTTTATTTTATTTTAGAACTTATAACTTCATTTATTGTCATTGTACAGTTTTCACTGATTCTGATTGTAAGTTATTGCAATCAGAAAGGACAGGACTCGGGAACAGGAAAGAGAAAATAAGAAGGAAAGAGAAGTTGGGAAGAAACACATGGAGAAGGAAAGAAAAATAGAGGATAAGAGGAATAGAAAAAAAAAAGTCACTGAAAATCTGCTTCCCCACCTGCTGAGAAAAGTAACAAGCAAAAAGAAATGAGCATATTATGGAAAATACAGCTCCTCCTGGCTGTAGCTCAGGAGGTAGAGCAGGTCACCTACTGATCGGAAGGTTGGTGGTTTGATCCCTGGCTCCTCCAGTCTGCATGCCAAGTATCCTTTGGCAAGATACTAACCCCAAGTTGCTCTCCAATGCATCCAGTGTGCATGAATGTGTGTGAATGTTGTTAGAAAAGCATTCAGTTTAGAGTCAGTGCTTGGGAGAACGGGTGTGATTGGGTGAATGTGGTATGTTGTACAGTGCTTTGAGTACTCCGGGAGAGTAGAAAAGCGCTATATAAAAATTAGTCCATTTACCATTACACAGGTAACAGTAAATAATAAATACTGAATCTTACTGAGCAGCACACAAGACCAACAACACATGATATGTTTAGAGGCAGCAGCCAACCAAGATAGTGTGTGTCTGTGTGTACCTGTTTGTACACCTGTGTGTGAGAGCGCTAGTATTCATAAGGTTTCTCCATGTAAGTGTCTAATAGTAGATGTGGGGAGCTATAGCCCTGCCCCCCAGGACATGAAGAAAGCATGGAGGAAATCCAGGCCCCAGACATGTAGAGGCCCCCCAGCTCCGGACACTGAGAACCACCAATGCACCGATGGCTGAGGGCAACAGCCACTGGCAGGCAGTGTGGTGAGGGGAGATGGGCCACACCTAAGGGGGCCTGAGATGTTCCCAGAGAGGTGGAGTCTAAGACCTGTCCTGACACATAGACATAGACAAACAGGCACACACAGACACAAGCATGCATTCCCACCATCATGCACTCCCCCAAAGTGGAGACAAACAGAAAAAAAAAAAAGGGGGGGGGGCATGGTGCTTTCTGCCATAAAGCAGCAGGTGTCAGCAGGGCCCCTCCCGAGAACCCTCAATGTGTACATGTATTTAAAATTGAGAGGTGAGCACTGGTGCCAGAGGTGAGGTTGAATACACAGACCGTATAGCGTGCCCACCACCAAGGCCCTATATGTATGTGTTATGAGTGTATGAGTGTTTGGATGTCTAGGTTGTGGAGTATTTTTGACAATAGTATTTGTACTTCTACAGCGCGTTTTGGGTTTGTTTTTTTCACACTTAATAGCACACAGCAACTTCTCTCATACAGAAAACACTGGACTGGGTGGATGGACTTCTCTAAAAGCGCAAGAACTGTAAGCTATCGTGTCAAATATGCTTCTTTTATGGAGTTACCATTTCAGTGATATTACACTGATATGAGATAATGAAGGTAACTGCTTTGTTTGCGTTTTTATTCAGAAATGTGAGATTGTGGTGATGGGATTTCCGGCTCTTTTTAGAGAACCGGCTCTTTCGGCTCAGATCACTATCTTTCGGCTCCCAATAATTTAATTAATTTATTATTAACAACAATATAAAATTATGCACAAAAGGAATTACTAATGTAAAAAAAGTGGTTTTATTTATGTTTATATATAAATATATACGGTGGCCCCTCGAGACAAAGCACGTACAAACTCCAAAAAGCACGTACAAATTCCAAAACACTTTTCTAGCGTTAACTGAACTTCCAAAACAGAGCTACCTAGATCACTTAAATGACACAATTGAAAGCATATGTGTATTGTTTGTGTATTTTACACACAAGCACTCATATATATTCAAATAATTAAAAAAAAAAAGTTAATTTACCTGTTACTACCACACACCAAATCTGGTTGTTGGTACTTCCTGGCTTGTGTAGCCACTAGGTAACAAAAGCTCAACACTGCGCCCAGCATCCTGGAGCACTTCTGTTGTGTTTTGTATGTGTTTTGGAGTTTTTACGTGTTTTGGAATTTTTACGTATTTTGAAGTTTGTGTGTGCTTTGTCTCTCGGGGCCACCGTAAATATACTTTTATTTATTCACTCTACATAAAATGTAATAAATCAATCATATAATACAAAAACCAACTATTCACATTTCAACTTTTAACTATTTAAATTTTCAGCTTTTTCCTTTTAAACAAATTTAAAGTGAAAGAACACAAAACACTGCAAACCACAACACAATTAAATATAAATTAAAATATGAAAACAAAAAGAAGATGCACATTCTCTGTCATATGGGCCTGCATGAATAAACTTTCTGAATCCTTTATCATCTGCAACTGAAAATAGTTGTGGATAATTACTATACCTTTCTAATGTGACATTGTTGTCCCTGGTTCTGTTTCTCTCTCTCTCTCTCCCTCCTGCTCTATTCCTGGACATAAAGTGAGTAAAAAAACGTCCTAAATGCATTTAGAATTTATTTAGAACTACAAATTAAATTTCTTTTAGCAATTATTGTTTTTTAATGTCACAATTCCAACCCTGCTCCTTTATCCGGGCCTGGACCGGAAAAAGTGACCCGAAATTGGCACTCTGGTGGAGTTACTTTGTGTGTGAGAGTGTGTGTTTATAAGTAGTTTTAAACCTTGTGATCCACAAAACAGCATAACAGTAAAAGAACTGACTGCGTTACAGTCAGTGCGGGAGCAGCAGCTTCGCTCATGCGCGATTCATTTGCCTTTTGGACGCACAGGTGTGAATGTCTCCTGCCCTGATAGCAGCTGGGGGAGGACTATCCTCCGCCTGGGAGCGCTTTGGCACGGGTGAGGCGCCCACCGCAGTGTGTTAGTAGTGTGTCACACAAACAGCAAATATTGTCAAAAAAAAGTAAGAAATCTTTGGGGGTGCTTTGATTCATTTTAGGGATGCTGAAGCACCCCGAAAGATGGGCTAAAATCGCCCCGGTTGATCTATGAAAGGGTTTTTTTTGTTTTGTTTTTTTTAATTTAGACAATTGAACAACAAACATACATGGTAATGTAGAATATAGAAAGGGTATGAAAAATTCCACAGCTTGCAGTATCTTGAACAAGTTATGTATACAAATACAAGTACGTAAACAAAAAGGTATACTTTAGGAGAAAACAGACAAACAAAATAACTGAAAGAAAGAAAAAAAAAAGGTGCTCAAGGTATAAATAAACAACATGTAAGTCAAGTGAAACTATACATTCGACACAGCTCTTGTGTTTTACACGCTTTGGAATTAGTACTTTTCTTAAGATTCTCCAGATAATTGGAAAACAGGGCTTTAAAAGCAAATATGTTTGGACGCTGTTGAGAAAATCTTGTACAATGTATGTGAAATTTGGCAAAAATAATCAGAAGATTAATAATATATTTTTTCCCTGGAATTATTTTATCGGTATGTGAGAGGCCAAATAGAATATGTTGAAACTTCAGTTTACATGAGGGATCACTTTTGGTGTTTATAAAATTATTTAGATCAATCCAAAATACATGTGTATAAGTGCATTCCCAAAATAAATAACATATTGTTTCAATATTTTTTTTAAATTTAACCAGATATGTCTTTACCGGATAACATCTATGGATCAACTTAAGAGTAACTTCTCTTATCTTATTAGTAATAATAAATTTCCTTGATAGAATCCAAGTGTTTTTCCAGTCTATATCATTGTAAATATTGTTCCAGTAAAATACAGCTGCAGGTTTGGAAACAATATCTCTTTGAATAATTTGTCTAATACATTGATTTGTGGCTTTATCACTCAATAAAGGACAGATGTTACCGATGTATATGCTAGCGGGATTTAGTTCTGGAATAATACAATTTCTACCTTTAGGAGCAGACACCAATAACCTTCTCACCCCATCTGGTATTGCATCAAAAACTACAGCATATTCTCTTTGAGTGACAGGAAAATCATAAACAGACAAAAATTCCCTATAAGAAAATAATTGACCATTATCATTCAGTAATTGACTCACAAGTAAAATTTTTCTATCAACCCATTTCTGAATATATAATGATTTGTTCTTAAATGTAATATCCTGATTGTTCCAAATGAGATATTTATGGGGAGAAAAGTTTTGAGAGTAAATGATTAACCAAGATGAGAAGAGCTGACTGTGAGAGTTGGAGAGTTTAATCGGTGATTTAGAGATATTGTTATTGCATCTTAGCAGAAAGTGCATTCCTCCAAGTGAGTTAAAGATATGATTGGTAATACAATTCCAAATTGAATTGGGATTTTTTTAAAAAGAGTTTGATCCATTTGATTTTAAAAGATGCATTTAAGGAAGTGAAATCTAAAGAATTTAGGCCACCAGAACAAAACTTGTTTATCATGACATTTTTTTTTAATATAACGTAATCTCTTTTTCCAAATGAAGTTAAATAATATTTTATCAATTTTTGTGCATAATTCTTTCGAAACATCAAGTGCCATAGCTGCATAAATAAGTCGGGAGAGGCCTTCAACTTTGGCTACCAAGGATCTTCCAGTAATGGATAAATCTCTTTGAAGCCGAAGATTAAATCTATGTTGTATTGCAGTTGTAAGAGGGTCGAAATTTTCACATAATCTGGCATCTTGGTCTTTTTGAATGATAATACCAAGATATTTAACCTTATTTTTAACAGGAACACCTGATATAATAGTATCTGTGCAGAATTTAACAGGGAGAAGTTCACATTTTGGAATGTTGAGTTTAAGACCAGAGCTATTGAGAAATTATTGACAACTTTGGCACAAACTGGTATTAATTCATAGAAGCTGGAACTTTCCATTTAATGCCATTCTGAAGTTGTGGAAAGAGAAGCTCCTATAAACAAAGTCAAAAGGCTTTTACTCTGAAATGCAAAACGAGATTGATTTGAGATTGAGATGTTACCACTGTAGAGGTTGTGTATGGTTTGCATGAACTCCCATTACTTAGTGGAAACAGTAATTGTCCTGTTAACAGCATCCGCGTTTAATTATTAAAAGTACCAAATGAACAATTATAATTCCGATACTGACGTGATAAAACTGTGGGGTTGTATACTGTCAATGTAGAGTGAAATGATCTTGTGGAAACAGCAACTTTGCTTTTAATGGGATTCTGAAGTCAGTGAAAGAGTGGGTCATACATGGACAATTTCAATGGACCATTACTTTGTAAGGCAAATTGACTTGATATCACCGTGATAGTGTGCACTGTCGATCTTGAGTGAAATTATCCCGTGGAAACAGCAATTTTCATTTTTAAAACATTCTGAAATAATTGAAAGAGTATATCACATATGGACAAATTCGACGGGCCATTAATTTGAAAGGCAAAATCAGACCAACATGAAATTTACATGGTTTTACTGTCGGGTTGGATACTGTTGATCTAAAGTGGAATTATCCTGTGGAAACAGCATCTTTCAATTTAAGAGCATTTTGAAATCGTTAAAAGAGTAGGTCGTATATGGGCAATTTGAAAAGGCTTTTATTTTGGAAGGCAAAATCAGAATGACTTGAAATTGACATGGTAACATCATGAGGTTGTATACTGTTGATCTAAAGTGAAATTATTCTGTGGAAACAGAAAATTTCCTTTTTAGAGCATTCTGAAATCACTGAAAGTTAGGTAAGTTATGGGCATTTTCAACAGGCCATTATTTTGGAAGGCAAAATCAGACTGATTTGATATTGATATGGTATCACTGTGGGGTTGGATACTATTGATCTAAAGTGGAATTATGCTGTGGAAACAGCAATTTTCATTTTAGAGCATTTTGAATTCACTCCAAGAGTAAGTCATATATGGGCAAATTGAAAAGGCTTTTATTTTGAAAAGCAAAATCAGACTGACTTGAAATTGACATAGTACCATGGTGTGGTTGGACACTTTTGATCTAACATGGATTCATCCTGTGGAAACAGCAATTTTCATTTTTAGAGCGTTTTGAAATCGTTAAAAGAGTAGGTTGTATATGGGCAATTTGAAAAAGCTTTTATTTTGGAAAGCAAAATCAGAATGACTTGAAATTGACATGGTAACATTGTGAGGTTGTATACTGTTGATCTAAAGTGAAATTATCCTGTGGAAACAGCAATTTTCATTTTTAGAGCATTCTGAAATCTTTAAAAGAGTAGGTCGTATCTTGGTAATTTGAAAAGTCTTTTATTTTGGAAGGCAAAATCGGACTGATTTGATATTGATATGGTATCACTGTGGGGTTGGATACTATTGATCTCAAGTGGAATTATGCTGTGGAAACAGCAATTTTCCATTTTAGAGCATTTTGAATTCGCTCCAAGAGTAAGTCATATATGGGCAAATTGAAAAGGCTTTTATTTTGAAAAGCAAAATCAGACTGACTTGAAATTGACATGGTAACATCGTGAGGTTGTATACTGTTGATCTAAGGTGGAATTATGCTGTGGAAACAGCAATTTTCCATTTTAGAGCGTTTTGAATTCACTCCAAGAGTAAGTCATATATGGGCAATTTGAAAAGGCTTTTTTTTATTTTGAAAAGCAAAATCAGACTGACTTGATATTGATATGGTATCACTGTGGGGCTGTATACTGTTGATCTAAAGTGGAATTACCCTGTGGAAACTGAAATCTTCCTTTTTAGAGCATTCTGAAATCACTGAAAGTTAGGTAAATTATGGGCATTTTCAACAGGCCATTATTTTGGAAGGCAAAATTAGACTGACTTGAAATTGATATGGTAACATTGTGAGGTTGTATACTGTTGATCTAAAGTGAAATTATCCTGTGGAAACAGCAATTTTCATTTTTAGAGCATTGTGAAATCTTTAAAAGAGTAGGTCGTATATGGGCAATTTGAAAAGTCCTTTATTTTGGAAGGCATAATCAGAATGACTTGATATTTATGTGGTATCACTGTGGGGTTGTATACTGTTGATCTAAAGTGGAATTAGCCTGTGGAAACAGCAAAATTCTATTTAAGAGCATTTTGAAATCGTTCCAAGAGTAAGTCAGATATGGGCAATTTTAAAAGTCTTTTATTTTGGAAGGCAAAATCAGAATGACTTGATATTGATATGGTATCACTGTGGGGCTGTATACTGTTGATCTAAAATGAAATTATCCTGTGGAAACAGGATTTTTTCTATTTAGAGCATTTCAAAATCGTTACAAAAGTAAGTCATATATGGGCAATTTCAATGGGCCATTACTTTGGAAAGTAAAATCAGACTGACTTGATATTGACATGGTATCACTGTGGGGCTTTATACTGTAAATCCAGAGTGAAATTATCCTGTGGAAACAGGATTTTTCCATTTTAGAGCATTTTGAAATCACTGAAAGGTAGGTCAATTGTGGACAATTTGAAAAGGCTTTTATTTTTGAAAAGCAAAATCAGACTGACTTGATATTGATATGGTATCACTGTGGGTCTGTATACTGTTGATCTAAAGTGGAATTACCCTGTGGAAACAAGAATTTTTCATTTTAGAGCATTTTGAATCGTTAGAAGATTAAGTCAAATATCGGCAATTTCAAAGGGCCATTACTATGAAAGGCAAAATCAGACTGACTTGATATTGATATGGTATTACTGTGAAAAAGACTGTGGTTGGAAAGTGTTGATATAAAGTTCAAATAGTATTTGGAAATACGACGTTTGCTTTTAAGAGCATTATGAAGTCATTGAAAGTGTAGTTCAAAAATGAAGATTCACAGGGCTTTTACTTTGAAATCCAAAATAAGATGGCCTTGATAGTGACAGGGCACAATTAGGGTACAAGGCTGTGTCATATACATCTAACATTAGAGTTTGTAAAAAAAAAAAAAAAAGCCTATTATGTTCTTAACATATCTGTTAATTCACTCGAAGTTGGCTTTTATTTTGAAATCCGGTTTACACATCCATTCCCGTAATACTTTGAATACACAGGGAACGTAAAACAAACTGGAGGCTGGCTTGACTGCAAGTCTCGAATTGGAGGCTGGCTTGACACAAGTCAGAAACTTGTACAGAACGACCATCTAATTTAAAGGCTCATGCTCAAACGTACTCGCACTACAAGGGTACACACACCATGAAATACCTGATCGGGATTACTCCACAAGGTGCAGTTTCATTCATTTCTAAGGGGTGGGGGGGCCGTGCATTAGATAAACACATCACAGAGCAATGTGGCATACTTAACAAGCTGTTACCAGGGGATGTAGTTTTGGCTGACAGAGGCTTTGACATCAGAGATGCGGTGGGAATGATGTGTGCGGAGGTTAAGATCCCAGCATTTACAAGGGGCTTCTGTCAACTAGATGCCAAGGACATTGAAAATACACGAGCCATTGCACACCTGAGAATCCATGTCGAGCGAGTAATTGGCAGTTTGCGCAACAAGTTCAAAATGCTACATACCACCATGCCAATCGTTCTCTTCTTCCATGTGAGGGTGAAGACGTTACCTTTCTTGATAAAATTGTGCGTGTGTGTTGCGTTTTGGTTAGGGTTTGGTTAACATGTGCCCCAGTGTGGTAGTGAAACCAGACACACATGAGACTTGTTCTTGTTAATTAATATTTGTGAAAACTCTCAGTATGTCTCTGAAGACATAGTACTAGGAAAACCTTTTTTTTATGTGTAATTGTATGAACACACTGACATTACGTTATGTAACCATTTCTGTATCTGTACACTATAATCGACAGTTTATCATCGCTTTGAACTCTTTGTTTCACTAAAATGATGTTATAATAAAAGCCAGATAACGACAAATAACTGCATTTGACTCTTTATTTTACACTTTGACAATTGTTACATGGTAAGTGCTGCAGTGTTGAAATCAAGTTATACATATTTCAATGCACTTCTGACAAAAAAACTAGACACCAGAAAGAAAAACGTTGTGACCACTCGGGGCTGCATTTCGCATGGAGAAATGTTTTCCTACTAGTTCAGGAAGGCACACCTTCTGAAAGAACTCCTGAGCTTTCTTTAAACGCGATTCCCAGAAGTGCACATCAGGGAAGATGCGTACAACTGCCATGTCTTTTTGTGTCCATACCACGAGGTCACAGTGCTTTGCGTTGGCCACAAAGACCTGTGTTTGCACTTGTGAGTAAAAGTGGTGTGTCTTCTTCAAGTTAAGTCCATTTGCTGTCAACTCGAGGCAGAAGTCTTTGTCATGCGCATCCAATCCTTGCTGAAAGCTGTCAGATTTAAATGCTGTATTTAAATGGACATTTAATTTCCAGGCAGCCCTTCCCACAACATTCACACGTGACATTGTGACACGCTGACATTTTCTGGGTGTAGGCGTGTCGAGCGTCCTGTTCATGCTCCAGTCCCCAAGTTGTTTGCACATTATAGACAGAGTTAACAGGGTAGCAAACACGATTAACCACAGTAATGGCGGGTTTTTCTACAGTGGTGGCAAACACAGCGTGCATCATTGAAGCTGTGATTCTCCCAGCACGCCAAACATACCATTCTGGGCTCTTGTGTTGTAGTCTTGTGCGTACCTCAATAGCTTCTGCCTGTTCTTCAGTAACTTTTGCTGCATTTACGTACTTTACACAGTGCAGTTGTAGCTCGGTAAGGCCAAGGGACTGTGCACCTGTGTTGTGCAAACACGCCAGAGACCGTGGTAATGTGGATGACTGTACAGTGTGTGATGTGTAGTATTTCTCCAATCCAGACAAACACACTGCTTTATTGTGTTTTTGAAGTGTGTCTAACACTGGTGACAACTCCTCAAACGTAGCAGAAGGAATCTTTCTTTTTGAAGGACGGCTTCTTCTGCCTTTCACCACAGACGGTCCGTTTATATTTTCATCAAGAGTCTTTTTTTGTACTGCTGAAGATGTAAAGTCAATGTTATGACCAACCTCTGGCTGTATCTTGGTTGTGTTCCCCAGCAAAACCCAGTACGCTGGTTCATCTGTGACTGTCTTTGTGCCACGCATCCTCACTGTTGCCTCCACTTTAAACAGAAGTGCAGCGACATGGGTGCAGGTCTCAGCAACTCCGGCCATACAGGTGCAGTGTGCGGCTTCGATCTTTCCCGTGGTGCTTACAATTACCCATGGTCGTAATGCAGGTTCATTCAATCTTTGGGAGTGCAGTACCTGTAACATACAAGGACAAGGTTGATGTAAAGACAATAAATGAAATGAGACAGGGAGGACACAAATTGGCGTTAATAATTTGCCCGATTATCAATGTGTTAATTTGCATCTACTTTACAAGTTCAATGATAAATGTATAACATTAATTATGGTGGGGGGTGGACGATGGCTATTTCACTCGATGCACTCCAGCTGACTTACCTTGGTATGAATGACGATGTACTCAGAGTTTGGCGGCTTGAAAATAGCCAAATCTTGCACCCAGCCATTTGTAACTTGGATGTGCGCCTCCAGTGACTTGTAATTACGAAACTGGTTCGCAGTGTAAGTGCTTACTCCACAAACAAGATACGTGAAGATATTGGGGTAGGACAGTGGCGGTAAGTCGTCTGGGTCTTTTGTACTGTGGGGATTAGGTGCAAACTGCAAAGCGATATGTTAATTTCCAATTGCTATATTTCACAAACAGCAGGTATTCACTCATTTCCCATTCTAATAGTAACAACATTTGATAACTTGAATGCCATCCTCGAATAATCAAATCATGCTATTGCCATACTACAACTATGTCATACTATATTAAAATCACATTTGCATTTGAAGAAATAAGGAAACTTCCTTTCCAGGCACAATGCAAATTAGCAGAAGTCCTTTGGAATCAGTTTTACAATTAAGTTAAAAAAAAACGTTTATTAATGGTTACCAAAGAAAACCACAAGTGCCATTTTTCATCCAAGATAGTTTCTGACAAGTTGTGCAAATTTCAAAGTTATAAAACCTGTGATAGCATTCAAGGGAAGAGTCAAAACCCGCCAAGGTCATGGGATTCATCCTCTGGAAACGGCTACTGTCAAAATGTATTAACATCTAGCAATTTTTAGGCTAAATATTTCAGTCTGTACAAGGAACAAGCCAACATGCTTGTATGGCAAAAAAACAAAAAAAACAATAGTTATACGACTTTATTGCGAGTACTCTTTCTGGTGTTTTATTTTAATTTCCATAGCTATAGTTGGATCTCAAAGTCTGGACAAAAACTTAAATGCACTGGTTGCTTTTTACCCGACAGTCCAGTCACGCAGCATTCTGTGTCTAATAAAGGTATAGGACTTTCTCGACATCAACTTAAATAGAGGTTGCTAGAGCAATCTGCACGGACTGACAAGCAGAAATGCATCTTTGAGTTCATGTCCTCTCTGGATGCTTCCCATTTATCTTGTCTGTCAAGTAGAGAGGACATGATAATGAAAGATGAACACTCCAGTGAATGGCTCCCTCTGCCAGCCTACCATACAATGCCAAATAATGGAAACTCTGCTCAATGACCAGAAGTCTGCTAGATCTTGGAACCTTAGGACAAGTGGAGCGCTCACTCAGTTGATATCAGTTAACACAGTACTTATTTATAGCAATGGGGTTTAGGTAAAAGAAAACGTTGCAGAACAAGACACCAAAAAATAAATAAAACCCAATATTGTCTTAATTTTGTGAAAACTAAGAACATTAAGGGGCGCATGCTTCTTCAGATTTGGAGTTATTAATTTGCATGTCTCCAGTTTAAATGTGTTACATTTGTACAGTACAGGGCCACTTACACTGACCAGCAAACACTTAAATGCACAGCTACCTCCCTCTGCTGGAGGATGGTAAAACTGCAAACTCTACTTGAACTCCCCAAATAATAAAAATCCAACAAATATCAAAACACTGACAGCAGACACCACTTCCATGTTAAGACTCTCAGTAAAACGAGGAAGATTATTTAAAAGTTGCAAAGTTTGTGTTTTAAGTGTCCAATTTTTATTAAAGAGGTTACTGGTTTCATCTAGTTTTCATTTAAGGTAGATATAACTACTGAATTTGCATGAACCCTTAAAAGCCTGAACCATGAAGTAATTGCCAGAATTGCATTTTTTTTTTTTTTTTTTAAATTGAGAAACTTTAGTGTTTGTGGAAGCTTCTGGCAATTATAAGTATACATACTTTCGCTGCATGGCATGTTCGCGCAATTACTCAAGACTGTTTTAAAAATAAATATATATTTCTAACTTAAAAATCTCAAGAACGCAAGCATGATAAACATGTCATTACAGGGCTAACTTGATGGTTTTACTTCTTGTAAAACAGATTGCATAAAGACCACAAATCAGTGGGCAAAGAACAAATATTAAGCTCAAGTTTTAGGAAGTTTGTAAGGCAATGCAATTTTACAGCCATTTACATATTTCTCTAAACAAGTAGACATCTAAAACTACTTTGTGTGTACCCCTCTGTATGCATGGTAAGTGTACATGTAGACAAACTTGCTCCATGCTTTTGCAAGCATGTCTGGAGTTAATGCAGCTGCTCCTGGTATACAACCTACTGGCAACTGCGTGAAACACATGAAACCCCTTTTTCTGACAGTGTGTGTAGCGATCATTACCGAAGGACCCCTGTGGGATTAAATCACTTTGAAATTGGTACACCCTATAGTTAAGACGTGCCATGAAGCAAAAACTCATTTTGAAAGTAAGCTCAAACTAACAATGAATTACATATTTGAAGAAAAACTTGAACAAAGGAGTCATTTAAGTATTTATTCATAAAGTATTGTATTTACATTATACAGAGTAAATATTTCCTTAGATATATGACTTCACTGCCGTATTTCATATGGGTCCAGATTTGCGATGCACACTTTTTTTTCAAGTACCGCTGCTTCACCTCTGGACGCAATCGGTCTCTATACCATCCGTTTTCTTTTGAGCTGCTTTTAAGCATGTTTCTTGTCGCCGTCGTTCCAACACAGTGAGTTTGTTTTGATTCGTAGACCCCGCGCCGCGCTCCCACAATGCATTGCGGCGTGACGTCAACTCCAAAGCCCATGTCATCGTCCCAGAATGCATTGTGTGCAAAAAAAACATGGCCGCTCTCACGGCTTCAAAATAGTTTTAAACAACGAAGATTTAATGAATAACAAAAAAACTGTAGTTATTCTCAAGTATGTTTTTTATGTAGTGGAGATAATTTGTAACATATTTAGAGTAACTTGTCATAATAGTCGGGGTTCCTTTTAAGAGGTCTTGAGAGGTCTTTTAAAATTCTCCTCTGCCATTTGTTCTCAGCAGATGGCGCTGTTGGTTAAAAAAATCCTCCCACTCCGCTGTGCTCTCACGTCGCCTGACTACACTTGGAAAAGAAAACTGGGCTTAGAATAGAAACACATTAACTGGTGCCCGCAGACTAACTAGCTTCAGGCAGACATCTTCTCCGAGGTTGTCGGTGTGCAGGTTACACGATGGATTACGACCAAAGATACAAAAGGAACCAGGTAAACCCCGAGGAAAACCAAAACACCAGACACCCGAGACAGATGACAGATGTGTCTGGACAGGATCAAACACTTCCAAATCCAAATGTTCACGGAAATCCACAAGTGCCAACTGGACAGCCACGGTAGTAAGTACAAAGTTTGTGTTGATAAAACAAAGAACTGAAAACTGAAAAACAAAGCAAAACACACACACACACACACACACACACACACACAGAGAGAGAGAGAGAGCTCATGTTGTCATTTATAGATCCACAGAGGAGGCTGAATAAACCGCCTCTTATGTGCAAATTTCTTCATTGCCTAACATTTATTCTATTTGTGTTACATTTTATTTACTGGAGTAGATTTCTGTTTTCCTACAGAGCTGACTTTCACTTTCGTTTCACGGAATCGGAGAGTGAAACGTTGCCTTCAATGTTCGTGGTAAAGCACAGCTTCTATGTATACGAAGAAAATATCTTTTATAAGCAGTTTTATAAGCATGTTGAGCAAAGTAAACAGGCGTTTTATCAAAGTGCAGTCTGTAAAGATGTCTTGATTTTACTCAAGTAAACAGAAATCACATGAACACGGTTTGTGATTTTGCTATGGGATTAGAAAGGAAACAGATGATTTTAAAACCATAGCAGTGCAATTTACTTTGTCCCTTCAAAGCAGCATCATATTAGTTTCATTACCACATACTTTTGGATATTCTTAAACTGCTGGTGGTTTTGCTTTTGAGTGGCTTTTTGGCCATACGTAACATTTATCCTTTATTATTTTTTTATGTTTTTTAAGACTTCAGTGCAAAATTTCCTCAAATACAGAAATACAAACAAAACAAGGGAAAAAAATGATGGAATGCAAAATGATATCCCTTACATAAATGGAAATTTTCACTTGAATCGTTTTCAGCTAAATGTATGCAGTAAGTTTTTAGCTACTGCTGTGTAACCTAGCCTAACCAAACCTCAGACATGAACGAGAGACATAGAAATTAAGTCATGACAGCTCAGATGTTGCCCGGATTAACAAGGTGTTGAGGAACCAGGACACACTGATGAGAAGTGGGCTACTGGAACAAGAAGCCACAGCTGGGCAAGAGATGAAAATAGGGTGCTGTTGGAATGCTACTATGTAAGTTAATCCCAGCAGAAGAGGTTACATGAATAGAATGAGGGGACCTATGGAATCCTCAATACCCAGCATCCAGATTGACAGCGAAACAACTAGTAGCTCAGTGTTACAACATTGGGAAGAAGGAACTGCTCTCGTGGCTAGAAATTGACGAGGTACACCACAGAAATAGAAGGCAGGAAAATAAACCAGCTGTTCTCCACAGAACCATCCAAGGTGTACTCTCTTGCACAAGATCAACAGGACCCTAAGAGCCTTCTTTAGGAACTCTAGTGTTGTTCGCCACATCCCCATTAAGGCCAACTTCAAGCCCAAAGCACAAATCACTGTCAAGTCGCGGGATCTAAAAAGTAGATGCGCTGTTCCCACTACTGTTTTGCATAGGCCTGAATCCCCTCAGTGAGGTCATTGACGAGACTGGCTACAGATACTGGCTGTATCCCAATTCAGGGTCTGCAGCCTTAAAGGCCGCCTTTTAAGGCTGATTACGTCACAGCGACGCGACGAAGGCTGTCCCAATTCAAAGGCTGCTCGAAATGCGGCCCTGAAATGCGTCCTTCATTTCCCTGAATTTTAAGGATGTGTAGACTTCGTGGCCCAACATATCCCAGAATGCATAGCGCAAAAAACGGCGGAAGAGGGGTGCACGAAGAGTAAACTTTTAAAAGTAAGTACTGAATATTATGTCACTTATTTATGTGCAAATGTTTAATAACGAAGAACATTAAAACATTCCTGTTGGCCACATGTCAGCAAAGTTATGTGACATTAGTGACGTTTGTACTAACTTGGTTTTAAAGCCTTTACTTTAAAATATACGCCGTTCAATAGTCGACCTTAATCTTACAGAAAATTTGATTATTTTATGGATATTTAAAGTAAGCACTGAGACAAATTTACTAATGCCAACATATTAAAAGAACAATATTTGTCTCTTATATATAACACAATTATATATACAGTGAAGATTTAAGGTGACAGGAAATATGAATAAATGCAGCTTGAATCTTTACTGCAGCTCAGTATTTGAAACAGTCATTCACTGCTGTAATAACTAATAATGATTGAAATGATAACTTTAATATTGGCCATATTGTATTTACATTAGTAAATACAATATGGCCAATATTACAAAGTAAGATGACTTTAGTCTCATGAACAACATGAGCTAATTGTTATTTACTAGCTAATCTTAAAATGACTGTTCAGTACAGAAATGAAGCCCAATAATCATGATTTCAGTCCTGTGGTCTCAGCGTCAGATACTTATCAAATCAAAGCTCATGTAGAAACAAACAAACAAATGAACAAAATATTTTTCCTTCATTTCTGTCAAATAATGCTGTATGAAATGGTTCCAGCTGTTAGTGTCATGGTTGCTAGGCAACCTGGGCAGCGCCACGGAGGCTAGACCGTCCCATTTCAGAAGCCTCGCACTTCCGGCCTTAGCGGTCTTTGAGTACGCGGCCCTTGTGGACCGTTAAGGCTGCGTACTTTAAGGCTGCAGACCCTGAATTGGGATACAGCCACTGTCAGCCACCTCTACATGGATGACATCAAGCTGTATGCCAAGAGTTAACGAGATATCGATTCACTGATCCAAACCACCAGGACGACATCGGAATGTCATTCAGATTTGAGAAGTGTGGTCAGATAGTAACATAGAGAGGAAAGGTAGTCAGACTGGAGGTGATCGAACTACCAGAAGGCAACTATGCAGTGTTACACCCCGGCCTAGGCAACCGGCGTGCAACACAGGAAAAATAAAAATAAGAGAAAAAAAACCAAAACAAAAAAACTACTACGGGTCTCCACAAAAAAAAAAAATCCCAAAACGAAAGTATCGACAACTATTTACATCAAAGCAAAATAAGACATTTATTTACATCAAAACACCAAACTATTTACAACCGGGGGGGAAGATCGCGACCATGACAAACTGAAACACAGGGCTTAAATACATAGAGGGAGCAATCAGGGAATGGACAACAGGAGGGAAACACAGCTGGGGCAAATCAGAACTGACGAGACAAGGAAGCGTAAACTGAACACACTGAGATAAGACAGACTTTCAAAGTAAAGCAGGAAACACAATCGTCACGCCTAAAACAAAACACTGACAACACCGAATCGTAACAGTTCCCCCCACCCAAAAATCAAACATTTAAAACATGTAACCCCAAAGAAATGTTTGATTCATGCCCAGCGCATACGGCACCGGCTGCTGTTCTGCAGGCGACGCTGATGGCTGGACGGGCCCCTTGGATCCTCCAGTGGAAACGGAAGGCTGGAGCGGTCCCTAGGACCCTCCAGCGAAGGCGGACGAAGGCTGGAGCGGTCCCTCGGACCCCCCAGCGAAGGCAGACGAAGGCTGGAGCGGTCCCTCGGACCCTCCAGCGGATCCCGGACGAGCCCCCATTATGTTACACCCCGGCCTAGGCAACCGGCGTGCAACACAGGAAAAATAAAAATAAGGGGAAAAAAAACAAAACAAAAAAACTACTACGGGTCTCCACAAAAAAATCCCAAAACGAAAGTATCGACAACTATTTACATCAAAGCAAAATAAGACATTTTTTTACATCAAAACACCAAACTATTTACAACCAGGGGGGAAGATCGCAACCATGACAAACTGAAACACAGGGCTTAAATACATAGAGGGAGCAATCAGGGAATGGACAACAGGAGGGAAACACAGCTGGGGCAAATCAGAACTGACGAGACAAGGAAGCGTAAACTGAACACACTGAGATAAGACAGACTTTCAAAGTAAAGCAGGAAACACAACCGTCACACCTAAAACAAAACACTGACAACACCGAATCGTAACAGCAGACAGCTACAAATACCTGGGATTCCCACAAGCAAATGGGAACCACGAAAAGCGGCTAGGAAGCTGCAACCACCAAGTACCTGCAGAGGGTCAGGCAAGTCCTGAAGGAGTCAGCTGAATGGTTAAAAACAAGATCCGGGCTATCAACACCTACATTCTGCCTGTGATCAGGTACCCTGCTGGGATAATAAGGCTGGCCAAAGGAGCCACTGACATTAAGACATCATCACTGTGTTCTGCATAGTGCTCATTACTCTGCAGTATACATTATTATTAGTATTAATAATAATAATTTCTAGACCAGTGTAGCATTGCAAATTGTACCACACTGATGAGAAAAAGATACTCAAACTGTACTTGGATATACCTTATTGACAATATTTTACCTATACTATTTTTAAATTTTTTTACATTATTTTAATAAAGCTTAAATGAAGTGTATGAATAAACTTAAACTACTGATCAAGTTAAATTAATTTGTTAGCGGAGGTGAAACTGCAACGTTTTCTAAATACTTTCAAAATACCTCATTATAACTGAACAAAGGAAATATTCGACACCAGAAGCACGTTTTTGCATTGTTCTTCTCCTGCCTTAATACCAACAGTCACACTGTTTCTCTGTCCTTGTTTCAGCTCAGATGGATACACCATTATCCCACCAAATGAATCTAAGCGAAACGAGATGAAAACAAGTAACTATGACACCAATTTGATCTTCATTTATTTGACATTTCTCTCCAAATGTATGAAATGAGAGGTCTGTTGTTGTTGCTGCAGTTGCTCAAAAAGAAGAAGAGGCTCTTAACAGATGGAAAGAAGCACAGAGAGTCCCCTCTGTATGTGTGAATCCAGAGAGGCTTGGTAATCTGTCCTTACCCTCTACCTTCACCATTTCTATATTTATCTTCACATCCTCACTTACTGACATTTGGCATTCTGATCTTTTATCCAGGTGGTGATGTCACACTGGCTGAAGTCAGGCAAAAGCAGCAAATAAATCATCAATCCATGAAACTGCAGAAGAAAGTACATGCCAAGTTATTCACTCTGGAAACCATCCATTTATTTTCTGTGGAGCTTTACATATATCTAAATATTAGCAAATTATTTACACATACCGTTTTTGTCTGCTGCCATAAAAAAAAAAAGAAGCAGACAGTGCATGAAAACGTGCCGTGTTTGAGATGCAGTAATGCATTTCTACTTTAGCTCGCATCCTCTCCTGTTCATCCAAAAATAAAATATTTCATTTCAAATGCTCTTTCTAGATAAAAAAGGCTGAGGATGACAAGAGGAAGAGACAGGAAGAGGAGGAAAAGTGTCAGAAGATGAAAGCAATACAGAGGGAGAAGGTAAGCATAAGATCAAAACATCAAGCAGATTATTATCAGATTATTGTTGTAGTCTTTAGTTTACCATGTAAAGGTAACTGTTGCTGAATAATTGAATTAAATCAAGGGTATGTACTAGAGATGGACCGATCCGATATTACGTATCGGTATCGGTCCGATACTGACCTAAATTACTGGATCGGATATCGGAGAGAAATAAAAAAAAATCCATTAAATATCAAAAAAGCACCTCACAAAACTTGCGACATGGCGTAACTCGGCTCATAACCGTAGCACGTCGGAGCAGTATGCATCACGTGATAGAGCGGCTGTGGCGTGCGAGACCTGTTGTCTGGTTGAGCATTCGGAGCCTCGCTACCAAACCAGCATTTCATCTCCGAGGAAGTGATCCCAGAGAGAAGTAAAGCAAGTGTGTAAGTTCATCTCTGAATGTTTGTAAAGCATTCCAGCGTTAAGCTTAACAACAGATATATGGAGCGACTGCCTCTTCTCTCTCCCTCTCCTGCTGCTACTTCAATCATGAAACTGATCAGTGATCAGCTGATCGGCTTTTCTGTCGCAGGTCTATCTCTCTTGTTTGTTTATTGCCCACTTCGCACCAGAAAGAGGAAACCAGTGGCTGAACAACAGCAGCACGTTTAAGCTTGATAATCTGTTGTTAGAATTTATTTAATATTACTTTCTACACCAGGATCTTTTTCTACGTAGCTGACGGCTGGTAACTGTGCAGGGGCGGCTCTAGCAAAGTTTAGCCAGGGGGGCCGATAGGGCATGAACAGGGAAAAGGGGGCACAAAGACATACTTTTCTTTCTTATTCTCATTTAAAATGTCTCGCTTTTAATAAATAATTATCTGAATCTTACACCCAAAGTTTTAATCTGATGTAAAATGTATAGAAGTCCATTACTGTATATAGTAACTATTAAGTCTAATACAGGGAGTGCAGAATTATTAGGCAAATGAGTATTTTGTCCACTTCATCCTCTTCATGCATGTTGTCTTACTCCAAGCTGTATAGGCTCGAAAGCCTACTACCAATTAAGCATATTAGGTGATGTGCATCGCTGTAATGAGAAGGGGTGTGGTCTAATGACATCAACACCCTATATCAGGTGTGCATAATTATTAGGCAACGTCCTTTCCTTTGGCAAAATGGGTCAAAAGAAGGACTTGACAGGCTCAGAAAAGTCAAAAATAGTGAGATATCTTGCAGAGGGATGCAGCAGTCTCAAAATTGCAAAGTTTCTGAAGCGTGATCATCGAACAATCAAGCGTTTCATTCAAAATAGTCAACAGGGTCGCAAGAAGCGTGTGGAAAAACCAAGGCGCAAAATAACTGCCCATGAACTGAGAAAAGTCAAGCGTGCAGCTGCCAAGATGCCACTTGCCACCAGTTTGGCCATATTTCAGAGCTGCAACATCACTGGAGTGCCCAAAAGCACAAGGTGTGCAATACTCAGAGACATGGCCAAGGTAAGAAAGGCTGAAAGACGACCACCACTGAACAAGACACACAAGCTGAAACGTCAAGACCGGGCCAAGAAATATCTCAAGACTGGTTTTTCTAAGGTTTTATGGACTGATGAAATGAGAGTGAGTCTTGATGGGCCAGATGGATGGGCCCGTGGCTGGATTGGTAAAGGGCAGAGAGCTCCAGTCCGACTCAGACGCCAGCAAGGTGGAGGTGGAGTACTGGTTTGGGCTGGTATCATCAAAGATGAGCTTGTGGGGCCTTTTCGGGTTGAGGATGAAGTCAAGCTCAACTCCCAGTCCTACTGCCAGTTTCTGGAAGACACCTTCTTCAAGCAGTGGTACAGGAAGAAGTCTGCATCCTTCAAGAAAAACATGATTTTCATGCAGGACAATGCTCCATCACACGCGTCCAAGTACTCCACAGCGTGGCTGGCAAGAAAGGGTATAAAAGAAGAAAAACTAATGACATGGCCTCCTTGTTCACCTGATCTGAACCCCATTGAGAACCCGTGGTCCATCATCAAATGTGAGATTTACAAGGAGGGAAAACAGTACACCTCTCTGAACAGTGTCTGGGAGGCTGTGGTTGCTGCTGCACGCAATGTTGATGGTGAACAGATCAAAACACTGACAGAATCCATGGATGGCAGGCTTTTGAGTGTCCTTGCAAAGAAAGGTGGCTATATTGGTCGCTGATGTGTTTTTGTTTTGTTTTTGAATGTCAGAAATGTATATTTGTGAATGTGGAGATGTTATATTGGTTTCACTGGTAAAAATAAATAATTGAAATGGGTATATATTTGTTTTTTGTTAAGTTGCCTAATAATTGTGCACAGTAATAGTCACCTGCACACACAGATATCCCCCTAAAATAGCTAAAACTAAAAACAAACTAAAAACTACTTCCAAAAACATTCAGCTTTGATATTAATGAGTTTTTTGGGTTCATTGAGAACATGGTTGTTGTTCAATAATAAAATTATTCCTCAAAAATACAACTTGCCTAATAATTCTGCACTCCCTGTATACCCTAGTAAGCTATAGTACTTTTTCCTTTGGGAAGGTACCATCTGTGCAGTCTGCAGTTCTGTTGAAGAAAGATGTTGAATCTATTTAATTATTCTTGAAAAATAATTTATTTCTGTGCATTTTTTTTCACACTGCATCAAATTACAGTTGATTACGTCAATTAAGCATCATGAGGTGGAGGGTGGTTCCCTATTTTTCTTTTTTTTTTGCTGGGAGTTTGCAACCCTATTAGTTAGGGTGCTTACTCTTTAAAATACCAGAATAGGGAGGATGGAGTAGGTCTAAGTTTATTAGATTGATCAGTTTTGCTGAACTATGAAATATTTTGGGTGCAGTGTATTTTTTTGCATACAGGTATAACAGAATAGCTTTAGTGTTTGTTTGTTTTTTAAACTTGAGTTTGAACTTATACAAAATGCAGCAAGATGTTTAAAAAAACAGTTTTATTGTTTAAAAAAAAACACTATATCGGATTCATATCGGTATCGGCCGATATCCAAATTTTTGATATCGGTATCGGACATAAAAAAGTGGTATCGTGCCATCTCTAGTATGTACTAATGTCTTGTAGGAAACCATTTGTAATGCTTTAATGCTAAAAACAAAAGATCTGATGGATTTGATTAGAGTGAATACAAGGCTGAGGCCATTGTCTACAGTGGCACTGTATTTCCAGGTTAGCCTAAAACAACAGATGCAAACAGGTAAAACACAACACTGCACATTGTAAACTAGAGCAGGCAGCTAACAGCAAGAACTCGTGTTCTTCTACCAAGGCTAATTCCATCCACATGTAAAAACTGATTTCCTGGATCCAATAGTATCACCACCATAGTTATTCACTTCTAAGTAAGTCCAAACCCCATTTTTGGTGAAATTCCCATGCAAATCCTACTCACAGACATATAGCTAAATCAATCACATTTCCTCACCAGTGAGCATGACAAGTTACTTTTTATTACTGTTATGTTAGTGCTCAGAAGCTTATAAATCTACCCCATGGAATTAATTTCTCTTCCCTTAGTGAGGAGTAATATCATGCATACCCTGAAGATGTCAGTAGAGACAAGCATCAACATGAGCTGTAGCGAGAGTTTCTCTCACACACACTTGGGACTAAAGCTATGTGAGAACTAACAGATTAATGGACTTTGGGGTTTTCAGCCCCCAAAGAAAAGCTCTTCACTCAGACGTATTCTACTCAACGTTTGGCCCTGCTGTCTTTCCAATAATGGTGATAGAGTAATGCGGAAGGCTGATTAATGGCAAAGACCAAGCCGGTATTCCACAGATCTTTGTCTGTTGTGCCATGACCTCTGTGACAACATAGAACAGAGTATCGATAATCCAGCAAATAAATACATACATATAAAACAACATGCTGGGTCACACTACATTTCACCCCTGTCTCTGGACTCTCACCACTACCCTCTTTATCTTAAACAGCACACCATGTCCTATTTTACAGTAAGACCATGGTACGAGAAAATAAAGTCTGTGATGCCAGAAAAAGATCATTAAAATAGACAGTACTAGGAGGGATTTTCACCGATATGACCAAAAATATTTATCACGATATACATTTGAAAATTTGCGATAACGATATAACTGACGATATAAATGACACTAGACAAAATACTTTACAACTCCACAACTTTATTAGTGCAAAAAAACCCCATCAATGTATTTTCACTTAAGCAAGCAGCTGTTTTTTGCATTAAAGTTATATAAAAATTTCCAGTGTTCGTGCCCAACAAGCATGACTAGCATGTGTATGCATGAATGTTACAGTCCATATAGCATGCTCTAATGTAATGGCTCCGTTAGTCACTTTGGTTAATGTCACTTGCACATTTGGGGGAAAGCAGGTTCGTGGCACGACAACTGAGTGTGATGTATTGCAGGCTGAGCGTCTACTGGAGAAGGAGCAGCAGGAAGATCAGAGGAGGAGGGAGGAGTTTGAGCAGGACCGCCTCAGGTTAGCCCTGGATTGGGGTCGCTTGGGTTTCATTGTTGTTGCCTTCTGGTATTGTGTGCAGTGTTGTGTTCTGTCATGCTCTAACATGGATCTCTGTTAGTTATATTCAGCATCAGATGTCACAAGAGCAGGCGGAGTGCTGATATGTGTCTAATTTCCTATATGTGTCCCAGTAAAATATGACTTGACATTGAGCATTCACCGATGCAGCAGCTGATCTCAGTGGAATGAGCTGGTAGTTGCATAGATCCTATACAGAAGCCATAAACAGAACCTAATTTTAGTGAGGTAAAGCTAAGTCTATGCTTTCGTTCATCTTATTATTAGTAGTAGTATCATTGTTATTATTATGATTATTTATTTGATTTGATTTTAAAAGCAATTTTTTGGTTGTAAGTTGAATTCTTAAATCCTTCTTCACATTAAAGTGCAGGACCATAACTAAATCATCATCAATGCAGCTGTGGTCTTCCCTGAAATTATGTCAGCATGCTGTCAATTCAATAATAAAAGTACAACTACAGTACAGTACAGCCCACCAGGTGGCCCCAGCCAACATTTTGGGAATCACTGCTCTAACCCATTCACTACTAGGTTATATCAATCAATGGTATTCTGCACTCTCAATGGTAGCAACTAAAATCACTTGTCTGGAAGTTGACCCAAAGGTTTATCTTGGGTCCCTGCCCACTTCCTGCTGCCATTGGTTATTTGGCCCAAAGTTGCTTGAAGTTGCTGAATGTCATTCCCTTTCTATAGTCTCTGGTTGCCACGGCACTGGAAAACATTTGCATGGTTGATGCAGCTTAAGCGTTGAGCTGGAGAAAAACAACAGCCCTGTCAAATTCCACAAATTATAGTAGTACTTGTGGAGGGTATAATAGAGAAAGTGAAGAAAGTATCAAAATGTTTTTCAGCGTCTCCCAGCACACAAGCACAGACAGAGCATGCTTCTCATAACTACTAAATAAATATAAGCCAGTGGAAACCTTTGGCTTCATACCGGATTTAAACCCCAAAATTGCAGGTGAAAGTTCTGTGCCACCATAGTTTTAATGTAGTGTAATTTTTCTTTTTCTGAAAGGACTCTCTCTCTCTCAGACATCTTGAATTACAACATGTTGTAAGGTTTGCTCCACATACTTCCTAGCCTGACTTTAATATATATTTTCCTTTCAAAATATGTCTTACAAATTAAAGTCGAGAAAAAACAGAAACATTCCGTGCTCTCCAAAAAAAGTCATGAGATTTTATTAAATATAGACAGACTAATGATTCAGAGCATCTACTGTAACTACAGCCCCTTCATTCCTTTTTGTCTGACCACTTTAAATCCATTACCCCAACAGCCACGATGTTACTGGAATATGATCCCTGGCTGACTCCCAAGGTAATTGCTTGTCAAGTGGCATCCCTGGTTTCCTTACAAGGTAAACAAAAACAGGAGACAGCAGACCAGTGTACAGAACTGAAGAAACAATGATGATATTTAGAAAAGGGGCTAATGGAGACAGAGTAGCAGAGCAGATGCTCTGTGCACAGTCGGGACAGTGTCACACGGGGACAAACAAACGTGGTCAGCCTTTGTCAGACTGTCAGCTTTTCAGGTCTGTGGAGTGTCTGCTGATTAAAATAATACTTAAGGCCTTATTATTTCTGTGTGTGTGTGTGTGTGTGTGTGTGACCATGTCTGCTGCACGACAGAGGAAATAAAGTGTTTATCTATTGCAGAACACAGGAGAGGTTTCTTCAGAATTTCGAGAGGAAAGCTTCATCAGCGTCCACCACTGCCATACGCACGTCATCCAGGGTAAGGTGGTGTCCAAATCATATATGTTTTGCTTACTCTGTGCAGCAGTGGGCCTATGCATGCATGTGCTCTATGCATCCTAGGAGTCAGTGCTAACTCTCATATGTGTGGCGTCAGAGAATCTGTGTGGTATTTCACACAAGTAGATCTACATTTGTAGACTGTTTTCTGAGTAAATACCCTTAGGTGCAGAATTTTCATCGTCTGAGGCCACACGGATATTAAACTGTATCCCATGTAGGTCGGGTAGGGGTCGGGAGCTTACGTTTATCTACTGGTCATACATGGAGCACACACCGGTACAGTAAGATCACAGATGAGTAAAAGGAAAGAAAATACACCGATAAATATGCCAATGTTTTTGGGGGAGTTTCCTATTATTTTTTTTGTTTTGTACAGTGGGGCAAAAAAGTATTTAGTCAGCCACCGATTGTGCAAGTTCCCCCACCTAAAATGATGACAGAGGTCAGTAATTTGCACCAGAGGTACACTTCAACTGTGAGAGACAGAATGTGAAAAAAAAATCCATGAATCCACATGGTAGGATTTGTAAAGAATTTATTCGTAAATCAGGGTGGAAAATAAGTATTTGGTCAATAACAAAAATACAACTCAATACTTTGTAACATAACCTTTGTTGGCAATAACAGAGGTCAAACGTTTACTATAGGTCTTTACCAGGTTTGCACACACAGTAGCTGGTATTTTGGCCCATTCCTCCATGCAGATCTTCTCGAGAGCAGTGATGTTTTGGGGCTGTCAACGAGCAACACGGACTTTCAACTCCCGCCACAGATTTTCTATGGGGTTGAGGTCTGGAGACTGGCTAGGCCACTCCAGGACTTTCAAATGCTTCTTACGGAGCCACTCCTTTGTTGCCCGGGCGGTGTGTTTTGGATCATTGTCATGTTGGAAGACCCGGCCTCGTTTCATCTTCAAAGTTCTCACTGATGGAAGGAGGTTTTGGCTCAAAATCTCACGATACATGGCCCCATTCATTCTGTCCTTAACACGGATCAGTCGTCCTGTCCCCTTGGCAGAAAAACAGCCCCATAGCATGATGTTTCCACCCCCATGCTTCACAGTAGGTATGGTGTTCTTGGGATGCAACTCAGTATTCGTCTTCCTCCAAACACGACGAGTTGAGTTTATACCAAAAAGTTCTACTTTGGTTTCATCTGACCACATGACATTCTCCCAATCCTCTGCTGTATCATCCATGTGCTCTCTGGCAAACTTCAGACGGGCCTGGACATGCACTGGCTTCAGCAGCGGAACACGTCTGGCACTGCGGGATTTGATTCCCTGCCGTTGTAGTGTGTTACTGATGGTGACCTTTGTTACTTTGGTCCCAGCTCTCTGCAGGTCATTCACCAGGTCCCCCCGTGTGGTTCTGGGATCTTTGCTCACCGTTCTCATGATCATTTTGACCCCACGGGATGAGATCTTGCGTGGAGCCCCAGATCGAGGGAGATTATCAGTGGTCTTGTATGTCTTCCATTTTCTGATGATTGCTCCCACAGTTGATTTTTTCACACCAAGCTGCTTGCCTATTGTAGATTCACTCTTCCCAGTCTGGTGCAGGTCTACAATACTTTTCCTGGTGTCCTTCGAAAGCTCTTTGGTCTTGGCCATGGCAGAGTTTGGAGTCTGACTGTTTGAGGCTGTGGACAGGTGTCTTTTATACAGGTGATGAGTTCAAACAGGTGCCATTCATACAGGTAACGAGTGGGGGACAGAAAAGCTTCTTACAGAAGACGTTACAGGTCTGTGAGAGCCAGAGATTTTCCATGTTTGAGGTGACCAAACATTATTCTATTTTTATTCTATGTATTCTATTTTTATCTTATTGTATATTTATTTTATTTTATTCTACTGTATATAGTATTTTATTCTATTCTGTACAGTTGTGTACTGTATTTATTCTTATTGTATTCTAATTTTTGCCTCATAACTTTTGCACTGTCCACTTCCTGCTGTGACAAAACAAATTTCCCACGTGTGGGACTAATAAAGGTTATCTTATCTTATCTTATCTTATCTTACCAAATACTTATTTTCCACCCTGATTTACGAATAAATTCTTTACAAATCCTACCATGTGAATTCATGGATTTTTTTTTCACATTCTGTCTCTCACAGTTGAATTGTACCTCTGGTGCAAATTACTGACCTCTGTCATCATTTTAAGTGGGGGAACTTGCACAATCGGTGGCTGACTAAATACTTTTTTGCCCCACTGTATGTATTTTTTATATTCTTGTTACTTGTCAGTATTGTCTTTCTACCTCTTTCAGCCTCTGTTGTTTTTAATGCTTGCTTCCTTTTGTCTTTACTCAGCCTCTCTTCCTCTCTGAATGTTGGTTTTCTTAGAAGGGAAGCGGTGGAAGGCTAGGAAAGTTCAAGGGACTTCCCAGAGTTCACACTGAGTAGAGACAGAGACACAACATGACATGACTGCAAGGTTTTCTGCAGAAGACAGAACAGGGTTGTATAACGTGTGCTGGAAGAAGTATGTAGAGGGAAAAATAAAAACCAAAAAAACCTGTTCCTCCCTAACGGATCACTTGTCTTGTCAGTCTAATAATGTGAATGGAAAACAATTTCCTTCCTTTCCAGATTACCAACAAGAAATGCTCAAAGACCGCAAACCTCTGCCAAGGCAGCTAGACATGAATAACTAGTTAGCTAGTCACTACCTTCTTGGTGGAAGTAATGACCGGCATTCTCATGAGACATAAATCATTAGACAATCACTTAAATGGGGGTGTATAAAAATGGCAGATTAAAAAAACATATTTACTTTGAAACATTGACTCCCCAAGTCGGTATTAGAAGATACAAAATTCAAAACTGAGGTTTAAAAAAGCTAAATTCTGAAATAAAAGTAAATAAATGGTATAAAAAGTAATACATTTTCACTTATGTGTAAATTCCGAGTCACTAAGAGAGGATAATTATACCAAAAATGCAAGTGTCCAAAAATTTATAAATTTATAAGACTGATGTAGTGGCTAAAAAAATTGCACAATAATAATGCCAGGTCATAAGATTGCACATCAAACTTTTAATGTAGCATCTGAGTATTGTGAGTAAACAGTAAAACGTGAAACAAATACAAAACAACATGTCAAAACTGTCTTTGTAAGTAAAGATCATTAAGTTAAAAAAAATAGTGAAAAAATCCCAAACTTACATAAAAATGTAATTTAAATCAATAATTCCATCCATGTATTTTTGAATGAATTCCATCTTTCCTCCATTTATGTGGTTCAAGTGTACCCCGCCTTTCGCCCGGGTACACTCTGAGCAGGTCACATGTGTGCCGCAGGGCTACTTAATTCAATACAAGATAGAAAAATAAAATGACCTTTCGACCACATAATTCTGAATGGTAATTATAAAATTATCCCATAATTATTCTACTTTGAAAATATCCTCAGGCGATCATTTACTCTGGCTATAAATAACTCTAAATACCATTTCTCTTAATCATTGCAGGGGCAATGGCTTATTGTCTTACAACAAGTAGATGCTGTAAGCCTCTGAAAATTCAAGGCTATTTTTAGCTCAGAAAATCTGCTTTTATTGCAGAGTGTTGAAAGCTTCTGTCAGAAAGTAAAACATAGTGCTAATAACATGCGTGCTCTCCACCCGACCTATCAGTGATGTTACACAGGAGAAGAAGCAGGGAAATGTTTTCTTTTTTTTTTGTTTGTTTTTTTTAAACAGTTTTTATTCATTATCAAGAAAAGCATAAAACATAACAAAGCAGACAAAAAAGAAAGAAAGAAAAGAAAAGAAAAGAAAAAAAACCCCAAAGGGAATATATTAAAGTCATTATATACCTGTACAAATACACATATGGGGTAATGAGGAGAGAGAGAAAAAACAAACAAAAAACAAACAAACATATTTTCGCTCAATTACCCACAGATTTAGAAAGAGAAAAAGATAAACTCCAAGAGTGAATTGTTGTCCTTTACGCTTACTTCCTATTTAACTGAGAACATCTTAATCGCAACCACCCCCCCTCAACAGTTGGGACAAATCATTTGGCAAATAAGAAAGCAAAGGGGACCAAACATTGAGAAAGAGACCCTCATTTCCTCCTAAAATAGCAGCAGTTCTTTCATGAGGAACAACTTTGGCAATGTTTTCTTTGTGGGCTTCTCTCACTGTTTTACTTTCTCTCTGCCTCTTTTTGAATCTTGTAGAGCTGATGCAAATCTTTCACCAGAAAAAATTAGTGGTGAGAGAGATTGGGAAAAGGAGACTGTAGGTCAGACCTTGGTGCAGAAAGACACAGAAAGCAGTTCTAGTGACAAAGGAGTCTCTATTTTAGGGTGGGATACACACAGAAACAAACAGACAGGATACATAGATGATAAATAGATGATTTGGTGCTGTCTGTGACAGTAGGGTCACAGACAGTACCAAAGCATCACCTCATCCTGGTGTTCTACTTTCTCATCTCACACAACCTTCTCCCATCATATCATGTCATCACCTCTTGTCTTTCCTGCTTTCTCCAATTTTTTCATTGTGTCTCCTACATTTCTCTTCTTTAGTTGTCTGTTTTTACCACTAGTTTCTTTCCTTTCCCTGTCTCATGTCTCATTCCACATCCTTTCCCATCTTCTCTGCTCCTGTGCTCTTGCTATGCTTCCCCCCCCCCCCCCCCTCTCTTTTCTATTCTTTTCTTTTCCCTGCCTTTCCTCTCCTCTCTTTCTGCTGATACTCCCAGGCTTCAGCTCTTTCAGATCGACGTCACAGATTAAGAGATGAAAGCTTGCGGCCACAGAGCAGCAAAAGGCAAACTTCTTCATGTGGTTCTGACCAAGACCCTGGGAACTGTTGTTCTTTCAGCATTGGCTCCATAAGACACATTGCTCTCCCCTTCATATCCTCTATTTGTAGGCGGGTGCTTGTGTGTTTGAGTGGGAGATTTGATACTAAGCTTTGATGCAGCAGAGGGCTGACACAGGTGGGCTGTGCTCCGTCTTCCCCTCACTGACCCATTAACTCTCCTGGGAAGAAAAACAGAGTAAAAACGAGTGAGATGAATGTGTTGAATTAATTTCTTGTCAGTAATTAAGCAAACGCCAGTGTAAACTCCTCCAGTGGTATAGTGGCTGATGTATTTGCTTGGCAAGAAAAGGGTGCTGCTTTGATTCTAGCCTTCTTTTAGGAAGGGCATCCAGTGTAAAACTCAATCTAAATCAAACTTACAACACCTTGACTCCTTTTTAGCCATTCTTTTGTAGATGTGCTGCTGTGCTTTGGGGTCATTGTCCTGTTGCATAACCCAATTTAAATTATTCTCACATTTGACTCTAAAATACTTGGGTATTCAGAGGAGTTCATGGTTGACCTGCTGCCCAGGTCCCGCGGCTACAAACTGAATAATGCTCAAATCATCACCCTCCACCACTGTGCTGGACAGTTTTTATCAGGTGTGTGTGCTGATATGCTATGTTTAGTTTTCTCACAACATGGTGCTGTGCATTATGGACAAACTCTCCACTTTTGTTTTGTCTGTCTGAAACACATTGTTCTGCAAATCTTGTGGGGCTTTTTTTTTTTTTTTCAAAAGCAGCATTGCGAACCAAAGTGTGGGCAGTAGCAATTCCTTTTTAAAGAAGGAATTGTTGTAGAATTGTCACTGACATTTTTCCTAATTGGCATTGTGTTAACAAACAGTTGCTTGAGTGTGATTATTAAATAGAAAGCACTTAGATGTAGAAAAAAAGTGTGTATGAGAATAGGTGAATGAGATATGTTGTATAAACAGCATGTCTCATATAAGAGCCAGTTATTTACTTCGGCTAACTATGATCAAATGCACCTAGCTGCAACTTACCCTCCTAATGCCTACGGTGGCAGTAAGTGTGGACTTTCTCACACAATGCTTCTGCATTTTGGCTTAGTTCTAAGGTTGTATTTACCTAATCTTAAAATCTGCCAATGGCCATATTAGCTTTATGATAATCTGATACATTAACCATTAGGATTTAAACAGAGTTTAAATTTCTACACCGTAAAAAAAAAAGTCCTAAAAAACAGTAATATTCTGGCAGCTGGGGCACCAAAATAATACCATAAAATAACAGCACAGAACTTTCCCATGAAAATACAGTTATTTCAGTAATGACAATACAGTCTTTTTCAAGTGCTTTTAAACATTAAATTAGGAACAATTTAATGTGATTGAACAATGAAATTACCTCTAAACAAGGTCAATGAATGCGGCAATATGAATAATAATACTTAAATGTACAGAAATATACAGTTAACAGTTGGTTTAAATAATAATGGATTGCATTCATATAGCACTTCATGAGACCCTCAAAGCGCTTTACAATTCCCCTCTGCCCATCACCAGTAGGTGGTAGGTGAAGAGTCTTGCCCAAGGACACAACGACCGAGCGTGTCCGAGCCGGGGCTCGAACCGGCAACCTTCCGATTACAAGGCGAACTGCCGACTCTTGAGCCACGATCGCCCTAAATAACAATAATTATTATTATTATTTGATGAAAAAAAAAGTTTATACGAATCATTTTATATATTTTTCCATAGCATTACATTTGAATTTAACAGTTAAATCTTTCAAATAACAGACAAATATTTGTGAAATTATGATGCATTTGTGAATGTTTTTAACAATCTAAATATGCACATGTAAAGACAAATACATTTAAAAAACAAGAAAATTATGTTTTATTACATTTACAGTGATTTTACGTTAATTTACATTTGAAATGTAAAATCACAGTCTATTTATGTAAATTTAATGATATTCTAGAAGAACAGTACAAAACTGTAAAATACACAGTAAACTACTTTTATATTACAATTTTTTTTACAGTGTAGAGAAGGTCTTGCTTATTTCAGCAAGATAACAACAAACCACATTTTGTATGTATTCCAACCGCACAGATCCATTTAAAATGATTTATTACAGCAGAACAACATAGTGGGAGTTGAGAAATTATCCTCACCTCAAAGAGGCACCATGAGGACAGCAGGAGGTGTTGTCAGTGGGAGAGAGGAATGTTTTTTTTTTTCCAACTGTCAGACCTATGACCTTTACAATAATACAAATTCTTCAGTCTTAGCGGGCGGAAATTTGACATTTTCTTTTTTTCCCTTTTTTTTGTCAGAGGACAGATGTGGAGGGTAAACAGACAAAGGAATCAAAAAATCTGAGAGAAGTGCAGCTGGAACACAAGAGGTATGAAGACCCTTTATATCTTATGTAAAGTTAACATAAAAGCACACAATTTGGAAGAAACGGTGCTGAGCCACTTGATGAAAGACTCACTCAATATTAAAAAAATGTTGAAACTAAATACAAACTACCCATGCAAGAATGATCCCAGTAAGATTAATAGTGTGTTTTTGTTCATTCCTTTTGGAACAAAACCAGTGTAGACTGGCTGGGTTGATGGATGTTAAGTGGCTGCAACTTCCACTATATATTAGTGGGTACAGAAGTTTAAAAAGCTGTCAAACACTTCCCGCTCACTGACATTTGGAGCCTGCAGGCATGTGGAGTTGTAAAATAGAATATTTGCAAGTTTTATGTGAAGCATTTTGTTAAGTTCACTATGCTTTGACAGGGTGAACGCGGTCTTTTTGGACAAGCTTGAAGGTCAAGCCAGAGGGAGCGAGAGAGAGCCAAAATTCGAAAGTACTCAGGAGGCAGAAAGTCAAGCCCCGTTGTCACACCTGAAACCAGATCCAGAACAGAGCTGCTCCGGCTGGACAGAAGAAGCTGGTGAGCTTAGACTGGACCTGTAAATAACGCTCATTGTTCTGTTTCTCATGCCTTTTTTTTTAGTCTGGCTCAGCACTGGTTAACCAAACCTAAATCGGACATTTGAGAAGACTTGCCCACTTCATCCTTTTTCAGTGGACTCTGACTGCCTGTTTAGTCTATGTTAGGTGTAGGTGCTTTACATGCTTCAAAAATGTAGGTAGGAAACTATGTGTGGTACGTTGTGATACTGTAGCTCCGGGCATTCAAAACCTGCTGAAACTTGTGCTTTTAGTAAGGGGGAGCCGTAAATGTGTGTGTGTCTCTATACTGTAAGTGTGAGTAACAAAGTATTTTCCACTTCTGCCTGGCAGTTAGCACGGATGATGGCAAATATCAAACACATTTAAATGTGTGACTTAGCAGACAGGGCACTGAGAGGATCAAAGCTTGACGCACGCAAACTTCTACTGTTTGTTATTACGACACTGGCAGTCTTCGAGGTAAATTCTCTACTTGCGCTGAAGCAAGGCAAGACTGACAGACTCTTGGCCTGGAGCCAGACAGATGTGCCAAGGGGCAATGCCGCCCTTATACAATTGTTCTGGATTGACACCTGACTGGATACAATGCAGATATGAATAACTCGTGTTCACAGCAAACAAAAGAAAACAGACTACCTATTGCATTTGAACATGTTCACCAAATGTGCGTTCTTTTTCAAATTATTGTGGTTAAAAACATTTATATTGTTATATTCCTAATATTTTTAACTATGATATATAGAGAGAAATGTATAATATTTTTAACGTATTTATTAATAAATAATACTCTCTGCAAATAGAAAGTGTACATATAATCTTTTAAAAAGTGAGTTACAACAGTGGGTGTCTGCAGCCCACTGTGAAACACGGTCGAGGCTCTGTCGTTGTTTGGGACTGCTTTTCAGCTAGTGGAGTTATGAACGCAGAAAATCTCATCAGATGGTCACACCCTAACTTTCTTTATTATTTGTTAGAGAATGTTATCCCATACAGAGTAACTATGTGGGATCATAATTTACAAAAAAAAAAAACCATAATGCTGTAAATAAATGAAATAATTAATTGAGACGTGGAGCTTTGAAACCATAAAGACATCAAGAAAATGTTTGTTGACATAACTCAGGCAACACGGCAGTTTTTCTCATATTACAATCGGACTTCGTAGGGTTTCAGATCAGGAGGCTATGTCCATGTTTTACATACAGTCTATGGACAATGCTGAGCACACAGCCATTTCAATAGTGTCATCTTTATTCAAACCTTCTGTGCCACTTTTCACCCCGTTGAAAGTAGTTTGCCTAGCGGTCCACTGGAGGGCAATCCTGAAACTCTCAGATTGACCTAACGCATGCCCTGTTGACCTCATATTCTGTTTTGAGTTAGACCACAGTGCACAGATGACAAAACTTGAACAAAGGACAAATAAGCTAAGATCTGTATTTGGTGTAATTGCTCTTGACAAAGGAAGGGCTAAGGATGTATTGGAATCTGGTATTGGTAGTAAACAGTGTCTTGTCCTACCACTCAGTTGCTTTTCATTCTTCGCTAATTGCTGTCTGAACACTAGCCACCAGCCCTATCTGCCAGATAGCCCGATGATCATGTCTTTCCACTCTGCCGGAACCTGTTTGGGTGAAGGCCTCTCCTGTCTGTCCCTCACTATTTGCCAGCCCCACTCATCAAAGACCATCAACTGAAAAAAAAAACCCACCGCCTTTTTCTCGACTTCGCCGATGAATGGTTTGGCGAAAGTGTGCTTCTTCTTCGCTCTTGTTTTTATTACCCAGTCCAATAATTTGTGGTGCAGACTGTGTTTTTACATGCAAATGATTAATTTAGGGAATGTCTGCAACCATTCATTGCTACAGATGGGAATGGAAACCAGCCTCGTGTAAGCTCTTACAATGTCACCATCAATGAGATTTATTAAAGAGAAGATCATTATATAAATTTTTTAGTCATGAATCTGCTATGTTTAACAATGATAATGCCCTATTATTACTGTGATAATCGGCGTCATCATACCCCAGCAGCATCATAATGAACGATGGGGGACTCGAGAGGAATAGTTGCTAAAGTGATCAGACAGGAGAGTCTCTATGCTGCCTGAAAGAAATGACTGTAAACATTGGAATCCCCCTTTCCTTTGTTTGACTATATTATTAACAAAATATCTAAGAAAATCAACATTTTGGGGATTGGCTCTAGAGCGTTTGGTAACCAATCATGTGTACAAATGTTCTGCAAAACAGATCGTGCTAGCTGAAAAAGAAAATATGAAAACATGGTATGATAAGGCCTCCAGCTATACATGAGAAGGAAAGAAAGTATATTTCAGGACAATCAAGGAGCCCTCTTTCCACAGGGGTCTCAAGAGAACAACAAATTAAACTTTATGTGTATTCTTTCCTGTGTGTTTTCCAGACCCACGGGCTGAGTATGACCATGCCCTGATGAAGCTCATCAAGAGCTTTCCAAACTGTGACAGAGACTTCCTAGAGGACATCTTTACCCAGTGTAACAGGGATTACGAGGAGGCGTCCACACTACTTATCAGCACACTGAGTTGAACTTCATGTATTATAATTTTTTTCCCCATAAACACAACAATTTACAACAGCTCCTACAGGCATCTAGAGAGAAAAGAGTTAATGAAGGAGCTGTTTGTCCTTAATTTTCTGTTTAACACTGTAGGTCATGGGCCAAATAAGCATATTTACTCAGGGTGCAGATGGTAGAGAATTGGCAAAGACAAAGTTTATCTACTTTGATGGTAGATCAGTATACAAAGCAGAGCTGACTACAATGCATTAGACTCCTTTGAAAACATACCTACATAGTATGTGCTCTATGGGATCTGTTTTTGATTATGCTATTAATCACTGAGTGTTTGGTGTTGTGTATCTGTCTGCATTTAGTAGTGAGTCATGTTGTGGTTTTGTCTTGACATCGAGTAGAATTGATGCTCGTTTTCACCAGTTTGGTTAAAGGTCATTGCAATGACTCAAAATCTTCAGCTCATATTTGGAGCTCTTGATTAAATCAGTGTGTGCAAATGGAAGAAAGCACTAGGAACATGCATGAAGCTTTTTGTTCTGTTTTATAATTAAAGTTGTGTGTAATGTATCTGTAGCAAGAAAATAATATTTAAGTATGTCATTTTTGACTTTAGAAAATTGTTCTGCCACATTGTGCCAGTCGGGACAGAAACGTTCTAACAGGCACATACAAAAATGACACTTTTCCAAAGAAGTCCAGTTATCCTTTCTTGAAGACAAGGTTTTTTGTAGAAAGCCTTTTTGTTATTAGTTTCAGTTCAAAGTCAAAGTTGTTTTTAGGGGGCTGCAGGGAAACACTGTTTGGTTGAATGTTCATCACTGTTTATATTCATGTGTTGTAGCCATTTAATCCCTTTGCTTCTCATCACTGTGTTACACAGTGGGCAGTGAGTTTTACTGCTGGTGCAGTAAAATTTAACCTCATAACATCAATGAACTGGACAGCACAGGTGGTTATCACCTGGTGGTGGCAACAAAAGAACAAAGGGCGTTGCTCTCAACACGAGGGGCTGAAAATCCCCTTTTACTAAAGCATGAAGTCATGAGGAGTGCTACAGAGTCATCCGGGAAATGTCTTCCCTTTGGAGAACACCAAGAAATCACATATTATTGCAGCAGTTTTACACTTAGTCATAAAGGTGATGCATTTAAATTTCAGTGAAAAATATTTACTGTGTGGTATACCCCTAAATAAACTCATCTATTTAAATCAAAGTCAGTACATTTTCATTTCTGTGTAGACAGATATTACAGTTTTGTATTGTGCATTTCAGTAGTATATCAAAAAAGATCACAGAGACATAGAGCAGAAAGCTGCTCATATTCTAATTTATTTACTGCTAGCAAGTGAGCTAGCAGTCACACATTCCTTTGCTGGTACAATTGTCATAGTAAGAATATCAAATCATGGCAAGGCTCATTGGCTAATGACTTGTTACTGACAAGTCATTAGCCAATGAGCAAGTGTAATATACCATTGATAATCCTCCTTTTTGAAAGGACAGATTTTTTTTTATTCAATATGATTCAAAATAAGTGACCAAGATATAAACTTAACAGCAAAGTGTTTACAGAGGTAAGGAAAGAAGACCCTTTTTTTTTTTGCAACCATAGCTATTGCCCTGTGGATTTCAGGAAGAATGCAAGTTTCAGGCTCTTCTGCACTGGCCTAATTTTTTCCAACCAGGTAGCTATGGTCATGTTTTTTCACTGTCTATGCAAGCAGCTCAAGCAAACAACAGATCCCCAGATCAGTTCAGCAGCAGGTGAGTTCAGATCACCCCATTCAAAGTGAATACGAATTGAGAGTGTTGAAGCCTGAAATGCATCCACGTAAATCCTGCCTAAGCGTCATTATATTTGCTGCATTCTCTCCAGGCAGCTCCAGCATTTAAACCACACAGGGTATTTCCAGTTGTGTGAATGCCGCATTGCAGTACGCATATTTATAAATAGAAAGAAATATGCTCTGCCTAAAATGTATTATTTAATTAACAAAACGTTATAATTCACTTGTAGAACCACAAAAGATTGCAACCACTCAATCATATTTTTTATTTAATCCCAAAATCGGTTTTCTACAACAGACTGTGTTAAAGGCTGCTTAGAGGAACAGCTGGATTAAAGTTTTTTTTGTTTGAGTGCCGGTTAATTCTGGGTGGGGAATGATGAGGTTAGATCATAATGTGCAGCAGTCACAAATACAGTAAGAGAAAATGTTTTTGGAAAGCCTCGAGGCCTTTTGAGTGTATCACTATCAAGAAAACAGGAAAAATCTTGAAATGAACTGGGTATGTACGTGTCTGTGTGGGTGAGAGGTGGGGAAACACCACTTATATGTTGCCTAATCAATACAGTTCAGTGAACATCTGGGAGCTGATGAGACACTGGTGTGGGAAGGTATCGGGTGATGTCTCCTCAGGCTGTGTGGATCTCTTACGGGACTGTTCGCTCACATCAAATGTAAACAGCAGAGAGCAGATCATAGCAGTACGTTTACAGTTACAGTTATGTTTTCTAGACCAAAACGTAAAATAGATGGATGTGGAATGATTTGTTTTACTTTGGAAAGTAATAAATCAGTCAACCTGCTGCTTGGAAAAGAAACTGGATGTTTTTTTTCTGAGTTGCAGGGTCGTGCACTTTATGATATCATATATAGGGAAACATTGGGTATTGGGCAATCTTTGTGTCTGCTGCAATGAATTAATGTCTGTTTAAGACTGGCCTCTTGAGAAAGAAAAAAAAAGGCAGCGGCATTAGTCATTCGTTCAGACAGCTGAAAACAACTGTGTCTATATTCAGTGCCAAAGCAGAAGGTAGCGTGACTTTTATATTAGAGAAGGGTGCTTGGATGAATGGATGGGCACGCAGAGTGCATGACTTCAGCTCCAAAGACATGTCAGGTTGGTTCACACTTTTGACAAATATCACGGGAAACACCAGAGCAAAACAGAAAGTTAATTAGGGAGAAAATTTTACCCAGCTGTTTGGTCGGCCAGTTTATATGTAGAAAACGTTTCTTACATTTAGTCACAACTGAACTCCGTGTTTAGCTGATACACTGTAACTAAAACAGATTAGCCAGTCAGTCATATAACAATTACGTCTTTAAAGGTATTGTTTGAGTTACCCTTGAAGAGGTAAATATTTTGCCCAGGAGTTGGAGATCCTCCTGGTCATCTAGGGCCAATGGCCCTAGATGTATGTATATGTTCTCCATGTGCTTGGCTGGTTTCCTCCCACAGTCCAAAGACATGCAAGTTTGGTTAAATGGTAATTGCAATTTGGCCATTCTAGCTCTCACTCTCTATGTTAGCACAGCTTTGAAATGATAGACTCTGTATAAAATAGATGTAGGCTCCATTACTGAATTCATGTTGTGAAGTAGTTTTTGGCTCTAGATGTGAAGGAGAAATCAAGGAACACTGCATGCACATATGGTAGCAACTTGTCAGTCACCACCTAGAAGCATACCTCACTTTATTGTCCTTTGTGAAAAATAAAGATTTAATGTAGACCATCATTTGCAAAATGAACATGAATAATAAGTTGTATTAAGTAAGACTAAACTAGTGACTGAGACCACAAACTCACCAGGAAATTGTTTACTAAGGTCAAGGATTGTTTCAGTGTAAGTAGCATATAGGTCTGAAAAGTGAAACAAGTGAAGAAGTACCTTAAACCTGTATTCTTTCAAATGGCCAGCAGAGGGCAACTCCTCTTGGGTAAACAGTTGTGGACTCCTCTGCTCTGTAATCTCAGTAAACATTCCTTCCTCAGTGATTTCAATTATCATTTCATACAACATTATCATGTTGTATGAAATGGAACGTAATGCTTATTTTGTAATTTATGCTCATTATAAGGTGACATTTATTGTATTCTATCTTGTTAACTTGTCAGTCAAAATACCTACACAATGGTGACACCATGGAAGTCCACCTTTTATATGCAGCATATGGTTTGACCAGTGTCTACTGGATGGATGGATGATGGATGGATGGATGGATGGATGATGGATCATATCTTAGCCCTGCAGGAATTCAGTAACAGTGCCATATTCTCGTTCAGTGGTCTTCACTTGGTTACTTCAGTTTTTAAGGCAGATTAAAACTGTAGGGTAGAGTGTACCATACAGTATAAAGTGTACAGTTGAATTGAAAAACAGAAGTAGCATGAGTATCATTAAAGATAAAGATTAAATTATGATTACGATGCAGACAAAGTTGTAGAATGACAGCTGACAAACTGATAACTTCCAAGGCCACTCCCAATAAAAATGAAAATAAGAATTAAAGTTCAACCATAAAAACCAGAAATAAGAATAAGAAATAAGAACTATACATGAAATACATGAAACTGTTTTTTTTTTGTTTGTTTGTTTGTTTTTTACATATATTGTGTTTGTCCACATAGCATGTTATAATGTGGGTACGAAAGCAGGGAAAGGGACCCCAATCCTACACTTTAATTTTATTTTTTAAATGCCTCACATGGCAGTGCAGGGCCCATTTAAAAGGTGTGGCTAAAAACCTGTAAAACATTTACCTTATCATAAGTCAGAAGTGGCAGCCTTATTTTGCTGCCTCCAAAAATACACTGTTATGTAGTTTTCATGCCTGATTGGCTTTAGCTCATGATACGCAGTGACACTGTTTTAGTAATCCGATCACAGTAAATCTTTGCATAACTTTAACCTTGTAATTTCAGTCAACCAACACAACACATAACCTCAACCACAGCCCTGATAGCTTCATAAAAAGACTCCTATGAGTCATTTTGGCTGTGACAAATGACCTACTTGGGACTATAGGTATGAATGCATGTTTCTGATCCTTGTGTGTGGAACAATTGTTTTTCAAGAGCAGGAGGAGATCAGAAACAGACAAAGGCTTGTAGCAGGGGAGGTCTGGTCCAGCAGGAGAGAGGAAGAAGGGGGCAGGTGCAAGAGCAAAGGGATTCTGTCCCAGAGCTTCAAAGCAGAGAGTTTTTTCCAGCATATAATTCAAATTGCACAAAAGAAACACATGTTTTGACACACATGTGCTGAGATGATACATGTAGAGGTAAATACGCTAAACTCCCACATCACTCCCACTGGAGTGAGGGATACTGATCCTTTCCTGTCTGGTTGCTGGCGTTGGTATACTGTTATTGTTGAACAGAGATGAGTCAGAGAACACTGTGTGCACAGGAAGAACTGCCTTTTCACTCTCATGCTAATACTCTTCATGCAGGTCTTGGGTTTCTGTTTGTTGGCCGCTAGGTGTGTACTGCAAGCCTGCATGCATTTGTGTGTGTGAGTGAGTGACTCCAATGATATCAGATATTTATTTGAATTACTTCAAAGCCTTGAACTTCAGATTTATTATCTACATGCATTTCTGTAAGGCTTCCCAGATGTTAAAATTTTAGTCTGTTTAAATAGGGGGAATTTACACAAATTTTCAACTCCATTCTTATTCTTGGACTCTGCTAGAGCCATTTTGCATCTTTCACAGTTCAAAATAATCATTATTATACTGAGCCTTGGTGCAGCCCATAGACAGTATATAAAAGATGGTTGTACATAGGATAACATCATTCATTGGTTAGTGAATTTCTTTTATGAAACCTCAAGCTATTTTTGCCATTACCATGCTGTTGTTTGGAGTCCAGACGTAATGAGCAAGGGGGGATCTAAGTGTGAAGTACTACAGGAAAATTACATTCTCACTGGCCAGCTTGTGACTGACAAGTTGTTAGGCAATGGGCATACCCTGATTTCCTAATTTATCTACCTTTCTGACACTCGTAATAAGCATAATTTACAAAATGAACCTAATGTTGCATTCTGCACAATATGAGAGTAGCAATTGGCACCAGAAAGTGTTTACTGAAGACAGATACGGAAGAGCCCGCAATTATTTTCCCATAGACTTTAAATCTATTGTAATGACTATGAGTCTTTTGCAGCTCTTGCCATAAGCCTTTTGTCCTTGTACAATCATTATAAAAAAAATTCACCCGCATTGCTGCCAATAAGTTGAACTTGTTTCTGGTGGGTGTTGGACTTCAATACGCCTGCCCTTTGTAATTATCATCCATTTGTCATTTTCATGGATAGAATTTCATGGAGCGAAAAGTGGCAGAAAGCTTCCACTGGCCTCAGAATCTCATATTTGCTTTTTGCAGTTGATATGGTTCTGTTGGGTTCATCATCAGCTTCAAAGCCAAGTATGAAGTGGTAGGAATGAGAATCAGCATTTCAGTACCCTCTTCTCAAGAACGGCTCCCAAATGTCCTAAACCAAAAAGCAGAGTCCAACTTCACCCAGGCGGTTGGAACTGGTCAGGACTGAGGGAACTGGTCCAAACCAAACAGGGAGCAAGCGAGTCCGAAAACAAAGAAAGTCATGGAGGATGACACCATAGCCAGCAGTGCAGGCGGGGCAGTTTTAGAGGCTGCCCGTGGGGTCAGGGGCGGCGACAGTGCAGGTAATGGGGCTGACCGCATGACCATCGGTAGAGACGGAACAGTTCAGGAGGCTGAAGGAAAGAGAAACACTAGGAGCACAGACCTCTGGCTCGAGTGGAGCAGGACCAGATGGCACAGCACAGACCTCTGGCTCGGGGGGAGCAGAACCAGACAGCGGAGCACACACCTCTGACTTGGGCAGAGCAGGACCAGGAGGTTAAGTGCAGACCTCTGGAAACTCTCTGTCTATGGACAGGAACAGGTGCAGGAACATGCTGGACAGCAGCTGATCCCACCCAAAGAACTGACCTGGATGCTGGGACGGACTGGGTCTCCGCTGGCCTCATCCTGTGAACTGGAATAGCTGCAGGGACTTGCTGAACACCAGCCACCCCCACCAGAGGAACTGGTACGGGTGCTGGAGAGAGCTGGGTCGCCCTGGGAGCAGGAACAGGTGGAGGAGATGGCTCAGGTGGAAGAACAGTCTTAGAAACATGCAAAGGTGGGGCCCAAAGTCTTCAGAGGGAGTTCCAGAGGGCAGACAGTCATAGTAATCACAAGCTTGGAAACAGAACCAGTCTTTTCATATTCTAGCACAAGTTCAAAGTAATCAGTCTTCAAAAAGGATAATTCAGTGTCCTTGGAAGTGAGTAGCTTGGGGAAGGAAAACATTGACTTTAGGGTCACTAGCCCAGCCTCTTTGCAGACTGATTTAAAATAAGGCAAATAATCGGCTGATTCGGATACACATTGCACTGGTTCAGGGTTGTGTTCAGAAATGAAGTCTCCTTACCTCATGGAGGGAATAATGGATGGATGGATGGAGAATTAACCTCACTGTCGCCCATTAAAAGATTCAAGTTCAAGGCACTTCTACTTCACTTTCAGATAAGAAGACTATATCCAACTTTCATATACACTCTACTGTACAGCAGAAACAAGCTGTTCTTGTTCACTCCCCATCTTAAAGTTTGCAGTTGCAAGGAGAAGGTTTAAGCAGCAGGTGGGCCGGAGCTGTTCTTAAGATTCCCAAATTAAGCATGTCTACAAAGCCAAGAGTAGAAAAAAATGGTGACAAACAAGCAACATTAGTAGTCTGAAGCCTGAGTTTTTGGCACACAGATATTATTTGTACACATACTGACCACATTATTTGAAACTTTAGCCATGTTTAATATGAACATCCAGCACTGTAACTATGTATTTAAAAAAAAATAAGGAAAACATAACAGGCCCACTTTTAGGAATTAAGTTGAGGTTTTTGTTAGAATGTCTTTCTTTCCAGTTGTTTTACCTTCAAGCAGTTGTCAGAGGACCACCCAGCCATTGTTTCGGAGGATGAGCTGTCCCCGAAGGAAGACCATTACCTCAGCAAATGGCAAAGCTACACAGACTAACACACACAAGCATGGATGCAGAGGCCTTCAAACATTTGGGAGACTCAGAGCTGGGGGATTCCCAGAGGGTGGTTCACAGTCAGAATGAGATCACTTCATGCTGTAGTGCTCCACACACACACTCACACACCCCCAAACCTCTGGGTGAAAAATACATTGAAATATGTGCACTTGAGATACACCCCGACAGTCATACACAGCCATAAAATTCTGAAGAATATTAAATATCGGTTTGAAAAACATAAAGCATTTTGATATGTTGGAAAACACCTCCATTTGTTTTTATGGCTCTGGAGATTGGTTATATGAAAGACTATTTCACATCAAATTACAGTGTGAGCTCATGCGTGTTAAGGTCACACATCAACTTTGCTTTTCTGCTGCAGAACTGCTGTCTGCAGGCACAGGAAGGTGAATCTGCACTTCCAATCAGTCAGCCAGAAAAGAAAGAAAGAAGCACTGTATCAGAAGCTTGTTAGCTAAATTGCATAACTCACACTCGAGAAATTATGTAAATTGCAAAACACGCAATATAAGGTCACATAAAAAGGTTAGAAAAAGAATGATAACTGTACTGGCATATTCAGAACTGCAAGCTATGCTAATAGCAACAAGACTAAAAGTTTGTATCCATGCCGGGATCTCCTTAAACGGTTCAGATTGTAAATAAATTATAGATATAGCTGCCATGCTGTCATCTATCATTTTCAGGATTTTGCAGCATTGATGTTTTGTATTTTTATCTGTTTGTTTGTTTTTTATTGTTGTTGTTTTTTGTTTGTTTGTGCATTTGTCCAAATATGATCAAGAAAATCATAAACATAAATAATGACAGTGGTCAAAATGATAAAACATAAGATTTGTCACTGTTAAGGAATATTTCCTCCCCTCCGTCTCCAAGTGTATACTAGTAGGAGATCAGGTGAATGTTGGGGTTCTCTCTCTCTAAAACTTTAATGCATCTTCAGGCAGCTGTTGTGAATTACACTGCACTACATGAATGACACTGAATTTAGCTGAAGGCACAAGTTTCCATTCTGAATAGTGTCTTTAAATAATAAAAAAAAATCAATTAAAGTTCAGTCAGCTTATTATTTCAAATTAGAAAAGCTATTGATTATAGCTTGTAGTTTAACATATCATTTCACAACACTATTATTACACTATCAATAGAAAACTTTAAACAAAATCTCAGAGACCACAAACCTCTGCCAAGGCAGTATTTACTTTCAAGGAAATAATTTAGTATTTTGTATATATTCATTTGGTTTTCTTTGTTCTTTTTAAACATACGTTAAGACGTTTATAATGCAGTAAATGAGGAAAGGGAAGCGGTACACATATTTACTTTAATTACAGAAACCTTCTGAAACAGGTATTAATTTGTAAATAACTGGAGATTAATGACCACTGCTTATGAAATATTATACTGCAGTATATTTCTACCTAGGCAGCTCATTTACTTTCTCTTGACAATATTTTCTTTAAACATAGAAGACATTGTGAGGTCAACCTGAAACATAAAAGTGAGGTCAGAGGTCAAATCTGACATGACATTTGGACACAAACTATAATGTGATGTTTAGAATCCCCATATAACAATATCATTTTATAAATATTACCACTACAAATAAAGGACGTGGATAAAAGACATTTTATGAAAATTTGACCTTATTTGACCTTGAAGAAGAGGCCAGAGGTCCAAAGTAAGTGATATTTAGAATCCTCATATATTGTTCCCTCTATGCCTAAATGCAAAAAATGGCAGTAAGCTCTGTTTAGCATTGTTATCAATTTTACCTTCAGATCAATCTTTTGATCTTTAAGGAGAGGTCAGAGGTCAAATAAGAATTGCTATTTTAAATCTTTATTGTATGTTGACAACATACACCCCATTTGTAAGAATCATACTGTCTAGGTTATAAGGCTTTGTCAGTTTTCAACCAATAAATCATGAAGTTGACCTTCAAAAATTTTAATTGTCCATTAACGTGAGCCCACTGTACACACCTACAAAGTTTTATCAGAATTTGATTTGCAGACAGAAAGAATAACACACAGACACATTAACATAAAATCAAATTTTTTATTTTTAAAAATCACACTGTCCATACACTACTATTTTGAACTCTAGTCTCTAGTGATATAAATGAATAAATTGTACTGTTCAGTTTGTACTGCTGCTCATTCCTATGCAATATCCCATCTGCCCCCCCGTCACATTCCTGTTTAAGATTTTCTTTATTTAATCACTAGTGTGTACATAGATTTATATATACGTATATATATTTAGTCAGTTAACTGGAAATCTCTCTCTTTTTTCTTTTACTACATCTTGTTAATATTTTGCTCTTGATTTTTCTATTTATTTTTTTATTATTTTATCTTTTTTTCTTCTAATGTACCATTCTGCTGAGTGACTGTCTTCTGCTCGTCAACTACATTTCATTGCAATGTTGACCCTGTGCTAACTTGCATATGACAAATAAAACTGAAAACTGAATAAATAATAAAAAAAAATTAATAATCTAAGCATATGCATGCAGCAGTGTTGTGTTGTGTAATGTTGTGTAGTGATGTCTCGATAAAAAAAGGTTTTCTTTGTAAAGTTTTTTAAGATATCAGCTTCCTAAAATACACCACAATACACAGAGTTGGCGGGGGGGGGGGCTGCATTTGTAAAACATCAGCAGCAATGGTTCTTCCCAGAAACAAAATCCTGGTTACACTGGCTAATCCACAGACCTCACTGGACAACTTGCAATGGGACTATTTCTTCAGTAGAAAGTAGTTCCAATGAAAACTGTTCACAATGAGGTCTGTGGATTATCCTGAGCAACCAAGACATTCTTTCTAGAAATAGATGTTCCACTTAAGTTTTTCAATTGTAATTTTTCAACACTTTAAGCACCGCAAGCAGAATTCCAGTCACCTCCATTGTATCGGGGGTGGTGATGGAAAACTCGCTGGATATTTCAAAACTTCAGTACATAAAACCAAAACTATCTGCATCGTTTGCTGTAAGTAAGATGTTTTTAGTGTTAGTTTGTGTGTGTGTGTGTGTGTATGTGTGTGTGTGTTACTGAAATACTGACCGTTTAAATTATTTGTACCTAATGTGTCAAGTTGTAACTGGCTGCGTTTGGCCAAAGATACAACAAAAAATGATTTACGGATCCAGGAGAGAAGTCTGACACTGTGCAGTCTGGTTTTGATAACACCCTTCATGCTCCTGTTAGACTTTACTTTTGGGGCGTTGTGGTGTGAAGTCTTTACTAACTGTCATAAAACATTTCCTATGGTGAGGAATGAGAGGTATATTTCAGGGTGCTGCTAAACCTCAGACTGACCTGGGAAAAGCATGCTAGTCGTGGAACTCAGTCATGTAAAGATCAGCTAAAAATGTTTGAACACATGTATTCAAATAGACATACACAGGAATGTGTGCATGCAATGTGCAAACGGGCACTCCTGTTCTTACTTTGTATCCCTCCTCCCTCACTCTCTTTCTCACACATGCACACACGCACATAATATGCACTCACAAACAATGTCAAACCACTACTGAGTCACTTTGCTTCCTGAGGGAAAAATTGGCTCCACAAGGAGGGCAGTGAAGGCACTCCTCGCCTGTTGGCCGATAGCGCTGACAGCAGCACATGTCTTGTGTGTTCCCATACCCTGTGCTCCACTCTGCTCACACGGCATTCGCGCCCTCAAAATGTGAAGTACTTTACAAAGAAGAAATAGGCAGATGGTAAGATTTTTTTTCCATCATGCAACAACATCCTGATTTGGATTAGATTCTTTCTGCAGCAGAACATCACATTTTCAGTATTTAAAATATTTTCACAGTACTATGTACTGGGCGGCATGTACAGTGGTTAGCATTGTCGCCTCACAGCAAGAGAACATTCTGGGTTTGGCTTTGGGCCTTTCCCTGTGGAGGTTGCATGATCTCCTTGTGACTATGTGGGGTTTTTTTCCCAGACATCCAAAGACATCCATGCAAGGTTAACTGTTTGTTTTAAACTGGTCTAAATGTTCATATTGCATTAGTCACAACATTAACCTGTCCAGGGTGTAGCGTTCATCTCAACCAATGACCCTAGGCATGGATACACAGCTCTCCCAAGCCTGGTTATATAAGCGTACAAGAAAATGTATGGGTCATATATTATACACATGTTCCTGGCTATTAATTTACTAGTTGATAAAATGGGAGCAAAAAAAAATCTGATTAGGGACTAATCTTAAAGTCATAAAAAAACATGAAACAATCAACATCTGATGCTAAGTACACATTGTATGTGTAGTTAAGAACCATTTGAGTCTTTAATAATTAAATCATATTTGACATGTTGGGCAGCACCATGGTGTGGTGGCAGTGGTGCTGGCTCACTGCAAAATGTTTCTGGGTTCAAGTCCACCATGTGGCCAGGGACTTTCTGTGTGGCGTTTGCGTGTTCTCCCCTTGCGGGAGGCGGGGTAAAGCCTGGGACAGGTCGTCTATAAATCAGTCAGGGCTCTAACATTTGAAAACGTATGTAAACATGCTAATTTTTTCCTGACAAGGTTGCAGTTACTTATTATCAGCAGATTAGACATGCGAACCCTCCCATCTCCTACGAATATGTAGGACTATTTTCTTCCATTTGTGCTATCTCTCTTAAATTAGAAATATCCTGTCTCAGAGTGATGCTGAAAAACTAGTTCATGCATTTATTACTTCTAGGCTGGACTACTGTAATTTATTATTATGAGGATGTCCTAAAACCTTGAAAAGCCTTCAGTTAATCCAAAATGCTGCAGCAAGACTACTGACAAGGACTAGAAAGAGAGAGCAGATTTCTTCTTTATTGGCTTCCCTTCACTCGCTCCCTGTTAAATCCAGAATTGAATTCAAAATCCTGCTCCTCACATACAAGGTCTTAAATAATCAGGCTCCATCTTATCTTAACTCTTAATCCTCCCTTAATTATGCTGCAATAGGTATAGGCTGCTGGGCTATGATGCATTGAGTATTTCTTCTTCAGTCATGTGTTAATAGACCTCTCTGCACTGAATCATACTTGTTATTAATCTCTGGCTCTCTTCCACATCATGTCTTTTATCCTGTCTTCCTTCTCTCATTCCAACCAGTCGTGATAGATGGCCACCCCTCCCTGAGCCTGGTTCTGCTGGAGGTTTCTTCCAATTAAAACTGAGCTTTTCCTTTCCACTGTGCAAAGTGCTTGCTCGTAGGGGGTCATATGATTGCAAACAGTAGCTAACAGTGACAAAAACAGCAGCACTACTGGCAGTTTAGCATATTCCCAAGAGCTCCTGTACCGGAGCTTTTTCAAGGCCTACTGGCAGATTCCCTTGTCTGTGGAGTCCAAGGAAAAAAACGGCCTTCTCCTCTTCGTATGGTTTGAAGCAATTTGTCACATTTGTGTTCGGCTTGTTTGTAGCCCTAGCCACCTTTCAACGCCTCATGGAACAGATGCTGCACTGGTAAGCTGCTTATGCTGCTGCTTTTTTGGATGACATCATCACCTGAGCAGAGCATGTGCAGTAGGTGGCTGCAATCTTAATAATGTTAAGTCTTTTATTCTTACAGTTTTATGCTTTTGCATGCTTTTATTGTGACATTTGTTTGACTCCTCATCCCCCTTATCACTAATTTTACACAACTGTGAAAGTTCATGCCCTGGAAAGACTCTGCCATTGACAAATCATTGGCCTTCACCGAAGGCCAATAAGAGGGTCTGGCAGGAGGATTAGAGCGGAGTCATTGGGTGGTGAATGTTTTATTGTTTTTATATATTTACATTTTTGTTTTCCCTGGCCAGGGTTGTTTTATTGCTTGCTTTTATGTTAAATAAATTGTATTTTAGTTTTATTTCTCTACTGCCTTGGCTCCCCCACTGCTCGTCCTGTTTTAGACGGGTTTCCCTTCTGATAGAACCGTGTGACGAAAATGTCTCAAGTAGAATCTTTGGGTATGTGTACTTGTACTTGAGTATTTCTAACTGTTAATTCTTCTATTTTACAAGAATTTCTCTACTTTCTACTACTTACATTGTCAAAACAGGCTTGCTACTTTAGGCTTAAGATCTTTAAGGGGTTTTTCTCTTTATTATTGTAGTTGTCTCTTCAGCTCTGCCACCTCGAATCTGGCCTCCTGTCTCTTTTTTGATATCACTGTCTCCAAACCACACATTGTAGCAAGTGTCTTTACCACCTTTAAAATCTTCTGTGAAACACCATAGCAGACCTGAAGCCATATTTGTGCTTTGCAGCATACTTTACTTGCACACGGTTGCTGAATGTACATACAAACGGCTGCAGCAGCCACTTCTCCAACGGTGACAGCGAAGCTGGTCCATCGGTCGGCCGCGTGGCAAGCAGTAGCGGCGTGGCATTGGGGCGGCGTGGCTCACGGGCAGCCAGGTGTGCATCCGGCGCACGGGACCACGAGGTGCTCCGGCCTCAGGTGGAGGTGAGGCTGGTCTGGCCCTCATGCCGACCTCGGGCTTACATTCAGGCTCCGCTGGCACGGGAACCTCCATGTCCTCGTGCGACTCCTCCACTGTTCGGGGCTGAAGCAGCCCCTCGTGCGGCTCCTCCACGCCTCGCGCGCCTCCTTCACCACCGGAGCCGTGGACCCACGCGTGCCTTCTCCACCACCGCCGGTAGGTGCTGACCCTTGCGCAGCTCCTCCACTTACGGCAGGCGTGGACCCTCGCGCACCTCCTCCACCACTCCCGGCTGAGCAGTTCGCGGACACGGTAGTTGCTGCCCTCCTCCCTGGAGCCGGGACAGGCGCAGGCACCTGCCGGGCACTAGCCACTCCCACCCAAGGAGCGGAGACGTGTGCGGCTGCAGACTGCGTCTTGGCTGATCGCACCCTGGGGGCTGGCACGGGTGCCCCTTCACTGCCAACGCCGTTGGGGAACGCCGGTGGGAGCGGCAGCGGTGACGGCCTGGACCGGATCCGAGCGGCCAGCTACTCAATCAGTGCCAGATGACGCCCGGTCCGGTCTTTCAGCTCTTCCCGCCAGTGCCGTGACACACTCCCTCTTCTTTGCAGTGTATACTTCTACGTCTTTAGGCTCTCTTCCACTTGCTTACTACTACTCTCTATTCACACTGTTGCCAACAGTGTTGGTCAAGTTACTTGAAAAAAGTAATTCGTTACTAATTACTGATTACTGAATAGAATGTCAGCCCAATTCTATTTTTTATGCATTATCCATCACATAAAATTGAATCAAATGGAAACCTTCTTTTTAAAAATTGTTTTATGAGTTTAAATCTTTTAATTTTATGCACATTGCTTTAAGCAAAAATTAAATTATATGCAACTGTCTTTGACTTGAAGAAATTTGTTTAACATTTAAACCTATTTTCTGCATATAAAATACAGTAATGTTTTGTGTTTACACTCACTCCTTTAAATAGATGTAAAAACACAGCAAAAAATAAATAAAATCAAAGATTCTCTAAGTCCTGTCACTCTTGATATATTTTCACCTGTTTAGCAGGAGTGGAGCCGGTGGAGGTTTGCCTAGTGCCTCAGCGGTCATGTCAGTGGGGGGATCCGGGGTTCTCTAGCATATCAAGACTATCTCTCCACACCATTACATATTCCATATGTACGGGGTATGACCCCCCTTGGTTGTGGCACGTGGATACTTCTTTAAGACACTCCAGCTCGCCCGGCCACGCCCCAGAGCTCTCGTATAAAACAACTGTGTTGTGCGTGTGAGTGACTTTTCTTCAATAGTGCTGTGTGTGTCTGCGTCCGTCCGTCAGGAGCCTGTTTTGGCAGCCTCCCTGGGCGCTAGCCTCTCCCCTGTCATTTCCCTTAGCTTAGTCTCCCTTAGCTGGTTTCCCTCAGCCCCGATTCCCCTTAGCTTTCCCTCGGCCCCAGTCTCCCCTAGTTGGTCTCCCGTGGCCCGGTTCCTTCGCCGATTGAGCTGGCATCTGTGTGTGTGGTGATCAGGCTGTGTTCCCTCAGCGTCTTGCCCGCTTCGCAGGCTTCGCGCCGCTGGGACCTCGCTGTGCTTCGGCCGGCAAGTGAGCATTTTACGGTCTGTTAGCCTGTCTGGCGGTCCGCCACAGCCAGCGGGACTCTGCACGTTCTAGGAAGATCGTGCTTGGTTTTTCTAAAAGCATTTAAATGGCTTCCCCCGTCTCATGCCTCTCAGGCTACTATGGGGAAAATCGCTGCCACTGGAGAGGAGACCAGATAGGCAGGCCATGGGCTGGGTCCCTTCCCACACCTGTCTGCTGATTCACTGCTGGCCCCTCCCTCAGCGTCCCTCCCATGGCTCCGCCTTTGTGAGGCCTGGGCTGGTGGAGGTTGACAATCAGGAGGCGATTCTTGAAGAAGACAGTGCGGAGCGGCTGCTCAGTGCTGGGGATGGGCCCTCGGGTCACGTCCCTGCTGCTGCTGAGGCTGCTGCTACCGGCTGTATTCCTCTGGCATATGGCCCGTGGTTTGCCAGCTTACGCACCACTTGGACCTCGCTGTGTCCGACACATCAGCCAACGAGTGAGTGTTCTCCAGCCCGCAGCACCGACTCCTTGCCCAGCATGGGGCCCCCGGCATGGGCCCCTCAGGTGCATGAGCTGAGCCTTATGTTTGCTCCAGTGTCTCATTCAAGCTGCTCCCCTGTCTGTGAACAGCGTGGGGCGGCTGCTGGGCTGGGTACGGACCTTGGGTTTTCATCCTTGGCTAGGCTCTTCTCTCAGCGGCTGCGCTGCTGCTGCAGGCTGTGTTCCTCTGGCGAGACTCTCTCTCCCTGGCACTGTGTCACTGCTTAGTGCCAGGCGAAGATCTGTCACGACTTGGCTTCTCCAGCTGGTGGCTCCCATCTGGAGCGTCGTCCGCATGTTGCGGATTTCTGTCACGGCGATAGCCAGCTACCGTGCTCGAGTGGCTTGGTAGGCTGTGCTCCAATGGCGTATTGCTCACGTTCGCCGGCTTACACGCCAGTCGGACCTCGTTGTGGACAGTGAGAATTCTCCAGCCTAGTGTAGTCAGTTTTCTGTCTGGAATGTTGCCCGCAGTGCGCTGTTCACACAACCAGCGGGGCTCCTGTCATTGCACGAGCGAGGCGGCTTCCCGGCTCTGACTGCTGCTACTGCTGCTGCCGCAGCTGCAGGCTGTGTTCCCCTGGCGTATTGCCCACGCTTCGCCGGTTTAATGCTCCAGTTAGACCTCACTGTGTCTGATACATCAACTTGCGAGCGTGTGTGTTCCAGCCTGCGTTACCGGCTGTGCATAAGTGTATCGTCCCCGAGTTCACTCTTGCAGCTCCCCTGTCTGTGGACAGTGCTTAGCGGCCGCTTGGCCTTGGGGCGACCTTCGAGTCGCATCCCTAGCTTGGCCCTCCACTCCAGCAGGTGCACTGCAGCTGCAGGCTGTGTTCCCCTGGTGTGTTGCCCGGATTCACCGGCTTACGCACCAGTTGGGCCTTGCTTTGTCTGATACCTCAGCCAGCGAGTGAGTGTTCTCCAGTCCGCAGCGCTGTCTCCCTGTCTGGCATTGCCCGCTTCTTGCAGGGTTGCGCAGCCAGTGGGGTCCCCACTCAGCGGCTCAGTGAGCTACGCTTCCTCTCCTCACTCTGCTCCTGGGACTCTGGGTTCCACAGCTGGAGATCCTTGGGAAGCATGCAAGTGGGCTCATCCTAGCTGACCGCCCGTGCTTTCTGGCATGCTAACCGCGTTTGACCTGCTACTGCAGACTGTATTCCCCTGGCGTGTTGCCCGCTTTGCCGGCTTACACGCCAGTCAGACTGCGCTGTGGTGAGTGAGAGTTCTCCAGCCTGTCTTTCTGTGGCATGTGTATGTCGGTACATTTGTCAATGGTTCATTGGCACCTTCACTCTCGGCGGTTCGGTTGCACTGTCTCCTCGCAGGGTGTCTTACAGAGTTACCCCGTAGATATGGAATATGTAACGGTGTGGAGAGATAGTCTCGATATGTAAGAGAACGTACGGTTACTGTGTAACCTGGGTTCTCTTAGTGAGAGACTCTCCACCGTCAGGCTGCTCGGAGACGCGTTCCGATCAAACTATCACCAATGTCACGTCTGCACAGCTGGTTTATACGTGAGCTGTGGGGCGGGGACGGGTGAGCCAGGTTGTCTTAAAGAAGTATCCATGTGCCACGACCAAGGAGGGTCGTATCCCGTACATATGGAATATGTAACTGTGCGGAGAAATAGTCTCTCACTTAGGCTACGTTCACACTGCAGGTCTTAATGCTCAATTCGATTTTTTGATCAAATCCGATTTTTTTGTCTGCTTGTTCACACTACAAATAAAATGCGACAGCAAACGCACTTTAGTGTGAACCTTCAAAGCGGCCCGCATGCGCAAAAGAAGACATCACACACAACATGCTCTGTTTAGACCCAGAGCAAACAATATTGTTTGACTGATGGCCCTTAATATAAAGACCCAATTTTTGCTTTAAGTTATTTTGTTATTTACAAATAACCTAATAATTATCCTTATTGCTGTTTTAGAGAGGAGCGGTGCTTCAAAGGATAGTTGCAGATTCCTGTCAAAATCTGCAGATTATACAGTATAAATAAAATGTTCACGTTTCTCCAACGTTGTCTTCCCAACAGTTTCACTGACATCTACGCTGGATGGCCAGGAAGCGTTCGGAATGTCTTCTCGTGCGCTTCTCCGGCGCTGATAATTGGCGTCTGTCTTGTGTCAGTGACATAAAAGACGGATTTAATGTGACATGACCAGCAGTCACTTTCTAAAACATCGGATATGTATCGGATTCAGTACCACATACGAAAGTGACCCAGATCAAATTTGAAAATATCGGATTTGTGCCGTTCACACTGTCACACCATGATTGGATATGGGTCGCATAGGGTCAAAAAAATCTCTGGTTGGTAACATCTTAGTCCAGAAAAAAGTAATTGACATCTATCAGTCTTAAAAGAAAAGCCATTTCTACAACTTAGGGGCTCCAGCAAACCTCGGTGAGATCCATTACACAAACTGAGAAAACTAGGGACAGTGGTGAACCTTCTAAGGAGTGGCTGGGCTACCAAACAAAAACAATATCTTAAAAACCACAAACCTCATTTGCCTCAGTTAATTTTAATATTCTTGGTTTAACAATAAGAAACAAACTGAAAAATTGGCATCCATGGCAGAGTTTCAAAGCCAAAACCACTGCTGGCCAAAAAGGACGCAAAGACTCATTTCACAAAAAAACAAAAACAAAACATTTTCATGTTCTCCAAGACTTTTGGGATAACATCGTGGACTAACAAGACAAAAAGTTTTGGAAGATTTGAGTCCCATTCCATCTGACGTAAAACTAACACAGCTATTTATATATATATATAAAAAGAACATTGAACCAACAGTCATTCAACAGTCAGACATGGTAGTTGTAGTGTGATATACTGAGGTTGCTTTGCTGCTTCAGGACCTGGACAACTTATTGTAATTGACCGAACCATGACTTTTGCTCTCTACTAGAAAATCCTAAAGGAGAATTTCAATTTGTGTATGAAGCTCACTTGGGTTATGCAGCAAACATGTAAACTGTTTTTGTGCAGTTTGTGACACAATGGGTCTGCTAGAAAGTTACAGCCGCCAAAAGTTGGGTTACATCAAGGGTAGCTGAGATCAATTTAAAGTTGATGATACCAATCAGATTCAGATTTTTTGTGACATCTAACCTTCAACACAGCTGTTTTCACATTATGTTAAATTCAGTGTGATTATGTTGATCGTACCCACTCACCAAATTCTACCATTTATACAAGCTTCACATTGTCTTGCATTTAAGCGCCCAGGTTTTAATTTTAAGTAAAAAAACAACAGAAGTATGACAGAAGAAAGTCGGGATTCACAACCTAGCCTGACAGGACATGAAAAAACTAATTTACTGTAAACACACAAAAAGAGACAAGGTTGTTATGTTGGGAGGGATACGAAGGATCCTGCCACAAAAGTATGCAGAGTTAGTAGCGCTTCATCCCCAGTAGTTCCCTGTGTGGTCTGCATTTTGTGTCTAGTGTTACACAGGGCTCATTTAATCCGGCACCTATTACACAGACATAGCCAGGGTATAAGCACAGATATTACTCACTAATGATGATTTATAGGCTAATTCAAAGCTCTCTGACATCCTAGAAAACACAAAGCAGTAAGATAATATACATTCGTGGGGTTTCACTAAATCTTTTGGCTTTTGGATACATCCAAGTCAGTGACACAGTTTTACTGCCTGAGTGCTTTTTACTAACACAAAAAAATCCATAGGGAAAAAAAATGTAACTAAAACGAGAACCTTTGCACAAATTTTAATGCTATCAAAGCAAAAGAAATGTCAGTCAGAGTTAGCAAAGTTCCCACAAACTGTAGATGGAGGATGTGCATGGATCAAGAATAACACTGGCAAAGATGAGGAAGCACCCTGACCTCAGACTGATTTGTTCATCTATTCACGTCTAATGAACATGACTCACCCGTGTTTAGAATGGCTGACTCCACTCTAATCTTGAGTATTATGGCAGGTTACAAGTTCAGTTCCTTAAAAGATCCAGATACTTGGGTGAGGCTAAGGTGAAAGGCATCTGGGTTCAAAGCTCACGCAGATGTGCATGCATACACACACACACACACACACACCAATATGATGCAAGAACAGTTCAAATATATATGCAGAGAGGTTAAAATGCAGAAACACATGCTCTAGCAATTTATCCCTCGTGCAAAAAAGCCAAAATAACATATTGCCAGCTTAACAACCGTCAACAGCATGACCAGAGGCCATGTTATTATCAGACTGGTTCTAAGTTTCCTCCACCCACAGAATGGTTTGCCCGGGGCCCCGTTTCTATTTTATTGCTTATACTCAGGCACAAACAAACACATGCTAACACAAAAGCAGTGGGATGAAAATGACTGAAACCACTAATCATTTCAGGACCACTGTGTCAATTCCCACTCAACTTTAAGGAGAGAGATGTAAAGAGAAATACAGAGAGACAGTTATTTGTTCTGTTGAACCTGGTTTCAGCTTCACATCCTAACCCCCACACCCATACATAGAAATAATGTTTGCGTTGATCTTTTCATTTGGCATGTCCACAGCTATGCCATCATCATTGTTGAGCGGGGTGTTAATCTGTTTTGTGGCTAGTGCTCTACACTATTCTGAGAGAAGATTTGGGAATTGATTGGGCAAGACAAACATAGACAGACAGACAGACAGATGGATAGGGAGATGACAAAGTTTACAAACTAACTTGTGATGCAGACCTACAGTGCAGTGTGGCTGGTTAGTGCAGCGTACAGTATGTGGTCCAGTGGGAGTTGACTAGGAGGATAATTAGAGGCTTGTATAAAGTGAAACAGACCTTACAGTAACAAGGCTGTGACTGTGACAGATTGATGGCGTGTAATGGAAGGTTATGACAACACTGGAGGTCTTCCTCATGAATGGATGAGCATTTTACCTAATGTAGTGCAGTGGGTAATGTATGTGAAGTGTCCCTGAGTCTGGGAAAGAACTTTGGGAAAATCCCACGGGGTTTAAAATGTGCACATGAAGCACACATCTGGTTGGTGCACTGAGACATTGCATATTTATAGAGATAACAATTCCCCCCACTTGTTAGTTTAAATAAAACAGCTCAAAAATTAGTAACTTGAAAATTGTTGTAAAGTAAAAACTGGGTTTTCCTAAGCTGTTCAGTACTAAAGAAGGAACATTCACAGTAATTTAATTTAATTTCAAGTTCACTTGATTCAATTTTATTTATATAATGCCATGTCACAAAAACAGTTGCCTCAATAATACAATAATACAGCAAAAACCCTAACAGTCAGAAGACCCCCTATTAGCAAACACTTGGTGACAGTGGGAAGGAAAAACTACACTTTAATGGGAAAAGTTCTTAGTCAGTTTTGGTATCTCTTGAAAGTAAGACTGTTGTTGTTAGAAATATAGTTTATGTTTTATGTGTTCCAGATTTTACTTCTACCCACAACCCACCTTGTATCTTTTTACATATTTGTGTTAGATTTTTCTCTCATGTTACTTCCTGTGTTATTTTGGTAGCCATTTATCTTATGAGCCTTGTATTTATTCAGACTTCCCTTAATTCACAGTCCTTGATTAGTTTTTGCTACTGTTGTTTCCATTTTACTAAAGCGTATACTGTAGTTAGGGCTGGATTAGGTGACCCTGAATCCTCCCTTAGTTATGCTCACTATGTGTTAATAGACCTTTCTGCATTGAATGATACTTGATATTCATCTCTGGCTCTCATCCAAAGCATGTCTTTTATCCTGTCTTGCTCTCCTCACCTCAACTGGTCGCAGTAGATGGGTGCTCCTCCCTGAGCCTGGTTCTGGTGGAGGTTTCTTCCTGTTAAAAGGGAGTTTTTCCTTCCCACTGTTGCCAAAGTGCTCGCTCATAGGGGATCATCTGATTGTTGGGGTTTTCTCTGTATCTATTATTGTAGAGCCTACCTTACAATATAAAGCACCTGTGGGTGAACCCCCACAAGGCAATGGCCCCTGATGGAGAGAATTCTAAAGGCCTGCACTGAACAATTAGCAGGCATGTACACTGGCATCTTCAGAAGGCCTCTAAGAAATGCAGTTCCATGCACATTCAAAGCATCCATCATCATCCTGGGCCCATAAAACCATACCCATCCATCATGAATGACTCTAGGCTAGTGACACTCATACCAGTGGCCCAGACGCATTTAATCCACTACAGTTTCCCTAGTGCTCCAACAGATCAGTGGATGATGCACTCTACCACACTGTACAACACCTGGACAGACAATTTAAAGTTAAACAGTAATAGTTAAATGACTGCATGCTGAAGAAGTGTTCCATCCTCCATCCATCAAGTACAAATTATTAACAACAGACAAATTTCCACAAGTATACTCCTCAGATATTTAGGTAGCATTTAAGATGTTAAAATTAAGTTAACTGGACTCATTTTATTTAAGTAGGGGCATAGTTGTGTTTACAGTGAAGTAAATAAAATGCAGGAAAATGATAAGTTACCTTCTTGTTATTCCCTATGTTAAGAGTGAGACAAATTTCTCCCTGTCTAACAGTGGTGTGGCACAGCAGAAAGATTCCATATCAAGCTACACATTATGAAGGATTAATGGAATATGAAAAACCTCTGTGGGAAACCAATTTGCCCAGTTTCTGTGGTAAAATAGAAACAATTCAGACAGTTTCAGAGCTAGATACATTTACTCTTGTACAGAAGCCTGATAACATTTCCAAACATCCAAATTGCTCATGCTGAAATCAAAAAGATTTGTGACATGGAGGCAGCCCAAAGGCTTGATTCAGGAGCAAAGAATAGTACAAACAGCTTACAGTACAATGAACCCAAAAATACAGGTCAGCTCCTTTCCCTAAAAACATTCCCTGAAACAAACTCAGTGACTTAATATAGCCATTCCCTTCGGACCCTGCCCTGACCCAAGCTTGACCATGTCCTGACCAAAACTGTGGTCGCTCGCTGTCTCACTAGGATCCTCACTGATGACTCTGAACTCTCAGCAGTGTTTTGGCTCAGTGGACCCTCTTCATCAAGTCAGGAGACTAAAGAACAACACACACACACACGCACACACACACACACGGCCAAAGTCCATGCATGTACAGAAACACATTTGCACACTACAATGGACACACACATAATGCTTTCTCAGCATACTGTAGCCGGCTACATTTGCGCAAGGGCCAATTCAAAGCAATTATGGTCTTCCTACCATAACAGGTCTCTGAAGACTCTGTCTGTCCAACTACTCTGTACAAAGAGCTTTATTTCACTAGGCCCATCTCATACAATAAATCTTAGAGTTAACAGAGTAATTGTGATGTATATTTTGTTGTGGTCACATCTTACCATGCTAGATTGGCTACATTATGCAAATGCTTTCTGTTAAGAATGTTGATGAGTTTTGAAATTGCATTTACTGTCTGCCCTCCACTCTCCCTCTTTGTTGTGTTTTAGCTGTGGTTATTGTCTTTCTAAATCAGAAATTCTCTCTGTCTCTGTGAGCAGGTTTTTGTTTTAAAAGAGTGGCACGCTGCGGGGTGGTGGTGGCCTTGGGGGCATTATAAATACTCTTTCAACATCCCAGAAGTTATATAATTGATGATATCTGCATGTAACACAAGGAAAACTTGGTTCTAAAACGAAACATAATAAAAACTAGCATATGTGTACTGTCCACTTCATGTTATGTGCAGAGGCACATCTAAAGCTGTAAAAAGTCTATTAGACATGTCCTTTATAAAACTGATATATTTGAAAACTGTGAACGTGTGTATTTCTTCAAAAATGGGAAGCTCTGTCTGTCGGTCTGTCCCGTTTGTAGCAACTGAAAATAAAATAAATTCATAATTATAATAAAGGTCAATCAAATGGACCAATATGGCAAGGCCATGATGATCCACTTGGTAAAATAAATCCGCTTGGCATCTTTCTTGGCCTTAAGACAACAATTCTGATGGCTAAAGATCCAAACGGGACACAAAAAAAAAAAAAAAATAAAAAAAAATAAAAAAATGGGAAGCTCACCAAGTAACTCATGTACTATTCTCTATTAGCATTTTGCTACACTAGAACATCAAGAAAGTCCTTTCCAACTCCCCGGGTGCATTCCCTTCAGTGTTTGGAGCAGGGGTAACTCTTGTGGCAAAAGTGATGATTTCTTGCAAGATCAGGCCCAAAATTACAGTTTAGCTTGTAACTCTTACACGCATATGATCCTATTCAGTCTTTTTTCCTTTCTGAATTTTATGTTCTGATGCTTCTGCTGTCTTTTATGTTTTTCAGTGGGTGTGGGTTAGCGTTTTTGTAAAGTTGTTCCTGGACTTAGTTCTTCAACTAAGTCGATGCCACTTCAGCCAGTAGATTTCTTATCATCAGAATCAAAATCAGAATCAGAGTACTTTATTAATCCCTAGCATGTCCAAAAGGGGCTAAGTATTGCACTGTGTACTGTGCGTTGGATGGAGAAGTTGTACACAGGCAGGAGTGATTTCCTGTGTCATCCAGTGCTGCATTTGCGTAATCTCAGTCTCTCACTGAACGTGTTCCTGTGACTGGCCAGCATGTTATAGAGTGGGTGGGAGGTCGTCTAACTTGTCTAAACTTTATGTAGTAATTTTATGATGTTTATTATGATGTTGTGATGTAGCATCTAAAAGACAAATCCATTAAAGTACATTGTTCGCTAATGCCAGTTTAGAAAAGATAGCTACAGTCAAAATATCAAATTTGATGCAAAAACTTCTAATTTAATGTAGAACGGCAAAACATTTGCACAAAACATTTGCACAAAACATTTGCACAAAACATTTGCTGCCTCTGATAAATTATCTTTTCCCACAACTCCATGGCTATGGCCTGACATCTCTTATATACATCATATGCTTTTATTAACTAAAGTATACTGAAAGGCATCATTGCATTGGAGACTATTGTGATTCTCCCTCGTCACCTCTTTAGTTGTAAAAGGTCTAAGTGTTCCACCCCCCAAGATTGTTTGAGATGTCTTACCCACTTGGCCCACTAAAAGTCACATGATAATCTCTTTAAACATTATCAGTAATGTTTGAATCTAAGACATATCCAGGCATATGTTTGCATGCATTTCTAATTATTTACAGTAAAACAGTTGTTGTTGTGATAGCAATCCACAATAATAGTATAAATAAAAACACACAGGAGTGTAGCTTTTGTGGTAACTTAATGATAAACAGCTAACCTGTTTGGTTAAAGGGATGCCCGACCACTAAACCATGTATACATGCATTTATTTTCTGCTATGATTGAATTAATTTGCTATGTGGTTGATGAATCAGAGATGCTGAGGTGTAACACGGCCACACCTTGGATAAGGTGAGAAATGTTGGTGCTATTGATGCAGTCTTCCAATGTGTTTTCAGTGTGTGTGTGTGTGTGTGTGTGTGTGTGTGTGTGTGTGTGTGTGTGTGTGTGTGTGTGTGTGTGTGTGTGTGGACCACAACCATATATAGTAACAAAAAAGGTGACACCCTCAAAGGGTTATTAATATTCTCAGAAATGAGATCTATGCCATAGCCCCAGCGCCAAACCCTACACGCACACACACACACACACACATGCACACATGTAGACACATGATGACTGTATGAGCAAGTGTTTCCTGGCCTTTTGCTCCTCTGTAAGGGAGTCTTACCAGAAACATGTCTATCCAAGATCCACCACATCTGTCTGAGGTTGGAGACATTAACACCTCACTCAACTCCATCGTCATTTCCTACAGCCTGTCCTCCCCCAACTTCAGGTCCATGAAAAATTAGTCATGAACAGAATGGGTGGATGGGGCTTACTAATGCTGTGTGTAATTGTTCCAATTATCAAGAAGACAAATCAAATCATGAGGGTTTATAGTGTCTTGAAATGCCAGATATGTGGGTATCAGCTTTCTTCCCGCTGACATGCAGCGCGGTGACAAGCACTTGCAAAAGGCTAGTTCGCGCTATAGCTGAGAAATAGATTTTGACACGGGGAGATGATTTGCATTTGGGGTTTTGGGGATCATTATCTGGTTCCCTGCGCTAATTTGCGAGAACAGGAATGCATCATAGTGTTTGGAGTGGGGATTATGGCAATGGCAAATTTCAAAACCAGTTTTATTCAAAGAGCGTCTTACTGGTTATCTTAACAGAAAATCAACCCTTGGGTGCAAGCAAAAAATAAAATGCAGTCGTAATGTTTTTTTCCAGGAAACATTTTCAATCTTCTCCTTTGGTGCAACCATTTTCACCTCTGCACTTCTTCCTCAGCTAATGATGTCCTGGGTTTCCATGAGTGACTTTCAGCAGGGCAGCAGATGGAAACATGTAACACTCAAAGTGCAATAGCAGTGGTGACAGCTAGGTGAGAGATTGGGTCCACTGATTTTGTGGTCGTATTGCATTCTAGCCTGCTGAGGCAACTTGTCAGTAAGAGATTACCATTCTTTGCCTTTTTAAAATTGAAATTCATCTCTGTGTGTCGCTTTCTCATAATAGCAGCAGTGGATAAATCACATCTGCTATTATCTTTCTCGAGATGTATTTCAAAATAGCCTCACTTTACGCCAAGACCTTAAATGGGGAAAAAAAGATGATTTTACTCTGTAGCTCAGAGGAGCTTTAAATGAGCAAAAGAGGTGCCAAGATAGCAAAAAATGGATTTTTGTGCAGTTCTCAAACACTGCCGTGTATGTGGTGGAGTTCCATGAAATTTAAGTCACTCAAATTCACAGTAACACAATGTTCCTGAAAAAGCACTGCAACTCTTCTTTTGTTTCATTTTGTATGAAAGCCACATCTTCGGGGGCTGCATCTGTAACAGGAAGCAGGAGAGGAAATGCTAGGACACTACTAGGTTATTCGTGGGTGGTTTGAGCCTCATGACCTTTTCAAATGAGCCCAAGATGCAAGGTTTCACTTTCAAACAATGTTTTTCGGTTGTCTCTGACACAGATTTTTATCACTACACCATAAGGTGCAGATAAACAAAGGCAAACTATTTTGCAGTCCTGAAGAAACCTTTAGCTCCCCATGTCTGCACCGCCTCCACTGTTAGATCACTTCAGAGAACCAAACTAATGAAACTAAATAAAGTTGTGCAACTTATTTTTGGTACCAAATAAAGTGAAGTCCTCTTGGGTCCCAATGACGTCTGCAGCCGAATTCCAGTTTAAGTGGCTCTCTCACACAAGTGGGGTAGCAGAGAATCCTCGTGGCAGTTTGTTTGATTTAACGCAGCCTTTCACTTGACGTTGTGGTGAATAATAAAACTAATGCACCCCGCTCTGTGGGAAATGTCAAGCCTGCAAAGATTTTCAATAAACATTCAGCCAATATGGATAGATGTCTGGTCAGCGTCAACTGCCTGAGGCAAGGAGGCTTTGGTGACATGCACACCATAGCAGGGACATCTGAACTTTTCCCCTGCTGGCAGTGTTAATGTGCACGTTGTTTAAACGAATTGAGATTGGGATAAATTTGTCAGAGCGTTTGCCTGAGGTCAGTGAAGCGCGGTAGGAGTGTTAATGTCACTGGAACAGGCCAGAGAGGATTCCCTTAAAGTCAAAGTTAAGAGGAATAACAGTAGTGCAAGGGTGTTGTGTGCATGTGTGCGTGCGTGCGTGCGTGCGTGCGTGCGTGCGCGTGTGTGTGTGTGTGTGTGTGTGTTGGCTCTGGAAGTACAGTGACTCCAATGAACTGGTTTCAGTGACTGAAACCAAAGAGAGCCCTGCCCACTCCCACAGTGGAAAGAATGATGTAAATGACACTATTGACCAAACAGATGCTTGCATGAGGTGAAACACTGGGCATTCTGAGTCTGTGTGTGTGTGTGTGTGTGTGTGTGTGTGTGTGTGTGTGTGTGTGTGTGTGTGTGCATGCGTGCATGTGTGCGTGTGTGTGTGCATGAGTGTGTGTGTTCAAAAGATAGAAAGCCAATGTGTCTGTGAATCACCTCGCGTGCAGCAGTTAGCTATGAAAATATTGTATTTCGGGGTGTGTTTTTATGCACAAGCGTTTGTGAATTAGTGCTCCTGCAGATAGTGTTGGACACCATCGGCGTGGCCACCTGAGGAGTGTTTGGTCTGTAAACCCTCCTTCGTCTGTTGTGGTTCCAGTGTGTATGCAGTGAGGGGGCCGGCCCTCCCTTGTTGTACACTCTCAGCATGCTTTCTAATCACATTGACCACAGAGGAAACTGTTTATGATGTGTAGGTGTGTGTCCATGTGAGCAGACCATGGGTCAGTATCGTGAGATTGCAGGTGCAGATGAGTGCCATGTTTTGCTTTATGAGCATGTAAGTCAGTGAGTAAGTATAGTGTGTGAGAGTGCCTGAGCGAGTGTTTTGCGTGAGAGACTATCTCCCTTCATGTGGTCACTGAATCTTGCCACAGTTAGCATAATTGTGTTTACAGTAAAGCTACTGCCTACTGGAACAAACACTTACTGGATCGGAATCAAACCCAAGGCCAAATACTGGAGTGTGGGATTTAAATACAGTGTGCCTTCAGATAGCAAGAGAGTACAAAGGGCTGCTTCAACATCAGTGCTCCTTATGTTGTCAAACTGGCATTTATTTGTATGAAAGGAGTAAACCAGTCCCAACAATGGCATGTAAGCCTCAGTGAGTGTGGGCCATGCTCACTAAAATGAAATAATGAAGTTTGGCCTTCAATCAAGGTAGTAATTAAAATGTATAGGGGAGGGATATACCTCCCACCAATACTCAGGTATACTTTAAATGCTTCTCCCCTGTAGTGTTAAGACGTTTTGAGGAAAAAGCTCCTTGGAATGAAAAACCTTACTGTGTCTCATTTAATTTGCCTGATCTCATGTTCAAGATCATCTCCTCATGCAATTTTGGGCAGCTAATTTTAGATCTATTAGTGGAAGTTAATTTATGTCACTTTGTACTTGTGTCTCCTCAGTGGGTGTTGGATCTCTTCCAGTGTGCCAAAGCAGTGGTCCTTCATATTCCCATTATTGATGAGGTTGTGGGGACTCGTCCAGGTGGTGAGTGACGATTGCACTGGTGTGAGAGAAGAACAGACCAAAAGTAAAATATTTTCACAGATGAATTAAAGGTTAATCAGTTCACATCTGAATGCTAATTAAGTTTTGACCCTAAATTTAACATATTTGCTTTTAAATGTACTGAAGGATTATTGGTCAGGTTGAAGATTTTAAACATGTCGGCTGCTTAATCATTTTAGTTCTCTTAGACTTCCCTCTTCTACAGTCCGCATGTCTATTCCATGACGATAAGTGCTCATTACTAGCTTCAGTTGGTTAAGGTTAAACAATATGTTATGGTCAGAGCCAATTAAAGGCAAGGTAAACATAGGCTTTTCCAGAAAAGTCGAGACTTTACAGCTTCAATTGTCCTGTTTGACTAGTTTAGAAAATGTATCCAATGGTTTAGCAGATAGTCCTCTGCAATTCCATCGTGAAATAAAACATATACCCACGCTGGGAAGTTTTCAGGTGTTAATTTTAGTTCTCGAATCTAACCATCCATAAAACTTTTGACAAGATGTACTAGGCGTTAATTACAACAACAAAAAACCCATTTGTGACAGAAAACAATTACCGACATCATATTTCAACCTAGCTATGAACCCAATGTGGGTTTTGAACCAAATCTGACTCTAATTTTTACATTAGACCCTAAAGTCTACTGTTTAAAAGCATGCTGAACCTTAAGACTCATGATGTTTGTAACAGTATGAATGGGACAAATATCTTACACACTTCAGCATTAAAGAAATTCCATAAAACCAGTGTGGAGATGGTCTGTTTTTGTTCCGAGTCCTTGATTAACAACCTCACTCACTGTTAAGCATCAGTTGCGTAGATGTCAGAGTTGGGTAGATGTCAGCTTTGCTTCCAGTTGTGCATTTGTAAAGCATCCTTTCCCAAAACTATCATTAGTGATTCCAGTCCATCCAATTCAAAAACCAGAGAGAACATTACCAAAACAGCAAGTGTTTGAGCAAATGTTTTAAATTCAAGGATGGCAAAAATTTCTATTGTCGATAGGTTTCTGACCGAGTTTTATTAATACTGCAAACCACATTTCCTGTACGCTTCCCTGATATTGTTGATTTTGCAACTTGAGGACTATCCCCAGTTCGATCTGAAAAAACAGATACCTGCCTGCAGTATCATGGGCTTGACACTCACACGCAAACATCAAAGAGAGATGACAAAAAAACCAATGAATATTATGTGTTTTCCCACGTCCTCGTGTGTCTTTGAATGTTGCATGAGTCGAATCACTGTCAGTGAGTTCATCACCCTGGCGATCTAATTCTAAACAGCTGTTTGTGTGTGTGCAAGTGCTCATGTGTTTAAATGTGTCTATGCAGGCATGTAATCCTTTGTATATGCAAGTGTGTGCGTGTGTGAGATCCTCTCCCAGACTGACATTAACTACAGACAGTGAGACGGTTGTTGACAGAGGGTTGTTGATTCCTAGATTCCTGTCTCTCTAATTTGCTACTGCTGCCGTGGTTTGGAGCAGACAAACTGACGGATCGCTGCGGGGAAACAACTATCCATGACATGTTTGTTTCCAATCAGTGGAAGGATTAACTAAGAATAAATATGTTTTTTTTCTCAGGTGATACAGTTTTAAGCAACACACATGGTACCTCTAACTCATCAGTGTGGTCTTGCTGCTGGCACATTTGAGTTTGATCCCTTTCCAAGGTCAGCTGGATTCTGGTAAAAGGATGTTTGGCAGAGGTGCACAATCTCATGTCAATAACCCAGTAGGGGGAAGTTTTTACTAGCTCTCTGTGTGTGTCCTGTAAGTGTGTGCATGTGTGTAAGTGTGCACAGGCTTGTGTTTCCTTATTTGAATTAGCTCACTCTTTTGTACAAATGTCATGACTGCTTTCACTGGAGAGCTAGAGCCATTTGTTTATCTGTACAATTTCACAAACACTTAAGTCATCTAGGGTCAGAGTGGGAATAGAGTGTAAGAAGCAGTGATGAAATACTGTTTGGGTAGAGAAATAAAACTTGTGGAGAATCTCAAAGCAAGAACAAAACAGCTTCAAAAGAAGAGAAACCGAATCATAAAGGATTGCATAAGAAATGACGAAGAAGCATGCGGAGAAAATCACATCGTGTTACTTTGATCAAAGTGACAAGCTACAAATGTCAACTTTATCGTTTTAGATGATTCTTGATGGCTGCACCTAATCAGCTCCTGCAATCAAGTCAAACTGGCTTGAAAGTAGAAAATGCCATGCCTTACAGTATCAGATATCTACTATTCAAAGCAAGAGAAAAATATGCGGTAATTAGGATGCCAGTCTCTATTCTGTCAACTTATTCGGTCAAAGTAATTTGATAAATGAGTCTTTTGTGTGTGTTGGGTAGAGTTATTCCATTGTTTATGACATACTGGAACAATCTGCCATGCAGGGACAAGTATAGGTTACAAAACTGACTCCTGCAAATGGTTGACAGCAACAGGATGTTTCTTATGTCACAGGAAGCAAACAGGGTCATCAGAGCTAATGAGGTTTAGCCCAAACAAACATCTGTACAACATCATTATGAAAGCTGTTGTTTCTGACAATTGCTTCATACCAGGACAGGCATGTATAATCACAACCTTAAACATCTTTTCCTCAATTGTTTCATGAACTTTATGTTAACAGACTCATTTTGGTCAGTTTCAGTTATGTATCTCTATCTATATGTATAAATTAGCTTTTAAGGTAGCACTTGCTTAGGATTTGACAGTGACTTAGCCAGCCTTGGCCCATTCTTTCTGTTACATTTTAATTGATTGCTGACATTTAATTCTTAATGCATCCTGAGTGTTGGTTGCTGTCCAAAACCTTTAGCAGAAAACCTGATAACAAGTCAGAGTAATGCTTAAATACAGTCGTGTGGACGATTTTGTATGTTGGCAAATTGACTGCTTTTATACAGCTTGCCCTCTTTTTCAATGCTAATTCTCTCTACGTGCCTTTTATTTAATATTTACATGCATTCATAGAGCAACTTGGGGTTAGTATCTTGTCTGAGGATATTTGGCATGCAGACTGGAGCAGACAAGGATTGCACCACCGACCTTCCAATTAGTAGGTAACCTGCTCTACCACCTGAGCTACAGCCACCCCGTTGTGCTGTATCGCAAAAAGATGTTTTTCTGGAGTTTTACAAATCATCACATATATCATCACAGTTATATAACATAACTGCTTAACACTTTAAACATTAAACTAACTTGCACAATATTGGCTCATAATAAAATTGAACCTGTTTAAACCTGTTGCTTAAAGCCCTTCTTTTCCAACATGTAAATGCATCAGTAATTTCCTTCCACAGTTTGCTTTTCCTGTCATTTGGAATGCAGCTAGCAGGTACTTCAGCAGCCATCAGTTGAGTCCTTTGTTTACTTTGGAGTCACACATCACCAGCTGCTAATACCTCCTCCTTCATAGCCCTGTTTTGTTTTTGCCTCGAGCAATAAGACACATTTGCTGTTCCTACCTCAAGCAGGAACAGTGTTCTTGCACGTTTTGTAAAGCATTGTGTTGAAACTCCCTTTTTTGGGTACAAAATCTTTATCAGAGGCTGACAGATGGCGCTAACTCTCAGCCCTGCCTGTGCTTGTCTTGTTTGTAAAAGGCATTACTATGTCATGTATTGGGGTAGGGATAGCTCAGTAGGTAGAGTGGTGGCCCCATGATCGGAAGGTCGGGGGTTCGACTCCACTGAACGGCTACCCTGAGGTACCCCTGAGCAAGGTACCGTCCCTACACACTGCTGCACTGGTGGCTGCCCACTGGGTGAATGGGTTAAATGCAGAGGAACTATTTCCCTATGGGGACTAACACGCACACTTTACACTGATAACATGATATAACACTTTTTATACTAGTATTATTGTCATGTTGTTGCATGACATGATATGGCACATCCCTAAAGACCGCACAATTTGTTTTTCATCCTGAATTTAAACAGGGTGTTCTTTTTAACATAATTGTATCTTTTATTGGAAACCGATACTGATGCTGAATGACTGTCAAAGCATAGTGAAGCCTGTGAGCTAGTTCAGGCAGGCAACTAACATGCCTCACTGCCGTGACATTATATGCTGGTCCTGGTCTATTTACACTCTATCTCCCTCTCCCACATGTCAGTGACTTAGCCAGCATTGCTCTCATGCATCATTGCCTGTGGTTTCATCCCCTCCACCACCCCAACATCCACCTGCAGAGTCAAGAACGATGTTTACTCATCACTCCTTGATTTCTTTGTGTTTCACATTTGCAGGAAGTTAAGAACTCAGATCCTAGATCTAAAACATCAACCACCTAATGCAGTTTTACTTGGCAAATGGTGCTAGCAGTGGTAAAAATAAATAAATAAATAAATAAATAAATAAAACTGTTTATGTACATTTAATGTAGTAAGGAAGTTTGAGTTCAGAACATGAAGTTTGAGTTCAGAACTTTCAACATTCCTAAAATGAATTCACAAAGTGCGGAAAAACATGGCGCCAGTAGTTGTTTTTCAGGGGACAACAAATGCTCATCAGTAGTAGCATAGAACAGAAAATGAATGAAAAGGTGTCATCTAAAGTTTTCAAGATTTAGAAATTAAAAATAATAGAAAGAGGGAAGCTGTTCTTGATGAACTATGTAACCTGCAGACATTTGGTTGAAAAATTATGCGGAGTAAGAATTCCAGCTTTTGTGATTTTCTTTGATTCCTCTTTAAATCAGATACTGGAACAATCCCAAACTCTACAGATCATTAACTGTCATCATTAACTGATGAGCCTATCCTGATAATCCTCTTTCTGAAACTTAGAATGAACAGACTTTATAAATTGGACATAATGGTCATTTCAGTATGATCCAAAACAAATGAACCCAATAACTTATCAGGAAAGTGTTTACAGAGTATACACAGAGTATTTTTTTCAGCATTAAAGTATCCCAAGGTTCAGCAGACCTTGGGAGCAACAGTCATCCTTTATACCTATATAGTTTGTGCTCACCGGCCCAGGGGAGTAATCTGACCATTTTGCTGATTATTAGCAAGGTTTCTATTAGTTATGCTTGCAAATAATGTTTAGTTTCGGACTTACTGTCTTCAAAAGATTTCTTCTCAGCTGCTCTGAGCCACTCACATTCATTTTTTCCAAATCATTTCCACTATGCCACTCTTGCACAAACATTACGTATCCCCCAAAACCGATTCTTATCGTAACCTACCACACAGACACGTTGTTATCATTCAATCTAGGGGTTATTATCAGTTGTGATCAATCCCATAGATATCTCCAGTATGTACCCATCTCTACCTACCCATAGACCAGAAAGTGTTATCATCCTTTCTAATCAGAGATCAAACTCAAAGCAACCCGGAGTATGTAGGGGGCTTGTGGAATTGAGTGCATGTTTAGTTTTCAGAGCAATATTTCCCCAGACAACCTATAAAATTAGCTTTTAGACACAGTGGTAAAACCCCTTTTAAAAATAATTCTCCAAGAGGACACACGTGAGAGAGATTTGCGGGCTCAAGTAGAACAGCTAAAAAGCAAAAGCTAACAGCAGAAACATGGCAAATTCAATAACAATGCCTTTAATTTAACTTTGCCAACACAGATGAGTCGTAGTTTAACTTATCTTTAAGCTAAACGTTGTGCAGAAAAGGTTTAAAGTAACTTATGGTTGACGTTTATTAAAAATTATGCAAGTCAAAGAGAAAAGTTCACTTACTGAATATGGATGCATGACATAAATTAATTTAAAATTTGTTGCTGTATTTCAAATCTCTGCATAAGCATTTACCCATACTGTTTTAGAATTATTGTAAAATGTGGGTTTTATAACAGAAAAAATGTAAACAGAGGTTTGAAAGAGGTCACAAACTTACAATGTGCATAAACAGCCCAGAAGTTAACCCCTTTTACTGTGTGTGCAGGAAACTATGCACTGCTCTGGTTTTGTGTGTATATGAGTAAAAGAAAACAGGTTGTGCACAGCTAGAGAAGTTTACCATTGTGATTTAAAGTCAAATCTATGTGTCATGTGCAGGACAGCTTTGGTGCCACATACATTTAGACTGAACTAACTGTTGTCATGCTAAGCCTTTGTTGTTTGGTGATCACTAAACAATACCCCTTCCCATTAGTTCCTCATTCAAATTTTTGTTCCAACTTTAATTAATTTTTCATGTTAATTAAAAGATATGCACTGTATTATAAATGGTAGCAGCCTATGAATGTGCTGAAAAGAGGACGTAGCAGTGTAATGAAAAGATACACAGAGGTAACTCACCACAGAAGTAAATGGATATCATCTGTATACAATCCAGTGGTTTCAGTTTACAAAATGCCTGAGTGGGTTTCCAGGAACATGACCTAAAGTAACAACACAGCAGAGCTGAGCACGGTATGAGGTTCCTGCCTGTCTCAGCAGCACAGCTGCCCTTTAAAATTAGGCTTCAAACTGATGTGATGAGGCACAAAAAATAATTATTTTATGGCTTTTCAGGATTCATATTTATACAAGAGTACAATACATACAACACTCAATAGCTAAATTATTAACACTTTGCCTCCCAGAGTATTGTTTTGAAATTACCAGTGACTCATAAATGACTAATAATTCAAGACCTCAGAGTTAGATCTTTAATGCTATCGCATCATGTGAAAACAATGATTGCTTGAATATGTTGTCACTGGCAGTGATGGTGTTAAGTTAAAATCAGTGTAATACCCTGAAATAAATCCTGTAGCTTGTAGTTTGATATTGGTGCTGATTCAGCTGTAGGATTTTGAGTGTTTAGTTACAAGGACTGTTATGACATCTTGCTTGTTCCTGACAAAAAAAAAAGTCAGTTTTGCCTTTCTCAAAGGGAGGTAGGGTTATCAGAAATGATGATTTTAGTCTAATTATAAATTCCTATGAAGTCAGGGTCTTCGGGTGTTCAGTGACCATGTGTTTCCTTCTTTTTTTCCTTTTTTTAAATTCTTCTCTAAACTCTTGGCAATCAGGGGACAACACTAACACCTGTTAGGTTTGGAGCGATGTTTGGGGTCAACACAAAAAGATCCTTCAGTCACAAATAATCTGATTACTGTATTATGATTCATTGGTGACATGTTTAGATTGTATTTAACCCTTTCACGTATAGTCACTACAGTGGACAGCTATTCAAAAGCTCTTGTATTTGTGTCAGTGTTGGACACTCATGTGTCACTCCATACACATCAGTTTTCCTACCTAAGTGGACATGTAAAAAACTCTTTGAAAAGTACGTTTAAAAAAATGAAGTTCAAAAATCTTTTTTCATTTAACTGTGCACTGTGCCAATCAAATATCACATTAGTAGAAAAATACTCAAAACCTTGGCTTTAGTTCAAGTTTGTTTAAGACTGCTGCAGCTTTTTTCTCATACTGTTTCCTGATTCTTACCGTTCCTGAGTTTGTTCCAAGTCCATTCTCACCCGCAGCTTTCTTTTATAAACCTGATTAACCTGTTCCATGCTCCTTGTGCATTCAAGGAATTATAATTCCGAGTGAACTTACACGGAAACTTCAGTCCAGCTTGCAGACTGCAGGCATTTACCTCATAGTTCTCATTTTATTTAAGGTAGCATTTCTCAACATACTCGCAAGGCTGTTACTATGCATTGCTTCACAGTCACACTGCATTTGTAACGATGGCCTACCACACCACAGACAGATCTTTGGCTGACTGTCCCTTCTCGTTGTTCACACTGTAATAAGAGAATTCATCTCCCAATGTGCCTGAACAGCAGGCAGTCCAAAAATATTCGCTGACAGGCTGCGAATTCACAACAGTGTGAAGGGGGGAAACCAGCTGGAGACGTTTTAATGACATGAGATTCTCGATATAAAGCCATGTGGATCTGACAGATACAGAATGTGGCTGAGGCTGACTGGCTTCCTGGTAGTGCTACACTGTAGCGGTTAGGATGTTCTGTGTGGTCGTATCAAGGCCAGCCATATAGAAAACTGCTGCACTAATCAGAATACATGTGTTCTAGTGCTGAGATAAAGATAAAGATCAAATCTGATGCAATGCATTGCAGCTGACATTGGCCTAGTTTGTCAAAGCGTAGGAAAGATTGCCAACCATGATACTGATTTCCATTTGAGTATGAAGGGGAAGTTTTGTCATATGAGTTATGTAAAGTGAAACATCATGGTAAATTGCCTGTGGCCTGTGGTCACAATTTAATCCACCATTTTCCAACTAGACTAACTTGTTTTGCTCCTTAATGTAGACTGAGATTGAAAAATAACCTACTCTTCACAGTTTGACCCAAAGCAATTGTTCATTTGTTTAAACACAATCGTAAAGCGAACCTGAAACATGTAACTACTGTACTGAAACCTAAATTATGACCAGTAATTGTATTGTTTTTATAATTTGTTACACAATGAAAGGATTAAGAGATAACAATATTTAGAATTTACATAAACAGCAAACTGGGGGATAGCCATGTCTGTTTCACCACAACCCACCGGATAACCAAACAATCAGCCAACTAGTCGTACAACCCAACCCAAAGGACGCCCTGTCTGAATGTTAACATCTAATCGAAAGGCCATTTTCAGTTATAATCACCAAAAACAGATATCACCACTTTCCTATTCACTGGCAAACTCAAGACGTGTCAGTACATGTGCCTTCTTGAGCAGGGGGACCTTGCAGTGTGTGTGTGTTACCAATGATGTTCTTGGTGACTGTGGTCTCAGCTGCTTCAGATCATTAACAGGTTTCTCCTGTGTAGTTTTTGGCTGATGCACCACCTTTCTCATGATCATTCTCACCCCATGAGGATCTTTTATACAATGGGAGTAGCTGAGCAAAGTTACAGCAGTGGATCAAATAATTATTTCCTCCATTTGTAAACTGTATGGTGGTCCGGTTTTTTTAATAGTTTTTTTAATATATGGTATAAACATACATTTTTGGGAGGAGCTCAGAGTAGAGCCGCTGCTCCTCCACATCGAAAGGAGCCAGTTGAGGTGGTTCGGGCATCTGACAAGGATGCCTCCTGGGTGCCTCCTGGGTGAGGTTTTTCGGGCATGTCCCACTGGGAGGAGGCCCCGGGGCAGACCCAGGACACGCTGAAGTGATTATATATCTCTCGGCTGGCCTTGGAACACCTTGGTTTCCCCCGATAAGCTGGAGAAGGTGGCTGGGAGAGGGAGGTCTGGGCTTCTCTGCTTGGGCTGCTGCCCCCGTGACCCGGCCCCGGATAAGCAGAAGAAAATGGATGGATGGAACACACATTTTTCTATATTAAGTTTTTTAACAGACTAAATGTCAATATATGTGAATACGTTTTGATGTGGGTCAGTCAGAATTCTTATTTTCTTTGTTCCCTAACTGCCAAGGCTTTGGAAAACAATCTAATGAAAAAAAAAGATATCATCTGAAAGTTAGGAATTAGGGTTATAGTGATCACTGATGAGCAGACCTTTGAGGATTAGGAAGGCTAATGTAAACCAACCAAGGAATATGACAGTGTCCTTCATGTCGTCTTATGAGAGTGGACTTTGTGGTTACAGGTTGTCAAGCAATTTGGTCCCTGTACAACCTGTGCAAGAGCATTGGCACAATACTCCATTGAGCTGGACTCCATTACGCGTTCCCTTTACCAGAGACTCTGTTCATAAAGGTCAAGATTTTTACTTCAGTGTCACAAAAATCATCCACTGAACAAATCAGTGGGTCAACAAGTCATCCAACCAAACAACCAAACAGCGAATTCATCATAGACGTGGGATGGAAAAAAATATGAGAGGATGGGAGAGGGATCAAATGAGGACCATATGAATGACATTCCAACTTGTCTTGATTCTGGGTGTGTTGCTTGTTGTTGCTGGTGGTTTGGGAAGTCTGAGAGCCTCCGCAGATTTAGGTTTTGTTGACAATGTGTTTGTCTGACTCATCCCTGTCGTTACTACATTACACATCCGACTCAGCGACTGATTGACTGACTGACAGAAAGGACACAATCAAACACATCTTCTACAGAATAGTATCAAAAGAGTAGCCCATTTTGATAGCATCTTTATATCACTGATTCTCTGCGTTGATTTAATCAAGGGATCTAAGTTGCACTAATCCTTATGAGGATTAGAGTGTTAGTCAGTGTTATTTATGACTGCCCAGGTGTCACGACATCTTAATGGAAGCTAACTGAACCATCTGAGACATTTTATCTGGGATTATTCTTGAGAATTGCAGCACCATGACTGGGATGGGGAGTCCCTTTGTGTATGCATGCATGTGTGTGTGAGTTATTAAGTGTAGTTGCATGGGTGCATATATCTGTGTGCGTCTGGCCATGCTTTCATTGTCTGTGTGTATTAGTGTAAGTTTAACCACAGTCTTTCCTGTTTTTAACTGTACTGACATTCCCTCTTCCTCTGGGTGTATTCTGAAATGCAATGCTCAAATCTGTGGGATAACCAGCCATTAGAATCCTGAGTAGTGCAGGGTTTTAGTCAGAGCAATGGGAATTTGTGGGCCTACAATAAAAACTGAAAAGAAAACATTGCATTAGGTAAAACTTCAATGATACCCATAAGGCAAGTTAGGAGAAGGAAAATAAGTAGTCTGGGGCACATTTAGAAACTCTTAGGGGCTGGGGGAGCATTTGAGAAACTATGAACATTCTTTTACAGTCAAATTTAAACTTATATTTATTTTAATTTGAAATAATCTATGTCACATTGTTTTTCCCGGTCAATGCAAACTAACCAAAAGTTCTTTCTAACAGAACAGATGCACAAACAATCATTGCTTGGACACATTTCAAAACCGTCCCCGACATTTGTGCAAAATACCCCAATAGCCTCTACTCATCTACTTTTGCATTTATCTGTAGTTTATTGGAAGTTCTTTGTGGTTATGTTACATTCTAGCATGTATGTCTTGTGATTTTACATCTGGTTATGGTCATTTAACCTTTTTTTTTCTATTTTGTGTTTTGGTTTTGTTTGTGTGTCTTTAGGGTTGTTTTGAGCGGCTTTGTAATTCTCATTTTGCATTTCTTTTGGTCCATTGGGTTCCAATGGTAAACTTGCTGTAAAACTGACACAGTGACTGACAACAGTCCTCTGACTCTTTTGAGTAAGTTTCATATCTATGCTTGTGGCATGCTAGCACTACAAAATGTAACTATTACAGCCAAACGAAACCGACACAGCAGATCATATCAGCAACTGTTTCATGTCTTAAGGACAAACTCATAATAAGCACAACCCAAGAGGCAGCCAACAAGACTGTGTACGCTGTAAACCTGAAGACGTTAGCAGAACTTAAAGGCAACCAATTGCCTTAAGTTTTTTAAGTTCATGAACTTAAAAGTTGAGGGTTATCAGAACTCCAATATTTTGATTACATTCAAAATGTACCTTTTGACTAAAATAAAAGTAAAACATTTAATAATTAAATTCAAAAATATTTAATAACCGGAACTTAAAGTTTTCATCTATGTCTCCCATGGGAATAAGTTGACATAGCTTAAAAAGAATGACTACAACAGAGTCACTTTTTTTTCAGTTTAGCAAAACTCAATATTCATTTTTCACAACTGTTTGTAAAGATCTGGGCACTGAAAACTCAAAAACATTCACACAAAATGTAGAAAAATTAAAGCAACTGACTGCCTCAGTGGCTTTTAGGACTGCTAAATTTAAATCTTAAGTACACTTCTTCAGTTCAACAGTATTTTGTTGACTTCCACCAATAACACATTGCACTGTTAACAGACATGACTATATCTCAATAGCAGATTAATAAACTCTTGAAACTCTAAAATTCTAAAATCTACAGATACCACCGTTATGGTTCTGTTATGTTTCAATACGTGCTTGGTTAACATTCATTTTCAAAACAATGACTATAAGAAATTTCTTGTAGTCCAGTTATTGCAACAAAAACATGAAATGAAACAACAACAAAAAACAAAACAAGACACTGTGCACTGATACAGTGATTCACACTCTCGAGTCTCTAAGTTGGGGAACAATTTACCAGCTTCCAGACTACTTTACTCAGTGTTATTCAGTCCCTTGGTAATAATCGTGATAGCAGATGTAGTGCACAGATCACTCCAAACATTACCAAGAATTTCATCAGCATTTCTGGGAGACCTCCACAAAGTCAGTTTGAATGAGTTTACAGGCTGGTAATGAAAAACTTTCCACATGGTTTTAGTAATCATGGATTACTAAAACCAGGGTTGCTGCATCATCTCAGATCTGGCTTAACAGGCTCCTCCTGAATGAATAAGAGAGAGTGATTACAAACGAATCCACTAATTCTACACCTACATTCATCATCATAATCATCTTTATCAGAAAAATCGCTTATATTAGCGGTGACCCAGAAGATTCTGCAAATTCTCATATACAGTGGGGCAAAAAAGTATTTAGTCAGCCACCGATTGTGCAAGTTCCCCCACTTAAAATGATGACAGAGGTCAGTAATTTGCACCAGAGGTACACTTCAACTGTGAGAGACAGAATGTGAAAAAAAATCCATGAATCCACATGGTAGGATTTGTAAAGAATTTATTCGTAAATTAGGGTGGAAAATAAGTATTTGGTCACCTCAAACAAGGAAAATCTCTGGCTCTCACAGACCTGTAACGTCTTCTGTAAGAAGCTTTTCTGTCCCCCACTCGTTACCTGTATGAATGGCACCTGTTTGAACTCATCATCTGTATAAAAGACACCTGTCCACAGCCTCAAACAGTCAGACTCCAAACGCCGCCATGGCCAAGACCAAAGAGCTTTCGAAGGACACCAGGAAAAGTATTGTAGACCTGCACCAGACTGGGAAGAGTGAATCTACAATAGGCAAGCAGCTTGGTGTGAAAAAATCAACTGTGGGAGCAATCATCAGAAAATGGAAGACATACAAGACCACTGATAATCTCCCTCGATCTGGGGCTCCACGCAAGATCTCATCCCGTGGGGTCAAAATGATCATGAGAACGGTGAGCAAAGATCCCAGAACCACACGGGGGGACCTGGTGAATGACCTGCAGAGAGCTGGGACCAAAGTAACAAAGGTCACCATCAGTAACACACTACAACGGCAGGGAATCAAATCCCGCAGTGCCAGACGTGTTCCGCTGCTGAAGCCAGTGCATGTCCAGGCCCGTCTGAAGTTTGCCAGAGAGCACATGGATGATACAGCAGAGGATTGGGAGAATGTCATGTGGTCAGATGAAACCAAAGTAGAACTTTTTGGTATAAACTCAACTCATCGTGTTTGGAGGAAGAAGAATACTGAGTTGCATCCCAAGAACACCATACCTACTGTGAAGCATGGGGGTGGAAACATCATGCTATGGGGCTGTTTTTCTGCCAAGGGGACAAGACGACTGATCCGTGTTAAGGACAGAATGAATGGGGCCATGTATCGTGAGATTTTGAGCCAAAACCTCCTTCCATCAGTGAGAACTTTGAAGATGAAACGAGGCTGGGTCTTCCAACATGACAATGATCCAAAACACACCGCCCAGGCAACAAAGGAGTGGCTCCGTAAGAAGCATTTGAAAGTCCGGGAGTGGCCTAGCCAGTCTCCAGACCTCAACCCCATAGAAAATCTGTGGCGGGAGTTGAAAGTCCATGTTGCTCGGCGACAGCCCCAAAACATCACTGCTCTTGAGAAGATCTGCATGGAGGAATGGGCCAAAATACCAGCTACTGTGTGTGCAAACCTGGTAAAGACCTATAGTAAACGTTTGACCTCTGTTATTGCCAACAAAGGTTATGTTACAAAGTATTGAGTTGTATTTTTGTTATTGACCAAATACTTATTTTCCACCCTGATTTATGAATAAATTCTTTACAAATCCTACCATGTGGATTCATGGATTTATTTTTTCACATTCTGTCTCTCACAGTTGAAGTGTACCTCTGGTGCAAATCACTGACCTCTGTCATCATTTTAGGTTGGGGAACTTGCACAATCGGTGGCTGACTAAATACTTTTTTGCCCCACTGTATGTCTCTAAGTATCCTCCAGCAACTTTTAGGGTGTAGGAGTATTTTTGTAGTTGTTTTGAAAACAACTACATATGGGTAGGTAAAAACATCTGATTTGTAATCTAGACATCAATAATTTATGAGGTCACTGAACCAAAGTGACAAATAGATGATGATGAGATGGTTTGGATATGTGCACAGGAGGGATAGTGGATATGGTGGACGAAAGATGTTGAGGATTGAGTTGTAAGGCAGGAGAAAAGAAAGAGGAAAACAAAAAGTGAAACCAAGTGTGCTTATGCTAGAATTCAAAATCTCAGCGTGAGGTTCATAACAAGTCTTTTTCCATTGTGAAAGTTTTCAATTTCAGCCCAAACTTTTGCTGACATACCCGTTTTGGGAGCCTTCTATACAAATAAAATCAGTCTCAGTCAGTCAGCTAACTTAGTAAAATGGCTACATTAGCTTATTAGCTGTTAGCTTTTTAACTGTTAGCGAATGGTACCACTGAATGAGATTGCTTTGCTCACTAAAATAGTTTGGAAAAAAGAGAAATCTAAAGAAAAGTAGAATACTTACTGTGAAATAAACAATGCTGTTAATGGTCAATGGTGATGAATGCACAGTCACCTTATGGCAGGTGTTTCTGGGCTTTCAATTAGTCTTTAATCCCCCGTCCACATTTTAAAATCAAACAACCACAAAGAGTGGGTGAACCACCATATTTGACAGGAAATTGAGTCTTTATTAAAAGAAAAGAAAATGTGAAAAATTTAAAAAGCTAAATAAAAAAAGTCAGTTGACTGATTTTAAAGCTTGCAGTCAATGCAGATTTTTTAAATGCCCCCAATAAATTAATTGCAGTAAATTTGATTATTTTTAAGTGTAATTGTTTTGTATATGTTTAAAATGTTTATGTAATGTTTCAAAAAGAAATATAAGCAACCAAAAACAAAGCAAAAAAACAAACAAAACCTGTGAGCAACTGATAAAGGACAAGGACATTTTAATTTTACTCTTTTCTCAGAATTTAAATCAATCCGTTATCTCCGACTAAAGACTAGTATCTTTTATATTTGGGGTCAAATTAACCCCAGAAATCAAAACCTGTCAAAGATGTCTGCCATATCATTTAAATAAATTAGTAAAATTTAATTATTTTTAAGTAGTAGGTACTTAATATGCAAAATAGCTGAAGTTGATAAAAAATAAGAAATTGAACAAACTCAAATAGCTTAAGTTCTTCTAACATTTTCTTCTATTTAAGTACCTTTGAGCATGGGTAGAGCAGGTCACCTACTAACCGGAAGGTTACACTCTTCTGTTACACTTGGATCAGTTCAGGTTGTCGAGCTAGGTTGCAATGGCTACCTGCCTGCCCTGCTGAACAGCTTGAGTGTTTGGTGGTTTAAGCTTGCAATATATTTATTGATTGATTGATTTATTCTGTTTATGTCTTTATAGGCATTTTATAACCCCTTTAGGTCATTGAATTTCATCTTAAAGAAATTTGTTGTGATTGCTTGGGATTCTTTGCCTGTAGGGACATCTAGATCTTCAAAGATGCTTTGTGTTTGTTTGTAGCTTTGAATTTGAATTTCTACAAGATCATTTTAGTGCAGTTAGGTTTCTTATCTTATAGCTCATTGTTTTGGTTGTCAACAACAAATATGTGAGCATTTTCATCTCCAAAAGGTAACATAATCAAAAATATTTGAGAGCCCCTGACTGAAAGCAAATTATAAGGGTTAGGGACATAAGTTCTATATTAATTCTTCTTAATCTGCTTACAATAGTAATGTTTTGGTGTATTTTATTAGTTCATTTTAACAATGGAATAGTTAGTATGGAAGTACTTCAAATTTTCCCAAAAGCTTCCATAAATCAGAGCTCGGATTGAGACATATTTGTTTTGGTTTCACCACCAATGGTCAGCTGCTGGCTGAAGGCTTTTCAGACTCAGTTTGCTTGGTGGCTTTTCTACTGTGCCAGCAGTAAATTGAACTCAGTACTGGGTATTTCTTAACACAATGATGAGTTTGTTTATGACAAGCAATATAATAATAGGCCTTTTTCAGTGCTTGGAGTTGATTAATGTTAGTTTCAAACTACGGCTCATATGGAAACTCATTATTTTGACTGACCCCTCCGGCCACAGATGTGCATATTCTGGGCACAGTTACACACTCTCTGACACCTGGAAGCTGCCCAGTATAACCACAGTCTGGTCTACTTGTCAGCTGGAAGTTGAGTTCCTTGCTAAGGAGGACCTAAGTAGTAGTAACTTGCACCTTTCAGTCAACATGTTGCTAGATATTTCTGGGCACAAACAGTATTGTGCAAAAGTTTGAGCTGCCCCTCAATCCTTTTCCTTCTAGAATCGTTGGAAATGGTCTCAGTGACTTTTAGAAAAATGTAAATCATTCATGGGAATACAGTATGTAAGTCAAAAACACACACCTTTATTCCTTGACACAGCCTAAACGCCTAAACTCTCTCAGACAAGCTCACTTGTAATTTATTTAAACAGTCTTCATGAATAGTTCTCCAGGCTTCTTAAAGGACATTCCAAAGCTCTTCTTTGGGTGCAAATAATATTTTTTACGCTTAGTTGGGACCATATTGTCATGGTCCTCCATTTTTGCCCCGGTGTGCTGTCTTCACTCCTCGCACCAAGGTGGCAGCTGGTCTCCGACTGATCTCCACATCCACGCTACTCTCACCTGCTGCTAATCTCCTCTGATTGTTCCAGCCAGTACTTAGGACCCTGGTGGAGGACTGTTCCTCGCTGGATTGTTATACTTACCTCTGTTAGTGTAGCAAATTTCCTTGTGTTTCCTGTTTCTCTCCTAACAGCTGTCTCCATCTCCCTGTACAGATCTACCTGGGTCCTTGCCTGTTTCCCTTGGACCTGACCTGGATGAGCGTGAGTGAGAGTGAGTCACTGCATGGGATCGGATTGAGTGTGTTTGTGTCACTCCGGTACAAAGAGGAGTGTGAGCGTGTTATCCCCTGCCCTGGACCCCTTTTTTGGAACCCCCGGAGCCCTCATCCCTTGATCACTGTGTATATATACATAACTCACGTGGTGTTGTAAATAAATGCACCTTTGATTGCATAGCTCTGAATCCTGCCTAATCCAATGTGACACATACACTGTATGGTTGAGAAGGTGCACTAAGTTTTCATGTAGTGCTAGCGAGTCGCTAGCACTACATAATAGAATTTAACTCATCATAACTGAAGCACAAAATTCTTTGGCAGTCTGTAGCACACAGTAAGTCATGGTCTTTGTCAAATAGTCCATTAAAAATGCTCTGAAAGGCATTACGAGCGCAAAAATAGCAGAAAAGAGGCTCAGCCGTAAGTGGCCTTTTGAGAAACTGCAGTTTAACTTTGCACTTCGGCGTTGGCTTCATTGTATTAGCGCACAGAAAAGGTTTGGTATATTTTCTGCAGTGTTGTGTCACGCATGTCTCTCCATTCATTTTTGCAGTGTAGATGCAAGAGTGCTTTAGTGCTTTTTCTTGGCTTACATACTGACTGCATTGCAATTGTCCATGCTCCAGTGGGGAGAGCAGAGATACTGCTCATCGTGGCACTCTGGACTGAGCCATTACTGAAGTCATCATGTTGTGAATCTGTGCACATGCAGAGTAAAAGTATGAATTGTATTAAATTTGTGTTTGGGGGGAAAAAATCTTTCTAAGTTTGGTTTTTGATTAAATTTAACATGTAATCCTTTACTTGCAGTTTTGATGTCGCCATAGGTCTGTTGGAAGCTCTCTCCCCTTTCGTTTAGTTAGGACCTTCAAAATGACTGCCAAATAGTGAAAGCAAAATGGCTCCCATCTTGCATGACCTGCTTCTTGAAGGACCTTAGCCGTATAACACATTTCCCTTATTTTGAGCTTGTTAAGGCATTAATAAGGCATTCATTTTGGGGGTTCAAATTTTAGATTTGCTCTCCATGGTTCTGAAAAATTGTCAAAAACGATTATTAACAAGGTCACTGGAGTCTCAGTTATAGCCAAAGTGGGATTACCTTTGAGAGTCTCCATAGAAAATTGCAAAATTTAGCATTTGGTACAGGGGAGAAAAGAAAGAAGGATAGAGAGGACTCATGGACTTCATCTCTTTGTTCTGACATTGTACTTGGGCAATCGGTACAATGCCGATCACAATCACAGTCGCCCCCTGAGCCACAGTCGGTTGGGAAGCTCATCTGTAATGGTTATGAAGGTAACCGGAAGGTTGCCGGTTCGATCCCCGGGCTCTCTGTCCTGGTCGTTGTGTCCTTGGGCAAGACACTTTACCCTACCGCCTACTGGTGATGGCCAGAGGGGCCGATGGCGTGATATGGCAGCCTCGCTTCTGTCAGTCTGCCCCAGGGCAGCTGTGGCTACAACTGTAGCTGCCTCCACCAGTGTGTGAATGTGAGAGTGAATGAATAGTGGTGTTGTAAAGCGCTTTGGGTGCCTTGAAAAGCGCTATATAAATGCAATCCATTATTACTTGGACCAGCTGACCCATTACAATGCCCTTTAGACCTTTTGACTTTTTAATTTATTATGGGGTTGCCTTTAATTGAAGACCCCTCAAAGGTCTGCTGACCTACACAGAGACATAGACAGTCTGGCACACACAGACACACATACTTTGCCGACAGCTTAAGCAGGAGATGACAGGCCTGGTTACAGTAATAACCCTTCCAGCTATCTCACGCCCATGCGTCTGCAGTATAGCCTGTAAATCTCACTCTGTTATTGTTTTAATAACACTAATGTTAGTATTAGCCAAGCGGTAAAAACGTCAGACATCAAAAGCCTGAAACATCTGAGCTATATTGGGGTGAAGACAAAGGGCGAGGGCCCAGCTTGTGAAAATAGCTGACTGTGCTGACTCAGCAAAGGAGTGTGTGTGTGTGTGTGTATGCGTGCGTGAAGCAGGAAGGGCAGTAGTAGGCACAAATTTGTATACTGATAGTGCAATTGTGTAAGTGCGTGGATATTTCAGTGCATGTAAGAGAGCCAAGTGACCTGCACAGAACAAAGCCCTGCAGCTGCTCGGTAAAAACGGACTTCTCAGAGCTCCATTTCCTCCAAACCACAAAGCCTCATAAAACTAGGCAGCCATACTTAGCTAATGGCATTAACTTCAGTACCGATGCCTCTGGTGCTGCTTATTGGGGGAAAACACCCTGATATATTTTCCAGCACATGACTTTGTTTTTCTGAATCAACAGCTCCACCTCTTCTCTGAACCATGGGGAAATAATAACTCTGAAATCACGTCTGATGGAGATGCATCGTAAAACGGCAGAAGATGGAAATAAAATCCACTTTGTGTTTACTGGAGCTCATCTGCGACACACTGTCATGGAATATGTGAAAACCTGTTGGCAGCAGGGGTGTGGCTAGGGTCTGGGCTGGCACCACCACTGTCTGAAATTTGATTTGAACCCAAGAGCCTCCGCAAACTTTTATTCACATGGGAACACATGGGGTCTGGATCCCCTTTCTGGGAAAAACAGCGTTGTCATCTTCAGGGCATCATTGTAAATGTAACTATATAATGACAAATACTAAAACATTATGTCTGCATGCTCATATAACTAATGCAAGATGCTAGAAAATACATTTCTTAAGCTGTTAAGTTGAAATATGGACTCCCCCTTTGACTCACAGTGATGTCTAAGACATAGTTTTTTGTTTTTGTGTGTGTGGGGGGGGGGGTTACCAACAACCACTCAGTACAATAAAACTCATGTACAGCTGGACAGCCTTGTATTTTGTTACTCTGTGGTTGAACCTAGTTTTGCCATATTGCTGCATGGCAACCTAATGTGACTTTATGGAGGCAGGAGGCCTCACATCTATGAAAGTCCTTGTGATCTGATTCATTTTCAACACCCAGCCCTCATCCTGACTGGTTCTTGGCCCAGTGCCTCCCCATTTAAAAAATTCTATAAACACCCCTGACTGGCACCAGGGAAAATAGAAGAAAGCGATGCAGCTTGTGCCCTGTAGTGTACGTTGAAACCTATATGACATTAATATTGGTTGCTGTGGCCCCTTGCGTTTTAAAATATGTGAGTAATGAAATAAGTTCTCTACGTGTACCAAAAATGACCTATTTTATGAACCTCTGAGTGCAGCAGGCGAGACTTCTTTGTCAGCGTACATATATGGGTGTGTGTGTGTGTGTGTGTGTGTGCGCGCGCACGTGTGTGTGTGTATGTGTGCGTGGATGCATGCTCAGGGTGGGGGTCCAGTGAATGCCAGGCTATCCATAATGTTTACTGACACAACACATTTTAATGGTTTTAGCTAAGAGCCAAGAATTGAGAAATCAAGTCACATCAAAAGGGTGGCACACAGCGGAAGTCCATTGTTTACACTTATGGCTTCAGCTAAATCTGAGCACAGCTGAATTACTTTGTTGTTGCAAAACTTTGTACAAGTATTGTTTATTTGTATAAAACAGCTTTCTAAAAAAAAGGCATTCCCATTTTTGCCTTTAAGATGTATTATTGTTCTGTGAACTTTCATTAAGGGAAATTCTATATTATACTTTCCGCAGTCAGACATGAAATACGGCAATGCCAATCAAGTCAAAACTCAAAAACTAATTAGCTCCTCACCCACCTCAGCCAAGTATTTTTATTCCACCCCCAGATTTCATTTCAGACCCTCAGTAAGTAGTGTTTGAACAATGAGCTGAGAGTCGTGTGAGGTCCCAGCATGCAGAACAAACGTGTGAACCCCAGTCATTCTCTGGCCATATGCTGGTGAACACCCAAGATCACACAATAGAGGAATTGTTTGGCTTTGGGTCTAACATTAAAAGTTTCTCTTTCTCTTGCGTGCCGCAGGGCTTCATGGGAGACCCATTACAACGATGATCAAAACGACTCCTACATATTACAGTGAAGTAACGATACTCTGGCCATCACTCCCATCCCATACAGGCTGTTTCTTGTTTATTTTGCAGGTCGTTTCGAGCCGGGTCTCCAAATATCTGCTGTGAGTTAGCAGTAGTGGGCGGTTTCTAGTGGGCCACTGTGACCGGGTGTGCAGAGGTAAAGGAACAACGTGACATCATTCTTTGGCAACAGCGGTGTTGAATTTTCCAAAGATTTTGGAGATTATCAAATTTCACATTGCAATCATATCACAGTCAGGGTGGCCTGTTCATCACCTTACAGCTTGAGGCAGCTAATCCTGTGAAGTTCAGCCACACCAAACAACAGCCTGGATCGGGTCTTTTCCAATACACTTGAAACAATTGTAAAAAAGTAGGGTTTTTTTATTAAAACATACACAAACATAAATAAAAAGAACACTGAATAGAAAAATCTAGCAGATGAAAACAGATGAAGGTCTTACAGGTGTGCTACAATCTTGTAGAAGAAACAATATAACCATATTGCTTTTGGCTAGGCAAGTACACACAGAATTGTCAAAAATCGAGATACATAAATATAGAATTTAAAAGGAAGCCCCTGTGTTTTAATAACAAAAAGCGTGCCTACTATTTCCTCTAAGTGCTGCTTAATGAATGTCATACAGACATAAAATATAAATGATTTTACAGCCGAAAGGTCACTTTAACAGTGGCCCGTCTCTGTACTTTTCTAGCTAATAAATAAATATTTAGTGCATATTCCCATTTACCTCACTGAAGAGCCAAATGAAAAAAAAACAAAAAACAAAAAAAAAAGTTAAGTTAAAGATGAACCAAACTCAACTTGGTCCGTCTAGTGAAAGAAGAGACAGGAGTCTATTCCTGTCATTCATGGTCAGACAGTCCTGCTATCTGCTTCACTTGCTGATCGTCATAAATGAAACAAACATGTCATTTACGACATTGTCATGTTGTAACCTTCAAATGACCACTTGGGGCGGAAAGATGGATAATAAATGTTTTTGGAGCAACAACCCCATGGCCCCAAGTCAAACTCATACTAAACCTAAATTTTAATTTTAACTTTTGGGTGAAATTACCTATTACTGTCACTATCCGCTAAAGTTGCTAAACTGCAAGGATGCTTCACTGCCTGCCTTGATCTGACTTCCAAAGACTTTCAAGAAAACACTTATACCAAGGCCTTATTTTTATCCTGTGATAATCTGCTAAGTACAAGCAGATGCTCTATCAACTCCAACTCTCTCTTTGGACATTTTTCTCCAACAATCAGCACTGATAAATCCTTTCTTGCTGCACCTCCTCCCAACAAACTTACTTCCTTAGTTGCTCCCTTGTGAATTGTTTAATTAGTGCATAAACACATGTCAATCCTTAAGTCTAAATGTTGTAATCTAAACTGAATGTATTTAAATTCCCCAACACAAACCACAAAAAAGTCCAATAAAACTCAAGTGCTATTTTGGGTGAAGTAGAGAGTGCTAGTTCTGCTTTTTGGGAAAGGAAAAACAGAAAGTGGAAAGACAAGTTTGTTTTTTGAAAGGTGTTTACCTTTTGCATAAGTTTTTCCTCATAATAAGAGTCCAAAAAGGCTATCTGATGAAAAACAATGTGACACAAAAAACAAAACACATGTACAATTAAAAAAAAAAAAAAAAAAAAAAAAAAAACTCTTTTGACAAATTAACATCACTAACAGTGGTTCTTTGGCATATCAAATGTTCAGTAGCATGTCCGCTCCCCATGTATTTAAGTTTCAGATACCCCACTTTATGGCCCCAAAATACGTCGCTTCTCCTGCCAGGTCCAGCATGAAGGCGTTGGACACATTGACAAACAAGGCATCTCCGACATCCAGCTGGACCCCTCGTCCCTGCTGGGCACAGTACATATTATAGGTTGTGCCGTTCCACCGCATAGTGCTGCCCATCTTGCTTAATGCCACAGCCTTGCTGTTGTGTTTGATGCTCTCATGGCACAAGTACTGGAAGAGCTGGGTGTTTTTAACATCCACTGGGGGATTGTCGTCTGAAATTGGCCCTTGCGCTTTGAAATTGTAATAGCGAAAGCAAGTTTTGGCGTAAACGTAGTAGGAACCGGCTTCCCTCACCAGCAGTTTCCCCTTGTGGTAACCCATGTTATGGAGGTGCGCATGTGTATCATCCCATTCAATGGTGATGGCCGCCAGCTCACTCTCTGTGTGATGACAAAGAACAACAGAAAAACTGGATGAATTACTTCACCTTTAAAGAACTTTTGTTGTTTATCAAGAACATCCTTTCTATATTTGCAGTAATCTAGTTTAACTAACCTAGTTTCAAACTAAAGGTTCAGTAAATCAGGTCACAACATTAAAACTTAACCTCTCTATTGTAAAACTTATATTCGTTGTAACTCTGTTAAGCATTAACATTATAGCACCATCAAGAGACTCAACACTTAAAACAGGAAGTCATCTTTGTATCCCAATGCAACGTAATTTCTAAAGGACGTTTAATGCTGTACTACTGAACAAGGGTAAAAAGTTATGAATTCAACCATAGCTGTAGCTATTTTTGTACAACTAAGATTTACACAGTTTACAATGAGTAGAAAGTAAAACATAATGGAAAAGTATGAGCAAGTCTCGCCACTCATGGGGCATCTTGGTAACGGCTTCAGAGAGCTATTTGAGAAGCCTCTGATGAGGCAGAGGACAAGTATATGCCATATAGTAGCAAGCTAATGTTTCATTTGTTGAGCACTTTGGTTAGTGTTTAAAAACAAATCATTTCATTTGGCGATTTTTTTTTAAACTGGATGATGCATACAATATGAATCATATATTATATATAATAGTTATATCAAACCATATGGGGCAAATAACATATTTCGTTTACATTTTATTTATTATAAATGTGAAACTGTAAAAAAAAAAAAAAGACATTTCGATTAAGACTCACTCTTTGAGAAATCCTGATCCGTTCTGATTGGTAGATGGGCTGAAGCCATGCCATCTTTATTCTTGCATCGTCCTTTTTTCTTTGGATCTTTCAGCGCATTCAGCATTGGCTCTGTCTGCACCTCCTGCAGAAAAAGTGGAAAAGCTGACATAACAAACTGACAGATTTACAGATCAAACATGAAAGTGTTCCTGAGCTTATCATCGTGAGGTTTTGAACTTAGCGACCTCTCATATAATCAGTCACAATTAACTTGCACCAGCATGGTTAGAACTAAGCAGGGCCTATTACATGATGCTATCAGTATACAGCCTCTCAGTCAATCTTCGGTCTGAAAGCGAGCCATGTGAGCTGAGCAAGGTTTCTTGTGATTGGCTGCCTCTAGTAAACAGAAAGTTAAAGGTGGGTGAGGATGAGTGCTTGTGATGACCGTATTAAGTGCATCCACTCTTGATGACATCATACAAAGCTAAGAGTAGAAAAAGATGACTGAAACAGAGCAGTCTGGAGCCTGAACTTTTGGCTAAGAGAGACTATTTGTACATACAATGACCTCACTATATGAAACTTTAGCCAAGTTTACTATAAACATTGACCACTGGAACAGTACACAGTATATATATACATATATATATGACATATAATAAAGATCCGATTATAGGCCCACTATAAAGCTGTAATATTTTTAAAAAGATTTTGACATTTTTTTACCCACAGCTTTATTCTGCTGTCTGTTTGAATAACTGCTTCTTTCCATGGAGCTGAGCATGTGTGTATACTTGAAGATGTGTGTGACCTCCTGGTGAGTGTAAACTTTCAGAAAGATTATTCTTCTCAGGGATTTGGCAGCAATAGTGTCTGGACTGTATTCAGTCACTGACTGCTGATTCTATTCAAGGCCACGATGACGCCGCCATCCACTGTCTGAACCGGGCTGTCCTCAGGCAAGACAGAGCATATACAGTCAAGGAAAACATGGTTTCCAAGCAAGTAAACAGTTGCAAAGGAGCTGCCAACTCTCCTACACATCTGGCATGAAATTAAAATATCAGGTATGAGTGTTGTTTTCTGACTGCTCTTACTCAAGAGATCCCAGGGATAAGGTGGAATATATATATATATATATATATATATATATATATATATATATATATATATATATATGTATATGTATATAGATAAATAGATAGACATAGATATATATAGTGTTATTGTGTAGTGTTATGCCACTATCACTTGTTTTTAAATTGAGTATTTATTCACATGCTCTGTGTAACAGATAAGGCTTTGCCGCAAAACACTGGGGTGAAGATTATTAAACTTTTTAAGCAGTTTTCTCTGATTGGAAGAATGCAGGTATAATGGCAGGATTATCTCACCTCAACTCTGAGCCAAGATTAAAAAAAATAAAAAATCTAATGAAAAGGAGAGTGTTGAAAGTTTTAAACATACCAGTTGTGAAACCACACATGAGCACAGTTGCACATTCCAAATAAACTCCAGTACAAAGCCAGTCTGGCAACATCACACCTTTACCGCTCTAATATTGCTCTTAAGTATTTATTCACAGCCTAAGTCTAGACAAATTTGCACGGATCTCAAGCTAAGATTAGCAGTCTCTGTCCCCCAAAAACAATTTGCTGCACAAACATGTTTATAGTGCAGCGCCCTGGAATGAGACAGGGGTAAACAAGGCCTTGCCAAGGCTACAAAGTAATTGTGAATGCCCTCCCAGTTGGCCCTACATTGTGGGATCTATCTTGATTTGTGGTGAGACCAAGTCATACCTCTTTAACCATAGTGAAGAGATTATTTAAACAAAGTTAACAGCAGCTTGGCAGCTACCTGAGCAACACAGGGAGCTAGAAGTGAAGTGTGCAGGATGGCAGCCACTCTGCACCAGGCTAAGCTGCTACACGATGAAGACATGTGCTTAGAAAATATTCATGCAGCTAAGGCTGACTGGATTGCACATGCTTGGTCCTGCAACACCACAGTGAATGCAGGCTTCGGTTCAGCCTTTTAACAACACACCGCATCCATCCTTCCCCATGTCTATTATGTTGATGAGTGGTTTCTGTGATGCTACACTAGAACAAAAGTCCTCTCACTCAGAACTTGGCCACCAAAGCAGATTGTCTCTTTGTATTTCGTACTGCATCTGACTCCTAACACAGATCTCTAAACATTCAGATCATGAGCTATGTCTGATTCATGGCACTGTGTTCTCACCACTCCCCAGATCTTACTGACCACAGGCCCAGCCCCAGTGCAGGCCAAGCCTGAACATCCTGTCTCACATCAAAAATGAGCCGATAGCTGTCCAGCTGAGGCCTGAGAGCACCAACTCTCTTCTATAGTCTGCAGGGATCACCAACAGTCTCGGTGCTGACCCCGACACAACACAGCACTGGCCATGAGGACCTGTCATCCTGACACCTCATAAAAACTCCCAGCATGTCTTCCTGTGCTACATGGGAAACAGCCGCAGGGCTGACACAATGAACTCCTCAGTACAAGACAGGCTGGGTGGTTTGTGCAAGCACTCCGCCAGGGATACCAAACACAAATACATAATTTCAAAGGAAATTAAAACATTATGGGAACCCAGTGTTATTTTACTTCCTGGACTGTTTTTTTGCTATTGCTCTACTTTAAAAAAAAAAAAAAAATGGGCGGCAACTTCTATAGAGGGATTAGAAAATATGACTTCAGCGATTAAGAATTTCCATTTTACAACTCCCTCGTGCTTCTCCCGATCATCGAACAAACACTCTGCGACCACTGACGCCAATGGGTGACTCAGTAATGGCCAATGCTGTAAACTACATTCTACATCGAAGATTAATCAAACTTGTGGGGGGAAAAAACCCCAAGAAGCTATTCAATGCTATATCAAAGGCAGAGAGGTGTTTTTCCTGCTGTGGTCTGACCTCTCTCCAGCCTGTGTGACCACCTAGGGTTTTTGTGCTTGCTTTACAGAAGCTGTGGTGTGCACTGAAAAACATACCCATGGGAAAATCATAACTCCTGTCACTGCAGAAATTGCACATGATTATCCTGTTTTCCAAGTGCTTTAGGCTCTTCTCTGTTAAAAAAAAAAATACATGTACTTCCCCCTTTGCAGTGAGAAAAGGAAATACCTTGCAAGCGTTGGCGTATTCTTAAAGCAGATTACTTTTAGCCTCTGTGGCATTATCTCTAATTAGCAGCAGTGTAACTACTTCTTTCTTAAGCTTTACTTTAATGACAATTTCAGAGTTGATTGGAGGAAATCAAAATCTACAGATGATCAAGTCTGATTAACTAAGTGCATGTGTGCGTGTAGCATGTGTATAATGTTGCAGCAGGAGGGACGTGTGAAAATGCACAATATCTGAGTGGAATGTGTCAGAGGGCATGTTGCCTGGGGTCACCCAGGGGTCAGACTCACCTCCATGGGCCGATGTGGAGTTGTGGACAAATCTACCTGGAGAAAGAAACAAAAGCAGTTATAGAGATTTTTTTTTTTTTTAATGCAGTGATAACATCATATTTAATGAGCCGAATCTATCTCAAGAATGGTTCTCTGACAGGTCAAGATAGGAGAAATATCTCAGGCTCTACAGGCTGTCCTGTAAGATGAGATTAAGACTCACGCATACAGTACACATCAATGTGTGTGTGTGTGTGTGTGTGTGTCTGCGAGAGTACAAGAGAGTGGGAGGCTATTTTCCGCATGTCATTCTGCATTCCACCGCAACAGGGGGAAAAAAAAAAGTCTGTTTTGTAACTTGAGCTTTGGCTCTCAGTTGCTGCTGTTCTGTTATCTGTGTGTTATTTAAATAACAACCAATAGTCTCCCATGCACGCAAACACACTTTAACCTTCACATTCCAATCAGCTGTTTTAAATTAAAAATAGTCTCTTCAGCACATTCCTATCTCTGCATGACACTGTGCCGATCCCAGGTCTCCTCACCATCTCCAGGAAGTTTTACAGGTGTTGTGGTCAGATGATGGCCCAGCACCATACTGATGACTCACACAGACTGCTGCTATATGCATCTGTCATCGGAAAAAAGCCCTGACCAACCACAGGGCCTCTTGTGCTGCTGGGTACTTAAGACAGCCTTCCCCTCTTGTCATCTTCTCAGACAGTTCCACACACTTTTATTGTACAGCTATGGAATTAAATCCATATCTGTATAATAAAAACCCTGCCTTTCTTTAGTGTTCCTTTATTGACAAGCCAAAAATAATAATCAGGGGTGTCTCTAGAGAATGGAGGCATAGGGTGGCACTGGCCCCCTCTGGAAATATGATTGGCTCTCAAACTACCACTTTCAGTATTTTCATGCTATGCTACTTTATACTCCACTGTATCCCTGAGGTACCACCTTGTTTATTTTAAAACTTTAGTTACTTATTACTTTTACGTTCCTCACCTCACTTGTAACCGGTCTTGGCAGATAGCCGCCCCTCCCTGATCCTGGTTCAGCAGGATGTTTCTTCCTGTTAAAAGGGAGTTTTTCCTTCCCACTGTCCTCCAGTGCTTGCTCATAGGGGGTCATCTGATTGTTAGGATTTTCTCTGTATTACTTTAGGGTTTTTACCTTAGAATATAAAGTGCCTTAAGGCGACTGTTGTAATTCCACGCTATATAATTAAAACTGAACTGAATTATTATCTTATACAATTTCTCCAATAAATGTACAAATATATGTAGCTGTGTTGTTAGAGCTAAAGCTATCCAACAGTGCGAGTATTTTAAATCATTTCCAGCTGCAGCATTAAAATTATATAGACTTTGATGAACTGTATGATATTGCATAATTAGTACCTGCCATAATTTTTGTACCATTACTTTTATAGGATTACGATTTTATGAGCCCTGTAAAACGCCCCCGAAATTCACACATAAACAGGTGGAAGAGATGGGAAAAGGGAGAAAGGAGGAAGAGAGATGCTCGCCAGGTGAACTTAGTGCATCCTGACAGAGCAGAGATGCGGTCTGCCCTCTCGGCTTGTTCAAACACGACGATTATTCAACTCTAAAACCGCCATCAAGTAGAAAAAACAATTATTAATACTATTATTATTATTATTATTATTATTTCACATCATCGCAGACACGCAACCTACAAGATGCCACACACGCGTCTTCAAGGAATATGAGCGATCCCAGATCATATGTCACTGCGCTGTCACACATGGCAGCACGTCGGAATATCCACAGGGTCCTGCTTGAACTTTGCCATACTCCCCTGCCTCCACTGCGTTTCTGCTTATCCTCAAACGTTTACAGCTAATGTCACATACAGATTACAAATACAGCTCGCGGACGGCATGTAAACACGCTGCACGAAGAACTTCAGCGGCAGCAGCGGCAGCCTCAAGTGAAAACATCTGTATTTTGCAAACAAGACATCATGGAGACTGACATTTGGATTCGCAGCCGAGCCTCAGTTGCTGAGATGTTATCGTCTCAAAAACAGGTAATCTTCGTGGAAAGGAAAAAAAAATCTTTAAGGGGGGTTCGTGAGATGCTATCAGCGAGTCAGGGTGTTTCTGCAGCGAGGCAGCAGTTTAACTGCGTGCCGCCGAGGCGCAGCACCTTCAAAGGAACACCAAAGTGCACCAAAGCTTTGCGCGGAGAACAGCACAAGTGGCTCGATCTGAAAGCTGCTTCCCCCCCCCCCCTCTCTCTCTCTTTTTATCTTCACAGGTTGCTTTACATGTAGAGCTAGAAAGGTTATCTGACATTTTATAGGTATTGTAAAGTTGCGCAAACATCCCTGGACCCGGTCCTACCTCGCTCACGGCCAGCAATTGTTGACAGTCTTTTAGAAGTAAATATTTACACACAAACCCCAAGTTTGAGTGAAGCTACACACACAATGAAAGCAGTATAGGAGCGAACTATGCAGTAGATCACACCACGCTGTTGCTCTGAGATTCTTACCTCTTGGAGATAACCTGTCAGGTGTAATAAGATCGCCACGCTGGAGGCCACCTGAAGCAATCCCATAACAGCGAGGGTCCCGAATAGGAGCGGCCGGTATGTGGGTTCCGAACTCTGCACCGGGTGGAAGCGGTGCTGCTGCCCCACCTCGATGTCGACGGTGTTCCGCAGGTAGCCTCTGTACTCGCTGTGGGTAGCTGCCATGCTGCGCGCTTTGTGTGTGTGCCGTTCAGCCCCGGGGCCAGGTCCCAGACTCAATGCAAGGAAGGAAACCGAGTTTGCAAGAGTCCCTATAATCAGCAGTGGGTGGGCTGAGAGAGCGCGTTTGCGTCTGCAGCCAATCAGAGGGATCCTCCGGTAGCCCGGAGAGAAACAGACTCGAGCAGGACTGTCAACCGGATCGACCTGAGCGCATGACAGGTAAAGCGAGCCCTTTATGTCTGGCCCTTTGTGGAGACGCGTTAATGTGTGATCCTCCCCTTCCCGTCTACACCCCGTGAACATGAATTAGGCGCACAGCAGGGATGCAAAGAGGATGGGTTTAAAAAAGAAAAAAATCCAACCCATCAGTGATCAGTGGGCACTCCTGTTTTGTTTTTTAAAGAAAACCGAGAAAAAGATCAAATAAAATACAAACATATTCAGCCATACATTCATTCATTCATTCATTCATTCATTAATTTTTGACATAAATACTAAAAAAATGCTGCTTTGCTTAGAAAAAACTTGTCTTAGTGATTTTAAAAGTATTCCGATATGATCTTCCTCGTTTTTACACCGCTATGTTTCCACGTGTACTGGTTTACACAGTCACCTAAAAAGTGAAAGCTCTCTGGGTTGATCTCAAGAGGAGCCAAAGGTTCCCTGGGGGTAGCGACAGGAAATGCAACCGGCATAAAAATCTGTCCAAAACAAAACAGGCAAAGCTGCCTGCTGTGCCGACGCCTTCGGAATAAAAGGGAGAACCCGAGAATAGCTTTTAATGCAGAGTCTATTCTGACCTACTGGATATATAAGATGTTTCCTTATCCAGTAGAGGGAGGCTTCAAGGTCTCACATCCACTTATGGAAGTTGCATAATGGGTCCGGACTGAGGGGCAAAAAGTTCTTGAACTTAAACAGTTAACTAAGCTCCAGCACCTCAGTGAAGTCAAACATATACAAGACACATTCTGCTTTGAGATAGTGAGTCTTTGTGTGTCAGATCTCATTAGCTCAACAGATTCAGTGGTGCTTTTTGGTCCTGTTCAGCCATCGTCATGTCTTGCAGAGAGGGAGTTCTGATGAACAGTGGTGCAGATTACTGGCTGAATGAAGTATAACATTCTGTGAATCCTGTGCTTCATTGCTGCCGCCACATTACTATTGGGCAACCATGTCCTCGGACGCATGTATATGGAGGCTGGGGGTCTGACCACTGCTAAAACGATTAGAACTTTCTAAATTATCAGCATATTTTTAAAGAGATTCAGTTTGGTGTTTTATTTCTTTTAGCAGTTTCTGATTTCCCATGGTTACCTAACTGATTTTTTCTTGGTCCCTCACTTGTTGGTGGTGTTTAACCATATGCTTTAGTCCTGCTTTAGTCTAATGTAATAACCTAGGGTCTGTGTGCACAGAGGTCTCTGGCTGGGCCAGCATAACTGATAAAGTGATGTGGTTTTGTTTCTTGTAACACAGGAAAGAGGTCACATTTGAAGACATTCCTTTGTGTAAAATGCACGGAAACTCTTAATCATGCATTTATCACATCTCTGCATTGGAATTTTGTTGTTTTTTTGTAAGTTCCTAGTTGGCACCACAGAAATGCACCGCGACAGTAAACTTGTGAAATCAGCCCACTCAACACAACCCTTCACTTCTTGTGAATTGTGAATCAGATGTGTTTTTTCAGTATATTTGTTATGGTAAAGAGCAGCTTGTAAGTCTTTTTTTTTTTTCTTTTGAGTCATGCATAATATTTCTTGGAAATGTACTTTTGATTTGACATGTTTTGCGAAACATAAAGGCTAAAATTTAGATGAAAAAGTGCATTTGAAGCAGAGCGCTTACGCTTTTTTTGTGAACATGCATCATATTACATCACACTAGGAAGTTGTCTCTGTCCCTGTAGTAATTTGATGAGTTGGTGAGGCAGTGAGTTGGTGTTTTTTATTCAGAGTTTCATCATGGTGAATTATGTGTATGTGCAGATTGGACAAACCCGGGCCTTACAGGACTTTGATTCCACAGTTTTCCGGATAGGAAAAGGAAAAGAGCTTTTTTTCCTTCCCGGGTGTTCTGTGCAGCTGAAGCAAGGGGTGATATTGATTCATTGTCTTAAAAAATATTGGAAATTAGCTGTTACTCTTGTTTTCTCTTCCATAAAGACATGTCACTTTGTATTGTTGATCGACAACAGCTGATCCTCTCATTAATTTTGTTTAGAGATGCCTTAATACTCTATTAAATTGTCAGTTTTGTTAAACTGAAACACGTTAGAGGCAAATTCACATTATTGTTTAGCAAAACAACATTAGACAACATTAGCTAGGGTTGGTAATTTTCCAGTGTGCACTGATTTAAACTATTAACATCTTTAGAGACTTCATACTTCCTGTAGCTTCATCTTCCCCAGCCTCATTCCCACGTGTTACATTATGGTCAAGCCCTGTGTTTCTTACTCTGTAATAAATATTGTTTGAAGTGTTATTTTAGTGCATATGTAAGCATTTTTTTCCTGCATAATCTAGTTATTTCAAGCTGCTGTTTAAGGTATAGTTGGGTCTGTTCTTCCAAAAAATTTTCACAAGACAGTGCTGATATGTCAACACAGGCAAGCAGGGCATCCCATGGTGTCTGGAATCAAGCTTTAGCATCCTCCTGATGCTCTGTCAGTTTCAGTATTGGTTTGACATGAAGAACTTCAAAGACTTCATTAATCTGATTGCAAAACAATCCCATGTCATGCCAAAAAGATGCCACTTAGATGGATGGGGGCAACGTCAATGCAAGAGTGATATCAGATAAGTTTATCAGCTTGATGCCAGATCGACCGAAACATAATGGAGCAAGAATTTGAGTATGTGTATTCGCGGGTTTCAATGCCATTTGGGTTTGTGTGTAAAAACTGCAATGGAGGAGACATGAAACAACATGTAAGAAAACATTTTTCACATTTTTTTCCATTTCATCTGGAACTGCAGATCAACTATTTCTCTTTTAACCCTCTGTGGTCTAACTCTTAATCAGTGACTGTCCAAGCCTTAGTCCCAAACTAACCCTATATTTTGGAGACATGCAGAAAGTACTTTTGATACTATAGTTTGGGCAATGTAAATAGTTGTGAATTCTTGTCAGTGATTCCACTCTAGTCCTAGACTTGGGAGAACACAAGTCATGAGTGGGTGGCTGAAGTTCAGGGGGTAGAGCGAGCAGGTCATCTACTGATCAGAAGGTTGGTGGACTGGCTGTTCCAGTCTGCATGCCAAATATCCTTGGACAAGATACGACAACTTGCTCTCCAACGCCTCCATCAGAGTATGAATGTATCTGAATGTTAGAAATATAACAAAAAAATGATAGATAGCACTTAAGTGAAAAAAGTGCTTGTGAGTATCATTGTGAATGAGTCATGTTATATAAAGCACTTTGATTGCTCCTGGTATAAAAGCATTACATAGGAATTAGCCCTTTTACCATATGAAGTTACAGTGTGTAAAATCCCACCAGTAGATGTCAGTAGCTGTGTCAATAGGAGTGGTGGTTTCTTGAAGCTACTGTGAGTAGAACTGGTTGTAGTACAGATGAATGTGGCTTCTCCTTCTTCTGCTGAAATGGATCCAGGCAAATCCATATGAATGTGGCGCCATGTAGGATGTCACCACTGGAATCACAATCAGAATCACGTTTATTGGCCATGTATGTGCGCAAACTCATACAAGGAATTTGGTTCCGATAGATGGTGACTCTCAAGCACAGCAATGTCAATTACAACAATATGTAACTATATGTAAATGGCACAATACACACACGTATGCACATAGATAGATAGATAGATAGATAGATAGATAGATAGATAGATAGATGTATAAGTATGCACATATGCACACATACATACACAAAGGCGTATAAACCAACCCTAAATAACCAGTCTAAATCTTATATACATAAAATACAGGATGACAGAAGTGAATAAATACCACAGAATGTACATAAAGTGCAGTTGCAGTCTAGCAACTGTTTAGGAGGGAGATGGCGAGGGGAAAGAAACTGTTCCTATGACGGGTGGTCCTGGTCTTCTATACCGTCTGCCAGAGGCAGCAGGTCAAAAAGTCTGTATCCAGGGTGTGAGGGATCTGTGATGATTTTCCCTGCCCGTTTCCTGGTTCTTGAGAGGTACAGGTCCTGGATGGAGGGCAGGGAGGCGCCAATGATCTTTTCTGCTGCCCGTACAGTCCGCTGCAGTCTGCTCCTGTCCTGTTTAGTGGCTGCACCATACCAGACTGTGATGGAGGAGCACAGGACAGACTCAATGACTGCAGTGTAGAACTGGATCAGCAGCTCCTGTGGAAGACTGAACTTCAAAGTTGTCTCAGGAAGTGCATCCTCTGCTGTGTCTTTTTGAGGATGGAGGAGATGTTGGTCTTCCACTTCAGGTCCTGGGAGATGGTGGTACCCAGGAACTTGAAGATCTCCACAGTCAACACCAGTGACGGTTATGTCATCTGCAGACTTTAGGAGTTTAACAGCCGAGTTCTTGGAGGTGCAGTCATTGGTGAAGAGAGAGAACAATAGTGGTGAGAGGACACATCCTTGAGGGGCACCAATACTGAGGGACCGAGTGTCAGAGGTGATCCACTGACAGATAGCTGGTGACACGCTGATCTGGGAGAGTTTCAGCATAATTGAAAAGCCAAACAGTCTAAAAGGCAGAATGACAGAATGATGTATAAAGCACTGAGAGCAGAGTTTGAATGGCTCGAAGAAGATGGGTAAGGAAATTATTGGACCAGAGTGAAAATGACAGAATTGAGTTTACGAGCATTGGAACGAGCAAACATTTCGACTGAACAACCACTGGCTGGTGGTGTTTTAATGAAGTCTAGTCATGGTTGAAAAGTAGTTCCAAAAAGAAAATTGAACCACATCATCACTTTAAATCTTCAATGTTGCCTAGACGTCATTGTTGTCCTTCTAAAAGAATTACATTCAAGAAATGGATTACACTTTCCAATGATTTGTAATTCCCAGCAGTGACAACAGCAGTGTTTTTAGATCTGGTGTTCTTTAATAGCTTAAACATCTTTTAAATTCATGCATATGTTTGTGAACAAGAAACCATTAAGTGTTTATTCTCTATTTTTAATACATTTACATTGAACACATTTTTGTCTCATTCAAACATTCAGAACAGACATTCTTCCTGATTTGACCAAAACAGGCATTCCCCCTTCTTTTCCAAAAAGAACTTGCTTAGTAAAATGATTTGTTTTATCTAAAAAGCTTGTTTAAAAAAGATAGAATTTTTATGAAAATTAATTGGACACAGAAGACAGATGACAGCAAGTCTGGATTTCCACTATTGCAGCAGTGGAATAACTAATACAAAAACACAGTGTCATAGTGATTCATAAGTCTGACCACAAATATCCATAATAGGCCTTCCTGCATGAACAAACTTATTTCAAATTTCCTCTCACCATTCAGGTACTGTGACACTTACCACAGTTGTATGAAGGGAATCAGTGTTCAGCCTTTTAATTATGTGCACCTACTATAACAATCCAGAGTTTTGAACAGTAAACAAAAGCTTTCTACACTATCACCATTGATACAACAAAGGTCGCAATTTACAGCTGTTTGTCAAATGACATAAATGAAGCAATTCTTTTTCAGCTAGTAGTTGATACGTGTTTCTGTCATGACTTTTGAAAATATTCTCCTTCCTGATGGTGAAGTTAGATTGCTGTAATTGCTCTGAAGTTTGATGTATAATTTGTATGTGTAATTTTTCTTCTCTTTTGTACATCTAGCTCATCAAATTTGTAATGATTTTTCTTCAGGTTAGATGATTATTAGCACTCTCACATCTGCCAGAAGAGTCCAAAACACTTTATTTTTCGAGATTCATCCAAGAGGTCACAAAAGAACATCTAAAGAACTGTAGGCCTCATGTTCATGATTCAACAATAAGAAAGACACTGGGCAAAAATGACATCCATGGAAGAATCCTGAGGTGAAAAAACATCTTTAAGATCTGGAAGGTGGACAGTCAAACATGGTGGTGGTAGTGTGATGGTCTGGGGTTGTTTTGCTGCTAAATTAAAACAATTTTGCAAAGAAGAATGAGAAATTTACAGTTACCATAAATATTTGATTACAGTTCTTGCTGCCAAGGGTGATACAACCACTTATTAGGTTTATGGGGCAATTACTTTCTCACACAGGGCTAGGTGAGTTTAGATAGCTTCTTTCCCCTAATAAATGACATCAGCTTTTATAATCTACATTTTGTATTTACTCTGATTATTTTTTGTCTAATATTAAACTTTGTTTGATTATCTGAAACATTTGTGTGTGCCAGACAAAGAAGAAGAAGAAAACAGGAGTCGGGCAATTGCTTTTTCACAGCACTACATAGTGGTGTTGAAGAAAGAGAGTGAACACAAGTTCTAAAATGTCAAACTATTTATTTAAAGCTATATTAATCGATTTTTAGCCACACAGTGACTGTGACACTTGCTTTGCAGACCACATTTACAACATATATTCCATATCTAGCAGTGACAGATGAATGCTAACATTTACTTTGGGTCCTGTTTCTGACCACCCAATGAATGAAAGGCCAATATTAGCTCTGTTTTGGTTTCAAAAACTCAGAGGGTAATATTTGTCTACCTAGCTATTACATGTATCACTCTATTTACCCGCCTGTTACTAACTTAGCTCTGGACATGTTACTTTGTCAAAGCTTTTTTTTCCTAAAAAAGCTAATTCAAGCTGGTAACTCGATAAGCATTGGAGGAATGAATCACAACACGAGCACTATGGGCCTAAAACCCAAACATTAACTGGCAAATTATTACTCTCCTATTTTTTCCTTTCCGAGCATCCACTTCTACCATTAAACATAGTTTATGATACACTTCTAACACTCAGTGTTGATTACTGCAGCTTTCAGTGACTGAAAAAGTGATTCTACAGTTTGCGCATCGTCTAGCTGTGGAAATGCCAAGCAATGTCACTTTAGCTATGCATCTAAAAAAAAAATGAGAATGCTATTAATTCCTCTTCGTGCTCTATTATAATCCACTTGCAACAGCGTTCTCTAAAAACATGCACAATGGGATAATGTTATATGCTACGGTTGGACCACCTCATTAAGGCTGTGTGTCCACAGACGGTCCAGTGGTTATATATCGTGGTTGTTGCAGCATCTAAACATGGCAGTGGCTCCTGTTAGCCCAGAGGGTGACCTCCCTAACCTCTCCTGTTTTCCTAGTGCCAGCAGAACAACACTGTAGTATTTGAAAACCCAGCAGAAAACGAGCCTCCTTTAGGAACATGAGTTATTTTAGGCACCAGTAGTGACAATAGAAGGGAAGGGGTGGTTGTAGTAGGTTGGACGCGTTTGCGAAATCCAAGTTCTGGGTGCCAGAGGAGTTCATGGGAGAAGGCTGGCTTTTTCATATGTGCCCACACACCCCCATGTTCCCTTCACCCCCCCACGCTCAAACCATCAAACCATGGCGCTACAATCATTTAATACTCCATCATTATTGGGCTGTCTAACTTCATAAAACCACACACATGATTTTGGTTATGTTGTAGTGTAACCACATTCCCCCCTCTCTTACTATTACTCTTGTTTTTACGATGCTTGTATAGAACTGCCTCTGTTGATGTTTTGCTTCTGAAATGTAGCACAAGGACTGGAGTTTCTCCTGATGCTGCGTCAGAGCAAAACCAGCAGCGACGTAGACTTCACCTACAAGACCTTTCGAACCCCGTGTCAGGGCTCCAGCAACCTCCCACACTTGGCTGGCCATCGACTGCTCTTGGTATCGGCTCTGTGGTATAAAGTGCTCATCTCTCAGTCAGGGGCTCATTAATACACCGTGAGAACCTGTGTTTAGCTGTGGGTTTCCTGTGCCCTCAGCCTTTTCCTCCAGGAGTCACGAGCTCGCCGCTGCAGTAGAGAAACAGCAGTGTTCAGGTTAACGTGTGTTTGTTTGGACTGTAAGCCCACACTTTTATTCATGTCGGTCTGGTTCTCAAGTGCGCGTGCACATGCATGAATGTGTGTTTGAGTGATATCCATACCCCTGTGTTTTGCTATGTAAGCCTACAGCCACAGAGTGGATTTGGATGCTCTTTCAGATGATGAAAGACGGCCAAAAGCCCCCTAGCTGCTACAAAGAAGAAGAAAAATGAGATGAAACATGAATGAGAGACAAAGAGAGGAAGAGAAAGAGAAACCCAAAAGTGCCAATATAACTGCATGCAAAGATAAAACTTGAGACGGGGTGTTTACCTTTGCCACCAGCCAACTCTTACATTGTTATGAGCAACTCATTATCTCTGGTTTTAAGTGCATTACTAGTAAAACGTGTCTGTATACTCACTATGATACTGAACTCTGCAACCTCACACTTTTTTGTGAAACTGTGACGTCGGCAACTTATCCCATTGGAGGGAAGGGTCATGGGTTAAAGTGCAGGGTTCATAAAGTGCAGGACTGTGGAGTCACAGTGAGCAGGGTCTGGTCAATATGGTTCTGCCCATTGCTATTTCAACTTCAAAGCAACCAGAAAGATTCCACTGGATTCAGCCTGTTTTTCAAACCAGAAGGGTAGAAATGCATAAATTAGAGAAGCCAGATATGAGGAAATGGTTGCACTGCTGCCTGGCATAAATATTTGATGGCACGCATCCTGAGCACAGCTGTTGTAGTAGGATTTGATTGACAACAACTTATCTTCTCAAGGTCATTCAGACTTTAGAGAGACCCTGAACACCAAGGATATAACAAGGCTGGATTTTTCCACTGTTTATTTTTTGGGCTCTTTTATCTGATCGAGAGACTGCTCTTTAAGACACACGAAGAGCAAAGAATTGTCTCTTTCCCCTCACTCCCACATCCTCTGTGGTAAGAAGGTCACTCCAAGTCTGCAATAAAACACACACACATGGACACAGTCAAACACACACACACATTGCCTTTCTGATTGCTTTGCTCTTAGCTCAAGAACTTCTTGGGCTGCCGCCTCCATAGCAACCCCAGTGTTTACACCCCCCCCCCCCCCCCCCCCCCGGCCCTCACATCACACCAGGCTGTGGTTTTATCAAAACTACATATTTGAAAAGAAAATTGGAGTGATGATCAGCCCAAACAGGGATATTCCAGACCATTAGGCAGATCCTGTTTCAGTTGATGTGAGTGGGCTGGGGAGTGTGGGAGAGTCGGGGTAAAGACTTAGCAGACTATAAGAGCAGGCACTTCTGCACTGTGTGGAGGGAAACACTAAAATGACAAGCGACACCGGCAGAATCTGCAGCACAGATCAATGCACAGCAAAGTGTTATTTATTTTAAAGTGTTTCATGAATGAAGCATTGCCACTTAAAGGTAGGCGTATTTATAGTTATTATAAATATGTTCCAGAGGGTACCAACAGCAGACAGTTGTGACAGTGCAATTCAGATCATGTTATGGACTAAAAAAGTAATGTATCAAGCAATTTCAAAAATTAATTTCTCCTGGAAGTAATTAAATAACATACTACATTACTTTTAGGAAAAGTGATGAGCAGAGTGTAATACGCTACTTTTTTGCCACTGCAAATGTGTAACAAGAGAAAACAAACCGGTCTCTGAAACAAACCTCCCATAGAATCAACAAAAATGCATAAGGACAGAAAAACCCAGATGGAGCCTTCATGCTTTGTCAGGAGAGGAAAGCCAATGCCAATATGATTTTCAAAGACCAGTAATTATCTATGATACAGACACTAGCACTCCTAAATGCTTTCATCCTGAGCTGCTTCCACTTTCCTGCCCTGCCTCCATCTTTCATCCCAGCTCTCAGTCTTAAATGTCAACAGTTTTCTTTTCTAAACAGAGATACCAGTGGAGTATTTTCCAGTGAAAATACGAAAAGAAATGGCACTGGTCATGATTTTTGATCGACATAAAGATTAGCCTGTATTTATCAGGTATGGTCACATTGAATTTCAATAAAAGACAGAACCACTTTCTAGTTAGCAAAATGCAACAATTGATCAGAATAATTAAATAAATATGGTAGATAAATGGGTGCAGTAGTAAGTTAAGATTAATAAAATACCTACACATCCGTGATATGTATCTCCTATTCCACCACACCCCAAAGGAGCTCTGTTGGATTGCGATTATGGTGACTGTGGAGGCCATCTGAGCATGGTGAACTCATTGCTGTGTTCAAGAAACCAGTTTGAGATGATTTGAGTGGCATTATTGATGTTATGCAGCTGAAGCAGCCATTAGAAGGTGGGTACACTGTGGTCATAAAGAGGTGGATATGGGCAGAAACTGCTAAGGTGGTTGTGGCGTTTAAACATTACCCAACTGGTACTAAGTCTGCCAAAAAAATATTAACCACACTATTGCACCACTACTGCCAGCCTCAGACTCTGATATTTCTTTAGCTGTGGGTCAGTTTAAGCAGTACTTTTTTACTCTAACTAAGCACTTTTTACTACAAGTTTCTGAAATGCTCAGACCAGCTTGTCTTGTATGGGCACAACACCTTTCTTCCACATTCTGATGCTCGAGTTGATCTTCCACAGGCCATCTTGACCATGTCTTCATGCCTAAATGCATTGAGTTGCTGTCATGTGAACTGAGGTAGCTAACAACATAGCTGGTGAGTATAAAACTTTGAAAAAAATAAAATATGATTCCACTATTTAACATCAGGTAATGAGCTCTAAGCTCATAAGCTTAAATTTGATCTTCACAGTTAATGCAATGTAATATTCCTGTATAACATTAGCCAGTATTTTATTAATGTTAGCCTTAAGGTAAGGTGGTTTCTTTATTTAAATGTCTAGTCATGTTGGTATACTTAACGGTAATGCTAGCTAGAGAACTGTCTAACCTGCCATGATAAGCATTAACTATTATGCTTATTATTATAATGTAGTCAGGTGGTTAGTATAAGCCGATAAAGAGTGGGAGTGCGGGAACAATGGGATCTAGTGGAGCTGTGTAGCATGGAAAAATGACTCAGTTCTAAATATCTCCCAAGACTGGTTTGTTGATTTGGTAGATTTGTTTCATATTGGACAGGGACTACAAGGCTTTCTCTTTGAGTATTTGGCCAGCTTAATTCTAAAACATATTAGCTGATGTTACATGACTTACTGCCATGGCTGCTTTCCAACCAAGCCCAGTCATTTAGGAATTTGGCAAGCGATGCTAAAGAATCTAAACTGATGATCATTATCTTTGACCTAAACTGACAGTGAGCCCATCCTGTACTAAGCCAAATGAGTCCATTAATGTAAACTTTTCCATAATACTGGAAATGTTATAATTCCATAGCTAGCATATGTTTATACTGTCCAGTATTCTCACACAGCCTTTAAATCATCATCACCATTTGGTATGTGAGTATCTTATAAATTAGTAACTTCAACAAGATATCATTACAGATCTACAGTCTGATTAATGATATGACTCATTGTAAGCTTTGTCTAGATCTGTAATGATAAAAGGGAATTTGCTGCTCCGCCCTGAAATTTGAAAATTAAGAGCAGGCTCTTCTTTTGCCCTATATTTCTTCCATCTTTCTCCAGATTGCCAGTAGTTGCAGCAAGCACTTTTAGTTTCAGTGGGAAGGTATTAAAACAATCATGGTAGGACTCACACTGACTGCAATCACTCTCAAACAGATTGACAAGAGTTTGCGGTCTAATTTATAAACAGAGCCAGATTGCCAACATGCTGCAATCAGTCTGAGTCTCAGTGCTATATTGCTAAATAAGTGCCTGTCATTTTGCACATTTGAATAATCTTGCAGCAATTACTTCACTGTCTATGGAGGAATTTATAAATTTGTGTTTCAGATCTATGCTGTTGTGTGAATAGAAGTTGTTTAACATAAATTTCTTTGTGATTTCCACTGATTTCTCGCAGTTCATTGAATTATCATAATGAGATTTCCTGTTTTTGCAAACTTTCATGTAACTGACAATAATTTTGGCAGCTAGTAAGTGATAATAGTTGAATTGTTGCATTTGATATTTAGCATAGACCTCCCTCCATAACTAAATGCAATCACAAATTTATTGATAAAAAAACATTTTGAGATATTTGAATAAATTGTTGAAGACGGTAAAAAGTAATGCAAAAATGAAGCATAAACAGCAAAACTGACATTTTGGATTTTCGCTAGAACTTTCTTGATCTCCAAACCACATCTCTCTTGCAAAGCATTCAATCCAACACAATAAAAGATCAACTGCCAGTCTGGCTGCAGTCGAGTTAAGCTCAGAAGGGGTGGAGGAAGACAATGGGGGAAGAGGAAAAGCACCGATGTGCACCAGCCGTGACATCAGCATGAGACAACTTTTATTCATTTGGCCATTTTGCAAGGCTCTCCCTGACTTGACCTTCACTTCCTCTCTGTGGTCATCAGAGTGGCTCAGCTTTGCCCAAATAAGCCACAGCAAACTGTTATCTCCAGGGTAAGGTGTGTATTCGTAACTCCCCGAGGCCATCAGGAAGGAAGATATGATTTGTCAAGATGTTTCCTCATTCGTGTGTTGTCTTTCAAAGCTGAACTTGTGCTCACTACTGAGTCAATACAGCAGTGGGTGTGAACTGACAGAAAATGAGGAGAGACACAACAGCAGATGAAGCAACACCTCTTAGATTAACACTGAAAACCTGCTCCTGCTGTTTTCCTTTCCTCCAAAGTGGGAACAACGATGTGTAGTGTGCATGTGCAGTTGTGAGGTGTTTGTTGTTTTTATGAGTCAGACAGACTTACTACTCGTCTTCACAGATAATATCTAATTTTATTTACCATGTTACCAGGTCCACACAGAGCTCCAGCGGCTGTTTTCAATCTTCAACGAGTCAAAACAGAGCTATCGGTTTGGGAAACACCGGCGGCCCCTCTTGACTATGATATTTCCCCTCCACCCAAGGTCTGCTCTGTCTGCTCATTTTCAGATAAACACTCAATTCCAACATGATTCAGCTGTTCCTTCTGACATAAACTCTTATCTCTCGCTGTTCCCCCCCTCTCGCTTTCATAATTGTCTCCATCCCTTCGCTCCCACGCTGATTGTTTTCATTCTGCCAGGGTCTGAGGTGCCCTGGGAGTTGATGTGCCGGAGTTATTGTCCAGCTTATGCACACACACACTCATAGTTACAGCATCACTGTGGTCACTCCTGGAAATAAGCAGACAATAGCAGGGAAATGTCATGGGTAGTGTTGTGCTCACGTTTTGAAAAATGAACATTTCCAACTCCCTGGCAGTGACTGCATGGGATCTTTCATTAGTTGTGACCTTAGTCATGAAGTCAAAAGGATTAAAGAGGTCTGCCGCAATTTGTGTTACCATGACATCAGCAAAAACATCACAGCAGGATATCCAATATGTTTTACAGGATATCCAATATGTTTACAAGGCTGCCAAGTTTCATTTATCAATGGGAGTCAGACGGTGGGGGCTGGGAGTGGTGTGTGTGCATGGGGAGGTGTTGGAGCTTTGCAGTACTTTAACTGCAAAAAAAATTTCTTTGAACCTTTTTTAATATTTTAAATGGATAAAACAACAAAATCAAAATGTTCCCACAGCTGTGAAAGCAAAATTCGACCTTAGTGTGATTTAACTATAAAAGTGTGACTGTGCTGAAAAGTAAAGACTGGATACCGTCTCTGCATCAAGTCATGAATAATTTATAGAGTTACCACTGCTGTGCCATGTTGCTTTCTTGCACAGGATCCTTTTAGGTGACCCCGTGAAGATGTAGGTATTTCATAAAATTAGAAAATGATACTACCCTCTTAAAGAGGTTTCCGGGGTCACCAGAGCAGATAGATCCCTGTGGTTATTATGCTCTCTCTAACACAACTTTCCCATTATAGGAAAGTCATTATGGGACTGTAGGGTGGCTTGTTCCCCCTGAGGCAAGGTTTAGGTTGTGTCTCAGAATGACAGTTTCTGGATTTTTCATGTAAGTCTAACGTGTTATCACTACACAGTAATCAAATGCACTCAATTAGCTTATCAAAATCAGATGGTTTGCCAGTTTGCAGGTCAGAATGGAGATGTTTGGCCATAATACACATTATAATGTCTGGAGGAAACTAAATACAACATATCAGCACAACAACTGTGAAGCACGGTGGTGGAGAGATCCAGATTTAGGCCTGTTTTTGCAGCGACTGGGCACCTAGCAGGCACTGAGTTGACCATGAACACATCTGTATAACAGAGCTGAAGCAGCTAAAGCTTCACCAAAATTAGGTCATGCAACAGGACAATGATCCCAAGCACAGCAGCGAATCTACAACAGAATGTCTGAAAGAAAACAATCCAGGTGACATAATGGATCAGTCAAAATCCAGATACCTACCTTACTGAAATGCTGTGGCAGGACCTTTAGAGAGCTGCAAATACACAAACCTCTATAAACTGAAGAAAGGACAAGAAAGAAAGTAGAGTGTGCCAAAATTCCTCCACAGTGATATGAGAGTCATGCAGAAAGTGATTACTTCAAGTTACTGCTGCTACAGGTGGTTCAACAAGCTACTGAATCACAGGTTGTAGATGGAAAACACTGAAATAAGTGAAGTATTTGCTATGTGAGTCAAAATAATTGTGAAAAACTAATACTTTACTACATCTTCTTCAAAATCAGTTCAAACAGTAACAAACAATGAGAAGAAGCTCATTGCCCACCATAAAGAAGGTGTTAAAGTATAAGAAAATATATTAATTCCAATACAGGTGGTGGCTGTATGTAGACAGGTGCAAGCAAGTGGTGTGCAATGTAAATAGTTTGAATGGCCCTCTTTCAGACATCCAGTAGAAAAGCTGCAATAAGATCCAAATGATTACATCTTCCAATCCATAAACATTTTCAGTATTACACTTGGATTCTGAGCTTTTTGGATGGCAAGACTGCAACCTCCGCCTAAAAACAATTGATCTCACGATCCAGGAGAAAATTAATTTCTGAATTATCATGTCAGAATCTGTTGAAATGCCTCATTGCTCTCCAGCGTGACCTTAGACCCACCTCAGTGATTCAGCTTCTTGGCCCATTAGGCAAGCACACCTATTAGTCCATGGTGATGAAAGAAAGAGCAGATGCATCAATAAGAAAAAAGACCGAAGTAAACAAAAGACTAGATGATGTAGCTGGTTTTCCCCTTTCCAGCACAAAGCCTAGTACAGTATATCATGGATTCCATGGGTCTGAGTCAAACGTACCCCCTCCTCTCCCCTCATCCAGTGGACTCTCCCAACAACCCAGCCGTTTGTTGCTGTTGAGAGGGAAGTGATGTCAGTGAATTATAAGTCGACACAGTGGGGGGAACCCGAGAGGATGCACCCAGCCAGAACCCTGCCTATATGATGTCAGAGACTGTGTGTGTGTCAGACATCAGCCCACACTACTGTGGAACAGACAGAGGGTATTATGGTACTGGGCTCCTGTCTGTCTCCCTACATTGCTGAGTGATTATATTCTACACAGTAACTGCTATACATATTGCTACGCTGACAACATTGTGCGTGCGTGTGTGTGTGTGTGTGTGTGCACTTCTCAGAACTGATTAATAAAAGCATCTGATTTTCTGCTTGTGTGTCAGAGTGACATTCCTGCGGCCTCATCTCTGTTGCAATCTATGATTGAGGTTTTTGTGGTCATGTTTTAGCATGAGTCTTATCCGTAACCAAGTTTCATCCCAGCTGCATGTGGTCACCTTAAACTGACGCATTGTACGTAAGAATAATGTGTGTCACCTAACCATGGTGTTGCTTTCTCACATATCCAGTACATAAACCGATAACATTTCTATAGCTTCCACTGTCAAGAAGAGAAAGAAAGGGTTTAAAATGTTATAAGTAGGATAATATTAACAGGCATACTGTGAAATGGTGGTGTTAGTCTACATGGGTTTTTGTACTGTTAAATTAATTTTAAAAAAAATCTATGGATTAATTCATCTTGACTTATTCATGAAGTAAAATCAGGCATCCCAGACACAGACTGCATTAAAAACATGCAGGCATAGATAAATGGCCGAAACTAATGCTAATGCGTAATGATTAGCAAAACAAATCATGGCAAACACCTGTAAGGTAAATTTAAATGTAACGAATGAACAGATACTTAAATCGCTAAAAAGTGTTGATGAAGTATGTTGATGAAGCCGTTTATGTACAAGATGGGGTGGGATCACATCAGGGATCGCCTCTGAGCTCCTTCTTGCTTGTGATGGTGATGGACAGGCTGGCTGATGAGTTCAGGCAGGAGTCTTCGTGGACTATGATGTTTGCAGATGGTATTGTGATCTGTAGTGAGAGTAGGGAGGAGGTGGAGGAGAGCAGAGGAATGAAAAAAAATACATGTGAAAGAATGAGAGGGAGGCAGGTAGGAAAGTGAAGTTGTAAAGAGCAGAGGGCCTTAAGGTAGATGAGTTTAAATTACAGGGAACAACGGGCAGTGCACACGAGAGGTGAAGAAGAGAACGCAGGCAGGGTGGAGTAGGTGGAGACAAGTGTTAGGGCTGATATGTGACAGAGGGATAGCAACAAGAGCGAAAGGGAAGGTTCACAAGATGGTAGTGAGACCTGCATAACAAAAACTTAAGACTTAAGTCAGATTGAGATCCTTTGAAATTTCATGTTCCAATAAACCAAAATTCCTCCAAAAGGATATTAAAGAGTTCTTTTTCAGATTGCAGTTATTGATGCAAAGGGTGGCACAACCACCCATTAGGTTTATGGGGCAATGAGTTTTTCACATAGGACTAGGTAGGTTTGGATTGCTTTTTTTGCCCTAATAAATACAATCATAATTTGACAGCTGCATTTTGTGTTTAATCACCTTATTTTTGTCTAATATTGAAATTTGTTTGATGATCTGAAATATTAGGAGTGATAGAAAGGCATGTCACTTCTAATATAGGAAGGATGCTGTCTTTCTCAGTATGCCATCTCTCTTTTTTTTTTTTACCCCCATACAGTTATTCCCTAATTTCAAGAAACCTCCTGGAAATGACATCACTCAGTCAGGTCACCCACAAGCTGAGCAGCCCATATGTTTCTATGGTTGGTCTAAGAGCCTCTTGTTGTCTGTCAGTAGGCTTGCCAACACTCAAGAGATCAAAGATGTGCTTGTCAGACGCATTCCTCTCCCTATCTATCACGATAAAGCCTGCAATTAGGTATTCCCACCTTCCCTCCTCCCTCTCTCTTTCGTCTTTTTTCTTCCTCTGTGTCAGACAGACATCTCCATTCATCTGCTGCTAAGAGAGCTGTATCCTGACAGGCTCTGGCCATTGTACCAAACATTACCCAATTATCCATGTGTGTGTGGTACGATCTAATCGCACAGCAACAATGGTTGTTTTGTGCTGCCGTATCCAGGCATAACCATGAACTGTTATTGAAGCCATCATTCAATAGATACACAGCCCTTCTGTTTTCTTTGAGACATGCAGCACAGATAATGAGGAGGAGAGCTGCCTCGCCTAGTAAAGTGACACCTTTATATTAGGTCTGGAGGAAGCTGCAGTTTAACAGCAGTAAAGGTTGTCATCAGTGAGAAACTCACCCTTAATCAGCATCCAAGAAATGCTTTTCATCCAAGTGCTTGAAACAAATTGGTAAGGTGCTTTGCTGACAGTGAGATTGTTTTTTGATTTTAAATGATTAGTTGCAGCTTGGAAAAACAAAAGAGGTTCTGTGGCGCAGTGGTTAATGTATTCAGCCGAGGTTTAAACGATCCCCAGTTCAACACCTGGAAGAGACACGAGCAGACTCCTGCTAGCAAACTGCTAGTGCTGGTCCCAAGCTCAGATATACAGGAAGGATATCTGGTCAAAGATTGTTTGCAGTGTGGTTCTTGAGGAATTACTTCTATTAAAGTGGGTTTCCTTTTTTTTTGGTGCCACAAGCTGTTGAAGTTAACAAATAGAGGGTGGAAATTGCAGGGACCCCCCCTTCAGATAAAATAACATTGAAATTAAAGTTCTCATGCTAATTCTAGATGTAGAACAATACATCGTGACATTATTTAAGACAAAAAATTTTTTTTACAACACGAGTAAAGAGCATAATGGCTGCATGTTTCTGCCAAAAAAATATGTTCAGTTCCTTTTCGGAAAACTGGCAGACTTTACCTGTAATACCTGTAATACAACACTTCAGCAATGTGAAACGATACTCTGCATGTTGATACACGGATGTGTTCTCACCATTAAGACATTAATCAAAACAAAAACAAAACTAGAGCACATGAAAAAGCTTTATTGTCACACCAAGCTTTGACAAATAAATGTATAGTTTCTGATTGCAAGCTTAGAATGTGCAAACTATTTAGCAATGCCACTGGGAGAACAAGTAGTGAACTCACTGTTATATGACTTATTATAATTTATTAAATATCTTTGTTTGGCAGGATCTTACAAGGAAGCAGGAAAATACACAAGTGAGAAGAAGTAAGGTACAACTCTCGAATCTTTTTTGTTGTTTTTTTTCCCCCTTGTACAAACGCCCCAAAATAAGAGTTAAAGAGGGAGGCAGAAAATAACAATGGGAACGAGTGTAACAAAAACAGATTTTACGGCATCTGCTTCTAAACAGCAGTCTCAGCGGGTTCAGATTCAGCTTTCACAAACACGACAACATTAGCGCTACTGTAGGTCATGTGGGGTGAGCAGGAATGTAAAGTAGATCAAGAATGAAAATAAAAGAAGAGGGGCAGGGTGCTGGGAAAAACCTGGGAAAGTCCTACAAACTAGGCAGTCACATCAGGAGAGAATCTATACAGTGAAGCACTCAAGTGTCTGTGACTTTTAATACATTCCTTTAATGTAAACCAATATATATATATATATATATATATATATACACACTGTCCCTCACCTCTCAGGTTAATACTTCAATGTGTGATTTCTGCTCCCATTTATTTATTTATTTATATATATATATATATATATATATATATATAAATAAATTCCATTGTTTTTTTTTTCTATTAATATTGTAATGTGTAAACAATTCATACAGAACAAACACCTTTAAGATTATATGACCATATGGCAGCCTAGAGATTTAAGCAGGAACAAAGAAGGCATCTGCAGAGGCCTCTAGCATACTGTGAGGCAGTGTGGACACACATGAATCACTGCTGCACCATTACTGTAGGCCAGCACAAGGAGGAGAGTAACAATGTTAAGCTTTAAAAGTTAGATTGAGCCATGCAGGCGAACACCACCGACAACACGTAGTTTTATAATAATACATGTGAGACTGTGGTATATTACAGTGTTTCAAACTTAAATTTGACGACCTTGCAGCATCATGTCATCCTTCAGTCCCTCATTAGGGGAAAAACAGAACATAACAAAAAAAACAAACAACAACAACAATAAATAAATACAAACATCCAAATGTATCCCATTAATTTGTAGATTGATTTTAGGTCCACAGAGGAGGGATAGGAAACGCCCAGTCTCTCCTCAGGCTAAGTCCAAAAAAGAGGGGGGGAAGAAAAAAAAAAGTGCTTCTCAGCAAGTAGCTGGTAGTGCTGTGCATGTGGGGGCTGGTGAGTAATGAGGGTGTGTGTGTGTGTGTTGCACTGATGAGGTGGGGGTAGGGGGGCAGGTTACTGTACGGAAGTTGTGGTATTCATACTCGTCGACTCCTCGAGGTGACTGTGGAGTGTGGGTGACAGAATGTGTGAGTCCAGGCCTGAGCTACGCAGATGTTGCTAGCCTGCGGTTTTACGACGTGCAGACAGAGCCGGTGTCTTTAATTACTCAACGATCTGCTATCTGCGTCACTGGATCTTCCCCAAGACTGGACGAGGGCCACTGACACAGCTGACCGCCGTACGCAATTAACTACTGAACTGCAGAGGGTGATCAGTCACCCAGCTTAGTAGCGGTAAGCCAAAGTGACCATTTCCTCCACAAGTAAAAGCAGCATTTCATGTTGGATTAGATACTCTACCGTCAAAAAAATAAGGCATATTTATATTTACATCTATAAAAAGAAATAGAAAAATAATCCTTGTACATACATACAAAGATTATTTTTTCTTTTCTTTTTTAATAAATCCTCACTATGACTCATTCTCCTCTTTAATATTTTACTAAGTATGACAACCAAGTAGATTGCTACTAGAAGAAGCAGGGTTACAGTATTAGGTAAAACTCTTATTTATTCTGTGGCCAAATAAATTTGCTCATGATCATCATCGCAAAAATGACGGCACAGTTCATTAAACTACAGAGGTGGGCTTAACAGAGTTTTATCAACCTCTCTGTATGGCAGCATAGTGAATCATTTAAAGAAAAACTAAATGTACTTACTGCAGCACAACTCTAGTGGATCAAGACAGTAACGGAATTGTGTTCATGTATTTGTGTGGATGCTGTAAAGCATCCCATCCACCCAGTCCTCAGACTGGGAGGCCCGGGTTCAAATCTCGCTAATGGCAACAATTCTTTCAGTTAACAGTTAAACATTTTTTAACTCTTTTCAACACAAATTTTATCTTCTTCAACCCTTTTCAGCACAAATCCCAGCTTTTTCAGCTGTTTTCAGAAAAAAAAACTATTTTCAGCAGAAATTCTGCTCATTCACCTCTTATCAGCACAAATCTCAGCATCTTCTGCTCATTTTAGCAGAATTGTCAGTTTCTCCATCTCTTTTTTGTGAGAACGAGTTTGGGTCAGTGAGATGAGTAGCCGCCTTGAGGCCAGGAGGGCCAGGTTTGAATCCTGCTCATGACAACATTTCACCTCTTTTCAGCAAAGATTTCTACTTCTTCACCTGTTTTCAGCAGAATTTTCAGTTTCTTCACCACCATACAATTTTTGCAACTTTTCATCTTTTTCAGCTATTTTCAGCAGACAGCTTCAGCGTTACAGCATCCACACAGCATTTTTGCAGGAAATGCAAATTTTTCTCTTGAATTGGTTCTAATAATCAAAATGTGTTTGTGTGCATATGTGCGCGTGTACAGTTGGTCTCTCAACATGTGGAAATACCACCAGAGAGGTGAGGTGTGGGTGTGATGACATCATCCACCCAGCAGCTGTGGGGATTCCCAGTCTGTCTTTTCTCCCAACACACTGCATCTCCCTCTGGAAACACACCGGGTGGGTCTTCCCCCACTTCTTGTAGCTTAAGCACAGCAAGGTGTGAGGCCTTCGATTCAAGAGTGTAGGCGAGCAAAGGAGACACCTCATTAAATCAACACAGGTTACACATACAGGCCTGATAACTGATGAAACTGCAGCAACAAAACAGAAACTGGGGAGGAAAAAAAAAAAAAAAAAGGGAAAAGATGGCATGCCATACACGCAATGCAACACACGTGCTGCCCACATTTGTGAGAGGGAGTTCAGATTTATGGGGCTCATAGAGGTTGCAAAGCCCTGTTTGGAAATAATGAGAGGAGAGCAAGGAGGGGAAAAAGCAGAGGCCTTAGGTGCGCTCCAGAAGCCACTGGAAGAGGGAGATGCAGTGAGGTTCTTTGCTGGCCTCAAGTGCCTCTTCTCTGGCCTCGGGCGGACTGTGGCTCACATCACAGTAGCGCAGCAGCATGTGCAGCAGCTCACCCACCTTCCACTTCCTCTCTCGAAGCCTCTGGACTACCGCTGGGAGCTGAAAGGACACATTGATTATACAGTAATCTCAAGGCATTTATCTTGTATTGTAAAGACTTCATAATATTAGAAAGAGCAAATGCTTGGCAATGTGAGGGAGGAAGAACTCCCTCTTTTTGTGGAGTGAGAGGAAAAAGGAGAGATAGCGAGCAACAAACTGGACAAAACATAACTTACAGGAGAGAGTAAATAAAAGTTAATGAGATGCAATAGTGGCATAAAAACAGAGTGTGAAATGTGGGGATTGAAGGAGAATTGCTGAGCGCAGCATGGGAAGTCCCCAAGCAGCCCAAGCCTACTGCAGCACAACTAAGGGGGATGTTCAGGGTCACCTGAACCACAGTAAGCTGGGTTTGTAGAGAGGGACTCTGTGTCCTAAATCTAAACTGGGACCTGGTTTCACGGGAGGTCTGACTACTGAAGGCTCTGCCTTCCATTCTACAGGGTGGGCCAATTATATGGATGCACCGTATTAAAATGGGAATGGTTGGTGATATTAAAGTCCTGTTTATGGCACATTAGTATATATGAGGGGCAAACTCCTCAAGATGGGTGGTGACCATGGTGGCCATTTAGAAGTCTTGGATACAACTTTTGTTTTTTGTTTTTCCCAATAGGAAGAGGGCCATGTGACACATCAAACTTGTTGGTACTGTCACAAGAAAAACAATGGTGTGCTTGGTTTCAACGTAACTTTATTCTTTCATGAGTTATTTACAAGTTTCTCTTTGTTCACAGCCATTGACATGTCGAAGAGGTTAACACGTGAGGAGTGGATCGAAATTGTGTTGATATCTGGTGAACGCAGTAACCGGGTCATTGCAGCAGATTTCAATGCAAGACACCCTACGAGACCACCCATCTCCCATGCTACAGTTAGCAAACTGCTTGCTAAGTTTCGTGAAACTGGTTCAGTGTTGGATTTGCCAAAATGTGGACACAAGAAAACTGTCACTAATGAAGAAACATCAGTGGCTGTCCTAGCTTCATTCAGCAAGAGCCCACAGCATAGCACTCGCCGCATGTCACTGGAGAGTGGCATTAGTCGAACATCCCTTCAGCGGATATTAGCTACTCACAAATGGCACCCTTACAAACTCCAGCTACTGCAGCATCTCAACGAGGATGACCCAGATTGGCGCACAGAATTTGCAGAATGGGCAAAGCAAAGATTGGAACAGGACCCTCAGTTCACGCAGAAGATTTTGTTCAGTGATGAGGCAAACTTTCATGTGAATGGTGAAGTTAACAAACAAAACCACCGCTACTGGTCTGACACTAACCCACATTGGATGGATCCCTCCAAGACTGTTGGAACAACAAAAGTGATGGTTTGGTGTGGTATGTGGGGTACAATGATAGTGGGTCCATTCTTCATCAATGGAAACCTCAAGGCCACTGGATATTTGAAATTGCTACATGATGATGTGTTTCCCTCTTTATGCACTGAAGCTGGCACGTTCCCTGAGTTTTTCCAGCAAGATGGTGCACCACCACATTATGGGTGCCAGGTCCGAGCATTCCTAGATGAACAGTTTCCTGGAAAGTGGATTGGTCATCGTGGGCCAGTTGAATGGCCCACGATGACACTACTCATGAAAGAATAAAGTTACGTTGAAACCAAGCACACCATTGTTTTTCTTGTGACATTACCAATAAGTTTGATGTGTCACATGGCCCTCTTCCTATTGAAAAAACAAAAGTTGTATCCAAGATGGCCGACTTCTAAATGGCCACCATGGTCACCACCCATCTTGAGGAGTTTGCCCCCTCACATATACTAATGTGCCACAAACAGGACTTTAATATCACCAACCATTCCCATGTTATTACGGTGTATCCATATAAATGGCCCACCCTGTACTTTCAGAATCTTTAGGATTTCCTTACAAGCTGACTACTGAAGTAGTAGTGAAAGGGTGTTAGTTAATACTTCTTCCTGCCTGGGGAAAAAAGGAACTCAAAAATTCTCTGAATATAACCTAAGCAGAGAGCCGTGCTTCAAAAAAATAAAATAAAACAATAATAATAATAATAATAATAATAATAATAATAATAATAATAATAGACAGTTAAATTAGAATTGTAAGGGTTTGAAATTAAACATGATGTAATGTAATCATGTTTACTAAAGTAAATGTAATGCCTAAAAAGTCATTGTAACACACTCCTGAAACACGAAACTCTTGAATGCTTGTACCGTTCCCAAGTTGAAACACACTTAAGCCCCTTTTCCATTAGTATCTACTCAGATTGACTCTCCACGGCTCACCACGACTCGACTCAGATCGACTGGTTTTCCATTAAAATCGAGTACGATCAATCTGCTGCTCGATCTGTGGCTTTTTGTCAGACTTGTTTCTTTGTAGCGATTTATGTTCTCATGACCCATCGAGTGATGCCAATGACCAGGCCAATCGGTGGCATGCAGTCTGACGATGTCACATTTTAGTATGTGTTGCTTGGAACCCCGGCCGAGAAGGTACTATTTTATTACTTAGTACCAGGTACTATGACCTAATGGAAACCTGAAAACTGTGGCAAGTCAATCAGAGTAGGTACTAATAGAAAAGGGGCTCATTTTAATATGTGTAGGTCACATGTCCATATACTGGCGTTATTTGACCAAAATCCATCAAATAAAGCAAAGAGAATCTCATCCCAGTAGCAGATGTTTTGCTGTATTATTATAATATTACAGTGTTAAATGTTTGAGATTGTGCTTTTGTTCAAACACAGGGTTTTTAAATAAGAAAAACAAAAAAAGCAAAAAGAGTAAAATTAGTATATGAACATTGCAAATGGCCATATTTAAACATCAGGATCTGTATCACCCCACAATTTTACTGGCTGTGCAGGCTTTGGAAATTGTATAACAATATATACCATTAAGTTTTGTCAGTTAACAGCGATGACTATGAGCTTTACTGAAATGCAGAAAACAGGAACAAACTGGTGAAATTACTGGTGATTTTTCCAAAAAAAAAAATCTACAGCTCAATCGTCACAGTAGCTGGTGCTTCTCAGCTGTTTGTCTCCATAGCAAAGCACAGTATGGTGGGAACCAGCACAGAACTTTACAGGATTGTTGACCTTCAAAACAGACAATCACGGAAAGAATGACTTCTTTCACTGAAGCGACATGACGTGGTTTAAAAAGAGTTTTAGTGCTGACTAATGAAGACCACAGAGGGAACCTGTTTGTGAGGAATATAGCCACAATCACCTGCTGCAGTTCTCTGTCAGGACTTAGCTGGATCTGAGGGATGTCGGCCATGGAGGCTGCCAGCCACTGTAGCATGCTCCTGAGCTGGGGGTCGAGGGTGACGTGCTTAGGGCCACTCCCAGGATCTCTGACATCTGAGTTTGCTATGACCAGCACAGTCCTGGGAGTTTGCACTTGAGTCCTGTCCACACAGAGTGTCCCTGCAGCACAGAGAAAAAAGATTCACTCAGCCATCAGCCACACCTTTTCAGTTTTCTAGCGCTCCTTCTTTAGAACACTATGTCCTGATCTGCTCAAACCCAGGTTTCCATAGCACAGCAAACACAATAAGGGGCCCCCTTTAAGTGGAGGCAATTGTAGTCTGAGACATACAGAAGGCAGAGCGACTGATGGAGTGCATGCATGAGTATTAGTGTGGCTGAATGTGGGGGTGGTTAAATCCCCGGCAACAACACAGACAGACTAACACAGTCAGCTGGAATCCAACTGTGTCTCGGACAGCAATGAGCAAGAGCACAAAATTTTTTTTTTCTTCCATTAGATGTCCCAAAAACTCCAAGCATTAACCTGTAGCACTGCCACAGTTTACTTAAAAACATTAAAGAAAGAAAGATGCTGCAGGCAATAAAACGTGCTTACCACTTGATTCCTCTTTGACCTCAGCCTCCTTGTCCTCTGTATTGTCACTGTTGGATGAGAAACGCCACACAGGTTAGTAAGAAGACAGAACAGGTCGGACACACAAGGATGCATGCAAAGATATAGAAATGGCAATAAGCACACTAAAGCTAATAGCCTTTGACAAAAGCAAAGCACACAAACACTGCAATCAAAGCAATTCTGATCAAAAGACGTCTTAGACACGGTGATGCCGTATATCTTTCCTGAATTCCTGTAAATTGACTTTTCTGATCAGGTGTCTTTTGTCAGTTAATGCGCAGTGACGAAGAGGAGATCTTGATCAGTGTGAAAGTTGATTTTTCCCTTCTGAAAAGCTACTTGATATCCATTCTGTCAATTGTGCAAATATTTGCTGTGTGACGTGCCAGCAGGTAAACAGTCATTTCACCACTTTATAAGGTTGTTAATCACAGGCCTGTTGACACAGCCCACAGCTACAGACACTCAGGCTCTGCACGTTAGGATATAAGGATATCATTTTCTTTTCAGAAAGGAAAACCGTTTAAGAAGGTGTTTCACTGTTTGACACCGCAAAGGAGCGACGGCACTGAAAAAGTAGGGAGAGGAGGCGAACTAAGAAGGAGGGCGATAAAGCTATGCACTCAAAATATATATGGGCATCAATGGAGGTGCCTGAACAGTATAAACCTATAGGTGTGGAGTACTTCCTAGTTAGAAAATCTTTGTGTGTGTGTGTGTCTACTTGAGGTTTCACTCACACAACGCATGAATCAAACCTTTTTCCCTCCATTTTAACATCTCTTGAATTCTTTAAAAAGAACTAAACCACAAATGTGACTCTGTGAGAAATCTGCCACCTGTTGGTAGCCACAAAACTGCTATTTACTACGCTGAACATCAAGTAACTGTGGGTGTGAGCAACATATATAAAAATAGCTTATTATTAAAACAAAACTCTATAATGTTAATAAACTGAATTTAAAAAATACTTTTAGTAGTTATATTATTAACAAGTAACTGAATATTAATTAGATCACAAAGAAATTATTAACCAATAATCGTCTTGGGATTTATTACCACTAAAACAGTACGGAAACTTATTAAATATTTTATGAATGCTAGTCATTATATACTGACATTATATTCTGTTACTATAAACATATTATTTCTAGACAGAAGAAATTACAATATATTATACATTTTACACCACTGTAAGCTGATGAAAACTACACTAACTAAAATCAAAGTAAAAGCACAATTACTAATATAAGAACTAATACAAAATGCAAATCTGTAAGTCAACCTTGCGCTCTGCTTTAATCAGCAAGACACATCAATGTGGATTCAGAATAGCTTTAAGTTATCCTTTCTTCTTTTTTCTGACCTGTAACACCTTTGTTTAACTAAAAGTTTGGACATGTTTCATATTGGAAAATCTGTTGCACTTTTGATATAATCTTGGAAGCCATCAGCTTTAGTTGATGTTATGACTATCAAAATGCACAAACCTGTGAATATTTATTGCCAGCTCTGATCATGGACTAATAAGGGAATGACAAGATGCAGAGATACTCTGATATTTGAGACCTCTGAGAACAAACAGACCGGCTATGTTAATATATCCGGTCAAATAATATCTTATAAAAGGACAACTGAATGTGTTAGCTTTTTAGATTTTCAATACAGCCGTTCAGTGGTAGCACCTAGAGCTGAAATGATACTGGAATTTTCTAAAAGCACATTTTGAGTTGAAGCTGCTAAACAAGCTGAAAGAAAATCCATTCATCAGCCTGAGAAAGGAAGACTAAATAAATGGTTGGCAGTACTGTCAGTTGGGTAGTACATGGCAATACATCTTTGCATTTTTTTCACACTGCATCAAATTGAAGTTGATTACGTCAATTAAGCATCATGTGGTGGAGGGTGGTTCCTTATTTATTAATTTTTTTTTTTGCTGGGAGTTTTAGAACCCTATTAGTTAGGGTGCTTACTCTTTAAAATACCAGAATAGGGAGGATGGAGTAGATTTAAGTTTATTAGATTGATCAGTATTGCTGAACTATGAAATATTTTGGGTGCATACTGTATTGTGGTTTTTTTTTTGTTGTTTTTTTTAACTTGAGTATGAACTTATACAAAATATTTTAAAAAAAAAACAGTTTTATTGATTAAAAAACACTATATCGGATTCATATTGGTATCGGCTGATATCCAAATTTATGATATTGGTATCGGACATAAAAAAGTGGTATCGTGCCATCTCTAGTTGCAACAGCTGCAAGACTGATATATGCAGCCACCTCTAAACATCCACCATGTCTACTACCTGTTTAAGATTAGCTTTAGGTTTCCCTTTGTATGACATTTCCAACTATTTTACATATCCTTACAGTTTCATGAATCACTTACATTCATGAAACGGCAAAACACAAAGTAAGACAGATTGCTACCTCAAAGTTTGGGGAGAGACCCCACCCTAGTCTAAAAAGGTTGGGTATCTTCGGATTTTGTTCACAAGAAAAAAGTATGTGGGGTGTGAGAGAAACAGGTAAACTGGCGCACCAGCCACAGAGCTTTTGATCTACATTTTAACTCTCACTTACAATCATGAGCTCTGGGTGGTCACTGAAAAAATAATGTTAGGAAAGAAGCAAGAAAAATGAGTTTAGGCTTGGCGAAAAGACTGGCTGAGGAGCTTGGACATCCAGAAGGAGCCCAGAGTACTCCCAATGCTTAAGGCAGGTGAGGTGTTTTGGGTATTTGATCAAGGTGCCTTGAGGCTTAACTTAGAGGTTTTCCAGGGACACCCAAGTAGGAGGAGACCACAGGGTATATCTAGAATTCACTAGCTTGGGGTCTATCTTGGGATTTTCCAAAAGGAAACCTGCTCTGTGACTAGACTTTAGATAAGTGGGGGGGGGGGGGGGGGGGGGGGGAAATGGATGCCTGGTCATAATGCATGCAAGAGACTTAATTTGAAAGTTAATACATTATAGTTTCTAAAACTATGAAATTAAATGAAAAATAACCCTCCAAGTTGTTCTTCACGGACTGGTTGGCTGTTCAGAGGTAATACAACATGGACAAAATAATAACACTACATATTTCCCACAAAGACAAAAAAAATTGCATGCAAGCAATGCAGAACCAACAAAACTTAAGCAACACATTGCATGCTAAGATTAGCATCAACAAGCATTTGCCATGTCAAGCCTATTAATGTTTAAAGCTCAAGTATGGTCATGTTAGGGGGCTGGTGGTTCCTAGTATGAGACAAAGTATAAATCAGAATATTGTAGAGTGGCAGTTTAAATCATTTTCATATGATGAAGAAAGATTTTCCCACTGGTGGATCTATCACATACTTCAGTACTTTGTGGTGCTTTCATAGCAAATTCAGTTCATTCTTTGTCACATTCTAGGTAAACCCCCATGTCTTGTGTGCATTTCTTTTCCAAGGATAGCCATGCCAATCGGGTGCTGACCAACCTGTCAGAGGGGGAGAATGACAAGTGCTCTTCACACGCCTCCCCCTCCAGGCCCAGACTGCTCCAGCTACTGCTATTCCCATTACTGCTGGACACAGAAGGCAGGTAACACACCGCTGTAATACTGACACAGTAAGTGGCTAACACAGAGAGCTACCAAAATGCAACAAAAGATCAGGATGTAATAAGCAGTTTCATCACATTTGCTATAAGAGCTTACTGTCATGTATCGTCAATAAACAACACGGAGGTGGATGACCATTTCTGGTATTTGGAATAATCCTTTAAATGTCAGGTGAGGTTGAAAAAACAGAGGAGGATTCTTCAAATGATGCAGGTTTTTTCCACTGTACACCTCCCTGAATCAGCTTTAATGTTGACTGGGCCCATTTGTTGCTAAAGTCCTGAGATGTGAGATCATTACATTTTTGTTCTCACATAATCTCGTTAATCATGTGGCTTCCAGCGGGACAACCAGCTGGCAACAGAAGCATAACAACATACACTCTCGCTATAATTAGTGAATGATTAGCCGTGCTGGCTGGAACCTGCATACCGTGGCATGCTATAGCCTAACTAAAAGGGAGAGATGTTTCTGATATCTAAAAATACCTCTATTAATCTGCATTACCTCAGCGGCAGGTGTGGTCTGAATGGCATACTGAGAGGTGATTCATCTAGTCAGTCAGCCTGATCTCTGTCTCGCTAAACTCATAAAGGAATTTTTCCCCCGTTATTTCATCTGCTGAGCGGAAATAGTAGCAGCAGGCCTTTGAAATGTCTTATGAATTACACATGGTGGACTTTGTTCCAGTAGAAACAGCACTTGAAGAGAGGTGAGCACTTAAAGACACACCTTTAGAAAATATTATGACACATTAACTTTGCCCTTATGGCCAAAATAACTTAATGCTAACACAATATGCTCTTTTAGCATGTTGGGAACAAACCCATTGTCAGGTTTGCTTCCATAGAGATATCAACCCCTGCCAGAACTGTCAACAGCCCATTTCCCAGAGACTTTATCAGACTCACTCACTTTCTTTTTTCTTTTTTAAATTGACACACACAAACATAGGTCATGTCCATCCAAGACAAGAAGACCAAATCGGTCATGCCTACAACTACTTAGAACTTGGTAACATAGACAGTAATCTAAAATACTTATCCTTTAGCCTTCACATATAATGCAACATAAATCAGAGAAAACTTGCACTCTGGCAGTCAAGTTTAAATGATTTTGGAAAAACATACAATCTGCACTGTCTTTGGAAACCTTACATCTACAATGAACTGCAGAAAACACTCCTAAATGGCTCCAACGGGAGCAAAAAACCCAAAAACATAAAGTGACACAATATGATCAAAGTATAACCTCAGGCTTTAAATTCTGAACCCAAACCAATTAAGAACAATAGATTCAATGTCTTCTGCTTGGACATTAACAGACTGTCCATTCTGAAACAACTAAATACAGAAACATATGATAGATAACCTGATGAAAAAAAGGATACTACTTGCTGTGACAAAAGAAATAGTAGCAGCTGTCACAAAAACATGAAAAAACATTTTACTGCATACCCACATGTAGACTGATACTGCATACAAGACATGCAGTATCAGTCTGTACCAAGCAGAGCTGCAACGACTATAAAAATTATTTGACGTGGAATTTTATTGTTAACATTTTCATATGCTAATAAATGTGTTGTAACTGCAATACACTACAGGAAACTGTGGGGGCAGTATTGCCTATATCGTCTGCCAAGACTAGACAATACTGAAGAAGAATGTAGCACAAACAGCAAAACAGGAGGACTGAAGAAAATAGAAACTGAGATTTTAAACATTTTGAAAGCATTCCACAGAAAACAAAGTTCAATGCAGATTGTGCAAACCGGTGCTTTCCTTCCACGACAGCACTAAAACGCCGGCACCCTGGAGCAGTAAGGTCAGCTCTGAATGGGTCAGTTAGTGTTAGTGCGTCACAGTTGTAGCTCATTCCAGCCTTGTGTAGGCCCACAATCTTGTCCTTGACATCATTGGAAAGCTCTTTAGTCTTGGCCATGGTGCAGAGTTTGGAACATGAAAAATAAATAAGTATTTATGTTCATGTTTGTGCAGCAAGGTTTATTTCAGCTTACCTGTCGGAAACTTCTCAGGATGATACTTGCACCATTTCAGTTTTGTTAGCTAAACAGTGAAATGCAATAATAAACCATTAAAGAGCTCCACTGTCTACTAATTTTTGGGGGGTTTTCCCCCATATTAATATTAGCATTTATTCTGAGTAGTAAACCTCTTCCATTTAACGTTAGGTAATTAAATGTGGGTTAAATCATATACAAAATAATTGGTACTGAACATTACACCATCTGAGAAATGATGATGTTTTCAGTGTATCGGCAACCAGCAACAATCAAAGTTCCTAGAATGTGCTGTGCGTCGCATTTTGTCGCGCCTCGTTTACCTTCTATCAAAAAAGGGAATTTTTGACAAAGTCTGGAGACAGACCCTCAGCTTTGAAAAATGGGCTTAAAATGTTCCTTTTTAATGCTTACAGGATCAAGGAACCCTGAACCACCCCTTAGTTATGCTTCTATAGTATCAGACTACTGGGAGATTTCCCATAATACAGTAAGCAGTTTATAAAGCATAATTTGGTCTCTATGAAGTTCTTTTCTGTTTCTCTTTTCTTGATTGCTTCTGCTTGTGGTTCCGCTTATCCTTTACAGGGCCGCAGGGGGGCTGGAGCCTATCCAGCCTATCCTACAACATGCATCACACACAGAAAGACTCCAACCTGGTGATAGAATTGATCTTAGGACATTTTTGCTGTGAGGCAACTGTGCTAACCACTGTGCCACTGGCATATGTTAAAACAGGCACAAAGGATCTATTAGTCTGGGATCTGGTGGTGATCATGAGGGTTATTGGGAGCTGCAGAGACTTCTGTGTCATTACACATTCAAGGTATAACAACACACAAAGACAGTTACTGGTAATGTCACCTCAAGGAGCACAAACTGGGTGATTTCAACCATAAAGTCAAAATCTGCATGTCTGCTTTCCAACTAAGCTAATCATGAAACCCACGACACACAGCTATGATCACTTTGTTCTCAGACTTGTTGTGGTTGCTATAGTTGCTAACCCAACCACCAGCTGGTTCTTATGTGACATTAGAGTTCCTATTGTGGGTGTGAATGCAAAACAGGAAAAAAAAACAACAAACAAACAACCAAACCTTTAATTCTCAAGGGGAGCGCCCCCGTATGTAGTTTATTTACTCTCAAGGATTCTTCAGATGTTTTAGTGAAAGTGCCTTAGGTAGATTTTTTATTGCCACAAACAAAAGCTTGAAGCTAAAAATCATCCAAAGGAAAAAATCTTTATATGTTAGTATAACATATATACATATACATATATACTAGGGGTGCAACGATATTCGTATCGATATTGAACCGTTCGATACAGTGCTTTCGGTTCGGTACGCATATGTATCGAACAATACAACATTTGTAATTTATTTTATCAATTTTCCTTCTGACGATGCTGTCTGTGTTGAGCGCTCAGTGAATCTGTGTTCGACTACTCCGCCTAGGCTGCACTGTCGAGCGCAGATCCACTGAGCGCTCAACACAGACAGCATCGTCAGAAGGAAGAGCGCAGGGCAAGCTAGCGAGACAGAAGTTAAGCTCTCCTTGCAACATTCAGATCTGGCGTTTGGAATTATTTTGGTTTTCATGTGACGTATGACCCTGAAGGTAAGCGAGTCATGGACTAAAGTAAAACAGTATGTTGGATGTGCCATGCAATGCTCAATTACATTAGTGTGAACTAGTGTGTTAGCGCAGTTAGCTCGTTAACGTGTTTGCCGTCTAGCCCCATGCACGGAGCGATCGGCGGTAGCTTGTTAACGGAGATTTGCCGTGTTGTGGCGTTAAGATCATTTCAACGAGATTAACCTGAAAGCACTAGTGGGAACACAACGAATATGACTGCACATTTACGCCGACATCATCCTAGTGCAAAAGGACAAAAAACAACAAGCATGCTACTAACTTTAGCCGAGTCATTTAGACAGCTGTTAGCACATGATTCTCCTTATGCTGCTGAGAATATAGCCCAGAAGAAGCGGATAGTATAGCTTTTATTTTGGAAAGAGCCATTTCTCTGTAATAAACTCTCTTTTCCAAAGATGAGTGATTCCTCAATCAGATACAGGGCTTGCAATATCGCTAGCCCGACGTCCCGGAGCTAGCGATTTTTTCAGTCGGGCTACCAAAAGCTATCTCTTCCCTGCCCGTCGGGCTATTGTAGGAAAAATATATGTCAATGCTTTTGCATTCTTTCAGAAATGTAGCTGGGTAATTATGTCATTGGCATCGGTGAGCCACTGTCAATATGTGACATATTGAAGTCGCGTTTGAATTTGCGCTTGTTTTTTTGCTTTCACTTTGCAATCGTGCGAACTGTGTATAGAGAGCGACAGCACTGATCTGTGAGTGATGATAATTTGTGCACCAATTCCTCTGACATCGTCTTATTAATCGTTAGCTTACTATGCAAACATGACAAGTGAAATCTCCCGCAGCAAGCTTAAACATGTGAGAGGTTGATCGCGCAGAGAATCGCTGAGCTTATGTGAGTGAGCGTGTAAAAGCATTTCAGTTCTGCTGAGCCAAATAAGACAGGTCAGGGTGAAGAAGTGACAGCCAAAGAAAAGCTTACCACAAAACGGAGAAGTTATGACAAATCAGACTATAAGGCAAAAAGAAAGTGCAGCTTTATGGTTTCATGGACAAAAGAATTTCTGTGGCTGCAATATGATGAGCTAAATAACCAGGGCTGCACATAAGTGGTCCGCAGGTGCGCATTCGCTGTCAAAATAAAAAACACGCACAAAGGTTAGGGTTAAATTTAAAAACTGTACTTTTGAGTTAAAATATATATTTATAATTTTAATAAATGACAAATTAAAAATGCATGAACATTTTTTTTGTATCGAAAAAATATCGAACCGTGACACCAAAGTATCGAACCAAACCGAACCGTGAATTTTGTGTATCGTTGCACCCCTAATATATACACATTTATGGAGTGTAACTAGTAGCTAGCCACTCCATAAATCACAATCTGATTCTTTCTTTCAAATTCTGGTTAAAAAGCTGTGCATAAATAAGTGTATAATAAGGAATGCACTACAAATGTTCTCAGACCCCATTCTAACGTATATTTTAAAGCACCAAGTTGGACTGTGCTCTAGAGGTGATAGATATAAAGTTAGGTGTGTTTACCTGTCACTGAGGTGGAGGAAGCTGCTGTTATCATCTGGGTGCTCATCTTCAAAGCTCAGGTTAGACCAGCTTCCCAGGCTGTCATCTCCAACACTCAGCTGCTGGGACACAGTGGACTCAGTGGTTTCCCTACCCGAAGCACTAAATACAAAGAAACCAAAGGAGAGAGAAAGGAAAAAAAAGCCTCAATAACAATGCAAATAGTCACATGTCAGTGCAGTAAAACTGGGAAAATAAAACATTAAAATGTTTGTCAAAAGAAGTGAAACAAAGCTGATTATAGGTTACAACACATGTTTATGGCCTGGCCATTGATTAAACGTATGCATGGAATGAATTTCAGGGCAAACAAACACTCTTCCTGATGTGAACTGGGAAGTGTGTACCTGGTAAGGGCAGCCTGGCATATGTTGGACAGGGCTGATGTCATGATCTCAGCAGTGAGGCTCTCGGCGTAGCTGGTGCCATCATGGCCGATCCCGCTGTCAGCATTGAGGCTGGTGTTGCTCAGCTCGCGCTTTGCTGTATCCATTGCCATGGACACCATCTCCTCTGCAAATGCCACCCTGTGGTCCAGGTCGATGTGGATTTTTGGAATCTCCAGACTAGAGAGCACTCTTGCTTGACAGTCTCCTCCCCTTTTCCTCCTCTGCAGCACAGGTTGGTAGTGGTGCCTGCTGTGCTTGCTGCAGTATGGACACTCCTGGACTTGACAGCAACAACACGCCCTCTCCCCCATTGCCCGGACCAGAACTGGGCCCTCAGACAACCTCTGTGTGTGAGTGTGTCTGTCATGGTCTTGGTGCTCCCGTGATGAATGGCCAACTGAAGCCACGCTTATCTTCAGCGTGTCATCCACTATTTTCCTGGCATAATGCTCAATGACTTGCATCACCTTGCTACTGTAACCTTGATCGTAGAGACTCCCTGTGCTGTGGTAGTGCTTGCTCTTACCCTCCTTGGATAACAGAGGGCAGGAGAAGGAGTTCCTGATGAGATTCTCTGCCATGTCTTCCAGTTTGGATTTTTTATAAAGACAGGAGTCAGTGAAAGACTTTGGCAGCCGTACAGAGGAGAGATGGAGCTTGCGTGTGACATCACAGGTGATATTATATGCTAAAGATTCAGCAAAGTGGACTAGATCCATGTACTCCCTCTTACTCTGCTCTTCAGAGTCCCTGCAACAACACTGGGTGTTTCTATCCATCTCTGTTCGATCCTTGGCTGATGACGTTTTACTACTACAAGACGATTTCCATTCATCTGGCAGAGACTTAGAGGAACGAAGACGTGCACTAGAGGATCTCTGCTTTATTTTACGACTGGCGTGAGCCAAGCCAAGTTTTATAGAACGATAAGCCAAACGGCTTGCATACTGGTCCAGGACTAACTCCCTACTCCCCCCTTCCTTTTTCAGCACCCTAATGAGGTAGCCGGCATACTCATCTGTCACGCTCTCACAGCTGGGATACTCAGAGGATAGACCAGAGCTGGAGCTAGACACAGTGCTCGAAGCAGAGGTGGAAGACTGGGAGACCGAGGCAATCAGGTCATTGGACCACTGCTCAGCCAGCCTTCCTAACCTCCAGTCTCTGCTCTGATCTGTACCGGGTTGAGAGTGATGTCTGTGGTGGTAATGCAAACATTCGGAGCTAGATCTGTCCCAGCTTCTTCTTCTGAGAGCTCTGTGATACGGGCACTGCTGTCCAGAGCTCACCATCCTCTTCACATCACTAATTACCTCTCCCGCCACTTCTCCTGCATACACCCACAATGAGTTGAGGGTCTGCTCTGAAAACTGAGCCACACTGTCTCTCCTCTTCTCGCTGCCCTGGTTCATCTCTCCCTGCTCCTCTTCCGCCCCTCCTAGGGTGTCCATCTCTGTTGCCATCGAGACTATGTGGCACGCCAACCGCTCAGCATAGTGGAGAGCTTCCTTGTTGGACATTACACGAGCGCACATCGGGCTGGGTGTGTGTCGGCCACCCCCTCTCTCTGAACATGTGTTAATGACTCCAACACCGCCTTCTTCTGCCGGTTCTTCCTCCTCTTCTTCCTCATTTCCATCAGCCTCCTCAGAGAGAGATCTCATCAGTTTGAGCATAAACTCTGCCTTGTCTGCATCTGGGATGGTGTCTTTTGGTCCCGGGCCCAGCTCAGGCTGATAGTGAGGGGTTGGAGGTGGTGTTGCAGGGGAAAATTCTTTAGCCAGCTTGCTTTTCAGCTTTTTGGAGAACTGCTTTATCTGTCTCTCCTTGGACACCTCACTGGGCTGCTGGGGGGTGGACGGAGGAGTACCAGGAGTCGCAGCAGACTTCTGTCCAGAGTTTGGAGCTGAATCATCCACAGTAGCGGATATCCTCCTTTGTCCACCCGTCTCATTACCCGGCACTTCCAAAGTATTCATCATCACAGGATGTGTTTCAGACACACCCCTGGTCCTGGGGCCTCGCTCACATCGGTAACTCCCCTGGTTTAGAGTGCCTGTCTGAAAGGAAATGGGAGGATTATTTTCTTGTCCCATAGGGCCACCTAGCCTAACATGCCCAGAATCTGTATAGTCATATCTAAAACTTTCCCTGACAACTCCTTGCTTTGAAGGGGAATCCAGAGCATCGTAAGAGTCCCTGCGGCTCCTGATTGTCTTTGTGAGGAAGTCAGCACAGTCGCCAAAACCCTTCTTCATTTTAGAGGCAGTTATTAGCTCACAAGCCTCAGTTACTATCATATCCACCATGTTGCCAGAGAAGTTTTGGAATGAAGACTGTTTTTGGGAGGGCTCTCCTGCTGGTAGAGAGGTCTGAGTTCCATGACTGTAAAGGGCCGTTAGTGGAGACGTGGCATTGTCAGAGGATGACACAGTTGATCTTTTGGGGCTGGTCGGTGGGGTATGTGACAAGCTAGACCTCTGCTGAGTGGTCTCCTCGGAATCCTGGAGGTTGGAGAGGGCGTGCCCTGCTTGGGGCACAGGAATACAGCTGGCCATTCCTGATACAGTGAACAGGGCTTTCTTCACAGTACAAGAAGCATCCTCCGCTGGGACCGCTACACTTAAAACCTGCTGGTTAGCAAAGGTGCTGCAGGTATGAGTGCAGGTGTTATCTGCACTGACATAACAGATGTTGTCCACAGACACACTTATAGCTGCTTGGCTTGTGAAGGCAACATCTGCCTGAGAGAGCTCTATGAAGGCCTCCTGGATGACAGACTCAGAAAGGTCTGAAGCATAGGAGCACACCACCACCTCCTCCTCTTCTTCCTCTTGCCCATGGCCAAAAGACCAATCACTTGGGGTGAGAGGCGTTGAGGGGTGGGAGAACTGACATACTTCCATTATACCTTCAAAAACAAGCTCTTCAGCCAGATCAGCAGCAAAACGTGATACAGTGCTGTGGAAAATCTGCTTCTTCACAGTCAGGAACTCTTTGAGCGCTGCGGACACGGCCTCTCCAACCAGGAAAGTGGCCAGCCCGTTGATTGCCCGCTCCTTCAGTACATATGCACGTCGCATACCAATCTCATGGAAGGCCATTTGAAATACTGAGGAGGTAAGTCGAGCAGCTAGGTGGCACAAGGTGGTGGTGCAGGAGGACACCCCTTTTTGGAGGTCTCGCAAAGCGCTGCCCAAGCTCATTTCCACAAGGTCACTGGCAAACCTCTGAATACCATCTTTCAGAGACTGGGATTTCTTCTGCAGCTTGGCCACCGTCACAGTCTCCTGTATTTCTGAGAGTTTCATCAGGTATCCTGAAGGGTTCTTAAATTCCTTGTGGCAGACACAGGAGAGATTCTTGTTGTCACTGATGTCGACAGCAGACTGGTAGCCACAGACAGATCCAAGAATTTCTTTGGACAGACTGCTAGCAAAGTCTGAGTAGGTCTTATACAAAGAACAGAGATCCTGAGGTTTACGTAGCTCAGAGTCATCTTGTCCATCCGCCTCTGTATTCCAGAAGTATTCCAGTGGCCCGCTGGAGTCTACCAGGGGACTGAAGGCAGAGGAGCTCAAAGGACTGAAGAGGGGACCACCGTTCTCCTCAGAGGGAGTCTGTACAGGCCGAGGGGAATCCGGCACCTCAGAGGGAATTGAGTAAGGAGAGCCTGGTTTCAGGGGCGTGGGTTTTTTCACATTGGCTGGGAGAGTGGGCTGATCAAAGCGGTGAGGATTCATTCCCTTTGTTGAGCAGCCCCTAGAAACATATTTTAAAGATGATGTACTTATGCCAGATTCATCAGCCTCTTTCTGTGCTGCTGGGACACTAATCGCATCCAGAGGCAGAGTAAGAGTACAGCTCTCAGAGTTGAGCTCATCCAGATCATCAAACTGGTCAAAGCTGTCAAAAAACTCACTAACTTCGGAATCTGAGTCTTCAACTCGCTCTCTGGGCCCCCCTGGCACTTGAGGAATGTCCAGTTTGGCCAGCAGGCTCTTCTGGTAGCCCACTTCATCCAGGAAAATGATAGGGCTGGGGCTGGAACAGTCTGACTCTTCTGATTCACTGACATGAATCAAAGGTGAGGGGAGACGAGCTCCAGGACTGCAGTAAGTCCACTGGGATTCCACACCCGATGACCTCTGCACTGTGACAGATACGTCAGGACCAGATCTGTGTTTGGCTGAATACTTCTTCGAAGACGAGCTTATGATAACGCGGGAGCCTGATAATTCCTTTTTCCTCTTGTGGGCTGGGACTGTCTGTGAAGCCACATCACGCTTTTTAAAATGACTAAATGGAGCTGCAGCTGTGGAGATGGACATGAAGGAGAAAGAGGAGAAAAGTGGTTAGATGCAACAATTGCAAAGAGGGGATTATAAGATGATTTTCCACAGTGCTTATGGCACTGTGGAAAAATAACAGACAAGTAAAACTAGTAAATAGCTAATTAGTGCCATCTAGCAGTGAACTGAAACCATTTACATTCTAGAGACGTTTTAATTAAAGTTTGCACAGATTATGACAGCATAGTGCTGCGGATGGAAAAAATACATATTACATTATTCTTGTAAGATTCTAATTGTTTCACATTAAATCACAATATTAATAATTCTATGTAAGTCTTTCCATAGGGCTAGATGTGTTGAGAATGTAGAAAAAATGATAACTATGACCTTGAGCACAATTTGGCTGAAGACCTATTAAGTAATCACTGTCTATATGTTTAAATAATTTCCGACCAATGCTGAAGGAGAGGCAGGGTACACCCTGGACAGGTCACCACTCTGTCGCAGGACTAATCCGGAGAGAAAGACAACCTTCCACACTTACATTCACACCTCTGGCTGATTTGAACCCTACATTTCAAAACAATATGCAAAATAACAAATAATCTACTCTTAGGCTGTATTATCAAAAATGAAATATCTGCCATGGGACTAGAGTTGTTAAACAGACTGTGTTTTACATTTTGCTGTATAATGTCACTTTTTTCCTCCAAAGTTTGAGGGCAAAAATCTTCAAGTATTTTCAGATTTGAGTATTTTCAAGTATTCAACTGTCCTGCCAGTCTCAGTCTGTGTGCGCGCGCGCGGACGTGTGTGTGTGTGTGTGTGTGAGAGAGACAGGCCTGCTAATCTCTGCCTGCTGCGAAAGTCCTCCTCAGAGGAGAGCCGACCACAGAAGCAGAAATACTTGCAAAAGAGCTTTTATTCCCCCTCAAAAACCAAACAAGGTTCCAAAAAGCAGACACGGGTCCTTGTTTGGTCACACTTTTTTGGGGGGGCATCTTTGCTCTCTTCTCTCCTCTTCCCCGTACTAAGCGCAACTATGGAGTTTTTTACCAGTTGGTGCAACTTGGAAAATATAGGAATGTCTATATTATACATGAAATTACAAGTGGTATACCACCAAGCATTATGAGAGCATTAAAATAAAAAGAAATCCTTTTCTGCACATGACTCAAAAACCAGAGGCCACTAAATGCCAATAAGCATTGGCTGCTAAACCTACAGGTATTGTCTCCTGTGTCGTCCTCCTCCAGATGTTCTAGGGCTGTGACAAAGTCATCCTCGATTGATGAGACCGACTGGTTGGTGTCGTCTTCGTCTGGCTGGTTGGGCTCAGCTGCGCCCCTCTGAAGAGCCTGAAGCTCCAGCGTATAGCGGAGACCTGCCATGTAGCACCCCAGCAGGCCCACCAAAGTTGGAACACTGGCTTGAGGGTAAACGTTGGTGCTGGAACTATTCCTCAGCACACACACTGTCTTTAACCAATACTGGAGGAAGAGGAAAATGGCATGAGAAAGGGGAATAAGGGGGAAATGAGAATTGCTGACAGCATGGTTTGGCTGGTGATTTTTCAGCTCATTTGAAGAAAATCATTTTTACCCAGCAAGCAGACAGACAGTCAAAGCAATCACTTTTGTAAATTAAATTCACATGGGCATTTTTTTTTATCTCACAGGAGGAGGGAGATGGCTGGAAGTATATTGTTATGTCTGTGTCCTGATTGCAAATTGATGCATATGCAGAACGCAAAAATCCTTTAGTGCTAGCCCACTCTTTAATTCACAAAGCTGGGGCGAGAGAGCCACAGAATGAGCTGCAGGGTCTGTGTGAACCCAAACATGGCACACAGGAACAGGAAAGTGGCGGCTGCAAAAGCAACTTCTCTGTCAGCCTATCCCACACCTGTGTTTCTTTGGAAGCGTGAGAGAGACTCATACATCTGCTTACATAGCCCTCATGTGGGAAAACTTTTAATCAACAACTGCTAGAACTGGATTAGCGGTTGTTAAAAATACATCTTCTTAAAATTAAACATTTACTGTGTTTGGACATGTTTCAAGTATCATTAACCCTACACATATAAATTCAGATTCCAACACATCCCGAGGACAGCAAAAGGAATGCAGCTAAGCTGGGGTCTGAATAAGCATAGTGAAGCATTGCAGTACTCTTTTAGTCAATACATTTTTAAAGACCAGAATGAGAGGCTAAAACAAAAATTTTATGCATTTAAAAAGATACAACACCAGAATGTTAAACAAGAGAAAGTGTCTGTCGTCAGTTTAGAGAGCTCCTTTTCCAATCGACTGTACTTACTGGGATAGGCAGTAAGTGCTGTACACTTACCCACTCTTATTTCCTGCTATTCTCTCCGATCACTTCTGCTTTGTTTGACATGCTGACAAAACAAATTAATTTAACACAAAAACGGTCGTTTACATACCTGAGGTCCGGCATCCTTGTGCTCTGGCAGCCTGCGAGAGTCTTTGAGCAGCAGGACTTCATCGTTCTTAATGCTGTGGACGTGGAGGGACCTGAGAAGCTCACACAGCCCCCCTGACAGAGAAGACAGAGCCTGGTGGACAAGAACACTCAGAATCACCCCAGTTTGAAGGCCAAAGTGGTAACTAAAAGACCAGGATAGAACTCAGAGATTTAGTTTTTGAGTTTTGTGTCCTCTACCATCAAAGTATGACCTACTGTCCATAACTAACATGTTGTACCTGCTGGGTGACATCTTCTCCTTCACTTACATCAGGCAGACACACAAAGTGAATCTGAAAAAGCACAGCTGATGGTCAATATTGATGTGTAATGTCTTTAAACATGGCTGAGCTTCACTGGTGCGTTTGTGTGACATACCTCTGTCAGCCTGGTGGCGTCTCTTGCTGGCAGCTCTAAACCAATGCCACAGAGCTCCTTTTTGTTCCTGAAGAGGCTCTTCACATTCTGCGCCCCACTGTCTCGCACAGTCTGCAAACAGACATGCAGCTTTTTTTTTTTTTGTTTGTTTGTTTGTTTTTAAATAGAAGTACACACTGGCCTACAGCCTCAGTGAGTATACTTTTATTCATCTCTGCACCGTGCACCGAGGAATGCAAAAAAAGAACTTTACTGTGTGCATCTGCCTTCTCATACACGCGCAGATCCTAAGCAATCCCATTATTTTAAAATGCCTGATAAGGTTCTACAGGACTGTGCATTTTCAAATGAAAATGAATTAACTGCATTAGAAACTACAATGAAAATCAAGCGGGGATAAGAGAGGAAATTAAATATCTTTGCAACAAAATTCTTTTAAAAAGTGCAACATATAGTTACTGAGTTTTGTACTGAAATCCAGTGGAGTCTACATAGCATTGTTGTTTGTATTTATACTTGTGTCTTCATTCCTCAACCATCACACCGACTTGAAGCTAAGAAAAAGTGAACACTTACCAAGCAGGCATCTTACTGGCAGTGATCTCCAAGGCCAGGAGGCAAAACTTTTACTAGTAACATTAAAGCAGTTCATTTATTCATTACTTAATAGACTACTAAGCAGCTGAATCTTTAAGTATATCATGTAATTTCTTAGTAGATGTATATATTAATAATCTTAATCCTCAGCATACTTAAAAAACAAAACTTTAAATACATTTTAGTGGAATAAATACTGTGCCATGCTGACTCCTCCCAGCTGTCATAGAACAAGAGGCAGGGTATGCTCTGGAGAGGTCGGCAGACTGTTGGGGGGCCAAAACTTACGCGGCTGACAACTGTTCACACTTACAATCACACGCAGGAATCATCAATTAACCTAACGCCCCGCATGTCTTTGAACTGTGAGAGAAAGTTGCAATGTTTGAAAAGTCAAAGCCTTCATCAAACTCCTTTAATGTGCAACTAATTCTTGACTGCAAGAAAAACAACTTGATAGCGGCAAGTCAGCTGGTTTGGTTCACAGTTGAACTCAGCACCGTGAAACTCCCAGTGGGCCAGTGGCTGGCCCACCAACTTGTTCAACATACCTTTCTGCTAGTCCTTAGCCACTGGGCAATTCATTGGGTGGAGCCCTGAGTGTACTGCACATGTGTGCAAAATTAAATGCAAATACATCCTGACAGACAGACCTCTTTCCGTACTGAGGACCTGGACCTGATTGGGACTCCTCGAATACGGGCACAGGCATCCATAGTGACAGCTAGCTGTACGTGGCTGGTTGGCCGGCTGGCCTTTCACCTGTAAGGAGAAAGAAAAGTGGATAAAAAAAATATGTTAAAGTGTGAAGTTCAACTTCTTTAACGACTTCTATTGTCACTTTGAATACCACAGCTAAGTCTTTTTCTATTTTAATCTACAATCCTCTGCAAGTAAAGGAGAACAGCTCAGTGTGATCTCTCTGGTGCGCCTACATTCCACTCAACTTTCCCACCCCCCTGACCACAGCAACAATCACATGACAAAGCAATGACAGTCTCAGTGTTATTAGCAAGAAGCTATGTCCCTATCTAGTGTTGCACATAAATACAGATGCCAAAATAAGAAGCATGATGCAACAAAGTCAGTGGGCTGTGAAGATGGTAGTTCCACTAACATGAATCAAGTGCCTCAAAGCAGGACTTACCTAGACTTACCCTGCTTGTGAAGCTAAGCTATTGTATTGTACTGGCAATGCTTCTTTTCTTTCTCTTTGCTATTCTTTAAACAGCCAGGCCTGCATCAAAGATCAAACAGCAAGGCAAAAGAACAGAGGGGTGTATGCGCTTAGAGCAGGACAACCACATTTGGTAAGCAGCATGAGAGCGCGAGTGATGGAAGCAAAATATTTACAGTGTACAAGAAGGAAAAGTTTCCCAAGAAATCCAAGCCTCTCCTTTGAGGTATGGGCCAAAGTGGCTAGTTGAGTCTAGACGCAGGCAGGCGGTCCTACTGATCAGCCCATCCTGCATCCTGAGAACCAGAGGGGTAGAGTGCATGCCACAGGCTTCCTCTGGTGATCCAGGACCTCCTAGCTTCGCAGCTACTGCTGCCTAAAAATCAACTATGCAGCACACCCCACTTCACTCACAACAAAAGCAGCCACAGTGATGTATATTATGGCGGTGACTAATTTGAATAAGTAGATTGTTAATCTGTTTATGTTTCATGTTTAGCTCACAGACTTGTCATTCAGTGGTACAGTTTGTGAGAATCGACTCAGGAGGCCTACATCACCACCTTATGCAACCAGCGTGGTCACATAATGCGAAATGGATTCAGCATTAGTCATGTTACAGGAAAAACTACAATTAAGGGTAACTAAGTTTAGGCTTACACAAATCCTCCAGGGCTGATTCATAAAAGTCAATTATCAATGTTTGGACAAAACAAAACAAAAAAAAAATTATGACGCTAAGTCAAGCCAGCGAGAGGATTGTCTGGTGGGGGGAGCTGATGATGTAAAATGGGTGGCAGGGGGAGGAAAAAACCCCAAAAAAACAAAGCCAACCTGTGGAGGGCTATGTAGTCTATATGTAGTCCAACATCTTGTTTGGTTGGGATCTGATGTGGGCCAAATTCTGAGGGTGAGTGTGGGTGGCCGGAAGGGTGGATAAACAGAGACAGGGAGAGAAGAAAACTCACAGCTCACTGTGAGATCTGACACCAGCTTCTACTGAGGCACAGGTACCACTATGGTTAGAGATAAACTGACTTTTTGTTCTCCAATATCTGTCATTATTGCAAAAAGACAATCACGTGGAGGCCAGTACATTTCAGACATGGCAGCTGCAATACAAATATGTGCAACTCTGACCACAGAAGGACAAAACAGGTGTGGGGGGGTTATTTATCCCACTCTTAGCAGGAAGAGAAATTAAGGTTTATATACTGCAATGGGAGGGCAGCAAATTTAATTTATTCACAATGAGCTACTTTTTGATTGGTAGACAAAACAGGTCAAAGTATTAAGCCTTAATGTTGCACAGCTTTAGGCTCATCATTACCTCAATAACCTATTCATCTTTTGCTCACAGTGTAGTTCAACATACTTCATTTCATCTAAATGAAATGCAGTTGTTTTTTAATGTTGTTCTGAGGAATGTTGCACTTGTGCTTTTTATGTGGTGCAAAACACAAATACATTGATATAAAGAGAAGAAAAAGGTAGGACGAAAACAACTATTTAATTACAGCCCTACTGTACAGCTAATCATATGACAATGCAGTTTATATAAGCATCAACTCAATAATTCTCACAACTTTCACTAATTATTTTAGTTTCGATGTTGGTTTTAGGTCAGAACTCGACTTTTTAAAAACATTTTGGAACAGCACAATGCAAATGTTCAGTTCCAGTGGCCTTTCCTTTAATAGCCACCACTGTGATGTTCCGAAATAACACGTGCAAATGTGTTATTTTATAGACAAAATAACACATTTGCCATTTTCTATGTAAAATTTCTTTTCAACAAAATGATAACTTGATCTGCATGTTAACTGCTATTCGAACCATTTACATGTAAACATTTCGCATAACATGACTTGTTGGCATTGACAACTCCCCCTGAACACTGCATGCTTGTCGTCTTTATGGATGAATAAATGCCTGTAAACACTGCTAGATTTTTAATAGACGTAAAAAAGCATTGGGGTGCTTTGGAGGAAGAAAGCTGGCTAATTTACAGTTCGCGGGGCTGGTACCCCCCGCAGCAGCAGGCCGCAGAAGAGCCACACACCGTGGATGCTGAGGCTGATTCACGACTACTCAGGCTCTGTGAAATCATGGCCAGAACACACAAACGCCTAACCAGCTAGCTAGCAAAGGCACATTATACATAGACATACAGAGTACACAACAAACCTTGGGCACACTTAAAAAGACTGTCGACCACAGCAAAATAAACCTCTTTGTTAGTTGACAGGCTGTCAATCACTATGTTAGCAGCAGAACCAGGCCGCGGTCCGCTCGGTCTGTTGTCACCTTAACGTCGCCAGCTAGCACCTAGCCACCAAGCTAATGACAGCGCTACGACACATCCAGATAAACCGGCAGCAGTTTGTGGTCATTTTTCGTTTAGCATATACGTCGCAATTGCTATTAGTAAGTCATTTTTTACCTCTTCGCTCAGTGTCGGACTCCAGCAGCGCTGACGGTAGCCGCTGTGTTTGATGCGCGATTCGTAAACGATTCACCCGTTTGGAACTCTTCCGACCACAAAATGAAAACGTGAACTTTCAAGTCACACTGAGCACAGCAGTGTTTAGGACCTCTGTGATTAAATACCATAACTATGTCAATTCTTCCCAATCGCCAAAACACAGCCCAAAAGTCACCGGGAGGAGTTCAGACAAATTACAGATTAATTTAGACAGCTCCTAAACCTGACTCGAAATCCCCATCTACTGCGTGCTGCCGTTCTTCCCATGAAAACAAGAATGAGGCATAATCAATCGCACACCGAAAAAAATATATAAGTGTCGCACTGCCGCTGAAGACAGAACAATGAAAACACAGGCGCGCGCACACACACGTACACTGAGTATTATTTAAAACCAATAACAATAACAATAAAATGCATCATCATAGCAAACCGATTTTGACATATACCTGGCATAGATATATATTGCCTTCTTGTTTGACCACCCACCCTTCATCGTTCTGGATACCTTTACTTATCATGTGAACATCAACACCAATAATATAGCTGGACAGTCTTTCTGTTGGTTTTAGCTTCTTGGGATAAAAATAAATATCAGGATGAATTTTAAGCAGAAAAGTAGAAGTGAGCTACAGCAATACTACAAAGAGAGAATATCTCAGTAAAGAAAAGTCTAATCATAAGAGTGGATGCGGAAGGAAATGCTCGGGGGTCTGGTCGTATAAAATAGCTCTCTAAATGCCACAAAAGTCTGAAGTCACAATGTAGCTATTCTTTTGTTTGACACCAGTGATTAATCTCACAGCACAACAGAGAGACTGTAAAGTGTAAATTCCCAAAACATATTAGCAAAAATTAGCTTCACTTGGAAAGGTTTGGGGTGTTAACAGGTGGAATTCTAGGCCCACCGGCTGTGTTATGTTGAGATACTGTGGGCTTACAGCAAACAGACCTGCTAACCTGTTGCTACAGTCATCATCATCTCAAGCTAAGGTTGCTTTGATAGCAAACATCAACTCATCTGTGTTTGTCATCTACCACACACAGGTCGGGTCAGAGCACAACAGTAACATGGTTTGCAAACCATTAAGTAGTAGTTTAGGAACTGTGGGCAGGAGCTAAATTCTGCTGGAAAAAGAAATGGACGTCTCCATGAAGCTTGTCAGTAGATAGCATCATGAAGTTCCCTTCCTGGTAAACAGCAGCACTGACTTTGGACCAAAAGCAGCAACAACAGCTGCTGACCCCCCAAATTAGCATGTGGAAACTTCACACTGGACTTCAAACACTCTCCACTGTTCCTCTTTCCTTCCTGACTCTTAGATGCTGATTTCTAAATGAAATGCAACATTTACTTTCATCTGAAAAGTGGACTAGGACCAGAGCGCAACAGTGTGGTTCTTTTTTTTTTCTTAGACCAAGAAAGATGCTTATAATGTCTCCAGTTATATTGTGATATTAGGAATGTAACAACCGAAGGTTTTACTCCTGGTCATCCCTGTTGCTTGTGCGCCTTTTACTACCACACTTTTCACCTCCAACAAGGAAAATTGATTAATACAGCTCTCTGCAAACAGGCAGCTTTTTTTAGCAATGATGTTCTGCAGCCCTGTTGATGATCATCTGGATAACCACAACTGGTCTTCCCCATGACTGTGGTTGTGTGTACTGACCTACAATAAGAGATGTATTGTAGTCATACTATTTGAACAGTAATTTATTCAAACTCTGATATGATTGATATGATTTTATTTGCTTTATTTTCTGTACTGCAGGTCACAATTATCAAAATGAAAATAGAAAATGTCTTTGTAGGCATTGTTGTTTGTATGTGCCTGGATATATTCAGATTTACCCCTTTTAAATTTTCTGTGGCACACCTGTATACTGTTCCAGTGTTGGATGCTCCTGTTAAACGCAACCAACGTTTCAAATAATGAGTGTAGTGAATGTGCAAGTAATCCATTTGAGATAAATGTTCAGGTTTCAGACTGGACTCAAAACTTCAGTCACTTTTTTCTTCTATTGTTGAGAACTTGACTGATTTAAGCTGAATAGTATTATCAGCAGACATGTACCAGTGTATCTGGTGCCATGTACAACAGTCGCAAAATACATTTGAAAAATTAAAAAGTTATGAGTGTTAACAATGCATAGTTTGCCCACCAGAGGGCACTTTGAAACGTTCCCATTGGCAAAACACCTGTTTGGAATGCCACAAAAACAACAAACAAGCTGATCAAAGCAGAGAGAGCATAAAAGAGTAAACAAACCAGCCAGTTTATTTAGGAAATTTGAGTATGTTTTGTTGTTCTTGTCTAAGAAAAATTAATGGCTGATATACATTTTCTGGTCACCACCTTCGTGCCACCCCATTTAAAAAGGGCTGTGTTGCATTAAAAGAGATAGAATGGCACTAACGTGTTCCATTTTCTCGACATATTTTGAAATTATAAGACACAATCCTTTTGTTTAAAGTGTTAATGAAAAAAGAAGAGCCTGTCAGATTGCATATGTATCCGATTTTATTGAAGAAGAGAGATATGAATAGGTAGCCTGTTTCAAGGCACCTTAAAAATGTACAACAAAAGCTGAACCATTTATTTATTCAGAATACAAAAATACACATCTCAGTGACTCCAAATTGTAATAAATAGTTAACCATGCATTCTAACCATAAAAAGGCACAGAAAACAGTCACTTAGTAGTCATAAAAATGATCAACTACTTTACCAAAATCATCCAGATAGTAATACAGGTGACAACTGTAACATTATATTCCAAATGTGAAAACACAATACACATCATATCATTTAACCTTAGGCAATAAATATGCAAATATTGTCTATACCTACATATATCTTCTTAAAAAGTAAAACTGTGCCATTGTAAACATAATGTAAACAAATGAAACTCACTTTTCTCCCAACGCTTCGATAACCACACCAAGTGTTAAATCCATCTTTTAGAGATCCTTGCATGGGTTTCATTGGTTTTTGAAAACCAGGCAGTTTGCAGCATTATTTACAGACCACTGGAAAACACAGCAAGGGAGAAAGGTGGCAACTTCCACTGTATATGGCAAGGTCAAGCTGGAGCCTGGGGCCAAAATGCTTCAGATTAACAGAACCTGGCAGACACCCTGGACATGCAGACGCCATTAATGCAGACAGACACAGCTCATGAACTGCAACAGCATCATTCACAACTTGCGTTTGGTGACTGGCGTGATGAGAGTACATGGATGTGAGGCCAAACTTCAAGAGCGCTGCAGCAAAGAAGCAGCGTAGAGCACCCTAGCACTGTATAAAGCACATACTAACAGAAAGGCTTCTATAACAAAGGGTTCTGGTTTACAAAAGGCTAACTGTCATTAGTCTCATCTATTTAATGGATAAAAGGCATATGAGACTAAAAAGATGGGAAGGTCTGACAAATTTGTAGTTTTATGAACACTGAATGATAAAAACTCAAATTGGACTGTAACTTTATTTATGCCAATGAGCACCTGATTGTCAGCATAAGGAGCTGGAAGATAATGCAGTTTAATGGTGTAATCCAGGCCTGTAGAGGTGTGAGATGTGATAGATTGCCCCCTGGTGGAGGGAACACACAATTCCAAAGTTTCGTTCACATTCTGCTAGGGTGGCATATTAGTCTATGGGTGTGGCAAAATTTTCAATTATACTGTAAAATTAGCTGGCAATGAAAAGTATACAACTGTACTAAGGTACAATATGCCACTGTTGTAGTACACACACTTGAATGCACACGTTAGAACAGGATACATGAAGTGAACACAACAGTCATGCCTGCCTAATCCCTCCCATTCGCTGGCACAGTCCTACTTTAGTGTATCATCTTGGAAGCACAAAGGAGCAAAACTATAAACTACTGAACCCCTGGAAGAAATCTGGAGTAAAAAGCTGTCTGTCTGTCTCTGGGTCTAACTTTGAAAATCCTCAAACCTCGAGGAAGAGTACAAAAGAACGTTTACAAGGTTTTTCTGTGGTGTTTTTTTTTTACCCACCGAGGAACATCATGTTTGGAAAGTTTCAGAGACAGTATCAAAACAAGAGATTAAAATATTGCACCATCATTAGAATACAACAGCATCATCATGTACAAGAGATTAGAACAAAATCAACAACAACTGGTATGGTGTAATGTACACAATCAAATGTGTGGGCTGTCGACAATGCATGCCATGTCTACAAATGCATCAGATTACACTTACAAACATTGTTTGCATACACTGGTTTACTGTATATACAGTGCATAATTATATACAAACTTAGCATCACATATAGAAATATACCCTGTAATGCCACCAGTCTTAAATGAAACTAACAATTAGAAGTAGCATTCTAGCAAAGTCTCACTTGGAATTTGAAGGAGAAAAAAACTGAAAAAGCTGCACTTGAACAATGTTAAGCAGACTGCAGATCAACTGCTCTATTCAAAACTCATATCTAACTCCTCAATAGTGTTAAATACTGTATTAAGTTGCCAAAAGGTAAAAAGTTGAGGTGAACTGTTAACTCTATGCAATGATATGAGGATTTGCACTTGCATGAAGCAAGAAGTAGAAAGTGCCTGTTTAAGAATTCCTTTAAAAAATCTCTACAACCCTATAGTATAGGTGGTTGGCGTCTGACCAACAGTTTTACTCTCTTCCTGACTAATACAGCTTTTTCCCACCTTAAATGAAATTAAGACTTAAAACCTACTGGCTTATTAAATAAAGACAAAACTGTCTGATGATTTCTTCGACATTCACTTTGGTACTGATTTTTCACATCCACAGAGAACGTGTCAACTTATTAATTTCATATAATCATAACTCATCGATAACTTGTTTAAAAATTTCTTACGATGTCTACCATTAAAGCACGTCTTACACAAAATGACTCAAAATATGGCACTTGACAGAAACCTTTTAAACATGTCATTATCATGCAAACAAAATAATTTAAAGCTAGAATAAAAGGTTGGATTTAGACCAAAAATGATGTTTTCAGTAGTAACAAATGGCATTATAATACTTAAGTTATGTAAAACTTGTTCAAGTGTCATTTTGCACACACACACACAGACACACACACCCACACACACACACGCATACACACACAAAAAAATCAAGACACTAATCATGCAATTAAACACATCTAAGGTTGAGCAAGCATAGCATGCAACAGTATCCCACTGTTTTCAAACAAAGCTTCCAGACAACCACCTGCATGGTCCAGATTATTCTGTTCTGCATGTGCAGCTCTGTAATGTGAGGCAGAGAGCCAGCAAATACATTTTTTACACAGACTCAACTGAAGCAGAACCCCACACCTATGGAAGTCTTAGTTTTGCTACTAGTTTGTTATCACAACTCAGACAACAAGCTGTCAACAGTAAGGTTAGTTGCATACCTGATTATGTGCTATGAATGGTTATTAAATAAGAAATGGCTTTTTTGTGTGTGTGACTTCCATCAGCGTTCTCGATTGTCATTTTGGCACCAAAGAACAAACAAACACACGCACATGTATCTTGATCACGACATCACACAGACTTTCTCAGCAGAGGGATCAAATATCCATCTCTCCTTCAATACATATCTCTTCCGCCACTGCCTATGGTGCTCCCAAACACTTCCACTAAGTCAGGAGGAATGCACGTTTCCCCTTTCTGGTAGCGTTTGCTCCTGGGTTAGAGGTCAATCATGGAGGCCTTGGCCAGGTCTTTAGTTCCCTGGAGAATTCTCTTCATATGACCCACTTTCGATATCCCCAGATCCTGAGGGCCAACAAAGACAGCAATTAAAAACACACTGAGAGAGGTCTGTTTCACACCATCATAAATAAATGTCGAGTGGGTGATATAAACAGTCTGGTATGAACAGCACTAGAAATCAAACTTTTAAAGGCTACACACCAGGTTGCTTCATAATCTATAGTGGGAGAAATCAGTATTAATAGTGTCAAAACTATAAAATATTAATAATTAAAACATTTCATAGTGATCTAACAAATATATCTTAGGAATATTTAGGCAAATCATGTCCACAGAAATATATCTTTAATCAAATTTTCTTTAGAAGCTACTAAAAGCTATAAGGTGGGCTGCCATTCATGTCACATTTGAGATAAATTATGATATATATAGTTATCATTTGCAGAAAAATGTAAACTGAATATAAATTTCCACTGACATCATGAGCAATGTGTTAATGAATAGATACTAATGTACCAAACTAAGACTGTGAAAATGGTTCGATGGTTAACTTGCCATATTTTTTGCTCTGGTTTTGGTCAGCACCTTCTGCGAAAATGATCTATTGCTTTGGCAGCTAAAAGCCATAGACTGTATAATACAGACTTAAATCCCTCTTGTTGAAGGGAGAGGAAAACTGATTTTAGAAAAGTCTCTGAGAAAATGAGCTCTCAATTGCCAGTATCTATCACTAAGCACAACCGCTTCAATACATCATATGGCATTAATATTGTCTGTAATGATACGATATAGAGTAACCAAATAAAAAAAGGTGGATAGCTTTTAATAAAGAAGTTGCCTCCAGTGTCTTCAGATTTTCATAAAGATCCAACCCTCAGATGTTCAGTTCATGTTTGACTGTTCAAATTCCCCGGTAAGTATGTTCATTTAAAGCCTGAAGTCAACTAGTGAAAACCTAAAATCCAAATAAATATCATAATCACATTAGTTTCAGTATGCTCCCAAAGCTAGCTTACTAGCACTAGTACTATTGTTAGCTTATTAGCTACAAAATTAGCTACAAATATGTTATAAGTAATTTTAAAAGACCTGGAAAAAACCCCAAGGCTTCAAATTAGTAGACCATAAACCAAAATGTAACCTTGTCTTTTCTGATCTTATTAGATGCAACTTTGTGCATTGGACACAAGCATCGGCAATTTGTTATGTTTTCTAACCATCGATGCATTTTTTGGAACTCCAGGCAACTCCTCCAGCTCAAACGGGAGGCAGAATGGGAGGGGGGGCAGCTGTCTAGGGTCTGTCCCTAGGGCCTCTTCCCAGAAAAGCCTTGTCACTACCCAGAGCACATGGCCATAGGGGAAGCTGGGGAAGACAATCAACAAGCAAACTGACAGTTTTGCTTATACGCTCAGCTCTCTCTTCACCACAACAAACTGGTACAGCGTTGCATTACTGCAGACGTAGCACCAATACATCTATCAGTCTCCAGCTCCACTCTCCCCTCACTTGTGAACAAGAACCTGAGATGCTTAAACTGTGGGGCGGTGACTCCTCCCTGACCCAGAGTCGGCACTCCATCCTCTTCCATGGCCTCAGACTTGGAGGCTCAAACAACTAGCAAATATGTATTTAAGACAAAGGAATCAGAGTCGGTTGGCCTTTAAATGACTCAAAACAATCAATATATATCAATAAACAATATATATCAGTCACTGAATCTGTACTTTTATCCATTCAAATATAAACTACCAAGCAACATAGACAGCTAGCCACAGTATGACTGAGTGATAAATTGTAAGACAATGAAATGAGGGGCACAGATATAGAACGAACACAAGTATATTGCCATACAAATGTGAACCTGGGTATCTTGTGTGTGTTTGCATAAACAATGGTATTCAATTTTCTTGTACTGATATTTTTAACAAATCGAACAGGTGGATTGATTTTACTTGGCAATACCAGCTTATCACAGATATATTATCAGTGCAAATATCAGCCAATTATTATAGGATATCTAAAGATACATAGTTGTTGCTTACCAGTGTTTCAGCTTAACATGTGTAAAGAGATGGTCGAGAAATCAAAGGAAAATAACCTTAAACCTTGACCTGATATGGTGTGGGGGGTATTTTGATGCTATTGGTTTATGTCCACCTCTCTGTGTAGAGAAAAGAGTCACTGAAAGGTCAAATCAAAGTTATTCTGAGTGATAACCTTTACCCTATGATGAAACATTTGTATTTTTATGGGAGTGGTCTCTAGGATAAAAACACCCTCATCATCAGTTTTCATCTGAGCACAAAAAAACCCACGAAGCATTAACTGTGCAACTGAGAAGATTGAGGGAAAAAAAGTCCATACTTGATTTAAATGTGGTTCATAATAACTTCAAGTTTGTCTTCTTGTGCACCTGTGCTTGGCTTCCAGTGTCCTTCTATTTTAAGATCGTTACCTGGAGGTTCAGTGGATATTACACAACCCAGATCAACATTATTATTATTATTACGAGTTGTCTTACACACTTCACTACAGTGTATTATGAAAATAGCATCAAAAACCATAGTCATGTTCTAACTTACGTTACACAGTAAAGAATGTGCTTTTGACTTTTTTTGACAGATTGTTTTCAAGTAGAATGTTCTAGTCCTCATGTTCTGATATACACGTTGACAGTATAATCTGAAACTGCAAGCTGTTTTGTTTGACAAGTGTTTATATGCATATGACTGAAGACAGTAGAGACTGCACAAGCTTTCGAACAGTTCCTAGAAAGGCTATGTTTCTGCTCCCTTTGTTCGCTCCACGTTCATGTTGCAACACAGTTTTTTCAACACTGCCACTATATGCATTCATTTTTTTCTCACTTTTGCCCTAAGCCTAACTCAGTTTGGTCTATCCACACCGAGCCCCTCCTTGACCTGAAGGCTTCCCCCCCTTTTCAGCAGGTATACAGTGTTAGTGGGTTACAGCAAGTCTTTTTCAACAAGCCACGATCAGACGGTAAAAGCCAAGCAGAGCGATGCAGCGCAGCACGAGAGGTGGCAAAAACAGGGAGACATCTAACAGAGCGAAAGAAACGCAGCACACCAAGAGGGTACAGAGAGAAAGAGTTGATTTTGGATTGGAGGAGGGGGTTCACACAGATTCACTGAGATGTGACAACAAGTGGGTACCAGTGTGTGTGTGTGTGTGTGCGTGTGTATATGTGTGTGAGTGAGAGAGTACCTTCAGGTCCCTCCTCTCCAGGTGCAGCAGCTCTGAGCCTCGGATGTCGTGTCGGATGAAGGTGTCTCTGTACTCCCCCAGACTCAGCTGTTCCAGCCAGATGCCCACCTCCTCTGTGCCCCATCTTTCCACTGTACACGCACACACACATGTGCGCACACACACGCACAAAAATGCACACACAGAGCAGAGCAGAGAGAGGCTCAGAGTGCCTCACGGGTATGCAAACGCACTGCCACATTCCACAAACTGTCACACTCTCACTTCTTTTAACCACATATACTCTGTGAATGTGTCTTCAAACACACACACACAACCTCACCAATGGACACAGATTGTGGTAAATCATTGAAGAGAGAGATGGAGGGGAGGAAGGGGAGAGAGAGAAGAAGGGAGGAGAAAGAACAATGACGGCAGCTGGTAGATGAGGAAGGAGTGGGACAGAGGCCAAAGGTTGGTCAGAACAAGGCAGTGACCAATGGCGTTCACGGCAGGCTGGGAGCATGCACATCATTGACCAATATCAGCGCACACAGAGAAAAGTAAGAGGTAAAGGGAGGCGGAAGCCTGTGCAATCTGCAGGAAATACAGCTCAACTACCCAGGAACATGCCCCAGATAGAAGGAAGGGCTTCTCAGTATACTTATTTGTACACAGCAACATTGTAATCTCACTGTCTCCTCATCTACAAATCCTATATTGCCTTTTCTACTCAGTTTTTCTTTTTTGTGTTCATATGTTCTTCCATCTCTGCACATGTGTCCTTGGTGCACAGACTTGTTCTTCTCCCGACTTTGTACCTTCTGAAAACATACTGACAGCTGGATAAGAGCATGAAAAGAGGGGAGTATGGGGTGCAAGTTGATGGTCAGGGTGTGGGATGTTAACACCTCAAACACATTCAAACACACATTCTTTGTGTTTCTACTAGGGGACGACAATGGAGTACAACATTTATGCATGGGCTTCAGAAACAACAGGAGTGAGGGGCAAGATAACCATCATGAAAGGTAACCGTGATGACTCTGGGCAGAAACAAGCTGTTCTTGTGTGTGTGATGGAGCAGTGGTCAGCTTTATATTACTGAAGAATAAAGTATGGTACCACTTCCCGCTAAACATCTTGCTTGCCATTAGCAAGTGAATAGCAAGTGAAATAACATCTGTACCCTTTCAATTCAACTAACTTCAAGTTATGATTAACAAATCAAAAATTACTATGATTTTATTGTTATCATCCTTTTTAATAAGAGGTGGAAACAATTATACAGTGTAAATACAAATAAGGCAGCTGGTAAGTAAGTCCCTCCCATGGCAGATGGGAGGGACTTACTGATTCCTTATCCTGAGTTTTTCCAGTTTGCTCAGTACTGAGGAAAAGTGGACACAGCCCTACCTGATTGAGGGCTTGTCTTCTTGGTGGCCTTCTCCTTCTTGAACTTGGGCACTATGCGAAACATGCTGCTGCGACTGTTCCTCTTGCCGTAACCCAGAGAGTGATCCTGGTACATAAGCACAGTCAACCTATAGCCTTTTATTTAGCTACTCGACTCTCCTGTTACCTGAAGCCATGCTACACTGAAGACATACAGGACAGCTGCAAGACAGCTGTGTGAACACTTTGGATTTAGCTGGTCAGTAACTGATCAGTCAGTCATCTAAGCCACAAGTATTAATATGTATGCACACTATGCTTAAGCCGATAACAAACTATTATTATCTTTCAGTCCTGGTGGGAAAGTTACTTACTTTACACTTACTGACAGCCTCCAATTAGCTTTTGTTGTTCTGAGTTTTTGTTTTCCAAATATTTTTCCCTGTCAGAATATTAGGGATGGATAAGAACAGCACAATGATTTGTGTGTTAAATTTGAAGCTCATATTTGTACTTTCAGTGACAATGTGACCATATTTGAAGGCACTGTTATTGCAGATAACTCCATAGTGTTCACTTTTAGCTTTGAGTTGCAGGAGTACACAATGTACCTAATGTCTTCTATTTTACAAAGATACCACACACAATGGAGCATGTGCATGCAAACACATATTTACTGAGGCTGCTTACCTCCTCATCATTGGGCTGCAGGATGTGGTAAAGCCAGGGGATTTCTCCCAGTTTCCCAAGTTCCAGCTCCACGCTCTGCAGAGCGCTGGACAGCTGCTCCTCCTCTGGTGGGTCCAGTTGCTGTAAGGATGACAGAGAACAAGGTGAATTTAACACACCATAATGCAACCTTAACATCAGGACTCCAAGTTATAATAAAACCACAGACTGTAAATACAAGATAGATGTAGCAGCAAATGGCAAAATCCTGTTATGAAGTCTCAGACTAAGCATTCTTGCATTCCCCCTATGCCAGATGAGCGAGAGATGGATCTAGGTATATATTTTACACAGCACCCTAAGAGGACCAGTGACTAATTCATCACAAAACAGGTCTGCCTTAAAGCATAGCCCACTTGACTTTCTTGGCTGCAGTGGACACCATGACTTACAAAAACAACATCATGTTGTATTCAGCAAGACCAGAAACTGGTGACATAAACTATAAACTGATCAAAAGTATTTACGAAGGGCACAGAGCAAGTGAGCCAGGGGCTGTTTTCCATAACAAGACTTCTGTCTGTGATCCCCTCCACTAAGATTCTTTCACCATTAGAAATAATCTAGTTTTAAAGTACACTGCCTTCAAGTCTTTGTTTCATAAACATATAAAAAGAAAGTAGGATTGAAACAATCTATTTCAGCCATGATAACTCACCAGAGAGACTCGGCCCAACAGAAGAGACTCGGTCTCATTGTGGAGTGCCTTCATAGTGCTGGCCACCTCAATGGCTGTGTTCCGAGTAAGGCTCTGTAAAAAGAATTCAATGTTACACACCATGAAAAACAGAAGCAGAGTGCACATATTTCACACAGTTCTAGATGCTATTTTAGTAGCTTAGCCTCTCTTCAGGGGTTTAATATGGAGTAAAGTAAGTGCTTAATCAGAACAAGTTAAACAACACTTAAAACATCAATTAACAATGGAGGAAATTCACACACTGCCACATATAGTAATTACTTAAAGGGCGCTTTTATTATTATATTAATGGCCAATGAAGAAATAAACTTAGCTTAACTTTTAGCAGCAGTTCAACTAAAACTGTGGATGCTGTAAACTGGACTCAAGTACTTTCCCTTTCTTTGTCATTTTGAAATATGGCAGAAAATACCACATTTTAAAAGATTTGTCTGAAACACAGTGCCTAGCTTTTAAAGATTCAAATATCTCAAGAGCAAGAAATTGCACCTGGAACAGTGCTCATTAGTCTCCTTAAAACAATAAGTGGTACATCTTAAATGTAAGCTTTGACTTCAGTGACCTCTAATGGCAAGAAAAAGTCATGTTTATTTTACAAGAATTAATTATTTTAAACGGCAGTTTTAAGGATGCAACAGTGAGTTGTAAAAGACTTTCTCAAGACAATGTCAATGTCTCAAAAATCAGGCTAAACCCAGCTCACCTCGGGGAACTTCGGGTGTGTTTTGTTGATGGCGTGTGATGCAGCATTAACAGCGTGAGCCAGTTCCTGCTCTAAGAGCCCGTTCGTCTTTGCAGCCTCACATATCCTGTGATTAGACAGAGCGCAGTCAGTGAGCTTAGCTCAAGGTAACAAAGTCTGGGAAGCCTGTCCACACGGCGACTGATACCTGATATTCACATCAATTCAAGTTTACCTTGTAATGAGCTCTTCTGCAGCCCGGGCACACATCTGCACCAGGCCTGCCTCCTCCTCTGTGGCTAGATCCACAGACTGCTGAGGGTAGAGGTGAGGTCGCAAAGGAGGCTTATCATACTTGAGCTTGTCCTCCCATGACTTCAGTGTGTTCTCAAAAGCCTGCGGGGAAATTTTGAAGAAAACACAGATAAGTATATACATATATATATATATCAGGGGTAGGCAACCTTTCTGATGGCGAGTGCCATTTAAAATTTCCTCAGAAGTCAGTGTGTCATATGATTGCATTAGCAATAAATTTAATAACGCTCTATATGAACAGTTACACAATATATAGAACCACTTTATAGAATCATATTTGTTTGCGGATGTTGGCAGCTATCAGCGAATAGTTATCAGCTATTTTGAAACAAAAAAAGACACTTTTTATCAATAACAAGAACTCCATAACAGCAGATGGACTGTACAACAGAAAATACAAATGCTATTTATGGTCTCCTCACAACAATGATAAGGAAAAATAAACTAAGCCAATATGGCATGTTTGTTAATACAGAGACACACATGTTAATGTGATCTCTGGTCTCCCACTCAGAGACACAGGTCTCCGAGTGTCCAGCATTCAGACGGCTACCTGAGGACTCATGTGAGAGAAAATCTGGTCACACAGATATGTAGAGCCAAATACTGTCAATAAGGCCTCTGCAATGTTCTGAAGACAGTTAAACTTGTCAGGTAGTGATGTCCAGCAGGTGAAAATGCACAGCTGTGGATTCCAGCTGCTTCGATGTTGCATTAACTGGCATTAACTCAGCCATTTAATGCGAGACAAATCTAGCTGCTCATTAAAGGTTTCTGGTTTGATCAGAAAATAAAACATTGGTCCATACACCTGAAAGGCCCAAAAGTGCATTGTGTCTCGAGTCTACGGATGTATCCATGTATCTCCGTGGTGCTGATGCTGTGCTGAGCGGACAGCTCCTGAAGCTTTTGAAGTGTCGGAATGTGGAAAGCTAACAACGTCCCTCTCACCAGTAGGCTAAGTTATTTTTAGCCAATTAATTCAATTCAATTTTATTTATATAGCGCCAAATCACAACAAAAGTCGCCTCAAGGCGCTTCATAGATACAGAGAAAAACCCCCGATGAGCAGCACTTTGGTGACAGTGGGAAGGAAAAACCCTCTTCTAACAGGAAGAATCCTCCGGCAGAACCAGGCTGCGAGCTGATTTGCGATGTGCACCGCTGCTGCGGCCATTTATTTTTTGATGCACCTTCTCAGATTAATTCACTGCATGTCATGCCCAGAGCTGGACTGGGACAAAAAAACAGCCCGGGCATTTTGACTAAAGACCGGCCCACCAGGTATTAAAGCCATAAAGCCTTTGAATGAAAACAAACACTGTTGTGACAGTGATGTAAAGTCTTTTTGGTATATGTATGATTTCTATACATTTTATGTCAGATAAAAACTTTGGTTGTAAGAGTCAGATAATTATTTAATAACAGCCAGACATTTTAAATGAGAATAAGAAAGTATTTCTTATGGTTTCTCTTTCTGGTGTTATTTGTCTCTCAGAAACAGTTCATAACTTCCCTTCAACTCATTCATGTCACCTAAAAGGTAAACCTGTTTCTCCATCACTGTTCAGCTCTGATGATTCAGTAAGGACATCTCCTGGTTTCATCTTCATGTTTCCCTCTCACCACATATCCAAACCGACATCATGACCAGCAGCTTTACAGCTGTGGCTCCAGCAAACATCAGCTAGAAATAAATACTAGAAATAAATATTAAATAAATTCTAACAACAGCTGATCAAGCTTAAACATGCTGCTATTTAGCGCGACATCCGGCGGTTTCCTCTTTCTGGCGCAAAGTGAGCGATAAATAAACAAGAGAGAAAAGCCGATCAGCTGATCATTGATCAGTTTCATGATTAAAGTAGCAACAGGAGAGAGAGGGGAGAGAATGAGAGAAAAAGAGGCAGCTGTGCAGCGTAACGACAGAATAAATCCACCTTTGTGTCTTTTTCCATCCTAGACAAACTGCGTCCCTTCTCAGCTCAACACGAAATATAATAATTTCTCTGAATGCGGGACGATTCCGTTTGTACGGGACGGTTGGCAACTCTACTAATTAACCTTATGAATAAAATAAAGTTCACTATCAGTAACATCATAGCACCCACCCAGCTGTATAGAAACTCCGTCATGCATAGTTATTGTAACTGACTATCAAAAGTCAGCACAACGAAAATAAACTCCACCTAAACTTGGTTTATATCTGACCCAGATAGACTGCAGGTCATAACTTCTTACCTGAAGTTCAGTTCACCTGACACTCGGACCGGCGGCCGCCTCGGGTCTCTCCTCCTCCTGCCTCCCCTCTCCCTCATCCACCTGCTGGCCTCCACCACTTGTTAATTTTACTGAATCTGTGGAAGCTCCGCTATAGCCACCACCAAACAACTGAGTTATTTTTACACACCGACCAGCATCTGGCCAATCCACCACCTTTCATTGTTTATACCATTACAAAAAAAAAATCATCGGCCCACCGAGCAAATGCCTGGTATGCCCGATGGCCAGTCCAGCTATGGCCGTGCCATCAGTTAACCCTTCGCGTGCCAACTGTGGCTTGCCGACCCCTGATATATATATATATCTACACAAATTGCTTTTCACTCAGCAACAGCAGCACCCTTCCTCACCCGGTCTCTGGTGAGCATCTGTGCTCTGTTCTTGTGCTGGATCTTGATGACTCCAGGCGGTTGGATCCAGGCCTCACCATCCACCTGAATGGGAACCCCCTCGTCACCCAGGATTGTAATCTTCACAGTTCGACACTGATTGAGGAAGACGCTTGGATTAGAATCACACAGTGTACAGACACAGAGACACAATTTGCACTTCATACGGTTTTAACGCATCTGCTCACCTGTGCTATGCGGTGGTGTTGCAATTTGATGACTCTGGACACAGCCATTTGCATGCTCCCAAAAACAGCAACCACTTCCAGGATCTTGTCATCGAAAGATGGAGCACAGAATATCTGCATAAAAACATTATGGCAATAATGAAATCTATGTCAATGTAATGTAGCTGGAAGGATCCTAAAAGGATACAGTTGCCGCTATTTCAAATTTATGTAAATATTCCACATAAACATAAACAAAAGAAAAGCTAATATATTCAAAAATTAGTTTTCAGCAGCCCTTTAAAACAAACTACAGACTCAACCAACCTGAGGAGGTTTATGAGCTACATCCAGCCTCTGGTTTTAAAATAAGGGACAGTTAAAGACCCAGTATCAGGGGCCTGGTCAGTTTGTCTGTGACCCAGCATCTCGAGTTTATTTAGTACTGTTGATTTCCTATGTTAGATTTGTGCGTTTTTCTTAGTTTAGGGTGTAGTTGAGTTATTTTGTATTTTTGATTACTAATGAGATAATGTTCAGGTCTGGTATTATTATTAGTTAGGGTTTAGTTAACATTCCATGTCCCAATTGCCAGTCTTGGTAGCCGGGGATCAATCCGCCAGGACCTCCGCCCGGCTCACATTGCACCCGACCCCTACGGTGCCACCTGCGGGTGGTGGGCCTGCAGGAAGATGGGCCCATGTCCCTTTTTCGGGCTGTGCCTGGCCGGGCCCCATGGACTAAGACCCGGCCGCCAGACGCTCGCACTTGGGCACCCTCGCCGGGCCTGGCTCCAGGGCGGGGCCCCGGTAACCCTATCCCAGGCAGGGTAAACTGTTCCCTAGATGGTCTTTTCATAGGGGTTTTCTGAATCGCTTTTTGTCTGGTCCCTCACCCAGGACCAATTTGCCATGGGAGACCCGACCAGGGGACAAAAGCCCCCAGACAACATTCGGGAGGGGCTCAGAGTAGAGCCGCTGCTCCTCCACATCGAAAGGAGCCAGTTGAGGTGGTTCGTGCATCTGACAAGGATGCCTCCTGGGCGAGGTTTTCCGGGCATGTCCCACTGGGAGGATGCCCCGGAGCAGACCCAGGACACGCTGGAGAGTTTATATCTCTTGGCTGGCCTGGGAACGCCTTGGTGTTCCCCTGGATAAGCTGGAGGAGGTGGCTGGGGAGAGGGAGGTCTGGGCTTCTCTGCTTGGGCTGCTGACCCCGCGACCTGGCCCCGGATAAGCGGAAGAAGATGGATGGATTGATGGTTTAGTTGAGTTCCAGTCTAGTTTATGGTTCTTCTATGTCTCCTGATTTATGAGTCTTTTCCTGTCCTCTGTCATGTGTAAATGTCTGTGTGCTTACGTTGTCAAGCTTGTGTTGTCTTGTCTACATTCTATTATGTGTCTTGTGTTCCCTGTGGCATCAGGTTCATTTGTGTCAGCTGTGTTTCCCCAGGTGTTTCCACTTCTCTCATCACCCTTCTGTGTATTTAAGTCCTCTGACTTCTTCTGTTCTTTGTTGGGTTGTCTGTTGTTTCCATGTCAGGTCATATCTGGTCAGAGTTTTCTTTCGATTGCTCAGGTTTTTTTCATGTTCATCTTCATGTTTTGGATGTACGTGTTCAGTTTCTTGTTTTAGTTATCGTAGTAATTTAGTTGCTCCCAGTTGACGCTCCACAAACACACCAGCCATCCCAACATTGAGCTGGATTGTTGAAATATAGATTTAGTTGTATTTTACCGTTTCCTTAAAATGAGAAAATGAAGTAGATTTCCAAAATTGCCCTATGAAACCTCTAAACCTATTCACAGTGTTTACAAAATGAAGCAACCCAACCTGTAAAGGAGGTCCACAGAGCCATGTGCAAAAGGCAGCATACTGCCATAGGGGCCCATTTTCAGACACTATCACACCCATGCTCCTGTGGAACACCGTGTTAGCTGCACATTCAATTTATAGGCTGAAAGATTATTAGAAAAGTATTTTCAATCATGTTAGCACTGCTGACAACTGTTATGCTGATGAAAGAAGTAATTCATTTAGTCGGTTAAGCGTCTGTGTAGGTTTGAATGAAGCCTGAAAAGGGCCAAAGAAAGAGGCTTCTTTTCTGAAACTCACTGACAATGAATTCATGTTCTAGCTTGCAGACTTGAAAATGAATTCAGCGTCAGACTTTTTTTTTATTACAGTGAGAGATTGTGCGGACTTGTGAAGAGAATAATACACGCACAACTTCTTAAAATAACAAAATAACTTTATTCCTTAAAATAGAAACCTCTGACGAGTTTCAGAAACTCAACTAGACAGACTGATTAAGTGAACATGACTGCTGTCAGCAGTGCTAACATAACTAGACAAAGAGATCCCAAGCCTAATGATCATTAGTAGGATATAAGGTAACATAATGCGACACAGCAGTGAGGGGTGCTGAAACAGGCCTCTGTAGATCTAACGTAGAAATCTAATTGTTTTGACAACATTTTTGATCCATCACTTATATATAACATAAAATAATAGACTTAATTTCCAAGGGACCCCAAGATTTTGAGGAGTAGATCATATGTGTATGTTGTAAAAAATAAATAAATAAATAAAAATGAAAAATTGTCAAATTTATTCCTGAATTTTCTTTTACACATATTTGTACTTCTAAAACAAACAAACAAACAAACAAACAAAAAAAACTCAGAAACTGCTGAAAAGCGATCAGGTGACCCTCTCAGTTGTCTTGTGGGGCACCAGCCACTAGATGGACACAGTCAGTGGGAGGGCACTGATCTGTGTGTTAGCAGGATCGGTCATTTTATCATTAGCTTTTACAATTACTAAGATGTATATTATCTTCTCTCTCTCTCTCTCTCTCCATATATATGTATATGTATAAAAAACTATATTTACTCCCACGTGTCAAAATGAACGATTTATTCCAAACAAAGGCAAAACTCTGATGATAATCTGTGCCTGTGTTTGTGCAGGCGTGTATATACTGTCTCTGTTTCTGCTTCCTCCTCTCCAGCAAAAACAGTTACATAACACCCAATGCACATTGCTGTATATGTGTGTGTGTGTGTGTGTGTGTGTGTGTGCCCCCCCACACACACCCCTGAGTGAGCCCTCTGCAGTGTGTGCAAACTGACACTCTAATCCCTCAGCCAGTGTGCTCTGAGCCTTAAACATACAAGCAGAGACGTCTCTCTAGCCATCCTTCCCCCTGCACATCCAGGCTATCGGGGTCATGTCAAACAGGCGTCCACACTGTCATTCTTTAGGTAATATCAGAGAAGACAAAAAGAAGACAAAAAGAAAAAGAAGACAAAAGACAAAAAGAAAAAAGCTCCAAGCAGAGCAGAAAACACACCTGTTTTCATCCGTCAAAGATGATCTGAGTTTCCTACCAGGGCCATGCCAAGTAGGATGGAACATCACACAGAGAGCAGTTTTATTAGAGTGAACAGCTTGAGAACAGTAAATGTACTTACATCATCCTCCTTGGTGCCGCCCCAGAAGTTGGTTCCGCCTGCGTAGCTAGGAATGTTCAACACTGCTATGCCTTGAAGGCTGGGCAGTGGGATGTACTGTCCATCACACTGGGAAAGACACAAATAACAAAGTTAAGTTGGACCAGTAAAGCAAAAGAAAAGAGAACATGGTATTTTAAAAAAAAAAAAAAAAAAAAAAAAAAGGACTGGTTCTTATTTAGCACTTTTCTACTCTTTCTGAGCACTCAAAGCGCTGTACACAACTTGTACATTCACCCAAGCACATTTTTCTAAGTGCTTACTAAGTAACATTCACACTCCGATGGATGCATTGGAGAGCAATTTGGGGTTAGTATCTTGCTCAAGGATATTTGGCATGCAGACTGGGGAAGCCAGGGATCGAACCACAAACCTTCCAATCAATAGATGACCCGCTCTACCACCTGAGCTACAGCCACATATACTCTGTGTGTCTAAATTAAGGCTGTTTCCTGGTTCTATAAACATTTAACCACATTTTTTCTTCTGCCTTTACTGAGCTTTCAGAACTATTTCATTGAAAAACTGACACAAAAAAACTGGTGTTTTTTTATTACAAGTTATCAGTTTTCTGGCTGTGTAAATAAGCAATCTCACAGAACAGGGTGGTTTTTACTCTTACCAGACCAACATCGTCACTGCCTAAGAAACCTGGAGTTCGTTCAAATATACACATAATCATGGAATTTTTTTAAGGGCATATTATTAAGGGCCGTTATTCTCTAAATGTTTTTACATAATAACAAACAATAGAATTTTTTTTAATATTAAAACTTTTTTTATTAACTTTAAAAAAAAAAAAATCTTTGTGAGTAAAAGGAGAGGTGAACTCTAATTTTTGTCAGCACGTGTTCCTTATTCTGCCATGCGTAATTTAAATGATTATAAAGATTTAAGCGCTGGTGAAATGCGAGTGTGTAACATGCAGTGTTTTCAATTAAAATTTTTGTCGTTTCTTTTTTAATCCAAAGCCTTAAATGCCTGATTTTCTCCATGTCTCACCTCCAGCTGGACCTTCTGCTCCAGGTTCTTGTAGGTTCTTTGCAGCAGCTCCTTAGTGCCCAGAACACCGTACCACATCATATTCTTGGTACGACTCCTGTGTGGGGAAGGTGCAGAGGCGGTGTGCAGGAAAAAGACTGTTGTGTCACTTCAACTTTAAAACACACAAATACGTGGACAACACATCACCTGCAAGACAATCACTGAAATGGAGGGAATGTACCTGGAAAAGTCAGACTCTGTATTTTGTAATGCCCCAAATTACAAGTAAACAGATAAACGTACAACAGCCTTGCAGCAGATTAAGTGATCACATTTTCACAATTTTTTTTTAGACACGTGGGAAAATAAAACCCTTCTGAGATGGCATCTTGGCAGCTCTTGGTGACATATTTACTTGTCTTTATTCAAGGACCAACACCTGTTTAAGGTTATCCTGTTAGCAGCAAAAAAAAAAGATCACTCAAAACTGGCTAAGGACTGCAACACTCAGTTCTAGACAGTTGGTGATTGTGTTTGACGAGGTCCTGAAAATAGAAAAACTCACATACAGACTGAAAAAATGAGAATACTTGACTGGTAAGTAACTTCAGTTATCAAAAGAGGCAGATTTGCTCCAACGCTGCCAGCTTAGGACTGTTCAAAAGTTCATGTACTTGTTTATGTATAAACAAAGCAAATAAAATGAAATTATAAAAAAAACCCACACAAATATGCTGTGTTCATTGGAAATGAGACTCACCTGCATTTCTCTGGATGCTCCTCTCGCTTGTTGTTAAACTCCAGCGAGATCTTTGCGTCCAAGCCAATGCCAAAGTAGTTGTTCATAACACACTTCTCCATATAGCCCTCTCTGGATGAACAAGCAGTCAACACAAACACACACACAAAAAAGGTAGTTAGATTGCACACAAATACATGAAGTGGGAGAAAGACAAAGCAACAGTGTAGAATGTGACCAACAAACAATATCACAGTGACAAAGATGGAAGAAGGCATTAGAAAAAGACATGGCTCTTACAGAGAGTCCAGGTCAGGGTCGATGAATGATGTGGCCCCGAAAGGGTCGATGTTAGCCAGCAGCATCTTGCTAATGATAGAGCTGCCAGCAATAGAGGCAGCCAGACCTGCTCGCAAACCTGCACATACACACAAACACACATCGTCTGTGTCACACAATACTGAACTGCAATGCCTGACTGATTGTGCCCTTGTTGATCCAATGTGATGAGTTTGGTGCCTGTTTATGTGTGTTTACCCGGGCAGATGATACGTGTGTTGAGTACAGGGAGATTCTCCTTGCTGGTGGTGAAGGGTGTGATGGTGAAGGAGCTATAGGACTGGGTGCTACGGCTCACTCTCCTCTCCGTTGGAGAACAGGGACTCTTAACAGCTGGGCCAAGGAGAGAAAAACTTACTTTGAATTTAGGGACAGATATGATGGAAAGTATAAAGCAAAACAAAATGCGCTTCAGCTGTGTCAGAGGGTACTTATTAACACAGAGATGCACATCCATAGACATGCATCATGCATCCACATATGAACAAAAATATGAACATATTAATGCAATTTAAGGAATATAATATTTATACAGTAAGGCTGGGTGCAGGTACAAATAATAACATTTGGGGTCTATGTGTCCAATAGACAGTACTCACAATGGGCCTCATTCACCAAGATGTGGCTAACAATGTTATTACCTTCCTCATACCTTGCTCATAAATTAAGAACATACACAAAATCAACATCAATTCATCAAAGGTATGCAATGGTCATTTTTTTCCTACCTTGCACACGCTACCTGTGATCTGTACAAGGACTGTCTGAACAAGTTGAGGCTTTGGCCAATAAATTTCCAGTTAATATTTTTTCTTCTCTACATCGAATTTAATTTCAGGTAAGAATATACTGATGAATCAAAACGCATTGCTTGTGAGTGAGTCCCACTGTCTAACAACATGATTACTTTTACATACAGTAAAATTACACACGTTTACTTTGAAAGACTGGTTGCTCGGGGTTTATTCTGGTGTTGCATCCTGGATTTGACATTATTTTTGCTTTCATTGTATGACTTCAAGAGCAATTGGTTAGAAGGCTGACAATTACTGATAGCTATATTTGAACCAGACCATGGGCAGCAATCTCTTCTGCTCTACTTCCTCGGAGTGCTTCCTGGTCAGGAAGGAGAAACAGGACGAAAGACGGAAACAAGGAGAGGACACAAAGCAGAGGGTTTGACTGATTCCTCCTAGTCTTCTAATACTTGGAAAATGTGTGGAAGGAAGGAAGCAGCCCAATGATAAACAGGAAGAACTTCTGCCCCTAAGACAATAACATATCCTGTGGCCCATCCACACACACTCACAAAGAAGCGCAGTGGACATTTCACAGTAACCTGCATGTTGAAACAGCCGGCCTGCCTGTGTACTTTCAACAGGTACACTGATTTATTATTAAAGAAGTTGCCACAGTCTGAAGATTAGGACCTAAGCAGCTCAGCCTGATGTAAGAGGTGGAATATCACAGGAGGAAAAGTCGCTCCAAGCACTTTTAGCACTAATCCCTGAGTTTATTTATGACAGGAAACTTGATTTGCGTCAGCAGGCTTTTTTTTCCCATTAGCTATGTCTCTGGTCCACTGTGATGCAATGACTGCAATACCCACCAGGTGGCAACATTAAAATCATGTGTACAAAAATCTATGCCTTTAAGGCATCTTTGTTGTTCTTAAACTTGACTAAATTATAGAGATAGCTGTGTTTCCTTCTCTCAGTAGAGAAAAGAGTGAGGAAACATGTTTTTACACCGACCACTGCTGACTTATTTTCTTAATTCAGCCCAAAAACAATATGTGTCAGCTACAAGAACAATGCAAGCTGGAAGACTTGCACAGTGGACATGCAAAGCTGGGCAGGTTAAGTTCTCTGGAACTAGCCTTTTATGAAATGTAGTGGGCCAAGTAAGTGAATGTTTGGAAGTACCTCGCAAATGTAGAAGGGGAACAGGCCAAAAAGCAGCAGAAACACTTACATGACACTGCTTCCAGTTCCTTAGTGTCCTCATCTTTCTCACTGTCTCTGTTCTCGTCCTCGCTGTCCTTCTCCAGAGGGGATGGAAGCTCTGGGTCCTCCGTATGGGCATTCTGCTCATCAACCACTAAACAGGGCATAAATGGGTTGGCCATAACACAATAAGTTGCATTTAATAACCGCATGTTTTTGTTTCAAAAACATTTTGATAATTCCATTCATCATCACGAGGCAGAATCCTTATCCTGTAGCTCACTACACGTACCTCTCTCTGCCTGTTCTATGACCTGTCGAACTGCTTTCTTCAGACTGTCGGCCCTGAGCATCAACTGCTCCCTGCTTTTGAACAGCTGGTGCGGCGAACCTCCTGCCACTCCTTTCTCCGTCTCCTCCTCCTCCAGTTTCTCCTTCAGCTCTGTCAGGCTTTCTTCACTGGCCTCCTCCTCCTCCTCTTCCTCCTCCTCCTGTTCCTCCTCTACAATAGGTGGAGTGGAGAGGGGGAGCGGAGGTAGAGCTTGGCACTCTGTGTTGAGGGTCTGGAGGAGGGAGTCCAGTTTCTCATTGAGGATGGCACACTGGAGGGCACAGAGGAAGAGACACTTAAGGACCAGATGGAGTGCTGCAGCAGCATTCACAGGACAGTGAATTAGCAGAAATTTAATATATATGGAGTTGGCTTTCAGCACAAGCAGATAATGGATGTTTACTGCATTGTTTTTGAGGCTTACTTTGAGAGACATAGAGTCGCACTCCTCAGCATTCTCAGTGCTTTTCTCATACGCCTTCCCCACTTTGGCAACAAAATCCTTCACTGTCTCACACAGAATTCTAAGAAACGGGGAGAAAACACAAGTTCTTCCTGACATAACGTAATGTGAGAAAAGCTAATTATTTACCTCCTTTTGTATCTTTTTACATACTTCATTTACTATTTTCACTATATGGAAATATAATTTATTTTTCACAAAAGTAAATTTTTGTTCTCCTCTTTGTTCTTTATTGTAGAATGTGGCACATGGCTGCCCCTCCCTGAGCCTGTTAAAAGGATGTTCTTGCTTCCCACTGTTGCCGACTGCTGCTCATAGCGGTTCTTTCTTACTATAAAAAAAACACCTTGAGAAAACTATTGTTGTAGAGTTGTGCTTTATAAATACATTTTTATTCCAGCCAAAAACAAAAGGTTCATTACTTATGTGAAGGGAGGGGTACATTGGTTATTTGTGACTAGGACAAAATCAATACAAGAACAGTTGCTTAAATGTACTTTTGTCAAATGTGTCCCCAAGTGGACTGCTCACATATTTAAAAATGTCAGAATTATTAGTGTGATTGCTGGAGCAGCTGCAATAATGCTGCAGCAATTACAATGCAATATCACCACGACATGCACATCATGGTTTTTAGCCTGTAGTTGATTTGGGTTTGGGTTGATTTTAGACTTCTTATTCTGGGTAACGGCGGTGTTATAAACACTTACTTGGCAGAGGAGATGACCACAGAGTGCTGCTCAGAGTTGAGGATCTTTGTGAGGTGAGTAGCTACTGAGTCTTCATAGGTTGAAATGTGAAACTGTTGAGAAAACAATGAAACTGTTTATTTCTATTCAGAAAACAACTGTTAAACGCAATCTTATAGGCACTACAGTTAATAAGGCATAAGTGCTAAAATGCTTATTTGCCCATGTTTAAACTGGAGGTAAGGTGAACATGAATTCAAAATGTCAGGTCCTATTCCCTGCAACTACCTCCTCCCCACGTCTGTCTGTCTGGAATCCCCTGCTGGCTTTTATTGGGTCTACTGATGCGTGTGAATATCTGTCAACTCCTGTGAGTACCTGGCAGTCGTCAGCTCCCTCAGGCGTGGTAGGGCAGCTGTGTTTGGGTGGGATCTTAATCTCGTAGGTCATGATGCTCCAGCGGTCCAACATCTTGGTGCTGGCCCTCTCTAGCTTCTCCAGAATCTGAGGCAGCTGGGTGTCATCGTCACATGACGGGCCCCAGCCAAGCACTCGCGCCAGATCATTGCCGGTGCCCAAGGGCAACACCCCCAGCTGGCACTGAAAGGCAGGCACAGGGTTTATTTGGCATCAGTGTCTGCTATACTCAAAATGAGCTGTTTGTCTGTACATTCCTGCCTGTGAGTGTGGAATGACTTTGTATCTTTATGTGAGCTTGCTCAGAGCAAAGGCAAAAAGCGCAATTGGAACACTGGCCAAAGACAAATTATCGTCTGTGTACTTGTTCTGGAAAGCTGTGCAAAACCTGTTTAAAAAGACTTTCTATCCAATATGTTTATGATAGTTTGTGATTATCATTCATTTTCAGTAGAAGAGAAACAAATCCTAATAGTGTTTTCATTGTCATTGTTAAAATAACGCTTATGTTACTGTGCACTACTTGTTTGTGTAGATTGAGTTTGTCGATCTCTGAGAGGACCCATCCCACGCTGCCATCACCTCCGCACACCAAGATTCGGAAGTTGTCAAACTTCTGAAACAGGCGCAAACTGGAAAAAACACAACAAAGCCACTCATGTACTTATTCTGCAGGATCAGCTTTCAACTAAAGCCTAATAACAAAACTGGTGCACTTTGATATTTATGGATATTTACAGCAGATTTGTTTGCAAGTGTTTTCCTCACCCAAGGTGTGGCCCACCGTTGACCAGGTCAAAGACTTGAGCTGGGTTCAGAAGCTGCTTGAAGCGCCGTAGGAACTTCACTCCCTGGTTGTCGCCACTTTTGGAGTTGACAAAGACCAGGAGGGGACTGGCACATGACGGGGGACAGGTGGCCTTCCAGAAGCCTGAGGAGTCATGGCAGCAGTAAGAACAACAAAAGTCAACATGGCTCTGTTTCATCAGACTGGAAGCAGTGAAATTTACATGGAAAAAGAACATAAATTACTGTTTTATTGCTGTTTTAATTGAAGTTTTTTTGTGTATAGAGTGTCCAAAGTGGAGAAGGAGTCACATAGCAGATCTGCCTAATCAATCTTTTTTGCTCAGTTCTATCCCAGGTCTATAAACGGGATTTCCTCTAATGGCCACTTGAGTTTATTGCCCACTTTTAAATGCACAACTTTCCAGCACTAAAAAAACACATCTTCACAACCTGGTAAGAAAAACATTTTTGGTGTCTATGGTTAGCTTCAACCTCCATATCAACTCTATACTGAATTTCCCAGAGGAACCCACCTGAGGGATTAACAAAGTTTTATCTAATCTAATCTAATCTAATCTAATCTAATCTAATCTAATATTATTATAAAAGTAATATATCACCCGTTCGATTTTTGTAAGCACTTTAAGATTAGGGGTGTTGCTGTGTGTCAACACAAGCTGACTGGTGTCTGTTCCACTAACTGAGGTCATTGTAGTGGAGCGCTTGATTTTTTTGCAGTTGACACCTTTTTGAGCAATATAATGTTACTGTCTTACTGATAATAGGCCCTACTGTGTGACGTAGCCCATCTAAGAAGCCTATGCTTCCATTTTGGTGCGCAACATGCTGTGGTTTCTCTGTATTATTGTAAGGGTGTTTATCTTATAATATTTAGTGCCTTGAGGTAACTATTGTTTTTAATGCCATATAAATAAAACTGAATTGAATTGAATAATCATCTTATATCTGCAATAAATGTTCTGTATGCATTCTCTGTGTGTTACACATCCTAAAACTTTATCCATCAAGCTTTTTTGTTTTGTTTTTTTAACATTTTCATCTAATTCAAATTGGATTGGATTGAAGAAAAAAAATATCAGGTAAAACCTTTGATTTGTGCTACTAGAATGTTTAAATAAAACTGTCTTAACTTGATGCTTTAGTGTTTTAAATATCTAACCATGTTATGACTTAAACTTGAGCAGCAGTGCTAGATGCAGCAGGAGGTGTGAGCCAGCTCTGTCATCGCTAAACAGCCTCATCAAATTCCTGTGTGTGTGTGTCTGTGTGTGACACCAAGCATAATAATGCATAGGACGGGCTTAACACATGCCACAAACACATGTTTTGCTGTGCAGTAGAGGACAAAACACATATACATACTCTGGTCTCGGGGAGGTAATGTAACTACCAGCTGTAATCTGAACACTGCCTCTGTGGTGAAAGCTTTGCGCATATTAAGGCTTCAACCTTAAATATATGGGAATACCATCTCTGGCAGCATGGACACAATCGTCCTTCTTCATATCTTTCTCATTCTCTTTAATCTCTTCCTCTACAATCTTTTGATTTATCGTCCTTTCTGGGTCACTCTCTTTGTGACTGTTTCTGTAAAGGATGAACAGAGGGAGAGCACATGAAAGTGGAGGAGAGAGAAAGGACAAGCAGGGAGTCACGATACTCTTGCACGTGCTACAGTCAGCCCCCCCAGCCAATTACAACCAAACTCCCCCTCTTTTCAGCCAGTGTTCAAGCAGAGGGGATCCTGGCACGTGCCGAGATGACGGCGAGAGAAGGACAGAAAGAGAGCAAGAAAGAGAAAGAGGGAGAGAGACAGAGAGAGAGAGCCTAACGAAGCATATATCTCCCCTTTTGTTAGCCCACCTGTATAAAGTCTGTCTTTATGTTGAGATCATGAATAGAGTCTGAGGGTATTATGAAGCCTCTTGCACAGTTGTATCATTATCAAATTGGGTTTTTATCACATGCACACGTCTTGTGAGAGGATCTATTTTAAGAAACGTGTGTTACAAACTGTCACATGGGTCTATTTTTAACCACCTCGCTATATGAGAAACAGGCAGTGTCCTGGAACACATACCTTGTCATGATCCTGTATTAACACTCTATACTGAACTCCATATAAAAAGAAATGGAAGAGGGAATTTATAGCAACAGTTTGTCATTTTTGTCTATTCTATGTCACAGTAATTTAACTTGTGAATAAAACCTAAACATTTCCTGCTGCATACAGTTTATGTTTTGGGTCTGCTCTTTTTTTAAAAGTGCATCCATGGGTTTTTACAGAATATATGAACTTTGTACATTTGTTGGAGCGATAAAGCACACACACAATAATGAAGAGTTTAGTAGTGATGGTTTGAAAAGAACAGTTTAACAAAAAACAAAATAATTTTACACTGTCATTCATTTAACACCGCCAAAAAATCTAGTCATATAGTCATATATACATGGTTGAACCACTTATGCCGCAGTTTAATAAACTTGCTTTGGGTCTGTTTGGTGCTAAGATCAGAGGGGAAAATAATTTTATAATTTTTTATTTCTTCAGAGAAGAAGGTATTGAGAAAAGGAAAGTGTCAGTGGCTGTGTCCCTGAGTGGATGCTGACTAAACCAAAATGAAACATCCTCCCTGCCACTATCTTTTCTTACGATAGAGCAAAAGGTCAAAGTTCAATGAGAAGTCATCAGCTGAACAAATAAGAGCAAAATCTCATGAATTCACCTCTGAAAACTAATGACAGGTGCAACCTCTGACCCTCAGAGTGAGTCAGCACGATTGCACGGCTGATCACGTGTGTGTTGCCTACCATCTGAGTCGATGCTGTTGAGAGCAGTAGGGGGGATGATGGAGACTTTGCATTGACCTAGGGGACACTTGCGTGGATATAAGTCCATGCAGGCTGTGTGCACCTAAAAGAACAACACCAAATACAGGGAATTAAAACTCTAAGCAGATTTTAGATATAAGATTATTGATTTTTCCATAATTTAGTGGGCTGGTTTCAGTCATTATGCAAATGTACTGTTTATAAGATTGGGGAAACCTGCAGTCAGCTACGACTGAAGAAGTCACTTGGATGAGTGATGAAATGTTTCTCCCATGAAAATGCTACGTCCATATGAACAGAATCCACCTTTGGAGACTCAGGAGGTAGAGCAGGTCATCTGCTGATCAGAAGGTTGGTGGTTCAATTCCTGGCTCCCCCAGTCTTCATGCCAAATATCCTTAGGCAAGATACTAACCCCCACTTGCTCTCCGATGCATCCATCGGTGTTTGAATGCGTATGAATGTATGTTACTTAGAAAGCACTGACAAAGAATAGACAACAGTACTTGTGTGAATGGGTGTGTATGGGTGAATGCAGGGTATTGTATAGAGCACTTGGAGTACTCCAGGAGAGTAGAAAAGCGCCATATAAGAATCAGTCCATTTACGTAACACCATGTATACCTTGTGTCATTTTGGCAGCAAAATGGGGAGCAACACTATATCATGGTCATAATGGTAACAATGTTATCCTGATCATGGTAAATATGCAGAATTTGTAAACAAAGGAAAAGAGTTTTGTACTGGAAACTGGTTTGCAGGCTCTGATAGCATTTGGGTAAAGTCCTTCTGAAGTGTAAAAAGAGGGACTGTATTTCCCAAAATACAATCTTAAAACCATCAGATATTGTTATTAAGGTTTTTATTACCTTTTGTAATTCATCTGTATTGATCAACCAGATATTTATTGTCTGCAATAAAGAAAGCCAGGAGTAACTGACAGCTGCCTCCAGAGGATGACTACAAGTTGAGTTCCCAGATTGTTCCAGTTGGCTCTCCAGATTTCTCAGATTCCAATCATTCACGAGTTTGTGGTGAGTGCCAGGACAAGCCCAAGTGCTGCGATCAGCCCAGTGAAAAAGGAAACCTCCAAACCTCCACTGTCCATGCTTGGATCAGAGCCTTGGCACGACAACAGGGAACCTACATAAAATTAACCAGATGGTTTTATTGTTATGTGCGATGTGCATGTGATAGATGCCTTACCATAGCTTTGCACCAGAGGCAGCGCCAATCCTGCAGTCTCAGCACGCTGCCACACGTCTTATCACACACAGCACACTTGGCACTGACAGGCAGGTTGCCTTCCAACCACTGGTGAGGCATTGCAATCTGTAGGTTTCAAACACACACACACACAAAATTAAAAATGGTTAATAATGTCGGCTTCCGTTCACTTGAACTGGGAGAGTTTTCTATATTGACTCCCACATTATATTTTAGAAACTCTTTGCAGAAAACCAGGCTGAGGAAATTCCCAACCAGCTCAAAATCTTATTAAAAAATTACATGAACATTCTGCCTTTCAAAGAAGACTGCTTTTGAACAAACTTACCCCATCCTCATCCTCAATGATATCCTTCCCTATGGAGGCCAGGGTGGTCCATTTACAATTGTTGGTGGCTCTGACAGCACAGCGTTTGTGCGCTTTGAATTTGCACACTGTAAAACACAAATATCACACCCGAGTCTGACAATGGTTTCAACCTTTCAACTGTCACTTTGATGATTATGACAGTTATTTATGAATCAAACAGTGATCCAGATAATCTTCCTCCAAAGACTATAAACCATGTATTTCTAGCCAATTTAAGATCAATTCAGTTTGAATTGAATTGTCATTTTTTTCTAATTTGATAAAATTTAGAACTTTTATTGTCATTGTACACTTGCTTGCACAGTCAAATTAGGTAGCAAGACCACAAAGGTGCGAAAGTAAAGAAAAGAATATACAAGAAAAGAAAGAGAAACAATATAAGAATACTATGTACACTATATACACGTTGTTTGGGTTGCAAGAAGCATTGTGGGGGTGTGTACAAGGGCATCATAATAAAATACAATAAATAATAATAGGGTGGAAGGGCTATGGTTGTTAAGGATAGGGATGGAAATTGCACATCTGCCGAAATATTGCACAGGAACAAAAAAAAATGGCAGCAACATAATATGAATTATTTTTCTTGACTGAAAACACAAATGAAGACCTCAGAAACAGACACACCCAGTGTTTTAATAAATTAGTCCAAATGAGAGGCCTACTGTGTGCGTAAATTCTCAAAAAAGTTCTGAAAACACTGTTCATCGTGAGCCATATTAGCCCAGTTTACAACCTGACATTTGCATTTCAAACTGCAGATTGGGGCAAGGGATTGACCTGGCAACCTTCTGGCTGGTACATGACCTGTTCTACCTCCTGCAGCACCCTATGTGAGACCAAACTATTCAACTCATGAACTTGACTACCTCCATTTGAGAGGTAGTTTGCAACAGAGTCATGCTAGGTGTTGTCTGTCTCCATTGTCTGTGCTAAATTAAGCGAAGAGAGTATTAGAGTGCTATCAATCCTCCTATCAAATACCTAACTATTCAACTGAAATGTCAAACGCTTCTTGATTTAAGAAGTAACGAGTAGTTAGAGAACAATGGTTTTTAGCAGTGTTACATTGCTAACCTTACTTTCACTATGCGTTTACTGTCTACCAGAAAATCAAGAAAATGAAGGCTGAAAAAAGCAACCAAAACTGGAAGAGGACAGCATTTTTTTCCTAGACTGTTGGAGAGATTGGGTAGTTCTCCCAGGTTAATCAAATGCTGCATGGTTCAGCAATGGGAATGATTGTGGAAGGTCTACCGGGCAAACGAAATGTTGCTCTGGTGTCAAAGGAGGTAAAGAGTGATTGAAACAAAGAAAAAAAAGAAGGAACCTTGAATGGACATTCACTTAACAAAGAGAGATCTGGAGCTTCACAGGGCTTAAGCCTGGTAAGATTTTTGTTACTTGATCAGTGTAAACACAGAGCTACAAGTAGGTGTGGTGATGGAGGGATCTTACATCATTTTTACTAAAGATGATCAGTGCTGACAAAGTCATTGTACAACTTTAACATCCAGTCCATCAAGCTTTAGTCCATATAAATGAGAAGCAGAAGCATGGACTTGAATGCGTTTAATGCTGGCTGCTTTGAACAGGAATGAAGAGTGAAGTGTAAATACAACATAAATGTTTCTTAAGAAACAGTACAGTGGCACAGACAGACGGAGACTGCTCTCGACTTTTTCTCCTGTAAAGATGAGGCACTTAGCAGACTCATGAATAATGTCTGTGATATGGGGAGCTTTGCTTCCAGCTACCCCACCTTGTTGTCCTCTCTCTCTCTAAACACGCAAAACCTCATCATTAGGCATGCCACACAGATACACTACAAACTGAGCCAAAGTCATATCCGGGAGCAAAATCAATGTTTCAATCTCGTCTACCACTAAATGCTGTTAGAGAGCATTAGTAGGACGTTAAGAGAATTCTCAGGACATAATACCACTGCCTGTTAATGGCCAAACACAGAGCCGTCATACAAACCAGACTAGAAGAAAACATTGTCTCAGACTGTGAGTGTCTGTGTGAGGGTGAAATACAGACGGAAAGGCAAACTGCTTTTACGGTTTGTGTGTGTGTTTATGGGTAGGTAGCACAAATCAATCCCCACTGACTGTCCTGTGCAGGAAATCGAAGGGAAATTTAAGCCACGCTGATTGCTGTGAAACTGTTTGGCAGGCTGCCCTCAAAGTTTAATAAAGACTGCATTCTATGATAGCCTCTCTATTTTCTTGTCTCCCACTCTCTCCCATTCTCACATACTGGTTCTCATATTCTCATGGGTGATCCTCCCATTCTCACTGTCGCTGCTGACAATGAAAGTATTTTGAAATAACTCCAATGAATTAGCCATTCTGCAGAACATACAGGAACATGTAGGCATGCTTAGCACACATTTAAATAATGTGTGCCAAACATCACATTTTAAAAAATGCAACGATTTGGTTAAAACAATGCCCTTTTATAGCTAAATGTCTTTGAAATCTTTTTAATCTTCAGTGCTTATCCAGCTATGGTTGTCAGGGTGGAGCGTGTCCCTGCAGATAAGTTCCTTACAGTAAAATTCCCTAGCCAATCAGCAGGTGCTAACCACTCCAACTCTGTGCTAAAGATGTGTGAACACAGTAACAACTGTTGTAACATGCACACCTGAATGGTACGGCTATGTCAAAGCTAGATAAAGCCCTGTGTTATCACAAAAGTTATGACATAGTTTATTTGTGCAGTAAATTGAATAATTTACCGCAAATTTTCTACTCTTACTGAGGACTCAAAAGACTTTGACACTACATTTGCCACATTTGTCCATTGACAGACATTCATTTTTACAGCTTTGTACCTATCACACACACACTTCCACACATTCACTAAAATTGGACTGTGGACAACTTGGGGTTCAACATCTTATCCAAGGACACCAGAGATCAAACCACTGACTTTCCAGGTTGTAGATCTACCTCCTGAGCCACAGGTGCTTTACAACTGCTTTGTATCACCAAAACATTTACAAATTCCAGCAGTATTGTCCAAAACTCTTGAACCACCTCTCATTTCTTTCTATTTTGCTTTCAAGAAGGGAGACCTTAACTGTAGTCTTGAGCAAGACAGCTGGAACAGCTACGACCTTAATTGCATCATTGGAAGGAATTGGATGGATGGGTGGATGTATCTTGGATAATAGCTCTCCAGGCTTTCTGAAGGTCTTTCCAAGTGTTTCTTTTAATATTGGCTGCTTTTTCTCTTATTTTCAGTCCACTCATTTTACATGACCATTTTCAGAGGAATGTTGTTTTGATTGTTATGCCACTTAACACTGTCCCATGAATCACTCAAGCATAAAAAAGGCATCTAACACAGTGTATGAGCCAGTGTTGTCTATACATACAATTTAGCGAAGAGCTCTGTTGTCTCACTCTGAGTTATCTAACTCAGAAAGGTGAAGTGAAAGTTATTACCGAGCTGATGACAACACAGTGTTATCCTAAAAAAATATAAAGAAATAAGGTTGTGGATCTACTTCAGTACTTACAATCGTTTTGCACGTTAGCAGACAATAAAAAAATATATGAAATCTTTTATTGATATGTTAAAAAGTGGGATACACTTAGCGGATGAGATTCAAGACTGCATGAGAGTTTGATATAAACAGAACATGTTGGGCTGATTATAACTGACTCTTATACCGATCTACTAATCATAAGTTGTACTTTTTATGGTAACTGAAAAATTTTTGTTGACTTGGTCACAAAGACATATTTACCACTTATCCAATTCAGGGTTACAGGGGGGCTGGAGACTACTCTAGCTGTCACTGGACAAGAGGCATGATACATCCTAGACAGGTCACCAGTCTACTGTAGGGCTAACACACAGAGACAGACAACAATCACATTTACACCTACAGCCAATTCAGAATCACCAGTTAACCTAATATGCGTCCATTTGGACTGTGGGAGGAAGCCAAAATAACTGGAGGAAACTCATGCATGCACAGGGAGAACATTTACACTCCACAATGCATCATGAATAAATCATCACCATGAACTGCCCCAACTACCTGGTTTAGTCAAACCCAAGACCTTCTCGCTGTGAGAAAATGGCACTAGCCAGTGTAGTGTGCTGTCTAGCTAATTTTAAAAATTAAAATAAACATATAAGCATTTTTATGCCATTACTGTATATCCATATGTAACTTTCACTTTGCTTCATGGTGATTTAGCCCAAAAAACAATGTCCATGAATGTCTGCCTGTAGGTACCTTGTGCCCAATGGAAGGCTTCTCTCAGTGATGTATAATGAAAACCCCATAATCTCAATGCACCTTCCTATTGTTGCTTGTCTATGCGTGGCGCAAAATAAGCCGATTCAAATAACAACCATTAGATACTGCTCTAATGATTTGGTCTTTCTCTCTACGTCTCTCTCTTTTGCCTTCTGCTCTGGAAATGAGAGGATAATGAGCACTGAGTGGAGAGGCTCTCACTGCCTCCACACGTATACAGCAAACCCAGCGCACATGTAGGCACACACACGGGACTGAGTTACACATGCACATGCTCACAGGGGAACATTAGCAAAATTAGAGTGAGAGGATATGCAGATGGTGCTCATTATGGCCTGCTGCCTGTCAATAACACTTTACACCAGCTAAAAGAAAGTACAAAAAAGAAAAAAAATAGTGTCAGCCCCCCATGTCAAACACCTTCCTCATAACACCCCACTTCTCTGTTCTTTCACACATGAGGTGAGGAGATATGGTGTCATTCGTGATCCTTTAACAGTTTTTTCCCTGTTAAGGGCAATTGGAGGCAAGTGAAATGCTATTTTTAAAAAATGCAGTCTAAGTCAACGCTTATCTAACGCGCAATATGGCATAAAAGCATATGAATACAGGGTGACATGCATTGATATGCTGGCTGTGAGCTTGGTGGGCATCCTGCTCCACAACCCAGTGCATTTCAAAGACTCTTGCTGGCTCAGGTATATCCAATCTGCTGCACTTGGGCAGACACAAGAAAAGGCTTTTCTCACTTCAGTGACTCACCAGTCCTTACGTAAAATAGCAATATAGCCTTCCCAAAGTGCCTATAGACCTGCCAACTCACAGGCTTTGCTTCCAAAGCAAAATCATCTGTTGCAATACTATAGGGTGTCTGATCTTAAAAGAGTGGCTATTTGAAGTAGGAGCCAGGAAAGAGAGTTATGTAAGAAAACACTATGTGTCTAAAAGCAAATTCTTCACAAGATAATTCAGCATCATTTCAATCTGCCTCATTCTCATTAAAGAAGACTTAATGTGCCCATTTCCATCTCTATCATGATATGCTTAGACTCTACTAGACTAGCTTTGTGTGCTTCAGAATTCAAACCTATCTTTATTTGTCCTATGCTGGGTCTTGATGCGAGTTGATCCTCTGTGTGAAGCAAGTGGTTTTAGCTTCCTTGCCTGTTCCACATGAGACGACCATATTAGGAGTAACCACTCTCACCGACATGACACAGACACAAGTTAAAAAACATTTTTAAAAAAAGCAATCTGAAGCCTGAGCTTTAGTTTCACAGGGATCACTTAGTACAGCGGTCCCCAACCCCCGGGCCTCGGACCGGTACCGGTCCGTGAGTCGTCTGGTACCGGGCTGCGAGAGTTGAGGCTCAGGTGTGAAATGTATGGTTTTCAGGGTTTTTATCGGTTTTCAGAGTTATTTTGTTATCGTTTTTATTGTTAACTCGGTTTTCCTGGGTCTTTTCACGTGTGTTATGAATAAATCTTATTTTTTTCGGTACCGGTACTACTTTTATTTTGTTGTATTTATCCGCGACACCTTAAAGGCCGGTCTGTGAAAATATTGTCGGGCATAAACCGGTCCGTGGCGCAAAAAAGGTTGGGGACCGCTGGCTTAGTATATATGCTCACATTATTATTTGATATAGATATAGTGAAGCACAGACTTACGCAAAACAGCTCATATTAGGGCAACTACCATGAGCTCCCTTCTGTTAAAAAAGGATTTTTACGCTACCTGGAGATACTTGCCAGCTGACCTAATAATCACCATAATTACACCTAAGTCCATGGTGACTGAAATGTAGGACGAGACATGGAATGTCCACGTCAATCTGAGAGGAAAAGCAGCCAAATTTACATCTGGTGTGTTGGGATGGGCAGAGTTCTGGAATCTTTTTGATCATACGTCACATATTTGTTTACTCTGTGAGGCTGCGGTTAGCTCTCCAATCAGTGTAGGTGTTTGTGTTGGAGAAGTAAAAGGCATTTTAAGACATTTTAAGTGTTACATATGTGACAATTTTTGCGACCTTTTTTGCAACCTAAAAAACCAAAAAAAACAACAACAACAAAAACAAGTACCAAGGTCTTTATTGACCTCATAGCTGTTGAGAGCCATGCAGTTAGCAGCAGTGGAGCGGTTCTTTGGAAGTTTGGATGGATGTCATACCTCCTACACCAACAATTTTCTTCATTGTCTGCAGTAGTTTGTGGCACGAGTGAAAAGCTTACCGGTAGATGACAAATTTTTTCCGTTGTCTCTCTGTCCTCCTCTCTCTTGTTTGCACTCTTGCCATCTTCTGAAGCTTTTAGTGCACTTAGGCTAACACTGTGTTACTGTCAACTCAGTACTAACTTAACATTATTTCACTTCACCTTTTTGTTGTTAGATAGCTCTACTGCACAGGACCTATCATTTGTGTGAGGCGATGCACTTACAGTGAGAACAGGGACAGGAGAAACTAGCGGACTGCAAATGGAGTATTGAGTAGTCTATGTGCTAGTGCCAAAAATCTTTTGATTTTTCATCCAGTGATGACAAAAACATGTTGCCTTACCCCAAATTTAAAGTGAAATACATGAAATAATGATCCTTTTTCAGTTTCACACTTGTGATAGTAAACAGGTGTAGTTTTGAGTGTATTTGTACTCACCTTCACAGGAGAGGCCGTGAGATGTGACCCCAGACAAACTATCCTTACAAACATTGCAAAAGGTGGGCCGTGCATGGGAGCAGGCGTACCAGTTGTGCATCCCTGAGAAATGTTCCACATTAAACTGTGCTGTCTGGCAAAGGAGAGGTGAAAACAGCAGTCACATGTCACAAATGTAAGCATGATCAAAAAGAAAAAACATTGAATACTGATTTACAGACACACAATTGATACTCGACTCCTTTGTGGTATACTAGCTTTCTTTTAGAATAACTATTATTCATTTTCCCCTAACACCATGACAACATTAGTTAGGAAAGTGCCTGGTATAAGAAAAGAGCCTCCACAGGAGAGAGAGTGCCTCCACTTCCTTAGAGTTGTTAGAGTGACAACTTTTACAAAAAGCTACACACCCAGGTCAGATGAACTGGATGCCTCTACACATTAGTATATGGAGAGGTCCTACTGTGGAGCCACAGTATAGTATACCCATGTGGGTGTTGCATCTGCAGTAGTTGGCGCAGTCCTGGATATAATTGGTTTTTCACAAGTACAACTGTAACAGGTGCTTACAAACTGGGGTACTTGCATTCTTTAACAGTGTCACATAAAAGGATACGGCAATTAAATGCTGCTGTGTGGACATATTGGCAGGAGTGCGCATGCTTGTGTGTCTGTGTGTGTGCGTGTGTTTGTGTGAACATGTGTGTTCCCTGTGTTGTGTGAGCTCTGGGGTTGCTGCAGCACTGCAGTGCAGTAAGGGGGTGAGGGATGGGGTCTTATATAAGATTTCCCTCTCAAATCAAAGGCATTAAAATGCAGCACAGCTTTCTTCCTGTGCTCGCCACATCACCTCGCTGTCAGTGCACAGCCAGGATTTACAGTCTTCTTAACATATTCTGTTGACAGTGGAATACGCTGAGCAGTTACGATCAGTTTTGATGCTGGTAACATGTTTTCTAGATTCTTCAAGAAATACTGGCTTGAAGTGAAAAAAAAAAGCTTTCAAATAGGCATCTACCGAGTATGTTCTGTGTTAGAAAGTCATAAGGAGAAAAAACACTTGGGAGAATAGGATGTGCCAATACAGTTTTTCTTACTGTTACTCTGCCCAGTGTCGAACATGTGACAACATGCGGGTGGAGGCGTGCTTATGCATGTGCTGCAGCCCTATCTGAACTCTGCATTTCTATGTATCCCATCCCCAAAACTGCCAAACAACCCACCCCCTCCCCTCCACAAACACACACACACACACACACACACACGCACACACACACACTTTAATCTGTTGAACTGGACCTTACCTCGTAATGCTCTCTGGACTGGACGGACTTGAGCGAGCTGATCCAGTCCTCCATCTCTTTCCTGTTCTCAGCACAGAGGATGAGCCTACGGAACGGAGTGATCACCTGGAGGCAAAGGGGGGAGGAGGTACGAGAGAGTGAGACAGATACTGTGGCTAAACAGCGAGAGAGCGCAAGCGAAACAGAGCTTAATGTTTCCAGCTCTTTCCTCTTCAGCCTGCGGTACCTCTGAGTGGAGAACAACCGGCTCTGTCTTTAAGAGAGAGCAAGGATGTAAAGCCCCCCTCCCTCTTTCTCTCTCTCCTTCGCTCTCTCTCTCTCTTACATACATACACTCTCTTTGTCTCTCATTAACTCTAGCTCACTCACACCTTCTTCAGTTAAGTCTCTTCCCAGCTCTTCATGAGGCTTTGAGGCAGATATGTGCTGACAGGCAAAGAGCCTCAGTAAAGGCAAAGAGCCTCTCTCTCTCCCGTTGCCTCCTCCTCTCTCGTCCTCTACTTGTGAGCATGTGTGTGTGTGTGTGTGTTCGTGTGTTTAAAGGACAGTGCCTGTAGATAACCCTACAGACAAACAGCACCCTTTCAACAGCCCATCACTTATTTATGCTCACTCATCTCTTCCTTCTCTCCATTTCTTTCCAAGTCATTGTTTTCCCACAGTGTGTTATCTTGATTTACATTAGTGAGAGGAGAGAGTTTAAATACAGGCACTGCTCACACACACATACACAAGATAATCTCACAGCACTAAAACTGCTCCAACCACTAGCTTTCTATCTGCAAGAAATGCTTTGTCTAAAGCAGGTCACTAAATACAAATGCCATATTTTACGTGGACTGTATTACCAAATGAGATAATAATTAAAACCATGTAATTCATTTATTGAGCTATCCAGCCTGCTTTTTGGACAAGTGTGGAAAACAAAGTGTAAAAATAAAGAGCTAATTTTGAAATACTGTCTACAGAGAAGCTGCTTGTGAAATCTGTAGACTGTATATATAAGATGGTCATAGCCACAATAACTTCAAAATTGGCACAGCATTACTTGTCTGATACTGCCTCTAGTTAAATGTTTTATTCATTGTTATTTTTGATTTTTAAAACCAACTGTGACAAACAAGCAATACTAGTGCATCATTAGTAGGGACTTATTACTCACAAGGTATCTCTATCCTAAAGCTTTTTCGCTCTAAATGGGCCCATAATTCACAAAGTGAAAATGAAGCTATGTTGAAAGAGACAGAAAACTAGCAACTAAAATTACAAATCACCAAGAAAGAGGTCACAGACTGAGACAACTGGGTTTCCGATTCCGATTCCATTGGAAGGATTTAGGTTTAAATGACTTTCATGTTGGCTTCACATGCTTTTAAAGAGCTTGGGAATCATAACGCCAACAGGTAACAAGGAGGAAAACACACTAACAAATGGTGAAACAAAACATCCAAATGACCTGGGAGATTAACAACACAATAGGACACAGACAGATACTAAACAATTAGGCTAAGGAGTGTTATTAGGAAGGATAGATCCATATAAACACAAAGAATGGTCACTTTAGTTTTAGGAGCTCTTGCTCTTGTTCCCCAACATTTTCTCAGAAACAGTTTGTGGTGAATTACGATACATCAAAAAAAAAGCTAAGAATTATAAATTGCTTGAAGCTTGCATTGATGTGGGACTCAGACATTCAGCCACTGAGCCATGGCTCTGTGGTACACACAAAGATTGCAGGGGAAAAGATGCAGAAAAGTATATACAAGGTGTCTTTACACCTTGTATATACTTTGTTTTACTTCATATTTAATACTTTACTGTGTAGCATAATGTTTTGCTATGTAATAATATCTTCACATGCTCTACCTTGTAGTTAAACTGTACTGTGAATCTGAAAAATAAAATTTTTTTAGATGTGAAAATAATTTTCTGTCTTTTATGATGGCAAAATGTTTCATTGCAACACTTTGTGTTCTTGCAGCAGGTGCAGGATCTCTGTTGATACTAGTCCGAGGGAACAACAACGTCTTCTGTGTCCGAGGTATATCAGATGCCGAAGTGGTATCCAGTCATGATCACACTCTTGCATTTCAGAAGCTGTTTAAAAGAAAACCCAAACCCACAAGATTTTCTTTGCTTCTAGCTTTGCTCATGTGTATCAGCAAAGTATCTGCTGTCATCAAGCAACATATATTTTGAAATTTTATTGATGGTGATGTTTTTCCTTCATCCAGCTGCTACCCAGACCAAGCTCCATGTTGCTGCTTCCGGTCTAGAGAGAGCTCCATACCGTTTCGGTCATACATACAGCTGTGAATGAGCAGATGAGCTTCAATGCCCACAACTTAACTTTCAAACCCAGAGGCAGCATCTACCTCTGTCCATTATTTTATCAGCTCAGACTTGTGTGAACAATAGTCCAATGATGTATTCTGTATACAGTTAAGGACCTTAGTCAGTGAAATCTATATGTGAGGAAATACTAGCCTCTAAACAAAAGATCATTGACACAGATGTTATATAGGGAGGAGACAAGGCACTTAAGGAATTCTGAACAGAAATCTACTGGAGACTAACTTTGACCAAAACAGTGCAGACATAATTAATCTCTTTTTGATATACATATACAATTCTATGCACTTATATTTTGCAATCACATACTGTAAAAATGCAGAAATGGAAATCAGGAACATAAATAAAGGTCTGCATCTCCGCTGTGTCGTTATCTTCTGTTCTGGTGCTTCTCTTTGAGGTCACCTCATATGCATATTTTAATTTACTGTTACATTCTTCATTGCCATCATCAAGTGTTTTCATTATCCATTACTCAGAAGAAACAGCACTGTCTTATTACTCCCTCCCCTCTCTCTCTGACTCACTGTGTTGCATTGTGTCTAATAAAACAGCCTCAGTTTTTACACCTGCTTTCATCCACATGTTACATTTTTAGGTGCAGTTTGCTCTGCTGGAGCTAATCCTAGGAAGGATAGTTCACAAGCAGTCAGTTATTAAGTTTCTGTTCCCTTCTTCAATAATTTAAGAAGAAGCAACCTATAATATAGTGCATCTGGAATGTATTCACAACACATCACTTGGTCCACATTTTATCATTTTACAGTCTTATTCCAAAATGTATTAAATTCATTTTTCACCTTTTTCGCCTTCACAATTCTACACACAATACCGAAAATTGACAAAGTGAAATTATTTCAAATTTATTAAAAATGAAAAACAAAAATATTACATGTATATACCAAGCCTTTGCTCAGCGTTTTGTTGAGGCACCTTTGGTAGCAATTACAGACTCAAGTCTTTTTGAGAAGCTCAATAATAATGAATGGGGAGCATCAGCTTGTTTTCAGATTTCTCCAGAGATGTTCAATCAGGTTCACGTCTGGGCTCAGGCTGGGCCACTCAAGGACAATCACAGCGTGGTTTCGTAGCCAAATCTTTTGTTATCTTGGCTATGGATTTTTTTTAGCTTTGTAAAGACGTTTCACCTCTTGTCTTCATAAAATGTAATGAAATCCGGTTGCTTTCTTTCCAAGAACCTACACAGACATATAGCTGTATTTATCTTTCCCTCAACCTTGACTAGTGTCCCAATTCCTGCTGCCAAAAAACATCCCTACAGCATGATTCTGCCACCACCATGCTTCATTGTTCATGTACCTTTTTCATTAGGAGTAGTTTCCATATTGCCACTCATACACGTTTGATTGGTGGTGTGCAACAGAAATGGTTGTGTTTCTGAAAGGTTCTCGTCTTTCCACAAAGCAACACTGGAGTAAGCGGGCGACCGTGGCTCAAGGGGTTGGGAAGCGCATCTGTAACCGAAAGGTCGCTGGTTCGATCCCCGGACACTTTACCCTACCGCCTACTGGTGTTGGCTAGAGGGGCCGATGGCGTGATATGGCAGCCTCGTTTCTGTCAGTCTGCCCCAGGGCAGCTGTGGCTACAAGTGTAGCTTTCCTCCACCAGTGTGTGAGAGTGAATGAATAGTGGCATTGTAAAGCGCTTTGGGTGCCTGGAAAAGCGCTATATAAATCCAATCCATTATTATTGTGCGCTTTGTCACCTCCATGACTAGGGCCATTCTACGCTGATCCCTCAGATTGGCCAGGCAACCAGCTCTATGAAGGTTCCTGGTGGTTGATTTATTTACAATGCTGGAATTGGAATAAGGCTGTACCATGACAAAATATGGAACAAGTGAAGTGTTGTGAATACTTTCCAGGTTCAGTGTAAAAACTGCACGAGGAAAAATACATAGCTTTGCAGCTTTTCCTCTAACTTATTAATGTCTCCAAATATTCATAGACTTCAGCTGATTAGCCTCTCGCTCTCTCCCTGATTTTTGATGCACCATTTCAAATGCACACCACTTGTAAGCAATACACTGCTGTGGAGCTCCAATCCTTTCTTAAATTGCATCCTTTTTAGCAATAAGATGACAAATGTGTTACAGTGCAGTCCACACAGCCTTTGGACTAAATGCATCCATCAAAGAAAAAATGAGTGAGACACTACCCCTAACTCCTCCTCTGTCTTTCTGATTGCAGGCCTGTTTAGACCTGTAGCAACCGAGGCTATTACAAGGTGTGGAAAACAGCAGGTGCACAACAAACCCATGTCACTATGGCTGCAAGTGTGTGTATAGTGTGCAATGTTTATTAGGGTATGTGTATTTTAGGGTTTTAATGATACATCTGGTGCTGCACTGCCTTTCTTTCTGTAGAAAGGTTTCTGTTGCTCGCTGACCATCTGGTTTGCATCAACATGTTTCAAATAGCCAAAGCTCTGGTGGAGGTAAACTTATGTACTTTGTTACCTATATAACAACATTACTTTCTTTAAGCTACAAAATGAAATGTCCTAAACTGATAAACTAAGACTTTTTTGGTTCTATATTTTATTGCTTTGGATATATAAAACAAGTGAACCATGGAGTGCATTTACAGGGTGAGTGTGGCTCAATAGGAACTGAGTAATAAAAGACTGAATCTACACACTACATAATGAAAAAAAACATCTCGTTGGACTTATAGGGCAGACAACTCAACACAAATACTATTAAAATGCTTCTCAGACTGACTCATAAGAATGCGACTGTAGTTTTCTCAGCAGTGAGACCAAAATGAATTTCTGTTTAATCAATTACCTCACAAAAACACCAAATTCTTACAATTTAACACAGCTTGCAGTCTATTGCTATTTAGTACTAATGTACACATGCACACATTTGGATGCATCTCAACATTAAGCTACAAAGAAACATGAAACATCAGGAAGTCAGTTATTCTCATTAGACACACTTTAGTAGGAGGCTACTAAACCCTATAAAGCAGCTGACTGCCCAGTGACAATATGTTCATTACATATTAAGGGTCAACCATGTGTGAATGCACATGCAGTACAGCAGAGTTATATAAAAATGGATGGCATGACAAAGCTTACATGATACCCACTTTTAACTCTCCAGTTCTCTAGGAAAGTCACTTTGAGTTGAACATGCTAAAGAAAGTTTATACACCGATCGGGCAACATTACTAACATTGACAGGTAAAATAAATAACACTGATTATCTCTTTATCGTGGCACCTGTTACTGGTTGGGATATATTAAAGCAGGTGAACATTTTGTCCTCAAAGTTTATGTGTTAGAAGCAAGGAAAATGGGGACGCATAAGGATTTGAGTGAGTCTGACAAGGGTCAAAATTCTGCAGTGGTCAGGCTCATTGATGAGCGAGTGAAGGCTGGCCCATGTGGTCAGATCCAACAGATGAGCTACTTTAGCTCAAAGCTGCCTAAAAGGTTAATGCTGGTTCTGATAGAAAGGTGTACACAGTCCATCATAGTTTGTTGGAATGTATGTGACTAGAGATGGAGACCAGTCAGGGTGTCCATGCTGACCCCGTGCTGTCCACTGCCGAAAGCCCCAACAATGGGCAATTTTTTTTTACATACCATACCCGGATGCACTATGGGAAGAATGCAAGCAGACAGAGGCAATGTGATGCTTTAGGAAATATTCTGCTGGGAGGACAAACAAGTCCAAACTATGGAGGCCCCACCTCGCAACTTACAAGACTTAAAGAATATGTTGCTATAATCTCAGTGCAGATACTATAGCACACTTTCAGTGGAGTCCATGCCTCAACAAGTCAGGAATGGACCAACACAATATTATACACACCACAACAGACAGGTGGTTATAATGTAATGCCTGATCAGTGTATGTATTTACCAGTGCAAATTCTTGTCTTCACAGAATCCCTTCCACATAGGAGGTCCAACTATTGCAATCAGATTGAATGTGAACACCCCACCACCATTTCCAAAAGGCTGTCAACTTTGGAATACCCACAGAAAAGGCCACCTAGCAATACTGTTACTAAAATGGAAGTAGCATTTGTTATACTTCATTTCTGTTGCATTACAGGTTCAATAACACCAGTCTTCAGTGACTCACTGTGTTAAAGCTTGCTCTTTGTCTCAAGAGGTTCATAAGTTTCACTTTCAGTTGTTTTAGTTTTCTAATGGGACACTGTCGGGACACACTACTAAAAATATAAAAAGCATACAGTACTTAATTGAGATGGAACATTTTAACAACAAAAGTATAGATACCCCCCCACCTCCCTCCCAAAGTCGTTTGTTCCAACTCGGCTCTCCCCTGCTCTGGCTCTAGCGCTCTTTCTGCCAGAGCGATGGTGGCTGAGACGCAGCGGAGTGGAGGTGTAAGTGCCTGGTTTAAAACAGGACATGTTGGCTGCATTTAACCTTCAGTTACTCTTTATATAGTTAGGTAGGAGTCAGACCATGTTTCTTTTTAGCTGAAAAACATTACACCAGGTAACCTGCAGGGTTGAAAACGTGTTTTCCGACAATGCTTGCTACTCTACAATCCGTCCTGCTCTGTAGTAAAATCAGCGATATTTGAATGTCCTGTTGCTCCCATTGAAATGTATACAGCCTATTTAAAATCTAAAACTTAACATTGTCCGTAGCCTGCTGCTGTTACCACTGTCCTGTTTGAAATGTAATGAGAGAAACTGGTTATTTTGTCATATGTGCATGTGCCGATATTGAACCCAAGGTACTAACTGCTAACTGACTGGATGCCCATTAACCTTATAACTCCTGGTGTGTGTGTATGTGTGTGTGTGTGTGTGTGTGTGTGTGTGTGTGTGTGTGTGTGTGTGTGTGTGTGTGTGTGTGTGTGTGTGTGTGTGTGTGTGTGTGTACAGAGAGACAGCCAGGTTCATAATGGATATAAGGAAGTTTTTTCGAAAAACGGAGCCACATTCAGGTAAAAGTGTAAAATCAAATGATCCGTCAATAAAGGATAATGTTGGATCAGTGTTTCAATATTTATATCTTTTATTAGATGTACATGTGGTTTGGTTATTTGCCTTTTGGTTAAAAGTAAACTGAGACAGGACTTTTTTATTAGTGATCTTAATAGTTTTTTTTAATCTAATTGAATACAAACTATTTGTGTATGATTGTCAGTCCAAAGAGGGAGAGAGGAAAGAGGAGAACATGAGGAGAAAGTACAAGGTCAGGAAGAACCAGGTAAGAAAACAGACAGGGAATACTAACAGGCAAAACAGAAACTGTTAAACCGGCAAAGAAAAAAAAACACAACTAATTTTACTCATACAATCTGGAAGTTATGTTGTCCCATATTAAAGCTGCTATACAGAATCTGCGAAACAAACTGGGTTGTCAGCCCTGGCACTGCATTACCATAGCGAACTTCAGTCAGAGGAAGTCACGGTTGCCAAAACCTTTTTGAAGCTCAAGAGCGAGGCTGGTGCCATCCCAGATATGTTAACATTGTACAATCTTCTGGATAATCAGATCTTCCCCACAGTGAAAACTGTAATTCAGGTTGCCCTAACAAACCCAGTTAGCAGCTGTAGCTGTGAGAGGTCATTTAGTGTCTTAAGTCAGCTCCATACCTGGCTGAGAAGAACCATGGGTCAAAGCAGACTCCAGCACCTGGCTGTGATGTCAGTTGAGAAAGAGATGCTTGAGAGACTTGACCACCAAAATGTGATAGACAGATTTGCCAACCTCAAGGTGAGGCGACATAGGTTAAAAGAAAAGAAAAAAACTGCAGAGCCATAGTAGTATCTGCAGTAAAGATCTTTTCATACATTTACCAAAGGCCAAGGTGTCTCCATTTTTCTAATTTTTTAATAGTATTTTGTACATTTCAAGGACTCTTCTATTTTTGGAGTGTATTTTTTATGTATCTGTATTGTATTATACATACACATTAAAAGTGAATCTCTGTCCAAAAAATGCACTCAGTTTACTTTTTACTCACTATGAGCATCATTCATTATTCTCCCGCAGTAATTAAGGTTAGGATATGTTTTTTTTTTTAAATTCCAATCCATTGTTCTTTGGCAGTAGTAGTCTTTAGCAGCATTTAAATAACCTTGATCAGATTTGATGGTTTTGTTACAGACTTTTCAAAAAAGTGATGTCATGTTTTGTGACAAGGACCCAGGCACAGAGAGACTTGATGAATTTAAGAATCTTATGATTTAATAAAGAAATTTGCCGACTTGCACAGAGATGGTAAAATTATGATGACTGATGAAGACAACAGACAACGAGGACAGGGAGGAACAGGGGTTTAAATGCACCAAGGAGACAGTCAGAGGGAACTCAGGACAACTGGAGATATTTAAGGATGCAGGGACTGACAGAGCCAGGGAAGAAGTCTCATCGTGACGAGTAAAGTTTATCTTGCCTGGCTGGGCAGCTCTCTGGGTGCTCAGCACCCCCAAAGCTCTGATTCTAGAATCGCTCCTGAACACAAGTATGCTGACACAGAAAAAAAATGTTAAAATTGCATGAATCTCAAGTGAAACAAAGTGTAAAACACAGAGTTTCCATGAACCTTGTATCATAACATAAATTAAATAAAAGATAAACAAAATTACTTTGTATTAACTTCAGAATGTACTACTGGGCAGCTCAATTAAAATCAATGGCTGCCTGGATTATTCATGATTCAGAAACGCAGTGGGTATCTATGGAAGAGTATTCCTTGCCAGGTATCTCCCTTCGGAGTCTCCCATTTCTCAATCCACAATCACAGAAAAAAATTTAAATAACTAAGCCATGGGTCAAGCACACTGTAAATATTTGGAACCAAGTGTTAAAAATGCTAAAAGGGAATTTGACCATGTCTTGAGCTGTTCCCATAAATGGAAATGTCGAGTTTCTTCCATCATTGTCAGATCAGAGTTTTGAGAGGTGGGCGGAGAAAGGATTGATTACAGTCAATCAGCTGTTTGAAAAGAATTCTCTTAAAAGTTTTGCCCAGCTAAGGGCCAAATATGCTTTATCTCCAGGGGACCATTATAGATATTTCCAGTTAAGGGACTAAATTACAAAGCATAAGAATTGGGACAATATTAGAAGAGAACCAATCGGGTTAGAAAACGATTTCATAAAACTGCTTGAAAAGACGGGTACAATGAAAAACCAAGTGTCTTTGATCTACCAGAAACTGCTGATTGACATTTCTGATAATACCTATCATATAAAACAACAATGGGAAATGGAACTTGGATGATGTCACATGTCTATACAATGGAACGGATAACAGCTCAACTACAACTAAAAGTGCCAACCTTCGAGAAAAATGGGCTCCAATTATAAAATATCTTGACAGGACACTCAGGCCTTAACACTGTTACATCTGTGCTAAGGAATGTAAGTATTGGTATGTATGTATATGTATATGTGTATGTATGTTTTTCCTTTGAAATTAAGTTTTTGAATAATCCTCACTATTATATACTGCAAATTTGGTCTCAGGTTATGTTGTTGCTGTGAATTGCCTTGTTACTTTTGGCAATAAAAGTAAAAAAAAAAAAAAAAGAATTACTTTGTATGCCTTGAGATGGTGCCTATGGAAGATTTATGATGAATTTGTATTAGCTCTGAATGTTTCCATGCCAGGCTCCTTAAGTCTGCACTCTAATACCCCCGCTATCAATCAGTCTGGAATGGAAAACATGATCCTGAAATTCTAAATTTAATGGTAGTAGTATTCACAATAACCCAAGTTCTAGGTCTTTCATCAACAAACAAATTTGAAAACAGGCAAACTTAGACATGAACTGCATTTAATAGCGCCTTTTTTGTAAATAGTAAAATATGACTTGCTGCTGCATGTTATTTTGTGTGGGGTTTTTTTTTTTGTTTATTTTAAAAAATAATTCAGAAATGTGCATTTTAACCCAACTCGGATAGTTCATAGCCTTTTACCTTCTGTTTCCTAATAAGCCTTCTTTCTGTTTATAGCTTTTAGCTCTGACAGATGTTCTTCTGTGGGAATCCTTCTGGCGAGAACACTGCCCAACAGTTCTGCTAAATGCTCAACTGAAGCATAATATTTTTCACACTGAATGTGGTTATTGTCAAGTTAACAAAGTTATGTGTTGCCAAGTTGACTGGAACACTAGCAGATGTTTATTTTAACAGAATAAATTCTAGCAATTCACAAATTATGTAAAAGCTATGGAAACAAAGTTCATTCAAAGATGTTAAAATCAGGTTATTTTCTTTATTATTTTTATTAAGGGAGGAACACCTGAACTGGATAAGTGGAATAGAATGGATGGATGGATTTTTATTAAGGTTAGCATGTTCCATCTAAAACATTTTTAAAGATACAACTTATAAACATTTTATAGATTCAACAATTGGTAAAGCAAAAAATATAACTGGAAGCTGCAGTCCTAATTAATAAAAGTGTGGAGTAAAAGCTCCCTGACTCTCATTTCCTCATCAGTCAGCTTAATCACTCATGTAATCAATCTGTCTCAGGACCTTGAGTCAATATCTGTTTTTTTGGAGGGGGGGTTGCTGAGAACTGAACAACATGTTCTGAAAAATGAAGCCATGATGAAAAATCGTACCAGCTCTGTCAAACATGCTTATCTGCATTAATGTGTTTTTGTGTGTGTTGAATATTGTCCTCTCCTTGCCCTCACCCAGTAATAAAGTTAATGACATTAGCATTCTTCCGCTCCTCTTAAGTGGAGAAAACACCCAAATTACTGAAAGCATTTGGTGTGTATTCTCATGCTTGCTTGTTTGTTTGCAGTGCATGTTTAACTGAATCAATCGTCCATTTATAAATTATTCTGCATGTTCAACAAGAGAAAATCTCTTCTCTCTTCTCTCTCCCCACTGCAACTCTGACTCTATAACTTTTGTCTTGGAAGCTCAATCAACAGTATATTGTATGCTTTTAAGCACTATACATCTTCATTACCCCCCAGGAGCTGAAAAAAATAGCATGAGTATGGGTGTCCATTTGTGCTCTGGAGTGTGCACTCACATGCACATGGGAAAATTGATCTCTTTGGTCTTAGATCATCTTCTATCTGTTCTATCTGCTGGTACTATATCCATGTGTGTGTATGTGTATTTGTGTGTGTATCTGTGTCTTTCAGATAGTGATAAGATTTGTTGCCAGGGGAAACGGGATCGGCTGTTTCCAAAAATGGTTCCTGGCATCCCTCTGACTGACTGACTGGTCATCATGTGACAAAAAGAAGTGGCTCTATAAAGGGAACCTGGATGATTCACTGTTTAAAATAATCCTCATTTATCTTATAATGGGCCTTGTTCATTTTCTGCCTAAAACATGGTACTCTCATCTCTACTTACTTTGACTGGTTATTCCTGTTAAACAAAATATTGCAAAACACATACACCAACTTCATTGTTTAAAATTGTGTCTGCATTTTCAATATGTGCATTTTCAATTGTGTCTGCATCTTTAATATGAGCATCCAGCCTATACCTCATAGCAGATAATTATATTTTGGGATAGGAAATGGGGCGTTTCCTGTACCAGGCTGTAACAAGCTTGTTAATACTCTAATGTTAACATTTTATCATGGAAGTCTGTGGGGACTGACTTGCTTTTTGTAGCCAGCCTCAACCACTCCATAAACTGCAGTTTTTAAAATCTTGGTGTTGGTCTCTTTTTCAGCCCAAGAGGCTGCTACTTCTGATATTCTCTCTCTATGGCCAGGAGTAGAAAACATTTCCTAAATGAAGTGTTTAAAGAACTCGGAGCTACTGGCTCATAAATATGACTTGTACATACACAGACCTCATTATTTGAAACTTTGGCCAAGTTTAGTATAAGCATCCATCATTGTAACAGCGTATACATGAGAGTAAATAATACAAAATATAAGAAGTCTATAATGTTCTGCAAATGATTTCTCTAGGTATGAACTTTAACTTCCAACACAATTGCATTTTACTGCAGTTACAGCCTTATAGGGAAAAATCGTTCAGCTTCTACCATCCACTCTGCACCAGGAAACTGATTCTAGTAAGCTATTTTCATTTGGTAGAGAGGTAATCAGCAACAATGACCCAATAATCTGGAACACAAGTCACGCTTTAGACACTTTCATACACAACGCAGTAGAAAATCAGGCTGCTCACTCCCTACAACACATGCACAGACCAATGCATAAACTGATTAAATTCACATTCTGCAAACACCCAAAATTAAGCTAACGTGAATTTCCTAAAGATTCCTCGTATGGATTCAAAGGAAACATTAAAAAGAGAGCCGAGCAAATAAGCACGAGTAAGTCAGCGTGAGAGGCGGCTGTTCCTGCAGAGGATGGAACGAGTTTGTGGGTTCGGGTTGGGTTGAGCCTTTCCTCACGTGGACTTCAAGGTGCTCCCTGTCTGCGCGACAACGACAGCCTCATTATACATTCACACAAGCACATATTCACCACAAAGACCTAAACATATACACACACAAATGTATTCCAACATATACACTTGTACAACTCTGTGTTAGAGCATAACCACTCATAAAAATACACAGATGGATGCATTCTTGATTTTTTTTAATCCTTTTTTATTCCTATATCCTTCGTGCATTAATCTTTTCATTCAAATAAGGCAATTTGTAAAAAAAAAAAAAAACAGCTGAAGAATTTATAAGAATGCAAGTGAAAAATATTCCTTTTTCTCAGTTTTTTTGTGACCGTAACATTTTTCTTTATGTTGCTGGTAGGTTTCTAAGAGGTCCGCTCAGCTAAAATACAACCATGCACATTAGGCACACCGAGGAGTCATGTGCAGAGCGCCTACACGAACATGCACGATGAAGCGAATCAATTATGTTTCAAGCCTTTCAACCAATTAGCACCAACCTGCACAGAAGGCGTCAGCAACATCATTCATCCTCGGGAGACCAACTGACAGACAGAAAACAACAAGAGACCACACAGACAGACAGACGGACACAGAGACTGCACAGTCAAAGTCCTGCAGTGCGTCCTCTGCAGCACCGCTCTCTCTTTCTCTCTCTAAGTCGTGCTTGCACAACCTGTCTGATGAATCCTGGTCTCCCCCGGTTGGTGTGTGTGACCGTGTCTGGGTTGACACACGTAACCACAAGTCAAGAGTGTTACGGCTTCAGGTGAACTACCTTTACGTTTTTCTTTCACTGCCCCTCTACTGTGGTCCACCCTATTTTCATTTCTTCTCCGTTCTCGCGCTCCCTTCCGTCTTCCTCCTCCTCTCAGCGCTCGCTCTTGCCTCAATCTCTCTCTCGCTGCCCTTTTTTCCCCCTCTTTTCCCCTGGGAGAATGTGTGCGGATGCAGTCAGCAGTGGTGTGACATCACTCCAGGATTTCCTTCTGCCTTTCCATCTTGAGTCAGTCATCCTCAATCAATAATAAGTGTAAAGCATTTTTTATTTATTTTTTTGTCAGGACCTTCTTTCCCCTCTTTCTTCACATCTCCACAGTATTTAGTCCTTTTTATATTTTTATCTCCCCTCTCTCCTTCCTTCCTTCCTCTTCTCTTTCTGCCTCCTTGCACTCACCTTCTTAATAGGATGCTGATGCTCATAAGGCAGCGTTTCACATCCTATCACAACTGCACACATATAATCTTATTTATGAATATGGCAGGGGTTTAAGCTTTGCCAGCCAGCCAATGAAGCGTTTCAAGCCGATGCTAAAAATAGCTCCGTATTCTCCTCCGGGCACCATTCTCCTGCCTACCCCCTCCGCCTCTGTGTTTCTTATTATAGCAACAACCGAGGAGAGAAGAGACATTTATAGAAAGGACACAAGCTCTTTTATTTTCTGTTTTTATCCTTGCTGCTTGTAATACTCTCATTCACACACACTCACACTCACAGCTTCTCGTTCTTTTCAGCCGTCCATTCACAACCACATCACCCGTTTGGATGTGCCGTGTTGAGAGGCATTTGACAAAAACACAAGGAGCAATGCTAATTAGCAATCTATGCTAATGTTTTCTATTTATAACTAAGACTGACCTTTTCAGGTGTAAAGCTTGTCAGGTGAATCACTTCCCTTAAAGGGCATATCCCATGTTTTGTTAACCCTGATAGCTAGCTTTCCAGCTAAATACACAAAGACTGTTAGTCTAGGTTAAGAAACAATCATCTTCTTATTAATAATTCAGACAATCCGTACATATGCATCTATCTGTGCTCTTCTCCTGTTTCGACAACCATTTACAAATTCTTCATAAAATCTTGCTGGTGTGATGTCATGGAGCACAATTTAACTTGCCAACATTTACGTTTCAAAACTATGAGATTTGCAAAGTAAAGGGGTTTGGAGAAGTATGGAGACTGGATTGCAACATCCTTTCTTTCACTGTTTTCCGTGATGTTTAAACTGATTCTGGCGATACTATTACACTATGTTTCAGTGTTTTTCAGTGTTGCATCAGTGGGAGATGGAAAGTCCCTGAGAGATGGTCTTAAAATAAAGGAGAGAAATGCTTGTTGGCAGGTTTGCAGTGTAAAAACAGTCGTAGTTTGACGTCATTTGGAGGAGCAATTCTCATATTTTGGCTAAAAGTTGTTCTCTATTACCAAAGATTTCCCAACAGTCACTGCTGCCAGCTCCATTTTTTGAACTTTGAAAACATTTATTGACATTAAAAAATTTCCAAACTTCTTAAATCTGAGATAAAGATTCTCAACTAAGTGCCAAACCCTACTAACTACTATGTGCCAATATTGTTTACTTAGCACAGTCCTGTTGTGAACCCTTTGCCTTCATCTAGGTGTTCTGAAACCTGATGTGATGAATGACTGATGGATTTGAACAAGGGGTGCCGCATGCTCATAGGTTGGTGATATGTGAGTCCCATGATAAATCACCCTTCTCTTTCACTATAACAGGTACCATCATTTACAAAATGAATATCTTATTCAATAAGATGTGAACTCAGTAGCTTTCATCATAGACCACGGGACATGAGGACAGTTTTTTCAAAGATCTAGCTACTGCTGGAATTCTTTTTGCAACCAGAGGAGTCGCCTCCTACTGGTCATTACCAAAAATGTAGGTGTGTGTATTGAGTGTGTGTGTGCACATGTGTTGTCGATCAACACTTACTGTGAAGCTGTTGTTGACATTCTTAGTGCTGGACTCTGCAACACTGGCATCCGACAGATCCACCTCATCAAAGATAAGAGACTGCAGAGAAGAGACGGTGTGGTGGTGGTGGAGGAGAGGAAGATCCAAAAAGCAGGAAAGGGCACAGAAGAGAACACGAGAGTGAGTCTCTGGAAATGCACAAGGCCGAACGTAGCCTATTGTTACTTGTATACTACATCATGAAGACAGCGGTGACTGGCTGTGAGGTAAATGTTGTTTCATGGCCACACCAAAGCAGTCCTAAAATGAATTAGTTAAACCTTCTAGTGTAAAATGGAAGCAACTGTAAAAGTCATGAAAAACATAAAAGGACAAACTTGCTTTCTAACACTGAAACTTCCAAAATGCTTCAAAGCTGAGAAAAGCGGATGGATTTACTTTTGAATTCAGTTTTAAATGTAAATGTGACGCTCAGGGAATTTAAGAAGGAGGAAAAAACAGATGTGCCACCCATCAGCTCTGGTGTCCTACATGACACGTGTGGGTCATTATGACATGACTAAATAAACATCATAGACCATTTGGTGAGCTGTTTTTATAACAGGCATTTAGGAATTGACATCCTGGGAGATACCGCCTTTAACACCCACCTAAATACTTTGGCCAGCCAACCTAAATGCTTTCCACTCAAGAAAAGCTGTTTCTTATATTCTTACATTGAAATGACACTAAATTTAATTCAATTCAATTCAATTAAGTTTTATTTATATAGTGCCAAATCACAACTACGGTTGCCTCAAGACACCTAGTATTGTGAGGTAAAGACCCTACATCGTCAGCTATCACCTAAAAAGTATTTTCATTTCCACTATAATAGAAACAATGATTGGGAGCATGTAAAATACCTTACTGATTTTTATTTCCCCTGAAAATCTGCACAGCATGCAGGTCTGTTGATAATGTGTGATCACATCAAACACCAAACAGCAGAGCAGTTTGGAGGCAATTTTGAAACCAATTTTTAAATTGTTCCTCCTCGTTTATCTGCAATGATCCGTTTTCCAGCATGATAATCAGATTGAACTGAGATTTCCTTATGCTTCATTGATGTATACTTCATTGATAAGTATCACAATTGTCAGAGATGAGTGTAACATTGGAGATTCAAGCTTAGGAACCTGACTGGAAATATGCTCATCCTAACCGTGCAGTTCCATTGCACTTGAAAACAATTGTGTTATATTACAGTTTGTGCCTATTAGAGCAAAATCTGTCTTTCTCTGATACAATTCTCTTCCCTAAACTAGTCAACCTAATCTAGAATGGACTGGTTGATTAATTGGATGATAGTTTCTCATTCAGCTAACTAATTCTCATTTACCAAACTACTAACACGGTGAAGTGCACTACATCAATAGCCTTTCAGGAGTGATCCATTACTTTTGGTGGACCAAAAAACGCTCTTCTGTTTTCAAAACTGAGGACTCTTCAAATCTGAAGATAACATTTGTAGCTTACATTTACCAAACATTTACTCAGTTTGCTCTATACTAACTGGAAGAATGACAAAGATGTAAAATGGCTTTATTTAGTTACTAGAAGAAAAGTTTGGATCAGTTCACACACTTCAACTACCAGCAAGGCGTGGTATCTACTGTAAAAGCATTAAGCTAACGTCTGAGTGTTAGGATATTTGACCAACATTCATGTTTATTGCATTTAGCTCGTCTACTTCTGGTATAATTTTTTTGTTTAAAATAATTTAAAATGACTTATATAGCATAATCTGGATTTTTCTTTTTTACATTTAGAACAAGAAAGTCACTGGAATAGTGTGCACCATATACTGGTTTAGACAGTAATTAGTCTACAGATGTGATACAGATGTTTCCAGTAAACTACAATGTTATTAAGGTGGACTTTTTAGTTATTGTGTAGATTTTTTATAAATTTATTTTATTGCATTTCATCACAGTGAGCGATTCTGAACAGGGAAAAAGCTTATGGTCAAACAATAAGCCTAATTTTTCTGGGACCCATAAAGTTAACTCGGTTTCTTTTCATGTCCCTGGAAACACATCACCACAACACAGATACAGTATGAGGCTATCAACAGGCTTTCCCTCTTGTGTTTTCCTTTCTCCACCTAAATGAAAATAGTATGAATGACATGATGGTTGATATTAATGTGCTTTATTGAATTTCTGTGTGGTAGAGGAGCTGGAGCCAGACGGAGAGGAGAGCCAGAGTCTGCAAACAGGAACATGATATCCTAACAGAGCTGTGATGTGTAAGGCATGCAGCTGAGCTCTTAAAGAGCCACAGGCCAAAAACCAATGGCGTCAAAGGAATGCCCTCTGACTGTGTGTGTGTGTGTGTGTGTGTGTGTGTGTGTGTGTGTGTGTGTGTGTGTGTGGGAGGAGTGACTTGCTGCAGCTGTCAGAGGGAATGCCCAGCTAACAACACTCCACGGGCCTGGCTGGAGAGGGCTACTAGCCAAGGCTTACTGTGTGGGTGTGTGTGACAGCATTTACACATATGCCTACAAATGCATGCGACCTAAGTGTGAATGGCATGCCAACACAAATACTGTCCCCCTGTCACAGCACTCTGTGCTGCTCTCCCTTTACATCACGTGTGTGTACCGAATGTTTGTGTGTGCGTGTTTTGTTGACATACTCTTTCTCCCTCTCTCACATTCACCACACCATCCCAATACACACGCTAACACACACAAACGCAACTTTGTGTACCTAACTGTCTTGAGGTAAGCTGTAATGAAAGCCGACAGTGAATGGTGGACAAAGGCGAGCATCCTCTGTTACCCATAGATCCAGAGCTTTGCTCAGTGGCAGCATCTCAGCAGCTTCAACAAGCCTCCAATCCCTGTACCCTGTCCTTCTCACAGCAGGTCATGTAATGACTTACAGATTGTTTCATAACTGATTGTTTAATCTAGCACGCAATCCAGAAATCTACCTATGACACACTTAACTTTTAACTCTGATATTTTCAGTCTTCAAATCAGGACTATGAGTCCAAACCAAAAACAAACGACTGTCGCATTTTGTCTCTCTTTGTGCTCATTCTGGATCTTTAATGTAATTGTGTTTTTGTCACTTTTTGGGATAATTTTGTTTGTAATTGGTATTTTTTTCCACCTGTCTTGGTGATCGTTCTGTGTATGAGTTTACTTCATACAGAGGCTCTGGTGTCCTCTAGGGTGCATTAAATAAGCCATCCAAGGAGAAGAGCATAGCTTGTTTTACAAAATGTGATGCTGAGATGTGGCCTTACGGATGGATCAATGAGGAGGCCAGGCTTCTTAAGCACAGGGCAGCACAGCCAGCCAGGCAACCTTGGAAACACCAGAGTGTAGTGATGGACATGTAGGGGACAATGAGCACTTATTTATAGATAAGAACATCTTGTCTGGCTGTGACACAAAGAACATGTTTACTTTAACATTTTGGATTATTAAATGGAACCTGTTATGCTTATTTCCAACCCAATATTCCGAACTTGTTGTTTTGCACTTAAAACTCAGCTGCAGTGCATTCATGGGTAGAGTCAGTGTGTCTGTGCATAGCTTATTTAGCAAGTCACAAATGCACAACAGTGGCAGAAGAGATCAAAAGTTTCACAGCTTTAGTACTGTTTACCTTCACTGGCAACATCTTAGATTATTACTTGGGTTTGGCTGGGGTTGCTCTGACTTTCCAAGTTGGTAATCAAAGTTGAGGGAGCATTCCAGAAAGAAATTCCAACTGGGAACTCAGAAATTCTGACTTCTGACTTAATCTGGAACACACTATTAAACAACAGATGGGTGGGGCATATGTGCACAGCCTTATTTAGGAAATCTCATAGACAGCATATAAAAAACAGAAGTAGCTACTGAGTCATGAGCTGTTGGCTTTGGATTCTGCGTTTGAAACTTCAATGTTAAGTGTACTACCATCATATTTTTAGCGCCAAAAGTGACCAAATTTAGTCCAGAGGGTGGATTTATCAGCAAATGTACAGTTGGTTAGCACGTTGCATTTACAAGTGGTAGGGGTGCAACGTTCAAACAAGTTCAACAAAAGCACGAGTCCATGTCAGCCTCTCATAGTGGTGGAGGTGACGTTGAAAAGACAAATATCAGCTGCAGCTACCTGTGTGAGCACACCTGTGATTTAAAGCAACTCTGCCAGTTCAGAATTTTAACATGGCAGTCTATGGGGATTGACTCACTTTGGAGCCACCGCCACAGGAACTGACATAATACAGAGTCAAAAAAGAGAGTGTGAAATGGAGCATCAAAGCATCCTGAAAACATGAGCTTTTGGCTCATATGATGATGTCATTATAAATCATGGTTAATATAATAACAACAAACCTAATATGGAAATTATACTCTTTTAAGAGCTGTTTTTACCATTATGTTGTTTGTCCTTTTTTTTAATGATGCTTCAGTTGCTCATGCTTATGCTTCTATCTCTTGGATTATCTATGATGGATCCAGATGCCTTGTCCTCCTGGGTACTTGTCTGGTATCCTTAGCTGTCTTCTCTTGGGTTCGTGCAGACCACAAGCAGGACAGGGAGATGAGCAGGGGTCCAGGTGACACTCAGCTCATTGTGGGAGTGGCTGGTAAACAATGTTGCTGTTTTCTGATTAGCTGTGCTCATACACTTTCTTTAGAGTTGATTTTCCTTCCTCATCCTTGCATGAATACACAAAGCCTGGATTTATGAGGCCTTCTTGCCTCAGGAATGTTCTTCCAGACATTCCAGATGCTTTGCCGTGTTTCCCCTTGGTGAGTGGACTTTACAAGCATAATGTGTCAAACCTTCAGTTCCTAGGCTCTCCAAATCAGGCTGTTTCAGACTACCACCTCGTGGAGCGTGGCTCTATTTAAGTCTTTGACTACAAAAAACTTCATGTTAAATAATTGACTACTATTCAAGAATTTAGATTTCTTATTACCTACTGAAACCAGGCAGTATGACTTAGACACACTCCCATCAGTAAATAATTCTGGAATTTTATTTTTTCCTCTACTATGAAGTTGTCCAGATTCGTTATAGTTGGTGATTTTAACATGAATATTTGATGAATCACTCTGACCTCTTCGCTAGAAGTTTTACCAGTATTATTGATCCTTTTAAACTCGGCATGCACTTGGCTTGACACATAGCCAAAGTCCTGTGATCAGGACCTGCTAGCTGTGCATCACACGAGGCTGAGAACTAAAGATGACAGGGCTTTGGGAGAAGTGGATTCGAGTCTCTGGATCTTCTGATGTTGAGCTCTTTGGATTTGATCTTCTCTTATAAAGCAGTTAAATCTGAGCTGATTTTTTTGCTGTCATGTTTTTAGTATTTGGGTTGTGAAACATTTTGTGAAAAGTGTTCAAAGGTGCTGTATGAATAAATGTCTACTTGACTCAGGAAATAAGGAAATCCATAACAGGTCACCTTTAAGTTTAACTTATTTTTCCTTCTTCCAGCACAGCCATCAAGACACTCAAGGCATGACAAATAACACACACTGTAAAGCAATGAAAGCCACACTCCTCACTGAAGATAACTTATATATAGCCCTAGTTAGGGCTATCACTAACTTTAATTAACAGGCTAAACTAGGCGTGGCTTTACAGTCTCTGCCCAACCTCAGATTATATAAAGCACATTCATGTCATATAGTAGTGAGTTCTTGCAACCTCCTTTGCTGCATTGTTGATGGGAAGAATTTTTTTCATCTTATTTTATCCATAAAATATCCCACCCAAATCATTATTTTGTGTCAGCAAAAATTTAAAGTGACTCAAGAAAAATAATAGAGGATATTCAATCCATCTTGAGCCTTTAAAGCAATATGGCATGAATGCAGCACTGTTTTATACTGGTAAGTGGTTAAGCTGTCCTGGTGGTCTGGCCCCTGGCTGTGCTGTGCTGACCCGAATTCTCACTAGGCCTTCCTCAGATCCGCTGGCACCCAGGGGTGGGGGGGAGCGTCGTGCGCCCGTCCAGCACACGGACAGAACTCGCCAGCACACGCGACTCCTGGACACTCTGCGTAGCGCCCGCTCCTGCCAGTGTGCCAAGGCACTGCCAGACTAGTGCGAGTGCAGACAAACGCATACACACAGAGGTGCACATACACACACAAGTTCCAGACCGAGGAGGTTAGATTAGAGGTAAATGGGAAAAAAATGTCAACAAGAGTCAGAATATCAAAGGTTAAAAGGTTAAGATCTCCTTAAAATAAAATAAATGTTTAGAGGAAAATTAAACACATTAATGGAAAATTAATTGAAGTGCTTACAGGTAGAGAAATAACTGATCTAACAGAATTTGATAGGTCAAAAATGAGAGCAGGGATGTAAATAAAAGTAATAATTAAACACTGAATAACAGTGTCATTCTCATACCGGTACATAAATATGAACAGCTGCTCGCTTAGCTTAGCCTAGCATAAAGACTGAGTACAGAGAGAAAGCAGCTATCCTGGCTCTGTCCAAAGGTAACAAGACACACCTCATAAAGCTCAGTAATTAACACAGTGTATCACCAGGGTGGGACTCCTTGCTAAGCAACCACCAGAGGCTCCAGGATGTGACAAGTCCCATTCAGAACTGTGTCCAGAGAGCTTGATCAAGGAGATGATACAATGCACCTGATTTTAAACCGCCCTGCCTTCTGTATCATGTTAAAGTTTACTTGTTTTTAAAGCACTACATTATTACACAACTATTGAGCGTGGCTCAAGAGTTGGCAGTTAGTCTTGTAATCGGAAGGTTGCCGGTTCGAGCCCCGGCTCCGACAGTCTCGGTCATTGTGTCCTTGGGCAAGACACTTCACCCGTTGCCTGCTGGTGGTGGTCAGAGGGCCTGGTGGCGCCAGTGACCGGCAGCCTTGCCTCTGTCAGTGTGCCCCAGGGTGGCTGTGGCTACAATGTAGCTTGCCATCACACCACTGTGTGAATGGGTGGATGACTGAATGTAGCGTAAAGTGCTTTGGGGTCCTTGGGGACTAAGTAAAGTGCTATATAAATACAGGCCATTTACATTTTCTCACTCGCACATCTGTCTGGTATTCCAGCTCAAATTTTCGAACTATTCCAAAGTGTAGGACCAGAACATTAATTTGGCGATACCTTTTCGCTTTAATGCTCCAAGCCGCTGGTGCAGGCTGCAGGAGGAGCTGATAGCAGCAATAAATACTGAAATCATTCAATTTAGAACCAGCCGTTTCAACCAGGCTTTTCATAGACCATGCTTTATAGAAATGACTTTATGCTATTTTATGCTTTTGGTTTTTATAATTATTTGACTTTTCGGCCCATATTGCATTATTTAATTCAATAAATAAGACCTATTTATGTACATTTTAAATTATGATACTTTGTCCTTTCAATGTACTTTTACCACTATTAATTATTATATTACTGTTTTTAGCTCTTATTAATTATGACATACATTTTGACATACATACCCACATAGCAGACAGGTCTGGCCCGGATCTGGTGTCAAGCCGGGCCTGCTAGCTGACTTCTGGCATAGTAAGATATGGGCCAGGCCTGGCGTAGATGGCACTGTTTATGTGATGGCATGCCACATCTGGCCCAACTGTGGTTTGGTTTATGTGGCCCACGCTCATAGAAAACAGGTCTGGCCCTGATCCGGCATCAAGCTCGCACTTCTGACTGACTGGTGTCATGGTAGGGTGTATGTGAACCAGATGTGGGCCAGCTCTGGCAATGATGACACTATTTATGTTTCTATTTTCCTATTTTAGTTAGAAGACCCAAATGCCATGCTGCAATACTACAGGGTGGGCCATTTATATGGATACACCGTAATAACATGGGAATGGTTGGTGATATTAAAGTCCTGTTTGTGGCACATTAGTATATGTGAGGGGGCAAACTCCTCAAGATGGGTGGTGACCATGGTGGCCATTTAGAAGTCGGCCATCTTGGATACAACTTTTATTTTTTCAATAGGAAGAGGGCCATGTGACACATCAAACTTATTGGTACTGTCACAAGAAAAACAATGGTGTGCTTGGTTTCAATGTAACTTTATTCTTTCATGAGTTATTTACAAGTTTCTCTTTGTTCACAGCCATTGACATGTTGAAGAGGTTAACACGTGAGGAGCGGATCGAAATTGTGTTGATATCTGGTGAACGCAGTAACCGGGTCATTGCAGCAGATTTCAATGCAAGACACCCTACGAGACCACCCATCTCCCATGCTACAGTTAGCAAACTGCTTGCTAAGTTTCGTGAAACTGGTTCAGTGTTGGATTTGCCAAAATGTGGACGCAAGAAAACTGTCACTAATGAAGAAACATCAGTGGCTGTCCTAGCTTCATTCAGCAAGAGCCCACAGCATAGCACTCGCCGCATGTCACTGGAGAGTGGCATTAGTCGAACATCCCTTCGGCGGATATTAGCTACTCACAAATGGCACCCTTACAAACTCCAGCTACTGCAGCATCTGTCACGGTACAGGGCCATGAGGCCCAGGGTTTAAGTTCTAATGCATATTTTTGTATCCACATGTGTAGTTTAACGCATCTAGTTGTTTTCTAGTTTGCAGTTTAGTCCTTGGTTTCTTAGTCCCTTTTGTCATCTCTCCCTGGTCCGTGTGTCTACCTGTCATGTTTCATGTCTCTGGTTAGGTTAAGTTCATGTTCTATCTCCATGTCTATGTCTCTGTGTTTCCTGTTTTATTTTGAAAGAGTATGGTGTTCTTTGTTCATTGTAGTTAGTGTTAGGCTGCATCCCAATTCAGGGTCTGCAGCCTTAAAGGCCGCATTTTAAGGCCGATTATGTCACCGCGACGCGACAAAGGCTGTCCCAATTCGAAGGCTGCTCGAAATGCGGCCCTCAAATACGTCCTTCATTTCCCTGAATTTTAAGGACGTGGCGGTGTAGACTTCGTGACCCAACATATCCCAGAATGCATAGCGCGGCGGTGGGTGTGGATAATTTTGCCGAAAAAAAACGGCGGACGAGGGGCGCCCGAAGAGTAAACTTTAATTAAGTACTGAATATTATGTCACTTATTTATGTGCAAATGTTTAATAACGAAGAACATGAAAACATTACTGTTGGCCACATGTCGGCAAAGTTATGTGACATTACAGGGAGTGCAGAATTATTAGGCAAATGAGTATTTTGTCCACATCATCCTCTTCATACATGTTGTCTTACTCCAAGCTGTATAGGCTCGAAAGCCTACTACCAATTAAGCATATTAGGTGATGTGCATCTCTGTAATGAGAAGGGGTGTGGTCTAATGACATCAACACCCTATATCAGGTGTGCATAATTATTAGGCAACTTCCTTTCCTTTGGCAAAATGGGTCAAAAGAAGGACTTGACAGGCTCAGAAAAGTCAAAAATAGTGAGATATCTTGCAGAGGGATGCAGCAGTCTCAAAATTGCAAAGCTTCTGAAGCATGATCATCGAACAATCAAGCGTTTCATTCAAAATAGTCAAGAGGGTCGCAAGAAGCGTGTGGAAAAACCAAGGTGCAAAATAACTGCCCATGAACTGAGAAAAGTCAAGCGTGCAGCTGCCAAGATGCCACTTGCCACCAGTTTGGCCATATTTCAGAGCTGCAACATCACTGGAGTGCCCAAAAGCACAAGGTGTGCAATACTCAGAGACATGGCCAAGGTAAGAAAGGCTGAAAGACGACCACCACTGAACAAGACACACAAGCTGAAACGTCAAGACTGGGCCAAGAAATATCTCAAGACTGATTTTTCTAAGGTTTTATGGACTGATGAAATGAGAGTGAGTCTTGATGGGCCAGATGGATGGGCCCGTGGCTGGATTGGTAAAGGGCAGAGAGCTCCAGTCCGACTCAGACGCCAGCAAGGTGGAGGTGGAGTACTGGTTTGGGCTGGTATCATCAAAGATGAGCTTGTGGGGCCTTTTCGGGTTGAGGATGGAGTCAAGCTCAACTCCCAGTCCTACTGCCAGTTTCTGGAAGACACCTTCTTCAAGCAGTGGTACAGGAAGAAGTCTGCATCCTTCAAGAAAAACATGATTTCCATGCAGGACAATGCTCCATCACACGCGTCCAAGTACTCCACAGCGTGGCTGGCAAGAAAGGGTATAAAAGAAGAAAAACTAATGACATGGCCTCCTTGTTCACCTGATCTGAACCCCATTGAGAACCTGTGGTCCATCATCAAATGTGAGATTTACAAGGAGGGAAAACAGTACACCTCTCTGAACAGTGTCTGGGAGGCTGTGGTTGCTGCTGCACGCAATGTTGATGGTGAACAGATCAAAACACTGACAGAATCCATGGATGGCAGGCTTTTGAGTGTCCTTGCAAAGAAAGGTGGCTATATTGGTCGCTGATTTGTTTTTGTTTTGTTTTTGAATGTCAGAAATGTATATTTGTGAATGTGGAGATGTTATATTGGTTTCACTGGTAAAAATAAATAATTGAAATGGGTATATATTTGTTTTTTGTTAAGTTGCCTAATAATTATGCACAGTAATAGTCACCTGCACACACAGATATCCCCCTAAAATAGCTAAAACTAAAAACAAACTAAAAACTACTTCCAAAAACATTCAGCTTTGATATTAATGAGTTTTTTGGGTTCATTGAGAACATGGTTGTTGTTCAATAATAAAATTATTCCTCAAAAATACAACTTGCCTAATAATTCCGCACTCCCTGTAGTGACGTTTGTACAAACTTGGTTTTAAAGCCTTTACTTTAAAATATACGCCATTCAATAGCTGACCTTAATCTTACAGAGAATGATCAAAGCTCATGTAGAAACAAACAAACAAATGAACAAAATATGTTCTCCTTCATTTCTGTCAAACAATGCTGTATGTAACGTTTCCAGCTGTTAGTATCATGGTTGCTAGGCAACCTGGGCAGCGCAACGGAGGCTAGACCGCCCCATTTCACAAGCCTCGCACTTCCGGCCTTAGCGGCCCTTGAGGATCGTTGAGGCTGCGTACTTTAAGGCTGCAGACCCTGAATTGGGATACAGCCTTACTCTCCCCTGTATTGTCATTATGTTTCCTTCTAGTCAGCTGTGTTCTCATGTGTCTCCACTTCCCCTGATCACCTCATGTGTGTATTTAAGTCATCAGTCTTCCTTTGTTTGTCGCCGCGTCGTCTGTTCAACTTCACCCATGTTACGCCAGGTTTCAGGACTCTGTGCTGGTCATGTTGCTTACGTGTATACGTTTCATAGTCCTTTGTTGTTCCAGCACAGAGTCCGGTTCATAGTAGTCTCCCCATATGCATCGTTGTCACCCTGTCTTTACTTTCCCTGCTGTCTGAGTTTAGTGTCAGTTCTTAGTTTTCCCAGTTCAGCTTCTAGTTTAGTTTTGCCTCTGTGCTTTCTGTTGTTTGCCACGTTAATCAGCCCAAATAAAGGCTCGCTTTTCGTTTCAAGTTCAATACTGTCTCCTCGTCTATGTCTGCACCTGGAACCTCACACTCCCACACATGGTCCGCCCGCCGCAGACCGTGACAGCATCTCAACGAGGATGACCCAGATCGGTGCACAGAATTTGCAGAATGGGCAAAGCAAAGATTGGAACAGGACCCTCAGTTCACGCAGAAGATTTTGTTCAGTGATGAGGCAAACTTTTATGTGAATGGTGAAGTTAACAAACAAAACCACCGCTACTGGTCTGACACTAACCCACATTGAATGGATCCCTCCAAGACTGTTGGAACAATAAAAGTGATGGTTTGGTGTGGTATATGGGGTACAATGATAGTGGGTCCATTCTTCATCAATGGAAACCTCAAGGCCACTGGATATTTGAAATTGCTACATGATGATGTGTTTCCCTCTTTATGCACTGAAGCTGGCACGTTCCCTGAGTTTTTCCAGCAGGATGGTGCACCACCACATTATGGGTGCCAGGTCCGAGCATTCCTAGATGAACAGTTTCCTGGAAAGTGGATTGGTCGTCGTGGGTCAGTTGAATGGCCGCCAAGGTCTCCCGATCTGACCCCCTTAGACTTTTATCTTTGGGGTCATCTGAAGGCAATGGTCTATGGTGTGAAGATACGAGATGTGCAGCACCTGAAACTACGGATACTGGATGCCTGTGCTGGCATTTCTCCTGCGGTGTTGCTATCAGTGTGTGAAGAGTGGGAGAAGAGGGTTGCATTGACAATCCAACACAATGGGCATTGAACACATTTTATAAGTGGTCAGAAACTTGTAAATAACTCATGAAAGAATAAAGTTACGTTGAAACCAAGCACACCATTGTTTTTCTTGTGACATTACCAATAAGTTTGATGTGTCACATGGCCCTCTTCCTATTGAAAAAATAAAAGTTGTATCCAAGATGGCCGACTTCTAAATGGGCACCATGGTCACCACCCATCTTGAGGAGTTTGCCCCCTCACATATACTAATGTGCCACAAACAGGACTTTAATATCACCAACCATTCCCATGTTATTACGGTGTATCCATATAAATGGCCCACCCTGTATACTGCTATGGTAGCCAACATTTCAAATGCAGGTTTGACAGGTTTGTGAGTGAACACTTTATCCAAAACCTAGTGAGGGTTTACTCATGTTTACTACTGGGTGGCTGTAGCTCAGAAGGTAGAGCAGGTCACCTACTGATTAGAAGGTTAGTGGATCCCTGGCTCTTCCAGTCTGCATGTCAAAAGTGTGAATGTGTATGAATGTAGTTAGGAAGCCCTCAGTTTAGAGAAAGTGTGTGATTGGGTGAATGTTGTATAGAGTAATATCCGGGAGAGTAGAAAAGTGCTATATAAGAATCAGTCCAATCACTGTCTGAACAGAGTTTTGTCATGTTACTTTTGCACTATTATGTTCCGGCGCATGTTGTTATTACATGGCTTGATTAAGGTACACATTAGGCTGACATCTGGGGCCAGAGTTGAAACTGTTCTGGGCCAGCACAGGGCCAGCAGTGCGTCTGCAACTGGCTTTGTGCTGGCCCATGTGTGGGCCACCTCTGGCAAACCAGATCTGGGCTACCAAAGGGCCATCATTCTTTGCGGTATGTGGGCCATGTGTAAGCACATTGTGTGGGCAGATCTGGGCCATACCAATTTTGCTATCTGGGTAGTTATAAGCTAATATCAATATAGTTATATTATATCTTATCAAGTTTTATGGTCCTCAGCCGGAAAAGGGTGGAGTGCCCACTCTGGGTCAGGGACAAGTTCTTGCCCCAAGTGAAAAAGTTTAAGTATCTCGGGGTCTTGTGACAGGAGAAGGGAGCGGGAGATCGACAGACGGACTGGTGCTGCAGCTGCAGTGATGTGGACGCTGTACCGGTCTGTTGTGGTGAAGAGAGAGCTTAGTGCAAAAGCGAAGCTCTCAATTTAACTGTCGACCTACATCCCTATCCTCACCTATGGTCACAAGCTGTGGGTAGTGACCAAAAGAATGAGATCGCGGATACAAGCGGCGGAAATGGGCTTCCTCCGAAGGGTGACTGGCCTCTCCCTTTGAGATAGGGTGAGAAGTTCGGCCATCCGGGAGGGGCTCAGAGTAGAGCCGCTGCTCCTCCACATCGAAAGGAGCCGAGGTGGTTCAGGCATCTGACAAAGATGTCTCCAGGGTGCCTCCTCGGTGAGGTGTTCTGGGTATGTCCCACCAGAAGGAGGCCCTGGGGCAGACCCAGGACCCACTGGAGAGATTATATCTCTCGGCTTGTCCGGGGAACGCCTTGGTGTTGCCCCGGACAAGCTGAAGCAGGTGGCTGGGGAGAGGGATCTCTGCTTGGGCTGCTGCCCCCGTGACCCGGCCCCGGACAAGCGGAAGAAGATGGATGAATGGATGGATGTTTTATGTTTTTCATTTATAAGAAGTAGTGCTTATTTTTATTATTTGGTGGGGTTTTGCTCTGCCTTGTTGTCAGCTTGTTAGTCATCTGTGAAGTGCTTTGCAGTGCTAACCTGCAAGTCTTTATAGGTAAAAGGACTGACTGAGTGGTCCAAGCCAAAACACAATATGGTGCATAATCCCCTGTAAAACAGCAAAATGTCTTTTCTCCCTGTTGATTTTTTCACAGGTTAAACAAATGAGGTTTGAGGTATGAGCAAAGGCTTCCTGTATCTAGTGTTTATGCTAAGCTAAGCTAATCAGGTGCAATTTCAAGATATGTATTCACCATACAGACATGAGATGGGTATTTATTGTCTTATCTGCAGTTCCTTAAGAAAATAAATAAGCGCATTGCATCCTTAATGCCGGACTGTGTTTCTCAGTCATTTGTGGCGTTAGAATAACAGTAACAGTAAAAGCAATTAGCAATTCATCCCCAGTGGCCACTAGAGCATGTGCGCCATGTGAGGAAACACTCAGTAAACCTACCTTGGCATCTTTGGCGTAGTAGAGAGTTCGTCCTCTCAGTTTGAAGTAGCGCTTTTTCCACCTCTGGAATGAGCTAGTCTGTTTCAACAGCAATCCCTCCTTTATACTTGTCTGCAGGGAGACAGAAAGACATCACAGAAATAAAATATATATATCAGAGGAACCTTCAGTCAAAAAGTAGCACAGACCTTCTCTCTCTCTCTCTCTCTCTCTCTCTTTTACAAATGTAGAAGGCACTCTTTGATTTATCTACAGGAAACTGATTAGATAAAATGTGCCTACTGTCTATGATCGTGTGTGCATGTGTGTGAATGTGAACAGCAATTTTATGCATGGGAGACAAGGAATAGGACAAAAGTAGAGAAGAAAGGAAACCCATTACACACACACACCAGAGGAAACAAAGAAGTAAAAGGAAAGAAAGATTAAAGGGAAAAGAAAGAAGGAAAGATAGAAAGAACAGTAACCCACTGACTGCTTAAGTGTGGCCAGCTTTTTCAAGTAGCCTATTCTACATTTAGAGAAAAAAATGCTCACGAAAACCTGGGAAATTTTTATATTTCCAGAAACTGTTGCAGTCTCATGGTCTGTGAGATTAAAAGAGTTACTATCATAAATAAAAGTAGAAATTTTGAAAGCATGACCCAGGATAATCTAAGTATTATAAAGGATTCAGTATTTTTTATTCCTTCTTATTTCTTGTTATTTCAATTTGGAGACAATTAATGAGCTAATTACAGCTAATGTAATGTAATGTAATGCTCGCTCAATTACAAACAAATCATTTATTTTAAGCGATCTCTTCATGAAGGAATCCCTAAACTTCATGTGTTTAACTGAGATGTGGCAGCAAAGCATGGATTATATTCACTTGAAGGAAATCTGCCCGGCTGGCTGCTCCGTCATCGGAACGCCACGTCTTTCAGGACGTGGCGGAGGACTCGCTGTTGTGCACTAGGACAGATTCACATGCAGGCTGATGAACTCGGACTCCTTTTCTTCACTTGAGTTGCAGATGATGTGATTTTTATCTGCGAAAAGCGCTATATAAATAAATTTTACTTACTTACTTACTTACTTACTAATGGGAATACCATTACAATACCACGTACTAGTATGAAACATTTACAAACCTCCTATCAACATTAATTGCACTTTGGCGAACTTTAGAATAACCCTTAGCTACAAAACTGTTAGGAGTTGGGTTCTGGTTATGTGGTGCTTTTGTCTGTATGTGTTTTTTGGTGCCTCCCTTTTTGTATAGGTAGGCGGGGCAGTGAGTCACTGAACCTGGCACACCTGTTACTCATCAGATGCTTTCCTCAGAAGTGTTCTTTAGGAGCTACCTGAAAGAAGACTAGTGTCGCAGTATTGGCGTTTTTTTGGAGCGTCTGAAATTCTGCCCCTGCCTGCTGGAGCCCTTGGATACCTTGGTACCAAGTAAGCTCTCCAACTCTCTGTAAAGTTTACTTTAAGCTTTTCTCGGTTATCGGGCAAGACCCTCCTAATTCTCGTCCCTCTCCTTTTTTAGATCGAGTGCACTACCTGTGTGTGTTTTTGTCACCTGCACGTCCTGGCTCCGCGTCCCCATTCATACAATGTTGTATATATTTTGTCCTTGTAAATACCTCCCCCTCACTGTAAATAAACTGTCTTCACCGCAACTCTGCCTCCGTGCGTTCTGCTTCCTGGGTCCATCTGCATTTTCCATAACAAAAACAAGCTAAGGGTTTTGGTTTTGTTGGGATTACAGCCTCTAAAATCATCCAAATATTTAATTACAAGAAAAAATAAGTCAACTTATTTAAAGTTTATTCAAATCTATTTAAAGTCAAGTCTCAAGTCATGAATACCATATCAGAGTCAAGGAGGGTTTTTTGTTAAATGCCTAAAAGAAGCACCTACCATTGCCTGGTGTCACACAAATCGCGTATATTTGACAGAGATTTTGTCAGAGTTTCCATGAGGTGTTAGGTAACTGACACTGATTTATCCTTTTAGAAGGTCACCTTATGGGGGAAAAGTTTTGAAACCTACTTTAAGACAAAGCCACCAACTTTTTCAATATATTTTTTAATAAGATTTCACTATGTTTTCCAGGATCTCTGTTTTTTTTTAGTTACATTTACAATGAGGATCTCATCATTGACTTGGGGGCCTAAAAATAACTTTATATTTATACTGTTTTAACATAGTTTTCTGTTGATATTAATAATATTTTAATTGTTCCACAGTGCTTTGTAACTTACTATAACTTCCCATGTAATGAGTTTTAAAGAAGACTGAAAGCGGTTCTAATCTGAAGCACAAATCTTTCTTTGCTAATATGAAATTTTAACTGCAGATATTTTTAAGATTATGTGTTATCTACATCATCTTTGTAAGGCATCTGTAGCTCTAACCTTACTTTTTTTTGTTGTTTTTTGCCTAATTAGATAGGGACAGTGAAGACTGACAGGAAAGTGGAGAGGGGTGAAGACTTGTGGTAAAGGGCCGCAGGTTGGACTTGAACCCGGGCCAGCCACTCTCAGCCATATGGGCACTTGCCCATCCCAGTGAGGTAAAGTGGCGCTAACATTACTATCATTGAAAAATTTTTATAGAACAGGTTTTGGGCAGATTATGCAGTTTGCTCATCTCAGCTAGTTTTAATTTAGATGTTTTTTAAAAAGCAGTTTTATAATAGAAACTTCACTGAGTCATTTCTTCCACATGACTAACAAATTTCCTGAGCAAGCAGAATATTTCACTTTGTCCTCAGTACTTAGGTTTTATAGTGTTGAGCTTTTAAAAGGCTCAATATAGTACGAGCTATGAAAAAAACTGTCACTTCCTAATTTCTTGTTTTTTGCATTTCCCACACATTTCAGGTCATCAAACAAATATTAATAGTAACTAAAATAACCAGAGTAAATAGAAAACACACTTTTTAAATGATGACTTCATTTATTAAAGCCAAAAACCAATCCAAGCCTGCCTGGCCCTGAAAAAGTAATTCACGTAATTACTTTTTTCACATATCAACTCATTTAAATAGAATCTGTCTAAAACGGTGAAGTAGGCTAAAAGATCTCAAACATCAACACATCATGCTATGATCTAAAGAAACTCAAGAGCTAATGACAAAAATATTATAGAAATGTTATAGACATGTATCAGTCCGAAAAGGGTTGCAAAGATGTTTCTGAAGCTTTGTTACTCCAGTGAACTGTGATGAGAGGCATCAATGACTCATGTAGGAGAAATCTAAGGAACTGCACTGATCTCGCTTGTCTCAGTTAAGGTCAGTGTTCATGATTCAACAATAAGAAATGGACTGGGAAACAATTGCATACATATCGCAAACGCTTGACTGAAGTTCTTGCTCCCAAAGGTAGCACAACCAGTTATTAGGTTTACTGGGGAATAACTTTTTTACACAGGGCCAGGTGGGTTTGGATAACTGCAATACAAACTGCATTTTGTATTTACTCAGATTGTCTTTGTCTTAAAGTGTCTTTGTATTAAAGTGTCTTTGTATTAAAGTGTCTTTGATAATCTGAAGCATGTAAGTGTGACAAATATGCAAAAAAGAAATCAGGGAGGAGGCAAATCCTTCTTCGCAGCTCTGTACGCACACAGATGGAAATGCTGCATGGAAGGACATCATTCTCTCTGGGCTCACAGAGGAGAGGTGGGCCCCACACACATGTGTGTGCACACACATACAAAATGAAATGTGCACACACACACACACACACACACACATGCAAGGCTATTTATAGCAAAGGAAAGCTGCTCTCTTAGGGGAGAATTACAAACAGACACGGAGGCCTGAAGCTGACATCCTGCCCACCAGCTGTGTCAACTTAAACACAGAAAACACGGCTGTAGAATAAAAGCTCACTGTGGATGAACATCACACAGACTGGTTATGTCATACTGCAAGAAGTAGGCATGTGATGTTGGGAAACAAAAATATGGATTATTAGAAATGATGAATCCTTAACATTGTGAAATCATTACTCAAGTCCTTCTGTAGCTCTGCAGCACTTGAACAACTTTCTATTACTATCTTCCTGAACCCAAACTGAGATTGGTTAAGTAACACTGCAATTTTCTTTACTACTTTAGATTCATTAAAACTGATATGACTACACCTCAACATTATTCTCTTCTCATTTGTCTGACTCTAGTCTCCTTTGCCATTGGTGGTGACTGAAGCAGGAAAACAACAGGAAAGAGAAACACTGTTCATTTTCTAAAAACATATGTCCACTTACATTAATTCTGTCCTTCCTTTTCCATAAGTTATGGCCTGAAGACTAAATTCTTGCAGCAGATTAAGATGCAATATCTCAAAGCTGACTTCCCTATAAGGCCTTAGCAGCTTGCTGCATAATTACAGTCAAAGGGGGGCTGTATCACAGACATAGCAGTTGAGGTCATCTCCACATTTAAACCTTTTTGAGGTACTGACAACAGACCAAGGTTTGGGGATCTCTTCCACAAAATCTCATGTGAACATAACTGTTGTTAGTACATCATACAGTACAGCATTGTCCTTTGGAGGACCACTGTTGACACGAGCGTGTGCACATATTGTGAGCTGTAAAAGGGAAAGGGGAGAGCCAGGTGATGACTGAGGAGCATAATGAACACCTATTTTATTAAGATTCAATACACACACACACACCCAATGCAAAAAGTCAGTTGTGTACCAAGTCCCACACATGCCTCCTGGGCAAAGCCCATTCTTCTTTGACAGATCTCTCAAGATTCTCCAGATTTGATGGTCTTCTGGCATGGACCTTGGTGTTCAGTTCAATCCACAGATGTAGTTCTTCACCAGGAGCGACATTTCTTTGTGTTTGTTTCGTTGTGTTGAAAGACAAAGCAACAACCCAGACCCATCTCATCTGACCAAAAGATGAACTTAGTATACATACATACATAAGAGTATACATAATCTTTCTCAAGGTTGTCCTTAGCATACTTCAGTCTTCCAGGCCTGTTCTCTACCACTCCTTCACTGTGTGTCTCTCTCTGAATTTGTTAATGGTACTTCTCACTCCAGTTTTTTAGACTGGGAACTTTGTATATCCATTTCCTGATTTGTGAACATCAACAATTCTTCTTCTCGAGTTTAAACCGATGTTTTTTGTTTTTGACATGATGTTTTCTGACATAAGAGCTTAAAGCCTTTCTGAAGTTTTTATACTGTGTGTTAGATAACTTTCAGTTTGAACTTGATTTTAGAAGGTTTGAGCATTACAAAGTTAAAGCACATCATTGCACAGGAGTGGTTTGGTCTATGAGTGGATAATAAGGTCAGTATATAATGCTGACCCTGGTCATTTTAGTTTTTTCTGAAAGAATGATTTTCTAAAGAAAACTTGTATGTTTAGAAATGCTATGTTGAAAACCCCACACTCTGTTAAAAAAAATTTAACAAAAACTTTAAATTTCACAGGGGGCTAATAATTTTGTCCTCATCAGTATGTGTATTGTATATCCCAGTGTGTTTCACAAATCCAGAGAAAACTTTTCGACTTTTTGACTTTTAGCAGAGAGTGGCAAAGTGGAACTTGAAGTTCATCCACAGCAAAAGAAATGACTTTGCTCTAGTTGGCCGTTCTAGTTTCTATTTTGTTCCTCCTTGGCCTCCATAGTTCCTTTCCTTGTCTTCATCTCCTTCCTGTTGCCAAGTAGGCCAGAAGTGATCTATAAATAGTCGCCCTGCTTGCCTCTGTACACGGCTTCTCTCTTTGGCTAAACTGTGAGAGAGAGTGGGTCCTGTGCCAGAGAGAAATGAGTAACCTGAGCACCATGTACCTTACACCCACACTTTGCCTGGCCACTGACAGCGGGACACACAGCACAGGCTACAAACAACATGCACAGACATACACACAAAAACACACACACACACACAAACTGATACAATGGACAAAGGCACAAGCAGTTCAAATGAATTCAGCAGCTGTGGTTGGTGGATAAGAGCAGAGCAGGAGTTCCCTAGGAGGCTAAACGAAGAGAGCAGAGCAGACCTACGTCCTGTCTTTGACAATACCCAGACAAACAGTCAGACACTTAACTCACACAGAGGCAGTTCGAGTAAGACCTTATGAACTTAAGCTGTGACTAGCTGGTCTTTTATGTTTCTTATCTTAAAGCCCAGAGCAGCGTGTTTTATACCAACTATAAGTCTCTTCTCAACCTCACTGAAGTTTGCTTGATATTGGTAGATTTTTTGTTAAAAATGTTTCTGATCACTTTATTCCATAGTGTTATTAGAGTACTGTCACCATAACAAGGTTGTGACTCCCAAGAAACCACTGTGCCTCGCTTGCAAAGTCCTGTGAATCGGCAATCTTTTACACTATTTTTATGTCCAAACAACATATAAATGTATCGGCTTTAATGCTTCTGTCCAATTGCTGTATTTACCATTATGTGTAATTATGCTTTTAACAAACATAAGAAGCAAACCTAAAAAAGTACCATAGCTTGTAAACCACTGTGCAGGAAATATGTGCCAACAGTAGTCTTGTATCTTTCTTTATTCTTCCCACTGTTGCCACTCCATTTTTTTTATATTTGGTTTTGTTAGCACTCTGTGGGAACATGTTTGCTCTTACACCAACTACAAGTAAAAACACAACCACCATAAAAAAAACAAACCAAATTAAAGAAATAAAGTTGAGTTTCAAAACTAATTCCTGTTAAAAGACTCTTTGGTTATCTGCCTTTAGTCTTCTTGGAAACTGGCTGGCAGCTGAGAGAAGCCCACTGTTTCAACCATCACTCCATGCAGTCAGGCTCTGTTATACATCCATTACCAAATCATTTGTCATTGCTGAGAAAAGCTGGAGTTTTTGGGGAAGCAAGTCTTTTGGGCACCAGTGCTGAATCTCTCCATTTCTTCCTACACATCCGCCACTCTCCTGCAACTGTCTTGGCATATTGTCCTCTCTTGTGGGTGTAATTGCAACTCTGTAGTCTTCCTCCTCAAACTCCCACCACATGCTAAAATTTCACCATAGTGAAGGGAAAATTACAATCCAACGTGTAGTTGGGACAGGGTAATTCCCTTGTGATTTCCTTTGTGCAACTGGACCACATATATGGGGAGTTATACATGTGTCAAGTGGGCACACGGGATGTTATTGAGGCCAGTAATTTCCACACAATTATCTCAGTAGATTTAGCTACAAGCTTTGAACAGAAGAAGCCTCAACTTAGCAACTTACTTCAGAGAACATAATTATGTACATTTACTATTTGGGAGCAAGTGAGATATAGGTTATCTGAAAGTGGAAGGCAAATGTAAAAGTATGGTGTCTTTTGTCTTTAGCAATTTAAGTATTACTTAAATTCATAATCATATAACACATAATCGCATACACCCAAAGTAAGCAATATAATAATAGCAATGTAATAAATATATTGTTTTTCTGTGACATTTACTTCCTCTTTGAGTTGAAGAAACTGATTTTTGTTTTTGAGTTATTTAGTTTTTGTTAAGTAAGCCTTGAGACAAGACACCAGGTCAGTTTTTCTGCTACGTCAGCACTTCCCAGGTGATAAAAGTTCAGGTTCTACATCAGTAATTCTTCAGCTAAAGGGACTTTAGCTACAATATTATATATGTTCTGCAAAACTCTGTCGTTTTATATTTGCTCCTTTATGTTTACAGTTGAGTTACTCAAGCTGTCCTTTATTTCTCTTCATGTTAAAGTAACCATCAGAATGGTAAATGGTAAATGGCCTGTATTTGTATATTGCTTTACTTAGTCCCCAAGGACCCCAAAGCGCTTTACATGTTCAGTCATCCACCCATTCACACACACTGGTGATGGCAAGCTACATTGTAGCCACAGTTGCCCTGGGGCGCACTGACAGAGGTGAGGCTGCCGGACACTGGTGCCACCAGGCTCTCTGACCACCACCAGTAGGCAACGGATGAAGTGTCTTGACCAAGGACACAACGACCGAGACTGTCCGAGCTGGGGCTCGAACCGGCAACCCTCCGATTATAAGACAAACTGCCAACTCTTGAGCCACGATCGCCCCATGCTTTATTAACCTCTTAAGCCCCAACGCCCCCTGATACGGGGGCAAAAGGCAGGAGATCAGTTAGGCTTGGGGTTTAAGAGGTTAATCACTAAGGAAGTTATGTGATTTATATTTAACAAAGCTGTGACACCATGAGTGCAGTAGGTTGCTGGCTTGATGTCATGCAAAACTCAAGTTGTCTTGCTGAAGAGTGGAACATCTCAAAAACAAATAGCGGAACAAATAGCAATCCCATTTATATCACATCAGTTATATCAAAAGAAAATATTGAACTTATCCTGAAAGAGTGTGTTTGTGTATTTATGTTCTGTGGCTGAAAATGAAACCGAAAATGTCTACGTTAACTCAACAAGCACTTTGATTTACTGGAGTCAGAAAATGCATGTTATCCAAATATGCAAACACTGTTACTGTAATACTTGGCTTTGCATTAACATAAAAATAAATTGATTGCCCTAATTCTTTTATGGTCATGTTAACTTATTCAGGTTTACACTGTTATCAAGATGAAGTACTTAAAAAAGAAAGAAAGAAACTGAGTAGCCCCTTCTTGCAAAGTTAGACAATACATCCAGAGAGACTTCCTAATAAATGCCAGTTAAATTTAGGGGAAAAAAACAAAAAACAAAAAAATCTCCAACAACTTATATATCCATCCATCCATCCATTCGCTTCCGCTTATCCTTTTCAGGGTCACGGGGGGCGCTGGAGCCTATCCCAGCTGTCATAGGGCGAGAGGCAGGGTACACCCTGGACAGGTCGCCAGTCCGTCGCAGGGCCAACTTATATATCTCATATCCAAAAAGCCAGTCCTACACTTTCCATAAAAGGAAACCACAGTGTGTCACATCTCTCTGCTATATCTCCACCCCACTCCCACTAACTCAGCATATCTGCTCTGGATTATTTTATGTCAAGCTTGCAGAGCTATCCCGATTCCCCGGACAGCAGTAACAGCAGCGCAACAGCAGCAGGTTCTGGCATACCATCAGCTCTGCTTTCAATCACACAGCTACAGCATTAGTCACACGTTTATAAGCTCTCTTCAACTGCAACAGCACCTCCTCCAAAAAAAAAACAAACAAAAAAAAACAGAGGGGGCTGAGAGTGGAGATGACAGCAAAGAGGCTATGAAAAGATTATTATGCATCCTTACATTTTGGCTATAATAATAAATATGTAGCCCAAGTATACTGGATCTTTTGTGCGATTATTGTCATAAACTCACTTAATGGCTGAAATGCATTGCACAGCAATGTATGTTTATCACCATAGAGAGAAATATCCATTTCTAATTTCTATTTCTATTTCTAATCCCTCCCATGTACAGTCCAATCCCATTAGTTTTTGTATAAAAGAAGAGCTCCCGGAACAACAACAGTGGGCTTATATCAATAATAATTGATATTAGTCAGAAAAACAGCTGCAGTGACTTCAGCTGCATTATTCAGTGTTCTTCTGTCACGAGTCAAGACTTTCATTGAAATCAATATCAATGTTACCATATGAGCGTCCATTTTTCCTTAAATTGACTTTGTTGCCCACAGTAGATTGTATGAGATGTTGTTATATGAGCTTAATAGCTTATCTAATTCTGCCTGAACAACCCCCCTGTTGACTCTTTTCTTTCATTCCTCCTACTCTAAAAGCTTTTGAGAGCTTTCGTGTTACATTATATGAGTTGTTAACTTGGACATTTCCGATTCAAGTTAGCCGTCTTTCCCATTTTTACATTCTGTCTGCGTTTTGGTTTACTGACAAGCCTTTCTTGGAATTTTTGGAAAATTTCAAACGTACGCAGAGAGGGCATATCGGAGGTAATTATGGGATGAGATTTACTCCGTGCCATATGTGCCCCCTGTAACTAAACCGGTCTAACAGGCAGGCATTACCATGGAGTTGACCAATAAGGGACGGAAGATGCCGTTGTCTGTAGCAACCAAAGAACCAGAGAGATAGTGGACAGACAGAGGGATGGACACAGACAATGTGACGGGCAAGCGTATGCACATACATGCATGCACACACAGATCCAGAGCTGTGCAAACAACCCAGTGGAACAACACTCAGTGAGTCAGTGCCTGCATGATCCATTAGGAACTCTCAGCACAGACACACACACCAAGAGAAAACTCAATGACCCACACGAAAACAAGTCTGAGACCTCTGTTAGCGCTAAGTCAACATGCTAGGCAAACTGATGCAATTACAACAGAAGTGCTTTATACCACTGATAATTCTACAGTGACATGGAGCCTGCTGAATATAGTGTGGCAGAACAGATTAGGGCTATCTGGGCTGTCTGCCAACCGATGCAATTAGCATCACCTTCAGTATATACATTGCTGCAGTCAGGAGCGTACATCATATCAACCTGCCTTTTATTCACTTTTTCAAACTCCGGCCAAACTTCATGGATGACAGGCGAATAAAGAATGACTGATGGAAAAATCAGCCTACAGCAAACAGTCCTTGAGGAAAATTCAACAAACATTAGCTGATGAGACAGTCATTCACCTCTGTTTACACTTAAGACTATATATTATATCACCCTTTAGGTCAGCCCTTGCCTGACATAATAATGTTGCAACTGCAAACATTTATGGCTTTAAGCTTCTCAAATCTTTTCTCGCAGAATAATGAGCTTTTAGTTTCTTACTAGTCACTCTAAGCAAAACTGTTTGAATTTAGTAACTTCTGATAACATTTTATCATTATTTATAACATTATTATTCATAACATAACAATCAGCATCAATTTTTTGATTTTTTTAGTAACTTCTTAATTAAATCAGCACAAATATCTCTTAAAGTGTTTCCTCTAGGTAGCATTTTAGGAGATTTTGCATAAAAAATGAATGTCCAGACATTCCTGAGCCCCAAGTCTCTAAATATATCCCCATGTTGAATAATGAAGATGGGGTGGAGCGGAGCAGTCAATAATTAAGTGGATCCCTTGATGTGGGAGGGTGGCCCTCATTAAGCGTGTGAGCCAAGAAAGCTTGGGTGTCAGAGACGAAGAATCTGCACAACATACTCTCACTTAGTCCTGCGTGTCAAGCAGAGAGATGCAACAGATTGCAAACAGATGCGAAACAAAATGTTTTATCATAAAGGCTGAAATGTTTACTTCATTTTCTATCAGGTCAAACTGACTTTAAGGCCAGAATGACATTCAAGGCTAAAGAACTGTGCACACCATAGATGAAAATTTAACACACAAAAAGATGTTGCTATCATAAGGAATACTTGCTTTCTTTTGCTTGAGTAGACTTTGTTGCCAGCAACAGATTCGATAAGTTATGATTAAATAATCTTAAACCTTAACGTAAAGAGAATTATTACATCTGCAATTTTGCCCAAATAACCCCCTATTACTGATTTTTATTTCACACCTTCCATAGAAAGACGGAGCTTTCGTGTTACATGTAAATGCTTAAATATAAGTCTATCCTTGCTTCTTACTTCGCTTTACTGGTATCTTAGGCATCAGTAAGGCTGAAAGACAATAAAGCTCTGCGCACAAATGAAACTGTTGAATGTCCAAAGCAGCAGGTAGATCCTTGGTGCTGTCATAGCAAACGTTGCTTGAGGATAACCCAGCAGCCAGGGAGCAGCTAGTCCCAGCAAACACACACACTAAATCAGATATCAATACAAGCAGAGAAGCGACAGTTGCCTTACCTTGCTCCTGATCTGCCCTGAGGTGGACACTTTCCGGATGAGTTTCTGGGGGCCTTCCTGCTCTGCCTCGCTATCGGAGGACTCCTCCGTAGCGCCGGAGCCGGCGACAGCGCCCACCACATGGGCATGGATCCCCGCCGCGGACGGCGGCCCTTTCTCCGGCTCCTGTCGAGGGGAGGGATAAAACCAATCGGGGTTAGCCTTCGCCTCCGCCGTCCCCTTCCTCTCCTGGAGGCGAGAGCTGCTCAGCGGCTGGGAAGCGTCTCTCCTCGCTGTCATCTCTCACTGCCTCTATGACAATAAAGACGGCTGTGTTTGCTGGAGTGTGTGTGGGCCGGGAAACGCATAGGGGATGTAGCATGTCGCGGCACAGCGGGGATGGGCTACACGGCGTTTATATATAGATATTAAAAAAGGAGCCGAGTCTCTGTTTTGTTGCTGGTTATGGTTCCAGCCTGCACGGCCAGTCCAGACTGAGGCTACAGACCGCCTCATCCACTCCGTAAACCGGGGAACTTGGCCGTGGAATGGCAGACCCTAGCGGCTGTCTGACACAAACACGAGAGAAATTAAACTACTTTTGAGTTGTTGTTTTTGCCTGATGTGATGTTGAATAACTAATATGCACACAAAGACTATTATAAGTAGGTTTCTAATATACACATCACAGTGATAACTAGCTAAGAGTTATATGGTAGTGGCACTGTAATTCATAGAAATAGTCTCATAATATTTGTTTCTATTTATAGCTGCTGTTGTTGGCCTAATGAGAGCTATATAGGAGTTATGAACATATAGGCCACAAAGGCATATTTTCTGTATTTTCTTCAATATTTTTCTATAAATATACAATTTTTCCGTGTTATAATCCAAGTCCAAATAACTCACTTTTATGTATGTAACTAAACCGCTAAACTGATTTGACAAGACAGCGTTAAATTGAATTTCCATGAAGCGGACAACAGTTTTACTTCGATTTAAAACTAAAGGAAATGGACAGACTGTGTGGGTGAAAAAAGAATCAAAAACTGTTGTTTATCTGAGAACTGTTAACTAAGACTTACGAACGTCCCACGACACAATTTAAACGGGCCACTTATTTATTTATTTATTTATTTATTTAACAGAATGACAGCCCGTCGTAATAACGCCAATGAGGGGGTAAACGCACCTCGCGCGCGCAGTCTTTAGCGGACCAAACACCGCCAAAGTGTGCAAACTCACAAACAGACCACGCAAGACGTCTCACTGTTTTCCTTTCTCTGGAAAAACTCAAAGTAGAATGGGATGCGGAGCGATTCAAAACAAAGTCTCCACCAGTTTTGAACGTTACTAACCAGTTCCTCCCAGGCTGGGCTGCGGCTGTAAGGGTAGGCATCTTCCATAGTCCCAGACCTCAGCGTCCGCTCCGGAGAGAAAAGAAACGAAATTAGGGAAGGAAGGTGGAGGAATTCACAACCTGCCTCGCGCTCAGTGGCCTCGCTACGCCACTCATGTGCACACCGAACAGATTGGACTACACACTCGCCTCGTCCTCCCACCGCTCTCCTCTCCTCCTCCTGTCCGCTCCTTTCCTTCTCCTCCTCCTCCGCGACGTTCTCTCTCTTCTTTCAAGAACCGGGCTTATTGGCGTTACACGTGATAAATGTCAAAGCGATTTAAACTGCCGGGGCTCGTTCGGCACCGCTCGCTCGCGAGGGGGGGCGCGAATGTGTGTAATCTAACTGTGTGCACGTGTGAGCACAATTGTGAGGGTAGTTTCAATGACGTCATCTATAATCATTGCCGGTCCGGATTTAGTTAGCATAGATTTTTTTTCTCAGTGTTCTCAGATTTTCCCCCACTCTTCGTGTCATTTCAGTCCAGTAAAACCCACGCCCCTCCAGTTACTCTCTGGCAGCTCCGAACACTTCGTTTGACGTTAGTTTGATGATAATGTTGTAGGTTGCTTTATGGAAAGCATTGTTTAGTTTCATAGGAAGAATAAATATGTAACCTGGACCATACACACTACAGTGTTACAGAGGGAGTACCTACAACAACTCCAAGAGGAATTCCGAATATTTCGGAATTTTTTGAAAGCATTACTTACAAGTACAAAGGGTACATTGTGTACTTTACCTAGAGGAAGGTCATAATTGTACTGAAGTAATGGTGCAGATGCAGGGCTGGACTGGGACAAATAATCGGCCCGGGCATTTTGACTAGAGACCGGTAAAAGGTAAAAGAATAAAATAAAAACAAAATGCTGTTGTGACACTAATGTACAGTGTCTTGTTGGTATATATGTATGAATTCTATACATTTTACATCTGATAAAAACTTTGGTCGTAAGATTCAGATAATTATTTGTTAAAAGCTAGACATTTTAAATGAATATAAGAAAGTAAAGTATTTCTTTATGCCCACTTTTCCCTGTTAATGCCCTTCCTGGCCCCCTGGCAAAACTTTGCTAGACCCGCCCCTGCACAGTTACCAGCTGTCAGCTACGTAAAAAAGGATCCTGGTGTTATTTGTCTCTCAGAAACAGTTTATAACTTCCCTTCAACTCATTCATGTCACCTAAAAGGTAAACTTGTTTCTCCATCACCTTTACGGCTCTGATGATTCAGTAAGGACATCTCCTGTTTTCATCTTCATGTTTCCCTCTCACCACATATCATGACCAGCAGCTTTTACAGCTGTGGCTCCAGCAAACATCAGCTGATACTAGAGAGTAATATTTAATAAATTCTAACAACAGCTGATCAAGGTTAAACGTGCTGCTGTTGTTTAGCGCAACCACTGCTGGTTTCCTGTTTCTGGCGCGAAGTGGGCAATAAACAAACAAGAGAGAAAAGCCAGTTTCGTGACTGAAGTAGCAACAGCAGAGAAAGGGAGAGAGAATGAGAGAAGTAGAGGCAGCTGACAGCCTAAAGACACAGAATAACTCCAGCTTTGTGTCTTTTTTTCATTCTAGCTGAAGTACGGGACAGATCGCGTTCCTTTTCAGCCCAATACGAAACGCGGCCGACCCAGCGGCCACCACGGGTCCCTTCCTCCCCTTTCCCTCATCCACCTGCTGGCCTCTGTGGAAGCTCCGCCATAGCCACCACCAAACATCAGAGTAAAACAACAAAAAACCCATCGGCCCACCAGGCAAATGCCCTGTATGCCCGATGGCCAGTCCAGCTACGTGCAGATGTGAAAGATGGGCCATCATATAACATGCAGATATTTGTAGCTGTGGGTGTTTGCACTTTTAAAGCACTTTTAAGAAAGTTAATGTTTACTTTTAGAGAACGACTGGATGGCTAAGAGTATAATTTTAGCACTCACAGATCAGACAGTGAGTGGTTCCCATTACTCATCCAGCATGAGGAAGGACTGGTTGTTTGTGTATTTATTGATTTCTTTTTAAGTAACTGTGTTTTTTATGTATATTATGGTTTTATATTTTAAAAAATATTTTATCATTTTTATTATGGTTTATATGTTGTGTTATTGTTCTTTTTTAAATATGGACGTAAAGATTGAATTGAATTGAATTGAATTGAATTGAATTGAATATTTCACATGGCGCTGGTGCCACCCTTGCCCTTCGCCACACCTTCGGCCAGTGCTTTGGTTTGTAAATATAAAGGGGTGCTTTGGCTGTTTCTTTATCTCCCAAGGGGTTGCCACGTGTTTGATTTGGCACAGAAGGAGTGCACTAGCTTGAGACTCTCTGAGGCTGGGTTTCTATCTCCTCCCGGATCAATTTTGTTCTGTTATAATATTGTTATTGTTGTGTTTTCTGTAAAGTTTTGTTTCTAAATATGCTATATTGATAATCTAATTCTAGGCTTTCAAACATAAGGCCCAGGGGGCCAGAATTGGACAGCAAAGACTCCAATCCGTCCCATTTGTAGTCTATGGAAAATGTGAAGGAGGGGATAAATTTAGTACTTTCAACTGTATTTTGGTACATTTTAAAGTTTGTCCTCCTGATAAAGATCTTCCCCAAGCCATTCATACTACAGCACAGTAATGAAGAAAGAGAAAAAAAATAATTAAATGAGAGAAAAGATCCTGTTTTTTCACTATCTACTTTAATGTTGTCGTTTTGTTTTTTTTTAATACAATGCATCCACAGTAAAATAAATAAATTAAAAAAAAGGACATTTCTGTGAGTTAACAAAAATGGTTATAACTACGGGATAATCTCGACAATGAACTTCCAGAACTTTCTATAATTTTTAGCAGCGATTTCTTAAAATTTACGTTTAGAGAGTTGGAGGAGTTGCATGGTTAATCATGCAGGATTTACCACTTAACATCACCAATGTTAAATTGGTATTTACCTTGTTAGATGGTTCAGCATGTGTTTATTTGTTATGTCCACTTCTACTTTAAAAACTTGAATCCAAGAATGGATTTTATTTGAAGAGGGGACAGCAGAATCAGCAAATAAATGAATAGATTCAGATTAATAAAGCCACTAAAATTAGAATATATTGTAAAGAGTTATTTGGGCATAACATATTCCAAAAGACAAAAAAATGTTATTTTCAATAAACAATATTTGTAGCCTTCTTTATTAGCCAAAGCCAGTTGAAACAACCAGGTGCCAAATTAATAACCTAAAATGTTACTAAACAAAACTATGCTTTTTTTAAACAACAGAATCTTAGTAATATTGCAAAAATTATCGGCGCGAACGGAACACTTTTCAACTAAAATGGTATTCCCACGGAAGACTTGTTTGTCGGACCATTTGGTCCTTCTGTTATTTATTTCCGACTCCGAAAAAATGAGCTCACGCTTGTTGTGAAATGGGAGTAAGGCCGCGGGTCAGACCGTTTTAAAAGACAGCCTGCTAGTTTTTTTCATTGTTAGGTTTTGTATGATAAAGTAGACATTTTGAACATGCACTCCCAAATTTTATGTGGCGGCACAGCTGCGGCTGTTGCTGCAAGAAGGGTGCGGTATATTTTGGGTTGTGTCCTGGGAAGAGACGGCTGGATGTTCAGAACTCATGAGGTCAAACTTCTGAACACAGCCTCAGGTAACCGGCCTTTAAGTTGTAATGCCATTTCACTTGTTTCATTTCATTGTTTCATTTAAGTTGTAATGCCACGTATACAGCCAGTGAACAGGGTGTTTTCAGTTTGTTTTCAGCTGGAAATAGGAACACATGTGTCTGGTGACAGCTAACTGGCTAAATAAATAGCTGTTGTCTAATGGGGCAGGAATCACACTGCGGTGGCTCCTTGGTAGCAAAAATACTGTTGAATATATAGTTTGTTCCATGTAGAGGGAAAACTGTGTAAGCTCAGCATCTGAAGTGAGAAGTGATCTAGTGAGACAGTCGATGCATTTACCTTGCACTAGGTGAAAGGTTGGAACATGGTACTTAGCCACGTATAACACACGTGTTGCTCTTTAAACTGGAGCATGCTGAAATAACGGCAATATTTCTGTCACATTTAGTTCCAAACACCATTTTAAATGTATTGTTTTTTTCCAGGCACATTTTAAAACCTGATTTACATCAAAATCTTAGTTAACGATGTATGCTAATTAAACTTGAAGCTGAAACTTACATCTTAATATCAACCTTTTGTAATAGTTAATACAAATAACTCAATTTTATATTTACAGTGCTGTGCAAAAGTCCTGGGCTGCCGCTCATTTCTTTAGAAATTTGATAGGAAAATGGGAAAGGAAATTATACAGACAGTATTTAAGGCAAAACCAAAGTGTGTATGATCACCTTTATTCTTTAGCCATAACTCTCTTGGGCAACTTTCATGTAAATTCTTTAAATAGTCTTCAGGAATAGTTCTCCAGGCTTCACAAAGGATACTTGAAAAATATGGCAAAAAAGAGAGAAAAAATAATTATATGCTTAGTTAATTTTCTGCTATTAAAGTTGATATCACTGAAAATAGGATATATGAAAACCAAATAAGATTTTGATTTCTATAATCATGCTTTAATTTATTTATTGATTGATTGACTGGAAGTCCCGACCATTGCTTTATTGATTCTCAGCAGAGCTGAGCAGAAGCAGCTTAATTCCATTCTGGGAGAGTAAATCTTAAGTTTAAGAGCAAACTTCAGGAAAGACAAATAATTATTAGATCATGCAAGAGTGTGAACTGTTGCCTGTCTCTATGCTCACCCTGAGATGCACCACAGATCTGTCCAGGGATTCACACCAGGTTTTCTGCAACCTTACTACATTATTACCAACATAGGACAGTCTTGCCAGGGGGAGGGGGACAACACAGTGCACAACACTGATTCATACCCCTGAGTCAGCTGCCTTTTATATACTTGAAACTTATGCAAGTCAAAAGTTAAGTAAGTGAACAGTTTCCAAAAAGATTGTGACACTGTAAAATTTGAATAAAAACAGAATGCAGTGATTTGCAAATCTAATAAAACCATATTGTTAAACCGAAACTGCTTGAGAAGTGTTTTTTTTTTTTAAATATCTTTATTTTTTATTGTACCTTCATCAAAGACTAACACTAATGTGAATATAAAATCAACTCTACTGTTGTGATTATGACTTGACTTGTCTGTCAAAAACCATCTTGCATGCATTGGTCATCCTGTTCCTTTACAGGTGACACAGTGAAGATTGGTGAGATCACTTACAAACTCAAGGTGCCCCAGAATCCAGAGCTTGTTCCTGTGAAACACAGTAGGTAATCTTCTGTGTGTGTATGTCACAACAAAGCCTATAGGTATGTCAGCATAAAACGTTTCCTTTTTGCTTTTTTTTTGGCCAGTTTCAGACTCCCTACCTCAGACGTTGGCTCAACACCTCCGATGGATTATGCAGAAAGACCTTTTGGGTCAGGATGTGTTCCTCATTGGCCCCCCAGGACCCCTGAGAAGATCCATAGCTATGCAGTACCTTGTGAGTCCTCATGTTACACACTGAAACACTCAATATAAATATATATCTTTTTCTTTTTTTTCTTTAAACCACAGTTTTGATCATGTGATTAGGACTGAACCATGAACAAAAATTAAAAACTCCATTATTCTGATGTTTTTCCTGCTCACTTGTTGCTAAACAATCATTAAACATTACCGTGATATGGAAGATGGAACTGCGGTTCAGTATTGTAGATGCCATAGTTTTGGCTTTGGTTGCAAAGCGACTTGCAGATGTGGAGTAACTAAGCACTTGCTAATTTTCAAGGATTGTGGCTGAGCTTGACCGTGTGGCTTGCCTAAAGTAAATTTACTGACCTTTGTGGAAATGTGTACATGGCTCACAGTAACTCCCACACAGGTCTTATTCTAGTGCAGCATCCTTAGAACGATTATTTGTCAAAGTGGCAAAATTCAGAAAGTGCAGAAGTTCATACAGTCAAAAGTAGTGAAATGTAAATGCAGTTTTAAAACATTGCATAGCTTTAATAAGATAAATATAAAGTTGTATCATTCTAATAGTGCGATGGAAACTTTTATACAAATTCGGCACCAAAGTAAAGAGTAAATTGTGCTCTACCAGGTTTGTTCTAATAAACGATGGACTAGGAGTGTCTTTGCAGGATACGCATAGTAATTTGATTTATTTTTACAATTCTATCATATTATTTGGCATCAGATAAGCCAGAGAATATGCTTTTAACTTTTAACAAGCCAAACTTGTTCTCTTGCTCTTGACTAGGAGTTGACTAAACGGGAAGTGGAGTATGTCGCTTTGTCCAGGGACACCACAGAGACCGACCTGAAACAGAGGAGAGAGATTCGATCGGGGACGGCCTTCTACATAGACCAGGTAAGCTTATTTAATGGATTGTACACAGTCTAATATGCAGGCTTCGACATAAATCCACTTTACATCGACATTTGAATTATTTTTGATGAAAGCTGTAAAGTATAATATTGTGTTTTCTGAAATATTGTTTTATTTTAGTTGTGCATTATGCATCACAAAGCCAAATCAATTGCCACAACAGCTGGATGTATGCAGGGCCGTGCAGAGAGGTTAAAGTTAAAAAGGGGCACATTGAACCAGGCTGAATAACAACAACACACATTCATCAAGAATCTAATATGGGCAACAAGGCAAAGCAAACGTAGCCGATGCTTTACCTGATGGGTACAATGTTGCTGTTGAGGGGTTGCTGTGGATAGTGCTGGAGGGCAGGGCTGTGTTGATCTGAGACTGTAAACATTAAAAAGTCCATAGGAGAGATGGTAGCTGATTAAACAAGTGTCATGAGATGATAACAAAATGCAAAGATTGGTGACAGCGCTTGGAACCATAAGGCAACAAAAAACTGTGAGAAATAATTTAGGCTCTGCCTGTGATTCACTCTTTGCTTCTCTTCTTCCTTCCATCCCATCATTTCATATACCACTCTCCACTTGCTGTCTATCTGAGAACAAGGCACAACTTGCTATTGCAATAAACTATAATTTAATTATCCACACCTAACAACTCTTGCACTTAATCTAAAATAAAATGATGAGAGAAAAATGTTATAGCACTGCCTTTAGTAGCCTCACACAGCTCCTACTGTTTCCTCCTCATGTCCTTATCAGGCATGTCTGGACAATGTTATATCATGAGCAGAGATGGGCAGTAACGCGTTACTGTAATCCGATTACTTTTTTCAAGTAACGAGTAAAGTAAGGGATTACTATTGCAAAAATGGTAATTAGATTACCGTTACTTTCCCGTAGGAACGCTGCGTTACTGTGTTACTAAAACTGTGATTTTTTTTGCGAGAATGGCGCATGACAGTGACGTAAGCAAGTGCGACGTTTGTGACAACAGCTGTGTGCAGATCAACAGTGGATCATATATCGAGTGCAGGAGAGAGTATGAGCGTGCAGCATTTAAAGCGTGGAAGTACTGACCTTACTTTAAGTTTGATTCCATAAAAAGTGACAAAAACATTAGCGTCCATTAGCATTGTGCGTGGGAAGAAAACTTCTTTTTACAGCGAAAAAAACCCCTAAACTTCCAAGCAAGCACCGAGTGCGCTACGACGTAATGGGAAACTCACAGAGAAACTCGCGGATTCTTCCACTGACCGCTGCGGCTCACCTGCACCAGGATAAACCTCCGCCTACCCTACTCCTGCTTTACAGGTGAAAATAGAGCAAAAGGACCGCTGAGTCTTTGACTTTATTTATTTTCTGCTGTGTTTTACTTGCATCTATTTGAAAGACTGAGTGTAAACACAAAAAAGATTATTTTATGTGCTGGAATGTGCAGAAAATAGGTTTAAATGTTAAACTAATTTCTTCCAGTCAGAGAATGTTGCATATAATTCAATTTTTGCTTGATGCATAAAGTTAAAAGATTAAAACTAATAAAACAAGTTTTAAAAAGAGAGACTTTTCCATTTTATTACATTTTGTATGATGGATTATGCAGAAAAAGTAGAATTGGGCTGAAAGATCTATCGCTTTATCACCTCTTCAGGTTGTAAATCGTATTTTTAAAAAGTAACTAAGTAATTACTTTTGAAAATAAGTAATCAGTAAAGTAACGGGATTACTTTTTTGGGGAAGTAATTAGTAATTAGTTACTGATTACTTTTTTTCAAGTAACTTGACCAACACTGATCATGAGTAATATTTTTTTTAAAAATCCATCTAAATAAAACACACACATGCACGCACACACAATGACATTTTAGACCTTCTTCAGAATACTGTATATACTATGGGCATCACGGTGCTGATCCAGAATCCTTACATATTTATTACTAGAGCTACAATAATAAAGCAATGAGGAGGGGGAAGTAATAAATATGAAATAATGTCATTATGATGATTCCATTTGTTTCACTATCCACTCTGTGCAGGGGCAAAGCTTATTACATTTTTAAACTGTAGAGATACAGTTTACTGCTGTAAAATCCAAATTTTGTCTTATTTAAAATATAAATCTAATATAATCTGCTTCTTAATGTATGTTTTTTAAAATACAGCGTGTGTTTTTTAATATATTATAATTATAATAATGCATAATTATGTGGACATGCATAATTAGATCGTTTTTTAGTGAAATATAATCCCTCCAGAAAGGCAGGAAAAGCCCGGAAACTTACTTTAAAACTAAATATGTTCTAAATACTTTAAAACTAAATATGTTCCCTAAAACGGTGACAGAGCTACAGACCCATGACAGCCTTACACAGGTAGCCAGCAGCTATGACCAGCACTACTTGTGCAGTTAATAAAAGGACAGGTAATGTTTGTCACGCTGTTGCACACACAGCACGCTCGTTTGTTTCAGTTCGTCAGTTGCAACAAGACAGCTTACCAACGTGCACGTAATAAGCTAATACTCCTGTGTGCTACACACTACAGTGTACGCTGTACACCTACTTACTGGTTGTGTCGCATCAGTCTGTGTCTCTGAGTTAACTTGTGTTTCTCCTACAGCTCCGGACCGCAAAAAATGCGCGTGCTCTTTGTGAGCTCGTTCCCGGCTCGTAACCAGCGCGTTCTGCCGTCAAGGGCGATCATTGGTTAAATGTGATCATGTGACTGATGCAAGCCAGATCCTTTTATTTAGCAAAACTGTGATTAATAGTTAAATATTATTGTTGAGGGGCACAGACAGGACTCCGCACGCACACACACATTAAAAAAAAAAATTAAATAATTTTTTTTAAAAAGTTGCCTCAACAAAAGGGCACTTTGGGCACCCATCAGGAAAGAGGTGGGTGCTCAAGCCCCTATAGCCCCCCCCCCTCTGCACGTGCCTGGATGTATGCTAGGTGCATGGCCTGTGTGCTAAATACAACTGAAAGATTTGGGATTGCTTTTTTTGCATTAATTACAATAATAAAAATGTACAGTCATGAGTTTCTGGCTATGTGTTTGTGTAATACGACAGAACCATTAAAACCACAGTTGAAGGCAAACACAGCTTGGAGTGTGAGTAGAACATTAACTGAGTGCGTCTTGTCCTCGCATGAAACATAGTAACACATAATGTTGCATCACCACAGTTTTGCACTCTTCCAAATTTCATTCTCTTGCTTTCCATGCTCCTTTTTGATCGATCGAGGCTTTCGGCAAACATATGCCTCCATTCTGTGTGGACTCTGTAAGTTGAGTAACCATAGAAACCAGCAGTTCCTCATTATCCAGGCCAGTTTCTCTAAGGAGAACTTTGTGTTTTCCATCCATCTCCATTTATTGTCTCACAGCTACAGAAAAACGAATTATGAAATGGGAAGAAAAGCCAAGTCCAGATAAGGCTGATCATTAAACTGTGGCATTGGGCTTCAAAGAGTCACAACTGATAATAAGCTGTGATAATTAACATTTAGTCAGTCATGTCATTATCCACGACTAATTAGCACATGGCTTCATCTGCGTAAAAAATAAATCAGTTGTGTAACAGTTCAGACATCAGCTCCATGGAAACGGGGAAGTTTTTCACATTTTATTTTCAGCACATTTATTCCTTAAACTTTACTCAGAAAGCTGCTCTCCTGGAACAGACTTGCAGCTAATTAGGCTTTCTTATAATTAGACTGCAGCTGGAAGGGAGTCCACTTACTGTAGTGCTACTCCACTGTCTTCACTGCTCTTAGTGCTCTGAGAAAGTGGTTTTATGAATATGTATATGCATTGAGTTCCTTGTTAATGCATCAGGAGTAAACACATCAAAGAAGCAGCATTTCCTACACATGAGCAGTGTACTGAGCAGTTTTATGGTTTGATAAAGCGAGGCAGCTTGTTTGTGTTCAGCACAAATCAGCCATTAGTGCCTTCACACTGCTGACGTGGTAGTTTTGTTCACCTCCAGCAGATTTTGTTAAGTTTATCATTTTGATGCTTGTGACTCCTTTCACTAAATTGAATGGCAGGGTTCCATCTATGTGACACAATGCAATCTCATTATAAAATGTTTGCCTGTGGCTCTTCCAGACCACTCCACTCATAGAGGGAAAATGTTTTAAGACATTTGATCAACTTACAAGAAAAAAATAATTAGAGAATGGGGCATCCAGTTAAGGGATACTTACAGAGCAGAAATTTAAAAAGATATTTTACCAGAAGGTCTCAATGTGAATGAAGTATTAACGGCTCTGTACACTCTAGTGATTTATGAACTCGGCTCTGTGAACTACCTGTGGAAAAAATTATCAAAATTATATAGGATTACAACAATTGTTATATGTGTGTGTATATATATCCCTTGACCATGGTTTAGACAATGAAAGTCATATTATAATCAGTGACTTGAAACTGGTGACAGGGACCAAACTTATCAGTAAAGGATTTACTCAAGGTGTAGATTGTGGGGGAAAAAAGAGCTGTTATCCCATAACATGACTTCTATAAAACCAGACTTGTTTTTTATTTTTCATAACCAAAGCAATCCAACATTCATGCGTACAATGTAGTCCAGATAAGAGGAGTAGACTATTTTTAGATGTCACACACAACTGTAAGCAAATTTAAGAGGGAAAAGGTGCTTTGGTGTGCCACACTAAACAAACACTAGAAGCAATATTGACTGTTATCAGTAGCGTCTTCTGCATGAACTAAGCTTTTATTTGAGTCTGTCAGTAGAGAGATGACAGGAAATTAAGAGATTAAAACAGGTGTGACCTACAATAAAGATGTTTGGCTGGCCTCGACACCGGGCTGTTGTGGGCACCTTAATGTAGAAGGTACCAGGTTGACTATGTTATTATTAGCATGACCTCAGGCTAATACAGCTTAACTGTTTATTGGGCAGTTATAGAAATAGCATGCATCAGTGCACTCCTCCATATTTTACCAGTGCAGCTATGATTCCCCTTCCCCAAGCTTTAGCATTAATAGAATCCAGACGCCTTTGAAAAATAACTCATGAATTCGGAGCTTTGTACTCTCTGATGAGAGTAGAATCAGTTTCAACCGCCGTTGTAAATCATACAACCTGGGTTTGTTTACCACGACAAAATGCCTAAATTACATATAACAACTGGGGCAAATGATTGTATTTGAGATACTAGGTACTTTATTAATATGTTCAATTTAAGTTTATTTTTCACATTTTATAATTGTCAACACAATGTACTGAAATAGGAAGTAGTCCCAACACACACTCTTCATTAGTTGAAATTAACAGCATTTTGTCATGTTGAGGGAATTTTCTTCCAGCATTGGTCCTTTTATATGACTGGATATGGAAGGGATGCTGAAGTCATGCTGAAATTTTTAACTGTTATCCATATGTCTATCCACCTATTTTCCTAGGTTTGCTATGAAGTAACTAGTACTCATAGCAAGAGGTTTCCTGGTTCAGACCCAGCGGCTGGCTGAGCTTTTCTGTGTGGAGTTTGCACGTTCTCCCTGTGCCTACTTGGGTTTCCTCTGGGTGCTCTAGCGCTCTCCCACAGTCCAAAGACATGAATGTTAGGTTAACTGGCGATTCTGAATCATAGATGTGAATGTAATGTAGATAAATGGTCAAGTTCATAAAGGAAACTGCTATATTTTAGTGGCTACCAATCCGTAGCACAAAAGGCTGTTGGACAGGTCGCCAGTCCATCAAAGCTCCAACAGAGTTGTTGAAAATGCTGTAACTGTTTTATGAATATCTGCATATTCACTTGTATCACTGGTTCAGTGATAAACCAAACATGGACTCAAACCCTGGATTAGGGCTGCAACACTTCCCCGTAACTTAAGTAAGGTAGCATTGTATAGTCGGATCATCTGCTCTGTTAGAACATTAGGAGAACAAAAAATCAGTTTTGAGAGTTTTCATGGAAAATCATTTAACCATAGACACAAACTGAAACTGGCAATAACCATTTGTGAAAAATATACATGATCAAGTTGTTTGATTAAACAGTCTTCATCCCTTAATGACTTTAATAGTTTTGTTTCTATCAGTGCACATCTTTCCCTGGAACAAGAAAAGCTAGCCAACTCATCCAACTCCCTCTGCCTGAGGCTCATCTTCCTCCCACCTCTTTATCTAAATCAAAACATTGTCCATTGTTTCCATAGAAACAGCATTATTGATGTTAATAAATGGGGTGAAAGATTGCTTATTTGTGGGCTTTCCTACATTCAAACGTCCAGTGGAAAGGTTTTATGTTGTTGGGATGTTGTGGATTATGAGTCCTGTGCCATGTGTCTGGTGCAATAATACTGTGTACATATTATATTTTCCAACATTTGTTTTATGGACTGGAGATGTGTGGGTGCAAATTAGAGAGCTTTTCTCGTTGAGAATAGTTTTGTAGGAGGTGTGCGTTTGTGTGTTAACTAGAACATCCAAGTATTCCTCAGGGGTCTGTGCTGATTTGGAGCCCTATATTCAGGCTTAACGTGTCAGTCCCTGAGCTTAAGCTGTCCCTCCCCTCCCATCCTTCCACTTCATTTTCTATCTCTGGTTCTTGGTCTTTTTTCTTTTTTTTTTTTTCACCCTTCCTCCTTCATTCCAAGCATCACCCTACCCTCAAAGTATGCATGAAGGAGTCACATGGATGTAATCGCATGCTTGTTATATTTTTGACATTTCCCAGTCACCCTTCTTCATTTAGCTGGCTCTTATGTAAGGCAGCTTACCTCAAACCCAGTCTACAAATAAGTCTCTATTACAGTAATAAAAAGCCTTCCACCTCCACTGGAGCTGAATCTGAACCCAAACGTACAGCTGTGCTGAAATCATTTGACAGGATGCACTTTCTACACTTTCTAGGCAGAGTTACATGTTGGAAAAGTCTTTTTAAAGTACAAAATTTTTTCCAACACAAAAAATTAAACAAAAACAAAAAAACTTGCAATTAAATATCACATGTAGTTATAATTAAATATAAATATAATTCAAAGGTATCCACAAGAAAACTGGATTCTCTTATTTCCACTAGTTAAAGTTAAAGGGCTGGCCCCATGGGGGAAACAAAACTCACTGCTGTGGCTGAATTACCACAGAATAAATAGAGGTTTGTTGTCAAATTAGAAGCCAAAAATCCGGAAATAATGGAAAACCTTTTTGTTCAGGACTCAAGCAGTCTAATTGATTTAATTTGAAAGGTTCTGGGACAAGAGCAGAGCCAGAAGACATCAGACTCTAAAAATCTGGTTTGTGGGACATTTACAATTATTTTATTGGATATTATGTGACATTAAAAATATTATCTAGGGTTGATTTTTTAAAACCTTTTTTTTATATCATGCTAGGCCATTTATTAAAAACATACAGAATCTGTAAATCATTCAAATTTATTTTCAGCTTTAGTTGTGTTAAATTTGTTCTTTTTTAGGTTCTCAACCTACCATTAAAGCTTAAAATGGTTTTGGACCCTTGTTAACTGGAGTCTTGACCCGTTTTGGTTTGTGGACTCTTGTTTTGAAAGTCTCAACTTAAGAGTTTGTGTTTGCCATCGCCATTCTGGTTTGTTTTATTGTTTTTTTAACTGATGTGACATGATGTGCATAGGTAGACCTGTCTGAGAAAATGAGCAGACTGCACACTTGTGTAGTAGGTAAATTAGGAACAGAAGCTTTTTGATTCATACACATAGCATTATGAAAAAAAATGAAACATCACATATAACACAAAGAGATGTTATAGGAAGTGATGTCTCTGTAGACTTTTAACTCTTTTTTTTAAAATAGTTCTAGTTACATTAATATTACACATTCACTGTTCTGTGACATTTCTAACATTTCTAAGTGGCTAAAAGCATTTGGTGGGATGTTTTTCTTTTTTTCTGCATGGCTGGTGTCAGACATAGCACAAGGCCCCTCTGTGCTTCCCTGTCTCTCTCTTTCTCTCTCTCCTACTCTACATCCTGCGTCATTTACATTTCTAACAATTATCTGATTACAGCGTTGGTGCCGAAAATGGATCAAGAGTTAAATATAGAGCATCTGGTCCTCACTATAGTTTTATGGCTCTGCTTCCCACACAACCTGCCACGCATTTACATGTTAACCTAATTACATAGCTGCTCGCTCTGCGGTCCACCCAGACAGCTAAAGTTTCCTGCCTCTTGACGTCAGACGTGCTTTTTGATTTCTGCAGAAATGTGCGCAGACACATGCATTTGCACACACACTGTATAAACTTGAGATGTTTTATCCCACATTTGGTGGGAGAAAATAGAGCTTCTTAAAACAGCAGAGACTGGTTTGAAAGTTTCTGAGTAGCTTGGAGGACAAACACAGATGAGGACAACCTCAGGAAAAGCTTTATCGGAAGCTTATACTGTCTTATATAGAGTATGCACAATGAGGACTGGTGGAAGGTCAGATTCCCTGTCTGTACAAAAGCTTTTAGCCCAGAGATCAGAGGTCATCCTGTACAGTGGAGCAACAGATTTGACCTGAGGCAAAACTCATCATGTGTTGGAAGAGTTTACAACATCCTTCCCCTTCCTCTCCTATTATTTCTGAAGTATTCATTGACTTCATAGCTTTGTCTTGACTTTTAATGCTTTTTCCTAGTGTGCTGTAAGGGCCGCAATAAGAGGCCGAGTCCTGGTCCTGGAGGGGCTGGAGAAAGCCGAGAGGAACGTCCTGCCTGTTCTTAACAACCTGCTGGAGAATCGAGAGATGCAGCTGGAGGATGGTCGCTTCCTCATGTCAGCGGAGCGTTATGACAAGCTGCTGCAGGTCAGAGCAGCACACTCGCCTGCACAAGTCAAACACTTCCCACGGCTAATTTCTAAACTAGAACTTACACATGGGACTAATCTTTTTAGGTAACAACAGCTGAGGCATTAACTTTTTTTTAACCCCTCAGCTGTAAAAGTTTGATGGGCTATTGTTGCCACGCAGGACGAATCCCTGGGCAGTGTGGGCACCCAAGTTTGTGAACATGATAATTCAAGATCAAGGCGACATAAGATTTTCAAATTGACACTTAGGTGCATTCACTAAAAATGTCAGACACGTTCAAATATTGGTCATCTTAACTTCCAGGTCAAGGTGAAAATGCGATAACTGAAGAAGGATATTACCTCGGATTTTCACATTTCTAGCACAGGTTCATCTACTGGGAGCCTCAGGGGGCGCTCTTATTATTTTTTATAATGCTGGCTGTTGTTTATGGAGTCATGTCTATATGTAAATTCCCACTTAAGCAGTGAATTTCCACACTACTCCTACAGTGCTCTTGTTGTGTTTTGAGGGAAAAAAATGCTGTTGCTATAAATCCTGCTGCTGTGCGACATTCAGAGTCTGTACTTGTCACATGGAGCTTTGGAGCTGCAGCCTTTTGGATAAAAATAGCATTTAATATCAAATGTGTGAGATGAAAGAAAGTTATAGGCCATTTCTTACCTTGATGCATTTCAGGAGCACACCAAAGAAGAGCTGGACAGCTGGAAGATTGTCCGCGTAAGCGAGGACTTTCGGGTCATCGCGCTTGGTCTTCCTGTACCCAAGTACAAAGGCAATCCGCTGGATCCTCCTCTCCGCTCTCGCTTCCAGGCTAGAGACGTCTATTACCTACCATTCAAGGTCAATCCACGAATTTACGGATTACTTAAAAGAAAGTAATCTGCAAGCTGAAAGCTTCAATAAGATCTGAAAGTTTCAATAAGATAAGAAAGGTGTGGCTGTGGGGGAGAAAGAGACGAACCGATACAAATTTTCCTTTTATGCACTCTGATAATAAACATAACACACTTTGTACAACATACTGAAATGTTATTATACTGAAGAAAATTAGCGATAATACTAGAAGGATATATTAGTTTTGGATTTGTTCTGGAATTTAAGTATTGAGCTTTTGTTTTCTTTCTCTCTGGCCTCTCAGCCAACAGTGTTCTGCGGTAAATTTGTGAGACTTTGAGGATATTTAAGTCTTGTTTTCTTCTGTATATTTTCAGGACCAGTTGGAGTTGCTGTACTCAGCAGGACCAAATGTCGCTGCAGAAAGGTACATTTAGGTAGATGCATACTGAAGTGCGAGTATTCTTTGATGGTCTGTGTCTTCATGCAGTATTGTGTTGTTTCCTGTGTGTCAGAGTTTCCCAGCTGCTCTCACTAGCTACTACGCTATGCTCCCAGGAATCATCCAGCCTAGGCCTTCCTGACTTTCCTGTGGACAACCTGCTTCCTGTCCTTCATGTCCTGGTGAGACAGGAGCGAGATAGAAAAATGAAAGCCAAAAATTTAAAGGAGAAAATTTTTTTTAAAGTTACTAGCGCCTGTGTGACTTTTCTGTCCTTTTCCAGAACTCTTTCCCAATGCTATCCTCCCAGCAACTGCTCCATAGGCTTTATCCATATAACAGTATGTTGGGCAAGGATGGTCGCACTGCTGTTGAGGGTGTACTCAGTGTAAGTCAAGATGTGATGTTAAAGTCTCTGTATATGGTTTTACCTCAGGTGCATGCTTGATATAACCTGAACATCATATGGTTGATTGAAGGCATCAGTTTTGCTTTATATGCATTCTTTCACAGCGATTTGAGCTTCTGGATGGTCATCGTCAGCCAGCACCCACCACCATTTTGAGTGTGTCCACGGCAAAAGATGTAGAAGGCCATGCAGACATCACTTTACATGTAGTGGACAAAGACATCACCTTTCAGGTACCAGCAGTCTGGGTGTACACCATAGACTACATATAAAAGACAGACGTAGCCAGCATGACATCGCCCACTGCTTTGTGAACTTTTATTTTGAAGCCTTGAATTTAGAGGTGTGGTAGTTGCCTTCTTGTTTATTGGACTGTAGGTTATCAGCTAACCAGCTTGGTTTGCAAAGACACAGATAACCAATTAGTATCACGATGTTACAAATCAACGAAGGATATAATTTAATTCACTAATTAGACATAAACAAATCAAGTTGTATTTCTTCAAATAAGCATTTCAAAGATGCTCCAGAGGGACGAGCAGAACACATAAAGTCAAGCAACCTCTGTGGACAGCGCAATTATTACCCAACCTTTAGACCCCAAAAGACTGATTCTGGACGTAGCGTTTTCAGTGGGAGAAACGCTGCGTCATCATCCAAGTGACTTCTTCGGTCTCAACTGACTGCAGGTTTCCCCAACCTTATAAACAGCACATTTGCACAAATCTAGCCCACTGAATGAACAGTGGGATGTGAGGTCAGTTCCTTGATCTGCAAATTGTCATGACCACTCATCAAAGATCATTGATCAGTGATCATTGATTGATGGCAATGAGTACCATTCACAGAGAGTTGGGGAATGGCTGCAATCACGGCAAAGTAAGATGGGAAAAGATGTACACTTAGACCCCCTCCTCGTTTCAGAGATGGTCTTTTCCGTTTCATGTAAATGACTCCGCCAAAGATCAGTGGTCAAAGATCAGTGGTCAAAGATCAATGGTCAGCTGAGACTGAAGAAGTCACTTGGATGAGTGACGAAATGTTTCTCCCACTGAAAACGCTACGGCCAAATTGAGTATGCATCAAGACCAACCTTTAGACCTTAATACAATGAGTGAAGAAAAAACACCCTAATTTCAAGATAGCAATTTTTTCTTCTTTTTTTAAATACCATTTCTTTTAATACCATGACATAGACATACTGTATTTCTGCTGTAAAGTTGAGCATTTTGATATGTGAGTCAGTGGAGATTAGTGTCTTTGGAGCTGACCTCAAGTGGTCATCAAAGGAACAGCAGTTTTAAATACGTCCTTGTTGGTTTTATTTTTTGGTCACTGTTTGCAGTAAACATTTAAGCTAAAGTCTAGTTTGCACGCTGTGCAGATTTAACTGTCTGGCGAGGTTAGCATACATATTACGCGGTTAGCCAGCTAGCTCTGACTAACACAAATCGTACAACATTGATATGGCTTATAATTTGGCCAAATTCATTACAACTATGTGTCAGTCTTAAATTAGCCAGCCTTACGTACTTATTTCACTGGGGTTTTTTTTTCTTAAGATACTGTGTAATTTTTCTGTGCTAGCTGGAGTCGTGAGTCGTTTACAATAGTCACAGTTAGTCATTATTGATATTTATGATTAGCAGGCTCATTTACTAAGCAACTGTTAGCTAGCGTTTCTCACGTTTGACAATGTGAGAGTCACTGAAGCGTTGCATTGACGGGTTAGATTTTGCAGAAAACCCATCCTGAATTTTTCAGATAAAAGTCACTCTATTAAATTTCCATTAGTCCATTCAAACATTAACAATAAAAAGCATTTAATGTATAAAAACAATGCATAAAGCAAATCTATAGTGTAATCGATCCTAATGAGTGCAAGCATTAGGCTTCATTATGAATCAAAAAACATGCAGAGTGATTAAGTCATCCTTTTATAGAGATGCCCATTATCACGTCGCAGACCACACACGGACAGACAGGCAGACACACTGTATCAGTAGCTTGACCGTCTTATCTCTCACTGACACTCTGTAGCTGAATGTATATTTTGTTAAGGCAACATCTTTATCAGTCATTAATTTTTCATGTTAGATAAAAAAGCAGCAGTGCGTGTGAATGTTACTGCATAGTGTTTGGAAAAACAGACATCCTTTCAGACTACTAAAAATAGTGGTGTGGATCCTGCAGGTAAACAAATGATATCACTCTGGTTAACTCTTTGAGGCTGCACTTTCTTCATGTGTGGCAGGAACTGTGTTGGCTCCTAATATGTAGTGGGTTTTCTTTGCTTGTTTAACGCAGAGTTCTTAAAAAATAATGAATTTTGTTTCCAGCTGTTCGGCAGTGAATCTGTGAATCACGGGTTTGTTTAGGGCAGTGGTTCTTAATCCGTGGGGCACAGAGCCACTCCAGGTGATGTCTGGATGACCGCGGTGGAATGACCCAAGTCTGGGGGCAGCAAAACCAAAATATCGATATAAACTATCACACACATACCACTCTCACCCACTGAGGGAGTGGTATGTGTGTTTTTTTCTAGTTTTTGTACTAAGTTAATAAAGGGAAACATCCTTAATATGCACACAGTGCTGGCTGCAAGCACAAAGCTCTGCACACCAGCTGTGCAAACTTGTTTGTGAGGGGCAGCCAGTCATAAGAAAGTAACCATAAAGGGAGCTAAACATATTTTTTACTTTCTTTTTTACTTTTTTTTCTTCCCACACAGGGTATAATGTCAGGCTTCACCAGATGCTGCTGCTGTTGTTTGCCTCCTTCATGCTTGTTTCTCCTGTTTATGAAACTTCAGGTTCCAGCAGGCGTTAAGGAGCCACGTCCACCCAAAAGCAGTCCCACCTACATTCATACACCAAGCCACTCCCAGTTGTTGGCCGAGATGATACAGTCGCACATGGTTAAGGACATATGTCTGATAGGACCTAAGGTGGCTAACACTTGATATACATATACACATACAATGCACATAGTGAATCTGATTTTAATAACGAATACCTTCTTTTATTTTTAGGGTTGCGGCAAGTCGGTGATTGCCAGAGAGTTTGCTGAGATGCTGGGTTACAGCATGGAGCCTGTCATGCTCTACCAGGTAAAAACGTCTGGTCTTTAAAATGTTCAAAAATATGATTATTTCTGAAGTTTTGAGTTGTCTGCAGAGCATGAGGGGAAGTACGAATGTAACCACCAAACATTTGCGTCACAGACCCCGAATAATTAATGCCACAGTCATATCTTTCACCATCTGTCATCCCTTTGACCTACATTGTAAAAGATTTTGCAGTATTTCTTTTTACAGATACTTCTGTGCATCATGTATATATCTGTCTTAGTTTGCAAATTAAAGCAGTATCACTTAGGCAGTAAATATATGCTAATCTAATAATGTATTTATAATGTCAGGGAAAAATATTATTACCAGTGGCTCAGATAACTCAGATATGTCATGAAGAGGGTGTAGCACTGTTCTGTCTACCTTGGGCTCCCAGCACTACATGCGGACACAGCATTTTGTTAACAACAATTTATACTCTGGCACTGATGTCCAGATGCTTTTGCACCTTGGCACAGCCCGGCATGACCGTGCACACTCAGCATGAGATTGCTTATTCATTTAACTGTTGCGTCAGTTATTTCTCTGGAATGTGTAGGCCCCAGTGTGATACTGCCATAGAGAACCCCAACCAGTAGGGTGGAGAGGCAAGCAAATGTTGCTATGAGGGTATTTTATTAAAAGTCTTCTTAGATTTAAGTGGCTCTGTTATGCTAATTTCCAGCTTCATATTTAAAAATTTGGACTTTACTAGATTAACTTTGCATGATTGACAGGTAAATATAATGCTTATGTATCTTATATTGGAGCTGTTTTGGCCTTCTGAGATGATGGATGGTGCCCACCCAGATCTGGACCAGGACATCATCCCGATACCTAACCAATCAGATCAAAATCCCAGAATTTTAATGGACTTGATGCTGTTCTCTGATGAAAAAGTGTTCGTGTAAATTTTTTGAGCAATATGTATATATGAGAGAAAATAGGGAAAAGCATAAGTTGAAGTGCATGCTCAGTTGGTTAATTTATTTTGATTTTTTTATTGCTTTTAGAATTTTGAATGAGTGTACAGTGCATGTGTGCTGTGTGTGTGTGTGTGTGGAATGTAGTCAGCTCTGTGATAATTGTGAAGGAAGCGGGTGTGCTGCAGCTCTGTATGTATGAATGCATCATGTAGCTGCTATTCTTAGCTAGCTGAGGTCAGGGGTGAACTGTGCTGCGGGAATTGTGGAATCCTTCACCACACAATTCATCTGGTCAACTCTGAAAACCCCATTTTTGGGAAAGCAAAGTGACATGTCAGGCTAGAGAACAGAATATAAATTGTGTCCTTCAACAAGCTGAGTGTGTGTGTGTGTGTGTGTGTGTGTGTGTGTGTGTGTGGGGGGGGGGGGGGGGTTGATTCATGACCTTCATCAGGATCGTCATAAAACAGTTTGCAGAAAATCTTTTAAAGAGCATATGTATAGAATACCATCCTTCGCATGGGCACTGTTGATGTTTTTTTTGATGACATTTAAAAAAAAATTAACCTGGTTCAATAGCACCAGTCTCTCTGATTTATTATAAGGCTTTCAGGCTTTCACTCCAGCCTGGTGATGGGGAGATATAGTATTGTTATGTCCCATGTTTATCAGTGTGGCCTTACTTGTTGGAGCTCTCACTGAATGCATCACTGTCTGTTCTGTTAGATAAAAATGTGAAAATAATAGACAGGACTTGAGGGGTTTATGATGCGTAGAAATGATAAATGTCACCGGATCTAGAACAAATGACACTTCCTCTGAGTCTTTTAATGTTTGAACTTGATATTGTGACAAAATGAAGCTGTCTCATACCAGCTGCTGTTACAGCTGTACCTAATTCTCTTTAATTAAAGAAAGCAATGAGTAGTATGTTGCTGTGAAGCAGTTAGGATTGCAGTAATCACTGCCTAGAACAAATTTTGCAACTGCACTTGTCCTCCCTCGTCCTCCCTGTCTTTACCATGACATGGCAGCGTGATAGTGAATATGACAGTCTTGCTTAACAGACAGTGTTATCTGTAAAGTAGAGATATTGCATTTAGCAGCTGGGCCAAACCATCTGGGAACAGAGTTAAAGGAGGGAAAAATGGAAAGCTGGTGTATTTGTCATCTTGTTTTCACAGTTACTAAACGCAATCGCAGACAGAATCACTTCTGACTATTTTTAGATCTTTTTTGCTCTGCCAACCTGCTGTACACATCTGTCTCTGCTGTTCATTTTCCATCTCCCACTTTCTTGCCTTTATCACACACCTCCCTCCATTGTGTTTGATTCCCAGGACATGACAGTCAGGGACCTTCTCCAACAGAGGTACACGCTCCCAAATGGGGACACAGCATGGAGGCCATCTCCACTGGTCACTGCTGCCATGGAGGGCAAGCTGCTGCTTCTTGACGGCATACACAGAGTCAACCTGGGAACCTTGGCTGTACTATCCAGGTGCTTTGGCTCATTTCCTGGATGTAGCTGCTGTGATATTTTCCAAATGCTCTGTTGATATTGGGTTTTTTGTTATCTGTGCCATCTGTACTCTGTGTTCTCCTTTCAGAACACTCCACAGCAGCTAAGGTTCTGCTTTAATGTATTTCTTATTGTTTCAGTTTCTTAATAAAGGAAGCCGGTGCTGTAAAATAACAAACAAACACACACCACTCAGCTCATTTCTCAGATTTTATTTTCTTGCCCCAGGTTACTCCATGACAGGGAGATAGATCTGTATGATGGGACCAGGCTGCTGAGGTGGGACAGATACCAGACTCTAAAGGAACAACTACATTTAAGTGACCAGGAACTGCAAGAGAGGTACACACATGCATGCACACAGGTTATCACACACATTTGGGTCAATTGTACGAAAGGTGATCACACTTGGAAATGTGACAGTGTTTTGTTTTGTTTTTTTAAAGACAGTAATAAATATCACAAGTTTGACCGATGTTTGAATTCTTAAAGACAATAAAGCCATGGCAGTGCTTTCATCTCTTCTCTAACTGCACACTCGTGAAATCCCAAATCTCCACTGTCCCTTGTCTATTTCAGCTTCCAGGCTCACGCTTAAAGTGATGGAATGGAGTGATAAAATAAATAATATATTCAAGTGTAAAAGTAAAGTTGTAGTTCACCTTCTCTTAAATTTTAGATTCAAAAGCCTTCAGAGGAGCATTGTTTGTGTGGCACCAGTCAACAAGGATGAGAAAGAATAAGCTAAAAAATGTAGCTGTAGTTTCAACAAGAGTACAAGAAGTGAGGGTACTGGCACAGGATACTTACTGAAATAACAAAAACTAGCACCTTAGTGACACAGTAACACAAACTTACCAACCTACTGAGGAAGCAGAAGAAGTACAGCTCTAGTGTTTTTTATAAATCAAAAAATTTAGCCGTGTTTGCTAAGAGTGCAGGAGTTTAAGTTCCTTGTTGGAACAACTGTCTGAAACTAATGAATATCATTTAAAAAATAGAATTAATAGAAAATATTAGATTTATTATTTTTGGTGGCTGATACCTGTTTTACTGCCAATCCTGTCCCCATCACTAAATGTCCTTAGCTCCTGTGTCTGCTTGATAACATATCTGATGACATCTACTCTTGGCTGACTGTGCATCCCAACTTTGTGTAACCCACCTAAACTCCAAGTGAGTAAAAACAGTTTGCACAGTTTACAGTTTTATTATAACCCAGGTTGTAAACTGAAGGTCCAGATGCATCTCTCAGGTACTGTGTCAGGTCTTACTGTATTTTTTCCCCCTCTCATGAGTCATATACTCCTCGTCTACTACAGTTGGATTTTTTTTCATGCCTACCACTTCTTATTTTTTGAGGATGCACTGCACACCATGCTGAAACATGCGTTGTTGGTGCAGGAATACTATTTTATGCCTGCCAACCCCTTTTTTGTAGATTAAACCAAAGAAATAGGATACATTACACACATGTATTACATACATTGTATGTTTTTTTAACAGGTTGCTAGTAACAAAGTGACTAAAGATATAATTTAAAATGGGTTCTGTCTTAGGTTGTCTGTTTTGTGTAGACCCAATAGTGATTTATCTCATAAGTTCAGTGCTTTTTTTTAAAATGCTTGTATGATTCATAGGTCAGTGTTAAGTGGTTTAGGGAAAAACAATAACAAACAAAGACATTTCTCTGTAAATGGTCAGGCACAAAGACTGAACTGAATATGATAGAAAAGGCAGCCAATGTCTTTCTTTTCAGACCACTTGACTACAGATGACTAAAGTCAGGCTCATTGTAGGCAAAATATAAAGAAATCAGGGGGAGCTCAAGACTATTGCACAGTAGTGTATGTGAAGTTTTCTTTGTTTTAAACATGTGGGGAGCAGAGAGTGAAGACAAAACATTATTCCATAAAAATTAAAAGAGAGCGAGAAGCTGATTTTTGTTGGTTTCATTGGTTTGATACTGAAACTCACTGTAGGACTTGTAATAGGTGCGTGTGTTTGAGTTGTATCTCTCTTTTGGATCTCTTTCATCTAACATATTCTGAGGATAATATCACAGAGACTGTCTTACAAGGTGTTAGTGTAACCGGTGTGTTTCTGCGTTGTGTCTGACAAAGAAAGGTAAAAGAAAGAACGCTCCTCTTCCACAGGGGAATTGTAGAAAAGGGGCTGCATTTATTTTTACATTAAACATAAAGTACGAACTTACATGGGACATATTTGACATAAGATTAAAAAAAAAACGCCAACATAAAATCCGACATACCTGACAAAGAAAGGTAAAAGAAAGAAAGACCTCCGAGTAAATAACTTGCTCGCTCCAGCTCCTACGACCAAATACAAACAGTGGGGGAGAGGGTTAGCTCAACCCATCACAACTTCCAAGCTAGCCAGAATTATATATTATGCTAGCGTTAATGGCGCCTAAAACACATTTGTGACACACACATACTACGCATTTATAGCATCTCACAAAAACAAGCACAATGATGGCAATAATTGAACTAAAATCACAATCAGAAGCATCAGGGTGGATAAATATACATTATATGTGTGTTATACAGTGTCTGGAAAGAAATGACACCCACCTCTCCCACAGGGGATTTGTAGAAAAGGGGAGAGGCCAAAGGGGTACACTGTATTTATAGGGTTGCACCAAAGAAGAAGAAGAACAATGAGGAGGGGCTCCAACTAATAATGAATATAACTACAGGCTTGGAGGTCCTAACAGTCAGGTATAAGGAACACATTTTGTGTAATTATAACAATATGTAATTTATGGCTGGGTTACATTGGTTCTTAAAATAGCCCAAAGTAAAGAAGAATGCTTGGATCTGCAGCATTTGAGAACATTCTCATAAGATCAGACACTTTTTATACACTACACATCCATTTTCTTCTTATTTACTGACTGCCCATTGTGCTTCCTAATTAACAAAACTGGTAACAACAAAAAGACAAACTGCGTTAGAGCAGTGGTACTGGGAGTGGGTTGAGTGTGACAATGTGTGTTGACAGTGACTGCTGGAAGTCAAAGGCATGATTTCCAGTTTTCAGGTATACTTATTTTTCTCCCAGTTTTCCCAACTCCGTTAAAACCTCTTTGGGGGTGGTGTGAGGGAGTGGGGGCAACAATCTTGCATATTTTACATGTGAACAACTGTTGATGGTTTTGACCCTGCATGTAACTCGTGAAGTGCCTCTGTGTGTATGTATGAGCATGCACTTTTTAAAACCCCCCACCGAAGCTGGCAGGAAGGATGTTTGTGGTGGGGTGTCTGGGCTTAAATAAACCCACTTCCACTTCTCCCACTCCTGTGGCTCAGATGAAGTGTATCCAGTAGGAAACATAGATTTTACAAAGTCAGAGCAAGAAGAAAGAACCTTCTAGTGTGTGTGTGTGTGTGTGTGTGTGTGTGTGTGTGTTAGGGTTGGGCGTTTGGACGAATATATCGAGCCTATCGTTGAAAGTTTTTACAAGGGCGATTTATTTATTTGCCCATGAGTAAGTTTGCTAATAATGATGGAGCTAATACAACTAGTCAACAGAAAAAATAATAATAATAGCGCTGTTTTAACAACACCCTCTTTCATCTGCGAGCAAATGCACCCTCCTCAGAGTGCGCCCAAATGCTTGTTGATGGAGCTGCAGAACCTGGTGATGGCCTAGCATACGCAGCCAGATGGAGGACATGTACATGCTCATGCAAATTTGTCGTGTTTCAGTACTTTTCTCACAGTATACGTCTGCACAAGTATGGAACGCCAGGACTGACATAATGAATTAATTAAATACACCATTAAATAATTCATTAAATGTGGCAATAATTAATTAAAATTGGAAATAATTAATTTAATAAATATATACGACACATTTAATTAATTATTGACACATTTAATTAATTATTGACCATTTTAATGAATTATTTAATAATTTATTTATTTAATTCATTTCTGCACTATTGTCCCCTTCATGTCTCACCTTGAAATAATTTTATCTGTCAGCCTCACCCATCAAACTAAGTGGGCGGGGTTAACGCTGCCACTGCAGCTTCTCTAACATTTGATTGGTTGCCGTGCCAAGTAAGTCAAGACTAATCTTCACATGTCTGGTCCGGTTGTCAACATAGAACATGTTTACAAAAGTGCTCAGATGTTTTCAGAGATGTCACTAGCTCTGCTAACAGTCAGCTGACAGAGTGTACCAAGCTCACAGCCCCGGTGTTCCATCTTGACAGTTTTTTTGGGGTTTTTTTTTTTTAGCTTGTTTGTTTTTTGGGATAAAAGGAGGGGGGGTTACGTTAACCGGTTTGTTTACATATTCCACTCTCCGTGTTCCACATGTTGCATTCGCAGATTCTCATTTGCACCGAACGATCGTCTCTTTCCGCCTGGTCTTGTGTCTCTGTACTTCTGTAACATAAAGAACGAGCTGACATTTTTCTCACGAAACCAGCGATCAGCTCAACAGGCTTACTTCAACAACTTCAACAGTTTACTTGCATGCATCCTCCTCCTCACTTGTCAGCTGTTTAACACCTGCTGCTAATTCAAGAAACACGCCCACGTTACCTGGTGATAGTCACAGTTTAACTGGGCAGCCGGTGCTCGATTTAAAGCAATGTTGGCGCATTTTTCTGCACAAGATAAGTAAATATAGTTTTTTCCCAAGTGCAGAGCTGCTGGAGCTTGTTTCCCAACAGAGCACTTTATTGGCGAACCCACTTTATCAGCGGCTTATGTCCAATCTCCGGCACACAGCTTTGAAACCTCACCTGAGTTTTAGCACTCAGTGGTTCAGTGGTCCAGTGTTTAACTGGACTTAATTCACTCAGGTTTTGTTTGTCGGGTCACGTTTACTTTGCTGTTTTATTTACAACTGAGCAAATCGGTTTGGTTTCGACTGAGAAAATTGTCAGGCGGTGGAAGGAATACTTCGAGGACCTCCTTAATCCCACTGACACGACTTCCGAGGACAAAGCAGAGTCTGGGGATGAGGGGAATGACCCCCCCCCCAATTTCCGGAGGCAAGGTCACTGAGGCAGTTAAACAACTCCTTGGTGGCAGAGCCCCTGGTGTTGATGAGGTCCGCCCCGAGTTCCTGAAGGCTCTGGACGTTGTAGGGCTGTCCTGGTTGACACGCCTCTACAATGTTGCGTGGAGATCAGGGGCAGTACCCCTGAACTGGCAGACCGGGGTGGTGGTCCCAGCTGAGTGTGGAGCAGCGGGAATGAGGATCAGCACCTCCAAATCTGAGGCCATGGTTCTCAGCCGGAAAAGGGTCTAGTGCAGTCGGCTAAAAACTGTCCAAAGGTAGATCAGCAGAGCTTAGCTTGTCTCAGTTCAGTTAGTTCCCCCTGCTCTTACCACATCACTTCCTTTCCAAAAACTGCTGCTGATCTATTGTGGTTCATATCCCAGTGAAGGCATTCAGCGAAAGTTCAGAGGAAATAAAATGACAACTTCTCTCTAAGACTTTCCAGATGTTTACCTGTTATGTCACACAGTGCGGCAGTGTTGATGTCTCCTTGTATGGCAGCCGCACACACCACTCATCACTGTTCCTCTCAGCAGTCAAAAACAGTTTTTGTTCCTTCTGCAGCTCATATAGACAGGCTTTGCCCCTCGACAACTTTCAGACCTCCGTATGGATAATAAAGCTGTTGTGCGTCTGCTTCCATTTCGTCACATAAAGATGGATGTATGCAGCTTCTCAGAGGTCTTGTCCTGACAAAGTTCATCACATACACAACATCATCTGACAGAGGAGCTAGATCTTGGCAACGAGCACCTCACCATGCAAAAAACAGTGCGTAACAATAACAAGGCCTTTCAGTTCTTCCACTCTTTGTTGTTCAAGATATTTTCATGTGGCTGAAAAAATGTCTTCTCTTGTTTTTATGAAGGTTTTTCTAGTTCACTGTGTTGTGAAATTCTTTATATTATTCAGAAATTGTCACTAGACATTTTTTTTTTTGTGTCTGTCCCAAATTCACTCCGATGGTAAGAGAGGGCAGTGAAACTTTCAGGAGAAGTTTCTACTGAAAAGGGGTAAAGAAGCAGAACTTTGCGCTAAAAAGAGGTGAATCAGCAGAATTTCTGCTGAAAAGAGGAAGAGAAGCTGAGGTTTCTGCTGAAAAAAGAATCTGGAATTTGTGCTGAAAAGAGGTGAAAATGCTGAATGTTCAGCAAAAAAGAGATAAGGAACCTGAAAATTGTGCTGAATATATTTGAATATTTAGCTACTGAAATAAATGAACCAAACAAAGTTTTATTTCTAAACATATATAGACCACCAAAATCTAATACAAACTTTTTTAATGATTTCAATGACCTTTGCTCTGCAATATGTCTAGACTATGACCAGATAGCAATTGTGGGAGATTTTAAAATTCATACTTACAAGCCTCAAGATAGCAGAACAAAAGCATTAAATTATGTCCTCCATAACTTTGATCTAATCCAGCACATTAGTGAGCCAACGCATAATCGAGGACACACTCTGGACATACGTATTAGCAAAGATCTAAATATCTCTAACATTGCCGTTACTGATATTGCATTATCTGATCATTTCTGCATTTCATTTGATAGCAACATCTTAGCCAATATACCTAATCAGAGTAAGATCACTGTTTAAAAAAAAACAAAACGATTCCTTAAAGAAAACTCAGCTGAATATTTTAAACTGATGTACACTTCCACCTTGTTTAAATCACCAACATCCACCAACACACATTCAGTAAACAAACTGACAGATGATTTTCTATCCAAAATCTTAGACATGATGGATAAGATTGCACCATTCAAGGTTAAAACTGTCTCTAGTAAAAAGAAGTCTCCGTGGAGAAGTGATCCACTGGTATGTAATGAAAAAAGAGAGTGCCGGCATGCTGAGAAAAAATGGCGGAAAACTCAACTCCAGGTTCACTGCGAGATAAAGAGAGGCTGAATAAGTATCAACTATCCCTGAAGGATGCAAGGGAGTCATTTTTCTCTGAGATTATTCATAGAAAAAACAATAATGCTAGGACATTATTTGCTACAGTGGAGAGATTAACTACTCCTCCAGTGGCAATAGCCCCTGAACTAAGCTCCACCAGGGCCTGCAATGAATTTGCCAGCTTCTTTATTGAAAAGATCTTGAAAATCAGAAGATTGATTGGCACATTAGTTTCAACCCCAATACCGATGTTAAGCCCAATTAGCACTTATGCAGAGAAAATGACTCCCTTTCAAACAATAAATCAATCAAGCCTCGATAAAATTATTGAGAATCTAAGCTCTGCCACCTGCTGCTTGGATATATTATTATATAGTATTATTTCTTAAAAAGGTCCTCCCAGCCATCAGGGAGGATCTGATCCAAATAGTTAACGCATCCCTTCTATCAGGTGTCTTTCCCAAAGCCTTAAAAATAGCAGTTATCAAACCAATATTAAAGAAAATGAACCTAGACAGCACATTAATGCAAAACTACAGACCAATCTCTAATCTTCCATTTATCGGTAAAATTATTGAAAAAGCTGTTTTCCAGCAGTTAAACAGCTTTCTCACAATGAACAACCGCTTTGATATTTATCAGTCTGGTTTTCGTAGGCACCACAGCACCGAGACAGCCCTTGTCAAAGTGTTTAATGACATCCGTATAAATACTGTCCGTGGGAAATCCACAGTATTGGTACTACTGGACCTTAGCGTGGCGTTTGACACCGTTGATCATGATATATTACTGGAACGTCTAGAGAGCTGGGCCAGACTTTCTGGTACAGCACTTGACTGGTTCAAGTCCTACCTTAAGAACAGGAACTTCTATGTGTCAATTAGCCAATTTTCATCACAAAATATAGAAATCACATGCGGGGTCCCCCAGGGTTCCATCCTAGGGCCCCTCTTATTTAGCATTTACATGCTCCCGTTAAGCCAGATTATAACCACCAATAATATTAACTACCACAATTATGCAGACGATACTCAACTTTATATCTCAATGTCACTAGGTGATATTGAACCTATCCAAACTCTTAATAAATGCATTGAGCAAATTAACAACTGGATGTCTCATAATTTCCTTCAACTGAACAATAACAAAACTGAAGTACTTATCTTTGGACCCAAAAAAGATTGATTAAATATCAGTAATCAGCTCAAACTGGTCCAACTAGAAACTACCAATCAGGCCAGAAATTTAGGTGTAATAATGGACTCAGACCTGAACCTCCAGGGCCACATAAAAGTTATAACAAAGTCAGCCTTCTATCACCTGAGGAACATTTCTAGGATTAAAGGACTGATGACACAAGGAGATCTAGAAAAACTCATCCATGCATTTATCTCTAGCCGGCTTGATTACTGTAACAGTATCTTCACAAGTTTACCCAAAAGATCAATTAGACAACTGCAGCTGATTCAGAACGCTGCTGCTCGTGTTCTCACTAGAACCAAGAAAATAGAGCACATTACTCCAGTTCTAAAGTCATTACACTGGCTCCCTGTAGCTCAGAGAATTGACTTTAAAGTGCTTTTATTAGTTTATAAATCTTTGAATGGGTTAGCACCAGAGTACATTAGGGATCTGCTATCATGGTACAAACCATCTAGATCAGTCAGGTCCTCCAGTTCTCGTTTATTGACCGTCCCTTGAACCAGAACTAAACATGGAGAAGCAGCTTTTAGTTTCTATGCTCCTCACATCTGGAACACACTATCGGGAGAATTTAAAGCTGCAGAGACACTGAACTCTTTTAAGTCTAAAATTAAAACTTACTTATTTAGACTTGCTTATGAGTAACTGATCCTATTATGGCTCTCTACTTCTTTGTTTAAATTTTTTCATATAAATTATTGTCTTGATTATTGTTTTATTGTAAATGCTTTCTTGTAAATGTTTTCTTGTATTTTACTTTTATAGTGTTTTGTGTTTTATTTTAATCATGTAAAGCACCTTGAATTGCCTTGTGCTGATAGTGTGCTATACAAATAAAATTGCCTTGCCTTGCCTAAAAAGAGGTGAAAAAGCTGAAAATTGTACTGAAAAGAGGTGAATCAGCAGAATTTTTTTTTGCTGAAAAGAGATTAAGAAGCAGAACTTTGTGCTGAAAACAGGTGAATTAGCAGAATTTCTGCAAAAAAAAAAAAGAGGTAAAGAAGCTAAAGTTTGTGCTGAAAACAGCTGAAGAAGCTGGAATTTGTGCTGAAAAGTAGTGGAAAAAGTGAACATTCTGCTAAAAAGGGGTGAAAAAGCTGAAATTTGTGTTGAAAAGAGTTTAAACAGTTGAACTGTTAACTGATTTTTTTTTTTTTTGTCATAAGCGGGATTCGAACTCCTGCTCTGAGAACAGCTGCTCATCTCACTGAGCTAAAACATGGCTCAGCCTGGCAAGCAAAACTGGTGATCACACTGATAATGTGGTCCCATTAAGCAAAATTGGCCCAAAAATTGAATAAAAAGCTTAATATCTCAAAAAGTATAAACGTTATTAGCATGGAAAGATATAGCTGGCATTAGCAGAAGGAGCAGAACAGTATAAAGTTTAAATCGGTTGAAAACTGAGGGAGTAGTTAACCAGCAAAGGTCTGAGCAACTAGAATAAGGTAGAATAAAGTTTAAAGAGAAACAGGATCTCACACAATTAAATGTTTCATACTCACTACATTATACAACCAAACAGAGGGAGTACAGCAGATAGTGGAGTGTGTTTTTATGCATAAAATATCTTCCCACACATTCATCCAGTGACTTGGATGATGGTTAGCGCCCACTTTGCCCACAGTAGTGTAAATATATCCTGCCGCAGCATGGGTGTCTCCGTGGTTTGATAGAAATGGACATTGCTGTCCTCTTGAATCAGAAGATTTCATGGGCAGCTGTCAAAAGTCATGCTCTTAACCCTGAGCTCGATTGGCTAGGACACACATGCAAACGGATACATCCGTGAGCAACACTCTGTGCACCTACGTTCCACATCGACTTGAACAGATGTTCAACTTGTGTGCCAGCGTGATCCAACGTGTGTGTTTATTTTTGTGTCTTTTTAGATCAGTTTTCCCCATTCATCCATCGTTCAGAGTGCTGGCCCTAGCAGAACCCCCTGTCGTGGGGAGTGCAGGCAGCAACAGCAGAGCTCAGCAGTGGTTGGGCCCCGAGGTACTCACTATGTTCCTTTACCACAATGTCATGCCGCTGGCCAAAGAAGAGGAGATGGGCCTCATACAGGGACTGGTGAGACATGCAAATACTGAGACCTACTAAAAATCTTGGATGGGTTTCAATCTCAGTGACCTTGACCTTGGTCAAAGGTCAGTGGTCAAGTTTTGTTAAAATCCTTTGAATTTGATAACTGGAAAACAAGGCGACGTAGGATTTTGAAATTGATCCCATACATGTGTCTCTAGGAGGCTGAGGGGTAGCACTGGTGTTTGCCAGTATTTTTCTAACTGGAAGACAACGCCTCTGTTTCCACTCTCATCATAAGTCCTTCTTGGCTTCTTTTTCTTCTTTTGTTTTTAGGCTCCTAATGTACCGATGGAAGGAGCAGAGCAGCTACTGCACCTCGCACACAGTCTCCGCAAGACAAATGACCCCACAGTAAGTGTGTGTGCTTTACATATGGCAGCAGTTCCCAAATGGTGGGCGGGACATGAACATTATTACTGCATTATTATAACAGAATTTTGGGTTTACTTCACCAGACCTAGCATGTGACAAACTACAGATACAGGTAAATGGTAGTGGAGTTTTGAGAAACCTCCCAAAATACAGGTGTTGTTCTCGTTCCAGGTGGTGTAAATGGATGTCAGAAGTGTACAGTCCAACAATCACGTGTCAGATTGCAGATATTTTTTCGTGCAGATATAAAGGTAGAGATGTTTGGAGGCTACTCATGTATGGTGTCTGTTGCTAGGCACAGTCTCTGGCCTCGTCTCTCTCCACTAGACAGCTGCTAAGGATCTGTCGCCGTCTCTCTCAGCACCCTGAGGAGAGCATCACTCACGCAGTTAATAAGGCTTGTCTCTCCAGGTACACACTTTCTCTCTCTCTCTCTCTTTCTCTCTCTCTCTCACACACCCACACACACACACACACAAGCTGTCCAGGGTAGACCCCACATCTCACTCTGTGATGGCTGGGTTAGGTTTCAGCAATATGGATAGACAGAAATTAATGTTAATATTTGATTTGTGTGTCATAAAAACAAGGCAACTGTGTGGGTTTTTATTTTGTGCGTGTGTGTGTTTTAGATTCCTGCCCAGCCTGGCCCGTTCCTCTCTTCAAAAAAACCTCATGAACTGCTCCATACAGGATGCAACAGACCCCGCTGATCGCTCTCTTGATTATCCCTGTGAGTTCCAGTCACTTAGATCAATTAGATTTAAAATGGTATATTATGCGAAATTGTGTGTTATGTGTTGTTGACATAACACAGGCTCATCCCTTTAGTTAGGTGTCTTTTTTGTTCTTGAATGATTCATAGAGGACCGTTAAGATTGTGACTCAAGACTTCTGCACAGCACTGTATACCAGCAGAAGCACAAATCAGTTCGCTTCATTTACATACAGCAATAAAGTCTTTATTGTACCAATATTACGGAACATAGGTTAATAACTGAATATAGAACTGTAACCCCCCTCCAAAGGCAACCTCAATCGCTTATTCTACAGAAATGGAACAATGCACGATAAATGACAAATAACTTGTAAAGCTGGTAACTGGAAAGTTTTGTCTCTTAGCATTCATTCTGAACTTGTGATCTGTTTCCTTGTAAAGAATAAATGTCGACTTCTACTGTGTAGACATACTGGTAGCGCAGGCACATGTATTATTTAAAAGATGGAAAGCAGGATTCAGCTGGCCTCAAAGAAAACAAACAGCTCAACCCAAAATAATCTCGTCTTCTGACTCACAAGCACCTCTCAGCATTGTCAAAAATCAGGTTTGACTCTCTCATTTGACTCATGCATGCAATTATTCTGGTTATAGGTAAAATGGATGTTTTCCAAAGCACTAATAATTTGAACAGTGGATCACTTGAGTGTGTGATTAGTGTTCTATTGTGAGTTGGCATGTGAGAGCTAGGAGCACCACTCATGTAAACCAGTGAGTGGGATTATTATCACTAAAAAGCTGGTGACAAAATGCTCAGTGACAAAGCAGCTAATGATGCTATTGGTAGGTAAGATCAAAACATAAAATAAAAGGATGCTGTGGAACTCCATGGATTATTTTTCTTTGTCTTACATGTCACAATCCAGGATATTTACTACTGGGTTACTAATATTGGTACATGATTCTTGATGCTCATTTGATGCCAAAACAAAATGATTCTTCCATGTTTTTAACCTCCTTTGTCAAAAAAGTCGTTTGAATCCACTAACTTGGTGGTGGCATGTTGTTTACTTAAAATGTTGGCACAATGCTTTGTTAGCAGGAAATGTTGGGTTGGTTCCTTAGTAGCTTGCTAATGTCACTATGAGGTATGACATTCATTAGATTATGCTCAGTTAAGCATTTCTATATTAGCTACTGCAAATATTGTAACTGATGGGGCAAAGCTGATTTTAACCTGGCACAGCCAGCTGTCTCATACAAAGCGCCAATGTGTATTTCAGGATAACATAAGAAGGATAATTCTGTGGATGTTGTTGAATGTTGAATTGAAACTCATCCACCTGGAATTCTTAATGAAACTGTAATTCCATGCTTTTAGCTGCTTCATGAAATTTGAGGTATTTTCTCCTTTGCTTTGAAATTAGCAACATTAGCATTGTTTGTGTATAGCCCTGTTGCCTTTCTTAAAGCATGGGCAGAGATTTTGCAGTAGCAGCATTAGTTACCATCTTCTGCCTGCAGTTTCCCCCGTGCTTTTGGGTGTATTGCTCCTTCTTCAGCATTTAAGGACACTAGTATGCTGTCCCTGTCAGTTCTGAGAGAACTGCAGCTTCAATACACGTGCTGCCTGCAGTACAGGCAAGGTACCTAAACAAAAACAAAAAAGCAATAGAAATGTAACGTTTCCGAATTTTTGCCAACTACACTGATACATCTTCTAGACATGAATGACAGTATCAGATTTCTGATATGCATTATTCATCCATATTATGTTATGAATGTTGATAGTTCTTCTTTTCCACTGGAAGAATATTTCCTGTTAGCTTTGATAGTCGTGCATCAGCACAATCTGACATCACACCAACTTTGTATTCAGCAGCAGCAGGTTAAAGTGTCCAATGTTATATTTTCATCAAAGACTGTACTTAAAAGATAGACCTAGCCACCATGGCGTCATAGGTTTCTGGAGCGTTAGACTTGGATTTTATTTTATTTTTGAGCCAGAAGTGAGAATATTTGTACAAGATGGTGAAGTCCTAAGGTGTCCGCTAATAATAATAGCATTTTACTCACCAAAGATAAAGCACAAACTTGGCTGTACCACACAGCACGCCCGATTATTATTTAGACAATTCAATTAAACAGCTCCAGAAGGCACCAGTACTGCAAGCACTCTCTCTTTTTTGACAACAGCATAATAAAACTGTAAATTCTCTTTTTTGTGTCCCACCCCAATATTTTTAGTGGCTCCCATATGGCCACCCCAATAATTAAAAAATTCTGGAGGCACCTCTGTCTCACATGCGTTTCTCTCATGTCCAGAAAGGTTTGGGCATGGGCTGCATGTGAGAAAATGCAGTTTTATTGCAGTTTGTACGGTCAAATCACTGCATCTCAAAGTCTGAGTTGGGGTAAAAGGAACTATTCCCAGCATTAGTCAGTCTAAATGAAGAAGCCCATGTTTATGGCCCACATTGCTGTATTTCTACAGGTATGGTAAAGGACGGTGTGTTGACCATTGGGAGTGTCTCCGCTCCCATCTACAATGCTGACCAGAAAATGAAGGTTCCTGACGTGCTCTTCTATGATAATCCCCAGGTAAGCTGTGAGAGGGCTGGAAAAGACTTTTTTCAGTCTCAGCACATGACCCAGATTTGATCACATAAGTGCTAAGGCAGATTACAACCAGTAAAGCGTAATCTGAATTTCAATTGCTCTTTTTTTTTTCTCCCTCAAACTGAGAAAGCTTAGCTCTGCAGATTCACCACCACCCAGTTCAGGCAATCATACACCAATGAAAACACAGCTCTGTCCCTTGTTGTCATCGTTATCATACTTGCCTTTGTCAGATTAAAGTTTTCATTGTGTAAGGATTTTGCTTTTAGTTCCGGTATTAGCTGATATTACCTCTGGCCATGCTCTTTCTCATCTGTGTTGGACCCTTATCAGATAGTTTTAGAGATGCTAATCTGGCCTGGCAGTAACATCAGCCCCAATACACTGTTAGCGACCTCTGATTGGTTGGTATTGGGGGGTTTTATGGTATAATAAAATTCTTAACTGTCTGTGTCGTCGTGTGTACGCCAGGCATGATTACTGCTGAATGTTTGGTGTGATAGACATTGAGTTTTGGTGTTTAAATAGGATTAAAAAAATTTAAAAAAGCTTCCTCCTGATGGACTTTGTGTTTTTCAGTTTTTAAAATGTTCAGTTGCCAAAAATACAAAAGTCACATCGGCTTCAGGGTACATGCTGTGGGGGTGAAAATGGGCAGAACTCCAAGTGCTTATCTTTCTTTTCAGATTCTTCACAGTCCTACTTCTGTTGCTCTGTGCTGATTGATGCTGAGTGGTAACAAATATCACAACTCAAGCAGCTGAATCTGAATCAAATCTTTAAATGCAGCAAGTTCCATAAATTTTGCCTTTGGTATCCCGTTCACAGATCGCTTTCCTCAGCGGATAAATCAATAGGTTTTTGTTTGGTTTAATGCTAGTGTCTTGTGCCTAATCCTTGCCTTATTGGTGACATTACTTGCAGTATATCCAAAAAACAACCAGCCATGGTAATGATACTGTGACATCCTCTGGCAACACTGATGATTTATCTCTTTCTTCATGTCCCCATTTTGCGCTTTTTCCTCTGCCTGCCCGTGTTTTGGTCCGAAATAAAAAAGGTGGAAGAGGTTGAGATAGGATGGAAGCAACGAGGATGACCTACTTTATGAATGACCTGTTTTCTGAGCAAACTTTGTTGTTTTTAATACATTTTAAGCTGATTTATTCTCAACTGTAAGCAGTATTGCTCTTTGCAACATCCATCTGGGTTAAATTACAATCTGAGCTACTTGTTCAGCTGAATATGTGTTTGCTTAAATATCTCTGCAGCACATGATGGTGATGGAGGACATGCTGAAAGACTTTCTGTTAGGAGAGCACCTCCTCTTAGTGGGAAACCAGGTGAGTGATGTTTGAAAGCGTATTAATTTCACCATATTGTAATTTCCTCTGCCCACGGAAAAGAACCCTGGGCAACCTTTGGTCCATTTATGGTCAGGATTACAAACCCACTTTTTGTCATGTAAAATAAACAGAGGTCAGATCTGTGTTTGCAGACCATGGTTTTGTCTCATTTCTGCAGTAGTGGATTTTAGTGAAGTAGGCCACCCATGTCAGCTCTGTTCGAGCATGGAGGGAAGAGTTACGAAATAGACTCCCTGCGTCCTCATGTCACCCTCCAACCCTGCGCAGTCACAGTTCACATAAGGCATAAGTAACATAAGGACACATGCAGCAACTCCTTGGGGGACACTCTGTGCCCCCAGCGTTGTCCAACTGGGCAGGGTTAAAGGGAGGATAGATGAGGATGGATGACTGGACATGGTGTGCTGTGAGCCCAGAGGAGTGTTTCTGTGTTTGTGTTTATTTGTGCGCTTGCATATGAGAGGGACTGAGTGGCAGAAGGCATTTGCAAATCTGAGTGTGTGACCATGCACGGTCCACGCTGAGGCATTACGAGCTGTCAGAGCGACTTACTGGACATCTGACAGACTGGCCGAGAGATCCGACAGGCTCTGTGGGATGCCGGTGGGAGTCCCGAAGAACAGCCCCTGTCACAGCAAAGCACCATCAAAATTAGAGGGATGCAGTTGGGTCTTCCTCTCAGTCCTGCCTCTTTGAAAGTTGAAATGGATGCTTCTTTCTATCTTTGTGGTCTAACTACAAACACAGTCCACATATAAAGACTGATGATGATGTCCCTCCACAGGGTGTTGGCAAAAATAAAATTGTGGACCGGTTCCTGCACCTTCTCAACAGGCCCAGAGAATATCTACAGCTCCACAGGTGAGGAGAATCACCATAGCATCATTTTTCTGTTGCTGTCCTAGCCTTTTTGAAACCAAACTTCATGAGCCAACTAAGAAGTCTCACTGAGAAATAAAGGTACTCTGCACCCCCAGCCACAGCGTAGCTCCTCCACTAAGCATACCCTACGGTGTTTTTCTTTTTGACTCTAATTGAAATCATGATTTACTAATGATTTATGTTGCCAGTGATAAGATCTAAAACCAGTTACTGAGACCATAAACTCATCAGTTTGATTAGATCAGAGAGCCTAAATTTTGTTTTCCCATGGATTTCAGCACAAGTAGCCTTATTTTTGGAAGCAGAGAAGTCATTCTGGAGACTTTTAGTTCCAGAAGCTAAGTTAAAGTTTTATAAGGTTCATGTTTAGAGTAGTGGTTCCCAACCAACAACTTTCTGCTTCAGAGGGTACTGCTGCAGTAACAAGGAGCTATGTGGAAAGATTATGTTATGTAATCTGAAATTCATTTTTTTAACTGAATCAAGAAACCGAGTTGACCAGCAGAACAGTTAAGAGACACTTATCTCTTATCATTCACATTTAGTCATTAATCTCTGACTCTCTTCCATAGTGTGTCTTTTCACCTGGCCCCCTCCCTTCACCCCCAACTGGTCAAAAAAGATGGCTGCCCCCTCCCTCAGCCTGATTCTTCCTGGTTTCTTCATGTTAAAAGGGAGTTTTTCCTTCCCACTGTTGCCAAAAGCTTGTTCATAGGGTGACGTTGGATTGTTGGATTTTCTCTGTTATTGTAGGTTACTTGAAAATTGTAAACACATATGCAATGGCAAAGAAATGAGTTGAAATGGCCAGCCAACACAGTGGCAGTCTCCAGTTTAAAATTAGTACATTATATAGCTCCAAGTTGCGCCAATTTCCTCAAAGTGCTTTATAGTGTAATGGTAAAGATTCTACGATAATTGAGAGAAAACTCCAACAATCAGATGGACCCATCCAATGAGCAAGCACTCGGGGACAGGGGGGAGGAAAAGCTCCCTTTTTAACAGGAAGAAACTACCAACAGAACCAGGCTCAGGGAGGGGCAGGGATCTGCCTGGCTGGTTGTGGGTGAAGGAAGACAGACAAACATGAGAGGTGTGAATGAAGAGCTTCTTTATTACAACACAGTTGTTGGAATAAATCAGATGGACAAAGAAGACTTCCCTGCTCAGTGTGTCTGATGCCACTTTTAATTTGATGTTTTAATGTTTTTTAAAGATATGTCACTAAACTTTCCTGTTCCACCAAAAGCTGTAAGGAAAAAGCCAGTATTTTTCTTACTACCTTGGCAGCCTTGACCTTCTCATATAAGAGCATTAAAATTAATTTTTTTTCCTCAGTAAATTAGGCCTTTCTTTCCCAGAACGAAGACTTTACATGGACAAACTAAAGAAAAGCCTTTTCAGTCTTTGTTAATCCGGGTCCCCTGGTTCTATAAATACTCACATGGTGACACCATAAGAATTTTAGGTCAGGTTCTTGCATTAATAGATTGATGGGTTGCTGTTGACTGTAGCTCAGATCATGGAGCCAAGAGATGGGCCTCATTTTGATCTCGGCACTTATAAGAAATCAATGACTCTGATGGAAGCTGAGCAATTTACTGGAGAAAAGTTTAATTTTGACGCCGGTCAATTCTAGATCAATAACATATTCAATATCATTCTTAAGGCCAGATTTTTCTACTGCCTGTGCGTGTGTAGTTGTTTAAAGTCATGTGAAAGTCAAAGTGGAGCTGAGCATGGATGTGGCCTGGTTTGCTACTGTAGCAGCAGCTAATATTAGACCAGGGCAGAGGCAGAAATATCTGCCTGTGGCTATTGGGAGCCTGTGTGACTGAAGGCCTACAGAGATGTGGCTCAGAAAAAGCAAGACACATGCAGCCGGGCCAGGAAGGAAACTAGGACAGCTCCTGGGTCAGATATTGTGAGATATCGAAGAGCAAGCGAGAGGAGATGTTCAGAGGAAGAGAAAATTTTGGGCGACCCCAGGGAGTTATAGTTGTCGGGGAAATGTTCAGTGTTATGATTGTGTGGCTGGCCTGTGGAAAACAAGTACAGTGTCACTGACACCTTTTTTTTTTTTAGCTACACTGCATCTACACTTATCAAATGATAGTAACAAATGTTCAAGTAAAAAAAGCACTACGAGAAACATGTGCAAGATCTGATCACCAGAGTTACCCTTTCAGTTCAACAAGACTAAGTTTAGCCATTTCAGTTAGGAGTTACTTTGAACTTGTGTAGAAGAATTAGTAACCAGAACCTGTTTTGCCCTTTTTGTTCTTAATACAAAGCATTTCTGAGTGTAACTTAAGCTTATGGGGCAAGCAGGTGAGCACATGCAACCAGGCTGAAATGAGGCACCATGGGTTCATATGCGACCCGAGTCCCCTTGCTTTCCTCTCCACTCTCCATTCCACTATCTAATGAAGGAAAAGTCCCCAAAAAACTCCTTAAGAAATAGAAAGCATTTCTAAGGGTGCACTTTTTTTTCTAGCACTATATAATTAAAAGAAAAAGTACAATTTGTTTGTCTAATAAAGATGTGCTGTGCTTCTCCCCTGCTGTGCATGTATGTGTAGCTAAAGTCCTTCTAATGCCAGTCTTGCTACTCAGCAGCCATCTTTGAAACATGCCTGGGCAGTTATCTTGAAACGCTAAATGAATGAGGAGAGAGGGTAAACATTCATTTGGATGCTAACAAGGGTATAAACGGCGCATTAGAGAGTCCAAAGTCAAGGCAGATTGTCGACTGGTGTGCATTGTGGCTTGTTGCACCAAAGCACTGAACAGGTGTAGAAGTAATTCACATTACAGCAAGGCTTAAAAAGTTTTTTTTAAGTACCTTTACCCACATTTTTACTACCATAATTAGTGTTGTGCTTACGGGTTAGAGCAACAACATGACAGCAGATATGTTTCCCATTACCTAGCCGTCTTTACTGTCCACATGGATTTCTGCTCGGAATTCTTTGAGCCTGTTTCCTCTTATGTAATGGCTCTGTTGTAACCATCTTCTTTTTTCGTTATATTTTTTTGCCTCTGCAGGGATACAACAGTCCAGACTCTGACCTTACAGCCCTCGGTGCGAGATGGCATCATTACATATGAGGACTCCCCTCTGGTCAGTTAGTTTTTTTTCCCCCCATGTTCACAGATGCCACAGATGTATATTGTGGTAGACATGATCATCACCACAAATCAAGTTGTGTTGGAATCGTTTTATTCTGTATGGTTTTATTTGTTTTTGCCACATAGAAAGCATGTTCTTATTTACCTCAGAGTTCTGGATGTTTTGTAAGGTACAAGTACATTTGAAATGTAACTCAGTCAGTTTAATTCTTAGTGTGAACTATTAGAAGTGTTCTAAAAGCCATCTTTTGTGATGAAGAAAGCCTGTGCAGAGATTTGAGAATTGGACTAATGTGCTCAACTGTTTTTGTGTAATTACAGGAATCTAAATGAGCTGTAGCTGTCTGATGGAGTTTTAGTAAGACCCATAAAGACACTGTTACAATAGTCCACTAAAAAGAAATCTGTGCACAGATTTACTTATTTTTGTATCAGTTTTAGACAGACATCCTGCGGATTGTGAATGTGTAGGCCAGTTTGATATATGTATTCACCACGTGAACTCTTTCTATCTGGGACAGCATCTTCATCATCAGCTTTTTCACAACTGTAACAACAGACATCCATACATTTTTGCTATAGTTTTAAGATTAAGGTTAATAGGCTGATTTTTTTTAATTGTCTTTATATGACTATCGATATTTAGGTCAGTCAATAATTATTTCAAGATTTCTTGCCTGGTTTGAGAATTTAAGCAACATTCGTCTAGATAGGTTAGAGACTTTAATTCTTTTTTCTTTAGAGGTGAAAAAAAATATACCTCAGTCTTTTCTTTCAATTTCAGGAAGTTTGGGCACATCCACTCATTAATTTCAAGTGTAGGGCTCAGTAGTCCTGAGGTGACACTGATGTGTGCGGTGTGAATAAGAATGAAATGTAATATGAATGTAACATCTGAGATAGAGAAAGGGTGTATATGTAAGTATGAAAGGTCCAAGGATGGAGCTTTGAGGACTCCACATCAAAATCTATTTATATGTGTATACACATGTAAATATATAATATTATGTATAACAGTATGTGAATGCTCAGGGACTGTCATTGGATTCCACTTATGATTACCAGTGATTTGTCTTATTTTCTGGACTTTTTAGTGAAAGATACAAAAGCATCAATAGTGTATTGCATTTCTGGGTGCAGTGGCACAGAGTTGTGTGTGAACATTATTTGCTTTTTTTTAATCTCAGAGAAAGATATCCATCTTGGCCATTTTAGATCAAGATTTTAAAAAAGGATTATTTTGCTTGACAATGGCAGCCCTCTTAATGGTTTACTCCATGAAATACATGAAAATAAAAATACACAATAGTAGCTTTGTTGTTCTAATCGCCAGCAGAGAAGAAACTGTGGTATTTGTGTCTCCCATATGCCTAAGAACTTTCTCAACTTATGTGTCGAATAAGCAGCTTTCATAGGAGCATATCTGATGACTTCTCAGAACACAGTGTCCAGAGCTTTTAGTACATTGTGATGCACACCTACACAATCCCAAAATTAGGACTACTTAGTCAAATAAAATAAGTGGAAAAAACCTGTGAGGGTGGATTGTGAATGTGTAGGCCAGTTTGATATATGTATTCACCACATGAACTCTTTCTATCTGGGACAGCATCTTCATCATCAGCTTTTTCCCAACTGTAACAGCAGTTGTGCTTTTTTGTTAGTCAAATGGCATGTGTGTGTATGTTTGTGTGTGTTGTCTGTGTTCAGGTAAAGGCAGTGAAGTTTGGCCATGTGTTAGTGATAGATGAGGCCGACAAAGCTCCTACAAACGTCACCTGCATTCTCAAAACCCTGGTGGAGAGCGGAGAGATGATCCTGGCTGATGGACGCAGAATCATCTCAGGTGCACTCATACGCACATTCATGCATGCACACACCTTGACAGCAGACATGTCCCAGATACAGAACGACAACTGTTTTTACGACGAATTAAGGACTGCATGTACTGCAAGGCAAACACGAGTGGAACATCAGATGCAGGCCACTGAAGGAAGCTTAGGATAAAAGCCTTTATGGACAGGTACCAACAGATTTTGGATCACGCTGCTCTGTAAACATTTAGTTTTTCCACATATTCCCATGTAATCACATGGGCTGCTGACAGCTACTCCATTCCTGAGAGGCTCATCCTCCTAGTGGAATGTAAACGCAATCTTGAGACTTCATAAACACGACCTTCAGGCTGTCAGCGTAGTAGAGGTGTGTGTGAAAATCTGTGACACAAATTAAAACACAGAGTAAAAAAGGAGATTCATACAGAAACAGACTGAGATGAAACTGTGCTTGTTTTGGTCATGTGTAGACAACAACTGTCTGTTCCACAGGTCCACGTGAAGCCGAGGGGAGGCCTGACACCATAATTATGCACCCAGACTTCAGGATGATCGTCCTCGCTAACAGACCTGGTTTTCCTTTTCTGGGCAATGACTTCTTTGGAGCTCTAGGTACCCAAAAACACACGCACAACTGAAACCGAGGCTTTTCCTACTACATTAATACCCCAACACATTAAAAATAGATAAACACTTAACCTTTTTTTTTGCCCTGGGTATCGAATATTGTATATGGAGAGAAACACATTAAATTCTGTCTTGTATTTTGTACCAGGCGATATTTTTAGCTGCCATGCTGTGGACAACCCGAAGCCCAAAGCGGAGCTGGCTATGCTAAAACAGTATGGCCCCGATGTTCCCGATGCTACGTTGCAAAAGCTCGTGGCAGCCTTTGGAGAGCTCAGGTCCTTGGCCGACCAGGGTACCATCAACTACCCCTATTCTACTAGAGAAGTGGTCAACATTGTCAGACACCTCCAGGTAGGAAGACACACTGAAATACGGTACATACTGACTACCTTTTATTAATAATTCATAACATTTATGCGACCTGAATCCTGAACTGCTAGTGCTTTAATAATGTTAGAGAGTCTCCTCAAAATATAGCTGTCTCCAAGAGGAGAGAGGGTGTCTGTGCTTTGGTCCACTTTCAGAAGCTTACAGCTTAAACATACAGCTAACTGTCAGTTAAAGGGATCAACGGTATCTCCATGTTTTTATCCTCCAGTAAAGTGGCGTTACTTGAGTGAGAGTTCAAAAAAATCGAATCTATGTTTTAGCTCTGTTCCTTTAAGCCAGGTTTCTTCTGATTGGCTATCAATGATAAAAAAAAAAAGAGGTTTGAGTAACAGGTGGGTGGGGCTTCCGCGCCCCCTCTATGCCTGAGATGACCATATTAAATATGCCCCCTCTCTACTAGGAATGTCACAATACAGGAAATGTAGTAGTCTGTACCTTTACCAATATAATTAAGATATTGCATGTACTTAAACCTGAACTTTGTTTTGAAGAAAAAAACATCTAAACAAGAAGGATAATACTTTGGATGTTCTTACTATATGTAACAACATGTGTTACTAACTCAGTTAGTAACATATAGTAACTATATGTTACTAACTGAAATTTTGTCAACTTGAATTCTTTGAACAGATGGTTTTAGGTCTGTCACTATACTGCAAGTATTTCCTACCTGGGTCTGAGAAGCATGATAGGATTGTTTGCATATTGCCCTTGGTCATCTGCTTCAAATGAAAAGTGCTTCCATACCAAACTCTTATCTTTCTTATAACCATGTCAGAGCAGAGCTGTGACAACAGCTGGACTAGTCACCATCTTCCACTGCAGTTATTGCTGTTCCTTGCACAGTTTTTCTTGAACTTGTGGGTGTCCTTCTTTTCATTCATCAGCATGACTAGAACATTGAGAAGACTATGCTGCCCCAGCTGGTACATGTACTATCTACTGTACCTGTAGTACTAAAACAAAAAAAAGTATTATTATAGAATTTTGGTATCTAGAAATAGCAGTATTGATGTTCGTGGCATCCCCTCTGTTACATCAGACAGAGCTACAGAAGTGTGAAACAAAGCATTTAGAGCAGTCTGACGTGTGAACCTTTGACTCATGTGGATTACTTGTACATAGCTTTTTTTTTTTTTTTTTTAATTTAGAATTTCCCAGAAACAAAGAAAATACAGTTTTTAAATAAGAAACGTAATATAAAACAACCTATAAGAACACAAATAAACATCATCTAGTTAAAAAAAAAAAAAAAAAAAAAAAAAATATATATATATATATATACTTGTACATAGCTTAAACACATTACTTCAAACCTTGACCATGTTTTTATAAGAGCATGCACCACTGGAGCGTTATATACAACCTTGGATCTAAAATGGTTTGTATACTGTGTAAAATGAAATTAAAAATAGAAATCATCATTTTATTCAGAAAATATATCAAATTTTTAAATTAAGACATTTTACTATTTAATGAAAACAAATGAGGGCATTTTGAATTTGATAACAGCAACACGTCTTTTAAAAGTTATGATTAGGGCAATGCTGGAAAGGTAAGTGGTGCTATTGTAGAAACAGACGGCTGGCGGAACATTGTGCAGCTAATTGGGTTCATTGGTTAGTAACATGTTAGGGTGTAAAAAGAGCGTCTCAGAGAGGCAGAGATTCTCAGAAGTGAAGATGGGTACCAGTGTGCAAAAAGCTAATATCTCATCATCCTCAGTACATAATGTCATCAGAAGAGTCAGAGAAACTGGGGAAATCTCTTTGCCCGAGGGACAAGGCTGAAAATCAATAATAAATGAACATGATCTCCAGGCCCTCAGGCAGCACTGCAGTGAAAACAGATGTGATTCTTGGGGTTCAGTAACACAGTTCACTGTGCCATCCACAAATACAGGTTAAAGCTCTATCGTGTGAACAAAATCCTGAAACACCACTGTTGTCTCTGGGCCAAAGCTTTTTTAAGTGAAAACTGTTCTGTGGTCAGAGAAATCAAAATTTGAAATTCTTTTTGGAAAACATGGACACTGCGTCCTCTGGACTAAAAAGTAGAATCTTATCATGGCTCATTTATTGGCAGCTTGGAAAGGTACCATCCATACTATAAGGTAAGTACAGGTTTTACCACAAGATCCAGGTGTCTTTTTCAGGAAAAGCCTTGCGTATTTCAGCTAGACAATGATAGAAAGCATACTCCATATATATTATAATGGCATGGCTTCATAATAGAAGAGTCAGAGGGCTTTCATCAAATGAAGCATCGTGACACAAAAATAGGACCAAGAAGAACCAGGACCGTTGAGCAGCTAGACTCTTATATGAGACAAGAATGGGATAGCGTTCCTCTCCCAAAAGTCCAAGAGCTCTCTTCTCAATTCCTAAACTTTTAAAGACTGATGTTAAAAGAAGAGGCGATGCTACACCGTGATAAAAATGGCCCAGTCACAACGGTTTTTGAGACCTGTAGCTGCCATCAAATTCAAAATGCTCTTATTTTTTTTCTTAAAATGATACTTTTTCTCAGTTTAAACATTCAATATATTTTCTGTATTCTCTTGTAAGTAAAATGTGGTTTAGGTAAGATATGCAAATCGCTGCATTTTTTAAATATACATTTTTCACAGTGTACCGAATCTTTTTGTAATTTGTGATGTGTATATCATAAAGACAAGCATAATGGCTCCGTCTTAAATTGCCCGATGCAGGACTGTGGTTTCCAACATTAAAATAATTAGTATCATATGTTACATTGGCTGTGCTCTTAAAAGGAATTTTCCAGTCCATTCCATAGGAGCTTAAAAGTCCCTCCACCCTCATTTGTCATGTCTTTCTTTCTCCGGCCACCGATTCCTCTCTTTAACCCTCTAATTTCCTAGTATTCAGAGCCCACAGATGTGCACCACAAACCGACTTAGGAGATAGGCGAGATGATCATCAATATGTCATCAAAGCGACATATTTGTATAGTATAAAATTGCTAGACTTTCTTCAATGAGTAGATGTTTTGTTTTACATTTAGAATGATATTTTACAAGGTTTTAGAAGTGATTGTCACCATATTTTCAAATCTTTTTTGTCCCTTTGATACCATAGTCTTTTGAGCAGCTACTCTGTTTTCCACCTTCAGACGAACAGTATGGAGCCACATTACAGAGCGCATGCTGTTTACATTAACAGTCTCCCACCATCAATAGCTATAAGCTGCTGTTTACCATCATCCTCTCAGCTCAATCATCTGGAAAAAGAAAAGCAAGTGAATGGCTGCATGCAGAGCTGTCACATTACCATGCCTCCTTGTGGTTACATTCTTCAGAAATGTACACGCTATAGAGCACAAAAAGGACAGACTCCAAAAGAAGAGAAGGAGAGGGGATTAAGCATTAAAGCTTGCACTATAGATCAACAGTTTAGTGTACAGAGACCAGCTCATATTTGAGTGACCTCCCAGTTCTTTCATCCATCACCACCATTATTGATGTCTGAATGACTGGGTGTGACAGGGAATCATTTCAATTTAGCTGTACTCTAAATAGCTCGTTTTATGCCTTCATTGCTATTTTAACCTTAATTTATACCATCGTGATCGATGCAGCCCAGTGCTCTATAGTCAGCTGTAACCTACTGGGAGAGACTGCTATTGACTGTGCAGCGATTCACTGGACTGTATAAGTACACTGTAATATGGAGGCTTAAAAGTGCAATTATGGTCCTAATAATGGCATGAAGATTACTCACATCAGAACTGAAGATGTATTGCAGTAAGGAGTTGAAAGGGCAGGGGATGCATTCGTATTTGCAGCTATTATGTTAATTTCCACCTTGCTGTCAAGCACTTCTATGCCTGGAAATATAGTCTGAAAAATTTCTGAAATATTCAATAACTGTCAAGTACTGAAAGCAGCTATCAAATTAGATTTGTAATGTCTGTCTTTACTTCTCCCCTCATTGCTTATTCATAATACTCTAATCAGACAAACATGGTATATTACACTTATTGTTCATATTTTTTACATTACCAAAAACAGATCTTAAAAATAAGTATGTTGGTAAAGCTGTTAAATATTCAGTGTGCACACAAACAGTTCCAAACCCCTGTGCTGGTTTGGTATTGTAAAAAAAAAAAAAGAAAGTCTGTCACCAAAATCTTCACTCCAACAATTTTTTAGGTTGTTGTCTGCTTATATAAAAGAAAGCATCAGAAATCTGCTGTTTTAAAAAAGACCATTTCTTCTTTCCTCTATTGTCTGTCATACTGTAAATATATTCTTCCAGTGGTGGATTCTCATATTAAACTGGCGTAAGTATCAAATATTGAAGTCAGCATGTATACAAGTAATCCAAGGACTGCTCTAAGCTGCCAGGAAACATCACTTGTACGTAGGTAGTATCATTCTCAAATGTGCCACCATGTTTGCTTTGTAATACAGAAAATGCTTTTAGGCATTAGAACTGGAGTCTGTAATTATCATCAAAGACGGAGCAAAGATGCTGTTGTCTGTCATTGTTCAGAGTTTAGAGATGACTAATCTTCGTTTCTTATGTCTTATCCCAAACTTTCCCTGCGTTGACCCCTGTTAAGGAGCTGAAAATCATATTAATTTTCCTTGTCTCTGTCCCCTTTTCCATAACTCCCACCTCCCACCTGTCATTATCATTGTTTCTCCCCCTCCTACTCTCTGTGTCCTTCCTTCCTCTTCCTTTTCTTTCCCTGGTGACCCTTCCTCTTTTACTTCCTCTTCTCTGGCCTTTCCTTCCTACTCTCCTTTACCTCCCGCTAGAAATTTCCCGATGAGGGTCTGGCCAACGTGGTGAGAAACGTCTTTGACTTTGACTCATATAACAAAGACATGCGGGAGGTTCTAATTGAAGCACTGCACAAGCACGGGATTCCCATTGGAGCCAAGCCCAGCTCTGTCAAGCTGGCTAAGGAGTAAGGCATCGGGAGCACAAGATGTTTGACAAGACACGCGCACACACACACACACACACACATTAGAGGCACATCAATTACGTGACACACACACAGACAGAATCAGATTGTTGCACAGTTAGAACTGGTCACAGAGCCTCACAGGGGGATAATAATAGCTGGATGGACCAAAATACATGACGAACACATAGTCAACGATGGAGCAGATCAAGATTTGGGGTTTGTCATACTATAAAAGGTGCTAGCTGATGTGTGGCGCTGCTCAGAATGATCGCAGAGTAGAGCCTTATCTCGGGTCTTTATCAGTTCCACAGAGGATCCGTTTTTCTTGTTAATCCAAACCTTTATCCCTCATAAAATTAGAAATCTGTCAGAAGCGGTTTTAAATAATGGAACCTAAACTTGTCATTACTTGATTTGTTCAGAGTTTATCTTAGCATGTCAGCTATTTTAAATATATCAAAAACTATCGATGCTTAACACACAGTGGAAATATAATCTAATATGATGCCCATTCAGATGTGAATAATCAACCCTGCTAGCTTCCTCAGTCTGGTAAAGTGATGGCAGACGTGCACAGTGTACAATATTTGCCGTGCATGCAAGATGCTCTTCTCCATTAGTGCATTCTTCACGGTGCTGCCCCTCCTACACAGGCCCCCGGCACACAAATCTGTCTTCTGGTTTGGAGCTGGCTCTGAACGCTGCAAATGAATCACAGAGAAATGTCTCTCTTATTACATATTACAAAGAGATATAGCGAAATACTTCACTAAATTAGTGCGATGCGAGTGGAAGGCACTCTGTAGTGAGCTGAGCAACTCAAAGATGCAGAAGACATGCAGTAGTAATCCTGGCCATGCAATCTTTTAATGCATAGATTTTTCAGCATAATTGTTCCCCCGGAGTTTGTCTTAATGCCAGTGGTTTTTGTTGTGTTGGTAGTTTTGTTGTTGCCTTTCAAAGAACCTTTCCAGAAACTTGCCAGCTGAAAATGGCTTGTGAGAGGTCAGCGGTTTCAGGGACTGTTCCACGTGAGTGTGTGACTGTCAGGCATCATTTTGTAATTTTAAAATGTTGTTGACTGTTGGCATTGAATTCCTGAAAGGCTTGAACTCGGTTGATGCTGCCTTGAACTGTATGAGTGGTTTCTATTAGACCTTTAGGCTTTCATGAAGTCTCCACAATGCTTCCTGAAGTGTTAAATAAACAAAGATCTATTCTTAAACCTATTTATAAGAAAAATCTATTCTGAAATCAACCACATTGCCTCACAATGTACAGCTTTGTCTTTTAAATAAAGGAAAATATTTGTTTCTTCTGTCTCCTGTGGTTTTATTTAAGTATCACATTTATAAATACACGTTCATATCTCATTAACAAGTAAATCCTGAAACAAACAGGGCAGAAACAAGTATTTTCCTGTTATGTCTGTACCGACATCAATCCAAGTCGTTAAATTACTCTTCTGTCATCACCCATCTTAAACACCTTATCAGACTAGTTTCTCTACCCACATCACAGCAAACATTTGTCCCTTAGATTTCAGATTTGGAAATGGAAAACAAAGAGTAATTTCTCTTTCTGCTTTTCCATTCATAGAAATGCTTATGATTAGAGAACTGTCCTCCAGAATTTTTTTTTTTTTGTGGTACTGATGCATTTTTCACTCCACCTGCAGCCAATAAGATCATGGCCCGAGGCCAGCTGTGATTCATGGGAAAACCAGTGGACATCTGGTCAGACACAAACACATAGACACTTGTTCTGAATATGTTGACTTTAGCCTTTCTTGAGACAATGGGATCACATTTCAAAGTCTTTGTTTTAAAAATCTAGCTTGTAACAGGATAAGGCTCACATCTGAAGTCAGTTTGCAGCAGCCACGTTGAGCCCTTAAGTAGGCTGAGTTCATCTTAATTGATGTGGGCAAGCAAAATCGTTTCCCATTTCCAAAATGAGAAATCACAACATCAGTACACACACCCAGAAAAAAACAAAAAACTTCCATGCATCTGTGCCAGTACTTTCTTATTATAAATTACATTTTGCAGGCCTTACAGTGGAGTTATCATGTGACCTTCAATTTTTAGGTTTCCCCTGCCGGAGGTCAAGATGACAGGATATTGGACCATAAACCAAGGTGGCAACACTCGACGCAAACTACTGTGTCCCACGGACACACGGCCCATAGATGTCAAGGTATACACATGAAGACAGATTATTACAGTGTGATGCCCCACACTTCTCGTGTATTGGACCAGTACTTAAAGTGAGTGTCTGTGGTTATCTTACATTCCTCCCAGCTACAAAAGACTGACAGCAGTGAGTTTTTAACGTAAGAAATGTATCAAGATGTTCATCCACAACCCAAATGGTTCCTCTGGTTACATTGCTTATCAAATGTACTCTTTTAACTCTTTCGCACTTAAGCTGCAAGCAGAACACTAGAGTGTTCCATGTTGTTGCAATAGTATGACTTGTTTTGATATATTGTGAGTACGTGCGCACTGCTATAAGTGTCTGACGTCTGTTTCCAGGGCCCAGTGTTTCTGCGTGTCCAGAAGTACCCCTGCAACAGGCAGGAAAGCAGGGCTTTGAGTTTCACTGAAGAGAAAGCCCACTGGCAGATTCCCATGAATGAAGTTAACATCATCTGTGACGTCACCACCAAAGATGGTATTATACAAGCAAACACAAACTTGCGCACGTTATTAAGCAGTCCCTCCTCGAGTCTGTGTTATCAGATGTTCTTTTCTTTGTGATGCTTTAGAGATTTCAGTGGGTGAAGCATCATGAAGTGAATAAGGTGCTATATACAGGAAGGAATAACAACAATAAAAAACATTTACCCTAGGCCTCAGTGTGTGTGTGGACAGTACAGGATGAAGCAAGGAAACTGTTTGAAGTATGTACTGGAAACAGTGTGCAGCTGTGTAAGGGAGAGGAAAAGCACAAGATATGCAGTGACAGTGATCATAAACTGGAAGAAGACAGGATACCATTAACATGACATAATGAAGAATGGATTCATGTATTTAAAAAGTAATTAGACCAATAGGAAAATCACTAACGACAGAACAACATTTAAAAAAAAAAACACCTGGAAATTTAACAAGGTAATTAAAAATTCCTAATTATAGAATTTTTAGTAAAATTAAAAACAAAAAGATATTAGAAGAGATTGGATTTTTAATACTGTTTTTTTCCCCTGAGTTATTGGTTCTTGAGTTATTAAGGATGGAGTTACTGTTACAACTTTTCAGTAATTTACAGTTTAAAGTAGTTGGAAACCTACCACGGACACACGGTTAGACTTTGCGCCATGTTTGTTCAGCTGTGGTGCTACTCTGCTACATGTGCTGCAGGCAGTGCTGAGAGGACGTAACTCTGCTTAACAAACTATGTGATGACACCATTTGTAAATCACCCCAGATGTCTTTTTCTGCACCATGCTCTATAAAAGAGACAATCACAAGTGTTACATTGATGCACAAGGGTGGCTGTTGCTCAGGAGGTAGAGCAGGCTATCTACTAATCGGAAAAGTGGTGGTTGGATTCCTGGCTGCTCCAGTCTGCATGCCAAATATCCTCGGGCAAGATACTAATCCCATTAGATACAAAAGAACTTAAACATAGAAGAAAAAAGTGCTGGAGTGAATGGGTGAATGAGGGATCTTATATTAGGTGCTTTGAGTGCTCTAGAAGAATAGAAAGGCGCTGTATAAGAATCAGTCCATACATACTGGACAACATATATCCTCATATCTTTGCAGTAAGTCCATACTGGCCGATGATATCAACTAACCAATATATAAGAAAACATAGAAGTTTATAGAAGCTTTATATCAGCTTTAGGTGGCCTAATCAGAAGCATACTGAAAAGCACCTGTCAGACTTCACATTGGAGGTAAAAAAGAAAAAAAAACAACCCTTTAAAGCAAGCCTCACACCATGCGAGCCATCTTAAAACACCTGTATGCACTCAGTTGGGTAGCTATTTTGAAACTTTATCTAAGTGTATTTAGATTTATTTCAGTAGTCATCAGGATTTACAAACTTTACATTTACAGAATTTCCTTAAAAATCCGATTTTAAACTTCAAAGGTTTGCTGAATTCACCCCCAAATAAGTTTTTGGTCCCCTGCAGAATTCTTTCATCAGTTCAATCCAGAATCACTTGAGTGCCATGTGTCCATTATAACATCGGTTGTGTCAGAAATCACCCCTACAGTGTATTTATTAATCCCTATATATGACCACCCCTAATTTCAGATTGTCACCATTTTGCATCGACACCGACAGCTGCAGAGTAACATTAGTCTATTTAATTAGCACCTTGCATTCTGGGAAATGTACTGCCTGTTGCAGTAGCTCAATTCAGAGAATGCATTCAATCTTTGTTTTGACAGATGTGCTGTATGTGGCCACCTGTAACCCAGTGTCCCTGTACTCCATGAAGGAGCGTGGGGAAACTATCGAGTGCATAGAGCTCTACGATGTCTTCCCCAGGACCATCAGTGGTGTCTGGCAGCCCTTTGTTACGGTTGCTCCACTTGGGAGTCCACTGGATGGACAGGTGGTGCTGCACGAGGAACAGGTTGGCAGACAAATATATACACATGTACACAAAGACATGTTTGCATGATTAGATTGCATTAGATCGAGTGAATGAAATTAATGTACCCAATGAGATTTTCATTGTTAATGTTACACATTTTCACCACAGCCCAATGGCCGTTTATCCAAACTGCTCTAAATGCCTGTTCAAAGGGAAGTGGGGTTTGGGGCTTGCTCTGTGCTGGCATTTCTCACACGCTCCCTAAAAGGCTTGTAGCTTGTAACACTTAACATACCTTTGGACAAGGTGACATTTTTCAGTTTTTGCCCACTTTGATCAGTTTGTACATTTTGCTATGTTATCATGATTTCAGTTTTCAACCATAGACTGTATACAACAGTATGCAAAAGTATTTTGATGACCATCATGAGGTTGAAGTCATTATGTCAAAGTGTCTGGCTTCGCTAGCAGGTTGATTCATATACAGTATGAGTGCATCACACAAATAGATGTGCTAGCACAAGGTACTCCATAAAAAGGAAACACTGGATCATCACAGTATAGCACAAAGTCAGTTAACCTTCAGGGATATCTCTCTGTCCAGTTAGGAACCATAAACCATTATGAATCTATTTCACCTGCTTTGGTGCAAATGAAGGTGACAGTGGCCACCACCTGGTGAAACTCCAGGTGGTGGCCACAGACCGTTCTTCTTTATTTATCAACAATACCTGGTATGGTGCCAGGCGCTTTTATAAATGTGGTCAGGAAACCTCGTGTCCTTGAAGTGATTGGTCTGTCTTAGACAGGTGGTAGTGGAGCCTCCGTGACTGGTCAAATATACGTTTGGGTGTTGCTAACTTTAACAGCATCAAACTTGACTGGCTTTTGCAATTGATATAAACGTCTGAGTTCCAGAAGATGATTTATTCATCAAAGCTGTACAGCACCCCCAGTGGTCAAAACCCACAACAGTGTGTCTTCAAGGTAGTGGAGGGGAGTTAAAACAAAAACAACAAAACCAAAAACACACACACACACACACATAAATGAAAAGAATCACCATTAAGTATGTTTTGTAGTTTTAGTGGTATAAAAAGGGTGCACTTGCATCTGTTGGTCTTCACTGAGGAACCCTAGTCTAACCATTTTTGTCTAACGTCCTTGTTTACAATCCAGTAACCGGACACTTACACAACACTGGTATTTAAACTTTTTTTTTTTTTATTTCTTGAGGACAACCACAGATTCCTCACAGATTTAAAATAGCTGTGCAGAAGTCCGCTTCTTAAAATGGTTGGAGGTTAGTGGTTGTTGAGTCGGTCGTTGAATCCCTCTTACCCCGTAAGACCCTGTCCTATGACAGCAGAGTGTCAGACAAGAACAATGTGTGTAGGCTGTTTCTCCGACCAGAACACTTCCACAGCTGGTGCATATTAGGCAAGAGGAGGACTTCTAAAAATACTGTGGCGATGGATCATGTTACGTCTGTCTAAAAATGAAGAGGTCCAGACAACATGAAGTTCATTTGCAGGTCATTGGCCTTCCAGGGAGATCAGGGAAACCATCACACACACACACACACACACACACACACACACACACACACACACACACTTCACTAGCTGGGCCCACGTCCTCATATTAGGTTTGACAGCATTTTAGTAGGTAAAGGTGAATGCTTGGACATGAAGTGATCTGCAGTTTGGGGAAGGCCTCGAAGGGAACTGGCAACGGCTCCCGGGCCTGGCAGATCCCCTTGTACTTAAATAGGAGTGAAGAAGTTAAAGAATTGAGAACAAGGAGGGAGGGAGGGTGGGGCACGTAAACGAGAATGAACAGCTTGCAGAACTGTGGGAACCTATATAGATGACGACCGGAAGGAGCGTATTTGGAGGCGTGGTCCCGCTCCTGAAATTCCGATACATAATCTCCAATATACAGAGGTTGGCCGATTGTGCTAAGCATACACACGTGAATGAATGCATCCACAGTCTTGTGAAAGTATTTAAAGACATCACAATGGTACATTTAAGGGTATGAAAACATAGCAGTTATATTTTTATCCCTCAGATACACAAAATCTTAGTGCAGATACATCCACATGCAGGATGCACACGTGTGTTCTCAGATGTACATACTTCCTCCAATGGCAGTGTATGTTTAGAATCAGGAAATGGGGTTTGCCCTCTCTGTCTTCAGTATCACTGTGTGAGTGTCAGGAATGGGAGGCCATAAGGAAACCATTAGCGTGAAGCAGGGTAGCCGGGCCCGAGGCCAGCTCCCCTGTGGCTCCTTCTCATAAAACTCAATTGAAGATGAATCCTTGTGCGTCACAAACGAAAGCCTTTTGCACAGTTCATCCAAAACACACACGCACACACACACACACACAAATATCCTGCATACAAACACAGAAGCCCATACGGGCAATCGGTTTATCTTTGAATTGAATTAGTTGAAAGTGCAGCAGGCACATTTGTTGAATGTAGAGGAACATCAGCACCCAAACCAGAGGGTTCCACTGGAAGAAGAGCACCCTCTGTTGATGGAGGAACTGTACTGGAGGAAATAAACACTAGGATTTATAGTATTAAACAGAAATGGTCGTAAACTGTCTCATAATTAACAAAAACAGGAGACCACACAGGGAATTACAAGTTGAAATCAAGAAATATTTAGTTAATTCAGTGAAACTAATTAAGAAGAAGTCGATCAGCTGTGTGGGTGGTGTAAAAGAGCACAGATGGAGGTTATTGGAAGCAAAAGACAAACCTAGTCACTGATGAGCTCAGGGACAGTTAAACCCACATTTACCACAAAATATAGAAGAAACCACATGGATAAGAGTGAAGGTCCACAAAGTACTCTTCAAAAAGCAAAAATAATAAAGTTAATTTGAAAAATAAATTATTCTAACATTTTTTAATTTAATATCTTAGCACAGCGGTCCCCAACCCCGGGCCTCGTTTGGTACCGGGCCGCGAGAGTTGAGGCTCAGGTGTGAAATGTATGGTTTTCAGGGTTTTTATCGGTTTTCAGCGTTATTTTATTATCGTTTTTATCGTTAACTCGGTTTTCCTGGGTCTTTTCAGTGTGTTATGAATAAATCTTCTTTCTTTTTTTTGGTACCGGTACTAGTTTTATTTTGTTGTATTTATCCGCGACACCTTAAAGGCCGGTCCATGAAAATATTGTCGGGCATAAACCGGTCCGTGGCGCAAAAAAGGTTGGAGACCGCTGTCTTAGCAGACTAATAACCAACCTTTTCCATCAATCTTCCAAGTACGCTTGCTGACAACTGTATTCAGTGTTGACAGTTTTGTGTTATACAAAAGTGTTGGATCTCCAAGTGATTAGGCTGTAAAAATGCTGCCCACCTCACTACAGGTTTGCTTTGAACCTTAAAACATGAGAAGACACTCCTAGGTCTTTCAAATAACAAAATATTTCATATAATATGTATTTAGCTTTTTGGACATGTGTTTAGGCTGCCGAGTGATTTGTAGACAAGCAGCTGTATGTTAAAATCAGTGTCCTGAATGACACTACTAGTGCTGGTGTAGTGAGCTTGTATTTTCTTGTCAGCAAGCTTTGTTTGAAAACTGTGTAGTTGGGAAAGTCCTGCAGTGGTGCGTTGTGGTGTAGTGGTGAATGGCATCCAAATAGACCAATTAACACTCTAATTTTTATGGTTTAATTTTAATGGAGAGAGACAGAATATCATTTAAAAAACACATACCAAAAAACATATTATACAAAAGTTATAATTTGCACCAAGTGAGAAAAGTGTTTGATCCCCTGAAAACCAGCCAGAATTCAGTCTCAGTTGTATTCTCCAGTTTTAATTCCTCTTTCTGTCTCTTTAGGGTAACACAGTGCTCCATTTGGACTTGGTGACAGGCGCCTTGCGGAGGCTCATGATTTCCCCCGACAGTGATCAGTCTTCCAGCAGAGCGTCGAACTGGTGGAACAGTAAGGAACAACAGGTCAGAAGACTCTGTGTCTCCAGAGACAAATTTAAATTCACTTGTGGCTCGTAAACTCTTTGCTTTTCATTCAAGGCTTTATTTTTTCCACGTGACTAGATTTAAATCTGACATTGAACTAGACTGCATTATGAAAAGACTTGTCAATTATTCATCTGATCATTCCGTTAAAAGATTTGAACTTAATGTGTTTTGGTTTCTGTGATTGTTGCCTGCAGGCAGGGTATAAAATGTGTCGTGACTTCTCCCACAAAAACTGGCTTCTGTTCTATAAGGAGGACAGGTAAACTACATCCATGACATTGTTACACAGCACCAGCATCCTGAAGTCCTGTGGTATCAGTCGCTGCTTTTGCATGTGCAGCAACCAGCTGGAGGTCCTGGATGTGCTTGAGGGACGAGTTCACTCCATCTCCCTTCCGATCAACCTAAAGTCTGTCTTCCTGGTGGCAGAGGACCGCTGGCTGCTGCTGGAGAGCAACTCTAACAAGTAAGTAATGGATCTCAAATATCTGTCCAGGTCTCTGGATAGAACTTTAAAATAATCGTGCATGTCTGACTGTATAGGAAGTTCCTGCTGACCAAGCCCATGCACATGGCAGCTGAAGACTCTGGAGTCTGTCAGCTTCACAGCATCAGTGAGGACTCAGTCAACTCAGGCCATGGAACAAGCTCAGGTATATATTTATACACACACACACACACACACACACACACACACACACACACACACACACACACACACACAGAGTCGAAATGAAAAATCTTACTTTTCTTGTCTACCAGAGGTCTGGGAGCTTAATGGTCCTGCGCAGTATCTTAGCTTTAACTAGAGTGGTGCTCTTCTGGACACAGATCTGATGTCGTTCCTGGGATGTTGTGGTCTATCACACCAGGCAAGATCCTTGGTGCTGGCTGTGCAAAGATACCCAGAGACAATCCAGCACATAACAACAGTGTCCAGGATGCTAGCAGGCAGGGCATACATGGAATAGCACAGCCAAGTAACCTGTATAATATACAGGAATATCTGTGCTGAGTATGGCCTGTCCCAAGGTCAAAATGGAAAATGCCCCTTTGAGTTGTTGAGAACAACCGAGTTATGATCCTGTAGGACTTCCAGTTACAGACAGGCAAAGTGGTGGCGGCTAATCAACTGGACATAGTGGTGGTAGACAAGCAGAGGAAGAGGGCTGTAATGATAGATGTGATCTGTATTGACTAGTGGCCTTTAGCTCTGATGGCTTCGGGGTTTTCGTGGTCATCATGATCCTGATGACCCTGACTGATGAAAGCCACAAGCCTAAACACGTCAGTCCAGCAATAAAGATATGTTCTCTACAAGTTTTGACTTCTTGTGGTCATGAATCTTAGAAAGCTGATGTCAGTAACTGGTGGACAAATATGCAAAACAACTTCAAGATGTTGTTCAATACTAGCGTCTGGAGGCCAAATCTGCACGCACTTTTTCCATTCAAGAACATCCGTTTATATTTTTATCAATAACTAATTGAAAAGCTAATAACTTGTGATGTTGCTCATGTAGATCACCTTTAACTTTTAGAGACTGTTTCAAAGTGTTTGCTTGTTTAAATATGTCAAATATCCCCTTATGGGATATACTGTTTTTTTTTTCTTCAACATTATATTCATCACATTTTTAAATGGACTAAAAAAGCCACAAAGAAACTAAAAAGAACAAACAAACAAAGCGGGTCCTACTGCGCTTAAAAGGTTTGCACGTTTTGATCGTAATTAGTGAAATCTCTTTTGAAATAATCTTTGTACCATACCATAATTTATTGATATAGCACTTTAAAAACAGCACATGGGCAGCCAAAGTGCTGTACAGCAGAAATATAAAAAGTACAATAAATCAATAACAATAAATTAACAATGTCAGTTACTCACTGAGTCAAAAGCCAGCGGATAAAAATTCGTTTTTAACCTGGATTTAAAGACCAATACTGAAGTAGATTGCCTAATGTGACGAGGAAGAAGAAGAAGAAGAACTCTCAGTCTCCTCCAAGTTTCAGCCGCGATTTAGGGGCTGAGAGCAACAGCTGCTCAGCTGACCGGAGTAAACGAGGGGGGCCTCAGCAGATTGGACAAATATACAGGCGCCAAACTGTTTAAGGATTTACAAACCAGTAAAATGATTTTAAATTGGAAGCCTTTGTAAGAAGGCCAGAACTGGAGTAATATGCTCAAATTTTCTTTTACCAGTTAAAAACGGTGCAGCAGCATTCTACACCAGTTGCAGGACTAACATAGCACCCTGGCCAACCCCTATTAAAAGGGAGTTCCAGTAATCCAAGCGTGAGGTTATAAAAGAATGGATGACAGTTTCCAAGTCACGCCTGGAGAGAAGAGGCTTACCTCTGACAGACGTCTGAGGTAAAAGAATGAAGATTTCACCACGCCATTTACGTGGGCATCAAAACCAAGCGCACTGTCGATTTTTACCCCAAGATTAGTAACCGAGCTTTTCAGGGGTCAGAGCAGCAAAGTCAACATCTGGGGTACCAAAAGAACGATTGAGACCGAATAAAATTCCTTCAGTTTCCCGTTCGTTAAAATTTTAGAAATTTTGACTTAACATTGCTAAGACAATCAAGCAGGACTCCAACTGAGGAGCTGTCAGAGTGATTAAAAGATAGATAAAGCTGGCAATCGTCACCATATAGATGAAATGAAATCTTTGTGTTTTCGGAAAATCGCACCTAATGGCACGGTATACAATGAAAACCGCAATCTCCCTATGTTTATTTAACAGATTTTCATGTTCTGCTGTATTGCTGTGTAGCAGTTCTTAAAGACCCAATTAACATGGAGACTGAAATAGAGAGAATTAAACTAATAACAGCTGTATTTCAGACCTCTAAGTTTATACATTAAATGGCCATAAGTTAAATACATTTTCAAATGTTTAGTCATTTGTACAATCTATAGCTCATAGTTGTCACACTTCAGTGGATTGTATTCTTAAGAGGAAATGCGGGAGCTTCTTGACAGGTTTCTAAATGATGTCATTTCTGCATTCTTCACATGAAGTACAAAGATTGAGTAGAGTTGAGTTCAGAAGTAGGGCAATTGATTTCCCAAGGAGCGAGGGCTGTACTAATAAGCTTATAAAGAAATAAAAATTAATATTGAGCACGAGTGAGTTCAGCTTATTGATGTGACCCTCGACAACACTAAGTCCCAGTTTCCCCCAATGGACAAGTTGCTATTTCTTTCTTTTTCTCACTGCTTTCTTTCATGTTTCTGTTCCACCAAACTCATGCTGGTCCATCACTGCAGCCGAGTTGTCTATACCCCAGATGCTGTCATGTGAGCAGCTACCCAACGAGAACCTGAGTGCCGCTCTGAACCAGAAGATTGTTTCCCCTAACCGTGTGCTGGTTGACACAGATTCCTACGCGCGGCTCATCGTCGGCTTCCCAGATCTCATGGTGAGTTTATGAGGGAATTTGGTGAAGAAATTTGTGTGACAATAATAATTATTTTTCCAGTTTCCTGTCTTCTTTCTTTTTATGTTTCTACTAGAAGTAGAAATATCTAGTTTAACTCTATAGAGCTTGAAGGGAAGCGGGGTCATGTGGCGTTAACATTTTTTTGGAACCTATTTGAAAGTCAAAGCTAAGACAGGGCCTAGCTTTGAGTCTGTATTTTATCTGCCTGATTCATGTATGAAAAAATGAAAGCGTTAGAGAAGATGTTAATTGAAAACAAAGAGCATTGTGAGTGAGTTACTCTAATGCGTATGACCGATGGCTTAAGAGTGACGTTTTCCTTCGGATTTCTTCTCTTGATGAGTCACCTAATGAAGTGTACAGCTTTAAAAGACCCGTCAACCTATCAGCGATAAAGAGTGGTGACAGCGGGGCTCAAGCATTCTTCAGAGGAGGGCTTCGGAGCGCCACGGCCAAACAGGAGAATTGTGTCAGTCTGATCCCGGTCAATCAGGTGGTTCGAGCTCTTCCACCTAACAAAGTCCCCCTAAAAGAGCTGTACCCCAAAGGTCAGAGTTCACCTTACATAAAGGTTTTCAGGAAATATAAGTTTTGAAAGTTTTCAAAAGTTTAAAGATTAGTTTTCTTTGCCACGCAGACGTCACACCTCCAATGACAGCAGCATACCTGGAGGTGACTGATCTCAACTCCAAGAAGCTCAAATATATTCCTGTTCCAAGGTAAACCGCTGGTGTCTTACTACCTCACTACCTCATTCTGCAGTACTTTCAGAACAAGAATGTAACTTTACATCCTTTGGCTCCAGCTAGAGGTCAGTGACAGCATTGCACTATAAAAGAAAAAAACCCCAAAAGTGCTAATATATCTTCTCTGCATCTTACATGTATTCCACCTTGGAAACTTGTAATTTTTTTAGAGAACATGTTACGCTTTTTCCCCCTAATTTTTGTCTCTTAGGCAAATGGATACTCATATTTAACATGGACCAGGTTCCAAAAAAATTAACCCAGCATATGTGAAAATTGTCATTTCAAGTACACCATTCTGCCGGTAAGCGCAGAAGCCCCTCCCATCATCTATTTAAGAGAGGCAGTTTTAAAGGGTGGAAAGAGATAAAACATTTGTTTCAGAGGATGATCTGAAGGCCTGCCCCAAGGCCCAGTATAAGATCTGTACAGACCGTGAATAAATATCATTACTATAATTGCATAGGATCTGGAATAGAAAAGAGCGGAATAAAAACTCAATGGTCCCTGCTTATCTAAATCAACTTCTTTTTCTGTGTTCTGTGTTGTGACCTTTTCTTGTATCTGTAATTGGCAGGTCAATGACTGTGTCGCCCTACACCAACTGGGTGTCCAAGGTGTCAGAGTGTGATGTGCTGATAGCTGCTCTTGGTTCTGGAGGTGTCGTCACGGTGGATATGGGCGGGTACATCCGTCTCTGGGAGACAGGTTTAGACACCTTGCAGCGCTCACTGATGGAATGGAGGAATATGATTGGCTCAGAGGACGGCAGACCCATACAGGTAATACAACAGAGTGTCTTTGAGCACATTACATGGCTCATTGATAAGTTTCTCTATAGAATTCCACAAAGTGGCAAATACAATGACTAGAAACGCTTGCAGCCTGCAGTTAATCTCCACACCACAGAGGGGCAGCACCTCTATTTTAAAGCAACTCTCCATTGGAAGTTGCTCTGCATGCTCGCCTCACTCTGGCAGAAGACATTAGCTGAAACATTTCTGTTTTTGTGCTAAAGGGAATATTTTCAGCTCCATAATTCATGACCCAGCTGTACCCAGGGTGGGTGGTTATGAATGGCTGGCTGTCGTGCTGATGATGCAATAGCTTTGACCCTTAGTGTAGGTCAGAACATTCAGACCAGAGCACTGAGACAGCATTGTTTAGGTGCCCACATGTGCACATAGACACAAACATTCTTGGCATATTGGAGTCGTCCACATGCAGAGAGCATTAGCTGCAGATCTGTGTTTGTTGCACCAGGCATGAAGATAGAAGATGCAACATGGCCTGAAAAAATGGTAACAAGGAGACCAATCATGAAGTTGTATAATATCAGTGACTAATTTTTGGAGTCTGAGCTATCTGCATTGGTTGCTGTAAAACATATCACAAGGCTATCCCAAGCGTCTATCTCACCGTTTCTGCCTGTTTCTGGTTTAGATTTGTCAATAGTCATATCTTCTTTGGTGGGTCACCTTGAGTCCACTGTAGGTTAGACTTGGACAGACTCTCCCTGTGCTCAGTCTCAGCAAACAGCATGGGCTCTACTGAGTTTGTTCACAGCCGCCTAAAAGGCTCTCTATATCTGCTTTGCCAAACAGTGTACATACTACGTTAGCTCTATATGGGCGTAGATGTTTGCACAGTATGTGCCAAGTACCTTGTTTTTATGACATGGTTATAGAGCATAACAAAATGGGTTCTGACTAAAGTGTGAAGTGGAAAAAAGAAGGAAATCTGTTCATGCTGGAGGTGGTTAACAGGTTTAATAAACAAAGCTCATGTCATGATGGCTTATTGCCTTCGTAATACTCATTAATACCTCTACTGTATACTACTGGAAAAGCACGCAATGAGCTATGTGTGTGTGCCCAAGTAAGCGCGCCGCCTCCACACGTCGCTCTGACTTTGCTCCATTACAGTATAGCTGACATCATTCCTGCAGACAAAGATACATAGGAGACATCACTCATCATCTATCTGCACGCATGGTGCCAGATTGGTGTCTGCAGCTATCCTGCATATTGCAATCAGTTATAGTCACTCAACCTGACACTTAATTGTGTGATTTGTTGTTTTTACACTTCCCTGTTTTCGGCAGGTTTGGCCAGGTGCCACTTTTCCATCTACCTGGCCTTTCCCCACTGACACAAGCTCTTCAGTTTCACTCATATTCATGCATGCACATGCTTGCTCCCTCAAAGTTTAAAGCATCTGTAGAAGTGTCTACAGATGCTTTGTCCTACCTTAATGGACATATTTGTATGCTGTACCAGTTGTAAAGTATAGGGCCAAGTATGTTAATACAAGTCATATAAATATGGCATGTTGAACTCTGAGACAAAGCTTTCTAACCACATTGCTCACTTCATAAATTAGTCGATCTTAATAATAGTTTCCGAAATCTCTTTATGCCCATCCATTCATGCATCCATCTATATGTTCATTTTACTGAAAAGCCATTGATTAATGGTGCAGTGTTTCCTACATGTAGATGCAAGTGCATAGTGGTTTCCACACGGGTATTGCTTAATTTCAGGTCATTCAGAACCTGCACGCACACACACAACATAACACAGCTTCATCAATCTGCAGATACACTGAATCACTGAGACCTTTATATAACACACAGAATATTTTTGAACGTTCGTGTACGGGCACGCATTTATGCTGACACCCACACACTAGCGTGCACCCAGCATCACACTGGGACATGTATTTACTCAAGAAAAGGGCTGACCTCATGCACTATGTGTGACTGCATACACACATTCAAAAGTGTGTATTCACACTTACACCATCGCTCTTATATCACTGTCTGTCTGTAGTGGTCTGAAGGGAGAATAAGAAATTTATGAGGCTATTTATCCTAGAAGACAAGGCGTGGACCCCAGATAAGAGACAGACAGAGACAGACAGAGACATATGCTGGTAGAAAGCAAAAGAAAGAAAAAGGGAGGGGTAAAAACGTTGATTCCCACTGTCATTAAAAATGAAGTTTTCTCCACTGACGTTGCCGTCCTTTTTCCCTTAATTCCTTCTTTTGGTTTGTGCCTGTCTCTCAGCGCTAAGGTGCCATCATTAGCTTACTGTTTATGAGTGGGACATGCAGCAACAGCAGCACACAAACACATTTATCCAAGATTTACGCAGTAATTTGACATCAACCATTCAGTTCTGTGGTGCTTCTTTAAACCCCAAATTGTGGTTACGGAGCGTAGTAATCTGTCTTTTGTTTGGAGCAGGAAATTCAAAATTACTTTAGCATGAGACAAGCACCAATCAAGCACGCTGTCCAAACATACCCAGACTCTGTGGAGAAATAAATGAAAATTGGCATCAATGCAGGTATTATAAGGTATTTACAGTTCAGCATGTTCTTCAAAGATGTTTTCCTGCTCTTACGGAGCTGCTTGAACTGCATCAAAGCTTTGCCTTAAGTGTGATACAATCTTGGAATATTCATTCTAATCTAAGCAAACATCTCTACGCATGAAGCATTCAACTCTTGATTTCATTCATTACAGTGTGTGGTTTTATCAGTTTCGCGTGACTGGTAAGAATCATCCATCCTTAAATCCTTTTATGCTAAAGACGCCAGTATTAAAAAAACCCAAAAAACGAGGGTTTTAATTCAATTGTGTGTCATTGTTTAAATCAGTGGTGTCAAACAGAAGGCCTGGGGGCCAAATTAGCCCGACAGAGACTCCCAATATCTTAAAATCCCACTGGACGGCTTTGGAAAATGTGAAGAAGGGCATATGTTTGGGACTTTATTTTACAGTTTTTCCTACTGATCTATTTGTCTATACAGAAAAAAAGAAGAAGCAAAAACTGTGTTTTCTTATTACAAGACATTTTGGGAAATGAGGTACTTTTTATGTAATTTTACAGATCTATTAATTACAATTTAGTCCCAAAAAGTCATCCTGACAGATTTCTTTCATTTACTACAGCAGAATTTCTTCATCGTGTTGAAAAACTGAGATGTACTGTGGATATTGCGTTATTTTTTTTTTCATATGAACATAAGTAAGAGGTTCCATATGTGTTTAAGCTTCTGTACTTCTGTACTTCATATCTGGTTATAAACTTTATAAAATCTGTTATTTTAAACATGCTCAAGAGGTCCAGTTCAGTGGCTCGGATATGTGGAGGTAAAGCAATGCCCCAACGACCTTCTAATCCATTCAAATGGAGGAATTATAAAAAAGAGAATGTACAGTTTTATATGAAGTGTGAAATGATGCATAGAGGTTAAAACCATTTTTTCAGTGAATTTTAACATGAAAGTCCATGTTTTTTTTTCACCTTTCCATGACATCTATTTTTCAGCCTGGGAGGTCATCGGTTGTGTTTTTCAAAGACAATGAGCATTCAGTTGCTGTAGCAAGATCTACTGGAACAGTTATAGTTTAGCCGACATTAGCTGTGTCTGAAATCACTCATTTACTAATCCTGGTATAATAGACAGCCGATAGTTCACTCAAAGCTGAACAGTAACTGACATAATGAACACACGCTTGCACATTGTGTCATTACCATAGGCTGTTCAGACTTTAACAATCATTCTGGAAACTCTAAATTCAGCACATTTGTGAGACTGTAAGTACATTTTTCTTTTCTCTTCTTTTCTGTTCTGTCGTTCCAGTTTTAAGGGCACTACACGGATAAGTTCTCATCCTTAATTAAGACATTCTAATCAGTTGATACAAATTATATGTAACACACCATGTAGCAAACAGGGAATGATTTTAGACATGACCTTTTATTACAGCTAAAGATGATACAAATATTTTTGTGTGCATAAATATCTTTTATGGAATTAAAGGAGAACAATTTGTGTTAATACATCAAAATATAGCTTTTATAATGGATTTTATATTAGATTAGAACTCAACCCTTTTCCTGGTTTGACAGAGTCAGATTAGAGTGCATTAGCAGTGTGGTGATACATTCATAATTATGCTGCGACGCAGAGAGAGTGTTATATATATACTATATTATATATATACTGCATTTCGTTGCCCTGTACCTGTGCATGTGCAATGACAATAAAGTTGAATTCTATTCTATTCTATATCTATATACAGTGTGATGACAAGGGTGAATTACTGAAATAAGCCGACGCTGAGAAAATCCCATAGCTCAACTTCCTCTGTGAATGACAGGCACAAAATGAGCATCGGGGACCAGGTGATGTTAACCTGATAGAGATGGTGCTAGGTCGGTGGCACTAACTTTTATCGAGTGATTGCAATCTCATTCAAAAACACTTGTATAGCAACTGTAAGCCTTAAAGTCATATTCCTGTGGATCAAGTGCACACACCCACTCCTCAACATGACACAGCTGTGTGCAGCACAGCTCATGTTATGCAGAGGTTTCTGAGAGGCACGTTAGTGTGTAATCAGAGATCAGTTACAGTGGTGGAGGTGAGCTTTGGTTATTGACCAAGGTCTCACTACTTACTCAGGTTAACTAGTTTCTTCTTAACGTTTTTTTAAAGACATTTTTACTGTCGGCCAGTATAGGCAATCCTCATGTCAGTCTGTTGTGTAAGGCAGCCCACACAGCTGGAGTTCTGCTGTGATTGTGCCTCACTCTTTGAGTCTGTGTCTATTTGTAGGAAAGGAGAGTGTTTAAAGTTGTGTTTTGCATGTATGGCTTGATTAGCTATTTATCAATGAAAAATCAAAAACATTGGTCCAGTCACGCATGTTGTTGTCCAACTGTAATCAAGCGCATCAAGCTAAGTACCATAACATGGCTTTAAATAGCCAGGCCTCAATTGTTTTCTGCAACCTTTGAGGCTGGTCTTGGCAAGGCTACACATCAGCATCAACATGAAAAAGCATCATTTTGGCTCCAGTGATTGGTTTGGGGACATCTCCCCTTGGGAAAAGGAAAAAGTGAATAAAATATTTTGATCTTTATTTGTTTTTTTTTTTTAAAGATATTCTCCCGGGTTTGTTCATTTGTCACTATGTTACTCATATGTGAACTCATAACTTCACAGTATGCTACGTATGAAAATTGGGACTGATGAGTAGACGTGGTAGAGGTGGATGGTTTGAAGCAGCAGGCAGAGAGACATTTCACAGATGGTGATGGGAGCTAAAATAGGCTGCCAAACTTAGAGGGTGTGTTTGTGATGTGATGTGAAGAGAGGGTCAGGTTATGTGTGTGTGACGCAGAGCAACTCCAGTTGTCTGCCCGAACTAGCTCGCAGGGTTCCCTCCATCTGTGCTCTCACGTTGTAATGGTGACACATGCTCTACATTACCTCCAGTCTCCCTCTGTCTTATTATTTTAAGGCTGACGAGTGACTTTGTCTGCAATAAAATAATATCAGAAATGTCAAATCTACTTTTAGACACACTTTAACAGTTAGTTGTCTTAAATTTAAAATTGGAATTTATTATACATTCTGTATACATTCTTTCTAATGGCCAGCAGGGGCGATTCATCTGGTTGCATTTGTGTATAGACTGTGGAAAAATGACTCTCATTTTGTGAATTTAGCAGACACTTTGAAGATGAGTTCATGGTCTTAATCGCTATTTTCAGTTCTTATTGAACGCAACTTGATGTTCATTTTAAACTATGCTCCCCATTGGTGTCTCAAAGGTTGACAACACAGGATATGATTTAGAAGGACCTTATATTGTGATCAACAAGCTGCTGCTGTGTAAGTCGTGTTTAGAGGTGCAGCTTGATTTAAAACGTTAATGTGAATCTGTTCAAGGATCCAAACATCTGTTGTCTGTCTGGTAAATCCCGTCATCAATAATAGAGCCTCTGTTTAAGCTCAGTACCACAATGGGCATTATCTTGTCCGTATAATCTGACTTGCTGTGTATCAGACTGGTGCTCCTAATCTGAACTAAATATAGAGAGCACTGCTGATCCAGCAGCTTCGTGCAGGTGTGGGAACAGAGCCTGAGCTCTGAGCTCCTCTGTGTGTCAGTGTGATGCGTGGACACTGGGTGAGGACGGGGAGGGGAGGGGTCCTTTTCAGCAAACTGCCGCTCCCTTCAGATAAGTCTCTGTTAACCGCTCAGACCACAAGAAACCAATAAAAAAATCAACAGCAGAAAAGATAATAACTTGAACATACACACAGCGCTTTCCACAGTTTACAAGAGAGCTTCTTCCCCCCACAGATACCATTTGAATTCCTGCAATATGTAAGAATGCAGCTGAACCACAGGGGATACACTTAGTCTCCCACTGAACTACCCGTTTCTCTCTCAGTCCTTCAAGCGTGCCAGACTCTGGCCTGCCGCCCTGCCTCAGAGTGAGAGGCAGCATGCTGATTTTGGCTCTGATGGTGCCATTGAGATGGACCTAAAAAAGCAAAGTTTTCCTCTGTGTCTCCTTCCCTCCGTCTATTATCCCCCCTGCAGAGAAAGACAGAGCTTATTCTGTCCATTCTGCTAAGACCTCACTACTAAATGATAGAGACTCCTTTAATTCTAATAATGCTTTGACTGATAATGCTATGTAAATGACTGTTTGGTTGTGTATGGCCCTCACATACTAGTTCAGTGCATCATGACATTGCAGAGAAAGGTTTTAGAGAAATGATCTGGGCTTATCAAGAAATGATGGCTGATCTCAAACCGGATTACATTAGGTGCTATTTGAACACACATACTTAGATTCTTTTTCATAATATGGATACATTTTTAGCTTGTCAGTTCAATTTACTCTAAAATAATAGAAATACCGAATTATTCTTTTGTGCATTTTTGTTATTTTGTATCAAAAAATGAGCATGTTTTTGTTGGATGTTTATGGCATTTTTATGACATCACCCACATGGCTTCCCTTCATCCTATCCTTGCAGATCACCATCCAGAGGGACAGTGGCCTGGATGTCAGCGCCCCGAAACATGGCAAGATCGACCCCCACAATGCTCCTCATGTCGGGGGTAACCAGTGGGCGGGAGGCACAGGTAACAGTTGTTTCTGACCACATTGTAACATGCATGAAATAAAAAAAATCCATGTGTCCAAATATATCTACAGACCCTTCTATAAACCCATTGCCATAACTTGTAATGTAACCTATTAATACGTCCCTAGTATTGTAACTACATGCATGACACGTACACATTTTCGACTCTTTCTTCTGCTAACATTTTTTTTTTAAATTGACTGGAAGAGAATGGATCCCCTTGAAGTGAGAAACTCCACCACCAACTAGTGTTTTGGCAGCAAAATTGCTGAACTTGGTTAGTCTGCATCATAGACACAACATAGATTATGTATCGTCATCTCAGGCACAAATCTCTGGCTGTGGAGATAGAAGCCTCACCCACCTGCTGTTCAAACCCGTTTATGATGGCAACCAATCTGAACAAAGCTGAAATGGCTTCTTTCAGTCAGAGGCCTAGTATAATATAAAGAGGCACAGACAACTCCAAAATAAAAATGTCAAGCTTGTTAGCAGCATTATAGGTCCTTTTGATAGTCAGAAGATGTGGTCAAATTTAGAAGGCAGCAGGAAAAATCTTCATCAGTCGTAGTGGTGAAACAGTCAGTTAATGTATCGTCTGTCAACAGAAAATTAACAACTTTTATATAGTCACTTATAATGATAATGATCTGTTTTACATTTGTGAGGTATGGCAATGCTTTTGTGTCAACGTTTATTAATGACAAAAGCTTTTGTAACAGTTGAATCACTTTCTCTACAGGTGGCAGAGACACAGCAGGGCTGGGTGGCAAGGGAGGCCCCTATCGTCTGGATGCAGGGCATAAGGTCTATCAGGTTTCACAGGTGGAGAAGGATGCGGTTCCTGAAGAGGTCCGTAAGGCAGCCCGAGAAATGGCTGAAAAGGCCTTCAAAGAAAGGTAATATGCATGAAATGCATGCTAAAAATAGCTGTGCGGTGTTGGAAAGCACGCTTGATCTTTAACCATATCCAAATAGAGTTAACGCCACAGGTGCAACACCATGGAGAGGTGTGCAGACTTTTTTTGTTGGTTTTTTGTTCACTGATTGCTGCAAAAAAAAAACAACTGAAGTGTCTGAGGTGTATAATGTAATGTGATGTGAACCAGATGTGTGTGAACAATACGCATGTGTGGGCCATCTGCCACCCCAGGTATGGTGCTCCAAACAACTCCAGGGTGCTCTGTCCCAGCTGGATGGTAAAGCACAGTGGTAGATCCCACTGGGCGACCTGTGTGTGTGTGTGTGTGTGTGTGTGTGTGTGTGTGTGTGTGTGTGTGTTGAGCCTATATTCACTTCAGAGGAGGTTAGGTTGCGAGGGCATCCCTTTCACCAGCTCATCCATGAAGGGCGTCTCTGTTCACTTTAGCTTCAAACAGTCCCCCCTTCCCCCTCCCTCTTTCCTGCATTGCCCTTCTCATACACTGCCTGCTTTCACCCCAAGAGGACAACCTCTCAGATTCTCCTCTCTCTCTCTTTCCCCCTCTTCTCTTCCCTCTGTCTTTACCCATTTTAATAGCCTTGTTTTTCAGATTTTTTTCCTCTGCCTTGTCTTCAGCCTGTCTATCACTAAGCTCAGATAATGTCTAGTAGCTACATGCTGACGCTCTGCTATTCACTCACATGTCACTCTAACAGGTAAGCACAGACATAGAAATAAAGGGCTGCTTGATTTTTCTTTTCCATGCCACAAGCCAACACTGTCAGCCTTTTTCCTATTCCTTCCCAATGTGTGTCCAAAGTCATATGTTTACTTAGCTTTAAGTTAAGCATCAGTAAAACTAAGATCTTTGCAGAAACCTTTAAGTAAGTGACACACACACACACACACACACACACACACACACACACACACACACACACACACACACACACACACACAAAGATCTTCTGCTTGTTTTCAGTGGTGGTGAAAGACACCAGAAATAGTAAAACTCCAATTTCGATCCTGTGTTTTGTGGCCTTATTTTTTCCTCTTTGCAGTCATCCCCTTCTTTACAATTTCACTCTTGCTGCAATCCTTACTTTTTATTTGAATTCCATAGTGGGTTTATGGACGTGCACTTAGGATCTGCCTCCTCAAATGCAAGAAAAGCAAAAGTTATATATAAACAAGAAGAAATGCTGGTTTGCAATGCAGGTTTATTTAAGATGGTCCAATCAAAATCTGAATTTCCCTTTGTTATCATGGAAAAAGCATCCTTTGGTCTAAATAGGTGCAGGAGTATCCAGCTTGCTGTTAAAAGCCAGCATCCATAATGGTATTGGTGGGTTTGAGTGCACCTGGTATAACTAACACTTATATTTGAAAATGCACCACAAATGAACAACAGATCCAGGCGCCTTTTTGGAGACCTCTTGTTTTATTTCCGCAAAACAGAGCCACATCACATTCTGCATGTATTACATCAGCGCTGATATCAGACCTCAGCATGTCATGTCTGGCCTGCAGACAGTTTTTCCTGTGCTGCAGGAAACACTGAAAACATTTGATGGATTATGAACAAAAACTGCAGGAAAGGAAGCTGGAAAAACTGGAAAACATTTGAGTTGCAGTTGTCCCTCTCAGTTCCTGAAGTCTTCCAGTGTGGTTTCAATGAGATTCGTTTACAAATAATCACATTGTTGTTAAATTTACACTTCACCCACTGGTTCAGCTTGGAAACACGATTGTAGTTATGTTTAAGGAAATCCAAAGTAAATACACAAGAATGAGGTTTCCTAAATACCAGAGTAACACATCCAAATCCAAAAAATGGATGTCCCGCTTCAAGATTTAATGGGTGTTAACAAAGCTGTTATTGTTTAGTGAGGACTGTATTTCAAAGTTTCATTGCAATGACTGCAAAGAAATGCTCACATAATGTGACAGTTAATAGTCTGCCGACCACAAAGGCCTATTTAACCGCTCGGTTCCTCTAATTAAATGCATGACAATAAAGGAGTGAAAAAACACTATGAAAAATAGGAAAATAAAACTGTCTCTGTCCTTGGAAAAGGAGGTTTTTTGAGTGGAGGACAGCTTGTTTAGTAGCAGGGAGTGTCAACCTTAAGTCTTTGTTTTTGTGGTTGTTGTGTGTGAGTTTTCAGTGTGCTGGCTCCACCTTATTTAGTAAAAACCCTCTGCTGCTCTCTCCCGTATAAGTCAAGGTTCAGGAATTTGCAGGAAATAGCTCCGGCCGCTGGCCAGAGTGTCTGCTCGCCACATCCATTGCATGCATCCTCACACTGATGCACGTATACACACACATAGGAATGTGTGGAGGAAGGCGTTGCTCTTGTTTTGTGGACTGACGCGACGCAGTAAGAATACACAGAAACAAACAAAATGGCTGTGTGTGTAGGTCAGATATTACTTAATGCAGATCAAGTTTGTTTACACATTTACCTTTATTTAATTTCCTTTTAGATTCATTTGACATAGATTCTACTCCAAGAGTCCAAGAGGACACTGATATCATATGATGAGTGGTACACCTAACAGCTGAGTAGTAAAAACTTTGAAGTATCATTTATTTATATAAGTTGTAGGAAGGTCATTCACAAACAGTGAGGATGTGCACAGGGGATACTCTGCAAACAAATTTAGACTGGTCTCAGATCAGATGTGCACGAGTGATAAAGGCCTTTAATTCAATCCAATTTAGTTTTAAAGAAATAAATAATCATAATAATAATTCTGTCGTTATTTACTGTTTTCCAGAAGAATACAAACCAAAGAAGGCTCATGGAATTAATTCAAAGAAATTAAATTATATATTAAGGTTAGTCATAAGGTTTAGGCTTTAGCAAACCCGTTTATTAAAATATATTCCAATAAGCAACCCTTTCACTACAAGGCCCCAGTCGTCACATTAGTGATCATAGATCAATTATAAATGCTTTGCATCATGAAACTGCATTCATTAAACAAATATCATTATTGACACTTATATACTGTTTTTGAAGCCTCCGTTAATGAAGCCTGAGATGCAGTTTCTTTTTTTTTCTAATAGGAAGTAACAAATTGAGTGGATGCAAATTAAAAATATTAGCTTTTCAAACTACAAATTCTTGTCTTTATACTGCATGACTTACCTGAATTAACATTTTTTTAAAACTGCCATCCAAGTGTTGGTGATTATGAGTTTGTGTGTGTGTGTGTGTGTGTGTGTGTGTGTGTGTGTGTGTGTGTGTGTGTGTGTGTGTGTGTGTGTGTGCGTGCTTGCATGTGTGAATGCATGATCTGTTTTGATTGCATAGCCGATGCCTGTGCAGTCTGTGTCAGTATTTTGTCTGAATCTGCTCACACACAACCGATCCACACAGATTTGTTGCAGCCTGTGATAGATAAGGCTTACTCTCATCCCTGCATTATTTTTTTAAGTCACTGCTCTGAATGTCTGCGGTGTTGACGGTCTAGTTGTCACCAAAAGTTTCAAATGCGTGTCAGAGGATTTCACCCACTTTGCACACACATACACACACCAGCATGCAGGACCCTTACCACGCTTAAGGAAGATTCTGTGTCTTTGTGTATAAGTAATACTAAAGTACCTGCACGCTGGCGTTACACCGATAAGCATGACTTGGGGAGAAAGGAGCACCTGTGTCTTGATGCCCGCAGGTGTGTTCTGGAGAGCACATGGGTTCATATTTAGAAACACTGACCCTTTGTCAGTTTGTTCTCAGGTGTCCTGGGCTAATGAAAAAAGGGCTCTGTTTGTACTCTTTCTGTATCTCACTGCCTCAAGATGCACACGGTGTTAATTTGGACAATAAAGGTTTAGTCATAGCTAATGCCATGCATCTCCCCCTCCCCTCTGTTTTTGTCTGACTTTTTGTCTCAGGTTGAAGGAGATTGATATGAGTGAATACGATGCTGCTACATACGAGCGCTTCTCCAGTGCCGTGAGGAGACAAGTTCAGTCACTCCGCATCATCCTGGACAGTTTACAGGTTGGCGTCACACCACACACTGTTTGTGTTTAACACAAGTTTCCTTGTTTGAGGGTATCAGTGTTTTTGCAACATCCAGGTTCATCTGCAGCAGCTTTTTTTATTTATTGCTCAGTCCCAATATTATAAAATGAGTAAAATATTGAAAGCCAAGATTTCCAATTTGCTGGTTTAAGTGGTTGCTTGTAATGACAGGCTCGTCTTTGTCAGATCAGTTTATTTAAACACCACCAACTCAGGCTGCAGTAGCTTCTATTGTACAGCTTGACACTGAAAAAAGTCATGGGGTCATAAAGTCAGCAGATGACAATTGGTTGACCTTATACATCCTCGCACGTGGTGCTGGACACGGAAAGAGGGGGCGCTGTCCCCCAGGAGCACTCTGATTTGTTAAAGAGAATGCGGACTAAGATCACAGGGAGTGGTGGTATTGTCTACGTTTCATTATTTTGGTTTCCACTTTCCGCCCTTTGTTTGGGCGTCTTAGTGCGAGCGTCTCTGGTGTGCTTGTTTGTGTGCGTTCATGGGCATCTGACAAGAGCGCAATCATGCAGCCACGATTACAGAGCAGTGACACTGAACTGCGCTCTATTATTCTTCTATCCAGGTGTGAAGGTGTTTTTTTGCATGTGTTGTGCTGTGGAGGGTGTGTGATTTTGTTTTCCATCCAGGTGGGCTTTGAACATGAGTTTGGTTGTAATTTGCGTTTGTCCTTATTGCCTTGGGCGGCTTCTTCACTGGAAAGATGATGGAGATCCCACTAAAACCCAGCAGGCAAGACGCTATGAAGTCATGTTAATTTTTATGCCATTCCTACAGAGGGACTGAAAGGAGTCATACACACGCACACAACTATAAATGGCAAGCTTTCAATAAACTGATAGTGTATTGTTTCCATCTGCTGGGGTTTTCCTCAGGGAAAACCCTCTCTATTTACCTCTCAACAATAGACTGGCTTGGAACATGCAAACGCCTCAGCCCGCATTGTGAAGTTCTAAAAGTAAGATATCAGTCCGAGCTGACCGCAAAGTGTTTTTATTTTAGGTTATTGATGAGGAAGAGTATCCTGGCTTTTGCGTCAAGACATTTCATTAATATGACATTTAGGTGCCGCACTAACACAACACCTCTTTCAGTTACAGTTCAACATAGTTAAAAAAAAACAGCGCCTTGAGCCAACTGTTGTTGTGAATTGGCACCATGTGAACAAAATTGAACTGAATAGTTAAATTGAAGCTGACACCTTGTATTTTAAATGAGATGCACTTAAGCACCAGAAGTAATAACTTCAGTCTGTTGTATTTCTGGATAGGTAATTTTTGTGCCTGCTTTGAGAAATGTTGTTGCGTCATGAATGAAGAGAATGTGCATCCATTTATGTCAGAATGTGCAATCTCAATCGTTTGTCATAGTGAGGAAAAAAGGGATCTGGTTCCGTTACCTTTGTTTGTGCTGTTCTACTGTGCACTGCATTCACGAATGCACAACTGATTATCTACAGAAAGGTGAAAGTAGTTGTTACATCTGTTACTACTTATCAATGATGTGAAGTCAAACAACCTTGTTATTGCTGGCTATTCTTTGTTTCTTTGTGTGCTCACACGTCATTTGCCGTGTAAAGAAAATCTCAAGACACGAAACCAAATATCCTGACTCACCAGTAACTGCAGGAGTGACCTAAAGAGAACGGGGAGAGGCACATCGGGTTTCCTCTTTGTTTGACGTCTTCTCCCTAAAGATCTCCTTCCGCTGAGGGAAAGATGAGGGCAGGACAGGGAGTGATGGCGCTCTTCCTTTCAGGTTTTCTCCTTGTAACATCACAAGAAATGGGGCCACAGATTCAATGTAACCTTTTCAATGTAGCCTTAGCCTCTTTTTGTTTGCTGGGTGTGAGTGCTAGTTGTTGGTATTGGTGAACTTTGAGCTCCTCTGTCATCTTTAAAAACCTCCATCAACACAAAATCATCTCTCCCAGGCATATTTGGCTTACTTATTCTAATTTGGTGGATGTGCTTTCAGGCTAAAGGGAAGGAGCGGCAGTGGTTAAAGAACCAGGCTCTGGGAGAGCTGGATGACACCAAGATCATCGATGGACTGACTGGAGAGAAGGCTATATATAAACGCAGGGGAGAGCTGGAACCAGAGGTGTTTGTTTTTTCTTGAAACTTTCTTATTTTTGAATCTGCCACACCTCCAAAGACTGCTACGCTCACTCCCACAGTCACACATAATTTTGACCTTTATCTGTCAGGCAGTACATTCCAGCGGTGTGTGTGTGTGCGAGATTATTATTACACCCTGCTGTTTCTGCTCCAGCTCACTCAGTTTCTAGTTACGTCTTGTGCTGTCATCTGTGCGCGCATGCACACAGCAGAAAAGTAGTTCCCACACTAATCATGCCAACACACACTAGCCCATAATATAAATACTGTGTTTTTCTAACGTATTTAGCTCCAAGTCTTACATAGTTTTGGTCTGAGCTGAGCTACATTGAAATAATTGCACCCAGTTTTGAAATCCCGACCTTGTGTAAAATATTATTTTTATGTAACTACACCATCTAAAGTAGGGATTTTAGCTCGATTTAATCAGTAGTTGCTGATGTATTTATTTATTTAGTAACTTGTGTGTGTGCTTACAGCTGGGCAGCCCTCAGCAGAAGCCCAAGCGGTTACGGGTGTTGGCCGACGTGTCGGGCAGCATGTACCGCTTCAACGGTGTGGATGGCAGGCTGGAGCGCTCCATGGAAGCTGTTTGTATGGTCATGGAAGCTCTTGAGAACTATGAGCACAAATTCAAGGTGAAAACGCTACATCGCGCATCACAATACAGAAGATTCTATGTGACTTTTCCTAATTCAGGTGATAGATAACAGCTGCATGTCCAGTATATGGAGTTTACTTCACATGAACAATTACTGTGCTTCCTTTGTGTTAGTACACTTTTATATAGTACACTTCATACCCTATATACTTAGTTGTGTAGTGCATGAATCAGTGTTGTCTCATATTATCGTGGAGGGGAAGAGAATTTCAAAGCATTTACATGCGCCTTGACAGCTAAGATAAGCCTAAAAAACAGGTCTAGAGTCATTTTTCAGGTAAAGAATAAAATACTTAGACTGACCATTAATTGACCGCATCAGTTTTTTAGTGTAGTATTCCATGAGTCCTAGCTGTAGTGAATTTAAATGGCTCAGTATGCTATTGCAGTATCGTCCAATATATTAGTTTTTTCCTGCATTAGTGTAAATCTTTATTTTAACTTAAGTATCAAGTAGTCGTACATGAAATAATAATAACTATTCAAGCTTTTGTTTCTGGTGTGAAATTCATTATTGCCATAATTCCTGAATTGCACCCAGGTAACCTCGTATATCAAAACATGCAGTGTGTCTTTTAAAGCCTTTCTCATGCCACACTGTGATCTAATTTGTCAGTGCTTTATTGGGTAGGAGTTGGTAATACAGTTGACGCTTTTCATGGAAAATCAGGAGTCCGTTGTAGCCACGAGAAGTGGAATCGGTCCAGAGATGGAGCATGAAAAGAGACAGGGGGAGACGGGAGTGCATACAAAAAAAAGTTTTGGAGAGAGACAGACTTCTTGGCCCCTTAGTGACACTCAATCCAACCTTATACTGATCACATATCACACAAACTCGCATACACATTTTTCAGTGTTCCACATGGCATTTCAGTCTCACTGCTGTCTTTGAATAACACTCCTTACATAAAAGAGCGTCTGGTAACGCATAAGATATATACACTGTCACCATGTGCCCGTGCTGCCCGCAGTTTCGCATTATATGCGTGTTTGCATCTTACAATCATCCACCATCGATAGTCAAACGTGTCACTTTATAGTTTGATGCCTTTTTTTAGTACACTCTTTAGGCACCCATTCACAATCCTGAAGTGGATGAAGCCCACTGTGGATTGACAAGGCCTTAATTTTGGTGACATTGAACCTGGTTAGATTTAGAGCTATGTGTTAGACTTTATGAGTCATGTAGCAAAATAAACCCTGGAAAAACAATACAAAATTGACAGCACCAAAAGGTCTTCTTACCCAGCAACAGTGATATGGATGCATGAGACACACAGTCGCATACCTTTGACCACCACAGTCATAACTGCCCTTATTAGATGTGGCTCATATACATAATACCTGGGTCTTCAAATAGCTGCCTGGGGGCTCACAGTGTCAGGCTGAGTGTGAGCTGCCTTATGTAAGTCAGTTATGATGGATGGTCTGGTGGAGACATGTAAACCTCTGACACTGTTAACATCTTGCAATGTTCGCATTTACAACGTGACCTTTCTGCACCTTCACACCTCTGTCGGGGAGACTGTTACATTACAAGTTAAGTAACAAGTCAAATCACTACAGTCTTTACTTAAATGTTGTAACAATGTGTCTTTTGTGTCTTTTAACTCTTTTCTCTACACAGTATGACATAGTGGGCCACTCGGGCGATGGCTACGACATTGAACTGGTCACGGCAGACAAAATCCCCAAGAATAACAAGCAGAGACTTAAAGTCCTGAAGGTATACTCATGCTTTGTTTTGCTCACCCAATTGGACTGAAAAAAGTGTTTTGCATGCATTTCTTTCTCTTTAACATCTGTGTTCACATGAAATTGTACATTAAGTCAAAGTAGCCACACAAACTGATGAACATCTCCAAACGATGTCATTTGGGGCTGCAAGTATGAAGATAAATAAAATCTGTGGCTTGCTCTTTATTAATCAGCCTTTTCCTTGCACTTCAGGTCATGCATGCCCACTCTCAGTTCTGCATGAGTGGTGACTACACTCTGGAGGGGACGGAGGCCAGCATCAAGGAGCTGGCGAGAGAAGAAGCAGATGAGCACTTTGTGGTGGTGCTGAGCGACGCTAATCTGGAGCGCTACGGCATTCGGCCCGAGCGCTTTGCCCAAGTCTTGACCTCTGACCCACAGGTCAATGCCTTTGCCATTTTCATTGGCTCCCTTGGCGATCAGGCTGAAAGGTAAGGAGGTGAAGATGATGATAACTTGGGTGGAGTTAACTAAGAGCGAGCAAAGTGCAAAAGAGATGGAAAGAAAAGAGGAGTAGATGAAGGAACATGAAGATGCAAAGAACTCATCATGAGACAATTCTTAAGTTCTGGGGCTCCAAACAGTTGCATTTAGTTAGTTTGCTCTTCAAGGTCATCTTCTCATGCACCTCTGTATTGCTTCCAACACTGCTTTTATTTTTCTGATTGCTTATGTCTGCTTGCACCTGTGTCGTTGCAATTTAAAAATGGGCCTCAAATTTACACAGTGAGTGAAAACATCAACTTCTGAATCAGACTGACCTGCTTTGAAATCTGGAACTATTGTTAATAATGATCTCATTGGCTCCACTTTGAGGGCTGAGGTCGGTATTTACTTATGTATATCATCACTCTAGGCTCTTGGCTAACTAAGGGTTAGCATGGTGTCTGTGCAGATCCTTGCAAAGACCCTAAGTTGTGTTAGCAGCATAATGTGGTTGTTTCTGTCCTGGATGCAGTTTGCACTTTACCATTGCGCCCTCATGCTTTTGTGCAATAAAAATAAAAGTCCTTATCCACGCTGTAGACTGTGGCTCTATTTTCCTCCTCAGCCACACAATCTGAAATCAGCTGATTGTAGTGCAGGTGCGAGTGGAACTGATAAGCAAGCAGACTAACAAATAGAAATACTAGGAATAGAACTGCTAGAAACGGTTCTCAATTCCCATCCCTAGTTTCCCAGAGATTCATGTTGCTGAAAATTTGTCCACTCCCTCTGATTGAAAGCAAAGTGCAGGGTTACTGTTTTGACACACCAGAGGGAATCTAGTGGCATATTAGAGACAGAAGGGCCAGGAGACAGAAAGAGCCCTCCAGTGCTTTCAGTGCTGCGGTTATCACTGAAAGCAGTCCCAGAGATGAATGAGGAGATAACCCTGAAGAAGAGATTGACCAACTTTTATTTAGTTAAGGTTTTAAATCTTCAATTTCAGTTCCAGAATGTTAAAGTAGCTCCTTTTGGGCTGTATTAAAACATCAGCATCCCCATCTGCTGCCTGTCCTTACTGTCCTGTCTCAGATCAAGTTTCCAGGCCAGATGAAAGTGCAACAAGTGTACTCGTTAACCTGCTCCTCCTCATCCTCATTGCCATTCTACTGCAGGCTTCTACTGTAGCTCCTTACCAGACATACATCCTCTCTGTTGAGGCTTGCAGGCCTTGAAGCTTTAAACTCGTTGAAGAACTGCCTGGCTTAATGCAGTCTTTAGCTACAGGAGCTTCAGAAGATAATAAACCTGTTCTATACTTTGCTCATGAAGAGCAGAAAAAAAAGCAAAGATAGAAAGAGACAAGAAGTCAACTACTCTTTAAGGGCAGGCTGTCAGAATTTGAAGATAGAAATTAAAATAATATCTTGTCATGCCCTGGAAGCCCTGGAATTGGTTATGGATGCCCTTAGAGTTATATAATTTTCCTTCTTGAGCAACACTTTGGGAATGCTAATTTTATATCCCTGTTGACTGCCCATGTGTGTGTATGTCCTGAGAGGAGAAATGCATAGGGACACGGTTGAATGAAAGAACAAAGGCAGAGGCTCATTAGAGTAAATGGGTTTATACAAATGATTCAAAGGCATTGGAGGTGGCTCTGTTGTCTTGTTGCTGAGCTCCACCGAGTGAAAGGCATCTCTTTCATCCACACACACTCATACACTGTATTCTTTTAATGGGAATATGTAGTGCCAGCTCACACAGCAAATACAAGTAGTCTCTTTTAATTTTGGGAAACAATTCCAGTGCTAAAGTTCAGTTCCTTTCTTTGACCTCTATCTTCATTCTCTCTTCGTGTTCTTTTGTTTCAGACTCCAAAAGACCCTTCCAGCAGGGAGGTCCTTTGTCGCCATGGACACCAAGCAGATCCCCCAAATCCTGCAGCAGATCTTCACCTCCACAATGTTATCGAGTGCCTGATGCAAACACATAGTACATACCGTACACTCACTTGTTATCTCACACACCCAAAACTTCAAAAGGTTTGTTGTGAAAGCGCTGAAAATCTTCACACTCTGTGTCAGATCAAATGACTTTATCATGGCTGCAGCAGGTCCGGAGGGGTCGCATTAGCACGAGCCGGGGGTTTGACAGTTTGTTATTGTTAAGAAGCCTGTTAGCATGACAGAGTAACTAATGTTTAGATATTTTGCTGTGTCCCTCTGGGAACAGCTACAGTACACAAAGTGTGTGATCTCTTTTAGTGTGACTATAATCTGCTGTGTAATCGGTGACGCGAATGCCTGGAGCCTGTCTCAGATCCCATGTAGGGATCAAACACACAGCCTAACAGCTGTTCTTTTTAATTGTGTTTTTGCCCCTACACACACACACACACACACACCTTTGTCCTCTATCGGGCTGTGAGAAACTCAAAGGGAAGGGCCATGGAGTCGTGACAGCATCCATTTATGTCAGAGCTCCTGACTTCTTGTCTGTCACGCAGAAAAATGCACAGACACACACAAGAAAGCCGACAGTAAAGCCCCACCTGACCGACACTAGGATGCGCCGAGCAGCAATAACTTGGCGCCTTTGGTATGTTGGGACTGCCACCAGGGAATTTCCCACCTGGCTGCACGCGGACTTTAAAGCCTGCCGCTGTTGTACACCCCCATGCTGTGTGAGTGTGCGTGTATGTGTGTGTGTGTATTTTCCTAGAGCATCTATGTCAACATGTGCAGACCCTTTTCTTCCTGTCTGGTGGAACATGTGTTGCCTCGTGTGCGCTCAGAGCTGCCTTTCATTGCAAGAGCTCCCAAACACAAAATACTTTCACTGCGAGACAGATGAAGAGAAAAATACAGGACTAGTGGGTCAGTGTGTATCAAACATCATATCGGTGTCTTCCCTGGTTGTCATAGTTATTGTTCATGCCTGACTATGTTGAATCAATAGAAGCCTGTCCAGCTGTCAGCCTCTATTGATTTCTGTGAGTGAGGCATATGCCATTTTTTTATTAACCTACTTTAATTTGCCTCTGGCTCCTGGGCTGCTGATTAGTTGGAAATGTAAGATATTTGCTGGGTGGAACCTCATGTTGGGAAGGCATTAAAAAGTGTATATTAAAATTCATACATGTATCTAGTTTTCACATTGTTAATTTCTGGTGAAATAAACTGTAAAAGTAATGTAGAGCATTTTAATAAATGTTAACATTGCTATTTGATTCAATTTCTGCCCCATCACTTCCCTTCTGAAGACTATTTCTGCTGCTGCTCGATTATCCGATAAGTCACATTTCTGACGAGCGTTCCTGTCCTTCCTGGTGTTGCAAAAGAAAACCGTTTATCTGCAGATGTTTTTTTTTTTTTTTAAAAACAAGTGGAGATAATGGATGAAGATTAAGTATTTCTTAACAAGAAGCAGTCAGAGAGCACAAACCTCCGTCACAGCAGCTCACTCTCTGAGCAGGTTTTACTTTCAGGGAAATCATTTCATATTTTGTAAATTTTTGTTTGGTTTTCTTTGTTCTTTTTATGTTATTTATTTAGGACAGTGCATGTTAATGAACATAAATGTAAAAAAAAATTACATGAATGTAAACATACCAGATTATAGCCATTTAATTTCCATCTGTTGTCCATAAAAAAATAGACATAATAATTCATAAAAAATGCATAATTCATTCATAATAAAAACTCCATCACCAAACTCACACATACACACCATTCTGTTCCCAAATAAAACATTAAAACTATACAACTTATACATGATCACACGCTTGATTTGTCCATAACCAGTTTTTAACCTTTGCCTTAAACAAGTTGAATGTCGAGCATTCTCTAATGGCTTGAGGAAGACTGTTCCACTGATGGCCACCCTGGACAGAGAGGACGTTCTGCCCAAATGCTGTCCGTCTGTGGGGTATAAACAAGTCTCCTCGGGTTGAAGCTCGAGTGGTCCTGTCTGAGCTTTCTTTATGCCTAATGAACTGCTTTAGTGGTGGTGGAGCAAGCTAGTGTAAGACTTTATATATTAAACACACTCTTTTAAGTTTCACTAAGTTATTGAAGTTCAGTAATTTATGTTTTTTAACACATGGCAGTGGTGGTGGGAAGTTGTTTTTTTGTCAAGTAGTTTTAAACTTCTTTTATAAATGTTTTCAATAGTTTTAAGTGTTGTTGGACAAGCAAGTGACCAGGACGTCAAACAATAGTCCATATGAGAGATGATCATTGAGTAAAAATAAGTTTTTGCAACATTCATATTTAAATTATTACATATATGATTACAATTTCGATTATTAAATTTAAGTACCTGGGACACTTTATTTATGTGACTCTTGAAGGATAATGTTGGGTCTAGAATGACCCCAATATATTTAAATTCTGGAGCTAATTCAAGCTCTACTCCATCCAGGAATATTTTTAAATAATTTTAATAATTATTATTAATCATTTTTAAATGTACTTTGAAAACTTTGTAGTCCAGTTAAAAATCAGAGAAGGGATGCATGAAGATGTTTACTTTGATTACAGAAACCTTCTGAAGGAGTAGGCGATGGTATGATTTGTAATTAACTGGACAAATAACTTTATTTTATAATGCAATATTATACTGCAGTGTATTTTTAACTAGGCAACTCATTCTCTTTCTTTAAAGATACAAGTCAACCTGAAAGAAAGGCAGATGTGAAATGTGAGAGTGAGGTCAGAGGTCAAATGTGATATATTTAGATGCAAACTATAATGTGATGTTTAGAGTCCCCATATACCAGAATCGTTCAATAAATGCTTTTAAGTGTAGCTTGAAAGATGAGACATTTTATGAAAGTTTGATATTATTTGACCTTGAAGAAGAGGTCAAAGGTCCAAAGTAAGTGATATTTAGAATCCCCATATATCATCCCCTATATGCCCCTATGGTGTCAGTATAAACAATGATAGTAATGGCAACAGGTCTATATAGTTTTATTATCACTTTGACATTCAGTTCAATCGATTGACCTGGAAGGAGAGGTCACAGGTCAAATGTGACATGATATTAAAGGACCTTGAAGACTTCAGTGGATAGAAGCCAGATTTTAATAGATTGTTAACATGAGTCCACTTTACACGCCTTTTTTTTTTTTTAAAAAAAATTTTTTTTATATCAGAATTCAATAAAAACTTTCTGACCTATCATGTTTACAGACTGAAATAATGGCAGCGATACACACAAGCGTTTGCTGGTGGTAATAAGTGGAGACTAGTCTCTAAATTGTAATTTTACAGAAGAAATGAAGTAAAACTTCCAGTTGGAGAATGGCCACTGCTTGCTATTAACACAAAATCTGACTTCTTTAGTTCATAATTCCTAAAAGTGCTCCGGGCTGCCCCTTTCTTCCAGTGGGTTGTCACGGCTGATGGATCCGCATGTTTTGATTTGGCACAGATTTTGCACTAGATGCTCTTTTTTTCCTGATGCAATCATCTTCCGACATTTATAATACATTCAGAAAAAAAACCTTTTGCTTTTGCTTGACACAAGCCGTAATTGTGAGCAGATTAAAGGACATTTTGCAAGTGTTGGTTAGAGTCAACATTTATAATTTCATATTCAGTGTCAGCAACATATTTATGCTGTTTAGTAAAACCACGAATGACATGTGGGCAATAATGCGTTACTGTGTTGTGTATAATTCTACAAGAGAACACAAGAACTCCATTCTTAGAAACCGAGGCAGTTCTTTGCATCCCAGACTGCTCGGCTTTCCTCTCATTTCCTGCTGGTCACTTTTTCCGTGTGCCTCAATGATCCATTCATTGGACCACAATCACCAGGCCCACCCTCCCACTGTAGCCAAAACAGCTGTCTGCATACTATGTGCTGTTGTTCACATATACGCACAGCATGCTGATAGCTCTGGTGCTACATTCATTGTGTTCTTTGGGTTTCCGTGCTTTACCACCAGAAATAATTTGCCACACTGTTCTCGCTGCTTTGAAGTCTTTCCTCCTCCGGTGCTCGGGTAATGACGTTTTAGAAGATTATTTATGTTCTCAGTCAATGGCTGTCATGACTTTCTCTGACTATGCTGCTTCCTCTGTTTACTCTTAGTGGGCCTGTGAGGAAAAATAAGCGCCCTTTCTATAACACAGAGGATCTTATTTCAAGAAATATATGAGGTTTATGTGAAGTTTACAACATGCACATGCAAAATAAGATTCATTTACATAAGAATGTTGCTGGTATACAGTGAGTATGTCTACACTAACCTCTGCTTGAGACTGTCTGCCCAGTGTGCTGGTAATTACATACTGCTGCTTGCTTCCTGTGCTATACTGCTTTATTGACTCATTGTTTATCACGCTGAATTTGCAATGACAAATGGTTTTAGGATAACTTTGTGTGCCGACACACACTTAACCTGTTACACTCATCCTAAGTCCCTCTACAAACGCAAAATAAGACGTGGTATAGTGGGGCGTTACATTCATTAGTCACAGTTAGATGTGTGTTTATCTTGTGTTTCCCCCTTCTTACACGCTGGCATACCCTATGAGTCACATTGTATTTTTTTGCAGTTGGCAAAATTTAAAAATAGAGGTTGTAATGCAAAATGTGCAATCTATTTTCAGCTACTTCTTGCTGATGTTGTTACATTTAATGCCTGGGCACACAAATACATGTTCACTACGTACTGTAATAAGTGTGAGTGACTCGCATGGCTGGCTTTGGGTTAAACTACAGTGGGACCGATCACAGGAGGGACACCACAGGGAGAGATTGACTGTGACTGTGATTGATTGCTGATCTTGTGGCAGCCTAGCAGGAGACATGAGGCGGGGTCCCCAATCCCAGTCCACGAGGGCCAGTGTCCCTGCAGGTTTTAGATCTCACCCTGGGTCAACATCTGAATCACATGATTAGTTCATTACTAGGCCTCTGGAGAACTTCAAGACATGTTGAGAAAGTAATTTATCCATTTAAATCAGCTGTGTTGGAGCAAGGACGCATCTAAAACCTGCAGGGACACCGGCCCTCGTGGACTGGGATTGGGGACCCCTGCTTTAGTGTTTCCCTATAAACATTAAAAGCAGGGCATATGTGCTCATTGTAGCTGCTGGGTGATTGATGCCAGTCTTCTAGCTTGCTTGCAGCCCTGTATGTTAGGAATGTACCCACAGGAATGTTACCTGCTCAGTAGATGGAAACATTTCTCAAAAACACAGACTCTGTTTTTTGTTCCAATAAACACATTGCTGTAAATGTACATCTTTGTGTGAACGATATGTGCAATGGCAGCTTTAGTTTGCCTTACTGGGGCGCTCTTAAGCAGAATCCTTATGCCAGACAACTATCTCATCCAGCTCTTCTGGAGGCACACCAAGGCATTCCCAAGGCAGCTGAGAGGCATAATCTCTTCAGCGTGTCCTGGGGACAGCAGCTCTTTCCCAATGTGGAGTGAACACTACATTTTTCCGACTGGGAACTATGGCCTCAGACTAATGATAATTAATACTGAATCTCATCCCAGCTACTCCACACTGAAATACAAACCAGCCTATTCCAAACTGGAGATTGAAGACAACAGAATTACATCATCTGCAAAAAAGCATACCTGTAGATAGGTACCTGGTACCCTCTATTTTTTTGGCTGCACCCAACAACGGACTCCTTCTTTTCAAGCTCTTAAGACTACCATGACGCGGATGACTGAGAACCTATAGAGACATTGTACAGGGGCTGAAGAGCCATCAACAGTGAGACAGATAGCATTCTGTTTGGTCTGTTACTTTGCAGGTGAGTCTTATGCTTCAGTGCAGCCACATTTCTTATTGTTTATGGAAGCAGGGTGCGTTCCTCATTTGAATTAGGTGAAGTTGTAGCACATTTTCTGGTACTCATTAGCTGGTAGTATCAGTCTATGCCTGAGTCTGCGGAGACAAGAATGTCTGTGTTGTAAAGGGAAGGGAGAAAAACAGCAAGAGAGAGGCCTCATCTGCCTAAAAGAGTTCTCTCCTGGGTTGGGCACACACCCACACACACCCACACCTTACACACACATCCTGACAAATAGCCACCTGACATCCATCCCTGTCAAGCCCTAATTGAGTTGGACATGAAATCTCGGGAGGTGCTTTATGAGCTGTGCTGCTGACAGACCCAAAGACAGAGTGGCGGAGCACCTGACACATAGAAATGCTGATACGGAGACACATGGGCCGCCAGTCAGACTGTTGGAGCAGTGATGAAAAACAAACTGCGGTACAGAGAGGATTACACGTCTTTATTTCATCACATCATTCAAGTTCTCCTGACACAATTTTTTGTTCCAAACATGAGTGTATGTTGATGAAATGATTAAAGGCAAACCTATTAATGATATAACCCGGGCAATGTGTTTTTAGCATGTCAGTATGTCAGTGTTATATGCAGATATAAATACTATTAATGCTAACTAGTTTTAATGTACTTTTTGTGGGAATCAAATTAGTTTTAAGTGCAGTTTTTCAGCATTAATATGTTCTTTTTACCATGTAGTTGGGACATCCCACCCCTGTCAGTACCGCATTGTTGTAGTGATTGCTGGTCAAAGGTAAGGTTTTAAGGAATCTCACTTTCAGCAGGCTGTTAGTCAAAGGAGTAGCTCTGTGCTGAAGTGTGGCTCCAGAAATGAAACGCTTGGTCAGTATAGGCTCCTGTCTCTAGTGGTTATGGAAGGAAACAACATTTTAAAACTAAGGATAGTCTCTGTTTTTCCGGAGTGCCCCAGTCACTTCCAGTCACTGGTTTAGTGCCAATATATTACGGAGAGAGGAATTTTTCCCAGACAATGAGAACGAATAACTACATGACAGGCACAGGAAGAGACAGCTTCTTGTTTGTTTCAACGTCCTGAACAGCTGGTTGGGTTCCTTAGTATCACTGCTTGGGTCTGTGCTTTTGAACAGCAGTTTATTTTCTGTTACCTGATCATAAATAAATATAAAAAATGCCTTAACTCAGAATTTTGTGTTCGATCACCATTACAGGTGCCACGTTGTCATATGCAGGACTTTGTAGTTGTAGCTAATCCTCAAACATCTTTGATTTTTGATCGCCTGATCTATGGTCACATGGCCTGGTGAACATCAAACAGACCCAATACACCCAAAAGTGTTTTAAGGGTCAAATAGAGATACCTGGCTAAGACCCAAGAAAGTACTGGAAAGCCAAAAGGACTGGAGTGTTTTTAGGTATATTATTACATTTTTGGTTTGCCTCGTGTGTTTTGGACAATCAGCTGGGTCCTCCAGCTCTTACCATGCTGTTAAAAACATTTGGGGGTTTGGATATGATAGGAGCCAGATGACTTCTAAGTTCTGGCATCTGACTGGGTAGCCTCATCGACTGCCTGAGGGGAAATTAAACACAGGAACCTAAAAACAGCATTCTGCAGTGGAGAAGCCTGCACTGTCCAAACCTGAAGATCATCAGGTCAAGGCTACTAGGAGCTAGTTTGTTCTCCCTGCCCCAGTGTTGCAATGTCATCTACTTTTCTTAAGTTAAATGAAATTAGCTTACTGTTTGGCCTGCTGTTAGCTGTTTTTAAATGTATAAATACAGCATGAAAAAAAATATTTCCAAGAGGAAACCAAGTTAGTGATATTCATCCACTTATGTCCGCTGATTAAGATTTACATTGCTGAATACAGTTCAGTGCTTTCCCATTAGTATCTATGCTGTGCTTCCCCGGGGGAAAAGAGCTGTGTGTAGATCGGTTCATTTGTGATTCGGCTGTTTTGTGTGTGCCACACAATTAATGATTAGTTTGATAGTTAGCAGATATCACTACACTGACTGAGTTCAAAATGAAATTTTATGGATTATTTCAATGAGGAAATTTACGGTAGTGTCCTCTGATCTCCAAGGAAAATGACCTGAACTGTGTCACAAACTCTTAATCAGAGTGCATTTAAAGGGAAGAGATATTTCGGCCACATCGCTCTTATTTGATACAGTGGACAAAATGCAGGGTGCAACATAATTGTGGTCTGTAATGAACTCACGGGGAGCTGTGTAAAATCACAGCTTGATATGTAAGTAAATGAGCTATACTGAAGAGATGGTAAAAATGGTAAATGGCCTGTATTTATATAGGGCTTTAGTCCCTAAGGACCCCAAAGCGCTTTACATATCCAGTCATCCACCCATTCACACACACATTCACACACTGTATGTACAACATGCACTCAGACAGTGCCCCTGTTTTCTCTGACTTTGTCAGGTAGTTAAAGTTTGAACAGATTACTCCATAGTCTCTCTGGAAAAGCTATTTGTTTCTGCTGAAACCATGTGCTTAGTTGTTGAATAACTCAGGTAAGTCTTGCCAGACCAAAGTGGAACATTTGTAATGATAACAGCCGATTCAGACACAAGCAAGGTTCTGTGCATGGGTGTGTAAGTAATATCAGGCCAGTGAAACACAAAGAGAGCAAGCTTGGAAAACTGGCATTGTTCTAGTTTTCTTGCTACCACAGACTGCTATTTGAAATCTCTCTACATCTGTACACATCCTACATTCACATCACCTATATACAGTACATGTGGCTCCTGATATCATATGGTCTGAAATAAATGAAGGCATCAGTAAAATCAGACATCAGAGTCAGTGAATCCCCCATTACTAATGCATCCAATTTCATATGGTCCTATGAAGCATCTTACGTCATGCAGAGGATGTGGTTTTGGCACAGTGTTAGTGTGGTCAGCACTCCAAACAGATCTGATAAGGCTGTCATCCATGACTACCGGTAAACAGTGTTTGTCTGTATGCTGCCATGTGTTGACTTGTTGTTGTGCTAGATACTTGAAATACAAACACATATGCTGAGTTTCTCTATATGACTTTATCAGTCTCTCACATTGGTGTGGAGGAATTTTTGAGTTTTTTGCAACGTTGTTTCAGTACATTAAGATTTACAGGCAGTCCGGTGTGATCTAGTGTGGACAAAGAGTTAGCTGTCAGACAAGTGGCCTCATCGCCTTGATGTTACTTGCCCTGTTAATTGCAATGGAAACTGTAAGGGTTTTTTTTTTTTCCAGAGGACTGCATAGAGTCCTGTGGAAAAAAAACTTTCTGAGCACAAAAAGAAGTCTTTGCCAATCAACTATTCTGGAAATGCAGAATCCTGACATTTATTCCAGTTTAGTTGTATTGATTAGTATAATTCTCTCCATGTGTCTCCTCCGTGCTTTCTGAAAGTTTATTTTGTGGCTAAATCAGCCCACTGTGGAGTTAGCTGTGGGCTACGCTTAATTTATCAGAGGCTCAAAATATTGAGCCAGGAGAGTCATCCACAGGCCAGCTCATAGTCATATGAGAATTGCATACTTGCTGACTTTGCACATGGTGGTGGATGCACATCTGGCTGGGGACTTGTTGCCTTGGCTACAGGCTGGAACTGACTTTTTTGCTTGTTGCTGTTTATTGTTTGTTGCCTGTTCCACTTCCTGCATGGTGATTTAAGTGTGCTTGTGTGTGTGTGTGTGCGTGTCTATATACCCTGATTTGTTTTGCAGATTGCTCCTTTCTCTCTGCCCCCATTCCACTCTCTCATTCTTTCCCTTCTGCTTCACTCTTGCATCACGTTGTCTAACTCAAGTTGCTCTGGCAAGACCTTCAACCACCCCCACCATTCTCTCTCCCGTACTCTCTTTCTCTCTTTTGTCTCTGTCACTTTCTCCTCCAGCTACATTCCACTGTGTGCCACAGATCTGATGCGATAACTCAGCTGGTTCAGACCCGTTGGAGTGTCATAATGAATGACAAAGAAAGGACTGATGTCACTAGAGGCAACTGAGGTTCCTCACTCTGCCTCTCTTGTGGCTTTACCTATTGTGTTCATGCTTCATCCATGTCTCTCCGATCTTGATTCCTAGAAACAAAAAACAAGGGTGGAGGTATCACAGCTGACCTCACAGACTCAGTGTCTCACAGACAGTGTCTGAGCTGGCTTTTTTGCCAGCAAGAGCCCTGAGGGAAAACGCAGTAATGGCCATAATGATGATGAATGAAGCTCTGAAACTGTGACAGGTAGGAGCAGATTTGTGGAGGCCCTATCACCCATCTTCTGTATCATAAAAAACCCCTACAGTTTACCCCACGCATGCATTCCTTTCAAGAATCTGCCTCTCCAAGACAGTGCAGACATAGTGGTGGATTGTGTGCGTGCGTGCGTTTCCTGACTCTTACTCCACTGAGGACAGGAACTTCATTAAAGACCAGCATTCAGACCTGTTTTGGAATAACAGGGGAAGATATTTTTCACCTCTCAGCTTCCCTGCTTAAATGTCATTACCCACGTAATTCCTGTTGAAAAGTTCTTTCTTTTTTTATTATTTTATTAATAACAAATTAGTGATGCTACCAGGAAAAAAAGAAAAGAAAAATCCAGTCAGGTTTAAATCAAGGAGAAATTATTGCCTAAAATTTTGCTGGCAAACATATTGGTAATATGAGCTCTCTATATAGACAACCAGGAGACGGAGTATTGTTATTATTTGTTTGGAGTCACTTTTGCAAGCTTTAGAAACCAACTCCCAGAGCTTGCATGTGACGCTTTAGAAACTAAATGTTCCACTGTCCTTTGTTTTTGTTCTTTGTTATGTTGTGAGTAAGCAGTAGATTTATCTGAATGCAAAAACCGACTGCTGTTGGATATGACACCAATGAGAACAATCATAGTCAACCAAATCAGTCAATTTCCTTTCAAATGAAACAGACTAGAGTTGGAGATTTTGGTGATTATCGATGCACATAACAAAGTAGCTTACGGGGACTTCCCCTCTGTGCCAGTGGCTTATGTAATGGAAGTAATGACCCCCTGTTGGTTTCCAACTGGCTGCCCTACATGGAGTCTAATATTCTCATTCTAATTTGTTTAAAAGGCATAATTTCACATTTCAGTTCACAGCTCTGAACTTCCTGGCTGCAGTCTTCTCCATTTTAATGCAGTGCTAAATATGTAGATTCTTAAAAACAAGTTTCCACAAAACTTGATCAAAGTAGCAGAAAAAAAAAATTAAATGATGAATATGAATCTCTGTAAAACAGTTAAAAAAAAAACCCCATTTCGTGTCAAGGGGTATTAAAAAAAGTTTAATATTCCTGCAAAAATACCTTTATGAGGTTTATAGTGTGTAGATACACTATGTATATGGAAAATGGATGAAATACTACTTTGGAGTAGTTTCCTTTGCCAACATATTAGACCTGGAAGGGATCATATTTGGATGAGAAGATAAAATGCTACGTTATAAGCTTATGTTAGCAAGCTATACTAGCTGCAACACATACCTGCTAGCTAGTGCTAAATGACATAATAATAAAACACTACAATTAGAGTCTTGTAAAGTAGAATACAAAGTATATTGAATGAGCTTCTCCACACAAAAGGATACATTATCAGACTGTTCAATCCAAAATGTTCCAAATCGTCCCAGCAGGACAAACACGGACAAAGGGTCCAGTGACTAGCCTAGCAGATGACTAGCAGCTACAGCTGCCTCTGTCAACACACCTGTCAATCAAAGCAGCCTCATTCCTAATTTTTATGAATAGGGGTGCAATCCACAGAGTCCAAAGCTAATTTTTGTACCAGTTTGGAAACATGCTTTTTTACTTCAAGTTCAAGTGGCCACTTGAGGAACTGCAGTTTTTGGCTGCTCCGCATTAGCTTCATTTTTCAGCCCCATTGGTAGTTGCTTGGATTTATGGTGCTGTCCAATGAATCTCTGAGTTTCACTTTAAAAGCATCTGCTTTGACTTGAGCAATATTTTATATCAGAGATCTGTAAGTCCCTTCAGCTATTGACTTACAGCTTTTCTCAGTTAAACTCGACATGATTTACTGCTCATGAAAAATGTTCCGTACAGTTCAAAGACATGCAGTGTCTTGTTGAGCTACCTTCTGTTTATTTGTGCTGGGAGTGAGGAGCGGGTGATAGAAGCTATTATTGGATCAGTAATTAAATGTTTTGATTTGACAGTCATTTAGTATTCTTCCAGCCAAGATCTATTTAATAAAAAGTGAATTTGAGAAAGGAAGTCTAGGGGATTGGAGACATATCCTGGCTACCACCTCTCTCATTTGATTTATGAATGATAACAAGCACTGGGATGTGCACCTACACACAGAGAGAAAGCTAGATTTAAACACAAGTTCATGCACATTTTAAAATCCTGTTTAACTCCGCCTTACTGCCTGAGAAAATGGAAACAATACTTCATCAAGAATGAGGAGAAAATGAATCACACAGCAAAGAAAGAAAGCATAAAACAAACACAACAGGTTAAGGTTGAAAGCAAAGGGCTTTGAAGGCATCTGCCTTTTGTGAAAGACAAGACAGCATTCTCCTTGTGTAGAGCAATGATTGTGTGAGGTGATTCCCCCTGAGCTCTCCTGAGGATGAAAGTCACTTGTTCAGCAACAGTCTAGGAAAATAAAAAAGTCCTGAGGTAGTAGGTGAAGAAGGAGCTTTAGGTAAGTGCAAAGTACTGATATGAGTACTTTGGGGGAAATTGCTCCCCTTTCTGATGTAAAACAATAGTTATTATGTAGTATTTTGGGGAGGGATGTTCAAGCGGCTCACTTGAATTACAAGGAGTATTTCCAGTAGGGGGGGCAGGTTGTATAAAGGAACAGAGACAGAGATACTGACGGGAGCAACGAGGTCTGAGATGGAGGAACAGAAGCAGAGTCAACTCTTCTAAGAAATCCCAGAGGACAAGAAGTGTGGGTAAAGGCAAGCGTGACAAGAAGACAATAGACAGACACATGTTTGCAGGAGCTGTGAAAAGGAGCAGGTGGAGGATACACAGACAGAACAGAAAGATGGGAGGAGAAGTGAAAGCAGGCGAGATTAGAGGAGTTAGCATCTCTTTGATGCTTAATTATTAGCAGCGGCCTTTGTCTATGTAATAGCGTTTACTTGCATCAGATTAATATGATTATTCACAGTGTTTGCTGATGAATATTTAGTGTAAGGAAATTAAAGCTCTGCTCAAAGAAACATGTTTCAGTGCATCACATTTGCACAGTTTAAATATGGCATATAAAAGAGCCTGTATTTAAGCATTTTTCCCTGCTTGACACTAGATTATTGCATTACGGGTAGTTTTTGTCAGTTCCGTTGCTGTAACTAATTATAGTGTGTTAATCTGAAGTATGCATTTAGTCTTCGAGTCACAGCACATGCTGATTCCCAATTAATGAACAGGATGTAAACCAATTAGAAAATTCTGATATGATGCCTTTTCACAAACACTTCTTTGCTATCATTATTTCAGCAGATGTTTGTGAATGATCCTGGTGTGCCTTCACAAAACGTATTACAGTAAAAATGTGCTTTCATTTGAGAATCAACTAGATAACATCAGAGTATAGATGATACAGATCAAACATTAAACAGAGCATTTTCTCTCTAATGTCTGTTTGTTCTCTTCATACTAAATTTTACTCGGTCTTGGGTTCATTTTTGATCAGTTTTTGACTGTCGATGCTCACATAGAGTCTATGACCCACTCTTGCTTTTTCCATTAAAAATATAGTGCTAAACTCAGGACTGTTGTCTCAAAAAGTGAACTCGTTCATGCCTTCATCTCCTTCCGCTTGGATTACTGTAATGCTCCATTTCCTTGTCTGTCTAAAGTGTCTATTAATCGCCTCCAGTCTGTCCAAAATGCTGCTTCAAGGCTTTTAACTCACCCTTATAAATTATCTCATATCACCCAAATGTTAAAAAGTGTCTGCACATGCTTCAAGTTTAGGTATCATTTTAAAATCTTGGTTCTTACCTTTATGGCCTTACAGGGTGAGGCACCCATTTATCACTTACTCCACTCCTGCTCTCCAAGCCTGATCCTTAGTTCCACTCCTGGAAGCCTTCTACCCGTCTAAAAACTAAGAGGGATTGTCCATTCCAGACCTTAGCTCCAAATCTGTGAAAGTGTTTGCTGCTCTCTCTTTGCATCATGTAAAAAACAGCTTACAGCCCATCTAATCAGACGGGCATTTGGGTAATGTTCTTTGCTTTGTTGTTTTACTTGTCATGTGCGTAATAAGTGAAGTACATTCATAATATGATATGATACAGTATGGGGCAGCAACAAAGGCATCCTCTTTTACCCCTGCAGCCACTCCCTTTCAATACCTCCTCCTGCAGAAAACACATTTGTTCTTCTGCTAGTTTATAGTTTAGCTGCTATTGACATAGCTGCTAATGTTTCTTAAAGTCTTGTGTATTTGTCAAAGTGAGGAAGGTGTAGTCAACTACAGTGAGTGGAAACATGTCCTTGGTCTCTTGTTGTGTTGCTTGGTATGACATGTGGTAACAAAATGTTATCAGTTGCTAACAGTGGCTACACGTGAACTACTTTTAAGAGTCCTGACTTTAAAGGATATTTTTTTTGTTTTTCTTTTATTCCAATTATTAATTGGTGAGTCTTCCACAGTGTGTGTTGTGCCCTGTCTCCTTCCTATCACACCCAGCAGATGGCTGCCTCTGCTTGAGCCCGGTTTTATGGACTTTTCTTACCATACACTATACAGCACTGTGAGGTGAGTGTTGTTGTGATTTGTCACTATATGATGAAAATTATAATGAGTATGATGAAATTGAATTGAAAGTGAAATGAACCGAATTGAACTCAGTTCATTTCAGCAGAAAAGCATTTGTCTGCATGACTCTGCCTCCAACACAGAAAAGAACACAGAACTAACAAAGTGCAGGTAAATGGGGACATCTGAAACGAAGCTGCATACTCCAGCAAACGTTGACATGCATGTCACATTTGTTTTTGCTCGCTTGCTTTCAAATTACTTTTGCTCATTCTGAAGGTCTTTCCATTTTCTTGCCCATATCTGCTTCTTCTTCTTCATTGTCAGAGATCCCTCCAAATCTACTTATCAAAAGTGGGCATGACAAAAGGGGCGTGGCAAATGAGAGGAAGTGGGAACGAAAGGGTTTTGTTAAATGCATTATGGATCTAGGACACAGACAGATGGATAAATGGGAGGAAATAGAGAGTGGAACAGATGGGAACCAGACAGCATAAACTGACAACATAGGAAGAGCTGTATGGTCACAGAGGGCCATCTGGAATCTGTCTGTTTTTGTCTATGTATTGTGTTTTCTGTTGTTTGCTTATTAATGACTTTTTCTGTGTTTCACGTGGGAGAAAGGAAATATCTAACACTTTAATAACAAACCTCTGATTAATGTTTGCAAAGTAAACTGATGAATGCAGAATGCAGCCGTCATACTGGCTCTTTGGGATAGCCCATCCAGCATATGTGCAACACTCCAGTGACTCATCAGATGGAAATACAGGGTCACACTTCACGGTAATGGTCATACACCCTGACTCAGAGTCTGTCTGCGAACTGTGGTCCACCAGCCACGTAGGCATCCGGCGTGATTCATGAGCCATATCTGGTATTTATTACCAAATTGGATAGTTGGATTCTTTGTAGACTAGAAAAAGGTTTTGTTTCAATAGGACAAAATATTAGTTTGATACAGTCCATCAAAATGAAGGTGAAGCAAAACTACTACAAAACTGGTTCTCTTCAGTATTACTTTAAAACACACCAGTCATTTGCATTCCTTGCATTAAATCTTTCCAGTTTGTCTGAGGCTCAGAGGAAGTACAGACTCAGTTAAGAGCAGCCAAAGAAGGCAGCTGTGCCTAAAATTTGGCTGGGGATTTGGTAGGCTCGAATCCCAGTGATATCAGAGTGTGCCAAAGCTTTATAACTCGCTAGTTGTGCTTTGCTACAGCCACATATGCAACCTGCAGTGATGAGCAAATTTATAATGCATTGTACGTGCTAAGACTTCAGTTACTGAATAAAATATAAGCACATTTTTGCTTATATTAAAGTCACGTAAGATTTTAAATTCAATTATTCATAAGCAGACAAAGCACTGAGAAGCCAATGTTCAGCTTTTTATTTTATTTATGTTTAATTTATTTATGTTTTCCACATTACGGTTAATTCAGTCTGCCTGAAAAGCAGAACTATGACAGATGGTAAATGGACTGGTTCATATCTAAAAGCACTCAAAGTGCTTTGCACAACTTGTCTCATTCACCCATTCACACAAGTACTTCCTATTTACCATTCACACACGTTAATACTTCAGTTGATGCATCAGGGCGCAACTTGGGATTAGTATCTCGCCCAAGGACGCAGGATGCATGCAGAGAGACGCAGGCAACCATTAACATTTATGGTTAACTTAGGATAGCAAATTAACCTTTGAACTGTGGGACGAAGTTGAAGAACAGGGAAAACACACAAACTGAGATAGCTATACAGAGAAAACTTGTTTTCTGTAAACATGTTTGTTTCTGCTCTAAATTTGGGAATTTTAACCTGTTTTTTGTGCACAGTCTCAAGTGGCCACTTGAAGAACTGCAGTGGAATAGAAAGCTGTAACTGCCCTGGCATGTAAAATTAACAAGTTAACAAACATATTTCTATGAAAACGACTGGGGTTTGTGTGTGTGTGTGTGTGTGTGTGAGTGAGTGAGTGAGAGAGAAAACTCTAGTCTGAAGGCAAATGGCCAATTCTTTGCACCACTTAAATTGCAGCCACCCAAAATTTGTCCAGTGGACACGGATTCATCTAAAAAAAAGAAACATGATTCAGCTTCTCACAGAGCTCAGTGAGAGAACATTCAAACCCAGATTAGAAAAAAGTAGACGCCCCACAACGATTACATAACTGACTTTAGTCTGTTGTCATAATACTTTGTGTTATGGGTTTAGTCAGATTTGAAATGTTAACTCTTTTTCCATTCAACATTGTTTCTTAGTAACTAAACAAGCCAAAATGTCACGTCTCATTCTTCCTTAATATGTGAGTCTCTAGAAAACGGTCTGCTGCTTAGCTTTCGACAGCAGTAAATTTACTCATCTGTCAGCACCAACACACCCACATATTGTTCCGATTTCCAAGCAGGCAGTGCCTCTGTTCTGTATGTGTGAAATATCTGCCTTCATACCAGAGAGTGACCCATAATTCCCACGGTGGTGATAAGACTCCATCTTCATGGATAGGCCATTCAAAGTCATTTTAGTCATACAGTCCTGTGAAAAACTAAAGCCAAGTTCAGTAGCTCGTAGAACCAGCTTTAGCAGTAACCGTTTTCTGTGTGACTTTATCAGTCACTCACATCATTGTGGAGAAATTTTGGGACACTTTTCTATATAACTGTGATGGCTGCAGTTACAGCTCCACAGTGGTAATATCCACCAAATATTAGTGTAGAGGCTTATACATAACACTACACTAACATTTTTCTGTCTTTAAATATAAGGTTTAATTTACAGGATAATAACTGGTTTTGGTTTAGAATTAATTCACGTATCCACATAACACTGCATTCTAAAATAAGTGCGCACATTTTAGTTTACACTGTTATGTATGATTTAATCTCTTTGTTTTCTGAGTTAACTGAGTTGCAGCTGCTCCAGTCCCTTGATTGACGAGCCAAGAGGTGGAAAAGGGGCGGAGCCAGCATATATGGAGGACAGCAAATTGGCTCATACCATAACTCTTGATCATGGAGGAGGGGGTGGGGGATTGGGATTTGTTATGTTAGTTTCAGTTAGGTTTTGTGTGTTCTACCCCTTTTTGTGTTTTTGTGGGCTGATCAGCCACTATTTAAGTTTCCCCTTTTGTTTAGAGAGGTCAGTTTGTTTGAGTTATCAGTATTATTTGATTGATCTATGAGTAGAGTTCTGTTATTTTGACCTCTCTTATGGGCCCAAGATTTTGATTTTTTTTGTATGATTTAACCAACTATGTTTTTGGGTTCAATAAAAAAAAAACATTTTTGGATTTTAACCTGTGCCTGACTTTCTTTCACTGCTCAGTTCATCACAATGACACTGGTTCAGTTCATTATAGTTTTGTAGTCTCTTAAGGTCCTACTACAGCACAGGTGTCGAACTCCAGGCCGCTAGGGCCGGTGTCCTGCATGTTTTGGATGTGTCCTTGATCCAACATAGCTGATTTAAATGGCTAGATTATCACCTCAACATATCTTGAAGTTCTCCAGAAGCCTGTTAATGAACTAATAATTTGATTCAGGTGTGTTGAAACAGGGTGATATCTAAAACCTGCGGGACACCGGCCCTCGAGGCCTGGAATTCGACACCCCTGTACTACAGCATTTCAATTAGGCTGGGGTCTGCGAATTTGAGTGGGCCATTGCAACACCTTCATTCTTCTTGTTAGCTGTGATTGGGACCTTTGTCGTATTACATGACCCAATTTTGGCCAAGCTTGAGAGATTCAACATTAGAATACTTTGATAAACAGAGGAGCTTTTGGTCAACTCATTGACTGCAAAGCCAAATTTTTCCTACTCCAATATGGTGATCAACAGTTGCTATTTATCCTGATATGTTGGCTTGTTTTTCACCGATAGCGACCGATAGCCAAACATCTCCGCTTTCATCTCATCCGCCCTAAGACATTGACAGAAGCTATGTAGGGGTTTGTTCTTGGGCGTTTTTTAGCTTTTGAGTTTTTTGCGTTTTCTCTCTTTAGACATCCAGCTGGGACATCCAGTCATGAGAAAAATAAAAACTATCTTGAATGTTCTCCATCTGTGAAAAATCTTTCTCACTGTTGACTGCAGTCAAAGGACACTGTCATTCAGGTCATAGATGAGTCAGTGTAATAGTGGTGATGATCATAATGAATGTGCAATTTAGGGGACATGATAAGGTCAGAGAGACGCAATCATAATTACCCAAATGACAGCTAAACCTAGTTGTTCATCTTCATTTGAGGAAGTCTGAACTTGCTCATGATTTTGAAAGCTTGTCATTGGAGGGGAGGTCTTTAGTGCATGCCTCTGTCATATGAAGTTCATCACATTGTTTTCAAAACATCACCAAATTTGGGGAACATCCCTTAATGACTGATATCCCTTTAATATCTCGAACATGTCATATCTAAAAAAAAAAAAAGTAAACTGGGACATTTACAGTAATTTTTGGGAGGATCTTTTAACCACTTCACATCACTGAAAAAAATTCTAACCAAGGGAGATTGTATTACTTCTTGTATTATAGGCTAGGACTTATCCAGACATGGGGGAAATTAAATCTCATTCACTTGACTTTCCTTAGTTTGGATGGAAAGCAGAATACAAAAAAGAATCTGTGACCAACACTCAGAAAAAGCTGACTCAAACCTTTCTTTTATGAGGCAACAGTGCAAACAGGATGGGTAGATTAAAGACAGAGACATCTGAACATATCAGTTAATGTTTCCCTCTTCTTGCAGTGTTAGCAGTGACATCTGGACACCAGTAATGTGAAGACTCGGTAGAAAGCTGAATGTGATATTTGGATTCGTGTATTTCTGTCTCTTTGTGATGTGGATGCACATCTGTGGGTCTCTGCCCAGCCTATTCATAGACCAACCACTTGAGCAGGCTCGAGGGGCCTCCCATGGGAATCCGTGTGAATGTATAGATGTCATACGGAAGGATTTAGTTTGTTTGATATGATGCTGCCCATCTTGCTCCCATCGTCTATGTACCTCTTTATTCATCTTAATTTTCTGTTTTGGAAGCCTCTTAATCCTTTCACCTTGCTACGTTGCCTTATCTTGTTTTAGCCCCTTTTCCACAGCTGTGTCCTCCTTGCTCCTGACTCCCTGACTTTCCCACACTTCCAGGCCTGTGAACATGACTGTTGTCCACACTGCCAAGGCCAACATTTCTACAGGATTGACCCATGTGGCCAAAAAGATGCTCGCTGCTGCCAAGGGGGGGAGGTTGTTTTATGTGTTATGTCAACAAGGACTGCCAGATCAGTGCCAGCTGTCTTCCAAACACCATCCAGTGGCAGTGGCACTGTACCCACAGCTTCCCTGTGGCAACTTCCCAGTGCCAACTGTACTGAAAAAACAACATGGACGGGTGTCGCAGTGCCAGCTTCCTGCCATCACATTAATACAGACTGGCATGGACTGACAGTAGTCTGGCCACATCCGCACACTTATTTGAAGGTGGGAGTGGGGGCATAGGCGTATCTCTTTACATTTAGCTACAGCCTGTGTGTGTGCGCATGGACTTCTGTGCTGAACTTTTAGCTACTTAAGATGTTTAGATTCTTATCCATGATAACATACCATGAGTGAAAGATAGTCCTAGTCAGACTGATAAGTGGATTTGATAACCAAGACTGATAACCCAGAGTTCAGAAGAACTCTAAATGCTGACTTTCTGAGAATTTTTCTCTTTACTTCACTTTGTATTAGAAAAATAAATGAAATCTTTTAATGACTTTACTTTGAAAAGTCTTTTTAATTTAGACTTTGTAGCTGTGCAACATGTTCCAGATGGGTCATTAGAGGTAAAGTTAAGCCTCATATTGTTGTGTAATCCTGTTCTCAAGTCACAGAAAGGATCTTGATGTTGCAGTAATGCAAGCAGGATTTCCTTGGCTCAGGAGGTAACAATTTATAACAGAAACCTTGTATCAAAAACCCGCTAGCAATAAAGACTAGTTAGATTATAGGAAATGTGAGATCAGAATAGAAAAAAATAATATCATCTCAATGGCAAAGACAGAGAGGGGGAGAGGCTGGACTCGAGGATTCCTGAATAGACATCTTTTGGTGAATTCTGTTATCCTCCCCGTCCCCTTAAAGAGCCAATAACTGTGTAGTAGCAGCCATATTATAGAAAGAAAATGAAGTGCTTTAGTCTTGGTTTTCTATATTCATACCATGAATTAGCACAGCATTTGTTCAGTGCTCTGGTGGTCTGTTGATTATGGCGCTCTGAACTGACCCATAAATAACGCCATAATGTGTAACCTAATCATATAATCTTGTGTATAACTTGATGGGAAAATCTTTTTAAACATTTTCTTGAGCAAAGAATACAAGTGAACGTGTGTTTTTTATGCCTGTTTGACCACTGAAGTCATTTAGTTGGGGACTCCAATTTTAAACAAAAAACCTGCCCAGTTAACTGCCCAGAGATGCCTAGTAAGTGTAAAGACTTGCTTCTGTGTACACCTGCGGCACTATCAGTAAGGAGGCATATCTACTCGTAGTTATTGACCTTTGACCTCTACTGGTCAGCAGACATCAGATTCCTTTAGTCACAGCTGCCACTGAGCCAGAAAGGGGTCACGCCCTCCCATCTCCTTCCACCTCTGGAAATAGACACAGTGTTGCTTAAGAAGTTATCAACCACTCAGCTTTGCCGAGTGGTTGATTCATGCGCACAGAAGTCAAGAGACTTGTAACACATCTTTCACTGTGCCTGCAGTTTTGCATGTAGGTATTACATTCTTAGAAGGAAGTGAAGGCTCTTCCTGCCCTTCTTTATGTAGTCTATGTTTGTGATTCACTTTGATGGATCACATTAAGAGAACTATGTCGATGTTCCAAGAAACATTTGACACTCAGTGTAGATCTTGTTTGTTTTGCCTACAATGGCTTTAATTTCAGAGATAAACAGTGAGTGATCAGGTCACTGAAACACACAGGGCCATTTGTGCATGTGGTGTTGGTGGTCTTCCATTGACAGATCGACACTGCTTTACCAGTAGAGTTTGCAAGACAGCAGGTACACCTAGTGTGGTTGCCTACCTCTGGAAACACCTCCCTGGAGGGGAGTTTCCAGGATTTTTTAAATCCAAAAGCAGATTAATTTCAGATGTGAACTGAAGCTCAGAATAAAAAAAAAAAAAGACAAGACACGTGCTAATAAAAGAACAATTTTTAATCGTTTTATGTTATCGCAGGCAGGTAGTAGCTGTATAAATACACACATTATTTTCCAGTTTTTTTCAGAGTGGGTTACGGCTTTAGTTCACATTTGATCAACTTTATTCCAGTCAACTTGTCAAATCTTAATCTGACTGTCCTGTCAAAACAAAGGTAAATAGAATTTGAAGCAGTTATTATTTACATATGATACAAAAATAGATTTCACAATAAAAGAGAGATATATTTACAATAAGAAGCTCTATAAAATACAAATATCTTTCTGTTATAAAAAGCCATTTTTAAAATAACTCTTCCAGCTCAAGTTTTGCACGAGGGAGTGTAATCTGGTCTGTGGCAGGATGAATTGTAATTCAAACAACGAATGCACCTTTAATGGGAGTCCATTACTTCATGGCTGCGCAGTATTCTTGTCCTACAAAGCTAATCTTAACCCTGACTGCAGTCTTTACAGCCATGTGGTCTGAAGTTAGTGCTGGGTTAACTTTGGGAGCGCTGAGCGGCTGGAACTGATGCTGTGGTCGAGCTACTTGGCAGCTGCTCCGCCATCCAGCTGCATCCTGTTGGGTGGTTTTCTGTGAGGGGTGGGCAGGTGCATGTTAACTGTTCAAGGGGGGTCCTCCAGACTTACACTCCCTCCTTCCCTCATGGCCAGGCTCCAAGCTGACTGTGGGCCTCTGTGTCACATGCCTAGACCAGACAGAGACGGACACGGTTAGAGCAGGACTCCCTGGCTCCTGGTTCTATTCTCAGAATGGTGGACGCTCAACTTTACAGGCTGCTCATCGTAAACACTGGTGGCCCCAATAAACACACCACACTCCGTTGCTAACAGAGGAGCTGGCTGACTGCCTGAACGGCTAATTGAATGTCCAACTTTACAGACAGACGGGATGTCTGCGAAAGACGGATGTGCAGTGGCTAAAACAGAGTAGGGAGCCCAAGGAACAGACATGGAAATAAGAAAAGTTCCTCACTCCCACCCCTGTCTCTTTCCAATACTGACATTTAAAGTTGAAATTTCCGACAGGGTTTACCCGGCACACATTCCTTATTCTCTGATGCAAGTTCCAACTCTGACAAGGCCTGAGCAAAGAGGAGGCGCAGCACAAACCAGCCGTCTATTAGCCTGACGTAGTGTAAGCTACCAAATTGCCTTCTCAGGTTACAGATTTGTGCATTCCAAGTCAACTCAGGTCAAATATTATTATTATAGCCCAGTAGGCTAGAGATGACAAATTTGCATACACCACGGAACATTCCCTACCTCTGGGTTGCCAAATATACAGCAGAGGTTCCAGATTCAGCCCAGTGAATGGCTTTGCAGAGTGCAAAGACTGCAACAAGGAGGGCATAAATTTTGGAATTTTCACTGCTTTTTACATTTGGAAGAACTGCGCTGCTAGTTGATAAGAATGAATGGTGTGATGACAGCTGTTATTTAGGTCACTGCTGGGTTTGCAGTTTATCCTGACATCACTCAAGGCTACACGAGAGTAAGGTGGGGGTTTCTTTGCTTCACTACCACCACATATTGTTCAAACTGACTTGTTTTTCTAAAGACATCTCATCATTATCATTACAAATAGATGTTTTATTACCTGTAGATATTTTCACATTGGAGTTACACTTTACATGAAAAGAAAAGAAAGTAATAGGAATGATTTGGAGGGTTGAACTGGGCTGTATGTGACCCACAAACTAAAATAAGTTTGACACCCCTGCTCTACACTAAGAGGATCAATTTGGATAAAGAACAAAAGCCCAGAGGAAAATGCCTCCGTACAGGGTATATGTACCATACACTGTATACACGGAAAGAGATAGGGGAAGAATAGACCAGGATGAAATTTATAAAGCAGCGTTCCACTGTGTATGATCTGCACTTCAAAGCTGAGTGACAGGTGAAAAGGGATACGCAGCCTTTCTCTCCAGTGTGGCCCTGGAGGCCTGGAGGTCCATATAGCAAGCCTCAGCCACTTCATAATCCTGACACATCATTGTTTCATAGAAACCTGCGGGGTGGCTCTCATGGCATTTTATGAGCAGTTGTTAACACAGCCGACACAGGGAACAAACGCTCCGGTTAATCCCGAGTAGCGGGCGGCGCCAGCATGCAGGCTAATTTATCATGGGGCTCTGACAGCCAGATTGCATTAGTGCTTACTCTCTAGTGTCTTGTCCAGGTCAGCGATGAAGTCCTCCAGCTCTTTAGTGTCGCCCAGTTTGGCTGCAATGGAGACACGCAGAAAGAATCACGATTTTGAAGCAGTTTAAATATAAGCTTCTTCAATCACTCATTACTACATATACAGTACAATACATAGCTTGTTTATGTCCATGAGTTTTCAAGGGCTTTTACTCACGTTTTGGTGACATTAGGGGAGGTGAGGTGGTGGTGATGGGGGAGAGCATGGTGGGCGAGTTCAGTCTCTCGTCGCTGAAGCTGAAGCTGTTTCTGTTGAGAGACTCGGCACCTGTCAGAAAGAGACAGAAGAGAAAATGCAGGCACATAAGATCAAGCGAGTACTCACTTTTCTCTACATCTGTGTCAGTGGAACAAGCTTCAGTGTGTAATCATCGCATTCTCCTCTAATGACACCCTTTCTCTATGGGCTGTCGCGTGCATGCCTCACAAACACGTGCGGGTACAGCACAAAAACAAAAGTGTTAAAATGAATCTCTACGGAAGTCTTTGTTTTTCTAGCAGCAAAAATTTCGGGATGACTTTCAAAGCTAAAAAAGAAAAAGTCTCAATAACCATAAATCATGGATTAAAGCACCACTGAGGCTGTTAGTGACAGTAATATCAGAAGTTTTTCTGGGCAAAGAGGTCTCTAAAGGCAGCCAGCTCTTCTCCTGCTCTTTAGTAAGATTTATCTTTGACATGTTCAAAACAGCAGAGCACGCTCTTATTTGGGATACTGTTTGTGTTTCTTATGCACCACCCAAATCTCTACACAGAGTCTTACATAAATGATCTAATAGTCACCTTTATTTTGCCGCACAGTACTTCAAACCACCACTCTTGCTTCACAGCAAGGAAGGTTCTGGGTTTGAATCCACCATCTGTGTGGCTGCTCCGGCTTCCTCGCACAGCCCAAAGACTTGCATTTAGTGGGATTAGATTAACTAGTGATTCTAAATTGTGTGAATGTGAGTGAGAATCTTTGCTTGCGGCAGACAAGTGACCTGTCGGGGTGTAGCTTGGATAGGGATAAATGTTTATCTGACAGCATGAGAGACTTTTTAAATCATTCTTTGTAGAAGTGCAAACCACACTGATAATAATGAATGTCTAGCTGTGAAGTGTGTGTGCTCAAACTAAGATTAGGCTACACTTAAAGATGCCGATGTGTATCTTGCACCATGTCTGAGATGTCAAGCACCCACTTGTTCCCGCCTCTCTGACCAATGCCTCTCCCACAACTCTGGATTGTGGGAAATTGCACATGAGATAGAAGACAACACGCGGGAAGTGCAAGTGGATCACATGCAAACATACACACACTGATGAACCCTTAATGTCTGCACTTGACTTGAACCTGAACCCCTCTCATTTCTCAGCTTCCTCTGCTGCTCTATATTCATGTCTGTCTGTCCTTCTTATTCACTCCTACATTCTTCATACCACTTTCTGTGGCTCTCTGTCGCCTCTCTCACTCACACTGACACTCCAGGGTGCAGCTCCAAGACTTTTTTGTCATCTATCTACGCCTTCAACAGTCAATACATCCATCAGACTTTGAGACAATAGATGACCCCTGTAGGAGACAGCTCGTTCGTCATTACTTCACTACCATGGAGAGGACAGGGTTCAAGCAGGAATCTGATCCACTGATCAAATCAGCAAGCTCATTAGTGCCACAGACATGTGTTCAAACACCTTCCCTGTGTTTGTATCACTGATGTTGCTCCCTGCGAGATCATTAGTGATACTGGCCCCTGTTATTGTGCAATTATCTAGTTTTAAACATCTGATTCTCTTTCTAGTATATATCATACATTCGACTGTGTGGCCATCAAACCTGTACACCCTCCTTCCTCACTTAGACGGCCCAACCCACTGGCATGTGTTTGGAAAAGTATATTTGCGCATGGGGACATGAAGCATATTTTTCTCTGTGTGTCAGCATATCCCACTTGCCCGCCTGAAGTCGGCTCTACAGCTGGGGGAAGCTAGACTTTTAAGACACTGTATGGTAGAGTGATATGGTAACATGACAGTAAACCCTTAGAGACGCAGCCACAAAATAGGGGCAGGTGTGCCAAAATATGCAGCTCAACGTGACGCCAACATCTCTGAAGCATGAGAAAGGGATTTTCTCTCACTGCTACTCTCCCTGCGTGCGAGCATACATGAAGGCGTATGCAACAGTTTGACGCTCGACTCGGGTGCCCTCTGGATGCGGCACTGTAAATGCAAACAATACCCTAATCAATTCAAAATAGTCTGTATGCTTATCTGTACCTCATACACCTGTGAGAATGTTAATGTTTAACTTTCAGTAAGTTTAGCAGTGTGGTGATCCCGATTCCAGTTATGTCGTGTTTGCACTTCTTGTGGATGTGGAATGTGGTCTCTAGCATTTCCTCCTGTTGAGAATAATGATTCCTGCTCAGTTTTCTTGTTTAGTTGATGGTCAAATGTTTGCTAGCGTTTATGTAACTGTGTGGTATTTGGGCCACTGTGACATTAATCAGCAATACTAAATTAAAATTAAATAACACTCTCTTATGTTTATGTGTACTATATTACATTGATGTGACATATCCTCCTCAAGCCAAGTACACTCAAAATAAACAAGCTTGTGAACCTGGCTTTTTTTAAAAGGTTTCCTTACTTAAAGAGTTTGCATGTTTTTTACATAAAGCCAACTTTACAGTGTACCTGATAAGACACTACACACCCAAGGCATACAGTGCGCTATAGGAGGAGTGGTACTGTAGAGATAACAAACCCTGTGTCTTCAGTCTGCAGAGAAGTACAACGTGTCATCATTTTGTGACACTTTGTAACTCTTGTCTGACTGTCTGGGGTCCAATTTAATTGCTCCATGTTAAGGATGACAACAAAGTCGCGCCACTGAACCTTTCCACTGGTTAGATAACCATGGTAATACTGAGGAGCAGGTGAGCCGAGAGTAAATCACAATCCTTGCCCACTTACTTTCTGTGTCGCTGATGCCGCTGTCGCTGACGCTGGCGCTGCTCCTCCTCTTCATGGTCTTCAGGTGTTCGTCGTACCTGAAGTGTCGCTTCTCCACCGGCGATGTGAAGTCTTCGATCACCGCGTCGAACTCGCACAGCACATCGTTCAGATCCTCCTCATTGACGAACTTGGCTGCAAAGGGGGGGAAATAATTCACATATTGAAATAAAATGTTACGCAAACTGTTGATGTTATGATTCAGGTCTGAAAATCATTCACGTAGCACATTATTTTATTCTTATATAAACACAACTGCAATTCAGTTATCGTACTCATATATAAGATAATATTTATATACATATATATTTAAAACAAACGACATTACCTTGAGGCTTCAGCTTTGGGGACTTCATGATTCCACTAGTTCGCTTAGAAATGATCCAGAAACGTCGTGAAAACTTGTAAATAAATAAATGTGGCCCTCAGCGTAAAGTCCCACTTCGTCGTAGGTCGCTTCAGGTCTTTATCTAACCTCCAGGTCCAGGACTGGCGCTTTTTAACGAGCCCTGAGGAGTGGGGCGGAGACGCAGGGAAGGGAGGGGAAGCGTATGTGTGTGCGCGATCTCTTACGCGCTCGCCATTACCAATAAAGCTTCCCCCGGTTAAAGTTACGGTCCCCTGACGTCTCCTTCTTAAAAGTATGTTTGTAAACAACTTCTGTGTCACTTGCCAGGCAGAAGTGTAATGCAGGGATATTTATAATCACGAGTCAGTGCTTTTCATATTTTATCACCGGGCAGATCATCACAGTACTGTGATGATCTATAGCCTCATCTTTGATGAATGACCAAGTTTCTATAATCAAACTGCGTTTCCTCTCTTTGCATTTAGAAGAAATGAAATGAGAGTATGATCAGTGTGGAGCATCTTTAGATCAATGATTAACTCGGTACATCTCAGCCTTACTGTGAGTGATTGATTTTCATTCACACAGTGGGAAACTGCATGTTTGCTGCTAGAGTTATTCACAAAGAGACAAAACACTGACAGATCCCATAAAAAATCAAGTTATTGAATAATTTCTCTAAAAAATGGGAATTTATTCTGGTTTTATAGATAGAACACTATTCAGGTTACATAATCTGCACTGTACTCAGATAGGAGTAGTGATGTATCGGTCGCGAACGAAACAGCTCTTAGAGCCGGGTCTTTGACGTGATCGATGCGAGCCGGCTCCTTATCGTGAGCCATGGGTTTTCCCCCCCTTTCTCTCACCCTCTCTCTCGCACTATTTTCCGCTTCACTCCGCATGCGAGCCTTGTGCTTTGCATTGGGAAGAGAGGGGGACTCGCAGTAGCACAGGAACAGAGCGGGAGGGAGAGAGAGAGAGAAAGAGAGCCAGGGACAACAACGTCACATTAGAAAGGTATAGTAATCATCCACAACTATTTTCAGTTGCAGATGATAAAGGATTCAGAAAGTTTATTCATGCAGGCCCATATGACAGAGAATATGCATGTTCTTTTTGTTTTTATATTTTAATTTATATTTAATTGTGTTGTGGTTTGCAGTGTTTTGTGTTGTTTCACTTTAAATTTGTTTAAAAGGAAAAAGCTGAAAATTTAAATAGTTAAAAGTTGAAATGTGAATAGTTGATTTTTGTATTATATGATTTATTTATTACATTTTATGTGGCGTGAATAAATAAAAGTATATTTACGGTGGCCCCTAGAGACAAAGCACGTACAAACTTCAAAACACGTAAAAACTCCAAAACACGTACAAAAGACAACAGAAGTGCTCCAGGATGCTACGTGCAGTGTTGAGCTTTTGTTATTTAGTGGCTACACAAGCCAGCAAGTACCAACGACCGGATTTGGTGTGTGGTAGTAACAGGTAAATGAACTTTTTTTTTTTAATTATTTGAATATATATGTGTGCTTGTGTTTTTCTGGGCAAAGAGGTCTCTAAAGGCAGCCAACTCTTCCCCTGCTCTTTAGTAAAATTTATCTTTGACATTTTCAAAACTTGTGTCCTTTTGTGCATAATTTTATATTATTGTTAATAATAAATTAATTAAAGCAACAAAACAGCCTGAAGAGCCGGTTCGGAGCCGAAAGAGCCGGCTCTTTTTAGTGAGCCGAGCTGAAAGAGCCGGTTCTCTAAAAAGAGACGGAAATCCCATCACTAGATAGGACCTCCATAATCCAACGAGACAGCTCGTTTTGCACTGTATGATCTCCAGGATCTCCGGGGCTCTTATTTTGTCTAGGTCTGATTTTCAGCCATCGTGAAACTGCAGTGACATCTGGTGGTGGAATCTCACAGTTGCGGCTGATCTTTGCTCAGCAATACAACAGTAACAAAACAAAATCTCACCTCAGTTGTATTTTGAACTGAACTGTAATCTACATCAGCAAGTACAATTTAAGGAGGGCGCTCTCAATATATCGCCTTTGCTTTCATTTCCAGAGTACCCAGAGGGAACCCACGCAAAGACAGGGAGAACATACAAACTCCACACAAAAAGACCCCGGCCGGGTGGTGGAATTGAACTCAGGACCTTATTGCTGCATCATCATCATCATCATCATTATTAGTAGTAGTAGTAGTATTAGTAGGTTCAAGGTTCAAGGTTCTTTATTTGTCACATGCATAGTTATACAAGTATAACACACAGTGTAACCTAACACGCTCCTCGACTTGTGCAAAAAGGGGGGGGGGGGGGGGTAGAGGAAGAACATTATATATATAATATATACATTAGTTGAATGTGCGGTAGTAGCATGCATGCAGTATTATTATTTCCAAATCACACAGTTAAGCAGCTGCTCCCAGGCAGACTGCAGGTGTCCAATAAGGCTATCTGTGAGTTGATTTGCCTCCATAGATCAGTAGCAAAGTAATCCAAACACGCTGAGACGTTCACACCTCTGGTGCCCCGTTTAACATGATCAGCAAATGGATAAACATAACATGTGTGTGCAGCTGCACGTGTCTGTTGACTCTTGTGCTGCTAACAAAGGCTTGGCCCCAGCAGAGGTGTTAAAAGTGACACCTTCAGGACACCATGAGAAGATATCAGCGTTCCCACACTCATGCTTGGGATACCAAGGCTCTCCATTTGTACAGCGTATTCAGTCATGCAAACCGTCCATCCATCACTGAACATGACACCGAATAAAAACAATGCATATTGTATTTATTAGAAATAAATTACATATTCGTTCTCTGCTTACATATTTACATGAATCAGTATTTGTTCCTGATAAAATACTGCATATAAACTTGAAAATACAACTAGTATTTCAAAAACACACAAATCCTACTTACTCATTACATTTTTACTACTTTTTACTACTTTGATTGCAACTTCCAAAAAATAAAAAAATCATAGTGACAAGTGACAATTCACTCGTCTCCTTCTTCTTGTCCTCAAGCTACAAGACAAATCTGGCAAATAGTCTGAAACAAACATGTGTGAGTTTTTTCATGTTAGCTGTGATTTGGTATTTCTGTTATGTTACCTTTTTAGCTTCATGTCCATTTATTTGCATATTCATGAGCATGCTTGAGCTGACCTGTATGATCTATTATCTATTATCACTCAAAGTCACATCCAAGCAGCTCAATTCTCATGGTGATGGAGGTCATCCAGCTTTTGGGGATGACTCGGATAAAGCGGGAGAAAATGGGAGGGTAGATGTAGTTCCTGGCGTGGCCGTTGTTATTTGTATTTCCCACAAAAACCTGGATTTGATGTGAGCAGAGAGACAGGAATCGTTTACAATCACTTCTTTACTTCACTCAGTGAAAACACAAGTTTACTTGCTCAACATGTTGGACGGCTCACCCTGGCAGGCTCATCCTCACTATCCGTGTACTCTTTCCACTCTATCCCGTTGTCACTGTACTGCAAAATGTAGGACGTGACATACATCTCCTTCCCCAGAGACTTGGCTCCCTGGGTTATGACACCTGTGATCTTTTTAATCTGAGGCAGTTCTACCTGAAGCCACTGGTCCATGTTGTTATACTGAGAAGGAGAAGAAACAAGAGAGGCAATCAGGAAAAATCTGCATGCTAATGAACTGGCAAATTCTCAAGGGTTTTTAAGTGTTGTAGGTGTACTGGTTTTTATGCGATGCTCACATTAAATCTGAATGCACTTCTGTTTTATCTATCACGGCAATATTAGGACATTTACCATAGCCCGCCATGCGTTGACGGCACCTTGTCTGTTGAGGCGTGCGAGTGATGGTTTCCAGGGTCCATTGTACCAGCTAGTGGCTGTAGAGCTGGCTGTGATGTAAATGTCCCCTATAGCTTCACTTTCCATCCCAAGAGGCACTGAGCAGCCTGAGGCAGGAGATCAGAAATGTTTAGGACCTTTCACTTGATCATAACATACACTTTTAAAATTTTCACAGCATCCCTTACAGCCAGTTTAAAGTCTTATGCATTTAGTCTGGGGTTTGCAATGCACAGTGTCCAAACCTTTTTTTAAATTTTTTTTTTACTAAAATCGTTGTTACTGTACCGGCTTACCATCAAGCTCACAGCCAAAGTACTCCATGCGGACTGTTGCCATGCTGTACCATTCAATGGGGTGAAGCCTAATGAATCGTCCAATCACGGGAGGGAAGAAAATATTTGTCTTTGTCCCATAGGCTTCCTGGTTACCAGTGAATACCTGGTAAGAGAGGATAAGACACAAAGTGAGAGAATTAGATAGCTGCTCCCAAGCTTGTCCAGTTTGTAGGTCTTTGCATTAAAGAAAGGAAGTGATCAAACTTCCCCCCCACCTTTCTAAAGCCTTCGCTGTCGCCTTTATAAAAGATCCACTTCCGGCGGTCGTTGCTGTAGGAGATCAAATATTTGACCACATACTGGGAATAGAACATTTGCTTGGCTCCCTGAGTTGCCACCTGGCTGATCACAACTGGCCGCTGGAAGTCTACCTGTGTAGGGGAAAGTAGGTATTAAGGCACAGTGTCAAACATAAGGCCCGCTAAAGCCTCCAGTCCGTCCCACTGGATGTCTTCAGAAAAGAAATTTTGGACTTTTAATTGTATTTTCAGAAGTTTCACAGCTTTTCCTGCTGATAAAGATGTCCCCCATGGTCATCCCTACTTAAACAAAGTTATTCAGTTATAGATTTCTGTAATTTTACACATTTACTCTTTAAAATTTAAGACTTGTGATGACAGATTTCTTTCTGTCAAAATAGTTTGTATATGAGATATATAAGGAATTAAATGTGCAGTTAAACTTCTGTTCAATGGCAGAAAGGGCAGTTTTGCTGGTCTGCCCCACATAAGATCAAAGTGGATCAAAAAGGAGTTTTGGCACTTCTACACACTGGACAGGTAAAATTTGTGCAAATATTTTGTGCGGTAAAAATCTTTTTAAGACCCACATTTTCTTAATGCAGTTGTTCACACCAACTGAGTCATTTCACCTGATGAAACTTGCAGCATTTATTTTTCAGATAAAGGTAGATTTTTAAATTTTTTTCCATATGAACAATAAATGTGACAAATCAAACCGCTGCATTTGGTGACAGGTGCGCTCATTGCGCACCGAAATCGAATCTACAATGATAATAGTTAAATAATAGCAGAGGTGCCAAAAGTACAGACTTTACTTAAGTAGAGGTATGGATAGCTGGGTTAAAAAATACTCCAGTAGAAGTACTGAAGCAACTTCTTTACTCAAGTAAAAGTGAAAATATGCACTCAAAGTAAGAAAACAAACTGTAGGTCTTTGATTCTACTAACCATTTTTGTCCAAAGGTAACTGAGGCTTGTGCTATATTAATATAATAATAAAATAATGTTAGTACATGAGAATTTAATTTTAAATGCTAATTCTAATGAATATACTTAGCTTGAACATGTTATGTAGGACACATGAAGTGAAAGAGAATTAAAAAAAAACAAAAAAAACAAACACACTATTTTCTGTTGCCTACATTGTCGAGGGTGCCTCCACAGATAAACAATAAAATGAGCGCAGTCAAGGGTTACAGTCGGATTCAGTGGGATACATCAAGGAAACTCTAAGATCTGTGCAGAGTCTAAGCGTTGGGAAAAGAATCACAACTTACATTAATTTCTAACGTGAGCTCCAGTAGGTTTTCTTTGTGTACATGCTGTAATCAGCTGACCAGCTGCTCTTTGTGGATTCACACAACTGAACATGATGTAAGCAGTTTCACAAGCTATCTTGGCTGATGTCTATCCCCTACACTGACACTACACTTTTTATACGGTGTTTATAATAGACAGTATAAAGCTGGAATTCAGTTAATTAATATAAGCATCATTGACTTAAATGCAAATTCATCTCTGCTGCACTTGTAACCTAACACTGACCATGAGCAGCACAGCCACTATGCACCAGACGCACACAGTGTTTTAATAAAGAATTCGCCACAGTACTAAAACTAACCTGTTTACCCAGTATTTTCATGCAACATTTGAAGAACATAAAGTTTGTGTAGGTTTGTTTGTTTTGCAAGACATTTCACAATATGATAGTACATAATTTATCAAAACACACCATATACAAATCAAATATGTGATTACATTGAATACAAGCTTTAAAGTTGCAGTTTATCAAGCGTCACTGAGCAGTCTTTATCTTTAAATCTAACCTCTCTTTTTCTTACCCACTCCTGTTTGTGTTCCTACATCTTTCTCCATCTCTGAGTGAACTCATGTCACACAATTTTCTCTCCCTGTAAAATACAGCAGCTGGACCTTTAGCTAGCAGGAGCACTGTTGTGCCAAGGTAGTTATACTTGGCGTTGGGAGTGCACAACACCATTCCACTTTAACCTCAGATGATAAACGCTACAGATGACACAGCTGAACCTAATGTAACCTATCCCAAACCTAAGCTGTTTTGAAAATGGAAGTACAGCTAGTCATTTAAAGATCTAGGGAGTAAAAGTAAAAAGTTGTCAGAAAAAGAAATTCTCAAGTACAGATACCTGAAAATTCTAGTTAAGTACAGTAACAAAGTATTTGTACTTCATTACTTCCAACCTCTGACTATTTTACCTAAGACATAATTTCTCTGCCTCTTCAGATGTGGTCCCAACTTTGCCAACAAGAGCTCAAACTGCCTCACTCACATCCTGAAACATGTACAAGCAGTCGTAAAACAGCTTCAATTCCTGGATTTCAAACCATGAAGTTCTCCCTGCTGCTGCCTTCTTGTGAGAAGTGGATGAACCCAGAATCTCTCTGTCTTCCCTTTCTGGTTTAGAAACATCAGGACCAGCTACTTTTTTCAGTCCAGTGTTGGGGGAAAATTATTTTTTGTGAGGACAAACGCTTTCAGTGTGTATATGTTAAACAACAAGTTTGCATCTGAAAAATGTGGAATTTCGTGTCTTTTTTTTGCATCGCATCTGGTATGTAACAACTGCATTTGCATGGTAAGCATGGGAGTGTAGGTTATCACATCTACACCACATTACCTGAATAAAGCTGTTGTTCTTGTCTGTGCTCCATGCATTGTATTTACCCTGATTGTTCAATCTGGCAAGATGGGGCTCCCAGTATCCTTAAAAGACAGAAAAAATTACAGACCTTTACCATGCAATAATTTCCCAGGTCCTCTGACAAGATACCGAACTGCCGATTGCCTCCGATGTATCCATCAGAGTGTGATTGGTCAAAGTGCAGAAAATAACGCGGGACAGGGGTGAATGCAGCTTGTGGTATAAGAAGTGCATTGAGTCCCCAGTAAAAGTCCTTTTTATGAGAATTATAGAAAAGTTGTCGGATATGGTGGTGGATTTGGAGACACAACTGGTGAAAAGAAAGATTTCTGTGATAGTTGGTGCTAGAGCATCTGTTCAAGACTGTTCCACCTGTAGATATAATGTAGAAGTTGGACTTCTAGCTTGGCTTTAGTTTTTATTAATATTTTTAAATGCCCTGGGCTTGTTTTATTGTAAATAAATCATGTTATTTGCTACTCTTGAGTTTTGTACTCCTTGGCTATCACTGCCCTTTTAGTTTTTTAGTTGATCTCCACCCAATGGAAAAGGACCTCCCTCTTCCTTCTCCTTTTCCTGCATTACATAAAGGCGATGACCTTGATTACCCTTCTAGTTTTAGTCCAGGTAACAACAACATCAGTAGATCAGTAGTGATTCGTGATGTACTGTGAGTTAAGTAGTACCGAAGTGTATTTGTTGCTAAAATAAATTATTGCAGACAAGAGGTAGTATAGCTACCTCTAGTTTTGATTGCTGTGATCTCTCCATCCTTCACACTGCCCGATTCTAGACCCAGTGGACGATAGCAGTCTTGGGGACACACGAGAAATATTTCAGTATTAAAATGTAAGACATATAAAACATGTCAAAATGGGTAGAAAATCATGTTGTAAATTCAGCAGAGTGATAGTTTTATATTTGCACCATTATCCAGAACCAAAAAGAGTGTCTGCATGCCCTTCTGTTGGCTAAGGCCAACTTCTGTCTCCAGCTGCCAGAGGCCAGGTTTGGATGGATACATCTCCAGGGTAGCAAAACCCCCTGCGAACACAGTTCATCACACGGATTCACTTGAAACTTTTCTCTCTGCTGCTACAGCTGACAATCCAAATCCTGCAGACTGTGAATTCTAATGTTTAAAATGTGGTGAAGAAGGTGTTACTCTAAGTTTACATATCATTCTCACCAGGCAGCAGTGGGTAGACAGCCTGTCTGTAGCTGGTGCTCTTCTTGTGTATAAATGTCTGCCCATGAAAGTGGACACTATGAAAATCATTGGGAGAACCCAAGTTGATGAGATGCCAGGTCACAAGCTGGTTGGTGTACATCCTCAGGCCCTTCAGGCTGTGTATAATTCCATTGATTGCTAAAAAAAACCAAGACATTTTTATATAATTCTGTTTTTGTCTCTAATAGGTGCATGGTATAGAAGGCACTAAAAGTAATGCATTACAATGGAACTTTAGGTTCTCCTTGAACGTGTGATCCATGATTCTCCTTCGCCTTTTTCTTTGCATTATCTCAGAGTTCTTCTCATAGTACCAGCTCCGTGACTCATCAAAAGTCATGAAAAGTAGTGTGAATTCTCTCCTATCTGTTAATTTCGTGTCCAAGGTTCCCTCTCGACACACCAGCAAAGGCCCAATCAAGCCTGAGTGGATATCCCTTTCCTAAGAGAAAGCGCACATGTGAGGTTCAATATTATTTTAAATAAATCATTACTTTGTTTTTGTTTTATTGAAGATATAACTTAAACCACAGAAAATTCTCTGCATCTCTCTTTTTTATAACAAGTATTAATTATTATACTCACAGGATTTACGCCTGAATAGTAGGCCCAGGTTCGGCAGACAGACTCTTCTGGTTTTGGCCCAACTGTATGCCCGACTTGCCACAAATAAGTAAAGGTGCTATTGGGTTTAACCTCATTGTCATATTTGAACCAGTAATGGGATTCATCCTCATAGGAGAGGCCTTCTGTCCGCTTGGTATAGGACACCCCATTGGGGTGTATTGAATATGGACGGTTGGCATTGTTCCTGAACACCACCTACGAGACAGTGACACACATTCTGCATTTTGGAAAGATGGAGTGTTAGGGTTGGGGTAATAAACTTTTTTTGGAAAACGCTCTTTTTGATTATCTTGCTGAGAGTTAGATTAGGAGCTCTGACCTTTAAACCAGGATAAAGGACACATAGTGAGTCTATTAGCTTAGTGAAGGTAATTGGTTAGATGGATCTTGGTTGCTTTAGACAGAACATATAAATATTGAGAAAGTAAAGGCAGCTGGCTTATGTCGGGTTAGTCTTACCATGATGCTTTGTCCAACCTCCGCTTTGATGACCGGCCCCAGGATGCCGAGATGCTCGTCTATCTCCCCACGGATGTCGGGTGTGGTGAAGCTACTATCCAAGTAACCTCGAAAGACTACCTTGGTGAACTTAGTTTCTTGGCTGAGTAGTTCATGCTTTTCTTGCCTCCTGTTTAAATAACAGGATGATGCTTTAGCTGACATGTTCTTGATTTCCTGTAAATCAGCATTCAGGTGTTATATTAGTCTTTTAAATTTTCACAACTCTGAGCTTACCTGTGTCCATACCCTGCATAATCCCATTCGACCTCCTCTGCAGCAATGAAATAAGTCTTGACATTGGGGCCTGACATTTTTAAGTAATATTTTGTGGTCTCGTCAAGGTCAAGGTTCTTGATATCATCAGCGACGCTGTAAGGGTCTTTGTACATCACGTACTCGTATTCATCCTGTTCTTCTAGCGCTAGGTGATCTGGTTCTCCCCCAGGAATATAAAGCTCATAGTCGCTGAAATCAGGCCGAGGCACACCAATAACAACGGGCATGTCAATGACGTGGTCCTCAGTCAAGACGGGCTTTGGTGAGTGAGGCCGTGACCCACGAGGAGTCATTCCTGGATTAAATCCACGAGGAGAGAATGGTAAACCACTCCGGGCCTGAGGCTTGTATTCCTTTCTTTTCCTTGTTTTCATGCCATGTCCCTTCTCTGGTCTCTGTCGACGGTTCACAACCCTGACTTTCTTTTTTGGAGGCAGTGTTGTTTGAGGGGTTTCCTTCTCAAAGTGTTTCTTCAACTGGTCTGGAAGTTCCTCAGGTATCATTTGGTAAGTTCCTTCGTAGGTCCAGTTGTGACCTTGTATTTTGACCAAACTGGTTTTAATAGCCTCTGTATTGTTTTCCTTAAGGAAGATGATCACTTCTTCACTGCTCTCTGAGAAACCTAGCTCTTCAGAACTGAGGGACTGGTTACCTGAAACTGTAGTCTGATTAGAAAGACTTTCCAAAGATGTGTTGGTCAACTTGTCAAAGAGACTTGAGATATTCTCCTCACGCCCCATACTGCTCATCACTGATAGAGCTGATCTGGATGCATCCCCTGTGACATTTTGCTCATTCTCAAGCAAAATCTGGGTTACATTTTTATAGCTGGAATTAGTTGGAGTAGTCACAACTTCAAGATTAATTTGAGGTCCATACTCTAGCTCTCCTGAGCTCAAAAAAGTGTTATTGTCACTGGTTTTATTTTCTGTCCTTTTAGTCAACTCCAAGATGGTTAAGTTGTTCCTTTTAATGTTGCTGCTGACTTCTTCAACATCTACCTCTAGAACTGACAATGAATGGTTTGTTCTCTCTGCTGACGTGTTGCCATACTTTACTGCAGTGTTAGTCTCGTCTTCCCGTTTTGTATTTTCCAGCAGAGTGTCAGCTGATAAATTGCTGTTTAGGCTACTGTTGAAATTGTTAATGCTTGGCTTTGACAGAGGCACAGAGTAAGAGAACACATCCCCTCTAGTGTATTTCTCCTCAGAGTCCTGTACAACCTCTTCAATAGAAGTGTGGTTATCAGTGGTCAGTGTTACATTTATTCTTTCCCTTTCTAAACTGTTACTTGAATTTCCTGATAGTGCTGCAGTGAGATTGGTTGGCTCTTGCAATGCTACGTTAGGTCTGGTAGTCTCTGATGACAAACTGCCATTTCTAGTTGTACTGGAATCCTTTTGTGACACATTGTGGCTATTCAAACCAGTTAGGTTCTCTGTTTGATACAGAGTGGAACTGTCTAAAACTGACTGTGTCAATGGTGTACTGCTGTTCAGTATATGTGTTGTATTCTCACTTGTGCTTTGTTTCTGCAAATTACCTATTGTAATATTCAGGACTTTCAAAATAAGAAACCACACTTCAGTTAATGCATCTGAGTTTATAGTGGAGGTCTCGGGTTTACTCTTTATCTCTGTGAAATTAAGGGTGCTGTTCATATCTTTTTCAAGGACATCAACAACATCGTAATCCAGGAAAGAGAGGTCCAAGTTCTCCATATCTGAGTCAGCAGACTGGCTCTTGAGAGACCTGAGATTCAATTCTTCTGCAAACATTTGTGTGTAGTTATCTGGCTCCAGTGATGAGTTTTTATCTGGATCTACCTTCTCTTTCTCTTCTTTTTCTTTGATTTCCTCCAAGCTAGGGGGCTTCCACACAGTAAACTCACTTTTTGGAAATGAATCTTCGTACTCATACTGGTAGTCACGGAAGCACTCAACATCCCGAAACTTAACACGCATTCCGTTAGTTGTCTCATGGGAATTCAGGGAAGCAAGAAGCCAGACACCTGGTTTAAAAGAGACACAAAAAACATCAGTGATAAAACTATGGAGTGTGCATCTGTTTCGGATGGTGGCAGTGACTGGTTAATTACATGGACTATATAGGATGGATATGGGAAATGTTACGTTACACTTGTGAAGTTTCGTGAAGTCATGAAACATTTTTGTTCTCACCATCAACCCACCAGCCTGGGGTGCCTCTAAACATGAAACCAAAGGACACTATCTTTGATAAATCGTGAGCATATCCTGACCTTTACAACTTTGTACAAAATGAACTTCTTGTATATTAACTATGATCTGTAATGTAACAATTAGGGCCATAAACTCATCAGAAAAGCATTTATTTAGGGCACAAAAAAAGAGCGCTGAGGGTTCTGTTTCCATAGACTTCTGTGCAACTGCACTGGTTTTAATTTTAACACCAGAGAGCTATTGCATCTATGAATCTATACTTAATATCATGCAGTTCAATAAAGTGTTACTTTCAATGTCTTTCTGAAGGTAAAAAAATATCCTGGCAAATAATTATCTGGATGTTAAGAATCTGACATAATATGAGCACTGTCAGTCCTTACTGACCAGTGTTGAGCATGTTCATAGTGATGGTCTCTCCAGTCATGGGGTAGAGGCTTAGGAAGTCCTCTGTTCTGTCATTCAGCTCAAATGTGTGGCCGTAGAAAGTAGCTGTCTGGATGTAGTCCTGTGCGCCAATGCTGGACACGTGCCATGTTGCAACCTCACCACTGCAGAAGCCCAAGGGTGGGTCGTCCTTAAAGATGTAACCGTTGACAGCTGTAAGGTAATTCATGACAGTTAGTTGACTGCAGCCAGGTAAATGCAAGGCCAATATGTTATATGAACCTTAATTAGCTCAAGGAAAAACTCACTGTGCTTGATATTGGACTTATAAAATTCTGGGTCTTCCCTGTTGACTTTAGATTGATTACAATATTGGCGAATGTTATCCTCTAGATACCAACTCTTGTTCTCATCAAAGACCGCAAACATCGCATGCTGCTCTTTGTCTGCTTTCAGCTGTAGACAAAAAGAAAGACATGTACTCCTCTTCACACCATCAGCTTCTATATCAACAGCAAATACATCTCAGTCTTATCGTTTTTGGGCTTGCAGGTATTTTGGTCATCATCAAATTATTCGACAAATTAAAACAACATTCATTAAAATCTTTTTCAATAGTTGTTAACTAAACATAAACTAAAAAATGATAACTAACTGAACAAGATTGTGTGCTCACAAACTAAGTTTAGTTTTACTCTTTGCCTGGTTCTGGCGGAGGTTTCTTCTTCCTCTGCACTGGCGCCAAAGTGCTTGCTCGGAGGACATCTGATTGTTGGGCCTTTCTCTGTAGGTTCTTACCTTACAATGTAACTCGCCTTGAGACAACTGTTGTTGTGATTTGGTGCTATATGAATAAAACTGGACTGAATTCAACTTATATAAGTGAACTTGAAAAACTATATGAAACCAAACTTAATTCAAAATACCACTTAAATATGAAGACTGAGGCCTTTCTGTGTGGAGTCTGGACGCAAACCAAATAACACTGAAAGCAGCATTTATTATTTATTTTTTATTTTTGCTGCCCAGTGTCTAGCAGCTGTTTTTCTTACCTGCACATTCCTGACATTGAGGGACTGACTCTTGCAGATGAGCATTGGTCCGATCAGTCCAGAGGCGATGTCCCGTGGTGTGTTCACCGCACTGTGATAAAGTCGTGTCAGACATCTGGAATCTCCCTCCAAAGGCTCATCCTCTTCGACCACTTTCCACACATAGGTGTGTGTCTCACCTGGCTGGACACCATGAGAATGGTTTCCTGGAAACCATAATACAAAAACTCCATCAAATATATGTCAACTTTTAATATAAGCAAACTAAAGTGGGCTGTTCAGCCTTAAAACGTTTGCTTTAAATGGAATGAGAAATTAGTACCTCCTTTTGGGTAGTTGACTCCTTCTTGGGACTTCTCTATTGTCAGTCCATGCGGGTAGATACTGTAGGGTCTGGAGGCCATGTTCTTAAAAACAATCTGTAACAGCAGTAAGGGTACATGAGGACAAACAGTCTGTAATCACTGTGAAATAATTACACAATCCCTGCAGCCCACTTTAGTGAGACACACACAAGATACTTGTCTTAGCTCTGTGTTTATTGATTTGAAATACCACTGACTGTCTGGATAAAGTGCTGACTTTCAACTCAAAAGTACATCTATTTCCTGTCTTTGAGAGATGGGTTTTGAATTTTTGAACGTAGTTAAATAATATTCTGTTTTAAATCATTTAGTGAAGACTGTTGATGCCTAAATAATTGTCATTTTATTGCCTGTCAGTGCACGTTGGTGACCCTCCAAACCAGGTTCCCTCAGCCAGAACTAAGAGTGAGACTGCTTTGAAAGTAAAGCATTTGGAGCATGGTGCTTTTAAGCTGTTTTTTCCTAAATATGTTTTGAGTTATGTGGCTCGTGTGATCATGTGGAGTGATATGAATAATAATTTAACTCATAATATGCTAAGTGACTATAATTTGGCTTCAATACATGTTCTCTCACCGTGATAATGTCTCTGATTTGCGCTCTGATCACTGGGCCCAAAATACCCAGCTCATTTTTCCTCTGCTTGTTCTCTGATTTTTCAGTGAACGTCTCATCTTTGTACTGAGTGTACACTGCCTTCTTGTACTTCCCACCTATGCGTGTTGGTGACTGACTCAGGTACTGGCGCTTGAAGTCCCTACACAAAAAAATGAGAAATTTTCTATATCAGTTCATGTCGGCACATTTGCAGTTTTAATCTTTCATAAACCAAAAAAAAAATACCTAAAATGTTTTAAAATATAGTCTGCTTACTCATCAATATGGTCTTGCTTGGTAGGCGCATAGTCCCAGAAAATTTCCTCAGCAGCGATGTAGTATTTCCACTGCCTGCTTTGTCGTTGTTCTGTATAGCTCACCCACCGCTGTGGTTTTTCAAATCCTTTACAATTTATCACATCCACAAAAGCGTGCATGCTAGCTGCAATGATAGGAATGAATTTTTACTGTCAGTTTAACTACACAGGTGAATACTTTTCTACTCTGGTTAATGTAGAGAAACACTTACCTTCTATGTGCTTGACGGTATGTGAGGAGAGCAGCCAGCGTCCTGTGTGGACAGCCACCATGCTGGCAGTGATGGAGGAACCAGTGATGAGCCCGACTGATGACACTTTATGCCCAGCATGTTCCAGTACTTGCCCGTTCATATGCACTGAGAATACCTCTGGCTCTGAGCTCATACCCACCAGATGTACACTCACAGGGGCATAGGTGCACATGCTGACATCTGGAAGGAAAAGAGGAAACTCTGAGTCTCTTTATGGTTTTTACATTAATTCTTACAGTCAATATTTTTCCTTTACACCGACATACACACCCTAGCATTTACCACTCAATTCCATCAGCAATGTCACTGTTCCTGAAAATACAGTTGTGGCCAAAAGTTCTGGCAATGGCACAAAGGTCTTTTGGTACACTTTGCAACTTGCAGCTTTTGAATGATTAAATCTTTGTGATTGTTCTTCAGTTTATCATAGAAACCTGTCAATAATAATTTCATTAAAAACAAAAGCAGCATGAAGTGAATGAAAAACTTTGTGCCAATGTCAAAACTTTTTGTACAACTCACTGTATAAACCCCAGCTGTCAGAGAAATGGAGTGAACTGTAGCTAAAGATTAACGAATCTCATGGAAATGTGAATCAGAGATGCCAGTGTAAATAATTGTTTAGTATACATCAGAGGAGAACAGAAAAAACAACTGTGAAACTCTGGGCTGCTTCTGGGGTCTGTATTTAACGTAACAATTTAGTCCATAGCTTTTGTTAATACTAATATATATATATATATATATATATATATATATATATATATATATATGAAATGTAAAAAAAACTGTTTTAAAGTGTTTTCATTGTTTTGCTATTGAATACTTCATTATTGTATTGTATTATTGTAGAATCCATATATTAAAAAAGGCTAGCTTTTAGATCCCTTAGTGACAAATAACTGAGTGTTATACAGACTTACCTGGCAGAGATCCGTTTGTATATCCATTGATAGTATATTTCACATGGTTGTCTGAGGTATAGCCGGTAGGCTCGTATTTGCTCCTGCTCTCATCAAAAACCCCGAAAAGAAATACATACTCGTGGTGGATGCCAGCCTGCTGCCCTGATTCATCTAGACTGCCTGCCCAGAGAGAAAGAAAAAAAGAGAGCGATCAAAATTCTAAAAGCAGTGTAAAAAACACAAAAAGCACCAACGCATTTTCATAGTTACCTTGCTTGCAGATGAGCAAAGTGCCAATGAGGCCAGAGTTGTAGTCTTTGACCACATTTTGATGGGAGATGTAGGTGTAGGTAAGACAGGTGGGGTCATTTTTCTGAGGAGCAACATCTGACGTCACCTCCCAGTAATAAACGTGCTCACTGTTTGGAAGTACTTTGTCGTCCTCTTTCTCTTTTTGTGACGTGTTGTCAAAGTAGTAGGCTCCTGTGAAGAAAGGAGATAACTACTCCGAATTACAGATAAATAATATCATGATGGCAAAATTAACAAAATGCCACTGGTGTGCAGCAACTACAACTAAAAATAAACTAAAACTAGATGTGAAAAAAACAAACATTTTAGTTAACTAAAATAAAATAAAAACCAGCCTTTTGAAAAAGAAATTCAAAATAATTTAAATGATCTTGTAAACTTGGAAAACTAACTAAAATGAAATTTAAATATATAGAGAAAATCTCCTTAGTTGCACTGATGTCATGTTCACAAGACTTTCAAAAGTTTCTGTTTTGTTACTGTCATGGTCCTGGGTCAGTGAACCGGTGTTTTATATTTTGTGTTATTATCATGATTTACCACAGTTAGCGTTTTGGTTTCTGTTTTGTATTTCTAGCTCCTTAAGTTTTCTAGTATTTCTTGATTTCTAGTTCTTGGGTTTTGTTCCTGTGCCCCTCACGTTAGTGTGGATTTTGTTCTGTCTTCATGTTTATTTTCTTCTTCCCCAGTCAGTCGTGTCTCATGTCGCTCCTGTCCCTGTGCTCCGTGTTCCCTCGGTTCAGTATCAAATCCATGCCTCTGTGCATCTCGTGTGTTTCCTGTTTTATTTTGATAGTCCCTCTCTTGTGTTCAGTGTTTTGAGTTTTTACATCTGATGAGTTCCAGCTGTGTTTCCACCTTTTCCCCCATCCTCTCGTTTCCTACGTGTGTATTTTAGTTCTCAGTCTTCCCCTGCTTGTTATTGCGTTGTACTCTCACAATACTGTGTGTTTTCCTCCGTGTTCCTAGCCGTTCCAGAGTTTACTCTTCCTGGTTCGTTTTCTTGTGTTCTAGTTGAAGTTTGTAGTTTCCAGTTTCTAGTTTAGTTTAGTGTTTAATGTTAGTTTTTACACCCTAAATAAAGCTGCCTCCTTTAGTTCGCTCTTTCGTTGTCTGTGGTATGTGGAAGTCTGAGAAGATTTTGAGCTTTTTTTATAACCAGCTTTAAACAGTTTACAAAGATAATAGAGACTCTCCTGCATGGTTTTCTTACATTTTTGTGTTTCCTGTGTACTCTGACTTTTGTATTAAGAGCAAATTAAGGAACACTTTGCCTCAATTTCCTAAGTTCACTTTAATTCCCATAAGTCTCAGAGAGTGATTTCCTAAGGCTTAGCAGTTCTTCCTGTTGGACTTCAGAACTGTCTGCTTTGATAATCTGCCTGCCTGGTTAATATTTTAGAAGAAGTCAAACAGATTTGTTTGTTGTATTGGCTAATGTTGTGTAATTATTACAATAAGGGACATCACAAGCACTCACAGTAACATTATGAGGCAGACTATGTTATGAAGTAGTGGTACTGTTGTTTTAAGGATAGCAGCATCTTTTGCATTCATCTGTTAGCAGCTGGGTTAATACGCACTCACCCTCAGACTGTTTCCCATAAGCCACACCGTGTGGGCTGATGCTATACGGGCTGGTGGCCATGTTTCTGAAAGTTACAACAATCGTCTCCCCTTCTTCTGCCCTCAGCGTGGGACCAAGGAGACCTGCAGAGAAGTTTATTTATGTGGAATCATGTCGTTTCAAAGGCTTTAGTTCATCACAGGGACACACTCGGATAAACACAGACTGACTCATCACTCTTTCTCTTTAACTGTTGACTTGCACAGCAACTTGACCGTAAACATTTGCAATAAAATGAAAGTAACCTTCTTTTTTGTAAATACAGCTTTATATTTTTTTCTTGCTTTCTGGGAAAGGAATTATTCTGTGACTGTTATTTCACTATCCTGCAAATGAATATATGCTTTGGCACCACATAAGAGGTGGAAGGGAGAAAGTCCAACCTTTTAATTCAGTTCCTTCAGAGAAAAATTAGCAAAAGTGGTAGCTGCTTATCCATTAATATGCACTCGGAGTGATACATTAAATGAATAATAATAACCTAATGTGTCCTAAAGTAAAAAGAGTGCATTTGATAGCGACTGTCTGTGTTTTTTTCCCACTGCGTGACACCAGGGCACCTTAAAAGCTCCTCAACACTGGTTCATTAAGTCTCTAATATACATGCATGTACATGGTAACTGCTTTCTGGGAACGTTATTGGTAAATACACCCCTCTATCTCACAGGTTAGTTAATGTGCAGACAGCGCAAGTGTTACTTAAAAATTTAAACCAGACATACGGTGTGTTCATGTAAACCGCATGAAGCATTTACCTAACCACGATGGATGAGTCTTAGCCTGTCTGAAGCCTTTCTCATATTCCCGAAAGACCACTTTCTTATAGGTGGGTCCAGACCTAAGGAAGGGTGGAAAAAACACAAAACATTACTCATTGTGCACACATAAGAAAATCCCCACAATACTTACACAATGGTGCATAGAGTCTAAGATGTGAAATTTACTGATTTAACAAGGTGTGACTACTGATTTCATAATAAAACGGATTTTTAAAAATACAATAATAAAGTTACCAGATGCAAAAAAACAAAAGACAAAAAAGCATTCCAGTTACTCTTTATCAAAGTTTGAAGTGCTGTCCTACCCGTCTGTGTCGTTGCCAGAGTATTTCCAATCTATCTCCACAGCAGCAATGTAGTAATGTCTCTCCTTAGGCTGGGGCTGGTTTGCTTTGACCTGGTGGGCAGTCAGAAGAACCAGGACAGGTAGGAGCCAGCGAGCTCCAGTCCGGACACGGAGCCTCATACTTATGATCAGAGAGTGTGCTCTCTTCTACAACTCAAGAACTTGGGAGCTGACAGACAGTCTGCTGTGTGCTTTATCTGCCACTGACACACGTACACATACCCACACTTGCTAGTTCAAACATTATGTCCCAGGGCAATGAACTGCGCCTCTGCATATTTTTTTCCCCTTTTGCAACCGGAAACATATGTGCGTTGCTGTGAGTCATGCCCGAAGGGTGTTGATGGTGGGAATGAGTGTTGAAATTCTGATCGTAAATTTCTCTGGCCTAAGAATGTTCCAGAAAACCACTCTTAAAAACATGCCATAATTTCAGGGAAGCATTACTGTAAGTGTAATAGGTGTGGCCACACGTCATTCTGGTTTACCCCAATTTCACGCAGTTGAAATACTATTAAATGTAGCCTAAACTCATATCTGGACATTCACTTAGTGTTTACCAGTTTATTATTATTTTTAAGTAAGATGTGACTTAAAGTATCACATTTACATAAAACAAAGACAAAAAAAATCTATTGAGGCTACGTCCACACGTACACAGGTATTTTTGAAAACGGAGATTTTCCGTTTTCGTTTTAAAAAATAATCCTGTCCACACGTAAAGGCAGAAATGAAGGAAAACGCTGCTATGAACACGCCAAAGCAGCAGGTGGCGATATATTCCTAACCGTGCAGAAATGTTGGCCAATCAGAAGTCTAGAAGCCTCGGTGGGAAAAAGTAAACAAAGCTGGGGCATAGAAGCAGAACCAAGTCGTATGTGTGGAGGGACAGTAACTGTGTGTGTATATGTAAGCATTCAAACACTGCAGAGAGTACAATTAACAGTAACAGTATTGTAGAAATTCATTTCACCGAAACAATAACGTGGCGCACAGTGTGACGTCAAAAAATGCGCACACCTTTGACGCTGCGTTTTCTCAGTTTTTCTCGTCCACCTGTAAATGCAAAAACGGAGTTTTCGAAAATATCCACCCTGGCAGGCGTTTTTAAAAATCTCGAAAATGCCGTTTGCGTGTGGACGAAAGGTACAAACGCATAGAAAAATCTGCGTTTTTCAAAAATACCTGGGTACGTGTGGACGTAGCCTCATACTCACGCTTTTATTCGTGTATCGTTTTTCTCTTGTCTCTTATTTCCCCTTGTCTCGATTGTACTTTATTTTCTTGTCCCGTGAACATAGAGTTTCCGCTCCACTGCCTTATTTCATACGGGTCCACATTACCGATGCACGCCATTTTTTCCAAGTACGGCCGGTCTTGGCGTCTGGGCGCAATCGGTCGCGATACAGCCCTTTGTCTTTTGCGCTGATTTTAATTTCTCTTTGATATTTGGGCATATTGGGGCCCGATGAATGTAAAAACAAAGAATTACCAGATTTTTTTTTAACTTACTTTTGTTTTTAAGAAAAACGAGAGCCACAAATGAGGATATTCATTTAAGATTATGATAGAACGGTAGCAGTATAATGTTCTCGTAAGTGGATATCAGGCCCATGTAGAGCATAATTGAGTATTTTTGTCTAAATAACCCAAATGTGATGTCCACATATGTGGACGGCAGGTTCTAGGAGGTTAAGCATGGTTCTGACAGTCCTGGGCCCTGTTTCAGGAAGCCGGTTTAGTGCAAAACTCTGAGTAAGTATACCCTGAGTTAACGAAAACTCTGGTTTTTCGGTTTCACAAAGCGAGTTTAGATTAATTCTGAGTGAGTTACTATGACGACACACTCCGTGAAGCTAACCTGCCCCCTAGCAGGTTTACTACAACTAACCCTGACGTTCTCCGCCTCTTTGTCGGAAACCTGACTGTAGGAAGTGTCAGACATGGCGTGCTCCTTCCTTGAAGAGCCAGTAGATCGTGAAGCCCAAATTCTCCGCAGAGCTCTCCGCCGGGAGAGAGTGATCAGAGCGCGTTTGGACATTTTATCATTTCCTGATGATTTTCTGTGCTGAACGTTACCGTTTTTCAGCACAATCTATAAGTTATTTGAATAACATCCTCAGGCCTAATATTGCTCATGTGACACATCGCGGACATCCTCTCAGTTCTGTACATATTATTTGTATTGCACTTCGGTTTTTTGCAAACGGGAGCTTTCTGTATAATATTGGTGACGCTGAGCACGTTTCCAAGGCTACCGTCTGTCGGGCAGTCAGGAATGTTACAGTTGCACTGAAACGTCTCCTGTACTCGTTTGTGGTGTTCCCCGGTCATAGACCCACAAGATTTATCAAAGAGGGATTCCACAAAATTGCAGGTATCAAGGTGACCAAAACGTAATGTATGATGTGGTGATACTTGGACTACTACTTAAATTTTACATTTATTTTCAGGGTTCCCAGGCGTGATTGGCTGTATAGATGGCACTCACATTCCAATCATTGCTCCTTCAGTAAATGAAGGAGACTATGTGAACAGGAAGTCTTTCCACAGCATTAATGTACAGGTACATAGTTCCCTGTAGCATTTCAAACTAACAGATTATTTCATTATAGTAATGGATGCTAATTTGTGTTCTCTGCACTGTGAAGATCATATGTGATGCTGCCAACATTATCACAAATGTGGAAGCCAAGTGGCCAGGCTCTGTCCATGACTCACAAATATTCCGTGAATGTACACTGAGCACAGAATTTGGACATGGTGAGTTGAGAATACTTTAAAATATATAAAGACCAATTGCTTCAGGGACATTTGAACTGAAGTGTATCCTTCTGTCTTAGGAGAGTTCACTGGCTACTTGCTTGGTGATAGGGGGTATCCATGTTTACCCTATTTGCTTACCCCTTACCCTGACCCTGAACCGGGCCCACAGCAGCGATATAATCTGGCTCATTGCAGGACAAGAGCCAGAGTTGAAATGACTATCGGAATGCTTAAGGCCCGGTTCCAGTGCCTGCAAAGACTCAGGGTCACCCCAGAAAGGGCATGTGACATTATTGTGGCCATGTGTGATTCTTCACAACATTGCCACAATTAGAGGAGAACACTGTCCTTCTGAACCAAACATCAGCAGTGATCCAAACCATGAACATCCTGACCCTCCCACGGACATACAAGATGGAAGAGCAGTCAGAGACACCATATCTCACAATCATTTCCTTTGACCCATCACCTCAACATGTTGAAAGAAGAATAAACAGATTTTTGGATCAACTGGCTTTATTGGTCGCCTGTATTTCCTGTACACAAAGTATTAAAAGATGTAAACCTCATAAAGTGTCTTTGTTGCTTCCTCCTCTGTAACAGCTGTCAATGTTTCTTCATTATTTTCCTGTGGTAAAGAAATAAACAACATTGCTGTTCTACTGTAAACTCATATAATCTGTGGAGTATTACTCACAACTGCATGTCGCTCTGGCTCAACAGGAGGCTGCACCAGATGCAGTACACCACCACCATCAACTGATAGTATATGAGGTTTATACAGGTCACTTATAACTTACAAGGGACCAAATGGCAATTAACAAACATACCAATCACCTTACACTTCATTGTCATATTGCTCTCAAAGACAACCAAGACTGAGGGAAGGCAAAATCAGTAGGAAAATAACTTCACTACAAAATAATCCATTATGGTAAAGAGTTTATCAAATGAATGAGTAGCACTGCAAAGGTGACTGTGAAGAAAGGATGTATGCACATCATGTATTATTTTGAATTTACCCCCTATGTAGGCACTTGTGTCTTGCGGGGTTATTGACTCAGAGGATGTCCCCGCAGAGATGCCTTCGGCCACAGGGCGCCCACTGTTTTGGCTGAGGGCCAACTCCTCAGCCTCTGTGAGTGGTGGTGGTGGAGGACCCCCACCTGTTTTTCGGGCCTCCGCTTTTTTTCTGTTGGCTATAACGGGTCACATTTGAGCATACAGAGTAAACAAATATGTACTTGTAATGTGCTCAGATAATTTCAATAAGTGCTTACAGAAAGTAAATTAATGTAGCCTCTAACTGCAATTGATTTACATGGGACAAACAGACCAAGCACTATGGCTCATAATACAATTACACCTTACCTGTTTGGACTATATTTTTATATTTCATTTTTACTTGCTGCCAGGCACGTTTGGGGCCTGTTGGGTTGCACCTGCGCTCACATCACATCACAAAATAAAATGTATAAAATAACAAATAAAATAACATATGATAAAATAACGTGTTAAATTGGTGGAAATCCCTAGATCAATGTTTAAATTAACACTCACGCATTGACTCTGTCGGCTATGTTTTGCCATGCATGCTCCCTTTCTTTCGCAGCTGTGGCTGTGTTACTTTTTTCCGCGGAATTTGCATGTTTTCGGCATATGGCTGCCATCAGAATTTCGCCGTCAAGCGCTGTAAAATACATTGACCGCGCCTTCTTTCCCTCCGTCTCCATGGTGACTCGCTGAATCTGTGCTCCGCTTATCAGGGCTTTATGTATCCTCGTGCGCGTGCTTAACTTGGGGTTAAAGCAACTCCGCGTTGATTGAACTACTTGTTATCAGCCTTTCTGAAACCGAATATTCCGAGTTGGACAGTTCGGGGTTACTCAACCCTGTGTATCGTTTTTCACTCTGAGTTTTCTAAACCGGCTTCCTGAAATAGGGCCCTGCTTCCAACACAGTAGTGTGTTTGTTTTGATTTGTGGCCGTCTGTCATGGCGCCGCGATCCCACAATGCAATGCGGCGTGACGTCAACTCCAAAGCCCAAAACGGGATGACGTCGTAACATGTGTTTTAACGCATGCGCAGATCAACCAGGAAGCGAAACGCAATCCCTCGGTTATGTTTTGTACTAAAGAAGACTAACAGGCAGGTATTTATAACACTGCCCTGTTTTCTCATGTTATGGACAGTAGCCTGAAAAAAATAATTTCCGAATATTTAAAAGAACAAGCGTGTTTTATCGGCGTTTATTGGCATAAAGGTGACGTTTTAAAGGCTAGTGATGCAAGGCCACCTCTGTGCTAATAGAGCTGTGTGTTGAATTTTGTGTGTTTGAACAGTCTAACTTACCGTCCTGCCAATTTTCGGGTGATTTTTACAAGTTTTATGAGTATTATTGGACATGGCAATGGAGTTTAAATTATCTCAAAAGCTGGAAGTTGATTTAAAAACTGTCGACTAATTTGCCGTTAGTTTGTTTTGTTAGTTCTTAAGTCAGTAAGTCTTTGTAAAAGTGAAATATAACTACGTATTTTAGCAAAGTGTCGGTGTTTAAATTCTGTGTATTTAGGTCTGTGTAGGTTCTCAGACGCCAAGATCATGGTAATGTAAGTCGCGTTTTTCCCCAAACGCCTTAGATTGCAAGAGTACAAAACACGTATTTTCTCTTGTGAGTAGGTAAAGGAGAGGAAGCACTGTATCAAATAAGCTTAAATTAAAGCAAGAGTACTTTTAAAACATCATTCAGTAGTTATTATAGCTATCTAGTGTAATTCTTCTTCTTCTTCTTATTTTTTGTTAAGTTAGTGAACAGAAACCCCCCCCCCAGCACCAATACTTGTTGCACTTAGCAGGGAGTGTTTTTTTGTCTTGGTGAAATTGTGGATATACAGTACTGTGCTAAAATATTGAAGCTTCCCTCATTTGTGGCTATTGGCGGCTTTTTATTAAAAAAAAAAGAAAAACAAATTTTCAGTCCAGTCATTGTACCTGATTATTTTCAGAGGAACTTTTATTTATTTATTTTTGTTTGTTTGATAAGCCACTTAACACTGACCTGTGAATTATTCAAGAATAGGAGAGCCCAACTCAGTGTTGTGTCTGCACATAACAAACAACTGAGCAAAGAGGCAATTTTAAAATATATTTCTAGCCACTTTATTACTTGCTGCCTCTCACAAAAACACAGAATTTGTGCCCATTTACTTATTTGAATATACAACAAATGCCCAGGATAATGCTGTTTGACAGGGACACAATTGTATTTTTTGCACCAAAGAAGTGTTAGCTGAAAACTTGGCATATGGTGGTGCCATATGCCACCACGCTGCACACCACATCAGCGTGGTGTGCAGCGTGTCTTTAAAAGCAAAAGGAAGGTAGACAAGTGGAGGACAAAAGAAGAAGTGGCAGGCTTAAAAACCTGCCCACAGCTGATTAACAGTATCTCAAAGTCACGTTCTTTAGAATCAGCGTGAAAAAATGCAGCAAAGACCTGACACAGGACCTGAGAGATGCATCTGGGCTTGCAGTTGATCCATATACTGCTTACTGAAGCCGCATCAGAAATGGTGTCAGTGTGAGGGTGGCTGTCAAAAAATTGCTCTTAAGGAAGGGAAATGGGAAGAAAATGTTATGGTATGCCAAATGACACAATAACCAGACTGAAAATCCCTGTGAGCCCTGTTGCAACAGTGCTTATTGAGTCATAGTTTGACAGAGAATAAACAAAAACAGCCAACATCCACATAAATCTCTTGGATTACTTAAAGAATTGACCTGAAAGCTTGCCTGACACATAGATTTCTTGGAATATAAAGGTCATCTTACTGAATATTGAAGTTTTAAAAAATTCTTTGGCAGTATAATAATCATAATGTAAAGGGGAAGTCTGCTAAACATGTGTGTGTGCATCGTTGTGTGTATTCCAGCAGGTTTGGCTGGATCCATTTCCAGTTGCAGCCATGGCATGCTGCCCCTTGTGCCCCAGGCTGTGCTCCCGCTCATCAGCCTACACTCTTGCTCTCGGGCTAGGCTTTGTAACACTGGGGACCAGCCGCATCCTACTTCTGAAAATGTCTGCCAATGCCGGTGATTACCTGACAGTAAACACATGCACACAACTTTTTTTTTTTTTCACAGCTGGATAAAAAGATTTAAAAAACAGTGTTAATTTTTCTTGCGTGCATTACAGTGATGTGTTGGCAGCTTGCTCAGCACGTGTCTTCACATTTTGTTCTTTTTGCAGAAAACAAGTATGACTTCCTCCCAGCATCTGTAAATCTGCTTGCCGAGGCTCTTAAACTGCTCTTCTGTCTGGTCATGTCAGTCAGGGTCATAGTCCGAGGTAAACTTTGATGCCTGCGTGTGTGTCCTAGTTGGGATCAGCTTATGTTCTGGTTTCATATCACATCTCGAAGTGTTTTCACACCTGCGGTGTTTTGTCTGTTTAAATCAAACTCTAATTCGTTTTCCCCCCTTGGTGCAGTTCGTTCGTGCAGGTGTGACTGCACTCAGGCGCGGATGAAAAGAACAGCACCGAGACCCTTTGGAGGAAGTGGTCTCAGTACAGTTCCAAATTGACTCCAGAGCGGTTCGTTTATGGTGTGAAGGTGTAGTTTGAGCTATAAAAAAACCCCCATCCCATAGCAATGTATGCTTTGTAATCTCAGCATCGAAAGGTACTATAGATGTGCAAAGGTCTGTACGAGCTAGCAGCTAACCATGAAATAAATGTAAATTCTCTGTGTTCAGCACCTTCTTCCTGCGTTTACTTTTGTTGCTCCCAGCCCGACACATCTGGCTGCTGAGCAAACTGAACATTGTCACATTGTTTGTAGTGACGCAGTTTGGTTTGTGTGGAGTTCACTTGATTTCTTCTCTGTGTGGAAACAAACCCAATCACAGCGAAAAGCTAAAAGTTTACAAACTCATCAAGTGGTTAGGACCAGAGTAAATGAACTATAGATGTGAAAACACCCTCAGTTTCAGATATCTGGGCAAACTGCTTGAATGTGGAAGAAGTTAAAAAGAAACTAAGATAATGTTGGAAGTGTGATTACAAGTTTGCCTATGAAAATAAAGAAAACATAGCAGTTAAATATGACTGATCTGTTTTTAAGGTTAAAAGCCCCATTTTTGTTGTTTCATTTGTGTAAATTTTCATCTCAAACTTACAAAGAGAGAATCTTTCTGTCAGACTGGCCCAATTTCCTGTAGAGGACCATTATTAATGAATTATTAATTATGTGTTATTTATTATAAAGTCCTGTGTCTCCAGAATTTTGGGATTGTACCTATTAGTTTATCATACATAGGTGTGACTGACTGTTGAAATTATTTTTAGATTTCAATACACCTGCTAGCTTAGATCGTAGAAGGCACTAAAAATCTAAACTAATGAAGTCTATAGGAGACAGGTTAGTGAATGATGGCCAGTCAAAATAAGGTCAACGCTCCAATTAAAGGTCAGTGGCAACAGGAATGTTGAATTAACCATTACAAAATAGAAGGGATCAATAACCTGGGTATTAGTATTTATCATGTCTCGAATATGACAAAAACCACGACAAGTCTTACAACTAATATTTGTGTTCATAAGTTCATCTGACCTCATTCTGTGTTCCATGAGTGAAGGATGTTCGTTGACTCTTTCTTTCTGTTACTACAGAGGGCCGATCATGCAGAGATTTGGGTTGTGCCTCCAGCTCTTCCTTCCTCAGCTCCCTGAAGTGGGCCGTCCCTGCTTTCCTTTACTTTCTTGACAACCTCATCATCTTCTATGTTATGAGCTACCTGCAGCCCGTCAGTACAGATAAGATATTTAAGATGTTTGCTAAATGATAGCTGCTAGAGGGAAATGTGGTTGCCTGGACTGCAAATTTTTTTAACCCTTTGTTAACATCCAAATCTCATTTTCCAGTTTGTAGATTTGAGCTTTTCATATCAGACTGGCATTAACAAAATGTCCTGCACATTTGATGCTTTAAATGTGCTGAGCTGCTGCTGTTCTTTTTGTCCCCAGGCTATGGCAGTGTTGTTCTCCAACTTTGTCATCCTGACCACAGCTGTGCTCTTTAGAATAGTTTTGAAGTAAGTTTCACTTTTAACTCAACTGTTCTTCAGAAACATGTTGTGTGTGTTTGATTGTGGAATGAGAGGTGATATTTTAAGATTTTATTTGGTTGGTCTCTTGAGGAAAAAAGACATTTTTTTCATGTTTTCCAATTGTAAGCGGACCAAAGTGTGCATGTGAGTGAGAATGGTCTCCTATACCATGGAACACTGTTACTGAATGTGTTTTGCTTGTCCCAGTGCACTAAAGCACTCACAGGTAATTTGATCTTCAGGCTGTTATTTTTATTACTGTATATCATAAGCTAATAGATTAAGCGTCATTTGTTTTTTGTTTTTTTTACTTGGCCTTTTCCTACAGGAGGCGCCTGTCTTGGGTTCAGTGGGCAGCGTTGGTTATTCTCTTCCTGTCCATCGTTTCCTTGACAACAGGATCAGGAGGCAAGCAAAACTCAATAGCTGTTCCCAGTCTTCACTCAAACCCACTTTCTAGCCCCTCCAACTCTTGCCTACTCTACACCCAGCTTCTGGAGGAGATGAAGAACAGCAGGTAAAAGTGAAGCATGCAGGATTATTTAACCTTTACTTAACTAGGAAGTAGATCTTCGGAGATTTAAAATGTTTTTGCAGCAGAACAATTTTCCGGAACAAGATGAGCAGCAGCACAAAATAGAACAATACACACCCAGTGAGCATATTTATACACATGAGATAAAGAATAAAGTGTAGAAACTTAAGTAAAACATTTCAAAACTATGAAAACATCATGACAGGTCAAATGTAGTGAGGCTGCAAAACATTTATCACTGTATTCAAATAATTTCTAATCACCTTGAATTCATTTAGTGAGATCAGTCCCCTCAAATATAGTTGATTTTGCAGCTCATGCTGGGAAGCTGAATATTAAACTGCCCACAGCTGTAGGGAGAGATGGAAAGATTATATGTATCAGTTCCAACTATTTTAGCAGGTCTTTTATGCAAAGGGAGAAGAAAAGGTTTGGTAATCTAATAAATGACACATATCTGTCATATTTGTAATATTAGATTTAAATGATGGTGTTTTGGACTGCTGCATCGAGAAAGTATTCTGTAAGTAAAATGGCGCAGAGAGCTTTGGGAAATTCTGAGCACTTCTTTTGCAACTTGATAACATTTTTGTATTATTTATTAATCTACAGTGAAATACTGTAATGTACACGTTACATTAAATACGCTTTTTCACATCTTTGTTCCTTTACACTGCCAGTATATCATGGGCATCAGCCCTGCCCGGCCAGGCCTGGAGGGACAAAGTAGTATCGAAGCTTCAATCTCTGGGTGTGGGTCACATCCTGCTCATCCTCCAGTGCTTCATCTCTGCCATGGCCAACATATACAATGAGAAGATTCTCAAAGAAGGAGAGCAGCTCACTGAAAGCATCTTCATACAGAACAGTAAACTGTGAGAAGCTGCTTGTGAAGAAAATGGGAAAGCAGAGGACACGTGGATGACTTTGGTGCTAACATCAGTCGTTTTTACTGCGTGTTTTTTAGGTATGCCTTTGGTGTGGTGTTTAATGGTCTGACTCTTGGGCTCAACAGCGAGGCACGAGGTCTCACCATGCACTGTGGCCTCCTACATGGACATAACATTTATTCCCTGGGCTTGGTGCTGGTCACTGGTGAGTAATGGTGGATTAATGACTCGCACTGCCATCACAAATTTGTATTTTTTTCTTTCCCCATTGGTCAGATTTGTCAGTTTCTTCCAAAATGTCAGTGTTAAACAAAAGTGGACCAAAACAGCTTCAACATTTATTCTACTTTTGGACATCATGCAGTCATTGGGACCACAAAATTACATTTAACATTTTTAACTTTTGGTGTTTCTGCCTATCACAAGATTGATAACTTCAGTCAGCACTGTAGTGCATCATTCTCACATCAGAGGGACATTTGAATACTGTTTTATACAGCATATGACTGGAAGATGAATATCAAGCAGGCATAAGTGTGATGTTTATTGAACTGAGATCTCCTACTGTCATTTCTGTTGCTGGAGATGTCCACTCTAATTTAATTTAATTAGTTTGCTGCTTTGAATTATATGCAAACATGTCCATGTGGATTATAGAAGTTGCTTGAGGAAGAGAAAATATGTTCATCAAAAGAAGACAGTTTCCTCCTGGACTCCTAGGTAGGTGAGGTGTTTTTGGCCATGTCCTACTGGGAGGAGGTCTCAGCGGGCTTGGGGAATACTGTGTCCTCCAGGATGAGCTGGAAGGGATGGCTGGGTTGAAGGAAGTCTGTCAAATTGATAAGCAGAGGAAGTGGTGCAGCACCTGGTTCTGTTTGTAGAAGCTCAGATGTAGGGGCAGCCAATCAGATAAAAGCTGGCGTAAATAGAGGAGGGGTCGGGGTGGGAGCTCCAAAAGACTGTAGCATGCAAAACCACTACTTTGTACAATTTCTGTCGTCTACAGACAAAATCATCTTAACTTGTGATCTTGTAAGCTGCTGGCACTTGAGTTGTTTTATGCCTCTGAACAGAACCTGGTGGGTATTTGGTCCTGCTTCTGGCATCAGTGCTAAGCTACAGTAATCCAGCTGCTGGATGTAATTTGTTATTAACTGGACTAGTTCATTTATCTATCTCTAGTATGCATTTGAAGAACTCATAATCTTCTGTGTTCTCCCTAGCTGCCCTGGGCTTATCCGTGGCCTTCATCTTAAAATTCAGAGACAACATGTTCCATGTGCTGACTGGCCAGATCACTACTGTTCTGGTCACAGGCCTCTCCCTCTTCCTCTTTGACTTCCACCCTTCGCTGGACTTCTTCTTCCAGGCACCCACTGTCCTGCTGGCCATCTTTATCTACAATGCCAGCTGGCACAAGGACCTGGAATATAGCCTGCAGCGAGAGAAACTACGGGTCATCAACGGGGAGGTGTTTGAGAGGTCAAGAGGGGTAGGAGACAAACCACATATCCTCAGTAGTCACGCACACAAGCCCACACACTCCTTTTCCTCACACAACTTCGCTCACCTAACCCCGATGTATATCCACTTCCTCTACTCCCGCCCACATACCAAGTGCTCTGCAGGAAACTTGGCTCTTGTTTCTCTGTAATGTCATTTCTTGAGTGCAGGAGGAAACCTGATTCCCAGCTATGAAAATAGCATCCAGGCTCATGCTGGAGCCTTACTTCATATAATTCCTTTAGTAGTCAAGTGTTTTTTGATGGAAGAAGCTATTTAACAATACAGTAGTCTGTGGGGATACTATCCTGGAATTCTTTTCATCCCCAGCGTCCCCAGGAAGAAACCCTGTAATTCATGTGAAATGCCAGGTTTCAGGTGTTTGTTTCTTTGCTAGAGCACTAACAAAAATATCCTCTCTGTTGGCAGCCGTGGCTTTAAAATGCACGGTACTTCCCCGGTGTTTTTCGGGGAGCAAATACTGCCCTCCACTTTCTGAAGACAGAAAAAAGATGTGCACAGTGCCTCAATGTCTGCAGATTTGTCCACTGGATTTGACCACTTGTGCATTCATTCTGATGCCTTGTCTCTTTTTTGTGTTGCAGGACGGTGAGGAGCTCGAGCTCCTGACAAAGGCAAATGCAGACAGTGAATCTGATGAAGAGTCCTTGTAGTAATGATAGAGCTAGTAGTATCCAGAGGATACTCTGCATCTTTCCTGCTGCTGGTGTCGAACTGCACAATTGACTGGATGGAACATGGTCACAGATTGTCTGTGAAAGCATTTATTTGAACAGTGATAAGCAGGTAAACGGTGAAAGATACTGTTGCTAGATTATATGATAGACTCCTAGAATTAAAAACAAACAAGGTGTTTAATAACAGAATTAGCAAAATCTGTATATTTTGGAAACGTGCCTGTCTGTGGATGACTGCTGTCATTCATATGGGGGAAAGTACCAGCAACGCTGTTTGTTGGAAGATAAGTGATACTTTTGGATTCATTATGGATTTCTTTTATGGACAGTGTATTTCTTTACATGATTCCTGTTGTACATGCTGCTATCTGACTGCTTGCTGGTGCTGGACGTCTAAGGACCAGAAACTGCAGTTTCAAGATTGTTTTGATAATAGATTTGTTTTGAAATTGTAGTGATTTTGAATCTTTATCCACACTATGATGAATTCGGTTTGTATTGTACTGTGGAAGAGGCAGTCCAACGCAAATCCCCCCCCCCCTAAATCTCAGCCTTCATGAAACTCCACTCTTGTCCATCAGCCTTGTTTCCACTCCGTTCTGCAGTCATGAATGGATGTAGGAGCTCCTTTAACTGTCTGGACATTTGCAGCTCAAATAATTTCACATGGTGATGAATAGAACCACAAAGAAGACGCAGAGTTTTCATCAAGGTGGATAAAAGAAACTGTCTTTTATTTGGTGATCTCAATTCTGGAATCACAAAAGAAGAAACTCAACCAAAGGGAAAAAAGGAACAGAGGCAACTATTAAGTCCAAAGTAAAAGGGGAAAGAAAGAAAATACCACTCACATTACTACGAGAGGCAAAAAAAAGTTGTTTTTCATTGTTGAAAAAAGGAAAGCAGAGCTGCAGCTTTTTATAGGACCCCAAATTTCCCCCAAAATAATAGGAGGCTTGCTAAAATGTAGTACACCCGACATTAGGTGGAAACAAAAAATATAAATGAATGTTTTATACATCTGGCACCTGGACTATTATTTTCATTGGACTATTGGTGTTTATTTTCTGAGCCAGAATAAGTGGTATTGATATAATTGCCACTAATGCCTGACTTTCTGTCAGCACCACAAACTCCCTGCTTCTCTTACTTGGGGCTTGAATATTTTCTTGTTAAACTGTAAAATAACATTGTCTAAAGATTGTTGTTTGTGCCATTAAAATCCTCACGTGTGAATGCATTTTCTTGTAAAATAAATGGCAAGTTGTTTTACTTCTGTGCAAGTAATGCAATTTAATACAGTCGCTGATGTCTTGTCATAAATTTATGTGCATTTATTTAAATACTGAGGTTTTCTGGAGGAAGACCTAAAGGGTACTAGCTGCTCTAACTCCATGTTTTTATTCTATTACTTTGCACATACTTGATAGCTGTTTTAGCTCAATATCAGTTCCTCTTAGATATTTTACCCACCTGCTGAATAACAGTGTTCCACACCCACTAACATTATACAGATCCAAGAGAAAAGAGACTGTAACGCAGTCTGATGTCTAAGCTTTAAATGAACAAGACTTACTTGTACATACACTTTGGCCATGTTTAATACAAACTCTGTCTCTTGCTCTATGGCAGCTGAGAGATGCTCCAGCCTCCCCATGCCCTTAATTGGATAAGTGGAAGAAAATGGGTAGGTGGATTCCAGCCCTTCTTACTCACAAAGTGTGTTTGCAAATGTGATTGCATTGAGGGGACAGTAAGTTGAGAAGGTCTGAAACTACTGTAGATATTTCAAGTACGGCAGGTTGTTTCAATCATTACATGACCACTAAAATATACTTGGAAATATTTTTCCAGTTTTGCCACTAGGGGGAGGTGTTGCTCAAAAGATTATTGCAGTGCATTGGCACTGAAAGTGAGACAAATAATTTAAAGGACCTGGTAGTAAACAAATGTTTATTTTCATATAGCCATATAGAAACAGAGTATAAATAGAAACAATGTATAGCAACAGAAACTTTACAAAAGAGAAATAATGTGATGCTTTTAATAATATTATTGGTAACTGCACTTCAAATGCAACAGATGTCCAATAAATATGTTCTATTATCTACAAAATCAACGTGTGTGCTGAAACTATGTAAGTCTGACCTAAAAAAGCCTGTTAGAGATGACAGACGATGTAATAATGTTTTAAGTAAAAACAAACAAACAAAAAAGCCCGGCAAAAACTAAAGTACGCAATCCATTTCTGAACCTTCAGGTTCATCCATAAATTTACTGACTAACCAGATCTGACGCTGCTAAGTATAAAGCAGCGTACTATGCTATATAAGGAATGTTAAAGAACTGGATATGTGAAAGCATTTTTCTTCCCTTCACTAAGTGCTACAAAATAGTCGTCTGTGCCAACTGCCCGGTGGGAGATGGGAAAGACACACAAAGGTTTTGGGCCAAAGGAAGGTAGCACCAAGGACCAGCTGCAGGCCAGTGTGCATCATTGGAAAGCACACACCTGTTAGTAACCATACCCCTGGTGATAGCCATCCTGATAACCGTGTTCGTATCCATGATGATGGTAACCATAGCCACCATATTCATCTTCAGGGCAGCGCATGCCAAGTGACTGCTGGATGGCCATCTCCTGTCTGCGGAGCTGCATAGAGTCTACCAGGTCATAGATAATGGCCATGGACCACATGGGTGAGGGGTACCAGGACTTGACATTGCCATCCTTCCCCACCAGCAGCATGGAGAAGTATTCTGGGCTGATTTGGAAGTAGTTTCTCATGTCCTTCACGAGGGTAGCTGAGAGCCCTTCACGCTCCACGGTAGCACTCCCTGGATGGACCAGAGGATCAGGTTAGGAACAACGTATTAAAGAGTGAATCTCACAATAGATGTAGCACATCGACATTTTCCTCTTCCTCTAACCTTATCACACTGAACTCAGATACCAAAAAAGTAGAGACCTTAGCTTTCAGAAAATATATCTGTTCACTATTTTGTATTAAATATTCTTACCATTGATAGGATAGAGCTCCAAGACTCCGCCCATATCTGGCGACTCTGTGCCAACCAGCTTCAGAATGGCGATGTGCCTCAGGCCTGTGTAACCATGGCAACCATTTTTTGAAAAGACATCAGAATGAGGCAAACAATTTTTAGACAACAGCATGACTTCAAATGAGAACAGCAGTATGCTGACCAACTGTTCCTTATCAGTCTGCTTATTTAGACTGATTGTTACTTATTTGTTATTGGAACTGTCCTAAGCACTGGTCTCTAGGTAAAGGGAGGAGAATGTGATGGTGGTCCAGAAAGCCCTGCCAAAAAAGCTGTTTCCTCTGAAGCGACAAAGCCCACGTTAAACACAGGAGAACGCTGGCTTCACTTGGTGAGCGCCAAGTGCTGAATACCAGGATCAAACCTCTCAGGCCTTCAGCCCAGTCAGCAGGACAGGCCTTTGTGTGGGATGAGGGAGTGAGGGGGCAGCCCTGGGTGCTAAACCAGCCAAGAGCAACACATGAAGGGAAAAAAGTCCCAGTAGAACCTAAACTGGATCTAGTGATAAAGCAAGAAAAGCTGATTTTTTTTAATCATCTGACTTGACTCAAATAAAAACAGTGTACACTCAAACAGATAAATGGTAGCACTTTCTAGGAAGTTATATTTCATGAGAGCTTTATAAGCTAGGACAAATAATCTGTTAATGCTTCACAGATCAACAGTAAGCTAAAAATATTTTTTATCATTGCAAGGTTGTAAAAATTTGCTTTGGCTTAAATATAAACCCCTATTTAATGCCCCTGTGTACACACAGTGTATGTGTGTTTGAAGGTGAAACAGGCATGAAACATTCAAAAAGAGAGGGCAGTGAAAGATTACTTGTCATCTTGTTCACTAGCCCTTAAGGTCAGAAACTGATATAATGTAATTGTAGATTTAATGGCTGATTGTTACAAATAAAACATCTGACTCAAGGTCATGCTCATACACATGAAAGACCATTTAGTGTTTTTTACAGCCTATGTTAACCTGTATGAATATGCAGAAGCAACAAAAGTCTGAAGGGAGCCAGGAAGAAATGTCCAAAATCTTCAGCTTGTGCAAACAAAACAAGAGCGTGAGGTTCATCTTGGGCAGAAAGTCCTGCTGACAGCAGTTATTTGGTTTCACAGAGAAGGAAAGTTCACCGTGGGCTATTTAAAGTTTACATGTATCTTCCACAAACCTGTCAAACGTGTCAGGTTGTTGAGATTTGCAAAGTTGAGACAAATGCCTCTTTTTGAGATGTGCGGCAATAACTTTCAAGTTGCTGTGGAAAAATTGACTAACTGGCCGGCTGAAAAGTCTCCTGCCAGGGGAGGAAAAGAAAAACAGTTCAGTTTTTTGCCAGTTCCGTCATCTGGGATCCTTCTCCACATCCGCTGGTGAACATGCATTAACACACACATAGTGCTCATGTGCATAAACACAGGCTGATAATGTCTGGAAAGTTGCAGTAAACAAAAAAAACATAACTTGTTCATTTGATTTCATTGCTTCTTCATTTGATTAACATATTCATGAATATTCTGACTAACATTTTGGCAAGCAGGGACATGACACAGGCCCGTGTGAAGAGAAGGTCACCTTGGAATAAACATGTCATCAGAGGGAAGTTTCATAAAGAGTTCTGCTCTTTTAGGTATCTCTTCCCAGGAAATGAATCTTTGTACTTTAGGACTTGCAGGAACAGAAGATTGTTATGGGCGGCTGTGCATCTTCCACTAATAGGAAGGTCAGTTGTTCAATCTCTTACAACATTTCTTATAGGGTACAGAGTACAGTGAACAGGCACATCGTGACCGTTTACGATGAATTAGACTAAGGAGTGTTAATCACACTAACAATCGGTTCATTGAGCCTGCAACTGTGTTTCTTATAGATTTGTTTTTTGGTTGCAGCAGGCAGCAGATTTTGGAGAAAAAAACCTACACCACCTAAACAGCACCAAGCAGCAGAGAGACTCAATTAGAGCTTGGGTGGCGAGCATATTTGAGCTTTTAGCAACTGAAGTGACCTCTGAAAAGTGAAACTGGTTGACTTCTGGTGACTCACCCAGATTGCAGGCTTGGCTGTTGAGGGCGTAGAGCTGCTGCTGATAGGCCCACTCCTCGTCGTTGGGAGCGGAGATAATGAACAGGCGACGTCTCCATCGGAACCTGCAATCACAGAAAATTTGAGTCCGGATTTAAGTGGCACTTTGGTCCCGCAGTGAGAGCTCTGTACCAAGACAAGGAGTTTGTGCTTGTGTGCTACATATTCCCCTTATTACTGCCAGAGGGTGACAACCCGGAATTATGGTCAAAAACCTGCCAGATCTCTACACTGTGTTCGGGGGGATTCAGGTCTCTATGGCAACAAAAGACAGCCTGTCTTTAGACATCTCCAGGAGAAAATGTGACTGAAATGATTCAGCCTTGAGGAATGGCAGGGTTTTTGTTACTTTTGATTTTCATGGAACACACACACATGCAGGCTGCTGCAGTCTGCCAAGTGCTGCTCAGAATTATTTAATTGTGGTCCAGCTGACTGCAACAGATATTTGACTGATGTGGACACAGCATGATGGGACCACCCAGTAATTCCAGCTACACAGACTATATTGATCCTTGGGGGAACAACCTATATATGGCATCAATCTCAACAAAATGTTGTAATAGAAACTGTACTGAATACCTCAATTTGTCATGGAAATCTTGCACCCATGGAATGGTTTGTGCATGTTATTTTTAAGCTACAAGTTAATGCTACATCAGCATGAGTGCTCTTATCCAGTGTTAATTTCACAGACCAATTATTTTTGTCATAATTTTTGTCAGTTACCTTTGTTTTCATGGGGAGACAATAACTAACTAAAAACTAGTGCACGAGACAAAAAAGTGCGATGGAATATATTGATACTTTGGTCTAAAAAAAATAAAAAATTGTGAGATCCAATCAGAAATATTTAAGCTGTGTACAAAGGCGGGACGAGTTTGGAAGTGACCCAATCAGAGGTAATTGCCCTGTGCATAAAATGTGACAAAATATCGAAACCTGGGAGGAAGAGGAGAGTGAGCATATGCACACATTTCACATTTGATATCAAGGAAAATAAGATAGAAACAAACCTTTACACTTTCAATGATATTTAACAGACTAAAAATAGAAATAGACTGAAACTACAATATTTCAGACGCCTAAATTATGACTAAAACGAAATATTCAAAAGACTATGACTAAAATAATCAAAATTAAAAATGTAAAACAATCACAGCAGTATTCCTGTACACAAATCCATTCTTGTGTGATCCCCGAACAGTTTATGATTGCAGCTTATTAACCAAGCTTGCTAGTGTTAGCTAATAACTTTCTCAACCTCAACCTGAATTGTGTCTCCAAAAACACCACACCATAATGTTAAAATGTAAGGTTTTCAAAACAAGTGGAAGAGTGAATCAGTGGCTCTGTCCATCTTTTGTCTACAGGCTTTATTTACTGATCTCACTCATGGGCGAATATCAGCAAATCCCTGCTGATAGTTCTTAAGATGTCTTTGTCAGAAAAAAAGGTTTTAATGTTTGTACATCCACAGTGTTTTGGTCATGCCCTATATTTCCATAGAAATCCTCACCTGGAGAGAAAGTTTTCCAAAGATCTGGGCTTGTCTTCCTTCTTACAGACCACTCCATCTCTCTTCTGCTGCTCCATCTCTCGCATTCGGGAGGAGAAGGTGTCGATGTAGTTAAATACAGCCTTCATGGCAATGGGAACCTCATAGGATTGCTGACAAACAAGATTGACAAGAACCAGTCATACTCTCCCAGTCCGAGGTGAAACCACAGAATAAATAAATCAAAATCCCTGTCGACAAAAAATAAAACAATAAGTAACACTACAGTACAGCGGGCATTAAAATAGAAATCCACTGCATGAAAATGGTGAAACTCCTTCCAGTAATGTGATTATATGAAGTTATGCATGTTAGTAAATGTGGTGTGGGCTTTACCACATCCCAGCAAATCTTTGTAACAACTTCTGGGAAGCAGCAAAACCAACTATCTCATTTCATCCTAACTGGTCATAACACGAACATCTGAAACGCGCACAAAAATGTAACACACTTGCACATCTTCCTCAGGACATGCTGAAGTTGCCATTCTGATTCTTTCACACCTTTCCTTGCACTGCGCTCTCTGTCCTTTTTCTGTCTAATACACACACCCACATCCGTGTACATTCACAGACTCCTCTGTCTCTGCTGCTGACAGCAGAGGATGTGAACACTGGCCTCTTTGATGAATCTGTCCGAAAAACAGGCTGGTGATTTATCCTGGCACATGCACACACACTCTTATACACAGATGTTGAGCAAATGTCATGTTGTGTAAATTTAAACAGTGTTTTAGTAAAAGCACCATGTTGGCAGTATTAGGGCAGAGAAAAAGAGAAAGATTTAATGGAAGTGTAAGCAGATAAGTTGTGAATCAGTGAACACTGGAAGAGGACCAACCGACCAACAGCAGTGCTGTTAATCAAGACTGTTTAAAAGTATTAGTCAAGACTATGTGAAAGGGCAAGTAAAAAAGTACGATTAAAATCCTCCCTGCTAAAATACCATAGTATATTTAGAGGTCTTTCACAATTCAGTGACTGAATCCCTTAAGGCTATGTTCCAGGAAGGCAGGACTTTTGACACAGCTGATCATGCAGTCTTGGTGAATATGCTACATGACAACAGTCTTGTCCAAGAACGCTGTAACTTAGTTTTGAAATAACCATGACGTGTCTGCTTTCCTGGGTCTTCTTCTGTGTTTTTTCCTGTTTCCAAAGAAATGCCTTTGGATGTGTGTGTGCATCCAAAGGCACTTTGCATTGGTTACATTGTTGCTCTGCTTGGTTCCTTCTTATTGTTTGTATGTACATGTGTAACAGCCATACCCAGCACTGCCTTCACTTTCACAATATTTTACAAATATTTGTTTCCCAGAGTCAGAACAGACATTAAAAAGAAGCATTTACCGATGCTGGCCATGTTACGTGGCCTAATCTACAGGGGGATATCTTTTATGAGTGTTTTCCATTTCCCTGCATTGCTTCTCTTCTCTTCGTGTCATGTCAGCTATTTACAGTGCAGCTGACTGAGAAGAGCTTACACTGCAAATGCTTGTTAAAGGCTCTTTGAGACTGATGGTGGCGCTTGAACCTAAAGGTTAGTGTGAGCCTGCTATTATAGTTACTCACAACGACAACGCATCACTATCATGCTAACCGTCTTGTTAGCATGTACCAATTAGTCCTAAACATAACATGGAGCTGAGGCTGTTTGGAATGTCACAGGGTTTTGACATCATATGTTTAGACTGTTTAGCTTACACGTATGTACCTCACTGCATGTTTATTGGGCACCGATGCATTACAAATATATATTTACTCATTTATTTTTTTTAACACCTTGTTTTGTGTTTTCTTAACACTTTACTAAAACAAGCCCATTTAATTTTGGTATCTCACCATAGCACTTGCAACAGTTAAAACAAAGTTAATTTGGAGTAGAAACCAAGTGTAGACATATTAAGTGAACACTAGATATATCTGTATGCCCATCCACATTATCGTTGCCTATATTGACAGCTGTTTGTCTCTCTGCTTCAAGCTTTACAGGTACATTAATGACAGTTCTCATATTTAGGCTAAAGATTATTCTCTCTCATTATTATTTCCTCTAGATTAGGGTTGTAGTGGAGATATCAAGGATAGGCACGGTTGTGGCACTGATTCAGTCTTTGAGCACTACGGTCACCCCGGTGTGTCAGCCAGAACACAACTTAAGGGCAAATTGTCGCAGAGTAGGGAAGAAGGAGCTTGAGGTTCGGTCTGAGGCACTTTATTGTCACAACTCAATTTCTGGGGCTGTAAAACAGTTGCATGTGTATGTGTGTGGTTTTACATAACATCCCACAGGAATCAGTGCACCCCCACCGGACCAACACTGCTCATCGGACCTTAAACTGCCCACCTTACTAACCAGATGATGTCACCATACGGTGGGCTGGCCCAAACTGACAGAAGATTGAATATTAAATGAACAGTAGATAAACTTATATAAACTTATGAACACCAATAGAATTATCCTATGAACTTTGGGGCCTTTTATACAAGGGTCAGCCAACTCCAGGTCTCAGGGGCTGGTGTCCTGCAGGTTTTAGCTCTCACCCTGGGTCAACACACCTGAATCAAACGATTGGTTCATTGCCAGGCCTCTGGAGAACTTCAAGACATGCTGAGGAGGTTATTTAGCCATTTAAATCAGCTGTGCTAGATCAAGGACAAGGGTACACACATGTATATTTATATGGCTCTTTGAGAGGATATTGATTGACAGCAATGCATTCCCAAGTCCCTCCAACAGGACTTGAAATTGGTGTGAAATAGAAGAGCTGCCCAAAAACATGTAACTTTTAAGAATTTCATCACAGCGTGAAACTACAGTTCTCAAAAAAGCTCACCACACCACCTTCTTCCTCGACACCGTCACATTCAGTGAGTATATGTTTATAACTCTCTTCTTTTCAAAACAAAAAATGTGAGTGTGTGTGAATCTCCAATCATCTCCTGGATGATTGAGAATGCATCAAGACGTGAGTGTGTGTGCTTCATTTAGGGGACATCTTTATATTTTAGAGTGAAAAAACTGCTTGACTTACATGCTTTCCAAATTCACACACATTAATTTAAGTATTCAACAAGCTAATTGATCTACACAGCACGGCCATTCTGTTATGGGGCTGCCCATCACATTCTAGCTACTTTTGGCTGCCCCTTTATTATCAATATAACATGCCTTGATGAGACTGTGGTCTGGCACTATTTACCTAAACCTGAATTAAATTATTCACAAGTCACCACAAAAGGTATACTTGTATGTTTAATTTGGCGTATTTGATGCTCTTCCCGACACATCTGTCAAGGGATTTTTTTTTTTTTTTTTTTCCTCCTCCTGGTGCTTAAATAGGGATCTTTCACTGTTAGGCAAATGTGCAAACCACTACACTATAGAGCCACAGCCTTCACATAATCCTCCTATACTGCTTAGAAAGAGTAAGTCTCTACCTTGACTCTCATGTCAGTGTCTGTGAGGACCATGTAGAACTCCTCGTAGGTCATGCCAAACTCTTTCCTCAGCTCTGTGATCAGATCCTGGTTCACCAGGTCTTCCTGACGAAGGCCCTTCATAGGCTTGTCATTCTCTGGAGAAATAAAGGCACATTAGACAGATTCAACATCTACTTTCCTACTTTAAAGGGGGTACTAATTTCCCCTTTAAAGAAAATCAATTAACTGTTAAAATCAAAGGAACATAACATTTATTATATTTGGAATCTTAGTGAAATGGTCCAAAAGTCAAATGTAAATCTAATATATTGCCCGGAATATCAGATTGGAAAAATTGGGGAAAGAAGGAAAACTGCACACTATTGGTTAATCTGTCTTCTGTCATGTCTCCCTCCCCTCACTGCCAGTCGGTTGCGGCAGATGGCTGCCTCTCACTGAACCTGAGATTTCTTCCTGTTCAAAAGGAGTTTTTTTTTTTTTTTTTTTTTTTTTTTTCTTCTCACTGTCACCAAGTGATTGCTCATCTGCATCTTCTGAATGTTGTTTTTTTTCCCCTGACAATTATTCAAATGGTTATGGCTTCAAAAGGCTAGAAAAGTACAGAGCAGATACAAAAACAGCTTAAGACATGTTACAGTCGTATTTCTTAACGTAAAACGAAGAGCAATTGTTTCCCAGTTAACATGCTTACTCCTCTTGTAGTTTAGTCATCTATGCTGATTTCAAAAAAACTGCTCCTTTAACAAATTTGTCTGAAAAGTTTAAGAATTAGACTCTTGACTGAAGAGCAGAACTGAAGCATGCAGAATGAATCGGGGACAAACTGGACAAACAGCAGCTGAGATCTAAAAGGGCTGGATGTCTCAGAAGTCTAATGGAGCTGGTGTTTATGCAGACCAAAGCCTTTAATCATAGCTCCTTCCGTGTGTGTGTATGACATACAGACCACGGAACAGTGTGTTCTTGGTGGCTGGTTTGCCCACTCTCTGCTGTGTAATGTGTATGAGCAATCATGTCAGGAAACCCCCAGTACATGTAGGTGGCAGAGGACAGACTGTACACACAGATATGTACAGCAAACACTCTTTAATATGGTCTATATGCAAAACATACACGTGGCCAACCAGGCTACAACCCAAAGATGAAGTCACTGTAAGCAGAGGAGGGGCAATGCTGAAAGGACCAGCTGTTTGTCTGTGCACTGTGATCACACACAGTGCGTTTCTCTCACTTCCAAGGACTCTTATGTTGACTTCCATTTACTTTCTTGAGATTCATTTACATACTGTTGCTTAGCTTAACCTAAACTTAAATCAAGCCTTCATAATTAAAATGAATGAAGACTTACCAACAATGTGACTACATAAAAACATTATGTCTGGATAAAACCTCATCTGCACATTGAGTGACACACTTAAAAAGCTTAACAAAGAGCAGTTAACACACATCAACCGCAGCCTCTGGTTTGAGACGGCTATAAAATGTCTCAAAATAGAAGCCAAGCACAAATGACGCAGTGCGTCTCACAAAAACAGCAGCAGTTTTGTTGCATTTGAACAAGTAGGTTTTCAAGCACTGTTATAACTGCTCTCTGTGTGCATGTGGGTGTGATGAATTAAATGTCTCCAGCTTACACATCAACTCCACAGGAGATGATGCACAGGAAAGGTATGCACTCTGGTTTGCTTTCCTGGTACATGTTATACAGACTCCTGTACTTCATAGCTGCTGAACTCATCACATTTTGGATTGGAAGCTGAAGGCATTCCTACCTCTAGCTACAAATAAAGTATAATTACTAAAATAAGCGCCGGTAAATGAGCCGAATCTAACATCACTGAATTCAGAGGTCAACACTGTTTAGTATCACCTACACAGAGAAGCACAAAACACTGTGGCTTTGGCAGAGTCGGTGCGCATTCTGGATGTCACTGTGGGAGCAGAGATCTCTGCTGAACACATCTAGTTTGACATAATGTGAGGAAGGTAAAACAATGACAGGACAGCAGATGTGGCAGGAGACACTTTTCCTTGCCACAGTCTCAGTATGGACAGCACTCACACAACATTTCCCTGAAAAATGGTATTTTTAAGGCAAACCACGTCTGCTGTATTCCTAAAAACATGTAAACTTACTTACATTTATGACAGAATGCCCGAGTCTGTTTATTTCAGTGCTAAGTAGAGAGAAAATGCTTTCCTTTTTGGTGATAACCACAATTGTTATCAACAACCCTCCGGTGTAAGAGAAAGAGTTTCACTGTGAAGGAGATTAGTGGTGAGGTCAGTGAGAACATGTGGCTGGAACTTCATCTAAGATGACATTACCTTTGCCTCCCAAAGCCTTCTACTGATCTGAAATACAGGACTAGAAAGACAGATCCTATTTCTTACATTCTTTCATATTGCTTCCAGTCAGGGCTAGATCGGGAAACCCTGAATCATCCCTCAGTCATGCTGCTGTGGGCTCAGGCTGATGGGGGACTTTGCAAAACACTCTGAGCATCGCACTGAACAGCTCTGAGCTTCTCTGCTCACTTATTTGTCTTCTCTTTCCAGCAGGTTGCGCCTTGTTCTCCAATCTTTCTCCTCACTTGCCCAACTGTCTCACCGTGAAGTGGTTCTGTCAGAAATCTCTTCTTGTTAAAAAGTTCTTCCTTCCCACTTTCACCAAATGTTTACTTGCAGGGTATCTGATCATTGGGGTTCTCTCTTGTATTGCAGGGTCTTTAGTATATAAAACAACTTGGGATGGCTGTTGTTGTAAATCGGGGCAATAAAAATAAACCTGGACTAACTGCTTTGTTGTTCTGTGTTTCTAGTTAACATGTTGTTTGTTTGTTTGTTTGTTTTTGTGTGGTGCACAGAAGTTCCCACTGTGTTACTGGTTTAATATTGTTTTCCTCATACTACACGTGAGTATTCTGTGTCTTCACAAAGTAGAACAGAAAAGCGGCAGCTCTTAAAATGACAGGAAAAGCATTTAGCTGGATCTACAATGACTCTGTCATCCTAAGGAAGATTTACTGACAGCGGAAACATGACTTTGATTTAGAATTACAGCCTTCTGCTGGTTAACTGCAGTGTTTTGCTGCATGGAAGGGCTGTTTGGGAAATCCATCTTCAGTGCTGGAAACTTCAAAAATGTTTCATTGTTTCAAAATGTTGCAGTTGAGAAATGCTGCACGTCCAGAAAACATCTGCTCCAAATTGAGAGCCACATGAGCTATTCAAAAAGGGTGCCTGGCTGAGCAACTGAAAGACTTGCTACAGTTAATAGCGATTGTGGCATATACCATGTCAAAACAAGGAGCAAAAAAACAAAAACGTATTGAACCCTCTCATACTGCATATGGAGCTACTTACCTATCTGATAGTGGTCGATTTTCATGGTGGAGTTGGTCAAAGAGCCAAAAATAGTTATGATAGAAACTTTCCTGATGGCCATCTCACACACAGACTCCAGGTACTCATCCCTCTGCTGAACATACATACTGAGCTCCTCACTGGGGGATGTAATCAGCTGGAGGAAGGGAGGGAGTGGAAACAGGGAGGTTAGAGTATCCTGTGTATGCTGTGACACGCGCGCGTGCAAATACAGTGTGCTGCAGAGGTGATGTTTACATTAACCTGCAGGCGGACGATGGGGCATATTTTCCCAGCCTGTTCACAGCACCACTGTGATAAGAATCTATACTGGCTGCAAAACAGAGCCGCACAGTCTGTTAGCTCACAGCTGTGCAGTCTTTCAAATACCTGGATGATGGTTGTGCGACCTACCCTACCACTTCACTATAAAGAAGTGACACTGTACAATAAATGGTACAGAGGTGCTTACCTGTTTGTTGACTAGTGAAAAATTAATCAACAATAAATTATTTGTCCTGATGTGAGTCTTTAGAACATTTCAGTACTCTGTCTTGGAAAACAAAGGCTTTCCTTATTGGAGCCGCACCAACTGTAGGTCACTTCCTTCTGCTCCACACTGCCAGCTGCTCAGTGACTCAGAATGGTGTAATGCTCAACTTCCCAACTCAAAACCTATCAAGTCGATCAAAATTTGAAGTCCAGAAAAAAAGCACTAATTTCATGTTTGACTAATGAGTTTGGCTGATGGCTGTGTCTTTTAATTTCTCTTATAGCTGCATTCATTACTGTAGTGCTGATGTTTCTTTAAAGAAACTGTTTGAGATTTTAGGGAATTTTGCTTATTTGCTTCCTTGCTGCAAGTTGGATGAAGAGATTGATCCCATTCTCGAGTTTGTTTGGGAAATATATTATATATTATATATATATATATAGTTACAGCTATTGGCCAGTTAGCATAAAGCTGGCTGATAGTTGTATTTGACAGAAAACTCAGTTAATTACTGAGGAGATATTTAGATTATTACAGAAAGGAGGCAACATCAATTAATTACTGAGGTAATGCTAAATCAGAAATTAAATCGCATATCATGCTTCATCTGTTGGAGCCATTTTTGGCTGGGTGCAGAGAAGTCCATGCTATCTGCTTATCAGGAAGTGGCTGTGTTTGACATATAATAGACTAATAAGCAACTGTTCCAGATGCCCATGGTCTGATATTTGTATTCATCTGTATTTTGGCAAGAAATCAAATAAGCACTTTGGCCAAAATGTTAAACCTGTCCTCACACTTAGCGATGGTGCTCTGAGTACTGACATTTCCCTCTGGCCAAAGCTCGAAACCTGGAGTTTTGCCAGGTGAAAGAGCCTCTTATGAACTGTCAGTATTATGTCATGCTCTCACCAGCAGCCGCCTGCTGTTTTCAAAGTAATCCAGAAAGGAGGCAAGGGCACTCTTTGGTGGTGGCGTTGGCTTTTTAGTGGGCTTTGGATAGTCCACTTTCTCCGGGTACTTTGACGCCTTCTTTCCATTTTTCTTTCCCCCGATCTTTCCCTCCTTCCCTGGCTTTCCTCTTCTGTCGGCTTTCTTGGCACCCTTGTCATTCTTTTTCTTCTTCTTGTCATGCTTATCGTGCTTTCCCTTCCTGGTAGGAGTGATAACAGTGATGACTTCTGGCTCCTCTGGATTGCTTGCTGTTGGCTTGCTAGGCTCATACTTGTCTTCATACTCGTTAGTCAACACCTGCGCACAAAAACAGATATTATTTTTCATTTTGTTCACTGATTCAAACACTGTGAGAATGATTTGGTCTTGAGCTGGTGTCGTGGTAAACTTTTCTTTGTACACACAAAAAATGATGGTGAAATGAGTTATGTTGGCTACTAAACAGCTATTTCATTTGAAAAGCTCCAATGAAAAGCAATTAAAGTAATCAGCAAGAAGTGTGCTGCATATGTACTCATGGATATTATTTATAAATTTATGTAATGTATGGTTTTAGCACTAATATATACCCAGGTGTTTTGTATTCTATAAATAGCATGAATCTGAAACCCATTAAAATACAAAGTCAATCTATTAAATCTATCCTTAAAATGAATGTTACAGATTACCTTGTCTCCACCGTTCTTCTTCTTGGTGGGTTTGGTCTTTGGGAGTCTATGTGTGATGGGTAGCTTGCGGCTGTGTGGATCTCTGTTGAGTTTGTCAGTGCGGTTATCTCCAGCTGGGGTGGTTTTCGGTGGGTACCGTTCCCTCTCTCTGCGGTTGTAGTAGTATGGATCAGCGGTAGTTCTTGGCAGTGGGAGCCACAGGGCTGTGGTAGGAGCTCTGGTCGTTTTCTGAGTGGTGGTAGTAGTGGGCCTTTTTGTGGTGGTTGGTTTTCTGGTTGTCGTTGTAGTTGTTGTTGCTCTAGTTGTTGTAGTAGTCGTAGTGGTGGTCGTGGGCTGGGTTGTTGTTGTTGTTGTTGTTGTAGTGGTAGTAGTTGTGGTTGGTTGTGTAGTTGTTGTTCTGGTGGTGGTTGTAGTAGGTCGGGTTGTTTTGCTATTTGAGTTTAGTTTTATTGTAGGTGTGTCAGGAACTGGCAAGATGGAGACGGATATCACAGGTAAACATTTCATTTTGCATACACTCAAAAAAAAGATTATTCACCCTAATAAACATGAAGCAATAATTTTGAATAAAACACAACTGAAATAAATACAATTTAAGATTAACTTAAATTCAAATTCAAACTTTTAATTGAAATAGTAAATTCCTAAGGAAAATGTGCTTTGTATAAACTGAATGTATACTATTTAAGCAAATTTAATTTGAGCAGATTTCATTAAATGTAACATTACATTGTACTTATGTAACAATTTAATGGTATGCGTCATCAGTGTATACTGTTAAAAAAAAATACCTTTGTAAAACTACAGGAATTTTAGTACAGTAATATATTGTACTCAACTTTGTTTCTGAGTACAGCTGCATACTGTAAACGATATTATAAAAAATATGAAAAAATATGAACAGCAAGATACAACATAATTTTACAAAGAGGAATTTTTTTTTTTTTTGGTTTAAATCCTGGATTTAACAGTGTTGTGAGAGGTTTTTCAGTTATTTGGTGTTTAGAATTTGTTTGTTTCTGTATGAGGTGTTTTTAAGAGACTGCGTGACTAAGAGTAGGGTTAAGGTTCAGCTGGCAATGCATTATAATGGCACAGAATCTTTTAGGCAGTAATCTGAGATAGTAATAAACTATAATGAACTACTGACAGTGTTGCTTAGTAAAAGCTATATTCTACATTACCAGTACCATAAAGGTTTTTACAGTGAGGAAGTTGTTGTAGTTTATAGGAGGGCACTGAACACTGTAACAGCTGACAAATCTAGCTGCCAGCCCCCTGAAAACCCCGAGTGCCATTATTCACATTATTCAAACTGGTCTAGAACCTGAGGAAAGGCTGAGTGCCAACTTGATCTCATGGCTGCCCTTCCTGGTGTAACCATCCAGTTTATCCAGGCTGCAGACTGACACTAAGATCGTACAAGTCTGTTTGCAGCTCTCAAACCAAAGATCTTTTGTTTATAAGGCACATGTGGTAATCACTGCACCATGGATATATTCTAGAAAGGTTCGATGTTAATTAAGAAGTTTTAAAACTAAAAAGTGTGGATTTCCCTGCTGTGAAAACAAACATGTTGAAAAAATGTTTATCATGGTCATTCTCACCTGCAAGTGTGCCTTCTTCCACTTGTCCCTCCACACCTGCTCCTTTACACTTCTGGATGAAGCCTTTCTGGCGGAGCTTCTCGAGCTTCCTCATGGGTGACTGGTCAATGACCTCATACATGGCCTCCAGCCTCACAGGGTAGGGATATCTCTCTTCCACCTGCAGGGTTTTCTTCAGAAGCACCATTCCAAACTTGCCTGCAGTTCAACACATTAATAGATTAAGGATATGATATGGTTAATATCAGCACCTGCAACGACGTTTTGACCCATGCACAAGTTGAGACAGAGGCTTATGCTGTCTACCTTCTTACCTTTCTCTAGTTTTAGGAAGTTCATTAGTCTGGGGATGAGTGCAGTATCTAGTGGCTCCTCCATCACTTTCCCCTCTGTTGTGATTCTCCGGACCTTGCCTCCCATCTCTCCTTCTTGGTGAAACATGACTATCTGGTGGACGTGTCTTTCTGCCAGCTCGCAGTAGACATCTGGCTTCAGAAGTGACATCATCAGTCGGTAGTAGCCGTCTGAGTCATGGGGCGCCGAGATAACGAGGACTCGGTTTTTTCCTGCAAAGCTGGCCAGCAGATTTGGTGACCCGGCGCTGCTGGGCATGCGGGTAACTCTGGCTCTGGCTCCTGGAGTACCTTCATCTGTCAGTTGACGGGACAAGCCAATCTGTCCATTCGTCCCTATCCTTCGCAACCGGCCTCCTGCTTTCTTGACTCCCTCCAGGTTCCCCGACCTGGCGGTAAGCAGAATCGCCTCGTCTGCCTGCACATTTTGTGCGTTCTTGTTGCTGTGCACCGAGATTGCCGAAGCATATCCAGGGCGCAAACGTCCCTGAAAGCGTCGGCGCAGTTGCACCCGCTTGAGGTGAGTCTGTTTGTCGGCTTGGGTCCAGGTAAGCAGATATATCAAAGCTAAACTGAGAACAAAACCCCTCATTGTTGTGTGAAATTAAAGTAGGCTAAACACTCACTGCCGTAAATGCAAAGATCCAGTGGTGGATCCTTGAACCTGTGCGTCTTTAGCGCATCTGAGGGTGACAATCAATTAATTCCAGATGAAGAGTGCAGCGCGCGCGGGATCGGCACATAATCTGCCAATGACCACTTTCAGAGCATGACTTCTACTGAGGAAATCCACGTTGCTGTCTGCCTTTAATCTGGCAAACAATACGAACACGAGAAGAGTTCAGAGCACAGATCTACAACTTCATCTCAGCAGCACTTTCGTTTCCAACTCACAGAACAGAAGATCAGAAGCGTCGATCATTGCAGTTATAATCTGCAAACATCCTCAAGTGGCTCAGAAAAAAAAATCTATCACCGCGGGATACACTCAATAAAATCCTAGAGTCCTAGAGTGAAAAGTTAAGGACCACGTCACATCTCCAAAATGCAAAATTTGTTTACGCCCTAATTACTTCTTAACTAGTCAAAGTTCTTTTGGGCTCTGTTTATTTCCCACAACAATAAGTCTTCTGGCTGCAGAAATAGTGAAGATCCCTCAAAATGCAAGACAGTTAGTCTGAGCTGGAAACCTGCGCTTAGACTGTGCAGAGGAAAAGCGAATCTGCCTCTTCTCAGGTCTCCCCTTTGGCAAATCGGAGCTCTAGAGGTTTTCCCAGAAACGTCCACACTAACCTCAGCCTCCGGACTCTTGGCGACGCAATGTCAGGACCTGCCCCGGGACATTCGGTTGCCAGTTCACTCTGCAACACCCCTTTCACTAGAAGGTTCTTTATAGGAAACTGGTCAGAATGAGGTGGGTTGCACTCAAAAACACATTAAGTAGCTGAGGAAGATTTAAGAAAGAAAAAAGTAAAGGAAAAAGTTGACTCCCCTGCTGGCCAGATCTCCGGGAAGAGAAATCCCCATAATCTGACACAGTGTCAAGTTCCCCCTTTTAAGGCGAAAGAGGAACGCCCCCAAATTCGATTTCTTTCTGCCAGCATATTCCACCTCCTCATTTTCATTCGATTTAAATTCACAGCATGACCGTCTCTTTCATCTTATTCTAAATGTCACTCCGAAAAAAGGAGAAGAAAACGTCAAAAGATTAATATTTCCAAAATAACGCAACTGCAATGATCGCCCTTGCTCTTTTATGATGTTTCTTGAACCCAAATCAGTGTTTCTCAATTTCCTCTATGAAAGTTTCCTAGGTTGGCTTGTAATTAAGGCCTAAGTAAAGAAAAGAAAGCCACCAAGTCTAAACCACATCCACTCTCACCCCAAAGACAAAATACTACCTCAGCATAAACAAAAAGGAATAGCTGCCACATTTCTATACACACAGAAAATATATCATGCCATGCAACAACCATCTTCATCTTTCTTCGAGTGATGTTAGTGTTTAGATGCAGCTTTAGATTAGATTTCACTTTTGGTCCTTTCCGTCCACAATTACAGCAACGTGGCATTATTGATGTTTCGTAGATGACTTTGCCACTTGTAATGACACTTTTCTTGATCCTGCAAATGCTGAAAATCTGATTACAAATACACACAATCAAATCAACAAAAGACTTTGTGAGCTTATTCCACTTTACTATTCCTCTCACACGTATAAAAATTGAAACAACTTGTGAAGGGAAAGAAATGCAAGCTTTCTGCAGCTTACTGCAAGTAAACTCTAAAACAACAGTTGTTATTAACACTGTATGGCATTTCATAACTTGCAAAAACTCTCTTTATGATCTTTATACAATTCTGTGTATGTGCCACTGCAAATGTATTGGATTGGTGTTATTTTTATTAAAGGATTCCTAGGGTAATTTTAGGATGTTTAGTGAGTTAGGTTGGTAGAATAATGTTTTTAGGGAATTATATCTTATATACCTGTTATTTGGCCCCCTACCTATAAACCTTATGAATAAAGATACATTCTAAGCACAGCACAACTGAAAAGATCATCATAACACTGGTAGTTCCAGGATTTGTGGTTCAGTATGGATGTATCCTATGAGTATTTGTGCTTACCATTACAGAAGTCTTATCTCTTATAAACAAGTAAAAACATTATGTAGGGACATTGTTTGCATTCACAGTGGACAGAATCAAACAGAGCACTGATTACTGCATTCAGTGCACAAACTCCACAGACTTCTCCACGATTTGCTCTGTAATTACACTCAGTATCCAAAATCACCAAAGTCCTCTGGCCGCTCCACTCTGAGTGAGCCAAGGTGAAACTCATTCCCAGGACTGCCGGCCTCAAACCATGTATTTTGCTTCCATCCAGATGGTTCTGTACAACAGATCTTTAATACATTCAGAGAACCAGAATAGGCAGCAGTGGATGGCCGTATGGAAGGATGCCAACATCGAGGAGGAGGGATTCAGATGCATAAGTCACAGTGGAGGAATCTCATTTGGACCTGATACTGAACCAAACATTTATCATCCAGACAATCTGATAAATTATCTGATATTTACAACATGGTTTAGTTAACAAGTCAGAGGGCATGTTGATTGTTGTACACCAGAGCTGTGTTTCTTATACCAGACACCCTTTTTAAAAGTTCTTTAATGCTGTAACAAAGAAAAATATCCAAAATTGTTGGTGTTTGGCTTAACAGAAACTGAAAATATAACATTTCATTTTATGGAAAAGATCTGGAGAAAGCCCGTTCTTGGTGACAGCTTGATGTCATTTTTTTTGTTTCAATGGTGTGTGCGCCAGTCTCCTTTCCTCAATTTTGAACTGTGTTTAAAATATTGTAATAAAAGGCATTCTCCATTAGGACTTCATACATAGATTGAAGGAAAAATTGCAATTGATTAAACCACAAAGGTCAATTCATTTCAGGGTTATGAAGAGACATTCTGATGTTGTGATATGTTGAGAAACAAATTGTACATCCTCGATGAAATACTGCCTTCTATTGTATCTTTTCAAATTTGTTAAATAAATAAAATAAATCTGGACACGGACACTGCTGAGAGTTACGTAGAAACAGGATATTTCCTGTTTCTACGTAACTCTTGTGCTGCCCATTTAAAAATAAAAGATGTCCAAAATGTAATGTTGTGTTTTCCATTTCTTCCATTTCTGAATGTTTGGTTTCATGAAAGAGTGGAATGGTTTACAGCTGGAAACCAGGCTGGTTATAGCTAGATAAGAAAAATGATTTTGGATTTTGTTTAGCTAGTAGAAAAAGCAGCACAGAAAACACAAATGCCAGGTCTGATTTCTGATTAAGTGAATAGCCAAGAGTAGACCGCCAAAGCAAGCCTTCCACTGGCAAATAATCTTGACATAATCAGAGATTTGATTCGATTCAATTCAATTTATATACTGCTAATTCAAATATTGCATGGTAAAGACCCCAACAGGCAGACAACCCCTATAAGCAAGCACTTGGCGACAGCAGGAAGGAAAAAAAATCCCTTTTAACAGGAAGGAAGACAGGAAGGAATGACAGGGGAGGGCAGCCATCTGCCATGACTGGTTGGTGGTGAGGGCAAAGAGAAACACCAAGGTCAGAAGAAGCGCACCACTGCCATCTCTCTGAGCTCTGAATATTCTTGATTAGTTTGTTAATTGATTTGCAATTAGTTTAGTAGTTTATTGTTGTTGTTGTTGTTGTTTTTTTTTAAGAGATCATCTGCAGAGTCATTTCAGATATGCCAGCAGCTGAACAGTGATTCAATAAATCGTAGGTTATTAGCAGTTTTTTTTCTTTTTCTTTTTTTCATCCAAATTACCCACATCTCATTTTCAACTGCCCACACATAAGAGGCTAGATCTGGCCCTGGCTGAAAAAGAAATTACAATTATAATAAGTGTGGGAGACAGGATCAAAAAGAGCAACAAAATAGTAAGTCCACAGAGAGGTACTTCATGTTCCATGTTTATACAGTATAGTATTGCATTTTCTAAGGCAGTATCTATTTGAATGACAATCAAACAATCAGGAAACTGTGTTTAAGAAAGAACATTTTGGCTCCCCTGCACCGCCTTCTCCTGCTAAAATTAACCTCTTCCCACAGTCTGCCATTCCACCCAAAGATTACAGCCATCTGTGTCTCACATGTTCTGTTCAAAGGCTTGCTTGAGGAGTATAACATGTCTGAAACGTCACGGGCATCCTTAGCTCTTCCTGAGATTTAGCTTTAAGGGGTCCTGATAGTTCTCACGTGTCCTATAAAGCGGCCTGTGGTGCGCGGGTGAACGGTGGCCTGCTGCATCTGTAATTTTAAGATGCTCAGGGAAAGGTGGATTTGGTCACTTCATGGTGTTCAGTTCCTCTCTATTCTAAACAGGGGAGGCGGAAACAATTAGACAGACATATTTCAAAATAGGAACAAGATGCCAGCCATCTGTTTACCAGAAACCTGCACATATCTTGAACATCATCTCTGCAGACCAAGCATGGAAATAAACAGTACTGTTTATTTCATCCAGCAGAGCTACACCCATAAACAATAATGACCTTTGACCTTGCTCACTGGCATTTGGTATACTTTTCTGTTTTTTGACCCCGCTGGTGGGTTAGTGAGAAGGAAACCTGTTGCACACATCTATATGACACATGATTGGAGACAGAAAAATCAAGCAGCAGAATGTAAGAGTGAATGGTTCCTTATCTCATTGTGTTAGCCCTGTGACAGTCACGTGGCTTGTCCAAAGTGTACCCTGCTTCTCACCTGAAGGCAGCTGGGATAGGCTTCCCCTGTGACCCAGATAAGGATAAATGGATAGATGGATGTAGCTGATGCTGATTATCTGACCCGAAGTCCAGTGCACAAAGTTAAAATTGGGACAAAAAGAAGACTTCAACTATTTTATTATATTATATATTAGAGTGATCCTTAAATCCATCTCAGACTCTGCATCACAGCACAGGCATCCTCACCATTCTGAAAAGCCCTTATATTACCACATATCCACTGACTCATGTGAATAGATTCTTCTATCAAGTTTGCTCAGCTACGCTGCTTCTAAGTGTTTTAACCTTCTAAGGCACATGGGTGTATTTCTAAATATACATATGGATGGTTATGTTCAAAAAGCAAGCTCGGGCTGATGATCTCCTGGCCATGACTCAGTTTCCCTCAGTGCCCCAGTATGAGGCTAAGACCATTCATCATGTCAATAGGGAGCCTTTCATAGGGGTGAAAAATCAGAGGCCCTGCGGTGGAGGAGGACAGACTATGAGTCAATTCCCGCTTGGTGCTGCCCAGGCCAGGGCTTTCCAGCTAATGACCCTAACATGTGGGCTTTTCAAAACAAACTTGTTTTAAGTTCTCTGTACGGCATAGCAGACATATTGTAAAAATTTATTTAAAGCTAAATCTGAGACTTAAATGTCAGTGGGGGGGATTTATCTTCATGGATAAGAGCTGTAAACTTGAAACCCAGTTAAGATACAAAAATAAGGACTTGAGACAAGAAAGAAATAAACCTTGAAATGTCAGATTTTGATTTCCACAGAGCCACAGATTTTGAATATTTTGTTGATTTTTGCTTCTTTTCTTGGATGAGTGGACAGATGCACACCAGGACTTAATGCTATAACTGTGTGGTTACTAACAAGTGTCAGTATACATATAAAATAAACCCAAAGGGGCTTCACAAATAATAAAAACTACACTGGAACTTGAGGCATTGAGTTGCTGTTGCTATATTTTATTGTTGTTCTATTAAAAATTCTTTAGATTGTACAGTCTGAGAAACATCACCAAAACAAATACAAATCATAAATTGAAATAAACAAATGCACTCATAATCAGGGGCTCTGGCTCAGGAGATGGAGCAGGTCATCTGCCCTGTTGTCTTCACTGCAGTGTAGCTGTTGGAGAAAAAGCTTAGGCACTGAAAAAGTGTTTGTATGAATGTGTGTGTGAATGAGGCATATTGTAAAGAGTGCATAAGTGGAAAGGAAAAGTGCTATATAAGAGCCAGTCTGTTTATTCTGTAAAGCAGCTGAAACTAAACTGATTTTCAAACAGAAGTTTCAACCTACAAAACTAATGGAAAATGGAGCTATAGTATCTCTAGTGAAAACACCAAAAAGACTAACTGCTGTTAAAAACTGAAATAACTGCAAGCTTACAAACATGAGAAAACTAGAGGGTTTCTGCATGAAAGGCAAATTGAGCAGGTTTGTTGACAAAGGCAAACAGTGCAAAAAACATTTTGTCACGTGGGCAGAGAATCTATTAAAAAAAACATTCAAAACAGTCAGTTTTGTCCTTATCCACAATTATCCAGCTAAAATTTAGGGCTGCAGGACTTTTGAGTCTTTGAGTATTTGCTTCTCTTGATTAAATAAATAATTAATTAAATAAATAAAATGAACTAAAAATGAGGGGGTCAGGGGTTAGGGTTGGATTCATTGCCAATGATGACTTAGACCTCGGGGTTTAAGAAAAGGAGCTCATCAAATACATGATATTTATCATATTTGGCAACACAATGCTGTTAAATTGCAAGCAGCAGGAAACTGGCGCTGATGCCGCTTCCAATGCAGATAAATTAAAGAGCCAGTTGCAATGAGCCCCAAACCCAAACTCAGCGGGTCAAAGCACATTCCTGCACCGCATTCGTTTTATATGAAGACGAGGGAAAGAATGTTGCCTGATTCATCCTGGGTGCGGGAGCAATACGCCAAGACCACACTGTATCCCAAATTATTTCCATGTGAAGTTTCTGTTATTGCTATGCTAATGGCTTCAGCGCAGTGATACACTGGGAATGTGTGAAGAGAGCTTGGGCTCACTGACAAGGGGATCCCAGAAGAAAGAGGAAGGCATTTGCATCATATTCAGTTGCTTTTGTTCGATCTGCCATTTGTGTTACAAACTGAAATTTCCCTTTGTCATTCACTGCTGAAGTAGTTTTTTATTCTCATGTTGAAATATGTTGGAATTTTAAGCATTTCTGTGTGGAAATTAAATCATCGTGGCCGTGGATAGAACCAGGAAGGAGCAAAGAAAGAAGAATATAAACATGGAACAAACAAACAAAAAATAGAGGTTCATTTACACAAAACAAGCTAAACTGCATCTGTAGGTGATGATGATATTAACTATACTATTGTACTGTATGAAATATGTGAAAATGAGCTATATGAGTTATATCTGCACTCAGGAGTCTTGTTAGTTATATTGCCACACAGACTGGATAATGACTTACAGACCTCACTCTTGGAGGAGTAATGGGGCTGCTAACCTTGAATACAAGCCACTAAGCCATACACATGCATACACACAACATGTCTAAATCCAAACACATATCAAAATAGATGTCCCATGCCTTGTGGAAGGAAATAGCAGCTATAATAGACCACAGATGAGGTTGATTATGAAAATCTGTCTATGTTGCACAGTAAAGCGATCCAGGCTGGACACCGGATGTTTTTCTTGGATTGTAAGGTCAATCACGGTTTATAGGCATCTTTAATAAGACTGCAAATGTGTTAAGCCTCAAAGATTGTTCAGACTTGGATCATTCTTACTCAGGAGGAAATGTCTTTCTCCCCAAGTTTCATCTAATAATTCCACATTGTTTGGATAAATTACAGTATGAGCCTCTTTAAAACATAAAGAACTTTTTATTGGTTTCCTCATTTAATTGTGTTTACTTTATTCAGTATGGCCAACAATTTTCATTTTCAACATCACTCTTTGTTCCCACTAACTAATATCAGTAAAGGTAACCTGGAATCAGTCACGTGCCTGACTTGTGAGTGCAGAGATTACAGAGTGCAAAACTGTGTTATCATGTTGCTATTTCAAGGTCTAGAAAACGTACGTTAAAACTGTAAGCATTTAAATCTTTACATTTAAATTTTTATTGTTCCATAACAAGGTTACTGCAAGCAGCCTATTACGCTCCATAGTTGTGTGCAACCTTCAGTGGCAACAGAAAGCACACTCAATGGAAAGGATGGAGGATGTCTGGTTATATTGTTATGGACCCATAAAGATCAGAGTATAGAGAGGTTGGGGTTCTTGGTTGATGAAATGTTGGACTTGAGAGGCAGCAATTTTCACACACCTAGAATAATTTCTCCTCATTTTAGACAAATAGTGTCTTTCTGTTTTAGTCATGAACAATATAAAAACCTTAACTTCATGTTTATTATTGTAAATATGACTACAAGGTCACATGTTGTAACACAAAAGACAATCTTTGCAATCGTCAAAGTCACCAAATTAATTCAATTTTACATAGTTGCAAATCACAGCAATAGATGCATTAAGGCAAACAAAAGACCCTACAGTAATACAGAGACTGGCAACAGTGGGGAGGAAAAACTCTGCTCTAACAGGAAGAAACTTCCATACACTCATTTCTGACTGTTCACATGTTACACAGCTCCTAATTATGAGAACCAGGGTAAGGATGGAGCAACCATCTGCTGCTACCAGATGGGGGGTGAGCAGTGGGAGAATCAGAATTAAATCATTGATGTCCACGACAACAACTAGCTAAAAAAAGGAGCATACTTTGTCAGAGAATACAACAGTAGATCACAGATTTACTGTACAATTTATAAGGAGGAAGCTCTCAGCCTCTCTCTCCCTGTCCAAACCAGGACCGAAACCAAGAATGCGTCAATTTGAATATCAGATTTTTTTTTCTCTTAGTCAGAGCATTAAAACTGCAGATCATGGTCAGCCTGGCAGGGGAAAAGCCTCCCTGAGCTGGCGTGGCTGAGGGCACAGCTATCGGCCTGAGAAACGCCAAGCTAACAGTTTAAGCCGCATGTCAAACACACTATAAGCTTCTTGTGAGATGAAGAAAAAAATGGAGTAAGCCATGTGTTGGAAGCAGTAACTGGCTTTTACTCTGAGAACTTTTTGGCAAGCTCCATGTTGTGGCTGTAAAAGCAGAAAAGAAACCCACGTACTTTAAAAGTCCAATAATACCTCCTTTTTCCTCAACAATGCCCACTATCAGTAAGCATACTTTAATTTCCTCTAACTCCTCCACATACCTCTAAACTCATTGTGGCCTGAGGCTGAAGGATTTTGGATTATATACACTTTTTTCTTAGATGCATGTCAGGCAGCTGTTAATTTGGCAGCAATTATAGTACATTAGACTTGCTTTTAATGACTTGAAACCAACTTCCTAAAAGGACACTGATATAGCCTCAAATTTATAGGATGTATACTGACAGCAATGTTGAAAAATACTAGATTCTCAATTCTGAACACATTTAGTCCTAAAGAATTCAAGAGTTCAACTAGGCTAACAACACAGACAGTCTGAAAGAGAAAATATGTAAACCACTTTTTTAGAAGTAACTCACTAAATGAATACACCAAAACCTATTTTGAAGGAACGTACAATACAATAACACTTCTTTGACATATGCTGTTTGACTGCTCCACTTGTCCTACTCCCTGGACAGAGTAGTTGTACACTACAAATCACAAGTTTATTAGCTCCAGAGCTGAGCAATGCTCGAATTCACAAACAAAAACTTAGCAGAAGCAGCCCTATTCTTCCCCAACAGCAGGGAAAATCCAAACAGATTCTGAATTAAAAACTTGCTACCTACACAGATTTCTAAAGACAATACACAGAGTTAAGCTCAGTCCCACCGGAAGCCAAAGAGGTGATGAGATGGAACATATCAAAGAATTTTACAACAAATCTCAGCAGCTCCCTTATGTTGAGGTGGATAACTGGTAGACATGTCTTTGGCAGTAATATTACAGTGCACAAAAATGTATGGTCGTGCACATTTGTGTTATATAGATAAAATTATTGGGCTACACTTCTTAATCTCTGAATTCAGGGTTTTTTTTTTCAGTCCCTTTGCCACAGATGTATAAAATCAAGCACCTAGTCATGCAGTCTCCCTTTACAAATCTTTGCAAGTGATTTAGAGAAGTTGCTGAATTTCAGTGTGGGGATGTAATGCCACCATTGCAACAAACTGGTTGGTGAGATTTCTTCCCTCCTAGATATTACAAAATGAACTGTAATTAACATGTTAGGGAATCACAGCAACTCAGCCACAAAGTGTCAGACCATGTAAAGTTAGACCAGAATAACCCAGTGCATACAAGTCAACAACACTCTGCTAACTCAATAAGTACAGATTTCCAAACCTCTGCTGGCTTGATCATCAGTAAAAAAAAACTGTTCACTGAGAGCTTCATGACATGGTTTTACATGGCTGTGAGGCTCCTGTAGTAAACTAGTACTTTTCTCTATAGTGTGCCTGTAGATAAATCCGATCTGGCACTCTTTCTGCTTTAAAATACTGTACAGGGTAGAGCAAGCAATATATTTGAACGTGAATAGAGAATATTATGTTTACTACTGAGGCGGCACCTCAATGATTTTAATCTGCATGCGAAGGGAACATAGTCCTCTGTGTGGGTAAGTCTATAATGTTTGAATAGTGCATTCCACAGTCAGGCTTTAGAATAACATTGCCTTCATGCACAGCTACTGCTACAAATATTTCCAAATGCCTCATCAGCTACAGATCCAGAACATTTAAGCTTTCATGCACAAACTGTACCTGTACAATCACATATAGGACATGCAAGAGTTCACAATCATGTACAATCATATTTGCAGCTTATATGGAATACACACACACACGCACACTTTATTCATGTTTAAGTAATTTGTATTTTCTTAGATGATCTCTAGATTATTGGTAATAAAGCATATATGGTCATGTTTTAATGATGACAGGACAGGATAGAATGCTAGAGAGTTTATTTCCATAATTCACAGTTTTAAAGTAGTCCCTATTTATTTTATTGTGGGCCTTTGTGCAAAACATCAGTTTATCTATTGTCTGAAACAAGCCACTTTCACTCCTCTGCTTTAAGGCAAGGGTTCGTCTGATTGGCTGCCCCTCATAAACAAAACACCTGGACAGCAGATGGGGCTGTGGTGCTCACAACCAGAACTTTGTATCTGAGATGACCATATAAGTATATATTTCTTTTCATATCTTATACCTTGTAATATAAAGTAATATATAATCAAACCCAAAAGCATAAAAAACAGTCTGAAATTAAGCCTTTGTGCTCACAGAGATTATTTGTACATTTTTGCATACTTGTACATCTAATGTAAAAAAAAGAGAGAGAAAGAAAACTATGTCTCATTTTCCATTTCTGATCTTCTCTGACAGCTTGGTACAAGACTCACTAACATGAAAAGTCAAATCTCTTTTCTTTATCTCCATCTGCGGTATGTGGAGAACTTGATCCCTGGTTATAGCAATGGTTATAGACCATTCTGCACATCAGAGATCCAGATTGTAAAAACCTGAGCTGAAACAAACTATTGCTATTGTTTTCCATCACAAGTACCCCAAGTACCCCTACATATCCCTTCAAAGACCGTATGAAACAGTTAGAATGGAAATACCTGCATTCAATACAGGGGGAATTAAGAGCCATCAACTTCTTCTGCTAAAATAAGTTCTAAATTTATTTTGAAAAACATATCCAGTTAGAACTCATTGTCTGAGGAACTAGAGAGAGGTATTAACATCATGTCTGGATGACAGTGTCCTGGGGCCTTGGCAAATCTGGTGGTCAAGTTTACTTTGGGGAGGATTAAGGACGAAAATGTTTGCTCAAGCCAAAATTTCTCTAGCGTCTTCGCCCGCCCCAGTCGGTGTCTCCTTGTGCCAGTTCCCCCTGAGGCTAGCAGCTTAGATGACCACTGGGCACCAAAACATCGCTCATGTCTGGAGTTGGATGAATAGAACCCTAATACTAGGTTGAGGATCCCATAAAAGATCAGATCATAGGCAGACCTAAACTAGCCGGGGCCCTATCATTAGAAATGCAGACGCACCTGTACAAACATGCACACTTTTGAACACACACCCACATCATGGCCTTAAAGAGGTCAACATCCAAAACTAAATGTTTAGCAAGTAGCACACTGTAGCTCCACTGTGGATCCTGGTATTTTTTCTTAACTTTGACACTGGCAGCAATGAGCAAAAGGAACATGGTGTGTATCACTATGGTTCTATTTTATTTAGTGTGCTCATAATCATTTCAACTATTTTAATGCTGAAGAAAAAAAAAAATGCTATAATAACCTTGCTGGGTAGTAATGTTATACAGCCAGGGCAGATAAAATAGATTATAAAGGGGACAAATGGCAGATATTTTGTTGGCTTCTTTTTTCTGGGTGTGTTTGATGCTGCTGTACTGAATGTGTGTATGAATGAAACTTGTTATAAAAGTGCCTTGAGTGCTCAGATTGATTAAAAAGCAAGTACGGTTTACTATTTACTTGGAAAGGTGATGAAACCTTCTGAGTAGTGGCCAGCCTATCAAAATTTCTCCAAGACCACATCAAGGACTCATCCAGGAGGTCACCAAAGGTCCCAGAACAACATCTTAAGAACTGCAGGCCTCACTTTCCTCATTTAAGGTCAGTGTTCATGATTCAAGAACACAAAGGCTCATCTCACATTTACCAAAAACATTTTGATGATCCCCAATACTTTTGGGAAAACACTCTGTGGAATGACAAAATAAAAATGTGAACTTTTGAGATGATTTGAGTACTGTTACATTTGGTAAAAACATAACAGAGCTTTTCATAAACATAACAACAACAGTCAAACATGGTGGTGATAGTGTGATGGTCTGGACATGGAGGATTTGGCGTGATTAATGGAACCATGAATTATTTTCTCTACCAGAAGATCCTGAAGGAGAATGTCTGACCATCATTTCGCTGCGGATGCAGCGGGTACCTATCGCACCTGGTGCATCCGCAAAGCCACTAGCATTGTCGAGCAGCCCTCACACAGGCTCTTCATCCTGCTGCCTTCTGGCAAGAGGTGCCGAAGCATTCGGGCCCTCACTGCCAGACCGTAAAACAGTTTTTTTACCCAAGCCGTCAGACTCCTGAACACTCAGTGAATGGACACACACACACACACACACACACACACACACACACACTCACACACGTCACTACATCAAGCACTTTTCGCACAGTGTTCAGTCTCTGCACATTTCTCTTGCACTGTTGCGTCTGCACTGTCTCGTGTCTGTATCGTTCTGTTCTGTCTGGTGTTGCACTGTCTTCGTTTTTGTTTGTCTTTTTGCAATTTCTGCACTTTATGTAGTCCTGTGTTGATTATCTGTTATGTTATATGTAGCACCATGGTCTTGGGGGAACGTTGTCTCGTCTCACTGTGTAATTCACCACTGCACATGGTTGGAATGACAATAAAGCCACTTAACTTGATTTGACTTGAAGCACACTTAGTTTATGCAGTTGGACAATGATCTGAAACACACCAGCCAGTCTTCCTATGAATGGCTAAAATAAATAAATAAATAAATGAAAGTTTTGTGGTGGCCTGGTAAAAGCCTGGACTGTCATCTAGTTGAGTTGCTTTGATGAGATCCTAAACAGGCAAGTTTATGCTTGAAAACCCTCCAACATATATCACTCTCCAATTATATCAATTCTGCCAAGAAGAGTGGACCAAATTCCTTCACAACAATGTGAGAGCCTGATAAAGACATATCTATTACTTGGTGCTAAAGCTGGTTCTACCGGCTACTGAATCATACATATGGAGTGTACTTAGTTTTTCACAGGACTTCATAGGATAAATAAAGGATAGATTCTGCCAACAACTCTAACTGGTTGCATGGAAAAAATAAAAAACTAATCTGAAAACATTTTTATCTTGGCCTTTGATCATTTCATTCAAGTCTGTTAAGTGTTAGAGACCACACTAGATGCTTCTGCATGGGCCCATTAACAAGCTTTCAAAGGATAATATTAGATCCTTATGCAAGATCTGAGTATGAGAAAACAAAAAGAGGAGGGACAGATGAAAAGTGTGTATAATAGAATAATCATTGTCAGTTGCATATTTCCAAGCTAAAGGCTTAAAACATTATTTCACACTGGTCTCATGTGTCTCTCTTTGCAAGCACATTTTGAACATGATCACAGACAAACTGGGTGTAATTATAACATGATAAATAAATATGCAGTCTGGTTTTTATTAGATGCTGCATTAAGAGTTCAGAACAAAGCTTCAAATAGTCTGCAAAAAACACAAAAATTCCAAAACAGAGCCGAGCTAAGCTTTCCCAAGTGTCCCATACTTTGAACGCTTTGTCATGTATCCAACAGCCCCATTGTGGAGTAGAGAGGCAGACAGTCTGTGCTGTAATAATGTTGACATTTCACAGAGACAACAGGGGTGCAAGTGCTACAGTCACTGTTCCATTGAGCACCAAGTCTCTTCAACACAGACTGCATAACTTTCTCAAACAATTACACAAATGACTGCATGAAGCAGTTTCATTTTCACATCATCTGGGATTGAAACTGAGCAAGACCTGATATAGATGTGCAAGCACTCAAGTATTATGTACCAATCTATGCAATACATTTAATAGTAGGCATAGCCAGCTCTTGTACACCCTTGGGACTGACAATACACGCGATGGGAAAGTAATTTTGTTCCACATTTATCTAAACAGCTCATCATGAAAGCTGAAGTTGCTAAAGAACGATTCTAATTGATGTGTGGTGGATCCAGTTTAGCTGTTCCCACAGGACCTATGTTTGTGATCAAGCTTAAATGGCAGGATTTTTGAACAATGCTTGGTAGAACACATCACAAAGTAGTGCACTGCTTACTACATCCTGTAATGCAATTCCTTCATTTTCAAGAATTTAGTAAGTTAGTTATTCTTAACAGAATCTGAAGCTAGCGATGCTAGTTCAAAGCAGCAAAACTCAAGATATAATTGCTGATGATAATTACTTCCTTTCATGGAAAGGGACTCAAATCCCATTGAAACACCAGTCACAGGTCACTTCATGTTCTTCCCCAACTCTCTCCACCTTCCTCTTCCTTTTTATTTCCTTGCATATCTCAGGCGAGCCAATGCATCTCTTATGGGCCATGTTTTTTTCTTTTTTTTTTTTTAATGAACTTTATTGGCCAAACAATGAGTATACAACATACAGACAGATGAAGTATACAAAAGAACAGAACATGAACACACAAAACCAGGGGTGAAAAAAATGATTAAATTAATACACGCAAAAATTCACACACACACACACATATATATATATATATATATATATATATATATTAGGGGTGCAACGATATTCGTATCGATATTGAACCGTTCGATACAGTGCTTTCGGTTCGGTATGCATATGTATCGAACAATACAACATTTGTAATTTATTTTATCAACTTTCCTTCTGACGATGCTGTCTGTGTGGAGCGCTCAGTGAATCTGTGTTCGACTACTCCGCCTAGGCTGCACTGTCTAGCGCAGATCCACTGAGCGCTCAACACAGACAGCATAGTCAGAAGGAAGAGCGCAGGGCAAGCTAACAAGACAGAAGTTAAGCTCTCCTTGCAACATGGCAAATTGAACCTCCCCCACCCTCATTCAGATCTGGCGTTTGGAATTATTTTGGTTTTCATGTGACGTATGACCCTGAAGGTAAGCGCTCATGGACTAAAGTAAAACAGTATGTTGGATGTGCCACGCAATGCTCAATTACATGGATGGGAGCTAGTGTGTTAGCGCAGTTAGCTCGTTAACGTGTTGGCCGTCTAGCCCCACGCACGGGGCTATCAGGGGTAGCTCGTTAACGGAGATTTGCCGTGTTGTGGCGTTAAGGTCATTTCAACGAGATTAACCTGAAAGCACTAGTGGGAACACAACGAATATGACTGCACATTTACGCCGACATCATCCTAGTGCAAAGACAAAAACAACAAGCACGCATGCTACAAACTTTACCCGAGTCATTTAGACAGCCGTTAGCACATGATTCTCCTTATGGGGACCTGATATGTTTAATATGCTGCTGAGAATATAGCCCAGAAGAAGCGGATAGTATAGCTTTTATTTTGGAAAGAGCCATTTCTCTGTAATAAACTCTCTTTTCCAAAGATGAGTGATTCCTCAATCAGATACAGGGCTCGCAAAATCGCTAGCCCGACGTCCCGGAGCTAGCGATTTTTCCAGTCGGGCTACCAAAATCTATCTCTTCCCTGCCCGTCGGGCTATTGTAGGAAGGAAAAAAATATATGTCAATGCTTTTGCATTCTTTCAGAAATGTAGCTGGGTAATTATGTCATTGGCATTGGTGAGTCACTGTCAATATGTGACATATTGAAGTCGCGTTTGAATTTGCGCTTGTTTTTTTGCTTTCACTTTGCAATCGTGCGAACTGTGTATAGAGAGCGACAGCACTGATCTGTGAGTGATGATAATTTGCGCACCAATTCCTCTGACATTGTCTTATTAATCGTTAGCTTACTATGCAAACATGACAAGTGAAATCTCCCGCAGCAAGCTTAAACATGTGAGAGGTTGATCGCGCAGAGAATCGCTGAGCTTATGTGAGTGAGCGTGTAAAAGCATTTCAGTTCTGCTGAGCCAAATAAGACAGGTCAGGGTGAAGAAGTGACAGCCAAAGAAAAGCTTACCGCAAAACGGAAAAGTTATGACAAATCAGACTATAAGGCAAAAAGAAAGTGCAGCTTTATGGTTTCATGGACAAAAGAATTTCTGTGGCTGCGATATGATGAGCTAAATAACCAGGGCTGCACATAAGTGGTCCGCAGGTGCGCATTCGCTGTCAAAATAAAAAACACGCACAAGGGTTAGGGTTAAATTTAAAAACTGTACTTTTGAGTTAAAATATATATTTATAATTTTAATAAATGACAAATTAAAAAGGCATGAACATTTTATTTTGTATCGAAAAAATATCGAACCGTGACACCAAAGTATCGAACCGAACCGAACCGTGAATTTTGTGTATCGTTGCACCCCTAATATATATATATATTGTTTGAGAGCCTTTTTGTTGGTGGAGTCTGATATTGATTGTATGTACAATTCCACATCCTTAAAAAAATGACAGAAATATGGCGTTTTATTAGTAAATTTACATTTATGGATAAAAAAAATGTAGCTAAAAGTATTAACAAATTTATTATAAAAACATTTATCATTCTTTTTTGAGAACTTAAAGAAACAAAATAAAACATTTTCCCATTGTAAAGAAAACTACCTTAAAATATGGACAATAACAAACCTGCTAAATTCCTTCCAGAATCTCTGTGTAAAAGAACAGTACCAAAAAAGATGTGTCACAGTTTCTGGATGATCCCCACAGAGAGTGCAATTAGTATTTATGTCTCTTTTAAATTTTACTATGTAGTGACTGGCTGGGTAACATTTATGAAGAATTTTAAATGAAACTTCCTTCACCTTATTTACAATCAGATGTTTATGGGGGATGATCCAGACTGTCTTCCAGTTGATATCTGGAACATAATGGTTCCAGTAAGATGTTAGATATGGGAGAGAGATGATATCTTCTTGGAATAAATTACGTATTCTCTTATTGCTGTTACCAAGTTCCTGTGAAAAGCAGATTTTTCCCACTGCTGACTCAGCTGGATCAGAGAGAGTGACTGAGGTATATATTGAGCTGTCAGTGTTTTTATATAACATTAAAGTACCTGAGGGTATGGCACCAAGCACCATTGAGAATTCCCGAACACTGACAGGAAAATTATATAGTGCAAGAAATTCATTGTAAGTTAGTAGTTGTCCCTCTTTATTAACCAGCTGAGCCACCAATAGGATCCCATTTTGGACCCAAGTTTCCAGGAAAAGTGATTTATTTTTAAATAAAATGTCTCTATTGTTCCAGATGAGGCTTATGAGCCATGTTAATGCCTGTAGTTTTCAAATAGGTTTGGATAGCTTTTTGCAGGATAACATGGCTGACATGGTTCTGGTCCCAGGAAACCCAGAACGGGCTGCACAGAGTTTCTGTTCTCTAAGGGCTGCAGAGGAGATTGAGCAAGTTTTTCAGAGGTGCAACCCACATTTTCAACTCTGTTGTTCAACCCATAAATGCATTTTCATTACAAATGTGGTACAATTTAAGGGGAAATGAGCATGCTTTCCAAATGTATGAGATTTATTGCCAAGAAACATTGTTACAGCACAGAAATTATTGGCCAAACAAAAATTTCTGTACTTTATACCGGACACACCTTCCCAATTTTGTACTCTATTTGAGCTCCAAAATTTCTCAGTCGTATGCCAGTGCTGCCCTGGATCACTGTCATGTTTACAATTGTACTAGAACACAGGAAAGCACAAGGCAAAGGCAGTGAAGGAACCACCGAATACCACATTAAGAGGAAAGAAGTCAGTCTACCCTGGATCAGACAATTACAGCATGCTATAGCCATTCCTCCACCATCCAGGAGATCACAGAAGAACCTTTGTAACGCAAGTAACAACATATTTGTAACTGTAATGTAATTACTGAATATATTATTGAAAATGTAACCGCAATGACAGGAACACGTTACTTTGGAATGTGCTCCACTCAGCAGTGTCGGAGAGTAATCAGGGCAGAGCCTAGACACCAAACCTTAGTTGTACCTGCTGCTGTAAAAAAAACAACATTTTTTTAATGTAGTGTGCAGATTTTCAGTGTTTCTGCTGCCCTACATCCTATATAGTCAAATGCATCCAATTCTACTGTCGACATTGAGCATGCAAGGTCAGCAAGGAAGATGTCAGAGGTGAAGGCTTTTGGATTGGGTAAGTAATTGCATTTTTTAAAATATATTTTCAAAGAAGAATGTGCAAGTCTGATGGCATGGAGTTGGTGAAGCAAGAGAATACTAAGCAGGAGAATGATGCCAGTGCTGCAACAAATAGCTTTGTCCTAAAACTGTGAGAGAAATGAGCCATTGTGTTGTTTCTCCAAAGATTCTAACAATGTAGCTCACTGTGCAGTGAGGTAAAGTCAGCATAGTTAAATGTAAATATACAGTAAGCTGCAAATCTGCCTGCAACTCCTAGCTTTTAGCTAAAGCCAAGAAAAATTAACCAGCGTACTGTTTATGTAAGGGAGGATCTGTAATACACTGAAGCGTTTTAAAAGTAGTGCATTCAGAGGTAAATGAACAGTATAATGAATAATTGCTGCTCAGTTACAATGGATGTTTATTGTTGGTAATGGAAAAATGCTGCAACAAATCATTTCTTGGTCAGTGATGTTATAACATTAACGAATAATATAATGTTCCCATAAATGTGACTTTTAAAAGAATGTTTCTTTTAAAAAAAGAAACTCAACAGAGTTCCTGAGGCTGGATTCATGGAGTAACACCAGTGAGTGGGTTATTTCCATTCACTGGCATGTCCACTTTTCAACCCCCTCTCACAGGTATTGTTCACTGAAAGAATGCAGACAGGAATTGTCTCAGTCTTCGTATAAAGCTGGGCATACACTGTGCGATTTTTTCAGTCGCGTTAAGCTGGGCGTACAATGAGAGGCAATCAAGAGCTTTAATATTCTAGACGATCATTGCACCAAGAACATAAGGGCTGCGTTCACACTGCAGGCGAAAGCGCATCAAATCCGATTTTTTTTTTTTTTTACCCATATCCGATCATGGTGTGACAGTGTGAACGGCACAAATCCGATATTTTCAAATTCGATCTGTGTCACTTTCGTATGTGTTACTGAGTCCGATACATATCCGATGTTTTAGAAAGCGACTGCTGTTTGAACGGTCATGTAGCATCAAATCCGTCTTTTACGTCACTGACACAAGACAGACGCCAATTATCAGCTCCGGAGAAGCGCACGAGAAGACATCGCGAACGCTTCCTGGCCATCCAGCGTAGATGTCAGTGAAAATGTTGGGAAGACAACGTTGGAGAAACGTGAACATTTTATTTATACTGTATAATCTGCAGATTCTGACAGAAATCTGCAACTATCCTTTGAAGCACCGCTCCTCTAAAACAGCAATAAGGATAATTATTAGGTTATTTACATAATTATGTAAATAACAAAATAACTTAAAGCAAAAATTGGGAAACGTAAAGTCCGAAGTCTTTATATTAAGGGCCATCAGTCAAATATTGTTTGCTCTGGGTCTAAACAGAGCGCGTTGTGTGTGACGTCTTCTTTTGCGCATGCGGGCCGCTTTGAGAGTTCACACTAGAGCGCGTTTGCTGTTGCATTTTATTTGTAGTGTGAACAAGCAGACAAAAAATCGGATTTGATAAAAAAAAAAAAATCGGAATTGAGCATTAAGACCTGCAGTGTGAACGTAGCCTGAGTGTATTCAGACATATGAACTTAAACAGTGTCTCAGAAAAATAATGTTTTGATGATGGGAAGAAATATTTAGAAAATGTGTTTCACCACATTAAAAGACTAAAAAAAAGTCACTGCTTTTAAATCATTTCAATGAACTGAAAAGTAGAGTTTGTGCACGCAGCTCTGTCTCTTTGAGGGACACATGTGTTTGACTCCAATCCTCCTGAAGTCACACACCAGCTCCACAGCTGGTTTGACAAATGAGAGCCATGAGTACTGTTCACTGATGGGAGAGCACGTTTGCTGACAGACAGATTGAGGAGAGGCGGAGACAGGCTCTGGCTGAATTTGCTGCTTTTTGCTCCATAAATGGCACAGATGGGCTGGACTACATGCTGAAACTGAAGCAACAAGCGACAAAGATAATCTCAAAATAGCTCTGCAGGAATTTAAGTAATAATGCCTCAATACCCATCTGTTTTCCTTTGATCAACCTTTACAAGTGTGATGACATAACTTTTGGACTGTAAAAGCTATTATAGGAAGTTGGGTTTTTTTTGTTTGTTTGTTTGTTTGTTTGTTTGTTTTTTTGCCTTGCTAGCCATGCAGTTTGGGGAAATGCCAAAAGTCTCTGTGTCAGCTGGCCCACCACTTTGATACAGATGGAAAAGACTGGAAGGGTCTCCATCAAATTTAGTACAAACACTCATGGTAATTGTTGTATCCAGTGAATAATTAATGTGCCCATCACATCGCAAAGGATGAATTTAAAGCAAAACCATGTTCTTTTCCAGTCTTAACCATGTAGTTTCAGTGGTTTACTCTAACCAAACATAAATGTGGCCCCAGAAAATACCTGAAATGCAGTCCATTGCTCAACAGTTACCCACCAATCTGCTTATAGAATAGAACAGAATAATGCTTTAATTGTCCCACAAGGGGACATTTGGTTGTAACAGCAGCAAAAAACCACATATACAAACAGAACAGGTCACAGGACATAGAACAGAAACACACACAATTTTTACATATTTACATCATGGACAATAATTACCAAGGCAGAGTACTGTACAGTTATTAAAATTAAAGGACAGATAAGTGGCAAACCCAGGTTGTAGTGTGACACGTGTAGACATGTATGTAGACACGTAACTTCCAATAAGTTAGAATATATATAAACTGAGAAAAGTAATATGCAAGTTACAACATTAGAAGTTGTTCTGTTGATTAGTGTACTTTACACTAGTTTAAAGTCAAAACACTCATAGGTTGCAACAAACAAACACACAACATAATCGTTTAGTTAGAGGAAACCATGAGGTTTCACATTGGTGGTTTTAGTGAAATTTCTCAACTCAACTGACCTCAGCGTTTCATTGTGATGAAATGTGGACAAGTGATAAATGACTTTTTGCCTTCAATCGAACACATTCTTATTCTGGGGATGTGTTGCCAGATGTTCTGCAAAGTGCAGTCTGCTGTAGGAGGTCAGAGTCAAGATCATGATGATGCCATTCATTGTTTCCGCTGGGGGATGAAAAAAAGGCAAGAATATGAGGAAATTAATTGCTTCGTGAACAGTCTTACCCACTACTTGCAATGCTCGCACTCCTTCTGCTCTACTCGTCGGGTGAGGAAGCAGCGAGGCTTTGGTTGATCACAGAGAGCATTGGTTCACGTCTTGAGAAAGCAAACAGTGTGAGAATTCGTAGCTTCTTCGTTTCAAAGTGATCGCTTTACTTGTAAATATAGTCGAAACTGCATCACAGCCATTATGTTTAACTTCTGTGCACGGTGATAATGTCAGATGACGAATATGGCAAATACTCGAAAAATTGTGAGTCAGCTTCAAGCTGTTCTTTGTGTTGAGAGCTAATTACCAAACGAAAGCACAATAGCGGGCAAAACTAATAAGGTGAACATCTTAAACATCATGCCTGCAAGACATCCAAATGTTTGCATTGTTCCTGTGAACGTTTAACATTTAAAGCAGTCACTGGCATGGCTGACTGAAAACAGAAGGTTGCACTCTTTACACCATGCAGTTTGTAACAGCTTGTGTTGCTTTTCTATTTGAGTGCAGGTTTTGCAACAGCCAGGTCTATAGAGAGCATGGGCTAAATGTGTCTGCCCAGAATAAACAGAAGCTGGATTCATGTGTTAAACCTGCAAAAACAAACCTATACAAGGACTACATCATATTCACACACATCACAGCTAAATAAAGTGCAAAGCTTTCTCTCCCTATTGTGAGTTCAAGCAGGCCTGTGTCCAAAGACCTCTCAGTAATTTTCCGAAACATCCTCCTCGTTTGTAACGGGGCTGAGTAATACGGGTGTTTTTGTTTATTTACCCTAAACGCAGTTCTGCAGAGTATTCAAATATTTTTACTCTGGAGAAAAATTCTGTGTTAATGAACAAAAAAAAGCAAACATGCACAAAAAAAATACACCTAATCATAACCATTCTTCTAAAACATTTCAAGCAAACCGAGCATTCATAGTTTTTCATAGTATTTCTTGCCAAGTGATGTCATTGGGAAGGTTTATGGTTAATATGAGCAACAGGTTTCCTGCTTCCTATGTTAGAGCAGACATCCTGGAACCTGAGGAATCCCAGCCTCAGTCCCATGAGACGAGCCTTTGACCCCTAGCAGAGGTTGAGTCAGTTGGCAGCCACTTCCCACCAAAACTTTCCACTGATGTCATAAACAACCTCTACCCAGATTCGGGGGAGTGAGGTTGACAATCCTAGAGTTGGCTGCCTGCTTATGACAGCAGCCATTTTTTTCTTGAATCCTAACCATCAGGAGTTACAGACCTCATGCTGCTGAAATACTCTTTACTCGAACTGACCTGGCCAGCAGTGTTTAGTTTATAACTCAGAGATTACTGACAATCTCAAAACTCACACAAAATACTTTTTGTGTGAAATCTGACAAAATTGTGCACACATTTACAAATCATTTTAAACATTTAAAAATAAGACACCTTAAAAAAACATGAAAAAAACATCTTCATCTGTTTCAACAACAACAACAACGAAAAAACATTCTCACGCCCTCAGGCAGTGGAAAAGGCCCCCATACCTGTCCTGCTAGATGTCAGCACAGCATTTGACACGTCTGATAACAATGTGGTTACATTACTGAGATTGGAACATATTATTGTACTAGGGTGGTTAAAGTTATAATCTTACTTGTTCATGTAACCAGTGATTTACCATGTACCAAAAATATCGTCATGGAGTTCCACAGGGTGCTGTGCTTGGACCACTACTCGTACTTTTGTACATTTTTAATACCTTATGATCACTTCTCTTAGGCATTATAAAACATGTTGGTCAGAACCACTATAGTCCAAAGAAGACTGATTTACCCGTCTGTAGTAAATTATATTTGGCTTCCTGCTTTCGTTTTGGGATCACCATAACCTTCAATGGCCAACAGTGATAACAGTTATGACATCACAAGTCAGATATCCCATGAGATTCGCCTGCTGGATGTGTAGAAAGCATCAGCTCAGCCATCAACTGTCATTTGGGCTGAAATCAGGTGATCTGCTGGAAATATGGCTGAGCCTGATTTTTGTGGCCTTCCTCAACTAATGGCATGATCAGTTTATTTTATAACCATAAAAAATAAAAATGTGCATTTCATGTTAGGGATTGCTTTTTCAATAAGCAGGTAGAAGTTGGTCAGGTTAAAGCACTCTTATTTGTGTCCATTAGGGGAAACTGGTATTGCTAGAGTGGTTCGCTCACACGTAAAAAGCATGGAATATGCATAATAAAGGTTATCAATGTTAAAGTAACATGGATGTTAGTTCAACAGTGATTTGAGGTTGCATGAAGGTTGCCTGGATTTCCTTGTTAGATTTTGTAGGAAGAGAAATTTGTGTTGATTGATTGATTAGAAGACGACAAAATAAAACATTATCAATAGAAAGAAAGAAGAAATAAATCAAACACAGTCTTTTTGAATGAATTTTAAACCCACATGTTTTCCAGCTGATTTAACCAATGCAGTATCCAGGTAGCTGCAACCCTGGGTTTATGATGCTAACACTGGAGATAGAGAAAAATGGCTGTATCAGTCTGAGGCACCACGTTTACCATGCAACAGATGAGACCGATTTTAGATGTAGATAAATTTAACTGTCTTAAAAGGGTCATTGACCAGGGAAACAATGTCAGAGTGTTTTGGAATTTTTACGTGCTTTTTGGAGTTTGTACATGTTTTGTCTCTATGGGCCACCGCATATATTTCTATCTAAACATATATAAATAAAACCACTTTTTTTTTTACATTAGTAATTCCTTTTGTGCAATTTTTTATATTCTTGTTAATAATAAATTAATTAAAACAACAAAACAACCTGAAGAGCCGGTTCGGAGCCGAAAGAGACGTCTCTTTTTAGTGAGCCGAGCTGAAAGAGCCGGTTCTCTAAAAAGAGCCGAAAATCCCATCACTATTTCCCTGATTACCTTACGTCAACTTAAGCCCTTAGTTTTCTTTTGTTCTTTGTCGTGCTGGACTATTTGTTTGCTTGGACAATTTCTCTGTGTATGACCTGCCTTTGCTTAGTTTTGAACCCTGCTTTTTCTTTTCCCCCCCCCTTTTTTTGCTACCTTACCTGAATAAAGGTTCATTTCTATTTATTCAAACCTGTCTTCGAGTCTGCATTTTGGGTTCAAGTTCCCCATAAGCCACAACAGTATCTTAAGTTAATATCCCCATATTTGGGTATATGTCAATGCTCTGGGGGATCCAAGTAACAAACCTGACTTGGATGAAACAAAGAACTGATTTGGAATTTGATGGTTAAAGGTCTCAGTCTATACAGAATGCGTAAGTCTGGATAGACATGTATGTAGACTGTAATCTGACAAGCCACAAAAGGCACAAATCCACATAGTGGCATTCTATGTTTACTGTGGGTTAGACTGGAAACACACTCATGCTAGTTGTTGTGATTAGGGCTGGGTATCGTCACTGATTTCTAGAATCGATTCGATTCCGATTCACAAGGTCCCGAATCGATCCACGATTCAATTCGATTTGATTCGATTTGAATCTGGGAAATTTTGACAGTCAGAAATATTATAATTCAGATCAGTACATGTACATATTTTTGTATCTATAAAAAGGAAGCTGACACACGCAAGACTTTATCAAAGGTGTAAACATCACAGCAGATGCCTTTGTGTCAAAGTAGCTGAAGATAAAACACAGAAAAACATGAAGGTGGTTTTCCTGGCCTGGGATTTTATAAAAATATTCTGCAGTAAATCAAAAACGAAAGAAAACCATTAATCAACATATGAACATTACCTTTGATGTTACAGCGGTTTTATTAGAGACACGGCTGAGCGTTTTGCATAATTTTAAAAAGTTTAAATTTTGTTCAGTATTGAACAGCAGAAATTAGGTTTTCTTTTCGGAAGTATGTAAAAGGAAACAAACAGCGGGCGACAGCGCTGTAAACAACGGTAGACTTGTGCGTAACAAGCAAGCGAATAATGCAGAAAACAGATTTTTAGACGAGAAACTGTTCTTGAAGTACAGAGAGAGAGAGAGAGAGAGGGCTGTGCATGAAGTGTGATTTTATTGTGATGGAAGCAAAACAGCAAAAGTCAGCGTGAATTCATGACGATGTTTATGTGAAGCTTAGTTTGGATCTTCTTTGCTGCTGGTTCAGTCAATATTGTTTGGAGAGAGATCAAACTAACAGCTTTAGAATCAGCGCAAAAAGGGCGTGAAAACAAAGCGCGGACCTGCCGACAGATCAGAATCAGCGAGCTGTCCGCTTTCAGCCCCGACTGTGTCTGTGCCGTCGGTGAGAAAGGTAACATCTCACTGATTCTGATCCGCGGGTCCGCGCTGTGTGTTTACGTCTTTGTGCAGAATCAGTGTTCCTGCTCTCATTTACTGTTTTAGCTGTTTGGTGGTTGTTGAAATTTTGTGAGGTTTCACCTGAGATTCTGGCATTTTGGGAAAAATAAATTTATATTAAAAAATCGATTCAGGATTTTAATGAATCGATTTTACGTTATCCAAGCCAGAATTGATTTTAATCGATAAATCGATTATAAAAACCCACCCCTAGTTGTGATGTAAACCACTTACACATTGTTTTGTCCATTGTCTCAGGGTCCAAGTCTGCATAATGGATGTGGAGTGCAAAGTTAGCCACAACTTGTGGCTAACTTTGCACTCCACATCACATCACTACACTCAACATCAACTTGGGAACCATTCCAGCCTGAACCTTAAATTATCCTTTAAATGTGTCCAAAAACATAAACAGTTGCAGATTGCAAACAGTGTTTGTTTTTCCACTTTTTTGTTGTTGTTGCACTTTTAAAAGTCAAAAATTTTCATTTTGTTTTTTTGGTAGGATAATTTTATGTATGCGAACTCATCAGTACTGTTGGCTACATTAAGAAAAACACACTGTGAAAATGTGGTACTTTCAAAGCTTAAGTAAATTTTTAAAATCCCTTCATTAACTTCAGGAAACCAGACTCTGCAGTTCAGGGGTTCCATCTCTAAAGAGTACTTGCATACTGGCTTTTTTTCTGGCTAAGTGTTACATTTGTTACAAAGACCAATAGCAGTTGAATTTCTGTACGTTTCAATGTTTGTCCAAAGTGCTTCTGTGTATTATGGACAAACATCTCCACTTTTGTCTTGTCTGTCCAACAGATGTTGTTCCAGAAGTCATGTGGTTTGTTCAGATGCAAACCTAAACCTTACTGCCATTTTCTTTTTAGAGAGAAGACACTTTCTCCTGGCAAACCTCCTCTCCTAAGCACGCCATACTTGTTCAGTCTTTTTTAATTATTTAATATACTAACTGAGGCCTGAACATTGCACAGTCTAACCTTGGGGTGAATTTGATGGGATGACCACTCCAGGGAAGAGTTTGGCATCAACAGACACCTGAATGCTCCAGTCCATCAAACTACCAAGACTTGTGGTCACACTCTCTGATGATCAGTGAATGAAATGCATTTGATCAGGAGCAACCTGGCTGCCCTTAAACCTCTTTATACATGTGGTGAGGGTCCTTATTTTTTCACACAATGCGTCTACATTTTTACTTTTTTTTGTTAAATAAATAAAGGCCCTGTTTTTTTTTGTTTTAGCTCATATGAGATTGCAATTTTGACACCTCTGCTAAGGACCAGGTGTTTTTTTATTACATCCTTAATCTTAGAACTGACAGATGATGTGCTTTCTTTTTGCCATGACTGTAAGAGAGAGAAAAAAAGCTTCTCATCAAACTCTTCAGCAGGCACTCCTTCAGCCAGTTTTACATTGCCCTATAACACAGTGCATAATAGAACCCTTTCATGTTTGCCTATCTGCCCAGTTGTTTGTTTTCTCGAAATAGTTAAGCAAGCATAACACCCACACACCTGAACTTCTGCTGAAATGTCAGAGTTTCAGCTCTGGCAAAGACAGGGAGCACCAGGTTTTTGAAGATTGTTTTCTTTTCACAGACACAATCACCACAGGAATGCACTGCTGAGACGCATAGGTCAGAATGTGTTGGAAAAAAAGCTGTGAAGAGCCGCAGAGAAAAGGACTTGCTTCAGTAGTGTGTATGTGTGTGTGTGTATACACAGAAATGCACACATATAAACACATATTAAAAAAACACACACATATACATGCACGTATACACATGTATATCATATACCTGCTTCTCTTTAAATATTCACTTCAAGGTTACTGTGAATGGGCACAGCACTGCACTTATACTTGTTTGATTTATAAACTGTTTATTTTTTCCAGTCTTAAAAAGAGGCTGGACTCTATGCCGCAGTTTAAAAGCTGTTTCAGTTTGCACAGCTGGTTTAATTAGAATGTACCTGTTTGTATTTATACAGTGTTTGGAGGCAGAGGTGTGTATTATTGTAAATGATGCAACACTTCCATCTGTGGGTCAAAATTTGCAAGCACATTGTCCAGTGGGGCTCTTAACTTGGCATTACATCGTTATTCTGATTAAAACTTCAGTTTGTTCCAGGCCAGACAAACTCCTCATGTGCATTTGTAAATGTCCTGTGAGCAGCCTGCCGCCTTTTGGTGATTTCAAAAACAAGTCCCGGGGAAACCTTCAATAACGTGCACACAAGAGGGAGCTATTAGTCCAGTATTTCTCCTTGACCTGGAGTGACCCATTAAGAAGCTGCAAGGTAGGAAGACCTCCCCGAACCCTCACCTGGGTCATTTCTAACACAAACCGTATCTTGTGAAGATTATTTACAGGTTCTCTTTCAGCTTGAAACTCACTCCAATTTGCTTAACTGATGCCGTCTTCTAACTGTTTTTTGACTGATCGCTTTCCACAGATCACCTTTCCTTGTTACGGTGTTCATTGTTTAATGTCTGCTTTAAGAAGAAGTAGGCAGGTTTTAGTGTGCAATCACCTCCCTTTTTTATAAGGTACAGGTCTGTGGGACTATGTGCAGAGGAAAAAAAATTGAACATGCTTCAAAGATCTGTTATTAAGTTGTTCCACAATTCAGCCATGTCTGGTTCAAAATTTTTCATTTCCTTGAAAGAGCAAAAAATAAATATACCTGCAGTAAGAAAATGGATGAGACTTGTTGTAGTCAGGGGCATTTCCAGGATTTTTTTTCCCACAGTGCACGAGTAAAAGTTTGTTCTTAATCCTGCTTATTATACAAATGTTTTTATCATCCAAACATACATATGTAAATGTGGTAATTATGCAGTGGTAATTATTATTGATTCATTAATGTGTGTATCACTGTGATGGTGTACGCTTATATTTTAAAATCTGCAAAATAACGTGTAGCTAAAGCTTTTTTTTTTTTAAAAAAAACAAAAAAAATGTATGGAGTGTAAGTACACTGTTCGCATCCATATTGCAGTTGAGTAGAAAGAGAATGCAAAAATGGGGGTCTGATTTATTATATAATTCTGTCCTGCAGTATCATACATAAATAATACATAAATAATACAGTATGCATTTAGGGTCTCTGGGTGGTCCCAGTCTATTGATTGAGACCTACTGCCCTCTAACAACCTGTGGCACAGTTCAGGAGTGTTTGGCTTCATCTATAATTACAGATAAAAACACATTCTATTTTATAGAAACGCAATTTCTGGTGTGTTTTGGTTAAAAGACTTGTTTGTGGCGCTTTAAAGAAAATGAAAATCACTTTTAACTTTAACAAATAAAAGCATACACAGACACAGTGAGTCGGTCGGGTATTTAAATGATGAGTGGCAGTGAAGTCAACACCGTTGTGTCTGTTTAGGATTTCTTTGATTCGGTCAGTGTCTTTGTTCCCCCAGTACCACCGCGTTCCCCCGCTCTCCATTTTCCTGAGGGGCTTGCAGTCAACTTTGACCTCCACGAAGAGTTTGTTAAATGCCTGCGTAATCCCCACGTCTGTGTTTGCGAGTGTTTTTATTCACTGTTTTTGCGCAAACGCCATGTACATGTGTGCGTGTGCGTAATCCTTTGGTCAGCCACTCAGGAGACATCTTGTCTCTGTCCATCAGATCAACCTGACTGATGACACGGCATAATCCTTTAAATCATTCGCCAACAAGCTTTTCCTAAAGCCCTGGGGCAGCTTCCCCCAGCCAGATCAATACTCCCAACAAATCAACCACTGAGCCAATGTTTTGTTTCTTCTTTTTTTCCTGGTTGAAATACAGCCCCCTGGAGGGTTTACAGGAAGAAGAAAAATTTGGGAAAAACCTGAATCTATTCCAAGTTTCTAGCAGTGCCAACTCTGGCGGCCCCCCTTGAATAAAGACAGATGATCAGAATGGTCTGACAGTGAGTCACCGACATCCACAGACATGCCTGTCTCTTTCTCTCAACCCTGGTTTTCACCTCAGCATGGAATGTGAAGGAATGCTCTTCAATTCTTATGGCGAACAAACCAGGATAGGAATCAACTCGCCTCCCTTATATTTGCACTTACGAGGATGTGTGCACTCTGGTGAACAGATATGAGAAAATTCTTGGGGTGAGAGTCATGGTTTGAATAAGGACAGTGTTTATAGTATAGCAGAAATATGTGGTGGAACAGTTAAAATAAGCTTGTTTGTGCAGGCAGTGCATGCATACTGTGCACATTAGGCAAATACAACTAGAAGAGGGTTTGAAACTGAGATGCAGCTGCACATCTTGAGAATCAAGAGGATGATGGAGGTGGTGTCACTGATTGCAATTGTAATTCAATTACTGCACCTTGTGTGTGTGTGTGTGTTTTCAAAAATCTCCTGCCAGCCTCATAGTGTTCAACTTGGAAAGTGTCACGAGCAATAATTCAGAATTTTCTGTTTCATTTAATGATTTCAAAAAATTACGTTTAACACCATCTTAACAACTCTGCCTGGATTTTGACAGAAAACACATTTAAAAGAAGTTTTGGAAACAACAGCATTAAAAAACCCAAAATGAAACAAAAACTGAACAACGTCAGGCGACTCATTCTTTAATTTTATTTTTAATCTTTCGTCAACAAACATTGCAAAAGTGAAGTTGAACCATGGACTCCCCTTGGACAGAGTGCTTTGTGACCCACCCAGAGCTGTGTTGATGGGAGTGGGTGGTCCATTTTGATAAGATTCTCATGGTTCCCATAGGATTTAATGGCCTGACAGACAGAAACTGACAACCTCTAGTTAGTTTACAACAAGATCTCTGTGTGTTTTGCACTTACCCTAAGGCCACATACCAAGGTGTGTTGTGTGTATGTGTCTGTGTATATGTGTGTGCCTGTATGCCTGTGAGCTGTGGGGGTTTCTATTAGACTAATGTTATCTAAACTAGCCCAAAAGGCATTTTATTTTGAACAGGCAGCTGTTAGATAAGATCGCCTCAGTGAATACATTAGCACCCATCGGCAACCATTCCATCCTTGTAGTCAGTGAATAAGGCAGGAATGCAGGGCGGTGGTGTGGGTCAGCTGTCTCAGAAGCTTCTTCGAGCCAAAGGGGATAATCAGTCATTTCTCTGACACCAGGCTACAGATCTACGTATCTCCTCAGGCAGTTTCTACAGGTTACTGTGGGAGCTTTTATTTTGACAGATACCTGTTATGTGCAGATTGTTTTTTAGGTAGAGTGGGCTGCTTAGCATTAAATCAAAATGGGGCTCAGACATGCACATCTGCACGTATATGCCCTGGCACACATGTAGGGGTGTAAGATGAAGCCTTCATGAACTGTGACCAAGCACCCTGAGTCAAAGGTCAAGCTACTGATTTGCCCCACCCAGCCCCCTCCTCTTGCCATGCTTCAGAGGGAGGGTGCTGAACATATCATGACCTGACAAGGTGCTCGAGACATGACCCCCCCAAATCCTCCCACTCAATATTTCCTACTGCTTCTTTAATGCCCTCATTTCTTTGAACAAGTTTGGCATAAATCTTCCTCACCCTTTGTTCCTTCATTCCCACCCTCATGTTGCTTCTCTTCGCTCCTTCTTCTCCCTTCTCTTTACTCTCTTTTTTGTCCTTCTCGCTCTCTTCCCTCTATAACTGGTGGAATCTCAGCCCATCCACCTAAGTGCCATCGTTTAAACAGGGTAGAATGCTCCGCTAATATATAACCAATTACACTGGTCACATTTCCTGTGTCTCCTTTGAGCTCTCTGCAGGCTCAAAGTGCCAATCAGGCCTGGAATGCCAGAACATGGCTCTTATTTGCCAGGGGTCAGCGCACCAGTAACCTCACATTCTAAAGAGCCATTGTTCCCATGGCTAGAAAACTCGGGAGAGGCACACACACACACACACACACACACACACACACACACACACACACACACACACACACACATGCACACACTACACACACACACAAACCCTGGCCCCTAGAGGCCCCACATCAAGGGCCTGCTCTGTTTAAACAGCATCCGCCTGCATAGCCACCCGCCATGAAAAGGATTAAACAAGGTGTGTGAGCATGTGTGTGTGTGTGTGCATATAGGTTTATACACTGCAAAAAAATGTCTGTGATAATGACTGATTTAATACAGTATTTGGTCAAAGTATTCGATCCATGTGTATAAATGTTTATTTTTGTTTTTATTTAATAATAAATTGCACTTTGTATGCATTTGGGCGTCTGTGCAAGAGTAGGAGAACATAGCAGATACTCGGCATGTCTTGCTGATCTAAAGTGCCCAAACTGTCCTTGCACAAGGCATGGTGACAGAGCAAGGATGCTTTATAACGCACAGTGCAGAGCTTCGACATTCTGTCCACAGGATATGAAAACACAAACAAGATATGACTCAGTGTGGATGAACACTTGTCACTAAAGTGAGTGTGTTAAAATTGAAAAAAGAAAAAGAAAAAACTCTTTGGCTCATTCTTGTCTACAGTAGAGATATTACTGTTGCTGGTTGTTCAACCATGCCCATATGGACACTGAAGTATTATATCGACAATAATATTCTTCTCTATTCTTTGTTACATTATTTTCATACTCATGCAGAAGATGAGGCCTGATTTGCAGTTCGAATACCAGTTCATCGTAAACATGGGGAGGTGATGGGGCTAGGATCAGGGCTCAGTCAAGTTCTTCTTCAAGAAATAACTATTTCTTTGTGAACTTCATTTTGTGCATAATCATGTTTTTGCACCACAATGAAAGTTTAATACTGTCTTAATTAAATCCATCCTTCTATCGGTCTATATTTCTATTCATTTACTCGCTCTTTTTCAATCAAGGGTCTAGTATAGTTAGAGAAACTCTAGTAGACTGCCCTGATAGAGCTCCTTGAATTCTATTAGACTTCAGTGCACAAACCCCTCCATGAATTAACACCTTATGATTGAGATGTAGTTGGGCTTGCCTCAACACACAGATTGGACTCTGGAACCAGTTCCTTGAAAAGGGCTGCCATGGGTGAGAGGCAGCAGGCAGGGGTAAGTACATTTTTACCTCACTGGTCACTTGCACAGTAAGCACTTCAAACCCTATTCGGGCAATGATAGTGTGACCTGGAGGGATGTGACTGGGAGCAATGGCCTACCCAGTCCGAATCCCAGTGACTTATGTGTTAACCACACAACATTAAGGGTGTTTATAACTGAATGCAGCACCAGAACAGAAAGTAGCAGGTTGATAATAGATTTTGTAATTATATTATCAGATCTGCGGCCTTAAGTCTTGGACAAGTCTTGGGTGAAGATAAGGGCAGAGTGGTAAACAATCATCACCTAGTGGTGAGCTGGATCAGGTAGTGGTGGGAGATGCTGGACAGGCAAACGACTCAGGAGTGGCGCTTTACTATGTTCAAAGTGTAAATCGTTAATAAATCCAGTGTTAATAAATCTATTAACTCTGGCTGGGTAATGGATGTTTACTGTAGAAACAAAGAAACACAAAACGAAGAATCACAAGTGTCTCAATGTGAACATAGGCAGCATTAACCTAGCATATCTTTGTGTGGAAAACGTGCCTGAAGAAAACTCACACTGCCCTTTTCCACATAGTTTACTTTTGTTTTCTTAATCTAGCTCTTTAATTAGGTTTAGGCACCAAAACCTATTGCTTTAGGACAAGATCATGGTTTTGATTGAAATACAATAGGATAGAGACCGCTCTCGCTCATGCCGTGACAAGTGAGAGTGGGAGTGAGAATGAGCTCCAGCCTAAGACACGATAAGTAACAAAAATGCACAAAAGTATGAGCACTAGTATGTTTTTTACCTCGTTTTTCTGCAACGACAAAGAACTTAGGTTAATTCGTGGTCTGCCAGACACCTGTGGCATCCTATATGGTTTTAACTCATGTCACTGGAGCAAATCCAGAAATCGGATTGACTATAATGTTTGCTGTCTTTGGATTTCAAACAATTATTGGATTCCAGACCTCTTTTTATGTGTTTCAGCAGAAACATGCAAATACATGCACGCACATGCATACACACACAAACACACAGTTTCACACCGGTATGCAGTTATGTTAAGAGAAACCTGACATACCTGATGGATCGAAACTACTCCTACGCTACTCTGTTAACCCCTCAGTGTTCAGCGTGGGAAACAATGCTTTAGCTATGCCAGCTAATTCCTGCTCAAATACTTAAGATGGAACACTGATAAATGCTGACACGGCCTCGAAAAGAGAAGGAGCGTAGAGGGATAGAGGCTCCATAATGGGAAGAAAAGGTGAGGTGTGGAAAAAAAGGAGAGAGAAGGTTGTCAATGTGCTGTTTCTCATTTGTTCCCTCCTTTTCCCCTTCCCCTGCTTGCCTATAAGAGATATCTGAGGCCAAAGGGCAGACAGCCCTTTCAGAGAAACATGATTGCAGCCTTGTTGCGAAAGGCCTTTCATTTAGAAATATATGACTTCTGTTAAAGGAGAAAGCTGAAGCATTCCCTCTTCCATCACTGCTTTTCTCTACCACACAAAACCCTGGCAGAGAGAGACCTTGTGCCTCTGAAAAAGGCCTTTCAAGACACTTGTGTTTTCAAGGTCCTGCTTTGAAAGGCTGTGGGTTTACAGACATAAAAATCACCACCCAGATCAAGCTGAAGTGACATTTTTTCCTCTCTCTGTAACATACTGTAATTCCTCTTTTCACTGTCTTTATTACACACACATATATATAAATACCTGATTAATGAATGCAGATGTATACACGGAAGTAAGCTCAAAAAATCATTTCCCTTCTTTAGTTTCACACCAAAATGCAGCGTCATGCTTTGGCCTTAAACTTGCTTTGCAAGCTACTCTGTTATTTTGGCCTCAAGCGCTTGGAGGTTATGTAGCTTAGGTCAATACCATCTGCGTGTTACCGGCATGCCACAGGGTGATGTCACATGTCCTCACTGATGTCAGCAATTAGATGGTTGAACTTTTAGATAGCCTCAAATCCTCAGCCTACTGTTCCCGGCTCATACATTTGATATCTTGATCCTTATCAGTGATAGGGGCACCATACAGCGAATAGACGCTGCTTGCGTTTATGTCACTTAAAAGTGCCTTGTAACATGATATTCTTCATAAATGCAGAGGCTAGATGTGAGGGATGTGAAAGGTTTTAGATGTGGATGGTATGATGAGTTATATTGAGTGTAAGTGCAGCAGGGGCCACATATTTTATTTTTCAGACCAAAGACTGAGTAGTTCTATTTTTTATAGAGTGATTTTACCAACACATAAACATCAAGTTCAAGGACATTCTACAAAGCTGAGGGCTTTCAAATGGTGTCCTGGGCTTATTCACTCTCTCCCTACAGTAGGCTGATTTTTAAAGCACCCCCCACACGTGGGCTTGTCCACTCAGCACATGAGCTGAATGTTGCGTGATGTAGGCCACACTGATAAGGGGAAGACAAGAAGGAACATTACAGTGCACTTGCTTTATCAGCGGCATGTCCTTTGATATAGTTTCACTACTGGCAGATTAAAGGCGCCTGCCGACTTGCAGGGACTGCACTGCGGCGGCAGTAGGCTGATTGTGGACTTGAGCCGGCAGCTCGCACTTCTGCCCTTTCACAAATTTGGAATGACTTGTTAACGGTTGTGTAATGATGACTGTACAGGGCAAAAACTGGAGGTGGAGAGAGTGGTGTGAATGCTCGGGTAAAATTTCATTATTCACCTTAGCTTCTGAATTTCTTTCTCGCACAGGTGTCCATTTATCATATTTGGGATTTTCCTCACTTTCACCTTGGTTTAAAAAACCAGGTCACAGTCTGTCCTCTGACAGATGAACTCCTCTAAACATTATAGTTGTTGGTTGGGACTAAAGTTAGAAACTGAATCGTTTTCTGTTCTCGTTCAGTGTCCCGTATTTTGGATTTCACTGGAAACCCCCTGCAAACAGAAAATAAGCTGTTTTCTTGCAAATTAGTGGATTAGTTTATCCTGTCACAGGTTTAACATTCCTCCTTTTTTAAAGGTCCACTTCCCATGCCTGCAAGGCTGGTTTCTATGACAGTTTAAGTTATAGAGATAGAAATAGGTTCCGGTAGGGGATAATCACGGTTTTCTTTCCTTCGACAGCCAGGAAAATCTATCCTACACCTCAGGGTCATTGTTCTTTGTCTGGCAGTAATATCTGCATGCTTTGCACAGCAGGCTCTTAGCAAAATTACGCACACTTGAGTGTCTGCACTCATATATGTATGATTTACAACAGCATATACTATTTGCTTCGTGAGACACAGTTATGAAAACCACAAATTAGGACTAAAAAAAACTAACTTTAATGTTCCTAAACATCAGTACAGTCTATAGGTTTATGTTAAAGAATAAACAATGTTACATTTTAAACAATGAAATTGTTGCTTTTCATCCCTCTGGTGCACATTTCCGACAAGCAAATCCTCAGTATGGCATCAGCTGTGGTGCCATTTGTTTGAACATTTGTTAGGAAAGAATGAAAAAGTTAGAAGTTTTCTGAGCAAAGACAGATAGATGGATGGATGGATGGATGGATAGATCTGCTCAGCCATAATAGAAATAATAACAGAGGAAGACATAGAAAAGCCTGCAATAAGATTCTTTTTTCTTCAGCAATCAGACTTTTTATTTCCAGAATATGACTATAAGTTCACACAGTCGCCAGATCTTTTGTGGTAAATTTAGTTGTTTCTGACATACACGGCAGTGTCTTACTTAGTAGCAGCCAAGTGGCTCCTTCTCTTCTCTGGCGCCAAGGCTGATAAGGAAAGCAAAAGCAGGATGAAGTCACAAGGATTTTCTTTTCCAAATACCTTATTTGAGACCAAGTTATTGTCAAGTTTATAAATGTTGCTGCTAGTTTAGTAAGTAATCAATTGTTACCTGACTTTGTGTTTCCAAGTGAGAATCAGTAATACAGTTAAGATGATCGTGGTTCTTTAAAATCACAGATATACACAACATGTTCAGAACATGCAGGAAGTTTTGAGCGTGGGCAGAAAATCTTGCTAAAACACATCTGTTTTATTGAAGTCAGCAGGTGGATGATTAAAAATAAACTGATTTATTATTCCTAAAAATAATATACCAGTCAGAAAATGGTACAGTACTGCCTCTGGGTTTGGGGGGGTGGGGTGTTGTCAAGCAAGAGAATTTTAATATTTTTTGGGATCTTTTTTATGAGCGATGGGAAGGTGAGCGTGAGGAGGATTATCAGACTGGTGCAGAGCTAGCAGTGAGTCAAAACGTTCGATTAAGTCTATCTATGTTCAAACAACCACCTGACTGAAAGGCTAAGGCCATGTGAATACAAGTAGGCAAAATAAGTTGCTGCCGTAGGGTGGTTGGGCTCAGCCTTAGAGACAGCTTGAGGAGCACGTAAACCTGGAGGAGGGGTGTTGAAAGGACACATGGGTGGCTCCCCTTGGAGGTTTTCTAGGCACGCCCAACTGGGACCACACCCTGGAGTAGACCCAGAACTGCTGGAGAGATATTTATGTCATCTGACCTGGAAACGCCTCTTCCCCCGGGAAGAATTAAAAAGGATGTCTTGAATATCCTGCTCAGCCTGCTGCCACTGCAACTCGTTTTTAGGCAGAGGATATTGGATAGATCAATGGACTGATAGTTTATTACTGATCGCACGGGGGCTAAGTCGCCACTGGCAAAACTCGAGGTCAGTATTTGCAGGCAGAGAGACAGAATGTGAAAAAAAATATGATCACATGGAGATTTGTACAGAATGATCTGTGGAAATAGTATTACTCAACAAGATCGGCTCAACATTACGTCTTCTGTAAGAAGCTTTTCTGTCCCCCACTCGTTACCTGTATGAATGGCACCTGTTTGAACTCATCATCTGTATAAAAGACACCTGTCCACAGCCTCAAACAGTCAGACTCCAAACTCCGCCATGGCCAAGACCAAAGAGCTTTCGAAGGACACCAGGAAAAGTATTGTAGACCTGCACCAGACTGGGAAGAGTGAATCTACAATAGGCAAGCAGCTTGGTGTGAAAAAATCAACTGTGGGAGCAATCATCAGAAAATGGAAGACATACAAGACCACTGATAATCTCCCTCCATCTGGGGCTCCACGCAAGATCTCATCCCGTGGGGTCAAAATGATCATGAGAACGGTGAGCAAAGATCCCAGAACCACACGGGGGGACCTGGTGAATGACCTGCAGAGAGCTGGGACCAAAGTAACAAAGGTCACCATCAGTAACACACTACAACGGCAGGGAATCAAATCCCGCAGTGCCAGACGTGTTCCGCTGCTGAAGCCAGTGCATGTCCAGGCCCGTCTGAAGTTTGCCAGAGAGCACATGGATGATACAGCAGAGGATTGGGAGAATGTCATGTGGTCAGATGAAACCAAAGTAGAACTTTTTGGTATAAACTCAACTCGTCGTGTTTGGAGGAAGAAGAATACTGAGTTGCATCCCAAGAACACCATACCTACTGTGAAGCATGGGGGTGGAAACATCATGCTATGGGGCTGTTTTTCTGCCAAGGGGACAGGACGACTGATCCGTGTTAAGGACAGAATGAATGGGGCCATGTATCGTGAGATTTTGAGCCAAAACCTCCTTCCATCAGTGAGAACTTTGAAGATGAAACGAGGCTGGGTCTTCCAACATGACAATGATCCAAAACACACCGCCTGGGCAACAAAGGAGTGGCTCCGTAAGAAACATTTGAAAGTCCTGGAGTGGCCTAGCCAGTCTCCAGACCTCAACCCCATAGAAAATCTGTGGCGGGAGTTGAAAGTCCGTGTTGCTCGGCGACAGCCCCAAAACATCACTGCTCTCGAGAAGATCTGCATGGAGGAATGGGCCAAAATACCAGCTACTGTGTGTGCAAACCTGGTAAAGACCTATAGTAAACGTTTGACCTCTGTTATTGCCAACAAAGGTTATGTTACAAAGTATTGAGTTGTATTTTTGTTATTGACCAAATACTTATTTTCCACCCTGATTTACGAATAAATTCTTTACAAATCCTACCATGTGGATTCATGGATGTTTTTTTTCACATTCTGTCTCTCACAGTTGAAGTGTACCTCTGGTGCAAATTACTGACCTCTGTCATCATTTTAGGTGGGGGAACTTGCACAATCGGTGGCTGACTAAATACTTTTTTGCCCCACTGTACATCCGGGGTAAGTTCCCAAACAAAATACAGAAAACTAGCGTGATATCTGACCAAATCTTTTAGTCTTTGATATTATATACCAGTAACTGTTGTTATTTAAAGACATTTTAAGCATTTGACACAGAAATTGGTGCATTAAGAGTAATCTAAACAGAAAAATGAATTATCAACGTTTCATGGGTGAAGACTCCCCTGACCATATTGCTTAACAAAATTTAGAGTTACAACAACACATTTTTATTTCATGGCACATCTTTTTGGTAATTTTATTTGTAAAATAAAGCAATTAAGATGTGATTCAAGTGCAGACTTTCAGCTTTAGTTCAAGGGTTTTCCACAAAACTGTTGTACTGTCATACGTTTAGGAAGTGCTGCTGTTTTTATACATAGTCTTATTGGTCTTACTTCACTGGATAAACAGACAGAATTTTAAATATATGGACTCTTGCTCTGCTAGACCTTTATTGCACCCACCTTTGGTTGATGCTTGTTTGTGGATCTCTCTTCCTCCAGGTTGCTCTTCAGTAACTGAAAAGCATGCTCTGCTGGTTAGAGCCCTGGTGACTGAGTTGGCCATTAAACAATATCTCATTTCATTACCTTGAGTAACTCTTGGCTTGCCTTTGCAATATGGTTTGGATCAATGTTCCCTCTAATTTTTCATGTGTCTGAGCGAGCACACAAACTCCCTGAGCGGTCCCTTGGACCACTGTGAGCCACAGCAGACGTGTGCACTGTGGTCACGCCAGCATCGAATCCATCCAAGTTACATGGTTTATTAAAATAATCAAATTACAGCATTTACATTTATGTTAGACTACTTTTAATTAACTGCTTTAGCCCACTTACAATGAAAATTTAAAAAAAAATCTTGTTAATGACCTGTGTAGTGTGTTAACACTATTGGAAGTAAAAATAACTTGAACTCCAATTTTGAAAACACAACTTTCTTTCTTTTTTTCTTTTTTTTTTTTTATATAAAAGCTCTGACTTGTATTATGAGTCTGTGGTCTGGGAGAGAGTCCTGTAACTCTCTGTCTGCAAAATACAGTATATAATGACCAATGTTGGGCAATTAATTATATAGTTACTTCTTCAAAAAAGTAACTGAGTTTTGTAAACAAAGTTTTTTGCAGCTGTTTAACTAAAAATGCAGCCAAGACGTTTTTTTAAATGAACATTTCAAACTATTTACAGAACAATCAGCTGTTCTGCATCAAATTTGATGCCACACAAATTATTTGTGCCACTCCAAAAAATAATTTCTGTCCACTATGAGATAAAGGAGAACAACAGCCTGATACCTGCAGGCCTGACAACAGGAGATGTGTCACTCCTGTAACACCTGTAACATTCAGCAGTCGCCTCATTGTTCTGACGCACACAAGAAAACTGTTGACTACACTACACACTAACTACACAAGATTTGCGCTAAACGTCGCAAATCTCTCACATGCCAAAACACCGCGTCACTCCTAAAACCTCCCCCTTTCCTAAACACCTAAATGCCATGTTGCCATATCATCTTTTGATTGGTCGACATGGTACATTTTTCGACGAATAGGAAAGGGTGGCTTTTTTTGGTTTTGGTTTTGCTCACTCATGGCGGAGAGTGCTTTCGAGCGTTTTCCTTATAAAACGCCATTTTTACCGTTTCTTCCCACAGTAAATATAAACAACGATAGTATTCAGGAAGAAAACCAAACATTGCAGATATTTTTATCATAACTCTGGTTTTACGTGGCCTATCAACACAATTTACAAACTGGTGTAAAGTCCACACTTTTTCCGTCAATTGTTCCGTCTGTCCTGCTCACATCTCCAATGGTTGTACACGTTGTCATTAATGTGGCTTCACTCCACATCAGCCGCTTTGCTAGCTAAAACACCGGTGTCTGCACATAAGGACGCTGTCATAGCCTGTCAACGACATTGATTAGCTGCGTATATACGAATGTGAATCGCATTATTGGCTGGACTATGGGATAAGGTGGCATCGTTCTAATCCCATACGGGAGCAGCCAGTCACTTACTGACTAACACTGCAAAACAGAATTGTTAAAGTTTTAATTTCAATTCAGGTTAGATTTTTTTTGTGCGCAATGCAGATTTTCTGTGCGCAGAGACCATGCCAGCAGTGCGCAATTGCGCACGTGCACAGCTTAGAAGGAACATTGGTTTGGGTTGTTGTCCATTGGCACTCTTCAGTGCTCTCCAAGCAGCTCTAGAACATTTGAGTGAATCTGAGCAGAATATAGCCAACACACTTCATAATCCATCCTGCTGCTTCAATCAAAAGTCCCATTATCAATAAACACTATTGGTCCAGTTCCTCTGGTGGCCATAGCTGCCTCCACCAAACTTGAAAGATAATGTAGTATGCTGCAGGTATTTCCTTCTCCATACTTTTGTCCTTGAGTGTAACCATTGGTTTTCACCTTGATTTTAGACTTTGACAATGATATGCCCGCTTCGTCAGGAGTGTTCTTGACTTTGCCAGATGTTGCAGACGGGTTTTTCTCTGTTGTCTTTCAGGCCTTTTGCATTCATTTGTTTTAAAAATGTAACAGGTTGTCGATATGGCTGCTCCTAAAGTTTTGCTCTTAAAGCATGTGCACTAGTTTTGCTCTCTTTGATAGAATTATTTTGTTTTTTTAACCTAATGATGGCCTTCTTCACTTTGACCAATATTTGTTTGGACCTTATATTAAGAGTCCCACTGAAAACTTACCAAATTAAATGGTTGGAATCAACTCTAAATATTTTATTAGCTTATTTTGTCATGGAATAACTAGGGAGCAGGCCACACCTGGCATTGAGATGTCCACTGTTAAGGCAGTTGTTAGGCCAGTGCTAGTCATAAAAACTCTGCTACTAGACTTCCCCACTGACGCAGGACACCCTCTTCTCTGATGGATGACCATGACATACTGTGGTGACTCACAACATGTGTCTCTGTTTTTGTTCTTTTAAGATGAAGGAAAAAAAGAACCACAAAAGTCCTCCTAACCATTTTTTTTTCTTGGAAAACACCAGCTGTCAAGTAGAAGTGCTGCATTTGTGAACATGTGCAGGTTTGTGCATGTGTGTGTGCGTGTGTGTAGCCAGGACACTGTCTTCATCCAGACCACAGTAAATGAAACAGTAGCTTCTGGTCAGAGATGAGGCAGGACTCGAGGCTGGTTATGGTAAATACAATATGACTCATGTACAGTTGGCCATGTGGACTGAACAGATTTGATGTGTTGTGCCAAATGTTGGTTTTCAGATCTTTGGTGCTTGAGTTCTAGCATCAGTCGATATGGAGCACCAAAAAAATAATAGATAACGTCTCACAGTTAATAATATAGAGCACATACTATACTTACAGCAAGTGATGAAAATGATTTTCTTGTAACCTCAAGGGAAATAACAGAATACAGTGTTATAAATTAGAGGGTAAGGATTTTTGCTGCAGGCAGATACTGTTTGCACCTGCTCAGCTGACATAGTTTCATAGTCTCATCTCACATATATATCTCACCTCATGTCCTCCTGAGACCCAGCCTATTCATTTATGTCCTTGTAATGGACATTTGTTTTTGGTCTATATTTTTTGCTTATGCTCAATAGAAGACATCCTGGACTTTCCATTGATATCTCATGTGCTTGGGTGGGAAATCACAAAAAAAGTTAAACTGAAAGGTACTTTTTCCCTTGGTTCTCAGGAGGACATGTATATATATATATACATATATATATGTATATATATACAGTGGGGCAAAAAAGTATTTAGTCAGCCACCGATTGTGCAAGTTCCCCCACTTAAAATGATGACAGAGGTCAGTAATTTGCACCAGAGGTACACTTCAACTGTGAGAGACAGAATGTGAAAAAAAAAATCCATGAATCCACATGGTAGGATTTGTAAAGAATTTATTCGTAAATCAGGGTGGAAAATAAGTATTTGGTCACCTCAAACAAGGAAAATCTCTGGCTCTCACAGACCTGTAACGTCTTCTGTAAGAAGCTTTTCTGTCCCCCACTCGTTACCTGTATGAATGGCACCTGTTTGAACTCATCATCTGTATAAAAGACACCTGTCCACAGCCTCAAACAGTCAGACTCCAAACTCCGCCATGGCCAAGACCAAAGAGCTTTCGAAGGACACCAGGAAAAGTATTGTAGACCTGCACCAGACTGGGAAGAGTGAATCTACAATAGGCAAGCAGCTTGGTGTGAAAAAATCAACTGTGGGAGCAATCATCAGAAAATGGAAGACATACAAGACCACTGATAATCTCCCTCGATCTGGGGCTCCACGCAAGATCTCATCCCGTGGGGTCAAAATGATCATGAGAACGGTGAGCAAAGATCCCAGAACCACACGGGGGGACCTGGTGAATGACCTGCAGAGAGCTGGGACCAAAGTAACAAAGGTCACCATCAGTAACACACTACAACGGCAGGGAATCAAATCCCGCAGTGCCAGACGTGTTCCGCTGCTGAAGCCAGTGCATGTCCAGGCCCGTCTGAAGTTTGCCAGAGAGCACATGGATGATACAGCAGAGGATTGGGAGAATGTCATGTGGTCAGATGAAACCAAAGTAGAACTTTTTGGTATAAACTCAACTCGTCGTGTTTGGAGGAAGAAGAATACTGAGTTGCATCCCAAGAACACCATACCTACTGTGAAGCATGGGGGTGGAAACATCATGCTATGGGGCTGTTTTTCTGCCAAGGGGACAGGACGACTGATCCGTGTTAAGGACAGAATGAATGGGGCCATGTATCGTGAGATTTTGAGCCAAAACCTCCTTCCATCAGTGAGAACTTTGAAGATGAAACGAGGCTGGGTCTTCCAACATGACAATGATCCAAAACACACCGCCCGGGCAACACAGGAGTGGCTCGTAAGAAGCATTTGAAAGTCCTGGAGTGGCCTAGCCAGTCTCCAGACCTCAACCCCATAGAAAATCTGTGGCGGGAGTTGAAAGTCTGTGTTGCTCGGCGACAGCCCCAAAACATCACTGCTCTCGAGAAGATCTGCATGGAGGAATGGGCCAAAATACCAGCTACTGTGTGTGTAAACCTGGTAAAGACCTATAGTAAACGTTTGACCTCTGTTATTGCCAACAAAGGTTATGTTACAAAGTATTGAGTTGTATTTTTGTTATTGACCAAATACTTATTTTCCACCCTGATTTACGAATAAATTCTTTACAAATCCTACCATGTGGATTCATGGATTTATTTTTTCACATTCTGTCTCTCACAGTTGAAGTGTACCTCTGGTGCAAATTACTGACCTCTGTCATCATTTTAGGTGGGGGACCTTGCACAATCGGTGGCTGACTAAATACTTTTTTGCCCCACTGTATGTATATATATATATATATATATATATATATATATATATATATATATATATATATATATATATATATATATATATATATATCTCAGTCTCAGTGGAGCCTCCAATGGCAGCACAAGAACAAGCTCTGAGTACAAGAGCCATAGAGGCTGGGGTCTATCACACCAGGCAAGACCCCAGGTGCAGGCTGTGTAAAGATGCCCCAGAGACAATCCAGCACATAACAGCAGGGTGCAAGATGCTAGCAGGCAAGGCATACATGGAACGCCATAACCATAGTGTACAGGAACATCTGTGCCGAGTATAACCTGGAAGTCCCGAGGTCAAAATGGGAGATGCCCCCAAGGGTGGTGGAGAATGACCGAGCTAAGATCCTGTGGGACTTCCAGATACTGACGGACAAGATGGTGGTGGCTAACCAACCGGACATAGTGGTGGTAGACAAACAGAAGAAGACGGCCGTAGTGATCGATGTAGCGGTTCCGAATGACAGCAATATCAGGAAGAAGGAACACGAGAAGCTGGAGAAATACCAAGGGCTCAGAGAAGAGCTTGAGAGGATGTGGAGGGTGAAGGTAACGGTGGTCCCCGTGGTAATCGGAGCACTAGGTGCGGTGACTCCCAAGCTAGGCGAGTGGCTCCAGCAGATCCCGGGAATAACATCGGAGATCTCTGTCCAGAAGAGCGCAGTCCTGGGAACAGCTAAGATACTGCGCAGGACCCTCAAGCTCCCAGGCCTCTGGTAGAGGACCCGAGCTTGAAGGATAAACCGCCCGCAGGGGCGTGCTGGGTGTTTGTTTTTTTTTAATATATATATATATATATTGCTTCTTTGTACAGTATACATATATAATTGATTCTTAAAAATGTGGAAAATGGTGGGCTGTGATGATAGTTTGATCCCCCAATCATCGTCCTGGATTTTATGGTTTCAAATGATCTTAGGAGGGGTGAGGCTAACTAGACTCCAATCAGCTCCAGCTGCCTGCTACAGGACACCTGTCACCAGTTAAAGCGGCAACTCCAGTATCCATGACTTAATAAAAAAGGTATCAAGGAATGAAGATGATGTGGCCTCTCACAACATCTTTTATAAACATCTTTTTAATGCTTGAAAGTCCGGCATTTTAACATACCAGTCTATGGAGATCGACGCATGTTTGGAGCAAGCCTCAAGTGGCCACTACTGTAACTGCAGATTTTGGCATTTCCATGCTGACTTGATGGACTGTCATGTGTGATACATGACATTTTTTTTTTTTTGAGTAACAGCGCAACACTGCTTGGCACACCTCTGAAATCTCTTTATGAAGGTGGTTTACATGCTGTATACTGATTCTTGGGGATGGCTGCTAAAGCTAATAAACTTGAATATTGAAATTCAAAATGAAATTTGGGTAGGTGTGTTTTTCCAATGATTTCATGACTTAATAATGAGAGAAACACATTGTTTAGTTCATATTTCAAAAATTCTGTTGGACAGATATATAAACTTGATAAAACAGTCCATATCAAACAAAAGATGTTGTTATGGAAAGACGTTTGAAAAGTCCACAAAGAGGAAAATCTTTTAGGCATTTATCAGCTGAAAAAGAAAAAAACAGACATATAAAAGTCCCCAAAATGTCTATTTTTAATGGGGTTTTCCATCTTTTTGTAGTTGCTTTTTGTTATGTCCTGGTGCATTCACTTATCAGTTATATGCGTCATCCTGTTTTGCATCAGTTTTGTGGTGGTTTTTGCCAGTTTTTGTAGTCATTTTGCCCTCTTATGATCATTGCACATCTCTGTATGGTTCATTTGGTGTCTTTGTAGTCACTATGTAGCTGTTGTAATAATGCTGTGCAGGAGACCCTAGGCCAGTGTCTACTAGTATGGGTCAGGAATTCTTCCTGGAGTACAACTGTTTATGTTACCACATCAGCCGTTTCCAGCCACCAGGACAGCAGTTTACTGCTGCTGAGCTGTTATCTATTTTTGGAATGTGCTGCTTCAGAATACAAGAGTGAAAACATTACACAATCGCTTTCTGATTAAACATGCATTACAGTTTTCACGCTGACTTTCATGAAAATCATAAATCTAGGTTACAAGTTGTTACTTTACATGAGCCTCTTTTAAAAAAAAATCATTAAACAACTCATTTAATTAATTATCTGATGATCAGAAGATTTTAGGATGCTAAAAGTCAAATCCTTACCTGATTACAATTTGGCCAACCTCTCATTCAAGATCATAGACCGTCACTGTTCTCCGGACATAGAATATCTGACTGTCAAATGCAGGCCCATCTATCTTCCACGGGAGTTCACTGTTGTGGTAATAACAACTGTTTACATACCGCCAGATGCAAATACTAACGTGGCACTAGCGCTTTTGCACACGAACATCAACAATAAACTCAATAAATACCCTGACGCAGTGCACATTATAGCGGGTGATTTTAATCAGGTGGATTTAAAAACAGCTATCCCTAATTTCCACCAGCATGTGAAGTGTGCCACGAGAGGGGATAACACCTTAGATAAAGTCTATTCCAACATCAAGAAGGGCTACAGGGCAAGACCCTTACCACACCTGGGCCAATCTGACCATTTATCCCTGCTCCTAATTCCTGCATATGCCCCAATCAGGAAAACTGCGTCGACCATCACTAAAACTGTAACAACATGGCCAGAGGGCGCTTCTCAACAGCTACAGGACTGCTTTGACAGAACCAACTGGAATATCTTCCAACATCAAGACCTGGAAATGTTCACAAGCAGTGTCCTCTGTTACATCAAACACTGTATAGACACTGTCACAGTAGACAAGCAGATCCGGGTTTACACCAACCAAAAGCCATGGATGACCCGGGAAGTCCAGCAGCTGTTAAAAGAGAGGAACAGCGCCTTCAGGTCCGGAAGCAGGGAGAGCTACAGCAGGGCTAGAGCCAACCTGAAAAAAGGCATTAAGAAGGCCAAGGCGGACTATAGGAAGAAGATCGAGAACCACCTGGAGAGTAAGAACAGCCAGCTGGTGTGGCAGGGTGTCCAGCAGCTGACAAACTACAAGTCCAAATCAGGTATGGCTGAAGGTGACCCAGCATTGGCGGAGGAGCTGAACATCTTCTTCACACACTTTGAGGTCACTGCACCCTATGCCTCAGAGGAACAGCTACACCATACAGCCCACAGTAGCAGTACCATCATCACTCTGGAGGAGCATGAAGTGAGGCGCACTCTGCGGGCTGTTAACCCGAGGAAGGCAGCCGGCCCAGATGGTGTACCAGGATGTGTGCTGAGAGACTGTGCAGACCAGCTTGCCTATATTTTCACCAGGATTTTTAACCAATCCCTTGAACAGTCAAACGTCCCACCCTGCCTCAAGACCTCCACCATAATACCCTTGCCCAAGAAACCTCATATCTCTAGCCTAAATGACTATAGACCAGTGGCACTAACCCCGGTGGTGATGAAGTGCTTTGAGAAACTTGTGCGTTACCACATCACAGCAGCCCTACCCAGCAGCCTTGACCCACACCAGTTTGCCTACAGAGCAAACCGATCGACAGAGGACGCCATAGCAACAGCACTCAATGTAGCATTAACACATCTGGAGAGGCAAGGAAGCTATGTGCGTATGCTCTTTGTGGATTATAGCTCGGCATTTAACACCATTCTTCCATACAAACTGGACGCCAAGCTAAAAGACCTAGGGCTTCCTCACAGCACCTGTAAGTGGATCGATAGCTTCCTCACCGACCGCAGACAGAGAGTGAGAGTGGGATGTTACACATCTCCAGCCCTAAATCTAAGCACTGGGTCGCCACAGGGCTGCGTGCTTAGTCCACTGCTCTACTCGCTTTATACACACGACTGCACCCCCGCCCACCAGAGCAACACCATTGTAAAGTTCGCAGATGACACTACTGTGGTGGGGCTCATATCTGGGGGAGATGAGTCTGCCTACAGAGATGAGGTGGAGCGGCTGTCTTCATGGTGCAAGGATAACAACTATCTCCTAAACACGAAAAAGACCAAAGAACTCATAATTGACTACAGAAGACACAAGACAGAAATCCAACCACTAATCATCAGCGACGACTATGTGGAGAGGGTGGCAGACTTCCGCTTCTTGGGAGTCAGCATAGAGGGAAAACTATCCTGGAGTGTGAATACCTCTGAGCTACTGAAAAAGACACAACAGAGACTGTACTTTCTGAGAGTGCTTAGGAAGAACAACATCACACAGAGACTGCTGGTGTCTTTCTACAGAGCCTCCATCGAAAGCATACTAATGTACTGCATAGGCATATGGTACGCTAGCTGCACAGTGGCTCAGAGGAAAGCACTCCAGGGAGTAATCAACGCTGCCCAAAGGACAATCGGCTGCCCTCTCCTCAAACTGAAAGACCTACACAGTTCCCGCTGCCTCAAAAGAGCCCATAACATCATAAAGGACACCTCACACCCTGGACACTCCATGTTCGAACTGCTGCCTTCAGGTAAACGGTATAGAACAACATACACAAGGACTAACAGACTCAAACACAGTTTCTACCCAATTGCAATATCATGTCTCAATGCTACTAAAAGTAGATGACTTTCATTGCCCCTGTTGTCATTTGTGCCCTGATGTTGGAATGCTTTCAGACATGTTTTGTTGGATGCGCTAACAAATTGACTGAGTGATTGATTGTTTGAGTGATATATCAACTAGGTCGTATGTTGAGTGTCTGTATGGGGCCTTAGGCCTGGATTGCTTGGGTGTATTTACTGTATGAGAATACTGTATTTTATATGTATTTCTATCTTTTATATCCTATCTATTATAGTTTTTAAGTATTTATCTTTCGTGATGTTGCACTGACCGGAGACATCTTTCAATTTCATTGTACTGGTGACAATGACAATAAAGAATATTCATATTCATTTCCTCATACTAATGTCCAAGGTTGTTAAACCAAAGTTATTTAAATAACACAAAACCAAGTAAAACATTTAGGTATTCTAAAGTATCTTAGCTAACTGAAATAAAAATAATAACTATATTTCTGAAAAAATGAAAATCAAAAAGATCTTTTTGAACTTAGAAAGCTTAACGTCTCTCTGCAGATAATTTGCTCACATCTATATAGGGAACAAGTGCACAATCAGTATTACCCTCTCTGATTTCTCAAGTGCTTATTTCATGAACCAGCCACTGCTATTGAGAGAGAAGCTGCAGGAAACGTCAGTAAACATGTGCAGTCTCTCATGGATTACTGACTACCTAACAGGCAGACTGCAGTATATGAGATTAGACAGTGCTCTGATTTGGCAAACAAGGAACTGTCCTGTCTCCATTCCCGTTCAACTGGTTCACCTCTGACTTACAAGTACATATAAGTACTGGTCACTGAATGTACAAAAATTAAAAACCAAAATAAGATGTTGCCTTATTGACACAAAATTTGGAATTTTTCAGACTTGAACTTGTAATGTAAAGTACAGACCTGCCAAAAGCGTTTCGTCATCAAAGGATACAATGTGAAAAAACTTGAGTCAATATCAAGCGATAATAAGCTGATCCTGAAATTTCTAAACAATAAAAGGAAGAAATGGGTTTGATCCAGAAGTTGAAGCTGTATCTGTATTTTCGTACATACTTCATGATGTCAGTGAGGTAGTTTGAACTCTTGTTGGCAGAGCTGGGGCCACATCTTAGGAGGCCGAGTGGTAAAAAAAAAAAGTCTGTAAAATAGTGACCAGCATGAGGAGAAAAAGTCTGAAAAATAGTAGTATTATTTTACTATTTCCATATCATTGTACGTTCAGCAACAGTAAGCATTTTGAGCGACAGGCGTAGTTGTTTCCAACTTCTGTAGTTTGACTGGTCAGATCTGTTGTTCACAATCGAAAAATTAGGTTTGAAAAAAGGAATGCTGCAAATGTAAATGGCTGTTTTAACAATAGGTGAGTCTGAAAAATATTTTCAATTCACAAAAGACAGATTTTAGGTGTCCAGTGTGTAAAGGTTTTAAAACTCATTAGTGAAGCTGGTTCTGTGATTGGCTGCAAACTGGACACTGTGATGTAGAAATCACTGAACCAATCACATGGATAATCCTGACCACAATCTGCATCACTTACTGGACAGGCAGCATAGTTTAATCTCTATCACACTGATTCAACTCAGCTACAGTAAATCTTTTATATCACGTCCAATTACTGTACAGGGAATGTGTCTAATAGAAAATCTTTTCTTTTAATAATTCAATTCGGTTTTGCTTTGTTAATTTAAAAATATCCTATAGGATATTTTTAAATTAACAATAATAATAATAACAGTAATAACTAGTATACTAGTTATTACTGTTATTATGATTACTATATTAGTAATCGAAAAGTAATATAGCAATTATATTACTTTAATAACTGCTGTAAGAAGTATTTCTTAGTTTGAATTGAACCTAAACAATATCTAAATTACTAAATAATACAAAATAAAATAAAGACTAATTAAAGACAAATTCAAAAATGCAGAACTGTATTAACTTCTCCAGAATGTTTTTATATTGCTGCTAATTTTAGATCGCCTGCATGTTCATTCCACAGACACTGTGATGCATGACAGATCTTATCTATTGTGTCAAACAGCAATCCTTACATTTCAATTTGAATTACAATTTTGGTAAGCGGATGGAACATCTATCTGTAAGCAAAGATTTTAATTATGTAGCCAAGAAGCACATGTACTATGTGCTGCCACTACCACAGTGGAAAGTACAGAGCCACGTCTCACAGCGAAAAAAGGGAAAGCAAATTTTTTTCCATGTTTATTTAACTTACAATTGAAAAATTGTAATTTCTTTTTTCTAAACATACTCTAAACATTTTGAATGCCTTTTGATTTTGTGTATGTGGACACAAATCAGTACTTATGAGAGTGAAAGTTGCGCTCATTTTTACAAAATAGTGTAGGGAAATTTGTGCTGAGGAACAGCAGCACACGTAATTAGACTAAAGGTCATGTCTATTTCACGAACTGCCGTGAGACTGAGTTGAATCACCACACTTTGAGTTATTTCCAATAAATGTGTTCCTTTGTACCAACCAGGTCACCATGGTACCAACAGGCAGCTGTGCTGGAGGCAGTCCAGAGGTGGACTGAGAGGAGGCTCTTTAAGGGAAGCCTGAGTTCATTTAAATGAGATAAGGATTTTCATTTGATCACATCTTCTATTTTAGGAGTGTTGTGCCATGTTTAGTGGACATTTATTGCACCTTGTTTCTTTTTACTACGATACAATGGGTGGAAACCATGCTAATCCTACCACTGCATGTAGGATTAAGTGTGGGATTTGGTAAGGCCTGACTGAAGACCCTCTGACATATCATGTTTCAAGTTAGGAATGAGAGGAAACAAAAATGACAAAATAGGAATTACAAAAATAGGAATTTCTAGAATCCCTTTCTGTTTTTATTTGTTTGTGATGGGACTGTGTTTTAAACCTGTCTACAGAAAGGGAAGAAAAGTATTTATCACCCTGCAAATCGCATATGTAGCGTGTCATTTTTTTTTACCTGCTATGTCTGTTAACTCCTTTCACTAATTGTCTTAAGATGGACAGAACCCAGGCAGGTATTGCCACATGAAGTTCATCCACGGACTTAACTGAACCCACCCACTGTGCTGTGATTAAAGGCGGTCATTTCTGTGATGGGTCACATCAACATCTGCCTGCTTTTCCTTGCTTGCCTCTACCCCTCCTGCTCTCTTTATCCTTCACCATGTATGGCTTAAATTACAAAGATTTCAGCCAGCAGTGACTCATGTCAAGAAAATGCACTTCTGTCTCTCATTTTTTTTCTTTTGTTTGTTTTGGGTTTTTTGGTTTGTTTGTTTTTTTTCAAATGTATTAATGCCTTTCAATCACACTCACTCTCCATTTGTCTCAGTGTACTCTTTTCATTTCAGGACATTTCTGCTTCTTTCTTAAAACACCCTTTTGTCATGGATTTGGAGTGCCACATCATATGCTACAGCAAGTACTACAGTGCATCTTGACAGAGTGTGGCAGCACACATCCTCTTCCCATTTGCTAGACCCTCACCCCCCAAAGACCACTGCAAGCCTCAGATCCAAGCCCAGAAAGAGAGAGTTGGGAGACACTTGGGGTTGTAGAGAGGCAAGGATCGGAAGAAAATGGAGCTGAGGGAGATGGATGGACATGAGTTGCGTGGATGAGGAGGGAGAGAAAAACGGGAGCACAATTAGTCATCGATTTCAAAGACAGCGTATAATAAAACATTTCCCCCTTAGGTAAACCGCCCACGCTTTGCTCAGTGAATAAGGCGAAAAGAATGCACGAAAGCCCACTCACCGCCGAGCGGCTCGCCCCCCCTCACTTATGCTGGCGCTCACTCGCTCTCTCTCTCTCTCCGCCGACACATCTTATAATGGGTTTCACCTCCACCACTCAAACGCGGGCTTTGGCAAATAATAAAATAAAATAAATAAATAATTTGAAAGTAAAACTGAAACATTGTTTAAAAGAGATCCACGCTCGAGAAGTGACTGTCAGTTTTTAAGTTTTTTGGTTTTTTTTTTGCAGCCGTGGGATTTGTCAACAGATAGCAGCACAATGACGAGGGCGTGCCAACCTGGTGAAAAGGACTGTCGGTTTTGAATCCAATGAAAAGCATCATATTTAATGGAGGATGCACTAACGGTTGGGTGACTGGGGGGGGGATACACACTCCAAAGAAAGCCCCCCGAATACAGCGAACATGTGCCAATAAAGGCTAATAAAGGCCACTGATGTCACACCGCCTTTGATGAATTATGGTGAAAATAAAAGTTGAGCAGGGGCGACGTACATTAGCAAGGGCAAACCTCTGTTAAATTAATGAAAGGAGCGAGCCTACTCAGGTGGTGAAAGGAGCAGCAGAATGGTGTGCAGAAACAAATGTAAGCGAGCAGCGCGGTGATTTAACTGACAGCGCTGATGATTGAGACCTGTTTTGTCCGGCTGTTAAAGCGAAATTCACTGTGCTCGAAGAGAAACACAAAAGACAAACGCATGCACAGTTTGCGTGTGCTTTTTCCTTTTTTTTTATACTCACCTGAATGTATCCTTGCTGTTACCCGAGCAACAGGCAAAATTTCAAGGGCTCTTGTACTGCACTGGTAGCCCAGACCTCTCTCTCTCCCCGTCTCTCTCTCTCTAAAACACAGGCTCTTTAATACACAATCAAAGTCACTGATAAAGTCATTGTAGTCCTTGCACAAGCTGACAATCAGCAAATAGTCACTGTTGTTTGGGGGTGGTTGTGGTGGAGAGACAGAACAAAAGAGCAAGAAGTTGAAAAGCAGAATTTCCCAAAACCAGATGGGCGTTTCACAGTGTGTCAAAAACATCAAATCTCTGACAGAGGTTAAATGAATGAGAGCTTTTGTACAATGTGTTATTTAATGTGTGTGTGTGTGTGTGTGGGCACAAAAAAAGAAGAAAAAAAAACACCCTAAAAAAATTCTAAGAAGTACAATGAAAGATACAGAGCGGTGATCTCTGTGGTGTCAGGGTTGACCTGGTGTCCTAACATTTACCCTGACGTTCACAACTGCGGCAGTCAACTGCAACATATGTGAGTCACATCTTTCAGCATTTTTCAATGTTGTTCATGCTCACACAAACACACACACACACACATACATGTGCACACTGCGATCAAGATAAAGGAAACCACGATGAGTCAGGGACAAGCTACAAATCAGCTTTCAACCCTTTAACTAAAGGGAAAACACGGTGACATCAGACGTGACCTTAAACATGCTGATGAGCGAGCTCTGCATGCAAGCGCAAGCACACGCGCGTGCGCACACACACACACACACACACACACACGCACACACACACACACACACATGCATGACAGTATTATTATTATTGTACATGCAAATACGCAGCCAGGCATCTGTGAAAACCCCAGTTTAATTTACTGCATCTTAGCCTTCACCTTTTCAAATAAGTGCAATAGCGGTCAAAGATCTACTGGAAATGTTTCACCATGTGAAACTGCCCACTCTTTGTTTGACTACAATATTACTCGAAAATATTCCCCTTTTCCTCCAGAGTGAAATACTTAATTGGAGAGTTTTCAGTGTACTCAAACTATGAACTCACTTTCCATTTCTCTCTAAACTCTCAGACTGTTTTCAAGTAAGCTAATCAGCATCTCCTGCATTAGTCACCTCTTTACCCTCTCCATCCCTCCTTCTTCATCCCCACTGTCTGCCTTCTGTTAGTGCTGGCAGTGTTTGGCTGTGTAAGTGTCCTTTTGACTGTCATCTTGTCTGGGGCCGCAATACATTTCTCCCTCCTCCACATTTTCTTCCTTAATGTGTATGAGTCAGGGTCTTAAGCACAGGTTGTACAGTGGTAAGTGTTGAGGAGGGCTTTGTGTGTGATGCGTACGTGTGCATATTTGTGTGTCTTTATTTGCATGTAGCCGTGTGTGTATGTGCATGCCTGCTAATGCCAGTAGGCACCATTATCTTTCCCGGTTCTTCATTAGAATTAAATGTCAGAGCAATTACCTGCATTTGTGACTCACCCCTCAGCCAGGTGCTCTTTCTCTGCTCCCACATGCAACCTGCAAACCTGGAATTCAAGGATGCAGATATATGCAAGACACACACAACACAACGCTCCATACACACTTAAACTTCTAACACACGGTGAGAAAAATGTGGGACCCTATGGCCAAACTGCTCGCCCACAGATATACCTAACATACCACAAATGAATATCATCACTTGGCATTCTGAACGACAGCAAGCACACCAAAGCTTTGCTGCGTCAAGCCCAGACTCATTCCCGTAGCTCTGGCTTCCTTTTTTTGTGATACTTTCTGCTTGATCTGTCCTGTAAAATTTTCCCAGGTTCTATTTTTTCCAATTAGTCCACCTCTGAAATATTTCATTGGCTACTTTGTGTCACTAATTGTTGGAGGGGATGGAAAGGATGCCACGACTCCAGGGATGCTGATGTTTTAGAAGCCTTAACTTGTGTTTAGTCTTTAAAGCCATTAAGTCTACATTTCTTAACTGATTGTCCTCAATAACACTAAGAGAGCTACAGAGAGGGAAAATAACGTAAAATGAAAACAACATTAACATTAAAATGCACCTGTACTTACCAGCATTATTCGAGGTGTTTGCAAGTATACATTTTTAAACACTTTTTCACTATCAGTTAACTCAGCTTCACAGGACATTGAAATGAAACAAATCTAATCTGACAAAACCTTGTTCCCATTCCAACTAGGGGCCTAAATATTAAATCATAAAGGCCCTATATTGCAAAGTACCATTAAAGCCAGGATAGCAATTCCACTTCCATATACTTTGGTTTAAAATATGTTGCAATTCAGCCAGAGGCACAGGAGGGGTGCTTACAATCCAATCCGCAATGAGTAGTAGTGAATGGAGCTAAACAGCTAAAATAAACATTTATACATGCTTCTGGGAAGAAAAAAACCCATATAATTTATTTTGCAGATAATGTAACCGAACTGAAGGAAAATGGCTCAAGTCTTTTAGTTTTTCTTACAGGGAGGCCACTTCTGGAGTACTGCCCTTCTGTTATTCCATGCCGATTGGTTTATTACGGATTTACGACAAGAGGATGGATTGTCTGTTGATGGCACAGCTTTACAAATAATAACTGAAGTTAGAAGCACAGCCCACAACAGAGACAACTGTGTGTATAAGAAGCAGCTGGTTATGATGGCTGAAGGTGACTGTTATCAAGAGGCTGCTGCAGCAGATGCTGAAAAGTGGTTCCTGATGCTGGTATGTCTGTGATATTTACAGAGAGGCATTTTACTCCAATTGACTAAATCTCGTTTCAACACACTTCCAGGCGTTAACACCTGACGGAAAATTGTCGACGCAGATCCGGTTCACCCCACAAAATTCCAATCTTTAAACTTGTAAATCATTATATATTTAAATCTTCAGTGATTGGGCATACTTTGTTATATGGTTGTTGAGTTTAACTTCAATCTGGAATAAATAAATAGCATTAATAAGTCGAATGGTATAAAAGCTTGATAAAATAGACTACATTATCACTGAATAGGAATCAGAAGGTAAACGCTAATCAGAAAGGTAAAATAAGTACAAATATGAACGTTATGTAATAATATATTACAGAGATGCATTGACTGCAATTTTCCAGACTGATTTTCTGATTGTGACGCACCGATACTTTTTTTTTTTGCTTTGAAGAAACAAAACTAATTTAAGTGTCTCATAAAACCGCTCCAATCTCTGGTTGATTGAGTGGTGCGTCTCCCGTCTATATCAAAGTTAAATATACCAAAATTAACAAAGCAAAAACAGAGCATCAAATGGCTTAATAATTGTAGAAAAAAGACAGTCTAATTCTAATGTAATAAACCCAATGTAAACAGGAAGGACCTAGGACACACAGTTTTGGGCAGTGGAGCCTGTTTATTTGTGACTTGTTTGCTGGCTCTCCCGGCTGCGGCTGCTACTGGTTACACACACACACACACCAGCTCTAGGCCCTTATGTCACTGAAATAAGGAGAGTGTGATTAGTCTATTAGGCTCAGTTGCCCTGTAAGCCTGCCACTGTACCACCCCTCCTCTGCAGCAGAACCCATCACATACCTCCCCCTCCCAAATGAGGCAGAGGAGCCGTCCGGCCAAGCCGACTCCCCCCCCACGTGAGCAGCCAAAGTCAGCCATAACCATGTGCGTCCCCTATTGGACCACCATGAACTTAAATGGCTGTAAGACCAGATATCACCAGGTTGGCATCTTTCATGCGGTGCAGCCATTGCAGCAGGCCGTGGTCTAAGTAGAGGATGAATGAGTGTCGCAGGAGGTAATAGAAGAAAAGGCAACCGCCCACTGGATTGCCAGACACTCCCATGCTGTACCTGGGCTCCCTCTCCGACAGGTTCTGCCCCCAGCCCTCTGTTTGAGGCATCCAACTGCAGAGCAAAAGGGAGGGAGAAGTTAGGCATGTGGAACAGGGGATCCCCACAGAAAGAACTGCCTCACTTCTTTCTTGGTCTTGGGACATGGGCAGGATGTAATGGCCATTGTTTTGTCCATCTGAGGGCACCCATGCCCCAGTACTCCAAATACTGTACCTCCTTCCATCCAAATGCACACTTCTTCAGATTGTCTGTGAGCCCTGTATGTCTCAGGGACTCCAGGACCGGGCCACCCACTGCACATGCTTTGTCCAGGTGTCACTATGGATGATGACTTCACGCAATTAGGCAGCCGCATATACAGGGTCACCAGAGAAGCAGTTTCAGGCTCTCGCCATGCTTTGAGGAGGTTGAGGTGATATATCTGTTGGCTCCTCCGCTGTCAAAATTGTGGAAACACTCCAGAATAAGCATAAAAACATTGAAGACATTGAAAAACCTTTTCATCTACAATACTTAGACTTAGAGACTTAGAGCTTTTTATTGTCATTGTGCAGTTTCTTGCACAGCGAAATTGGGTAGCTGAACCACAAAGGTGCTAAAGTAAGAAGAAGAGAAACCAATATACAACGAAGGCGGAAAATAAATAAATAATTAAATAAATAGAATAAAATAAAATAAAAACAGTGTATATGTATACATATGTGAGTGGAACTATATACATGGTGTATGTGTAGGAAACTTGAAGCAGACTGGGAACATGCACAGAACATGGAAAGACTGAGATATTGCACATAGATGATCAACAGCAGTGTCAGGGTGGATGTGTTGGGGAAGTCTTTACACACTCTTAGTTTGCATAAAGAGTTCTGACAGTCCACGGGAAGAAGCTGTTCTTTAGTCTGTTGGTTTTGCACCTGATGGATCTGAGCCTTTTTCCAGAGGGCAATACATGATATCATCAAAAGATTCCAGAAACAGTGCAGCAGTCCATTCACTAAAGCTCATTTAAAATGGACTGAGACAAAGTGGAAAACTATTCTGTGAAAGACAAATCTAAATTTGAAATTCTTTTAAGTTTATTCATATATCACTAGTTGAGATAACTCATCCCTTTAGTGCTCTGTATGCAAGTGTGAAAATTTTAAAACAAATTCAACCGGGAGCCAATTTAGAGAGAATAAAATAGGGGTAGTGCATGCTTTTTGGAAAACATGGACACGCCACACTTCAGACTACAGAGAAGAGGGAACATCTGGCTTGTTATTAGCTCTCATTTCAAAAGCCTACATCTCTGGTGGTATGGAGGTGTATTAGTGCTTAAGGAACTGGCAGCTTGAACATGTACAGTTTTTAGACTAACATATGCTTCCAACCAGAAGACAGCTTTTTCAAGGAAAGCCTTGCACATTTCAACAAGTCAGTGTAAAAGTGCATGCTGCATCTATTACAACAACATGGTTTCATAGTGGAAACCAAACTGTCAAACCAAGTTTCAAAATGGTCAACAAGAATTTCTAAATTCTGTTTAGCTTTGGGAGGAAAGAATTCCCAAACTTCCTGTTCATAGGTGGTGCTGATATAATAACAAGGATAAAAAATGTAGACCTGTTTAACGATATCCCCAAAATGTAACATTTATGGGCTAAACTAAATTACATTTATTATGACATATATATTATTTTATCAGGTGTACAGACTCTCTGTACACTCGTTCTGACTTTAGACCAGCATGTGTGGCACAACAATGTCCACCTTTTATATACAGTCTATGGTCTTGATGTCACATTTGAAAAACTTTGCTTTGGAGGCAATCACAATGTTACAGTGTGAGGTTGCAACACATGAGAAGTGAGCAACTGTGTGAATAAGAAAAGAGAGCTCGACAGGTGACATGACAGCTGACCAGTTGGACCATTCACTGCATTTCTATCTGTTTCCCCATATTTCCTGTCTGTCTCTACTTCTCCTGTCTAATAAAGGCAAAATGCCAAAAGAAGCCTGAGAGAAAAACTCCTACTTTCACACTTCCACTGATCAGCTTACCTTGTCGTGTCGCATCTTCAAGTGGGCATGCTTCGCAGAGTTTCACTTACATAATCTGTCAGAGACAAAGTGGTTCTAGGGTGCTACTAGACAATTTTGCCAATATTTTGCCTGGAATATACTAACGCCCTTATCATGGTCGGTGTTGTTCTAGCCCATGGATGACCAGAAGGCAAAGGGACCTGTCAAGTCTGTAAAATTATTATATAGATGGACATTCGGCAAAAGGCTCTGTGGGGCCAGCTGAATAACCTGCTGGGAACACGGGTTATTTAGACACACAATTTGAACATGCTTTTCCTTACCTCACTTTGTCCAAGCTACTGTTGGAATACCTGAAACGGTTGCAGTCAGTATCACAGATAAGCTTCTTTTCATCTCATCTTGTTATCATTTGACTCTGTGTGCATCTCTCTGACGAATCCTAGGAGAGCACTTCAATCATTGAGTCAAATGCTCTTGGTGCAGCCTAGGTCCCGGCTGAAAACCAGAGGTGATCGTGCCTTTGCCATTGCTGCACCTAATCTCTGGAACAGTCTTCCAGCTGATATTCGCGCGTCGGAATCCATTCAATCTTTTAAAACACGATTGAAAATGTATTTATTTGATCTTGCATATTAGATTAGTTAGTGATTCAGATCAGATGTGCACTTTGTACTTTTATTGCATTTGTATGTAATTTTAACCTATTGTGTTACTGGGTTTTTCCAGTTGATATTTCTGTGTTGATTTTATCTAACTTTTAAACTAGGAGTGAATTATTTCTTTTAACATAGTACTCACAGGTTAATTATTGTTTTGCTTTGTCTGGAAATGTATTTGTACTTTACTATCGTACCCATATGTAATTAATTTTATTTCATATTTTATTATTGAGAAGCACTTTGGTGTAGCTCTGGTCTTGCTATATAAATAAAGTATTGATTGATTGAATCACCCTGTGTGGTCATTACTCAGCTCGCCCTGCTCGGAGACAAAGGCAGGTGACAGTGTGATGCTCCGAATAAGCATCTCTCTTTGCTTGTGTGGCGCACCCAATATATGATGCCCTCCCCCCATCTCCCCATCTTCTGACCCATGGAGAAAATTATTATGGGGATGTGTGGGGGAGGAGAGCTAGGTGACAGAGCTAGGTGAAATTAACTCAGTGGACCTTTGACTAAGCACCGCAGAAAGAACTGTCACTGCAAAAATCCTGGTAATTGATGACTTACAGCTCTCCCACTGTTAATATATCTCTCCCCGGCCTACCAATGCAGTGCTGCTGCTCTGCCCAGCCACCTACGCAGTCAGAAGGCCTCTCTGTATTGAAGGCCTTGAGCTCACTGCTCGCTGCACTGTTCTCTGGCTTTAAAAGAGCATGTTTCCACAGTATCTCCGAGGCGTCAGTTTTCTTTTCCCTGAACATCCTTTGTCAAGGGCTGCATATTTCTCTGACCTCCTCAGCGTTCTTCTCCATCCTCAGCGTCATCAGCGATACATAGAACGGGCCTTATAGGCAAAAGCAGGACTAGATACACACACACATACATACACTACACACATGTGCCTATATGTGATTGTCTTGGTGTTAGGTAGCGTGAGTGTTTTACAGTGCGGTGCAGATCACATGTATTCGGCACGGATCCTTAGGAGTTTTGGCAGCACAAATGAGGCAGAAATACGCTTCCATTATTGCACGACACATCATTGACTTCTCATCTCTCTTCATGAGGCAATGCATGTGTCTCTCCTTGTCTCTCTGATCTTGCTGGCATTCATAAACCGCTCTCAGTAGCATTCGCTGTCGCACACGCAGGCACACATTTGTATGATTAATTATGTGTTCATGTAATGTATTTCTCCCCGCAACCACTGCAAAAACAGAGACATCAAGGTGCTGCAGTGTAAACATGCAGACAGCTAAATGTACACCCTTTTTTATGAGCATGACATGGGACTTCACCTAGGCGCACCTTATAGCAACTTAATTCTTTTAAATGTAAATAATTTTATGATGCTGCTTTTTCAGCTGAATGCATGAATCCAGCTGAGAGGATGCAAGGCTGACTCTGGAAGATTTGACCGGATCTTACTTCTAAATCCACAAACCTTAATGCAAGAAAATCTACATTTGTGTTACAGAATGTATTTCTTTTATGTGAATTTGGTTTCACAGATGCCAGTCTTCTATCAGATGCTTCATGCTGTTCCTGCTCTAAATTTCCTGCCAGTTATCAAGGGATTTGTCAACGCACACAGACGAACATGATGATGATAGACCTGCCTTTTACGCACTATTAAAGGAAGACACGCTGTTGCTGGCAGATTACAATGTAAAAAAAAAAAAGGAAAAAAGAATAGTAATGTGGGTACCCATCACATACTGCAGCTGTCCTTGTGTCCTGTTTTTCACAGAAATGGATAATGGCAGGCCACCACATTTATTCAAATTAAAGGGAATGTGAACTTGGTATTGATGATAAACATTGGGTAGTAATATTAAGTTTAAACTATATTTATCCTGAGAAGCATTGCAGGTTTTTGGATGATTTATAAAAATGTGCAGGTAATCTGTGAATCACAAAAAAGACAGGCATTTGAGAACATGGGGCCATCCAACAAACAGTTGTAATTTTTACTTGAGAAGTCTCTGTTGCTCATCTAAACAGGATTGCCAATTAAACTTGTTAATTCGCAGTGCATGTCATAATGTCAGATCCTATTCAGGCTAATATTTCAGGAGTAGGAGCCAATTTTCAGCCTCTGAATTTTATGCTCAAGACCAGACTACTGTTCACTTTCACTATCTTTTTTATTATTGACAAGTTTATGAATCGGGTGGAAGAGTGGTGCGGCAGTTAGCACCATTACCTCACAGCAAGATGGTCCTGGGTTTTAATCCACCAGGCAGCTGGAACTTTTTTTTGTGTGGAGTTTGCAATTTCTCTTTAGTATGCATGTATGCATGCATTAAGTGTGATTCTGAATTGACCGTAGGTATGAATGCGAGTATGAATGGCTGCTTTTCATTCTGTGCTAGCTCTGCAACAGACTGGCAACCTGTCCAGAATGTACCATGCACACTGCAGCTGGGACAGGCTCCAAGTGCCCCAAGACCCTGAATTGGATAAGATGCAGGAAAAAGATGGATGTGTGGATGGAAGTCTGACACTGTAGTTCTCAGCCAGAAAAGGGCTGGAGTGCCCACTCCACGGGGAGGAGTCAATGCCCCGAGCGGAGGAGTTTCAGTATCGGGGGTCTTATTCAGTGAGGGAATTAAGGAGTGGGAGATTGACAGATGGATTGATTTGGCACTGGCAGTGATGCAGATGCTACGATGAAGAGAGAGCCAAGTGTGAAAGTGAAGCTGTTGATTTAGCAGTCGATCTTCGTTCTTATATCCATTAGCTATGGTAGTGACCGAAGCATGAAAACATTGGAAATGAGCTTCCTTTGAAGTGTGGCTTTGAAGCGTGGCGATCGTGGCTCAAGAGTTGGGAGTTCACCTTGTAATCGGAAGGTTGCCGGTTTGAGCCCCGGCTTGGATAGTCTCGTTCGTTGTGTCCTTGGGCAAGACACTTCACCTGTTGCCTACTGGTGGCCTCAGAGGGCCCGGTGGCGCCAGTGTTCGGCAGCCTCGCCTCTGTCAGTGCGCCCCAGGGCAGCTGTGGCTACAATGTAGCTTGCCATCACCAGTGTTTGAATGGGTGGATGACTGGTTGTGTAAAGCGCTTTGGGGTCCTTAGGGACTAGTAAAGCACTATACAAATACAGGCCTTTTACCATTTAATTATACTGTAATGAATATATGTCGAGCCTATGATGTCGCTTACAGTGCCAGCATCGCATGTCACCAGTTGCTATGTCCCCATTTTGCCCTCTTAAAATATGTCAATCTGAGGTATTTGGGCTGAACCAGCTTTACCATCTTAACGTCTACCAGGTTTCAGTAGGTTTCCAGTAACTTGTTAGTGGGGCTAGTGGGAGAGCTTAGCTTAGGTTCAAACTACCTCTTTATATGGAATTTCTACATATTTCACACACAAATATAGGAGTCTTATAAAAGCAAAGCTATGAAGCCAAAATGCATGTAATATCTTCTAGTGTCCCAAGCTATACATGTTTAATATGCAACTACGCCGCTATCTCTAAGAGTTTAACGATTTGGGAGTGGTGGCTCACTCGTGTGGGGACATTTAGCCAATGTTTTTCTATTCAGAAGTTGCAATGTCAAAGATGTAGAAAGTAGAACATGTAGCATCTTGATGCATGGTGAGTAATCCAGGTAAGTAAATCCCAAAGAGTTTATTCTATTCACCTGGACGTAGCATTTTTAGTGGGAAAAACATTTCGTCACTCATCCCAGTGACTGGGGCACAAACTGTGTGTCATCAGGACGCTACAACACAGAGCGAACACTATCCCCACAGAAAAAGCGACCAGGGAAGCAGAAGAACATCACATCAAGAAGGCCCTGAGCAAATGTGGTTATCCCAGCTGAACATTTGTCAAAGCCGAGAAGGCACCTAAAGAAAGCTGCAGGCGATCCAGGAGAGAAGGTCAACTGCTGACTAGGCAAAAACCCTTAGTGATCGTTTATGTGTCAGGAGTATTGGAACAGTTGAGACACATTTTTTCTAAACAATGTCTCTGTGGCTTTTAAACCCCAAAACACCCTGTGCCAAAAATTGGTCCACCCAAGGATTGGGTCCCCCGACATAAACAGAGTAATATAGTGTACATTGTTAAGTGCCAGGAGGATTGCCATGATTTATACATTGGGGAAACCAAACAACCTCTGTCGAAGCGGATCGCACAACACAGAAGAGCTACCTCGTCAGGCCAGGACTCTGCAGTCTATTTACACCTACAGGCCAGTGGACACTCTTTCAATGACAATCGCGCACACATCCTGGACAAGGAGGAATACTGTTTTGATTTACATGAAAAAGAAAAGACCATCTCTAAATCAATCAATGATCAGTGATCTTTGATCAGTGGTTGTTGATCAATGGTGATGACAATTTGCATATTAATAATCAAGAAACTGACCTCCCAGCCCATTGTTCATTCAGTGGGCTGGTTTCAGTCATTGTGCAATGTACTGTTTATAAGGTTGGGGAAACCTGCAGTCAGCTGAGACAGAAGAAGACACTTAGATGAGTGACGTAATGTTTCTCCCACTGAAAACGCTACGTCCAGATGAACAGAATCAACTCTTTGGGATAGAACATGTAGCCTACCTTTGGAGGAGATAAGTAATGTAATCACTGTCAAATTAAACTTGGCTATTTGATGTCTGACCAGAACAACACCAGGTTGCAGCTTAGGGTAAATCATAGAGTTAGTGTCTCGTTCAGACTTACCTGTTTATGTGGAATTTCACCTATTTGGCATGCCCAAATGGAATTTTGTAGAGAAAAATCCATAAGGCCAAAATGCATAAAGGTTTTAAAGTATGTGACTAAATGCATTCCAACCCTAGCTTTTTTTAAATTTAAAATTTTACCACAAGCTTGTATGTCCATTGCAAGCTTGTGGTAAAATATAGTTTTTAAAATTTGATGATTCTTTCTGGTACATCCTGTATATTTTCTAATATTCTTTTGGTCATAATATACTCCTTTAATATACATAATAAAGGAGGATTACTCAGGGTAAGCTAACTGGCTATTGACCAGTCAAGTGTAACTCAGAATGTGACATTCATTGGCTTGTCAGTCACTGAACACACAGCTTTAGACAAAAACACTATTCTGTGGCATCGGTGGGTGATGGCACAATATGTACTGCTGATAGTTAAGTATAGTTCAAACTGGACCTTAAGCAGTACTTATTTTGCACTATCAAAGACCCAACAGACTGATGTACTGATTTGAAGAATGTAAAAACATAGTAACTGATAACAAAACACTAATGAACTAAAATGTCCAAACAAAGTGATTTTAAATCATATCTCATTTATACGTCACTTCTTCATGCTTTATTGTCTCATTTTCTTTTGGTTCTCAAAATAAAAGATTTGTATTTCTGTGCTTCTGTTCTATTTTTGCAATGAAACCTTTGGAGGCACATTTTAGAGGCTCATCTAGCACGTTCATCAAGCATTCAAGAATCTCAGCAAGGAGCCCATTTAGAAGAGGGACAAAAAAAATGTGTTCGAAAAGCGAGAAAACTCCAGTTAAGGACATGAAAGGCATGCATGGCAGCATTTGTGCTGTTAAATGTTGAGTGTAAGTCATCTATTCCATGAGAGATCATCAGTTAATGCAGGGGAACGCAGATTTCCTAACATTTAGTGATAAGACAAATGTAGTACCTGTGAAATGGAATGGAGTCAAGTGGCGAGTTTAGAACACTAGACCTCAGTTTCTATTTGAATTGTAGATCATATTTTTGACTTTTCTTTTTTTTTTACAAAGTATGAGACTAAATGCCAAAATCAACTTGTGTGTTCATAATAAACTGAAATTTCAAATAAGACAAAGCTCTGTACATCTTGTCTCTCTCTTTGTCTTTCCCATAAACACTCGGCTACACTTTGTTTTGTCTGAATCCCCCTTGTCACTTGTCTAGCTGATAGTCAAAATATGGTACAATTTGGCCCTGAATGTCTCAATCCCCCACCCACATCTCTTTCCTATTCAGCCAGAATATGAGCCACCCCAGTGACAGCACTGCTGATATTCAAAGAAAAAAAAAGATCCAAAACACATTTAACCTTTGCATCAGCTTAGGGAAGCAGTGACTGTAAAATTCTGGGCTGATATCAATGTAAAAAATAACTATTTGTGTGAGACTCATATTGTTGTTGTTTTTTTGTTCACTTTACTGTAATTTATTTCTGTCTTTAGTGTCAGGAAAATTTTTTAAAAAGGAAACTCTTTACTTAAAAAGTAACTTTTTAGAGTTATCTGTAATCATAGAATATATTGGAGGGGGCTTTACAATCCTGTTACACTAACTCAGAGGTTTTTAATGCCTATCTTTAACCAGCTTAAACAGTTGATAATTAATACAATTATATAAATGATCTCTGGCATAAAGAGACATGTTTTAATTTGCATTAAGCATCACAAATCAGTAGATTCAAGGCTGGGACTATTTTCAAAAAGTGCCACAAGTTTGGATCCTGTAACTCTCACATCAGTTGTTGGTGGGACATTTGCTACTGTAACAAAATAGCAAGTATAATGGTTCAATATAGACATATTGTGTGAAAACGTAACCTTGATGTCTCCTTTGTCCCACACGCCATCAGACTGTTTAACTCCTCACTGGAGGGGAGAGGGAGGAGAAACGGGGACAAGGGAGGGCGGGAACAACTGAGTTGTAGGGGCTTTTCTACACGGTGCAATATTTGCAATATTTGTTTTTTGTTTTTGTTTTGTCTTTTTTCTTATATTTGACTGTGCAATAATCACTGTGCAATATACTCACTCAAATGAGCAATCCTATTTATCCATATTGTATATTCTGTATCTATATATGTGTATATGTGTATATATGGTGTATTTATGCTTATATCCTTACTCTCATTCCCCTTAATGTATCTGTAACATGCAACTTCTTTCGGTGCTTTGCTACTGGAAACTGAATTTCCCGGAGGAACCCACCCGAGGCATTAATAAAGTTTCATCTAATCTAATCTAAGATATAACCAGAAAAAGTTGCATTTTCTGCAAAAATGCCGGGTGAATGCTGTGTAGCGGAAATCATGTGCTGAAAACAGCTTAAGCTGAACTGACTGCTGAAGACGACTTTATTTGAAAGGGTACACTGAAGCATGTCAAGAAAGCAGAGGGAGCTTGAGTGGGGAAGACATACAGCAACAGCCCAGCCACAGGTAAGATTCAAACATGCACCGCCCGCTCTCAGGGCGTCTGCTCATCTCAGCGAGCCAAACCAGCATTCATCCCAGAAAGAGATATGATGAGAGAAAAAAAGGGCTTCATCTAACAAATATGATGAAGAAGTTTGTACTTTGGTTTTGTTGGGGAAATCTAATATTTTGAAGACCACAAAACCTGTGACACTGAGACGCTGATGACTGCCCACTCACACACCCCCAATTAACAGGCATCATCTGGAGTTTTTAGCTAGAGTAGGACTGATGTAGCATAATCGAAAACATCATCCATTAATATTAATGAACGTTATCCTATTTGCTGATATACCGACGTCAGTAAACAAGGTAGATACCAATGTTTGGCCATATGTCAGCACATCCCTACTTTTAAGCGATATTGATTAATGGATGCTAATTAGTTATTTTTTAGCACTAAGGCCGGCGAAAACAAGTCTTTAAGGAGCCCTTTGTGTTTGACTTCATTCAAGGGCAGCAGCACTTGAGCAGCATTGCTAGGTGTGATTGCTGCAGAGCTGAATAGGAGATGGAGAATAAAACAAAAGATTCACAAATACATGCTACTGGAGGCTCTGTCAAAAAGCTACTGAACACTCCTACACAGTGCCGCCCACACACACGCACACACAGCCACTACACAATAATGCTATGCACGCATTTAGATGGTGGCACACAAAGAAAGACAGTTAGATACGCACATGCACAAACAATTTCACACACGCACACTTGGAACACATGCACACAGACAAACACAATGGCCCAGAGGCTTCTTTTGAAAATCTGAGCTGATTTTTTTCTTTAGCCTTCTCTTCAGTAGAACCATATGGGGAATGGGAAAAGAAAAAGTGCAGCAGAGGTGCAGGTTATCTTCATATTTATTCATCAGGGTTCATCTCTCTCCCTGCAGACAGCACTGCATGAGAACATCAGATGGTGGGTAGAATCTGCCTGCTATTCTCAGGTACAGGTTTCTCACAGCCTGAGGTATTGAGGTCCGGAAGGCTGTTTGCAGGTCCGTGGTAAAATAACCCTTTCCTTGAGACCGGAAAAATACATCTAAAAAGACATGGGACTTGAGGGATTTGTAGAATGGACTGCTCATAAGCTGAAGCATTTAACACTGTAGGTGTTTGTCGGCTAACGTTTGGGAGGATACAGATGAGTGATCTGATTTTAGATCTTTCCTTTTTTCCAAACTTTGACTCCTCTCCACCATTCATGTCCCTGCTTTATATTCGCCATCACAAGCTGTTAAATCCAATTTCGAAAATATTTTCATGTCGTATTTTCTTTTTTGGACAATGGAAATATGCACCTTGTGAATGCACAAAGGAATCTTTTTACACTTACAAATGCATATGCAAAGTATACATACCGTGGATGTGTGTGTCTGTGTGGGGCCGAGGAGCAGAGGCTAAGGTGAATTCTGCGTTAGCCAGGCTTAGTGGATGGATGGAGAGCATCCGCATTAGTCGTGACTGCTCAGGCATCTGTAGGAGGATCTGACTAGCACTTGCTGCTCCCTTATATAACGCACTGGAGCACACTGAACACTGATTATAAGGCCACAGGTCAGCTCTCTCAACACCTCTGCAATAATCTGTGTGCATGTGCATGGGCTTACAAGATTTACAATTGGTAAATCTGGCCGATGGTAAGAAAACAACTATCGCGCATGCATACTGACCTACAGACAAAACAAAACACCGGAAAATATAAAAACATTTGTTCACCATTTTTTTCCCCATCATTTCATCTTTTTTCATCTTTATTTTAATTTTCAAAACTGTAAAATGTATTCACCTTTATTACCTCAGCATTTTTACAGAATCCTAATATGCTATTGATCAAATGTGCTTCTTATTGTGCATTCATCTTCAGTTCAAAATTTAGCTATGTGACTATCCCCTGAAGCAAAAATACTATGTCCATTTCTCTTAGTAAGGCTATCATAATAGCTTTGGGAAAACTCAAAAAACAAATAAATAGAAGAAAGAAAACTTTTTAAAAGACAGAAAGTTTCCTACATGCTCTTGTCACCTGCTTTGACCATAATAATCATAATACAGTGATATTACTATGATACTGTTCTTGTAAATACTTTTGCTGACAAATTATTCATTATTTGTGTTTTTGTTTGCTTTTGAAGGCACTGTTGGTTTTTTAGTACAGTCATCCAATTTGTTCTATAATGGAATCTACAACAATTCAAGGAAATGCCACTTACTGTTGGAATTCATGATTCATGCTCAGAGTTTGACTCGAGCACTGTTACTTTGACATTTCTGCTTTTGAGTCTCTACAACCAATGTTGGAGTCATTGCTTTATTTACTTTACCCATTTACTGCCTGAAAAAACTTTTCATCACATTATTTGTCTGAAAGAGTCGCCATTTAAAAATATAACACTAAAGTCTTTATTTGCCCACATATCTGCACAAATTTATATCCTGATAGGGGCATACACAGATTTTTTTTTCTTTTAGCAGGCTGTTTAAGTATTACCACAAAAAAATTGTGGTAGCAGCGATGGATTTTTTTTCTAGATTGAACACAATTTTCTCTTTACAAACACATCTTTGTCATTCTCAAAAGTTAGATTGCTTCACTATTTTTGTCCCGTTTCCCTTAAACTGAGTTCAAGTGATTTTTGTGCATGGGTACATGAGACAATATGCTGGATAATTTCACCCATCATTCAGATAATTTAGTGTAGTTGTGCATTATGACAAAAACATTGCAGACAAAAACATGTTTTTTTAATATTTCTTTTTCAAAATTAACTTTTGTTTTCATCTTAAATAGAACACCAAAACATCCCCTCCACTGTCAATAAGGCCACTGATCATGCCTTTAAAAAAATAATAAATGAATAATGTTTTTTATTACTGTAAATAGCAATGTCTATATTAAATTACATTTTAGTGTGAGCATCTTTTACCTTTCAAATATTGCAAATCTGGAGAGAAATTTTGCATGAATTTTCAAGGCACATACCAGATATACTGAAGTTGCCTGAGCTCTGTACTCCTTTATGCTGTCGTACTGTGTTCTGTCTGTTATGTAAAGGCAGATTTAAAACAAGCAGGTACCGTTACAAAAAGGAATTAGAAGCTGAATATATATAGGATTGAGTTTAAAAACCAGTATAAAAAATTGTAGCAACAGTGGTTCATTCTAGGTAAAAGCCTCAAAGATGTCTGATATACAAACTATGTTTCACTCTACAAAAATGTATTTTGGGTTGTATTACAGGCAAAATTCATTAAAAAATATTTTTTTTCCAATTCACTTTTTTTTAAAATCAAATAGTAGATTATCTTCTATAAATCATATAAGATGTTTCCATCATAATCATCTAATTGATATATTTATATAAATGTTACAGGTTTTAAATTCAAGATTATAATCTCACCTTCTCTCTCTCTCTCTGTCTGTCTTTCTGTGTATCTCTTTATTCTTGTTTCACACTCTTTTTCACAGTGAATGTGCGTCCAGATGGAGTGTGTGCCTTGCTCTCAGATGGTCTTCTGTCTGATCGTCCCCCATACACCTCCATGTTTCACCCCACTGCAGGCAGGCACAAGCAAAAGCACACCATCTCTCTTTTTTTACTCTGATGCACACAAATACACAACAACTTCATAAGAAGCAAATTAATAACTGGATATGACCCTCTTTATTTCCAGACAACCTTGCTTCTTAGTGGCACTGATTCCATAAGGTGTTGGAAACCTTTCTTTAAAATTCAGTCTCATGACAACATGAATGCTTCACATCACTTCTGCGGAGTCATTAGCTAGCCATAAATGCTGTCAACCTCTTGCTATACTGAATCAAAGGGGTTGTCTCAGGATACACTTACAGATATGGTTAGAAGTTCATATATGACCATCACAGGCTTACAATATCTTGTACTCCGACAACACCAACTTCTTGTTAGTGAAGACTGTCTACAACTGGTAGGCATTTTAGAAAAGCCAAATGCCTTCTGGAGAAGGGTTTTATGGTAAGAAAAAAAAGCTATATGGCCACAATGACTAGAAGTATGACTGGAGGAATAAAGGTTTTCAAACCTAAGAACACCACACCAACTGTCAAGCATGGTGGTGGTAGTATCATGCTCTGCTCTGTTTTGCTGCCAATGGTACTGGTACATTGCACAAAGTGGGTGAAATAATGAATAAGGAGGACTACCACCAAATTCTTCAACTTTACCTCAAATCAACAGCTAGAAATTTTAAATTTGGACACATTTGGGACACGGTTGACAAACACACATCGAACGGGTTGTGAAATGAATAAAGCTTCTGGAATAACTTCCATAAAGCACTGACCGGAACCCTATTGAAAATTTCTGGATTATGTTTAAAAGCTCAGTCCGTGCCATGAAAACAACCAATTTAAATGAACACTACCAATTCTGACAGGAAGACAGGTCAAATATCCAGCCTGAAGCTTGTTGATGGCTACCAAAAGCATATGGTTGAGGTCGACGTACAACCTGCCAAGGGACATTTAACCAAATATTAGTGGAAGCATATGTATGTATGTATGAATTAATAAAAATCCAGAATAAATTCTACTCGTGCACCCAATCATTCCACATTAGAAAATTAACATTTTGACACCCCAGATTACCATGACATTCATGCCCACAATGATTCTTTGTAAATTCGCCACAACTGTAAGTCCATTGAACGGCGCTGTTTATGAAACCAGTCACTTCCAACTGAAAAAGCAACGTTGTCACAACACAAAAGTCAACTTTAACAATTAGAAGGGGTTAAACTCAGACAGTCTGTGGCATTCAAACTATTGATTGGTGAAAAAGTGTGCAGTTGGCCGAGAAACCCATTACACCAACACTGCTGTTGACACATTGCTGGTTGGGTCCATGGATTCATGCTGTTAATGTGAAATTATGGCTCAAATTAAGCTTCTCCAGCTTTAGCAAGAATTAAACAAGCTTCCAGCTGTCCAACTTTGGTGATCATGTGCCCACAGTTGTAAGAAGAGTAACCATAACCTTTCTGTGAGCTTGTAGGAGGCTGGAGGCTGAAGGCTGACCTTGCTACTGTACAGTGCAATTCTATCTGCATAACTGAATCTCTGCTTTCATTTTTCACACCCTTCTAAGGATGCATTCATACATTTTCATTTTTAAAACTGTGTTTCCTTGCTAATGCGCCTAAGAATGCCTATTGCATGGGTATTTACATACCCTAAGTAAGCTTCCTGTGCTTGAAATGTATGTGCAAAGCAATGCACATGCTATATAGCACTTTCCTGAAAAAGTTGCAAAGTGGTTTGCATTAAGATTTAAACAAGAATGAAAAACTGTGAAAATACTAAAAGAAAGACATAATTAAAACAAAGAATGTAGGCGTAGTAGCATGACTAAAATGCAAAATTTAGCTGTAGAACAGCTGCTAGCATAAACAACAAGGTCAGCAACACCTCTAATTCATTATGTCCATGTTGGATTAACCACTGCTAGTCAAGGCAGATGTCTTTATTTTCTTTTTGAAAAGGGTCATGTTAAAGAGCCATGACAGATTGTCAGGGAAGAGCTATTAGGCCACAAAACCAAACAATGGGGTCTACTTTCTACTCTAAAAGCAAAGCTGTCAAACTTAAGCAGAAATGTTTCCCCTAAGCTTTTTAGGTGTCGTAAACAGTATAATGTGGATGTTAGGTGTAAAAAGCAAACATAGTTTGAACATGACCTGGCTAGACTAGGCTTTCTGCTGTGCATGAAGTCCCCAAGTCTTGAGAAAACTTTTCTCTCTTGTGATGTTTGATGTGAACGTCAGTGAAGGCTCCTGACCTTTAGTTATGTTTCACACTTATACTGATTATGCGTGAATTGGCAAGTGTACAGGTGTTTCTAATGAGGGGCTTCTTGAGTGAGCCTTCCTTTCCATCAGTCACTGAGCATCACCTTGGACAGCATGTTGTTAAAGTCTGAACGATTCCACATTACAAGAGTATACTTATAGCAATTTTCAACACCATATTGAAGGTTTTTCTTGTCCCGCTGAGTGCAATCTGTGACTGATAATTAGCATTTCCAGTTGTCAGGAGTACAACAACTTTGTCTTAAAATTAGCATTATGTTCTGATGAATCTCCTCCTGCTTTTTGTCATGTGATTATAGTTCTCTGCATATCCTCAGCAGAGCATTTCTTAATTATTATTTCTGTTTGTGCACAATGATGGCTTCTTTGTATGTATGCATTGTGACAGACTCATTCCCATTGATCCGTTGACACTGAAGTGAAAATGCAACAGGGTTCCTTAAGTTTGCCTGCAGCAAGTCCCACAGCTTTATATGTAGCAAATCATGCCAGCACACACTGGGAAACACTTGATGCATTTTTTTTAATCCAAAAAATTTTAAAAGGAATCTGCATGTGATCTGCAGTACACATGGCTTTGTGACTAAAGGTAACATGAAGAGGTGATTAAACGGGGAGTAAGATTTTCTCGCATAAAGGTTTTCGATTGCAGTGTGCTATAATTGTGTATCAGAGGGGAAGTAAATCCAGACATATTCAGTGAGGTCAGGCAGGTCAAATTCCTCAGGAAGAGAATGTGGAGACGAAGACAGAAACATGGGAACTCGGGAACCCACCCTGCAGCGCTCGCTGCATCCAGCGTTAACTGTTGCTTAGAAACCAAACAGCGCTCCTTACTTTTTTCCTCTCTTTCTTTCTTTCTGGTTCGTAAACCTACAATTTTCATTATGATTTGCTATTAAGTGAAGCGGCGTGGAACTCTTTAGGCAAATTGGTCTGCTGGTATTCAGGTATGACGGGGAGTTCTCCAACAATTGTGTTCTGATTGTGGCAAACATTCGCTCCGAGTCTAAAATACTGGGTGTGGTTGGCAAAGAACAGAGATGTGTGCATGTAGCAGAAAAGAGGTTAATAAAGATAAGGAGAAAAGGAGATACCGCCAAGAAGCAGAAGGCAGTTGAATAGACATGACAACAGGGGATTCCTGGTCTGAGCATCCTTTATTCTTTTGTGGGAAGCTTCAGTATACAAAAACAGACCTACACTGAAAATCAGAGAACTGTCATCCCGGTTCTTTCTTTTGCCCATTTAACATCCTAAAGGATTTCATCATGGGTTACATTTTCAAGTATCAGGTGCTCTGTTTTCTCCTAACCCCCTTTTCTTCAAAGCTGTCATTATTTTCAACCCAGAGGGCTTTATGCCATCTTTATTGGTGAAATTGTCAAGGGAGCTGAAATTGAAGTTTTGTCAAAGAATACTGTAGCAAGCACAAGGTCAAGCACCTCCCCAAACGTTCTTGCAGTTACACATGCAATTACGTAATGTTACATAATCTAAAAATCGAAAGGGGATTTCAAACTACAACCCTCCTCTATCTCTCTGTTAAATTTGCACCAAATCTAAAAGAAACATCCACTGTATTTATGAGTTTTCTCATCTTTGATGTGAAGCAGAGAGGAGGGTGGAAAACTAGGGGGAGGCAGAAGAGAGTAACAGCACTGGGGCGGACAAAGTGGAGGACGATGTAGGTGTAAAAGGAGCTGAGGAGAGGAGGCAGAACTGACACACAAAGGTGGATGTTGTTTCATTTCCAGGGAGATGTTCTCCCATGAGTCCTCTGCCTCCTCCATGTACATCCACAGAACAGCCGAACCCTGCAGCATGCGGCCACTGAGGTAGGGATTTCTCTGGCTGTTATCTTTGTTGACTCTCAGAAAACACACAGGTAAGATACAAGGTTAAGTACATGGGGAGGAGGATAAGGATCCGACATTATACTGCGTAATATGTAACCCTGGGGAAGTGGTGGGAGAAGTGTGAGAGTGGTAAAAGTGATGGTGGTGTGTCAGATGTGAGGTATGCTGAACTTGATAATAAACAATAATGTAGATCTGTCCCACTTGAATCTCATCTGTGCAATTTAAATAGAAAAAAAAAAACAAAGAATGTTGTTAGACCCATGTAAGGTTGTGTGCTATGTTCATTTCCATGAAACTGATGCTTTGGGTTAAACCTTTTTTAGTGTTACATTAGTCTTCTAAACGGAATTTGTCCTGCTGAACCACTGAAATGCTCTTCACCCTACATATTAATGTCATAACATTGGTGACATTTTTACAGAAAGGCAAGCAAAGACATCCCCCCACCCCCCCACTTCCTCCAGTGTTTAACAGAACAAAGGGAATCAGATTAGAGCTTTTTCTTTTTTTACTGCTTGCCTTTTTTCCATTTCTTTTATACATGCTGACAGCCTCCTGCAGCTTGCCGTACTCTTCTTGGACAGCTTCATCTTTCTGTTCCCCTTCCTGGCTGAAGAATTGTGAAATAGTAATGCTTCTATAGTTAAACAATAAACATTAATAAACAAATATTATTGAACTCATTTTAAATACTTTATATTCTGTTTAATCTTCAGTAATCCATCACATTCTTTAAAATTATGTTTGTAGCATCATTGTCCTGTGTGGACATAGCTCTAACCCCCCCCCCCGTCCAACTGTTAATAGGTTAAGAAAACAAGGCTACCTCTTTATTTATTATAAACATTAAATATATTACTATCTAATAGAAAAACTCAGCTGAATCTACAGATATATATACACAACAAAATCAGAATAATCAAGCAAATGAAGGTGGTGTATTAGCAAAAGAGCTACTTAAACAGCAACCAATTGATTTACCAGATGCTAATCTGAAAGTGCTTGCTGAAGCTGTACCGGTTCAATTTGCATGTTTTATTGAACCAGAGAGTTTAGGAGCTGACACCTCCTCTCCATCATCAAGGCTTTATTTAGTAACATACTAAACAAGCTAACAAAACCTTCTTCACAATGCACCCTAACTCCTTTACTTCAAACATGCTGGTTAAGGTGGTCAGTAAGAGAAATATTATGATATGATGATAAATGCAGATGCTCGTCCACTTGATCAGCTTGTAACTGATCTCAGAGTAGCAAAAACAGAGTCAGCGGTAGCTTGTTTAGCACACTAATCTCCCATCATTCTCCTGTGAAAGACCTGAGTTTTATCCACAATACACAGACAAACAACCAGAAAAAACACTGCTGACCTCTCAGCTTGAAAACTCAAGCCATTGTTAAGAGGACACAGACGTGCCCATGAAATTGAGACACAGATTTCAGTGCAATCAAAGGCAAGCCTGCTTCCTCCAGCAATAGTCACTTGTGGCCAGAAGATGCCAGAAATTAAAGTAAAAGTTAGTAAAGGAAATATGGAAGGTTCATGGCAGCACTCAACCTGAGATGAATGGAAAGGGATCACTTTCACTTTAGTTTTATTTGATGTCTGTTTTTTGACTGGCAAGCACTGGTTGCAATCTGTGTCTTGTAAGAACACCACTGACATTAGCTAGAAAAACAAAACAAAGAAGCCTACTCTTTAAAGTGTAATAAGATACCTATAGTTTTAGCATATTAGTGTAATATCTAAAACCACAAAACATAATCTACTTGAGTCATGTTTAGCGAATGATTTATTTTTGTTGTTGCTACTATGTTCTCAAAAGTTTATTGTAGAACCTGCGTACGGCATGTCAGTGTTGATTATTGCCCTAAAACACAGAAAAACTGAAAACTGAACTTACAATTAAAAGATAAAATTAAATATTACTTTGATTTTTATCAAGATGCCAAATAACCTCTAAAGAGCTTGTTACATTGAGTCAGTCTGCCCCCAACCGGTCCAAGCAGATGGCTGCCCCTCCCTGTACCCGGTTCTGCTGGAGGTTTCTTCCTGTTAAAAGGGAGTTTTTCCTTTCCCCTGTTGCTCATACGGGGTCATATAATGTTTATTATTATTATTATTATTATTATTATTATTATCATTGTAGGGTCTTTATCTTTTATAAAGTACCTGTTGTTGTGATTTGTGAACATAGAAACAAAATTGATTTGAAATCACTTCAATTTCTTTTTTTGTCTGCTTACCTATTGATTCAGCTATTCGATCCACTTGCACTTGCGCTACCACCAGCTGGTTACAGTTTGTGTGCCAGAGGAAGAAAATAGCAGTGCAGTCTACAGCGTGGATATGGATATTACTTTTATTTTTATTGCACAAAAGGATGCAAATGCAATGGCAAAGTGCAAATTACGCAGGACATTAGCGACTGCATTATGTTGCAACACAAAATTGGTTCTGTTCAAGCACCTGCACAGACAGCAAGCTAAAGTTAAGCTAGCCAAGAGCCCAGAGTGATAATAAAGCTGACTGAATGGTCATTTTGTGGAGAAACGTAATGTAAGAAGTAGTTACACGAACGGAACACTGGCTAACCAATCAAACAATACATTTCCTCAAAGTTGAAATCTCACAGATTCCAAAACTGCAAGTTTTGTCATACTTGGACCAAAATTTACTGAACCAACCACAAAAGAAGACCACAAAAACAATAACATGAAATCAGACTTACCTTTTCCATTGCTTCCAAAACAAAAAGATCCATTTGATACTACAGCTCGTTTCCTGATTAACTCAATCTCTCAATATGCCTTAGAGCCATTTCCCTTGAAAAATCGCCATTTTCTGCCCAGTTATATATTTATTTATTTTTTGCCTGTCCCGTTTGGCTCTTTTGCCATCAGAATTATTGTCTAAAGGCGAAGAAAGATGCCCAACGGATTTACTTTACCAAATGGACCATCCCAGCCTTGCCGTAATGGTCTATTTGATTCACCTTTTATTGTTTATTTTATTTTATTTTCACTTGCTAAATACGAGACAGACTTGACTGGGGAAAAGAAAGGGGAAAGAAAGAGGGAAAGAAAAACAGCGGGGAAGAGGGACGGTGATAAAGGGCAAAAAACAAAAACCAACAAAATAAGCAGACAAAAAATATATATATCAATCACCTGGATCACCTGTTGAGAAAGAAAAAAGAGAAAACAAGCAGAAGAAAAAAAAAAAGAGCAACATAATAACCAACATCACGATGATCTATGGGAATATAACAGTAAATACTAAATAATAAACATTATTGTGCAGCACGTAAGATCGACAGTGCACAGTGTGCTTTGAGGTAGGAGCCAAAAAGGGTGTAGTTTGTGTGTGTGAGCACCCGTGAGCATGAGCGCGCTTGTATTTAAAAGGTTCCTTCATGTAATGCTAGAGGGTGTGGGGAGCCACAGCCCCGTCCTCCAGGGCATGAAGCAGGTATGGAGGAGATCAAAACTCCAGACATCCAGAGGCCCTCAGAACACAAGAGACCAAGGAAGACCAACAGAGGGGCAGCCGCGCCACTGTCCCAGTAAGAGCTGAGGAGAGTCCCAGATGAGGGGTCACTCAGCAGCCTCGGAGCAGAAGCCGGGGGGGTGTTGCAGTGACGTGCCCGCGAGCTCTGCCGGCAGCCAGCTGTGCCAGAGTGACCGAGCCCCAGGCCGAGAGGCCGAGGGCACCCCACCCCCGAAGTGGCCCGAGCGAGCCCCAGGCTCCAGGCCCCGACAAGCAGCCACCAGGAGTGAGCCGGTGTGTACCTGGATGCCCATCCCCGGACACAAAGAACCACCAATGCACCGATGTCTGAGGGCGTCTGCCACTGGCAGGGGAAGTGTTGGTGGGGGGAGATAGGCCTCCATACCTTGGAGGGCCTGAGATGTCCCCAGAGAGGTGGCATCTGATACCCAACCTGACATATAGACACACACAGATACAAACATCCATTCCCACCCTCATGCTCTCATATGCACTTACTCCACACTCAACCAACGTGGAGACAGACATAGACAGACACTGTACACACGATCACACTCCCCAAGCGTACTCTACGCCCCAGGTCTAGGTACCCTTGCCCCTGGAGGGGGAAACTGCACCCAGACCCAGGTAGTGTTACCCTTTTCCCTGGGGTGGAGAGAAGCAGACTGCCCCGACTCGGCAGCAGCAGGGAGGCCCCACATTCCAGACCCCAATCGGACGGCCAACTCCTCCTCCTAGCCCCCCCGCTCCAGCAGGCCGCAGAGAACGGGGGTGTGTGAGGACTCCAAACCTCCCTCCGCCTACTCATGTGTAGTGTTGATGCATGTGTGTTCTACGGTGCATTTAAAACCCAGGAGGGCATGGAGCTACCTGCCAGAGAGCAGCAGGTAAGCGCATAGCCCCTCCTGATAGCCCTCAATGTCTACATGTATTTAAAATTGAGAGGTGGGCAACAACGCCAGGGGTGAGGTTGTACACCCTGATGGTCTTTTGGATTGCGTGTAGCGTGCCCACCCCCAAGATCCTATATGTATGTGTTATGAGAGTGTGGGTAATGTAAATGTCTAAGTTGTGGGATAAAATTGAGGCACAGGCAGCCAGAAGGGGACAGAGGGGGGGATGCCTCCACTGCACTTTGGTGACACACCTTTACCCCAAGGCCCTGCATGTGTGGGTGATTGTGGTGGAGCAGGAAGAGGGAGGCAGCTGGAGATGGGGAGGGAAGGGAGGGAGGGGCAAGTGACCCCTCCTTGGGGCCAGTAGGCACCCCCATACTCTGCAACCCACCAGGGAAAGGGGGCCCAAGGCCATCCAGACCGGGGCCCAGTTCAGCAGCGCCGCCTGGCCCCACAGAGCCCGGGACAGCCCACCCGACCCCAACACAGAGAAAACTGCACCCACCCCGTCATCCACTCATCTTCCAGACTACACAAGACAATAGATGACCAGGCTGAGATCTTCCTCCACCTCTCCTATATCTCCCCCTCCTGCAGAGTGAGTTCCTGAAGAGAGGAGACCTCCTGCAAGATGTAACAGCCTCCCCCACCAGTTGAAGAGCCCCCCAGGTGGCTCGATGCACTGGCGGCACCCTGCGCTGGGCCCCCATACACCCACCCGCCCACAACCCCGGCAACACAACAACCAGGACCCAAGACCCCACGGCCCAGCCAGGGCCCCAGCCCAGAGACGGAGCACCCCCAGAACCTCACGTCCGTCCCGGACCCACCCCGGGGCAGCCAGGCTACCAGGTCAGTAACCCACGTCCGTCATCACAGACCCTCCCCTAGCCCCGCTGCACGCAGCCACGAGGAAACCATCACCTAAGAGCCAACAGAGCCCCTAACCGGACATGACCGCTACTCCGGGTTGAGCCCCCCAAAGAAGATGCTCCTGGGGAACCCCCCGACGCCCCAAGCCTGTCCCTACCCCCACACCAATCACAACAGCGAAGGTGGGACCAAACTATGACCCCCCACCCCCACTAGGTGATGGAGCTGATCAAAGGAGCCCAGAGCAATTGATCTGATGTAGTGGCAGAGGCTGTATCAAGACTAATGTAATCTAATAGATAATTTCTATATTGGTTAGAATTAAGATTATTTTTATTTTTCCAGTTCATGAGGACTGTTTTCTTGGCTATGCATAGGGCAGTGAAAACCATATGGGCGATATTCTTTTCTGTAGTGACATTATCTAAGCTGCCCAACAAACACACTAAAGGGGAAGTTGGAATGTTACATTTCAGACACTTTGATAAGTCCTCACATATCTCGCGCCAAAACTTCTGAACTGGTGGACAGAACCAAAGAGCGTGGATATAATTGTCCGGTGAATTGGTTTGGCAGTGTGAGCAATTGTTGGTAGACGTATAACCCATCTTGAACATCCGATGACCTGTATAGTGCACTCTATGTAATATTTTGTATTGAATTAATTGAAGACTGGGATTTCTAATTAGATGAAAGGTTTTTAAGCAAATCTGAGACCAGAAGTTTTGGTCTAAGTTAACTGATAAATCCGCTTCCCATTTTGCAATAGGAAGTGATATTGATTCATCTGTTTTAGAAAGCATTCTGTATATTTTGGAAAGTAATTTGGGGGTTTTAAGAGTAAGAAATTGAACCACACTTGGTGGTGTTTGTAGTTCAACTTGACCCGGTTTAAATTTCTTTTTTACTATGGATTTAATTTGTTGATATTCTAAAAATCTTTTCTTGTTGATCCCATATTGTGTAACTAGTCCGTCAAATGGAATAAATTCTGTTCCTACTAATATATGTTCTAAGTATTTGATTCCTTTACCACTCCAATCTGAAAAGTTTATCATATTATTGTTTAGTAATATGTCAGGGTTGTTCCAGATAGGTGTACGTTTGCATGGGATTAATGAAGACTCCATCAATTTTAGAAACTCCCACCATGCTGTCAGAGAAGAGCTGATGTTGACGCTTTTGAAGCATTCATGTCGTTGGATGTTTGAGCTGATAAATGGTAGATCTGAAATCTCTAGATTATGCAAAGTGCTTGTTCTACATCTAGCCAAGGTTAATCTAAGAGGGTATGTTTTAGCCATCCTGAGATAAACTGAAGCCTGTTGGCTAAGAAGTAGTGCTGAAAGTTAGGTAGTTCTAATCTTCCTTTATCCTTGGTCTTTTGTAGTGTTTTTAAGCTTACACGTGGGGGTTTATTTTTCCAAAGGAATTTGGACATATATGAATCTAGAGATCGGAACCAATCTTGTGGTGGTTTAGTTGGGATCATTGAGAATAAATAATTTATTTTTGGTAAGACCATCATTTTTATAGCGGCAACCCTTCCCATGAGTGATATGGGTAGACATTTCCACCTAGCCAGATCGCCTTCTACTTTCTTTAAAAGTGGGATATGGTTTAATTTAGTTAGATCTGAAAGCTTGGGAGAAACATTAATACCTAAATATTTTATATTTCCCGATTGCAGTGGTGTCGAAGAAGAATTATGGAAGGAGCGATTATTGGAAGGACTGTAGATTTTGACCAGTTAATTGAGTAATCTGATATTCTTGCAAAAGAGTTTATCAATTCAATCACCCCAGAGATATTGGTTTGTGAGTTTTGGAGAAAAAGTAACACATCATCCGCATAAAGGCTGATCTTATGTTCCACGTTCTTGCATTTTATGATCTTAATTACTGAATTCTGTCTAATTGCTGCTGCTAGTGGTTCAATAAAACAGTGGATAGCCGTCTGGACCTGGAGCCTTATTATTTGGCATGCTTATCAGGCTTCCTGGAGTTCACCTGGCATCAGTGGTGAATCCAGTGCATTGCTTGAGTGTCTAATAATTTTGGAAGAGTTATGTTGTCTAAAAACTGATCAATTTCCTTTTTAGATGGGTTTATTTGTGGTGAATACAACGTTTTATAGAAATCCCTGAAAATGATGTTTATTTGTTTCAGGTCATATACTGTGTTCCCAGATAAATCTTGAACAGCACATATAGTTGTTTTTTATTTATTTATTTTTAGCTGGTTTGCTAGAAATTGACTGGATTTATCACCATGTTCATAATTTTGTAAGCATAGTCTTTGTACTAAGAATTTAGTTTTTTTGATCACTTATCTCATTTAATTCTAGTTTTGTTTTGCGTATTTTGTTCAATGTTTCCTGCTCTTGGTGGGACGCGTAGGCTTCTTCTAGGGATTTGGTGTTTTCTTCTAATTCCTGAATATTTTTGTTTTCTTCTTTCTTTTTATGTGACGAGAAAGAGTTTAAAGGAAAAAGGGATATTTCCAAATGGCCATTACACAAAGGGACAAAAGGTCCAATGTATGTGAGTGTGTGGGTAATTTTTAAAAAACTATTCAAAAAACAGGCACTTTTAGGCATTTAAATAAAGTCATATCGTTTATGCTGTTCAATACCTAAGAAATTTCAACTCACAGACGGTGCCAAAATGTGCCAAATGGCAAAACGCCTGACTATGAGTTTATAAAACCCACTGTGACATTTCTGTTTCACTTCAGGAGCATCAATCTTTTCACAGATAATGTTTATATGTTGGTAACAGTTTTTGTGGAATTTATTGTCTACTGGAGCATATTTTCAAAGTGGTTATATGCAATAAAATCCAAAAATAATTTAGGCATGGAAAAAAATCGACTTCTATTTTCTAGCTCCAGTAGCTTTGACACAGTAACGCCTCCTGAAATATTTACACCTCTGATAAAATCTTACAAGTGTTTGCTTTATTTTGATACCAAGACTTTTTACAGAGAAATTTTAATTGCAGAGAAATACACTATTCATTTTGGACATGTCATTTCTGAGCAGGAACCTTAGAAAGACCCTTTGGGCTTAAGAGGCTAGCTAGTGAGCTTGGTGAAAGACAGAGATGAGTTGGTGCCTGAGGTACCACATTCAAACACTCCCGCCTCACTCCTTTGTTGTGATGATCTCACACCAGCCCAAAGAGCAGATATTGATGTATTGCAACAGTCGTTTGCAAATGTGTTTTTCATCCTGTCGATTTACACCACCATTATACAGCACCACGCTAAGACTTGCCTGGGCGTGATGGTGCCCTCACAGTGCTACAGGTTACATGAACACAAAAGAAAAGCACTTCAGAAAGACTAACCTGCTATGCAGGTAATAGGAGTAATTAAAGAGTCTCACAGCAAATGGCGTAGCCCCATAGTTCTTATCATGAAAGATGGCTGGATATGGCATTGTGTAGATTTCATCAAAGGTGAATGACGTTTCAATATTCGATGCTTATTCTATGCCTTAGATTAACAAGGTCTTGGATAAGTTAGGTACTGCTTGTTTTTTCACAACAATGGATTTGACCAAGGGCTACAGTCTCTGGATTCCAAGAAAAAATTGGGGTTCCCCACTTCGTATCAATTTGTTACCAAATTGTGAATACAGCATGGGGTACCACTTGGGGGATAGGCAGGTTTGTCCTCACACCACACCTCGTCCTTCTGGTTTCCGCACACCTGTGGATAGTCATGCACCTGGAACTGATGACTTCCTATTCTTTGCTGGATAGTTCCTGCTACCACAGTTAGGGAAGCCTCCTGCACTCTATTACCTACTAACCCTTGAACAAAACTCACCTGGTGCTATTTGTGCTCAGATCTTTTGGTAATTACCTGAGTGGGGAATCTGGAGTGAAACATCTGGAAACTGCCAGAGAGCTGTTTGTGTCTGGGGAGTCTGGGAGCATCACTACTGCTTGAATTCTTGTTGCTGGACATTCCGCACTGCAAATAAATGGATATAAAGCTTGAAAGTCGAGTCCTGCATTTGAGTCCTGCCTGAGTTATGTTTATGGCATACAATGTACTACTAGAAACTTGCCAGCATCCAGTGTATAATCAGCTTTAGTGATTTGAATGAACTTTCCCTTTAAATGGAAGAACTACCACTGTGTGTTTTATATGGCTGCCACGATCAAAATCGTCGACGACTAATTTAATAGTCAACGCGTCGTTTGAAGCTTTGTAAGAAGATCCCGAAAGACACAGGAATAAGCAGTAGGATTTAAGAGTGTAATAACAGTCTGAAACAGAAGGTGCCAGCTCTGCATGTACAAGAATGCCAGCTGCCATTAAACCCCGAAGAAGAAGAAGCTGTCTCCGGTATCGTAGCTGTATACAAATTCAGGGGGCGCATCCTTTGGAGGCCACATTTGTAGGCCGATTACGTTACAGCGACACGACGAAGACTGTCCAAATTTGAAGACTCCGACAAATGCGGCTGACAAATGCGCCCTTCATTTCCCCAGATTTGAAGAATGTGTCGGGTGTATCCTTCGTGGCCCAACCTATCCCTGAATTCATAGCGCGGCCTAGCCAATTCCAGTTTCAAACAATGGCGGCAGCTACTTACTTTTAAGCTACTTAGTTTGTAGTCATGTTACTCTTTCTGGGTCAGAAAATAAACTTTTAAGATTTTTTCAGGCGAGAACGTAGCTGTGTAAAGTTCAAAGATCTATATTTGCAAAAACGTGGGAGCACTTTTGCCTTTTGTCCCCCCTTGGGTTCAAGGCTCACTAGAGCCGGCGGGAACACCGAACTCCCGGCACATCGTTTTCAGATCCCCTCGGTCTTTCGCTACTCAGGTTAAACATGATATATAAGTCACTTAGATAACTTAAAAATGTTATTGTTTGTCTTTTTTTCAGTGTTTTATTTGTTCCTGAGTAAATCAGTTTGGCTGAGATTAAAGTTATAGTTTTCACACAGCTGAATAAACGTCACACAGAAAACTGATTAAACAGAAGTGTGAGATGGTAGAGAATTTACTTTAGTGTCCTGATATATTTTAGTGAGCAAGGAGCAGACGGCTGAGTTTATTAAACTTCACTGAGACAATCTGCAGATTTCATTAAAAGTTTAATAAACTATCATCTTGTTTTTATTTTTAGTTAGCACATACCTTAAACACTTCAAGCTGTAAGCTAATGATAGTTATATAAGAGCAGATGCATGCTGGTGCAATAAGCTGTACGTTTTATGTCCAATGGATGCATGATCTGATTAGTCGACTAATCGCAAAAATAATTGGTGACTAGTCAACTATCAAAATAATCGTTTGTGGCAGCCCTAGTTTTATAAGCAAGAAATCACATATAACTCCATTAATTAATTAGTACCTGTTAATTGCTACACTACTGTCTGTGTAGGTTCTCACTCATCAAGACCCAAGTGCTTGAGTTGAAGGTGAGCAGCCTTTTTAAAAAAAATAAAATAAAGTAAATAAATCGTCTCATTTATAAAAAAAATCAATACATAATCTGAAAATAAATTTTTGCATTCTGCTCAAAAGTTCAAGATAAAAGTTACTTTTAAAAGTCGCTAAAAATGATTTTCCAAATTTGAATAAGCTACTCACTTTCATACCGTGATAAAGAAACAATGCATTGTCATTGTGTTCTGGATATTGGTTAGGGAAGATGTTCTCCCAGATGTGTTGTAGCCAATCAGAGTTCAGCTTGAAGGAAAGTCCACAAAAGTGATGTGAAAGTTTATGTCTTGAGGAGGACAGTCTATGCAGTCCTTCTCTCTGCCCCCCACACTCACAGAGACAGCCCTGTTCTCTCTTGCCTGCAGATGTCATTACTGAGGCATTTAGACAGAAAATCCATTGACACTGATATGAACAGATAAATACAGACACAATTACAGATATATACTTTATTAATTCGACACTAGGGAAATTTACTTGTTACAGCAGCACAAGGGTCAGAAAAAAAGGTGGAGTAGAAATTTATTAGAAAACAATAAAATAGAAAAACATGGAAAGATAAGGTAAAAGAAAAAAAATTATATATACATATATATATAATTTTTTAAAAAGTCAAAGAGCAATTGCCTCTGTGGGCCAGCCTCATCTGCCGAGTGTAGATTGAATGTTATAGAGAAGAACTGTACAAACTGATCACTTTACTTTTGTGTTCTCTTTTCTCTGTAGAATTTTGCAGATGTCTAGCTTTTTATTGCTAAGCTATTGTCACTGAGCTGGAATGAATGACACAGAGCTCCTTCAAAACTGGCACAGCTATATAAAATGGTGCCATTTGCATTTGATGTGCTTGTCAGAGCGACACGTCAGAAACACTGACGTTTGAAAAGAATGTAGACTCAAAATATCACCACACTTTCCCAACAAATGTTGTTACTGCTAAGGCAGGTGCATCACTGATTGACACTACTACTTATTTCTTTTTCTTGTCTCCAAGAAAATTAGTAAACATGAAACATGTTTGTAAGGTATCTGCTCCTATTTACATCTTGTCAGAGTATATGTTTGTCAAGGCTAAAAAGAATTATAGCTATCATGGGAAATATATATGTTTCTTTTCTAGACATTTGCAGTCTTCTGTATACAGAATATCTGTACTTTTTCAGTGTGGACACTAAGCCACCAATCAGGCAAGAAGCACACACTAAAAACTAAAGTTCTTTGCCAGAGACTAAAGGCTGCCCATATATATTTCAACTATGGTGCTTTATGTGTCCTCTCCACGATGCTGAGAATGTTTGATATGTTGCTTTTTCTGTTATGATTAACTATGTTTCATATTTATGTCATTGTTTGTAAGTGGTCCGCAGGTGTGCATTCGCTGTCAAAATAAAAAACGCGCACCAGATAAGAAGTTGCAACGCAAGTTTGCGTACATAAGATTCTCTGGAGGAGGACAGACATTTGTTTAGAACTCTTAAAGATGCCGAAAGAATTAAGTTCCTTTAAGCAATTACTTTGGTTTTCCTCCATCTCCAAAGAAATGTCAGAAGGAGTCCGAACCGCAAAAGAAGCGCGTATTCTCGGAAAAGTGGTTGCAGGAGGTGAGCTGGCTTCAAACAAATGATGAACGCACAGAGATGTGGTGCAGAATTCCACTCTAGCGGACAAAAACAGTGCCTTTTGTATGTACGCAAACACGCGCTGCAACTTCTTATCTGGTGCGCGTATTTCATTTTGACAGCGAATGCGCACCTGCGGACCACTTATGTGCACCCCTGACTATAGACCTGCAACAACCCTTTAAATAACAGTTTTTTTTATGACATTTTTTTTCAGGCAGAAAAACTAGAGAGACACAGGTTCCATATGTGTCATGTCATTGTGCTTGGGATTTTTGCACACATTTAATGATGATTGCATTTCTCACAAAATCTAGTCAGCTCCCTGTTTATCTACTAAATCTTTTACACCCACACTGATTTTTGTGGTCTCTTCACTGAAGTTCCGTATGTCACCTTACCTATGTTACAAAACCAACCCATTTTCCCCCTAAACTTGAAGTGCTTTTGTTACCTCCACCTAACCACAAAGTGGACTCTTTATGTGAACCTTTGGTGTCACAGTTGTAGGATTTCTACACCCAACATGCACATGCTTCCTGATACAGCAAAGAACAATCATACAAGCATTTGAGAGTTTTAAAAAGGCTTCTGCTGAAATTAATAATGGAAATGGCATGTGACTATTGTTAAAATAAGTTCTCAGCCCACTCTCAGGTAGTTTTAAAGTAAATTAAAATAATTTTAAAAAGAGGAAAAAAATAGAACTTTAAAGAAAAGTTCAAATAATGCAGTTTTTGAAGTGAATGGGACTTTTTGAATTCCATTTGAATTTCTTTCTGTGGCACACCTCAGAGGATCACCTGGTCAAAATAAAAGACTTCTGTAGGGTGCTGGTTCAGCTCACTTGGAAGAGCAGGCAACCATATGCCACATGGCTGAGAGTGGTTGTCCCAGGTTCAAGTCTGATCTGCTGCCCTTTGTTGCATGTCTTCCTCTGCCTTCCTGTCAGTCTTCACTGTCCCTGTTCATTGAAGGCCAAAAAAGAAGACTTTCTATGATTATAGAACTGATTAACTTCTATCTATGAATCTAACAGACAAACAGTATACTGGAATTTAATTAATGGTAACAATGGATTTTGTAAAGCAACAAAACAAAATTTAAAAAATCATCTTCACAGGATATATTTGTTGATTTTTATGCTCACTGTGTCAGTATTTTCATGAATGCTATTTTTAGAAGTCAACACTGACAATATCAGTGGATCAAACTTATGCAAATAAAAAATGGAAGTGCTGTCTTTGTGTCATGGTAATTTCCCAATTAAAGCTAAATAAGTCAGAAAGTTGGGGAGGGGAATTTCTTATGTGTAGGGATGCAAAAATGTTAAATAACTCTGAAGTAGTGATACATTCCTAATTATAACTCACTATTACACACCAAAACAAACGCTGGTAACATTATAAGAAATTAATGACTCGATCATTCAATAATTGTAAAAAAGTTTATGAGTCAATCATAATATGTAGATCTTTAATTTTTCAAAACTTACTCATCGTACTGTCATAAATACTAGATACCTATTAGCTAATGAATCATTAGGAATCAGAAATTATGATGGTTGTGAAAAAAATGCAGTATGTCGATTCAGTAATTACAAGTGCAAAAATTAAAAAGTTCTGATATTATAGCTGTAACAAGCAAAACATCCCCAATTTAAATTTATCATTTGGTGTTTAAGCTCTTCTCATTCTGGAGAGCAGCGAGCTGTCAGTTCAGTTTTATCCACATCATCTTAAGGAGCTTAAACAGGACTTCTGTTTACTGTCTTTTGTTGTGGATGGAAACAATGCAATACAGTGAAGAATCAGCTTGGTCTATTATCCAACTTGTACTGTGAGAACTGAACAACCCATATGGAAAAGATATATATAAATCTTATAAAGTTTTTATCTGTCTCATGAAAGTGGCCACTTTCATGAGTAAATCATATATGTTTTTACTATTTCTTTTCCATATGGGAAGAGTGGTGCAAACAGGGTCAGTTTGCCTTCAAAATAAACGCTTCACCTTTTGAAAAGTTTTGATGTGCGCGGTCAAATTTAGATAAGAAAAGCTTAACGAAATACGTAACAAAAAACTATTTAAAAAATCCATAACCATCAGCCTACATACTCAATAAAATTCCTAACTGTTATAGAGACTTGTTTCTGCCACTTTTACACAAGTATTATGTTAATAATACACTATAATACACTAGTGTAATACTAGTGTAGTGTAATAGTGTATAGTGACACTAGTGACATATTGTCACTATATTTTACTCTATTTTACTCTAAGTATTTATTCTAGGTATTTTCTACTGTTTACCAATTGTTCAGTAGCATGCTGCATATACCAAGACCTACGAAACTGTTTCACTCGCATTGTGTCAAATGGTTGCAATAACAATGAAGCTAAGTCTGAGTCAGTATCACATTATTAACTTATTTACTGGACACTATTTAAAAACAATTACACATTTATAAACAATATTACTAACCAAATGTCATAATTTATCGTATCAAGCTAATCAATTATTTGATAAAAAGTTATCTATTACATTTGGTTATCATTAGAGGTTCTTGTTAACTGTGATTATTCTAAATTGTAGACAAAATGTATTTATTTAATATGGAAACATATCCATGTACACATGGATATTTTTTTTGCATTGATTGTTGGTGGTGGTAAAAAGAAAGCAAAGCGATATAACAAAAAAGGATCAGTTTACCTCAACCTTTTCTTTAAAAAAAATAAAATCATTTTTAGAAAAAGGAAATATAAATTAAATATAAATGCATTTTTTAAATTACAATTACAATTACTTTATTATTGCTATCTTTTTTATTTTGGTCTTCTTTATCTTTACCACATCTAACACATGTTAATATACACTGAATGAACAATCAATTTTTATTATAAAAGTTGGATATTGTAACAACTTGTGCTCTGCTGTCTGTTTTGAATTGTTTCACACATCTTTCTCTAAAGCAGGGGTGGGCACACTTTTTGGCTCAGGGGCCACACTGACTTTTAAAATTTAAAAAGCGGTCCAGGCCAGCACCAGATGCATACATATCAAATAAAAACATTAACAAGGCATTATAGTGTTAATGCTTACATTCACTTTTAGTGGGAACAGTGTTGTTGATCACCCTTTTTTGTCAGTGCATCAAAATCTGATGTTTTCAACACTCAACGTGGATCTGTGGGATGCTTTGCTGTTGTTCATCACACTAAAAGTCTGTTCACATACATACGTAGAGCCAAACAATACCAGCATCCTCTGTGACATCTTCTGGATGTTTGGGAATTTGGCTGCGCTTAATGATGCATAAAATAGAATTCCTCATGCAGGTCATCCAGTGATTTCCTGTATTTTTTCACATGTTGAGGTGCCTCTTTCAGCATAGCCAGTGTGGGGAAATGAGTGAACGACTTATTTCACATTTGCTTTTAGAATTAAACCAGCTTGGTTTTAAAGGCCCAGACGTTTGTGTACATTTCATGCACAAACTGGTCTTTACCTTGCAGCTTCACGTTCAGCTCATTCATGTGTGCCAGTATGTCCACAGCAAAAGCTAAATTTGTGTCAGCTCAGGAAAAACACCATCTTTCTCAAGTAGCTCCAAAAATGAGATCTCCTTTCTGAGCTCCCACACTCGTTGACATGCTTTCCCCAAACTTAACCAGCGGACATTAGAGTGGTAAAGCAAGTCCTGGTGATCAGCGTCAATTTCTTCAAAAAACTTCAATAAACTGATGATGCTGAAGCCCCCTTGCTTTAATAAAGTTAATGCATTTCGCAACTGGCTTCACTACATGATCAAGCTGCAGTGCGGATTTACACAGTCCTTCCTGGTGGATTATGCAGTGTAAAAAAATTACCTCCTGCTCAGGGTTGTCCTCTTTTACCCTCTCCTGGATTCTTTTGAACGATCCGACTTTTTTTCCAGTCAGATTTGGCGATCCATCTGTGGTGACGTTGGCGAGTGTACTCCACGGTAGCTTGTGCCTCTTGGTGACCTCCGACACGCGATCAAAATCAAAAGCTGAGCGGTGACCTTTATGCAGTGTTGGGGAGTAACGGAATACATGTACCGCCGTTACGTATTTAAAATACAAAATATGAGTAACTGTATTCCGTTACAGTTACCGTTTAAAAAGGTGGTATTTAGAATACAGTTACTTTGTTGAAATAAATGGATTACACGGCAGTATTTTCCTGTTTCATATTGTCGCGGGTCAGGACTGTTTGGTTTTGTTTGTTCTGTTGTTCCAGGCGGCAGCGTTACGGTTGCCATGGTTACAGGGTGACGTCTCTTTGTGTGTTTCCTGGGTGAGAGAGGCCTTTTTGTTGTTGTTGTTGTTGTCCTAACCTAATAGGCAGAATGCTACAGGCATAGCCCTAAAGAATGTAGCCTCATGGGCAGTGTAGTCCGTGCTGCAGGGAGAATGGACTGCCATACCCGTTATGTGTCTGTGAGCGCGAGGAGGCAGAAAAAGGAGAGTGGAAAAGTACGAGCTGTCATCCAGCAGAAACGGGAGCTGGAAGCATGTAAATATAATAATAACCACTGCAGCCAAGAAGAGTGCCTGACGAGCCCAGTTGTAAGTAAGCTATTAAGACTCAACTGTAGCTGTGTTGGTGTTTTCCTCCGAAACAATAAGTTCCGTTGGAGCAGCCTTTCAACGCCTCTCTTTGTCTCTTGCTAGCAAAGTTGACCCAGACAACGAAGTAAAGCTATTTTTTGGCTACGAGCCCAACTCGGAGCCCGACATATTAGCCAGAGGTCCCTTTACTATGGTTCGGAGCCGCGGACCTTCAGTAATAGTAATAAATCACACAGCTATAGTACATTCATGTAGTTGTAAAAAGCATGATAATATATTAAGTAATCCAGAGTTTTCAGAATACGTTACTCTCATTGAGTAACGTAACGGAATACGTTACAGAATACATTTTGGGGCATGTATTCTGTAATCTGTAGTGGAATACATTTTAAAAGTAACCTTCCCAACACCGCCTTTGTGTCATTACTTTCATCCAGTGCCAAGGAATATAAGGTAAATGACTTTTTTGTTTAGCTTGCTAGCTAAGTCTTCGTCGATTAGTTCTACAAGGCGAGTCACTGTCCTGCCTGGTAATCTAATTTTTTCAAATTTGTTCTTCTCTCGGGACACAAGATACCTGCTGTCTCAACCATGCACTCTTTGTAGTGATGTGTCGGTCGCGAACGAAACGGCTCTTAGATCTTTGAAGTGAACGACGCGAGCCGGCTCCTTATCGCGAGCCATGGGTTGTTTTTTTTTTTCTTTCTCTCACCTTCTCTCTTGCACTTTTTTCCGCTTCACTCTGCATGCGAGCCTTGTGCTTTGCGCTGGGAAGGGGGGGGAGGAGTGGCGGTAGTTACACTCAGTATTGCCAACTTAGCGACTTTGTCGCTATATTTAGCGAGTTTTCAGACCCCCTTAGCGACTTTTTTTCTAAAAAGCGACTAGCGACAAATCTGGTGACTTTTTCTGGTGTTATTGGAGACTTATTTATGACGCCTTTTTGACGTGAAAACGCGTATCGCTCTTACTCTCAATAAGCAGCGGTGCTGCGGTGGGCACCTCACCCGTGCCAAAGCGCTCCGGAGGATAGTCCTCCCCCAGCTGCTATCAGGGCAGGAGATGTTCACACCTGTGCGTCCAAAAGGCAAATGAATCGCGCATGAGCGAAGCCGCTGCTCCCGCACTGACTGTAACGCAGTCAGTTCTTTTACTGTTATGCTGTTTTGTGGATCACAAGGTTTAAAACTACTTATAAACACACACTCTCACACACAAAGTAACTCCACCAGAGTGCCAATTTCGGGTCACTTTTGCCGGTCCAAGTCCGGGTAAAGGAGCAGGGTTGGAATTGTGACATTAAAAAACAATAATTGCTAAAAGAAATTTAACTTGTAGTTCTAAATAAATTCTAACTGCATTTAGGACGTTTTTTACTCACTTTATGTCTCTTCCACGATGTTATTTCTCTCTCCAACAACGTAGGTTACAATTAGATTAGCATGACCAATTATGCAAATTAGGCGATGACGTCATTTGGCGACTTCTAGCGACTTTTAGGACAACCAATAGCGATTTTCCTTACTGAGGAGTTGGCAACACTGGTTACACTTGCAGTAGCACAGGAACAGAGCTGAGGGAGAGACAGAGAAACAGAGCCAGGGATAACAACGTCACATTAGAAAGGTATAGTAATCATCCACAACTATTTTCAGTTGCAGATGATAAAGGATTCAGAAAGTTTATTCATGCAGGCCCATATGACAGAGAATATGCATGTTCTTTTTGTTTTTATATTTTAATTTATATTTAATTGTGTTGTGGTTTGCAGTGTTTTGTGGTGTTTCACTTTAAATTTGTTTAAAAGGAAAAAGCTGAAAATTTAAATAGTTAAAAGTTGAAATGTGAATAGTTGGTTTTTGTATTATATGATTTATTTATTACATTTTATGTGGAGTGAATAAATAAAAGTATATTTACGGTGGCCGCTAGAGACAAAGCACATACAAACTTCAAAACACGTACGAACTCCAAAACACGTAAAAAGTCCATAGCACGTAACGCTGGAGCATGTATAAACTCCAAAATACGTAAAAACTCCAAAACACTTACAAAAGACAACAGAAGTGCTCCAGGATGCTGGGCGCAGTGTTGAGCTTTTGTTACTTAGTGGCTACACAAGCCAGGAAGTACCAACGACTGGATTTGGTGTGTGGTAGTAACAGGTAAATGAACATTTTTTTAAATTATTTGAATATATATGTGTGCTTGTGTGTAAAATACACAAACAATACACATATGCTTTCAATTGTGTAATTTAAGTGATCTAGGTAGCTCTGTTTTGGAAGTTCAGTTAACGCTAGAAATGTGTTTTGGAGTTTGTACGTGCTTTGTCTCTAGGTGCCACCGCATATATTTATATATAAACATATATAAATAAAACCACTTTTTTTTTTTACATTAGTAATTCCTTTTGTGCATAATTTTATATTATTGTTAATAATAAATTAATTAAAGCAACAAAACAACCTGAAGAGCCAGTTCGGAGCCGAAAGAGACGTCTCTTTTTAGTGAGCCGAGCTGAAAGAGCCGGTTCTCTAAAAAGAGCCGGAAATCCCATCACTAACTCTTTGAGAAACTACCCTTTAGACAATGGCTTGCTGGCCTTTGCTAATTTGAATGCCAGTAAATAACTTGCCTTTGTGCTTGATTCTTGGATGGTAGTTTGTCAGATAAAGGTGTTTTGCTGAGCCTGCAAATTAGCTGCTAATCTCTGAGCGACTGGTTGTTAGCATAATTAGGATGCTTGGTGGAAAAGTGACGGTGATTTCTTGGCAAATAAGACATATAGCCTTTGACCAAACTTCTGTGAAAAAGTATTTGGTAAATGGTAAATGGCCTGAATTTGTATAGCGCTTTACTGTCCATTCCTTGTTAAACACTCTGCACTCACTGTTGGCTTTTTTTTTTCTTTGGCCCACTCATTGTTGCAGATAGGTTCAGAGCAGTAGCAGAGTTAACAACAGAGAGTAGCCCGGGCTGGTACAGTTTTCAGTTTTCACAGCGCATTTAATTAGAGCAACTTCACACCGCGACTTCATGGCTCGAGACATGGATGACACACACCTATCTTCAGCGGGCCGGAATAAAAAGCCCAACGGAGGTGGCCCGCAGGCCGTAGTTTGCCCACCCCTGCTCTAAAGCAAGAATAACCGAACTAAGGTTTTAACATTGTTTAGGCTGGACTGACCTTGGAAGAATGAACTAACACACATTAATATGCATTTGGATTAGCACAAGTGGATGAGTAAAAATAGGAAATACCCCCTAAACTGGCATTTCTCATTGTACAGCTTAAACAATTGCCAATGAGTAATAAATCCTACATGAAGATTTTTTTCCTTATCCTTTGAAGTGAAATAAACAAAAAGAAATAAATATCGCTTATATATACGTTGTTAAAAAAATTTAATTATCGACTATGAATTTTGTGTCAGTTGTCAGTAAATAAATTGTTTTGTGGCTAGAATGTGAGAACATTATAGAGAACCTTGGGTTTTATGTAATCATCAGTACAAGCATATACACAGATACACATCAGGAGCTTCAGAATGGGGAAAAGCATGCTTTAAGTTACTTTGACCTTTGGTATGATTTAGGCGGCGAACTGACTGGTTGGAGTATTTCTGAAACTGAGCAATACAAATCATGTATCTTTCCAATGTAGCACATTTCCTAACTCAGTCAAACCAGTCTTAAGTATCACCCACTTTAATCTGATGGATGTGCTCTAACTTAGAGCTGTTAGCTTAATGTTACTGCAGTTTGTACTTGAATGAGGGGGGCGGGAATTCCTTCATGTGTTCAATCCTGGAGTAACAACAGAAAACGGAATCACTTGCCACATGGAAATAAATCACTGAGGGGCTTTTTAAAGGTTGTACCTCTTAGAGCTTCACTCTATATTAGCTAATATGCCAGTAGCTAATTAGCTATAAGCTAACTCTGATCACCACAACTCACATTTCTGAATAAAAACGCAAACAAAGCAGTTACCTTCATTCTCTCATATTAGTATAATATCACTGAAATGGTACCTCCATGAAAGAAGCACATTTGACATGATAGTTTACAGTACTTGCCCAGTATTTTCTGTGTGAGAAGCTGCTGTTGTGTCAGTTAAGTGTGAAAAGAAAAACGCGCTGTTTAATGACGCTGTTCATAAGCGGCCAGAACTGAACTGAAGGCGGATTGGCTCGAAGTTGTCGCTATCTGGGATGCATCTTTAGAACGGTAGCATCTGATGTCACAGGACATTAAAAGGCAGGCGGGATCCAGAAGTTAGTACAATACAATACAATACAATTTTATTTATATAGCACATTTAAAAAACCACAGGTATGCCAAAGTGCTTCACAGAACAGAGTTAGAGCAATAATAAATACAAATACAAAACACAAAATACAAATAAAATATACTAACAGGCAGGTGACAAAACTAACCAATAATACACCAGGCATAGTAGGCACAGGTTAAAACATTATAAATATTAATAAAGCAAAAAAGATAACTTACAGTACACCAAAAATGCGGGCTCTAGGAGGCGGGGAAAGCAAGGCTAAACAAATAAGTTATTAATCGAGATTTAAAAGATTGAATTGAATCAGACGCCCGAATAGCTAGAGGGAGGTTATTCCAGAGGTAGGGTGCAACAGCGGCGAATGCGCGGTCACCTCTGGTCTTGAGCCGAGATCTAGGTCGCACCAGGAGCATTTGGCCTGCTGATCTAAGCGCTCTCCCAGGGGTATAAAAGCTGAGGAGATCCGTAAGATAGCTGGGCGCGGTGTTATTTATGATTTTAAAAGTGAGCAATAAGATTTTAAAATCAATACGAAATTTAATAGGGAGCCAGTGCAGGTCGGAAAGAACTGGAGTAATAGACTCAAACCTGCCAGTTCCAGTTAAAAGAAGCGCAGCCGCATTTTGAACGAGCTGCAGTTTGTGAACAAGGGCAGAATGGAGACCAGTATAAAGGGAATTACAGTAATCTAATCTTGATGTAACAAAGGCATAGTAAACAGAATCCAAACACTGGTGACCAGCACGAACTCACCTTCTCTCATTTATTGACAGGATCGTTTTTGTCAGATTATATGGGCGAAAATCGTCACTTCATAAGATCAGCAGCAATATAACTGTAAGTACCAGTTACTGTTTGACTCTCGAAACAAACTTTTCATATTTGATAATCCTGAAATGCACGGTGTGATGTAAAAACTAGATGCTAAAAGTTAAAAAAAAAAGACAGAGTTGGCAGAAGTACAGACATATTCTGTACTTAAGTAGAAGGACAAATATTACTGTTACAAATACTGAAATTTTAATTTCAGTTTTAAGTCATCAACCTTATGGATCAAGTGGAAGTCTTTTGTCTTCTGTGTTTAAAACAGTAGATCTATATAGGACTGACCACTGAATAACCTTTGTAGGCTATTGAAGGTTATTAAAAAATATACAATATTTGTGCAGCAGACACACGTTCATGTACACTTACTTCTCTAGGATGTGTCCCATTACTTAGCTCAGATTTTCTCAATGAGCTCTTACACTATGTCCAAAGCATTTAGAAATCCAGAGCATTTTTGTGGCTCCAAACATGTTGCTTTGTTTACAACTAAGTGAGCTAAATGCCACTGTGGTGAGGAACACAGTTTTTCCTTCGCTTCAGGCTAAAGCAGTTGACCCACAAATAGCTGACAGGATTCAGGTTGGGGAATTCCCACAACGGTAACACTCACACCTGTCCACCTGCACACCTATGCATTTATGTAATGGTTATTCTCTCTCCCACACACATGCACTAAGACAAACAAATGCAAAATACATGTTAATCACGTGGGTAAACTGTGTCTCTGACAAGTAATGTGATTGGAGAAGCAGGGTTCCCCACCAATGATCCAGACTCACTGCAGACAACATGGAAAGGCTTGGCATGAAAATAATCAGTAGCCCTGTGATTCCATTCATCTGGGGGTAGAACAGAAAGAGGCTGATAAATTGTGACAGCAGTCTAAACTATCCACCTTCTTTCCTCCCAGCCCCCTCCATCTCTGATCTGTTTCCATAACTTTCTTTTCATCAAATATAAAAAAGAAAAATTTCTTAAATATACATAAAAATAACAGCAGATTTTAAAAAGCATTTTACTGAACATGAAATCCTTAAAGAAAACCGCTGAAATGCTTGTTTGACAGATTAAAACTTGTCTGCTTCTCCCACTGAATCAAAATTTTGAGGTGTTTACATCTACAAAAACTTCACATCCACTTATGTGAATTAAAATGTCACTCATCTCTGTAATGCCTCTCTGTATCCTGCCCTAAAATGACAGAACATCTCATTGACTTTTCTCTAGTGCTTTTCCCATCAGAGCGGTGAAGGTTCAACTAGCTGCATCATAATGTGCTTATGGATCAGCAGGGACAAGGACACTTGAGTCTCTGTCACATGGTACACAACTTTCTAGCTTGCCTGTCCCAGAATATTCATAAACCAGTCCAAACTTATGCAGAACAAAATAACAAACTCAAAGTGCTCAAAGTGAATAGAATTTTTTTGTGTATCTATCAGTTTTTGTTTGTTTGTCTACTGTAGATACAGTCTGTAAATCTAATGGAATACTGGAATTCTTTCTCTGTTACAGCAGTGATTCCCATTCGAGACTACAGATGTCTCATCCCAGATGTCGTAAATCTGATTCTGATTTAACGAATCAGAAAAAAGGAAAATAGAAACTGATTTTAAATATGATTAAATTGATTGAGAACTGAAATTACTGCTAAACCTAATGGTAAACACTTTGAAATAGCTAGCTACAAATATAGAAATGACTGAAAAATGAAATTTTTAATTGCACTGATTTACAGTGAAAAGAAAGAAATAGGTGTGGAGAAGCAGTTCCAGTACATAGCTAACTTTAAACACCAAATTGTTTGCTAAACATACTGGTTATCAGTTAAACTTAAGCTATGGCTATCCCTACAGCTAAGTAAGTAAGCTGTAGGGATAGCCATGCTAAAACAAAGAAGTTAAAGAGAGAGAAAGCCTCTTCTAGGGCTCTCTTGTTTACCCATCACATGCCATCTCATCAACTTATTGCATCATTGGATTTAAGGACCAGTTACACCTCCATTTGCTGTCCCCCTTAGGGCACTTTTCAGGCTCTCTAAATGTTAGCCCTTTGCTCCTGTTTCAGTCAGTTCCTTGACTATATTTTCTCATCTATCTTTTTTGTGAACTGTCTAGTCTGGACAATGACTGAACCCATAGCTGGACTGGCCATTGGGCATACCGGGCTGCTGGCGATTTTTTGTTTCATATGGGCCGATCGATTTATTTTTTTTTTTGGAAGGGTATAAATAATGAAAGGTGTTGGATTGGCCAATTGGTCATGATCGACTCTGGGCTGGACCAATTACAGCCGAGGAGGTCGGATGCACCCTCCCCCTTGTTTAGCAATCTTATAGACGAACTAAAGAAAATGGAGAACAAAAAAAGGAAAGGAGGTGCAGAAAAAATTAGGGCCAAAAAGAAACAAGCCCTTCAGGCAGACGCTGCCAAATGTGTAAAAATAACTGAATTGTTTGGCGGTAGCTATGGCATAGCTTCCACAGATTTAGCAACATCAGCAAGTGGTGGAGGCCAGCAGGTGGATAAGGGAAAGGGGAGGCAAGAGGAGGAGAGACCCGAGGCGGCCGGTCATAGTGGCAGAGGAACTGAACTTCAGGTAAGAAGCTATGACCTGCTGTCTATCTGTGTCAGATATAAACCAAGTTTAGTTGGAGTTTGTTTTCGTTGTGCTGACTTTTTACAGTCGCTTAGAATAACTGGTACTGCGTACTAGCTAGCATGACGGAGTTTATATACTGCTGGGCGGGTGCTATGAAGTTACTGATAGTAAATTTTATTTTATGCTTAAGGTTAGTTTCTCAAACTCCTCAAAATCTTAACAAATTGTGCCAATCCTTACATGTTGCACCAGGCTGATTTATCATCAAAAGTGGAGAAGTCTGTGACAGAGGAGACAGAAGAGCAGCAGAGAGAGATGGAGCGAGAGAGAGAAATAAAAAGGCTGGAGCGAGAGATGGAGAGATGACTTTGTCATCCATGAGGGATGCATTTGACATATGTTTCACATATTATAGCCCAACAAGTTACTTATAGCAATTTAAATACGAGCAATCAGTTTTTGGCAAATACCGGAAATCAGTTTTTGGCAGACAATCACTTTTTGGCACAACACCGGCTATTGCAGTTAATAATACAACAGCTTCTTGCCATTTTTTGTGTTTCTTTTTATCGCTGTGTAACTGAGTTCAATTGAAAGCCTGCATGCGCTAGTACCCCTTGCCACAAGTTCCCAGAATCCTTTGCGGTTTTACCCCTGAATGACGTCACATTTTTGGTGGGCCGGTCTCTAGTCAAAATGCCCGGGCCGATTTTTTTTGTCCCAGTCCAGCCCTGACTGAACCCCCAAACAAACCTGTAAGTCAGCAAAACATAGAAATGCTTCCAACTGTCAACAAACAGTCAACTCAGCTACTGCTCTCAATTAAGTCATCACATGCAAAGGAATGAAAGGAATTCGTTGCTTATGTTATTTTTGTGAACAGTAAAAGAAAAACAAGGAATAACAAGCAATTTTGCTTTTTTCATCATGGGTCTCTGTCCTGCTTTTGACTCCACAATCTTTGGGATTACAGCCTGTGATTGCGACACCCTTAACATCATACCAGCCCTCTGTTATTTATTTATTTATTTTAAATAGCTCAGCTGTAGTTAAAAAAATGTAAACGCAAAATGTAAAAAGTGATAGTACATAGTAATAAATTGTAAAGCAGTTTAAAAAAATAAAACCCATTCATGTCATAATAGGTCACAAATTATGGAAATTATTAAAACGAATATATTTTTAATGAAATGTTAAAATGGAATGAAAAAGATAAAGTCTACTCTTTAAGAGTATTTTATTTAAAGAGAAAAACTGCATTTTCTATTACTTACAATGAAGTAGGCTCATTGTTCAGTACTACACTGCACTTAAGCTAGTTTCAAGGTATAGGAACCAAAGGTCAAATTAAGTCTTTAGTTTTTTCAAGTATTCAAGGTTTAGGAAAAGAAAAGTAAAGATTTAAAATGTTGTTCCTTTGATATGAAGGTACTGTGTTCTGCCTAGTTAGAATAACTAACTTGGAGGCCAGTGATGTAATAACATGTTTTTCTATATGTTTACCCAGAGAAATTGAAAAGTTTAGTTTGGGCTGCAAAAACTGAGACTGTCGCCATTAAGTCATCAAAGATGTAGATGAGAAGGAGTTTTGAAAGGTAGAGCGCAGAGCATCAGAAAAGTTTCCAGCACTCAGAGTGAGAGGTGTGTTCTCTGCTGGGACACGAGTAGAGTCCCCTTGCAGTCAAAAAGCTGATGGGGAATTCCCTCTTTGAGGTGCATGGGGAAATCACACACACACATATATGCGTACATGCATGTGCTCACTTAAGTATTATTTTGTCACATTTTCACATTAGTATTTCCCCGATGCTGTCACTATATGGGCAGTTATAGCACATGAATAAGTGAGAAACTAATGGCTGTTATAGTCATGTGGTCCCTGTAAGGCAATGAGCTGTGTGAGTGTGTGTGTGCGATCTGGGTGGAAGAAGACGTTAGTTTGTGGTGAGTGTTTCCTGTTAGTGACAAGTTAATAGGACCACCGATGTCTCGGAAGAGGTGGGGAGAGCCCCCCCTGGTCCCCCCAGTGTATCTCCTGATACTAAACTTGTCTCGGCTTCCTCCCGTTAGTTCAGCATGTGGAATCATTACCTGCAGCAGTTTATCTCTTATCAAGAATACACCCTGCAGAGTTATGTTTTCTGTCAAGCTGTGGCTTTATCTCCACGTACATCGCTGCAAACCCACACAAATGTATCTTTAAATTATTTTTTTAAATGCTCAAAGTTTCCAAACACAAATAATACATTTATTTAAGCTGCTCTGAACATTTGCATGCAAAAGGTTTTATTATTTAAAATGTATGTTGTTAAAAATGTAAAGGTGTTAAAATGCTTTTGGATGCAAACATTTGGCTTTCATGAGAAGCTGCAATAAGTGGTTTAGTTGATCTAATATCTAATTATGGATATTAGATCAACCAAACAGAATTTTGTTTTTGATATTAGAAGAAACTTAAGGAAAAGATTTAATTGAGAAGTTAAAATTGTTGTTTTTCTAATTTGATTAATGGTTTTTTTTTTGGTTTTGTTTTTTTTTTTTTTTAAACACGTTTCACTTTTGGGAAATTCTCAAGTTTATCTTCTCTGGTAAGATTAATTAACATAAATGGTAATAATAGAAATAAACTCAAGGAAATGCATTTACTCTCTGGTGACAGTAAATGACACAAACAACCATCCCAAACTTTCCCATGGGCAATCCCTTCATCTTCTTAACTGTATCACGCCTCGGTGCTAACAGGCAAAGCAAAAGTACCTTTCTTAGACGAAAACCCCCACTGCCTTCAGAGTATGATGCGCCCAAACAATATCTGATTTCTCTGGTAAAGAAATAATATTACTTTGCTTTCTTTCAGCTGTTTTCTCTACAGTTCTATAATTATAAATCACTTGTTTTGTTGATATAAGGAGAAACAATGCAGTTTTTTTTATTTCCGTTTTCTACCTACAGAGATAGATGGAAATTTTTTATTTTTGCTTCTTTCCCCCTTTTGCTGCTCAGCTGCTCAAAGGAAAGAATGTTAATATTATTATATTTATGTTTTTATACATTCCTTGTATGTACACAATGTAATGTGATTTACTGATATAGACTAGATTAGACTATTATTCAAAATCTATGGCTAACCAACCTTGGATCAGGGATGTGCTTGTGTCTAACATTGACTGCCTTCTTAGCAGGGATGGGATTAGGCCTGGCAGCAATCAATCCAGATATGGCTACAGGCATGGACCTGGTGTCAACTGGGCCTGACCCAGGTGCAGGGACTACCATAAAGCTACCTGGGGTGCTGGGCAGGGTCAAGAATGCTGGGCTGGATGTAAATGATGACGCTGAAAGGCTTGAGCTTAGCAATGAGGAGACTGGGATTCCAGGTGGTTATGAACATGACAGCTTGGCAGCACAGGGGACGAGAATGTTGGAAATGAATGGTGACCTTGAAAGTCATGGTTTCTCTTTGAAGAAGGTGGTGAATTCGAGGAAACAGCCTTAGGCATGCAGTTGGCAGGAGCAGCAGCAGGTGTTTTGCTTGCAAGCTGCACAATGAACCACCCAGCTGTGACGGAGAGTGGACTAATATTGGCGCCCAAGACCAGGCATGGCATCCTTCAGGACCACACCTTCAGTTGGGGGATCTCGTAGTGGGCTAAGTCCTCGTAACAGTGGGCCCATATTCAGGGATGAGATTGGCTACAATTTCAAAGAGTTTCATGAAAAAAAAAATGCCACCATTAAATGCCTCCTTGTCCAAAGAGCCTGTTGTGATCAAAGTGTAATGTCAAAAAGTGAGGACAAGGGGGCATTGGTATAGCTCACCTGGTTGAGCTGTACCAAAGGTGCTGAAGAAGCTTGGGTTGAAGCATACCACAAACCATTTTTAGCTTTTTCTTCTCACTCTTTCCTTCCTTTCCTTTTTAGTCTCCTAACTTTATTATTAAGCCTAAAACATCTTTACATATACACACAAGAATTTTGAGATGCTTGGACCCAAAGAGGTAGACAGAAATAACCAAAAAATAAAAGATACAAGTCTTAGTTCAGACTGAAAGCAGTCCAAAGGACTTACGTTTAGGACTGGTAAAGCTTACGTTTACCAGAACTAAAATTCACAAGAATACTACAAAAATACTACAAAAATTAAAGGAATGAACAGGAATCTGAAAATAGAATAAACACAAATAAAATAAGAGCAATAGCTGGGAAGACGTAACCAGAAACTTAGCTGATTTAAAACTCCAGAACACAAGACTTCTGCTAAAAGTAGACTGTTTTCCATCCATCCTATTCACCCCATTGTGGGGAAAAAAATCTAGTTAAATGATACAGATTTTATTAAAACTGACACAGCAAGAGGATCCTTTCACTGAAATTTGTGTCATTTAACAGAACAACTAAATTCAAGATAGCAGCTTGGCTGGATGGGTGCCTTCCCTTCCACACAGGCTATTTTACTCTCCCACAGAGTGAATTGATTCTCCCATGTGTTTGGACACCGCTCAAGCTCAGCCACTGACACTGAGCAACTGCCAAACAAGGCAAAAATTCTTTGATCACCAAATGATTGTTAATGTCTTGTGGAAGAATATTCAATTAGCCAGCGGGTACATTTAAAAAATATTAACCTGCTTCTATTACTGTTGCCTTTCTTTGTTCAACTTCACACAGAAATTCTTTGCATCCACAACATCTTCAAGGACTTTAATGTTTACTTTCCCATCTTTGAATTTCTTCTCTTGGTAGCAATCATAACAACCGCTTGATGACTAATGCAAGAAAAGCAGAGAACGAGACTTACATCGAGACAGGGAAGGAGAGAAAGACGCTAAGAAAGAAAAGCAAGAGTAGGGAAAAAATGAGTGAGGGAGACAGAGAGAAAGAGCTAGGTGCTAGGCCCTCATCATCGATCGCCCACACATATATTCCATCCACTTCTCCATCACTCCATTACCTCCATGTAAATGACAGCTCTCTGTGTCCCGCTGAGGGGAGAAAAGGCCTATTAACACCACAGCACATGAAGCCCAAGCACTGTTTTCAGCCCACGCAGAGTACTCCTTCACCCTCACACTCCCACACTTATATACACACACTCATACGTGCACATACAGTACACAGCTGGGCCAGGGAAAGGAGGGCGGATGCAAAGAAGAGGTGGGCAAGGGATGGTCATTCAGTAGAGTTTCTAATCTGCTGCACAAAAGCAGAGGCAAAAGATGAAATCACTTATTACGCCTTGATTGTTGGTGGGTGTGGGCTCCGACAGCCGGCAACGTGCCTCGTGGGTAAATCAAGCATTACGAACCAACCTGCCCTGCTTTGTTACTCACTTTCTATCCTTCATGTCTAATTTCTCATCGCAGACGGAGAAAATTTATACCACGGTGACAGACGGACGGGTGTATCTGTGTTATTATTTGACATTATGGAGCACGCTGGAGGACGTTCCCTCAGTTGAGACATCACATTGGCCATAATTTCTGTCAAAAGCAGGAAAAACAACAAAGCGTGTTTGACAAGACAGACAAATGCTCCCCTTGTTCATCAGAAAGCCATACACATTAGCGCTGGACCGTGACTGCTGTCCCTTCACATGGAAACGCACCCAGATATCCCATCAGCTTCCCTTCCGTATTATTATGGAGCCAGTGGAAACACGGACTAATATTTAAAAGGGGAATGGAAAAGACAACGGCATATTACGGACATTCATCCCCTTCTCTCTCTGCCCAGTGAGGTGTGTTTGCATTCCCACTATCCCACCACTGAAGCAAATTTGGAATTTCTGATTGCGGCGTCAAAATAACCATGTGTTTTCTCACTTTCTCATGGCCGCTGGATATCACCGACCACCGTGTGGCTGTCGCTCACAAAGGGCACCTTTTCCATCCCGGCGTTAACAAAGCATCCATGACAAGACTGTGGAGTTGTTTGGAGGTCATGTTCATAGCATTTGGAAAACGCACTCATGGAAATATGGAAGTTAAAAACAAAAGGAAAACCCAACAGTCAAACACACAAAAACACACACACAAACACAAAAAAAAAACAGTGGCACTGGTTTAATGTGCCCAGTAAATAATGGAGTTACAATCAGTCACTCAGAAAAGTGTGTAATTATGCTAATTTACATTCAACGCAGTTGGTGATATGTGTGCATAAAGTGGGGTCAGGTCAGCCATCACATCAGGTAGTTTAAGAACCAAAAAGAATTACAACTGTATAACTGCAAAATTATTTATTTTCAGTCTATTTATTACGTAAGTGCACAAGAAATTATGTACATATGCTCTAAGAATGCTGTTTATATGAGTATTTCACAGCTACGCAGTTTTGATTAAAAAAAAAAATCAATGCTGAAAATTTTGTCCAGTGTAATGAAACAAGATATTCCAGCTCACATCAGGAATGCCCACATCGTCTTTAATTGCTGGTTCAAAGATATGTACAGTAATTACAGATCTTTGTGTGGACAAGGCATTGCAGTTTTCTATAAAGCAAACGCCTTTAAAGCTTCCTGTGACCACTGATCCAAAGCATGTTCACTGACTCACACACACAGCGAGCTAAAAAATGAAAAACGCTCGACACAGTCTGTGCTGCTACATTGTGCCTGTTGTGGCTCAGCGCTCTGGAAGATGACTGAGCTTGTACAGGAACTATGTCTGAAATGTCTTTCTAATCAGTTTATCCGCAAAGATGTACAATGAATTTGCAATTTCTCTGTTTTTCTAACAATATTCATGGTGCAAAGCAGATAAAGCAAGGTTCTTTTTTTAATTCATCGTTCTGTCTTCACAAATCAAAGACTGTGTATTAGATAAATATGGAAAAACTAGATTTTAACATAAGGAAGGAGGCGTTTTAACCTAAATCTCTGTTAGCCCAAAGTAGTCCTATGCTCTAAAACTTGCATCTTTAACATCGGCTCTTAAATTTGTGCACAAATCGACATGCCCAGTTCTATAAGCTCTCATGACGTAGCTCTTCCCAGACTATAGCATTGCCTCTGATTAAAATTGATGCCTGTGTTTTCTCCAAATCCACAGTCACGTAAAAATAAATATGTAAGTGTTACTTTCAGTTCGGTTACATTTATTTATTTATTTTGTGATGTGATTTCATTTAGCAAGCAAAAACAAATATTACATTACATTTAGTTTAAAATCTGAACGCCATGCTTCAAAAAGAAGGGCTATGGATCCGTAACCAAATGCATAGTCTAGCGACATGTGTGCACCGATTTCATATGATACCCAAAGAGGTCTCACAAGGATATGCATGTCAGGGTTTTTTTTTTTTTGGGGGGGGGGTTGGTTTTGGTTCTGTTGGCTTGTATTACCAATTTTATTCCCTTGTCTTTCAATCTCCATTTGTCCTTCCTCCATCACGCTCACTTGCAATCTGCAGCCGAGATTTTCTTGCTTGAATAAATTACACATGCAGGTGTTATCTTGTGAGAGGAATATGCGCGAGAAATGAACTCGCAGAAAAAGTACCACGGACACACAGTAATTCATCTTTGTTAATTGACATTGTGTGTGTGTGTGTGTGTGTGTGTGTGTGTGTGTGTGTGTGTGTGTGTGTTTGTGTTTGCGTGTAAACCATGCAAAAGTATGAGACAGGAAAGGTGGACTAATAAGGAAAGTGAGAAAAATGTTTGAAGACATATGCGTGGAGGTGAATAACTGGCAAGGTAGCAACACATAAAATCCAGTATATACGAACACACACAAACAACAATGGGGGGAGGAGAGTGACATTCTAGTTAAGCCTGCCTTCATGGATCACTCTCACTTCTCGCATAAAGAGGGATGACTCTATTGGGTGCCCGAGAAGAAGAGCAAGGTGAAAAACGAAGGACGGGCTGCTGCTGTTTTAGGGGGGGAAAAGTGAAGTGAAGTTTGAAGAGAGCAGCACAGTGAGAGGAGAGGGTTTGTGGAGCATGAGAGGGAGGGAGAGAGAGAGAGAGTGACAGTGAGAGAGAGCGAGAGAGAGAGGGGAAGGGGGAGAAAGACAAGAAGAGAGGCTCAGTGAGACAGACAGATGGAGGAGAAGCATGTAGCAGCAGAGAGGGGAGGAGGAGGAGAAACAAAGCGTGTTGACTGAGGAAGTGTGCGTGCCATGCGGGCCATGTGCTCAGGTAGGTCCTATCTATATCTACTACTTCCAACGGAGGTCCTCCATTCTCACGTTTACAACCTCTTTTTTTCTCTCTCTGCTTCTGTCTCTTTCTACAAAAATCAGTAATAACACAAGGTAGGATGGCTTTCTTCTTGCTATTCAGAGGCACAGGGCTCAAAAGAATTTTGTGTGTTTTCACTTCTTTTTCTGCCTTTATGAATCCCATGCAGTGCCGCTTTTTTTCTTCTTCTTTTTTTAATGTGATGATGCCATTGTGAGTGCAAGTTTTTCCTTTGGTTCAGTGTTGCATGCTGTGATTTGCAAAAAGAATTGCTCGTGTTGGACTGATACCACAGATGCAGTGCAAATTGGGAGATTTTATTCAGATCTGGCTGTATCATAGTGTGTGTGTGCGAGTGCACGTGTGTGTGTGTGTGTGTGTGTGTGTGTGTGTGTGTGTGTGTGTGTGCATGTTGAGCTGTGTGATGGTCTACAATACTGGTAGGATATTGGCAGGAGTGAGGAATGTGTGAGACTTCTCCCCAGATCTCTTTGTTCCTTCTCTTTCTCTCTCATTTTCTTTCTCCTTTTTTTCCTCTGGGGTTGCACACACACACACACACACACACACAACACACTCTCACACAAACCAACTCTTGCAGAAAACCAGTTGAAACTTCCCACCGGCAGGAGAGAAATGCCTGGAATGTGATTATCACGTATTTGTGTTTATTTTATCACTGCGGGTCGCTTGCAAAGCAAAAGAGGAAACCAGATCAGGCGCATGCCCAGCACTGTGTGTGTGTGTGTGTGTGTGTGTGTGTGTGTGTGTGTGTGTGTGTGTGTGTTTATGTGTGTAAAATACATGTGTGTGCTCAGTGGTGGTGATGGTGGTGGGTGGGTGGGTGTAGAGGGGATAGAGTGGGAGGGTAAAGAGTGAGCTATTTGGCAGTGCACGTGAGTGTGTGGGTGGTGTGTGGGTGTCAGGGTGAGTGGGTGCAGAGCTCTCTTTGAGTGAGAGCACATGTGACTCGAAGTGTGTGTGGGTGTTGAGTGTGTGTGTGTAGAAAGATGAAAAGTGCTGCGTGCGCGGGCGCGTGTGTGCAAAAGGTGAGGTGATTGTGTGTTTCCGAGTCACCTTCGCAGAAAGAGGTGGAGGAAAGAAAAGGGGAAAGAAAAAAAAAACTTTCCTTTCTTTATGTTGTATGCTCATTTACACACATGCACACACACACACACACACAGTTCAGGCGCCTGTCAAACCCAATGCATTCCAGAGCGCTCGAACACACAGAGTCTGAATGGTGGGATGAATGCGGGGAAATTCAGCTGAAACGTGAGGACAAAAGCCAGGGGGACATTTAAGAGGGTTTAACTCGGCAGAACCCTGGGAATCAGGGAGGAAACACACACACACGCACGCACACACTGTAAGCATGCACACTTACATTATTGCATGCCTATGCACACTGAAATGTGAATAACTGCGCTCTAAAATGTGTATACATCCTGACACACACACACACACATACGCATATGTACAGCTGCGGCTCCAACAAACTGTTAGAGTCTGGAACAGAGGGGAATTCCCAGGGAGGAGACGGTGAAAACACACCTCTGCCTTCATATACACAATGAACCTGGGAGCCAAAATACCAGTGCTGAAACACACTGGTGGAGGTACTGGAGCTGCGGTATGCCAGTCACTTCAATGGTAACGCTGTATTGAATTCTTTTAAAAACCGCCGATAGCTCAAAGGGAGTTCTGTGAGTGACAAATTCTTCAAGTATGACAAAGCAACACCGCTTCTTTGAAGGCTTCATGTGTAAAACATCAACCCGGGACTAAACTGTTGAATGGGCTCATAAAACACCAATTGGCCGAGTCTTGAGAATGGATTAGCGTTATAGCAATCGAGATAAGGCATTTTAACTCTGACGTGCCACTTTGTGAAGGACAATAGCGACGGAAAGAATGCAGAGATTTCCGCCAAAATGCCAACACTTTATGACATTTCCAGCAATTATATCAATTAGAAGTTTTAGGGGTGTTTTTTTGCAGTTTCTTGAGTCTCCAGAGACACTGCGGTTTCAACTTGTTCTGTTGACATCATGAAGTAAAGATTATCAAAGTCTGCGACACATAAACATGCCTTGCGAAAGTGTTTATCTGCGACTTCAAAGTCGGCTCGGTATCTCCCAAGTTGAGATTTCATCAGGTGTTTGCTGTTCAGGTTTGGGCAGACAGAAAAAAGGGGACTGGAGTTCAATGAACATTACAGGTCAACCCCCTCCTTTCCCCGCACCTCCTGCCTCTGATGTGCACTATAGACGTTATATGACGTGTGTCGGGGAGGAGGAAAGGGAAGGGCGAGGTGACGGGGTCGCATTGGTACAGAACTGGAATCAATATTGCTCACTCCGAGTCAGATCAGTATACACGCAGAATCGAAAGCCCGGGTCCTCTTGCTGAGAAACATGAAGGGGGAAAGTGTGGGATTATCCCCAGTCGCTGCAGTCTTTGCACACCCTGCAATAGCAGTTTGAGGTCACTGCAAAATGCACCTTTATTTAACTGTTTACCATTAATTTACTGAATCTGTTCTGTGAGCAAAACCAATTCAAATTCCTCAGATTTCATGCTTATCTAGCCTAACTGTGACTGCCAAACATTCCTTAGTAAATCGGATTGTGAAATGATAAAATTTAAAAGCGTCAAGTCAATTTTTACCCGCCTTGTCAGTTTGCTAAATAATCGTTTCAGTCAGTTAATCACAAGTCTTAACAGTGCAGAGCTCATCAAAAGCTCCGTCAGGTATGAAAAAGCTGCCTCTTTGCCTCCGTCAATCGGGTGAAATCCTACATGAAGTCCTCCTTAGCCGTGTGAGGTGACCTGCCAAGCGCCATAGGGTTAAATTAATTTGGTCACACGGCTTACAGAAAAAAACAACAGCCTGCAAACACAGAAATATTTCTGGGAAGTTTACATTGAAGAAATACCCATCCCAAATACCAGAAACTGAGGTCATAACTGCACTCATAACCAGATAAGAGAAAGAGTGGGCACAGTAATTTATTCAGGGAATTTTCACAATATGAACCCCTCGCCATCATACCGGCGGTGATATTGTCATTGTGGTTCAGAGACCTCATAGCTCCTCAAAAACCATGAAGAGAAACAAGCAGCAAAAACATTTGTTAATTTCCCAGATCGCTGTCACAAAAAAAAAAAAAAAAAACAAAAGAAATCACTCTCACTCTCAAAGTGAGAGTGATGAGACAGCCTGCAAGAGCAAAACGGGGGGAGGGAGCAGGTGAGCAAGAACACATCATATCACATATTTCATAGGAAATTTATACAAATGCAGACGCATACATTAAACAGTGCAGGTACAATCCCACTGCAGGTGTATTTCCCCAGTGAAAGATACAGAGAGACAGCTCTCAGTCAACTTGTTATCTCTGAAATGTTTTCACGCTCTGACTGAGCGCTTGTGGGGAGCTGAGCTGCTAAATGAAACAGTCGCAGAACTGTAAGAATCCTTCAGCTCATTGGTAAAACTGTTAAATGTGACTGCTTGCTGTTCAGCCTGTCTTTTTTTTTTTTTCTGGAGTAGTTAAGAGTTTTAAAAAATTGAACAGGAGAGAGTTGATATTTAAAGGTTTTTTCTTTTTAAAAAGATGATGCTAAGCTGTGACATTTCTTAAAGTCATCATTAAATGTCTGTGCAGAGCTATTTGGACCTGGCACAATAACACAGGGGTTCCCACAAAAACATTAGCATTGCATGTATGCTTGTGCAGAGGAGTGAAATCTGTTTTAAGTGAAATTCACCTTGTGCGCTCAGCTTGCAAAGGACCCTTTTCTCCCTAGATGACCCCCCACCCGACTCTGGAAAGCCACTGCACACAGCAGGAGGAAAAATGTACTATCCACTCCTAAAGGAAATGTTTAGAGCTCCTAATTTATTACTGGAAAGCTGAGGTTTGTTTAGCATATTTTGTAGCATCTCGTCTTGTGATTTAGTTGCAGGGAAAACCGGAAGAATGTCCTCATCGCTTTGGAGCTTTTGATTTTTAAAAGAAATTCTTTACTATCTGCAGCTAAGTGGCGTTTACTGGTTTGTTGGAGTTTGAAATTAAGCGCTGAAATCACACAGAAATGTAGAAATTTTCTCTGCCTTCCCCTCTTCGTTTTTCACTTCTGTTCTCTGTGTGCAGGTGTTTTTCTCTCTCTTAGGTGTGTCACTGACAGTGGCATCACTATCCTGATATTAGTCTCCGCGGTCGAGCAAGGGACAGTCCCCGGAGCTCAAGGGGAGGGCGACGGGAGGAGGGGGGGATTTCTCGCGGGCTGAGGTCGATGCGGGGACCGAGCTGTGGCCGACTGATGTGACTGATTGTTGTTTTTTCGGGGGGTAGCCAGCCTCCAGTTCGAGGCAACAAGAAGCAGTCAGTGGCATTTCCGAGCGATCCGCTGTAAAGGCCCGCAGGCAGGCGGACAGGCACACAGATAAAACAGAGAGAGAAAGAGAGAGAGAGAAGGGACTCTCACGTCAGATGAGTAATAGAGCGGTGTATTACCACGGCACAAAATGCGAGAGACGTGATAAATCGATCCTCCTCCTTTCCTCCCGCATATATCTGCGGTTGTCTCCGCTTGTTCCACCAGCACTTTTTCTTTCTTTTCTTTCTTTTTATTGCGCTCAGCCCTCGGTGATGTGTTGTTTCAGCTTCTGCTTCTCGCGTGCTCTCGTACGCGCAACGGATAGATCTCGGAGCGCTGCGCTCGAGGAAGGTGTCTGCAAACTGGGCTCATTTTTTTTCTTTTCTTCTTTTTTAGCTTCAGCTGATCTGCAACACAGACGAATACACACAGGTACCGCAGTTTGATGATAAGAATTTACAATTTCAGTTATCATTATTGTTATTATTGTTGTTATTATTATTAGTAGTAGTTGTATTAATATTAGTATTATTATTATCAGTGCCAAAAAACAGTAGTGAATAAGAAAATGAAGAGGGCTATTTTATTCATAGACTTAAATATTTAAAAATGTGTGCTTTGACTTTGCCAGTGTGGTGTAGAAGTTCTATTAGGGCTGGCACTGTTTACATGCGGCGAGACTTGAACATGGCATTGCAACAGTGTGTGGTCTTCTCTGGCAAGGCCTCTTGTGCCAGCACTATTACTTCACGCCCGCGTTTACGTGTTTGTGCGCGCGCATGTGAGAGAGGGAGAAAGAAAAGAAAAGAGGAGGGGGGCGTGAGTTGAGGGCTGGAGGAAATTCTTGTGTGTTGGAATGCGTTTACCCCGGGGGAGACCCGTGACTTCGGGATAGACGAGGGGCGCAGAGAGAGAGAGAGAGATGCATGTGGCGTGAGGAGAGAGAGTGAGCGGTCTATTGTGAGTGCACTGGCTTTCTAAGAAATCTCTGAATGGTGTGTTTGATGTGTTTGTTAATGCGAATATCACAGTAATCGGGCGTGAAGGGACTTGAGTTTTTTTTTTAAAGTGAATTAGATTGTCTGTTCGAATTATTCACATTTTTCTCTTTGATTTTATTGTTCTTTCTTTAGAGGACTATAATTGAAACCATGCTCCGTTAGTTTTAGAAAGAGTGTTGCTGTATCCAACAGGGGGCACTTGTGACACGTGCAGTTGGATCTCTGTGGTTATTAATGTATTAACTCTGGCCGTTAATATCAATTTCAAATTTTGTATTTTCTTTAAAAGCTTAATATTGTTTTGCACGTTTAGTGTCTCGTTTTTCTTTTTCCAGACTTGACAATAAGCACGTTAAACAGAGTTTCAGAGGAGTTTGCAGAATTAGAAGCTTTTTAAAAACAAACAAACAAACTTTTGATCAAAACTTGCTCCTCAGTCTACTCGGAGTCCATCAGATTTAGGACTTCGTGGGGGCTTTGCAGTAGTCTAAGTGATTTTCATTTTGCCATGAGGAGCGCAGTCATGCGCAACAGGTTGTCCCTGCCTCCTGATCCTCCATCAGCTGTATCTGTTGTTTAGTCAGTACAGAAAGTAGAGAACCAAAGTGCATAGACTGCCTCTGCAACCCTGCTCATATCAAACATAACATGCCACAAATGTGACTTCACCCTTAAGGGAAAATAAGCATTAGTGACAGTATTGGACGAGACTGAGCTTTATCTGATTATACACAGTCGGAGTGTATAATCTGAAAGCTGACAGCATATGCCATGTACTGTACTTGAAACTTTGACAGAAGTTGGTGCATCGATTTACTTTTTTAATGGACAGACTGAGGTTAGGATCCCGGTTGGTATTGGACACAAATCAGTGTTTCTGGAACAGTGCTGGGGACTAGAGGGAGATGGACTGCTAAAAGCTCGCCCACACACAAATGTGAGATATTCTAATGAGCAATCTGGCCCTTTCTGAATATTATTCACAGTACAAGCATCCTACGATGTGTGACATTGTGCGAGTCTATCAATTTCGTAAAATATCTTCTTTTTTTTCCTTCCTCAAAAATTTTCTGTTTGATAAAGGTGTCAGTGATAAGAATATTTGAAAAGGCTCCGTATGATGTGAGTGACATGCTCCTCTGCCACCCGTTTTTCACAGCTCGAGCTCTTCACGATGCACATCTGTGAAAAGGCGGCAAAGACCTGCAATCCATGGCTCCTGTCCTGCTGGTAAGAATCACACATTTTCTGTGATTTTTCACTGATGCAGAAATAGCTTGAATTCATTTCTCAAATGGAAAAGTTGAACCTGAGCGGCAGCAGACCAGGTTCCATTTGAAGTTTTTGTTAATGCACCTTGCACTGAACGCATCGTTGCGAGCTTTAGATCAAAATGTTGCATCAGTCTTTTCTCTTGAAATCTTACTTTTCACAATCCATCTACTATATCTAAGGAGACCTCATCACTCTCACAATCCAAATCCTCCCCTGTAGCTGCAATTTATAAATAACTACAACCTACTGAGCTCAGCTGTGTTAAAAGCTCTTTACGTACAGTAGGCAACAGTTGATGTCAACATTTTTTTTAAATGTAGTGTATTTGATATAAAACTGGCAAAAGATTCAAACACACACATGCAGCATGCACGGCCCACACACTCCCACGTGTTTCCCCTGCCTTTGCTCTCTTCAGATGTGAGGCACATGACATCATTAAAGAAGTGATCGAAAAATCACTGTAGGTACTGCATGTGGGTTTTGTGTGTGTGCATGTTTTTGTTTCTGTGTGGGTGATGGGGAATGAAAGCCAAAGCTCCAGAGCCGTGGGCCCATGGTGGCTATGTGTGTGTGTGTGTGTGTGTGTTTGTGTGCGTGTGTGCCCAGCCGGAGGCTCTGGTCCTGGGCTGCACTGCCTCCCACGCTGGGGTACGGCTGGGGCTGAGTGGGAGGGAAGAGTGGGAGGTAAGAGTGGGCTGGGGCTGTGAGTCAGCCTGCTGCTGAGCCCCTAGACACGAGAGCGCTGAGGGAAGAAGCACACGGGCAAGAGTCCTCTCCCTGCCAGCGTTTTGAAGAAACTGTTAAGTTTATTACGAGGAGTCTACAAGTCCCGGGAGAAGTAACTGCTGGGATTACACATAGGACAGAAGGCAGTGGTGGGAGAAGGCTCTCAAGGTATTGAGAAGATGGAGTAAATTACAATTTCAGTGGGGCTGACGGCTCCTCAAAACATGGTCAGGAGCTACAGGAGAAGGCAGGGGACACAAAGATGTTGCATGCATCTTTGTTGGTTCTTTATTTTACTGATGTGAATTTCTAATGTTAAACTTAGATCAAAAAGTGGCTCTGCAGACCACTTCTGTATTTTTAGACCTTTTAGACCTTCGTGTATTTCCACAGAACAGCTCTGAATACCACAGTCTCAGCCTGCTTATGCATTTTCTTGCACTTCTGAGACAGATGGCGGTATCAGGCCCAGCCCCATCTGCTGGAACCACTTGCTCTTTCTCACTCTGTCTGCTGAGAAAACAAAGCTCCATGCTGCATGTCCATTTAATCTTCAGTGAATGACACACTCCCATTCCACACTATGCATATGCATAGTCCATTAGTCAGAAGCAACAGGGAGCGTTTGTCTCTGGTGCTTTTTGCCAGGTTAATAAACTTTCTAGTGTGAAGCTCACAGCCTGCATTGCAGATCACAAGTTATTTACTCACTGCAGGATCATTCATGAATGCTCTCCGTTCATCCTGCAAGTAGAGCTGCTGTTTAAAGGAAAATGCGAGATTTGATGTGTAAATCTTCTTCACGTGTACAGGAGCATGATTAGCCTGTAAATACTGTGGTAAAAAAAATAGCTTAGAGGAGATTCTTCATGCTTTTTTAGGGGTTAAGTAGCCTAATACAGGTAGCTGAAAACTGCAGTCATCCTCAATATCTCTAAGAATGAGAATAAATATTGTATCTGGTGGAACAAATTCTTGTATAGGGTGGGAAATATTTCTAGATGTAGAGTAGTGTTTGGTATTCATGCTTCATCAGATACATAATTTTTTTTTTTTAAGTTTTAAAATCATGCTTTTGTGTCAATGAACTAATGACTCACTAAGGGGACTTGTTAGTTGTCTCTGAATTTTTCATTTTCTGTCATCTTTTTCTCTTCACCCCAAAACCCAGTCACAGCAGATGGCTGAGTGTCCCTCAGCCTAGCTGCGTCTCATCCTGTCAAAAGGCAGTTCTTCTGCCCTACTGTTGCCAAATGCTTGCACGTAGGGGATATTGTAGAGTCTTTACGGTACAGTGTGAAACACCTTGAGATGACTGTTGTTTTCCTATAAAAACAAAACTGAAATGAAATAGGTTTGTCATCCTACTCTTCTGTAAACTGTCTTTCTAAATGTGAAACTTGCATCTCAATATTATGTTTATTAAGAAAAGCTGAAGCAAGTGTCATTGCTAGCTTCACATACTGACATACATACTTGACATCAGTAATTGATAAGATTAAAATCAAATTAACTCTAAATTGTTGTAGTTCCATTTTAGGAGATTTTATGACACCACTCTCAGGGCCACAATGTCCCAGTGAACTCAGCAGCGGTGCTTCTGGGCTGGGCCGGTTGTTCTGATAATAGAAGGTGGTTCTCCAGGAAGCCAAGAGGGAGTCCACCAGTCTGGGGTGTAGGACCAGTAAGTGGGCCAGCTATGGGATCAGCCCAGGGGTGTGGAGCAGCAGTCGATGAGGCGGTGGGAAGTGCTGGAGGGATGTGGACGGGTGAAAAAGGAAGGCAGGCGAGGAATGGGAGGGAAGGACACGGAAGTGAGAGCAGGAAACGCTGGTAGGAGCAGTGGGAGTGGGGAGTGGAATGTTTCACAAGAGCTTTATCTGCACTGTAGCGTCAAGATGTGGGCATCCGCTGTTGGTGTCACTGTTCAGACAGCCACCCGCCAAGCGAGGGAGCTCATGTGTGACATAGCCATCCTCTGACACGCACACATGCGCACATTCTCCACAGTGTGACCCCTCACCGCCTTGGCAGAGCTCACTGCTCTTATATCCTGGGAGTGGGCCAGCCTGCAGCACCGTCCCAGCCTTCGTATAGCCCACGCTGTGCGGTTGTGGAATAGAGAGAGAAAGTCTTGCAGTGTAAGTGAGGGAGTCAGTGCTATGCATTAGTGGGTTCTGTTAAAGGGACCACAATACTGGCGGGCATACATTCATGCATATGTAAGTAATGCATTTCTGCACTAATCAGATTATGCTGTCACGGGCACGTTATGCATTTTACTACAAGAGCATGAAAACTGCAGTCAGTGCAACTGTTATTACTGCATTTAATCAAAGCAGAAATACTCAGCCTTCATTCATCAGAGGGCACGATTGTTTGTTTTCATATGAATTGACCTATTAACCACAATAATTTATACAAGAATAGGGACAAGACTATAAGACAGGTAAATATTATTTAATTCTGTGCAATAGGCACAACTAGATTTTAGCTCCATGCACTTCCAAATGTTGTATTTGAAAGAGTGTGTATAATATTAAACGGAGGTGGAACCATCTCTGGTGGGCCTGTTATGGACTGCGGAGCTTAAAATGAGTATCTTTGACTTAATAAAACGTAACATTGCTGTGTTTTCTTTTTCGAGTTGTCTTAACTGTCAAAAATGAGCACTGAAATATTAATGGAGTACATTTATGTGAGCAGTGCATGTAAATAAACATAATTTAAATAGACTTTCTTTGGGGGGGGGGTGGTTGTCAGGCTGAACTAATGTAAAATATGCAAAGTAAAATACAACGAGCTCAAAACTGATTTTGCTTTGGAAATAAAATGTTTAAAAAGTATCATCTAAAGTTTAAAAAAAATAAGCAAAAATTATGTTTTTAATACTATGTTACTAACACTATCGTTATGGCAGCTGTTACTTTATATGGCTCAACCTAATAGTTATGCATTGTGTCACAATAGAAGCATGCGTGTATGATGCAATTACAGAGACTTGCAGTAGTAATGGAAATTTCAAGTATTGTCAAAACGTTTCACCTGAGCTCAGAGGTGCTCGTGTGACACTAGAGCTGCTGTGAAATCCCTGCGTGTCACTAACGCCCAAGGTTATCACAGGGTAATAAGTGCGTGCGCACACACACACACAGACAGACAGACACATGCACACTTACACAAACAGACACGCGCGTCACTGCAGGGCAGTGGAGAGCAATGCAGAACAAGCACCATGATGAGAGATAAGATGTAGAGTCATGCCTCTCCAACGTGACCGTGACATCACAGTTGTATCTGCGTGTTCGCCGTCTCCCCATGCTAGAAACTGACGGGCCTAATATAGTCAGTGCAGAACACACACACAGCTACACTAGGCTGGCGGGGGAGGGAGTCTGATTGTCATATTTCCATCTCCTGTCCTTGGTTGGTTACAAGCGTGCGTTTCTTCAGAGGTGTGTCTTTGTGTGCCGGGTTAGTGAATGAGATGACGTCACTGTTACGTCTGTTCTTGTCTATCAGTGGCTGGGAGTTTCTGTCTTGGCACAGACAGGTGCATCTGTGACATAGTGTGTGAGCGTGTGCGTGTGTGAGAGAGTTTGTGCTTTTATAATTCAAACTTTCTCTGGCTATGTGGAATGCCACTTGAGAAAGAACTTTGAGTGCTCACAAGAATTTGGGGCATTGGAGACATTCTCTAAATGTTCTGACACGTCTGTGGAAATATCTAGCTGCACGTTCTATTTGTCTTGCTGACCTTTTCCCTACTTCTCTGAAACACAGTTTCTAGCTGTTTTGTTTTGGGTTTTTTTGCTTTTATTTGCTGCTCGCTTTTTCTTTTTAAGCGTTTTTTTAAATTAATTTTTTTATGGACAGCCAATCTGTTTATTCACTTCAACCCAGCTGAAAGAAAATCTTCCACAAGTGAGCTTTTTTTTTTTTGAACTGTCATGTCTTAAAACTACTCTGAGCAGCACCGTGGAAACTTACTGTAGGTCTTCTCACTGCTGGTCTTTGTGTCTCCCCCACCCAACCTCTATCACTGCTATCTCTCTGACCCTGTTTACTTGGGTAGGATGAATAAAACGCCACTGCAGCTAAGACAAGGTGGATAAGAAAATATTTAAAACCATTGAAAACACAAACACACACAGTTTGATTTTCTTGAAATAGGCAAAATTCAGTATGTTGCTTGTGCCATTATTCTCTGACTACTCTGTTTCACATCTGACTGCAGAAGAACAGCGTTACTTTTTTCATGTAAATCATTAAGCACCGGTATAGTTACTTGTAAAGACACAGCCCCGCGGACCCATTTTACCATTTCAATATTTTCTCTTGCATTCTCTCCACATTCTCGTCTCTCTCCTGCTGTTTGAATTCCTTCGCTCTATCTCTCCAGCTCTTCCTTATCTCTGTCTGTCTGTGTGTCACCACTAACTCTGGTCAGCCATTTAACTGCTTCTCAAGTCAACCCAGCAGAATTCCCAGGCTGCTCAGCCGCCTGAGTTCACACCTTTTTGTCCACAGGAATCTTAGGAATCCCCAGTTTCCTTTCCACTGAAATCTCCATTGTGTGTGTGTGTGTGTGTGTGTGGGTGTGGGTGGAGGGGTGGGGGGGGGGGGGGGGTAACGTGTGTGTCTGTAACTACATGAAGGAAAGACCCCCGCCTGTGCTGTGCATGTGTGTTGAAACACATCTCCGCCCTTGTATCCACCCAGAGAAAGCGAGCAGGCGGTGCTCACTTTGTGCCCACAATAGACTGAGTCACATTCTAAAATGGCAAACCTCTTAGTTACTGAGAAACTTTGCTCTTTAGGAGAAACCCTTTAATGTCAAACTGAGACTCACATCATGTGAATTTCATCAGCACACACGCTAATTAATTTGCTGTCTTTCACACGGGAATTAACCACAAAACAGAACAGTTTTCTTCATATTTTCTGATTAGATCATTTAGAAGAAAATATGTTCAGTCTCATGTTTATCTGACTCCTTTTTGGTTTTGTGTTATTATAAATTGTTTTTAGGATCAATAATTGCAGATTCATCATTTGCTAAAGACAGACCGTTGCACTCTTTTCATTTTAACTATAAATTACCTACTTGTTAGGGAAAAAAGAAATCAATGACTCATTGTCGCTGGCTTGCAGAGCATCTGAATAACAAGATCAGGAATAATCTGTCAGATCGCTGCTTTTGGCAGGTAACAGTGCACATCATATCAAATGGTCGACCCGAAATAGCTCCACACAGGAATACACGAGAGAAAATCAACAAAGCTATTTCAAACAGAACGAAACAAAAACAAACCAGGCAAGCGCACAGAGCTCCCATTTAAATCCTCCCGGTGACTCGACCCGCGCACATTCATGCTGCAGTTTGTCGGCAGGTCTGGAGTCATTTAGCCGCTCTCACCCTGAGTCATCCCTGGCTTGAGTGCAGCCTGATGCCGAGGCTCAGCGGCACCCGTTGAACACAGCGAAGCGCGTACAGATACCCATTCACACACGGAGAGAGCTGTTATTCAGCCTTCACCCACTCACTCTCTCTGCGCGACAAGCAGAGCTATATGCGATGATGTCTTTGATGTTAGCTCATGAGGTCCAAAGACACTGGATGGAAATGTAGTTTGTAAACACTAGAATTATAAATTTAGACTAAAAACAAAAAATCTTATATAATATTTCTCATGAAGGCTTTATTTATAAGCCCTTTAAAACTTTTTTTTTATTTGACCAAATCTCAGTGTTTTAATGGACATTGCTCTAAAAAAAATATGCAACCAAATCTTTTAAGCACTAATGCTGACTTGCGTCAACAGTCCCTGGGCAGGTAGCATGAAATTATACAGTGTACATGTGTGTACAAGAGAACGCACCGAAACAACGAGACATACACAAACAATCCCTCATACTAGGTTCAATTGTTTCCCAAACAGGAGAGCCAACTGATGCTGTCGCAGCTCACAGGAAGCTGGGATCCCACTCACGTCATCACTGAGGTGAGAAACTTTCCTAAGCTTCTTTTATAACGTGATAGAGCTTTACCTCCTCAGGACAGTCAGGTCCGGTAATCAGTGGCGTTCTTGTACATACAAAAAAACAATAGGTTGCAAGTTGCCCTGAGATTGCGCTTAAGGGCTTTAATACCAAAATGTGTGTATATAGGTCAAATATTACTTAACCCTACTTGTTATGTGACTCACAGAGGTTATTTAAATAGTTATGAATGAGGTCTGACAAAAGCATTTATCCGGCTCCACTAAAACGTGTGTGCGTGTTTCCGTACCACAATATGTGTAACGGGAGCGTAGCATGGGTGCAGCATGGCCTTTGGTGAGTCACATGGCCTCCCGTGTGAGTAACAAACCAACTATGTGATCCCTTCAGTTCGAGACTCCCATTCAGCCCACTCTTACCCCATACACACGAGCAGGGAGGAGGAGGAGGATGGAAGCTGAGGGTGGGGCAGGGTGGTGATGGTTCATAGGTGTGGTTGGCAGAAGTTGGGGTAAAATAGCAGGATGTAGGTGAGAAAGCAAGCTCCAAGGAGGGAGGTAGAAACCAAGGTCGAGGGCAGCTTCAGGTCAAAAGTTTCAGATCAGGGGGACAAAAGGTGCCAAAGACTCCTGTAAATTAATATATCACAGTCTCCCCAGGAACTGTCATCATCCATTCCTGCCCCGTTTTCTTTTTCTTTCTTTTTTTAACCTGTGAACTTGGGTACTTTCTTCTTAGTAGCTGTGGTCAACATGTGGTTACTCGCTTGTTTATGAGTCCGTCCGGTTCTGTAAACTCTGGTACTTTCTCTTTGTGGTCTCAATCAGCAGCCCATCTGTTAGTTCCATCTTCAAATGTGGCGCATGAAGCAGTCGAGATACGATGCACATATATAGCATTTGTTTATGTGGGTGTATGTCCTTATGGGTGGAGAATGTAGGCTGGAAGTCACAAAGACTGTAGGTGTTGTTTTTGTTTGTGTTGCCTTATTTCATATTCATTTCAGAGTGGCTACGGCTCGGGAGGTAGTGCGGGAGGTTCGATCACCTGAATGGCCTCCAGTGTGAAAGTTAGACAGAGAGCACTTTGGCATTGTAAAAAGCGCTTGTATGAATGACTGACTGATACATGTAGTATAGTGCTCGAGTAACAAAGCACTATATGAGAAGCAGTCCTTTTTTTCCTTTTTTTTTTTAATAGAAGTCTCAACTCTCTAGCGGGGGAGTTTCCTGCTTTTGAAGACCCCACCACACACACACATACACAGAGAGAGAGCGAGGGAGAGAGACAGAGAGGCTACCCTTAAGTTTTTTTCCTCCTCCCTCTCCCCCTCCTTCTTCCCTCCTCTCTTTTTTTCTGAATGGATGTCCTCTCCCTAACCTCAATTGAGAGCTGTAACAGGACACTGCTTTAGGCTCAGCCCCCTCTAAACGCGATGTATAAGAGAGGGAGAAGCAGCAGTCCTGTGAGTGTGTGTGAGCGAGTATGTCCGACAGTGTCAGTCAAGGGGTTGAGGGAGAGAAGGGGAGGGTGAAGGGTAAGAGAAAAGGAAGGAGGTGAGAGAGACAGAGAGAGAGAGAGAGAGAGAGAGATAGACTGCTGTGAAACATGTGATAGTGCAACTTTGGCGGGGCTTAGAGGGAGTTTAACGGCTGTAGTGTCTCCAGAGCTCTGGGAAAGCACCTTTAGCCCAGAGGGAGCCTCACAAGCTGTCTGTGTGTGTGTGTGTGTGTGTGTCTTTTTGTGCGTACGTGAAAGTGTGTGCTTCTGTGTGTGAGTGAGAGAGCCGGTTTTTCAGTGCTGCTGCTGTCACTTTAAGCCTGTTACTGATTACACTCAGAAGAATGCAACGGGAGGAGGCTAAAAAGACAGGGAAACAGATGAGGAGACATGTAAGGATGAAATCTCTCAGAAGCTGAGCTATGGCGAGCTTTATGTCACTTGCCCTCACGGTCCTGGGCAGTGACGTGGGTGAGACACCGTTACCCAACATCGTCTCTCCCTCCCTCTCTCTCTCTTTCACTCTCTGTTGGACCAAGCAAAGTCAAAGTGAAAGGGAACCCGGAATCCCTCTTTGAAGCAGAGACAGAGCGAGAGGACGCCCAGAAACACTGGGAAAAACTTAAAGAAAAGACACCAGAGAAGAAGAAATTCGAGTGGAGGTTGAGGGAAGGGGTGTGCGTATGTGGGGGGGGTTCCCTCATTCCAAACTCAGCGCTGGGAGGAAACACTACTCTCACCCAGACGGGTAAGTGAAAAAAGAAAGAAAAAAGAAAAGAAAGGGAAAAGATTCCCAGAAAGTAGAGGAGCTGCTGCTGCTGCTGCTGTTGATGGATATCATATGTTACAAGTTAAGGTTGAGAAACTGCTCCCAGATCCTTAATAGGTGGAGAGGAAGAGCAGTCTGTAGGCTGTCGGCAAACTCTCACACAGCCTGAAGTAGTGAAGTTGTGCTCTGATTTTTCTTTCTGTTCAATTTTGTTTTGTTTTGAAGCTGGTGATTGGTCACCTTCAGCTTGTCTCGAATTGCTCTGAGTTTGAATGGTCACTAGCGTGAGCGTCCCCAGCGCTGCGATCGCGTTACAGAGGAGCTGATTCACTGTCACACAGCCGATTTGTTTGACTCCGCTCTGAGGCTGACTTACAGTCGCACAGCCAGGATTAGATGGGAAGCAAAATGTATGGTGTGTGCTATCATCAGTGCTGCGGTAATATACCAGACATAGTCTGTTGAAGGCAACGCTGATATGAAGTCTTGTGATTAAAATAGGTCTTTGTGGTCAATGGGCCATTTTTAAATACAGAAGCACCACTTCCTCTCTGTTTCAGTCACGCTGTGTGTGTGTGCGTGCGTGTGTGCCCCCCCCCCTTCAACTGACACAGATAGCACAGTCCTTTTGCTCTGCAGCAGAAGGCATGAATGAACTGAGCGTCTGGGGTGGGGTGGAGGTGGAAGCGGTGGCGTTGCTGGTGGAGCGGGAGGTGGGGTGTGGATAAAATATCATACAGCATGGACAGCGAGCATGTGGCTTCTTTATGAATGGACATGGCAGGCAGCTGACATGATTGGCTGCAAAGGAGTGACGTCTGATGACTGCAGAGCCGGCACTCTGGAGTCATTCTCCCCTTCGCTGTCGCCGCTGTCCCTCCTGGTTACCACCTCTTAAAGCGCTGCCGCCGCATGTGTGTATATGTATTGGTCTGTGCAAGACACAGAGAGAGTGTTTTAAGGAGTCGTGTGAATCAGTGCTAGTGGTTGTGGGTGACATGTGTTTGCCTAAGCGGGCTTAGTCACAATCTGAACAGAGGGGTGTGTGTCTTGAAGCAGTGGGCTTTTTTTCTTCTTTTCTTCATCTTCTTTTTTTTTAAAGAGTTGTGGCTCTCTGCCCAGCTGTTGTTCTTCAAATTGTCTCCCACTCTCTCTGACTAACATAATGCTCCTTCCAGCTATCATTACTCTTACTTGTCATGTAATAAGAGGGAAAGTTTCCAGCATTAACACGTAATAATGCTCCCTCATGACTCACTTTCGGGGACGAAGGTTTATTTTGTGACCGTCTACACTTTTAGATTTCCGCTTAAAGAATTTCAACAAAAAAGGAAGTCATGCTATCAATCTGTCGATCTCATCAAGATGATGAGATAATGTAAGAGGCCGTTCTCAGGAAACAAACAGGAAAATAATTTATCAGGGTGACCTCTGTGTGTGTGTGTGGACCATAACCACGTTACCAAAAGCCAACCCTACAGACGGACATGCACACCCTTTGTTTTACTGCGACACAATAATGGCCACTCCTTGAGCTTACTGCAGTTCCTACACTCCTCCTGTCCCCACTTTAGTTTATGGTTTATCAGGAGGTGTGATAGGGAGACGGCGAGAAAGAGAGTGAGGAGTGGTGATAAGGAATTGTCACGTTGGTGCGCGAGGATCTGTCGGCACTTATCGGGGCAGCGTTTCCGGCGCGAGTGCACGATAGAAAAGAGATTGGCGGCGAGATGCATCGCGGGTATCTATCTTGATGAGGAAGATTAAATTCCCAAGTCCAGATTAGCATGGAATCTGCCCTTTTGTCTTATCACCCTGCCTACACGGTGAACCCTGCTCTGTGCTACTTGACAATAAGCAGCTAACCATCTCAGGCCAACCACCTTTCTGCAGCTTCTATAGGCAAACGTAAATGACTTGGTTTTTGGATAATAAGAAAAGGAGAGCACTTTTTTTTTTGTCATGTATACAAATCCAGGGCATGTTGTAGCAGTTTCTTACGTTTTATGATTATTATTATGATTATTTAGACGTTGATTAAGATAATTTTCCAGATGTCAAAGCAACATTGAGATTTGGTTACAAAAAAGGCGAGAAATCTACATCTGCATCATACATTTATTTGCTGACTGTATTACTGGCATGAGTAGAGATTTTAGGGGCTATTGGATTACAACCATTTAACAACCAAATAAAAGTGGCTTGAAAAAACAGCAAGGTGAGTCAACTACAAACCTTTCATTTTTTCAGTCAAACTGAACCTAATTTCAACCTTGGCAGTGATGCAGCATTATAAAGCTCAGTCAATCTAACTAAACTGAACTATTCAACAGAATGGTTAAACTTTCAATTTTTAAATAGATTTAAATCTTTTTAAAAGGCCATGACTGGCTGAGCAGATTTAACCCATAAAAAATGAATATATTGACATGTGTTACTTTTTTTGACATAATGTAGAGATGCAGAGCTAATACCAATTAGTTTATTTTTATATTACTTTTATTTGGTTATTAACTAGTGGAAATAAAATATATATAAATAAAGGTTTATGGTCAAAGATAAACATGCAGGAATTTTTTTAATACGAAATATTTATTCTTTGTGAGTTTTAAATGGAAGAATTATTTTTTTAATGTACTGAAAAGGACCTCAAGCAAGCAGGTTAGGTTAATTAGAAAGGTGTCATCCTGACAAACTGCTGTGGAATGGTCACATATCTACACGGTAGTGATAAAAGCAGCTTTTCTGTTTATTCCACCACACTCAATTTGACAACAAAAGGATATAACGGCTACACTTAATGTCATGAACAATGTGCTCGTGACGTGGAGTGGAGGGGGCAAACGTGGACCGCATAATGACAGGTGGCAGATGGCTGGAGGAACTTAGGACTTAAGTCACCTGTGGCAGGCTTTACTTTGAACTGCATTCATAGCGGCTGGCGTCGGGAAGTGAGGCGTTGTGACATACCGTAGTTATTCCAACGCTGACAGGAGTTATGTAACTGAAACTGGGTTAAGCGGCGCAAGAACAATCTTAACTATGACTTGACTCATTTCTCCTTTTTCTTTTCCCTACTTTCCTTTTCGCATGACTTGTCTTTGTTTATACATCAACAGCTCACTTACACAAGTCTGTCATTCACAGGCAGATTGTAGTGTTAAGAGCTTAGCTAGATAACTTAGATGTCGCAGGGCTCAAAGCACTGTGTGTGCATGCACAACAGAAAAAGCCCGTTAGAGATTCTGTGTGTTTGCATACGTCTTGTGTGCATTTCTTTTGTGTGTGTGTGTGTGTGTGTGTTCAAGAACGTTCCAACGTGTACTAACCACACACACCTGGCCTGGTTCCTCCTTTGCACATATATGGGCAAAGCTTCCCCTACCTGGGCCTCACTGAATTCCAATAAGTTGCAATGTGAGTGTGCGTGCGTGCGTGCGCGAGAAAGAGGCTGTAGAGACGGATGCACGTCATGGAAAACCAGGATCAATGGGCAAGGCCCGCAGAGCTGCGTTTTTAAGGTGTTCCTTTTGTTTTCCAAAGGTAATCAGTTAGCACAATGACTCAGCTTGGCTGATTATTCAAAGTGGCTTCAGTAGGACGACGTCAAGAAGGAACTGTGGTCATGTTGCTATTAGACAAGCTGCATACAACACTCAAGAGAGCAGAATGAAATCCCTGTGTACTCTTGATTAAAAGAAGACACACAGTGGGCTCAACAGTTTTCCCAACAACAACATCCAGACTTTCTGATTATTTGCTAAAAATCAAACTTTCCACAACTGACTTATCTACTTTCAGTCTCTTTGGGCTATTTGTCAAGACGTGCGTTAGTATTCAGGGTGGAGGTAGTGAAGGTATCAGTAGCCGGGTTGTGCCTCTTGCAGACAGAGCTTACATTATTACATTATAGCCTCTGCTTTGCCTTATGTTGGCACTAATGAAGCAGATTTATGGCTATGTGTGCCAGGGTTCAGCGCTGGTCCTGTTTAAACCCTGTGACCCGACAAAGCAAAGTACCCTCACACTGATTTTGGACAATGGGACACCTTTCATCCATTCCATTCCTTCTCTATACTTTTTTCCTTTTCCCTTCCTTTCCTTTCGGCTCCCTTCTTTCTGTGCTCCCTGCACATTTGCCAAACCTTCATAAAGCAGCTCGAGGAGGTAGTTAGCTTTCCTTGGTCATCTCGCCAGGTCTTTCCCATCAGTCCAGCCCCCTCGAAGAGCTTGCAGACATCCCTCTCTGTAGGCCGGGGGGCTGAGCCTGGGTTTGGGGTACAAACTGTATATTTGAGGCTGGGGCTCCCTCTGGAGAGGTTCTTTGGCTGTTCAGTCTAAAGGTCTGGATTCAGTGTGTAACTCGACCGACAGCCACCTAGCAGCACTCAAAGGAACCATTTGGGATAGCTTTACAAGTAAAGGCCTGTTTTATCTTTACAATTTATAATAAGGATAGAAAGTGAGAGGGAGGGAAAGGAAAGGGTGGCGGGGAAAGTGACTTTAGCAGCGTGGATACAGGATAGCAATATTCTGGAACAGGGAATGACTTTGGATGGCGAACAGAGGTAACAGCAAAGACAGAGCTTCCATAACCTCTGCCGCCACCGAATATGAGCTACTGGCTTCCTCTCTTTGGTTGGAAGCTCTCACTCCCCCATCATAACCAATTATACTGTCAGGCTGGGGTATATTGAAATCTGGGGAGCTGAGAACTAATATCTGATTGGCAGCAGGCCTCATGGAACGGCTGCTTAATTGGTGGCAAGCAGTTGGTGAGCACTGCATTTCAGGCTCGTCTCATCTTGTAGTCTAAGCATCTCTTTGTGTGAGTGAAAGCAAAGTGATTGGTGCAATGTTCACTTTGTGAACCCAGCGAAATTGCCGAGGCTGTATGGGAACAAGCTAAGTATGAACTTCTTCACACTCACCAGGTTGTCAGCAGTCTGTTTGGGGTAGAGTTACACTAAAGTTCGAATGATGGATTTTCACCTATTTTGGCATACGCAGATGGAATAATAACAGATGGAGTAGAGGGCTGAAATCCATGTAGGAGACTTTTGAAAAACAAAAACTTAACAAAAACTAGTTTCTGAAATCGTGTGCATCTGCTGTGCAACTAAAAGCAACCTAGAACCCTTAATGCTCAATGGTTTGCGGGTGACCTGGTGGACGTTAAAAGATTAAGTGGACTGTTTTTGTTTGTTTTTTTGCTTTTTTTAAAATTTTAATCTAAACTCTTGAATTTTAGTCTGTGCAAAAGTTCCTGCAAGAAGACAGTGTCCACCAATTCTCTTCTAGCACTGACAGCTTCAGTGAGAAAGAGTAAAATATGTGCTTGCGCCTCTAAAGTCCAATTTTCTCTACCATCAATTTTCCTATCCAAATCTTAGTATTCAAAAATAAACTGATACAGTTCCAGGCTGGGTTTTTTTTCTGGATTTGTTTTTTTGTTTTTGTTGGAAGAGCAACTGTAGATAATAAGCCCAGCGCTGGAACAGTAGGGGACTTTAAAGATGGAGTGCTGGACGTATTGCACACGCACACACGCGCAGAAAGAGCAAGAGAGAGAGAGCGAGGGAGGGAATGCATCCACACCCAGCTCACACATCCTACACACCCACCCACACACACACATGCCCACACATACTTGAGCAACAGCACGAGCACATGCACACTACCAGTGAACCAGTGTCGCTCACTGTAGAACTGCAACTCTCGTGCTTGCACAAAATACACACACATACTTGTACAGTGGTCACCCCCTACTTTGAGGCTAAAGCAGGGTAATGATTCAGTTCCTCTTTGTGTGTGTGTGTGTGTGTGTGTGTGTGTGTATACATCTGTGTGTACTACATGGTGTATATGTGAACACATTTGCCACTTTGTGAATGTGTTTCGAGCGTGTGTGTGTCTGTGTGTGAATGTGGATGTGGTAAAGGCCCAGTCATCTTCAAGGCAGCTAAGACGAAAGCCACATCAACTGCCATATACCACACTCTAGGAATAGAATAGGCCAGCGAAGGCAGGAATGGAATGGCACGCCTGGCCTCGCCCCTCCTCGAACCACCTCACCCATCCCCAGGCCTCCTAGCGCTCACCCCCTCTTCCTCTAGTCCAAATCGCCCTTGTCGCTTGGGTTGCTTGCGTTTCCCCACTTCATCTTGCAGTTTTGTAGCGCTCCGCATCACTGCTCATTTCACTCCTCTCTAGAGGAAGAACTACAGACGCATGCTCGCTTTCCTGGATTTCCTGGCTAGTATTAGGCATCAGATTGTCCAGCTGCTTTTATTTCAGTCCAGCTCCTCAAACGCCGTAGCATCTGAGTATGCACAAGACGTGTGTTTAAAAACCGAGAGCTGGTGTCGCTTCGATGAAAACCCCGGTTAATCTGGCTTATCTGAGATGGTGTTTCACTTCCTCTGTTGTCTCTGTGTGCCTTCACCCTCTGTCCTCCTAAGCATGTCCATATCGCATCAACTCAATGTGTTGCTTTCGATTGAAAAATTGAAAAAGCTGATTGGCTTATGTACATTTGACCTCTCTGCCTAGCGGCAGTGGCAGCATCACCAAAGTGTGGAAAAAAAGGGAAGCGATAACACATAGACCTTATCACTTTGCCTCTTAGCCCAGTGAACTCACTGAGCCTCACCAGTCTGGACCTGTTGACACTGCACTAGCACAGCTTTAACACACATGTCCTTATTTTATGCTAAACGACATCTTTTGTTATATTTGTTGTTGTTTTTTACATCTCAAAATTAGCATCTGAAGTCTTAAGTATCACTTTCCTTTTTTTTCCAGGTTTGCTGATTTTGCATGGATTGTCCCAGATAAATGACCGCGAGCCATTCCCACAAGAGGTAAGAAATTCATTCTTTAAAAAAAAAAACTGCATCAAACACTGTCTTCGCCACTGTCCCCTCCTCTCTCAGCTTCTTTGCCACTATTGTCATCCGGCAAAAGAACAGAGCCCTAGGCCACTTCCCCTTCTCCCTACCTCAAATCCCTCAGTGCAGGGAGCCCAAACAGTATTAGCACTTTAAACCTTAGTCTCACAGGTAAGTTCAGTTGGGGAGCTGTCAGAGAAATTTCTCTTATACGGTAAGATGAGACAAACGATATGACATAGTTGGCATGGTGAAAAAAAATGAGGTGCTGAAACGAGGAAAAGTGAGATGGGGGAAATGTAAAGACGCATATGACAGAAAGAGCATTTACGGTGACAGAACGCTGGAATGCGAGGAAGGAGGAGGAAAGAGGGGCAGAGCAGAGAGAGGGGGAGAGAGAAGCCAGCACATTTCCCTTAATAAAAAGAAAGTGGAGTCAAGTGACCATCAGCTGGTCAGAGAATGTTTGATCAATATAGTCATGAGGCCTCAGGTATGCAGAGCGAAATGAAGGGAGAAAGATCGGCCCCGCTGTCTCCTTCCAGGTTATCCATCTCCTCCAATCACATGTATCTAGGTTGCAGTTTTATGAAGACTGAGTTAGCGCTCTCTTTATGCGTAGGGCTCAGCGTTGGGTCGGCATGGCGGTGGCCTCTGTCTGTCATGCCTCAGGGCTAATGGGAAAGAATGACAGGAATCTGCAACTGATAATGCCATGCTTGGAGATGTTCGTCAGCAGATTATCTCCTATATCCTTCCCCTCCCTCGGGCTCCTCATTTTCTCCCGCTTGATCTCGTCTCTGCAGTTTGCCCCCCGTGCTCTTTCCTTTGCCTCTACATATTTGCATCTTGCACTCACACCTTCTCCTTCTTTCTTATTTTCCTTTTGTTGTTTTACATAATTGGTCTGTCCCTGAGATCTGTATGTGTTCATAATGGACCTATTTTCTGTTTCTCTTCACTCTTTCTTCAGATGGGGTCCAGAGTCTCCCCACCCAGACACGACTAAACCGGCCAGCCTTCGCAGTTCACGCCTCTCTAGCTGCTGTCAGTTGCTCAGTAGGCAGTGTAGATCCTGTGTAGCAATCAGCAGCTACATCTGGCTACTGGGTCTCTGACAGTTCTGCCTACTTCCCAGTCAAGCTTGCTCGTTCCTCTTCCTATTGGCTAAGTGACACATTCCAGTCCCCGCATTGGCTGCGATGTCAGGGGGGCTCCATCCTGTGACCCCACAGACAGGATGTTCTCTGTGTCACAACTCCACAAGGGCCCCTTGTCAAGGCTTTTTTGTGTTGGTTTTTTTTCTTCACTCCTTCCTCCTCTGTCATTCTTCTTTAAATTCTCACTCATTTCGCCTTCTCTCCTTGGCCTCTGCAAGATTTTCTTAATATGAAATGTCCTTAGTTGTAAATATTAAAGTTCTGTGAGAGAAATTTAAAGGAGCGTATTTTTCCAAAGGAAAAGCAGCAACGTGTATTTGAAAAGCCCTCGGGGAGACCTTTGCTTTCGTCCTGAACCTGGCATACAATGTAGATTTCTGTGTGGTTCAATTCTACAGCTACATTGTCTGCTGGGTTTCTGGCAAGCAATATAAGCAGCTCTTATATAATCCCACGGGCGCTCGAAAAGGTAAGCATTCATCTGTTCTGTCAATGTGGCTCAAATGCCTGACCCTGACAATTCAATAAAGAGAAAATATTTCACATTAATACTGCTGAGTGACTGTCGTTTGTCAAGCTGAAAATCACATTTGAAGAAAGAAAGAAATCTCCAAATCTACTAAATCTAAATTGATTCAGTGTTGCTTTTGTGTCCCAGGAGTTAACCCCAAGCAAGAGATGCCAGGAATATTCTAGTAACTCAGCACAAAGCTGGGCTGTTGTCTGTCAGGAGCTTGTCAGGCTGCTGTCAGACCGGCTCCTTATTAATGGGGCAGCACTGTCTCCCCTGCAGCCAACACACACACACAGTACAAAAAAAGCACACACCCGCACACACACCTGGGATTATACCAAACCTTCACACAATGCTTTCAGAAGACATCCCTACCTGTGAAAGTCTGCAAACCCCAAAAGCAACTTCTACATCCCAAAGTATGTTTTTACTTCACAAACGATTTTAATTTGAAAAAAACAAAACCAGAAGAAATGCAGTCAAACTGTAATTTGACAAATTCTGCTGGCAACTTCTTTCCACACACACTAACTAGACTGATACCTACATGAATAAAGCAGCAGGCAGCCGGCTTTGAAAACACATGTTACGGCACCGAGCCTTACAAGAAACCAAAAAAAAGGGATGGGAGGGGGGCACGATTCTACTTTTAATGTGTGTGTTCAGCAGGGCTCGGCAGCAGCGTCTTTGTCCTGTTGCAGCCCTCCAGCAACGCTCCGGCAATACAGTTGAAAATATAATAAGTCTCCGCAGCTAAGAAAAGAAACCGAGGCAAAGCTCCCTCGCAACAGCGGGTCTTTTGAATAACAGTGTTATTTCTTTTATAATCAAATCAAAGACAAATATAGAGTGAAGGTTTTGTGCCTTACTTTTTCCACAGCTCCAAGGTTCAAGTAGAGCTGATATGAGTGAGGCTGAAATGATTCGCTTCATTAAGCAACCGAGGGAAAAAAGTTCAGTCATTTATCAATTTTGTTTGTTTTTTTGCTAATCGAATATGACTCTGGGCTTTGGTGAGGGATATTCTATACGAGCTGCACTGACAGTGACCATGAGCGTATATGCCTCCTTCCTCTCCGTGTATGTGTGCGTGTTTTCTATCTTTATAAACTGAGTTTTCAGCTGTCATTTGAACAAATCAATAAATAATAAATTCTACAGACAAAATTATTTGTTGAGTGTAAAATTACCTACACTAGATCCTCCTATCGCTGCAAGTTTTAAAGAAAAAGGGGGGTAGCTGAGTGATGCTGTTTCATTTATACCAAACTAACACATGAGCTGCAATACATAATACAGGATAAGAACCTCTCCAGCTGAGTCTGGCATATTTCACTAATCAAAACCCTGTCCCCGTGCAACAGGACACAAAGATTTATTTGCTGCTTGTAAATAACGCTCCCACCATTTATGATTTTACATGAAAGCAGCGCTCGCATCTTTTGGGGAAACAACAATGAGCAAATTCTGCGCTCAAAAGACTGTTTGAAAGGCATTCTACTGATCTGACTGTACATGCTGTACAATAGATTTTTCAGTGTACACACAGGCGGGCATGTCAGCATTGTGTTAAAAGGGAAAACGTGAAGGAACTCTTTATGTAAAAGCCTTTCAGTGGTAATGGTTTAAAGAAGTGAACCGGCGCCATTCATGTGTCAGCTTGAAAAGATTTGCATAAAGTCTGTGCAAGTAAACAAAGGAGTTGAGAAAATGGTGATTATATATTCGTGTGGAAAATTACATTTTTCAGACAGTGATTGTTATGAAATAGAAGCCGAGCTGACAGTTGATGAAACAAGCGTGCTAATGCAAAAGATATGACCTCATAAATGTGGCCTTATAGGACAAAAAAAACACAACACCTGGAACCCCTTCGGGTGTAATTATAATAGATTTGCATTTACATCCCCCACACTGAATCACTCGTCTCATTTCCATCATCAATACAGGTCTTGTCAGTCTCTCGCTACTCAAGCCCTCAAGTTCAACTTTACCAACTCTGTTTTTGTGACAGCGAGCTGAGCGACTCCATCGGGACCCACTATGAGAATCCCAACAATGCAAGTGGTTGCTAATGGCCTGTAATGGGAGGGGTGCGTGGGCGGTTTATTGTTGCTTTGATAAGCTGTCGATGACGTGCGTGGTGTGAGGACAGTCAGAATGCAAAACAACAGAATGCTGAGAAAAAATGACTGATGATGATGGCGATAAGGGGAGGGGGAAAAAATCTGTGGGAAAATGAAAGAGAGATGAGGCCATCTGTCGTCCTCCATCGCACATTTAAACACTTTCAAGGAGGACAGGGTAAAAGGTGAAGGTGCTGTTATCTGAAGGTGAGCTAAACGTACACTCCCTCTCTTGTTTGCGTCACTGCTGTAATAAGTCATCCGAGCCCTTCTCAGTGACCTCTACAGTAGGGCTTTCCCCATCAGTAAGCCTCCAGAGGGGGATTTACATGACGTGGTTTACAGTGGTCACAGGATGTTTATGGTTTCGTAAGATACAGTTAACTGGCTTTTCTCTTGAACAACAGTCATTAAATTGGTGCCGCTGGGTTTCATGTTCAGGCTTTTTAATAGTGATAACTATGACAGACCAGCGACCTGCCCAGAGTGAACCCCACCCCTCGCCCTGTGACACCTTTTGCAAGCCCCTTTCTTGCAAAACGAGGGATGGATAGACCCTACAGATAGTGTTCCATGGTTTTTCTGTACCTTCCAAGACATAAAGAAATATTTTAATTCTTTACAAGTCCGCAGCAATGGTTCAATATGTTTAGATGCAAAATCATCTTTTTATTGTGGGTTCAATACCTGACAATATAAAACCTCTTGAGGTTACTCAAGTTGTTGTGATTTGCCGCCATATAAATAAAACTGAATTGAATTGAACTGATATGAACTGAAGTGAAAAAACACCAAAGAGAGTATGTGTATTCTTAGTGTTTTGAAGGGTACGCCCCTAATAGAGTGCTGTAGGCCAACTCACAAGTTAGCATTGCCCTGAGATCCCTCAACAAAAACCTGATGTGATATTTCAAAAATGCTTTTTTCATTAAGTCTGCAAAAAAATAAGTCTACAGCATACATGTTAATCTTTAGAAACGGATGTATTTTTGAATTCTGAAGTGTAAATGCACCTGCCAAAGCTAAATTAATGTTGTGCCATAAACAAACAACACCATGGTCATAGTTTTTTAGCATCACCACCACAAAACTTTGGACCATGGTTTTTAGCAAATGCCTTGTCTGAGACATGGAAAAACTTCAAAATTTAGAAGTGAAGTATTTATCGATGTTTTTATACGCTGTAGAAAAAAAAGCTAAAACTTGGGCTAATCACAGACCTTATTGCAGACATCTAATGAACACCCATTCAAAAAAAGAAACACTGAGACAAGTGAACTGGTGGTGCAAAATGCTACATCATTTCTGGGTTTTAGGACTCATTGCTGCAGCATTCTAGATAAAACAACAGTCAATAAGAAGAGTCTCGATTGGTTGGTTTGTACCAGGAAAGTCAGTCAGTTATGGACAGACGTTATCACTTTACAAATGTCCCTGCAGCCAATAGATAGTAATAACATATGTTATGAAGAACAGTCCAAGTTCATTTTAGGGTTTCAAAGGAGCTTCTTATTACAAAAACGTACTCCTTAATGGTTATTGTGTAACAGTTATGGGATCTTCACTAACAAAAAGTTTATATCTAACGTGTGGTAACCCATCTTACCACCTGACCTTCGCGTACTGTTGTTTTGTTGAATGGACACCATGTCACAGTGGCACACTTTGGTTCTTTGTTATGTACAATGAATGAAACACCTGTTGACATTGTGCATGTGAGTTTCACTTCAATTAAAAAAAACAGTGCCCTAAAGAGAGGCGAAGTGAAAATAAAACTTCTGGATTCTGTTCCAGAAGTGAGAAAACTTCATTCAAAATGCCACTGACAGGTTTAACAATGCAAATGGAACAGAGCCTTTCTGAGCACTACGTCACGAAACTCACTGTATGTGTTTGAAAAATGATCTTATATTGTTTAGTAACCAAGCATCATTTTCTATAAGCAACAGACATTCACAGAGTCGATTTTGAGGTTTGACAAAGAAGAGTCTGTAGTTAATTCAGACTAACTGGGAAAACAGGGGTCTGAACACTCTTAGCAGAGATTATCCGGTTATGAGTTTAAAGAATATAAATGAATTCAAGCTGAAATGAACTAAGTTCTTAAAGGAGGTCTTGTTTTTTTCTTTTTTCTACTCACAAAGATATTGTTTTATTTAAGATGACAAAGGTTTCATTACCTTAGAGAGAAAGCCTTTTAGTGGATGTGAATATGTACAGTACATGATTTATTTATTTTTCCAGAAAGACTGATGACAGAAATTCAGAAGCTCGTGGAATAGAGCTTACCCGGGAATTGGCAGCTAGTAGCTGGAAATGGGTTTCACATTCAAAAGTTTATCTTGTTATTTGTGATCAAGGTGAATGGCTATGATCCAGGAAACTGGAAAGATAAGAGGAAGCAGAAGAAGAACTAAAGCAAACTGTTCTGTAAGTGGATTTTTGTCAGATAGAGGTGACAGTTTGAGATATAAACTCATAACCTCATGCACATCCCTGGAAAAGCGCTGTCCCTGCACTGAACTTTAGAGACGGAGGTAATTCTAGAAACACTTCTCGTATATTTAAGAGGTCAATTTCCTTCGAACATGCATTCCAGCAAAGTCATTTCCAGTGCCGCAGAGACTTATTCGGGCTCTCTTTATTTTATTGTAATGTAATTATAAGCAAGGTTAAAATATTAAAAAACCTAAATTTCCTTTCCTGTTTTACTGTCTATAATAAATCAACACTCCACTTGAACTGTGTCACAGTGGCTGGCAGAGGTAGGACCCAAACGCAGGACGCGCAAAAACGAAGATTAAACTGAAAGCTGGTTTAATAAAGCTAAAATGAAATGCAAAATAACATGAATGACAAAACTAGGAAAATCAAACCTTTGACACAGTGAGGAACACAGACTGCAAGGGGGGAGGACTAAACCACGAGGGGGGGGAGGCAACAGGGAACAGAGGGAAACTGAGGAGATAAATACACACAAGGGGTAATGAGAGAACGGTCCACAGGTGGAAACACAGATGACACTAATCTAGGCAAATGAGATAAAGGAAGCAAAAGTGAATATGTTACACACGAGGCAGGAAACTATCAAAGTAAAACAGGAAGTAAGATAACTGCGGAGACAAAGACTAAAACACACAGGCTTTGCACTAAGGAGAAACAGACATGGGGACAAGACAGACTGGGGAGACAAAGAAATGAAACCGAGAGAACAGAGAAACTAGGAATAAAGAACACAAACAAATGACTGAGACTCAATCACAAAACTCATGGTAACCTAGAAAATAGCATTCAGCAACCAGACATTATTGTCTCCTCCTTTCAAGTCCAGACAAAAACTCAAAACCACGACAGAGCTGAATTTTTGTAAATGTTACAGTATCACCACCTCTCAATAGAACAGAGTTGCTTCTTAGTATGTCTGGTAGAGGGTCTGTAAAATTGCTTATTATCCAATTATCCAATTGGTTTTATAAAGATATTCAATAAAAATACAGAAAAACATGTAGAAAAATTAATACTTTGCATTCCATTTGAGCATCTATAGGACACAGAGCTTCTGGACTTTTACTCAAGCTTTCCTGAGTTAAGTAAAATATTAAATGACAGCCTTAATGGAGAATGAAGAAATGAATGCCTTAATGAAGAAACACGCAAAATGACCACATAATCAAAGTAAGTGGCTATGTCTTCATTGCCAGTTAAAGTTGCTAGTTAATCAGATTCAGATTCAGAAGAACCTAAACTGGCTCCTTAACATATAGCTGCAGTGGTCATACACTGAGCTCTCACAGAGGTCCTCACCCAGTATTCAAGGGTCTGTCCAGCCACCAAATAATTAGTAAATAATTAATTGGAGCAATTCATCTCTGTTTTTCCCTAAAACAAGCAACACATTTTTCAACAAAGCGCACATATTTCTAAAATTATTCATAAAACATGCGTCTGTGAAAGAGGTTATTATAAAAGAATTTACAAACACAGAAAAGGACAGGGATCTCATTATCCTTCACAGCTATTCAAAAAAAATTTCTCTGCTGGTTTCAGTCGACGGTCGATTAACAACAAAAGGGAAAAATACACCAAAATACACAGGAAACATAAACTAGTTATAAATGATGGACTGCCACTTCTGAAAAAGTGAAGCTAGGTATCAGGACATTTGATCTGTGATCCAATTAAACACCTTTCTGATGAGTTCATGATCTCGATCATTAGATTCAGTCATATGGAAGACGCGTGTATTCATTTTGTAATTTATGGTTCCCATCGGAACCAAAAAGATGATGAAACAGAGTATGCTTTTCACCATCATTTGTGTAAATGAATTGTATATAAATAACATGAATTTCAAATAACATGTGCTTTCTGAGAGGGTTATAGTAATTGGCAGCCTTGGAGTCATATGGATGAGTTCAGGAAAGGTAACAGTTTATGTGATATAATCCTGAACACCACAAAAAAAAAAAAAAAACAAATGTGACAAGAAAATAGCTTGATGTGCAGACAAAAATGGAGGCTTAAAGTCAAATATGAAAATAACTCAGGGTCTGCCACATCTGCATCTAAATACCTATCTTACATACACTTAGACAACCACTACAACAGGTCAGTGTCTTTGATTGTGTTTCCTAATGACGCACACTGAATCATGACATTTACGTAAAACCTTAACCAAACCTGTGACTAACCATCACTTGCAACATGATAGTCCAGGTCATGGGCTGACGAGACCAGTAATTACAGCAGCGTAATGTAGGCTTTACATAATGTGCCATTCGCTACTTTGGTTTGACCACAGCTCACCAGAATTTCAAAAGGTGGGTGAGTAAGGCAAACAACTACATGTTCACCGCTCTGTTATCAAATATCAAACTTGGTGAGTCAGGCTGATGAGAACCCTACCACCGAGTCTGGCGTGAAAGCATCTCAGCAGACTTAACCCAGACACAGGACACAGAACAGCCGCATCTTCACACACAAAAAATCTGCACACAAAATCATACAAGTAGCTGTTGTATTGCTGCTGTCTTGTTATCCCTAATAGAAGATCTTATGTTTGCACTTCTTTAGATTAAAGACCATCAAGAAGCTTGATGAATGATATTTTCTTCTGTTCTGACTACATATTTTTGGAAAGTTATGTGAAGAATCCTCCGCTTTGATTTGTGTGCCAATGTGAATGCTAGAGAAAAGAATCTGGAAATCCTGTGTTTGTGACATTATTACTACTTTGCAGTGTGTATAAAAATATCCACATCACAATTATAAAATAGAAACATACTGTAGTCAGTCAGCAACATATAGGATTTCAGGGCTGTCATCTCTCCTGTACATTATGGGATCCTCCAGAAATAAAGTAAAAAAAAAAAAAATACTCAATGAATACACTACATTAATTATTTCAGACTGTCCTGCTAGTACTGCACAATGATGGTATCTTCCAAACTAAGCCTAAATGTGCTTTTGATCAACGAGGAAGACAAATGAGGCTGATTTTTATACTCTTAGCATATCATAGTTTGCACAGTAAAACTCCAGCTCTTGATTGTGACTCTTGGAATGGTTGAAAATTTAATTTAGTTGCAGTTTTGAAACAGGTGTCACAGTCTTCCCCAGACTGTGTGGGAGTGAGAAGGAGGACCCAAATGCAGAACACAAGAGAAGAAGGAACTACGTTTAAACAAAAAGTGAGTCGTTTGTTGTTCGAAAAACATGAATACAAAAAAAAGGCCAAAATGAATGGCAAGAACTAAAACTAAAACCTAAACTGGGAAAAACTAGACTATGATTACTATGAAAAGACATGAACATGATTCAGAGCAGGAGCATGCGGGAAACTGTGGGAAAACACATTAACATGAAACATGAGCATGACCTGAACTGAATCATGAAGGACCTGAACGTTTGACGTAACATGAAGGGATGAAAACAGACGTCCTGACGAAGACTGAATGAAACACACAGCCTAAATACACATAGGAGGTGTGGAAACTCAGGGGAAGTGGAAACACATGGAGAAACAGCTGACACAAATGAGCATAACGATGTCACAGGGGAAGAGTAAACTAAACACGCCGAACAAAGAAGCACGAGACTTTCAAAATAAAACACAGGCTTGACAACAAGAAAAACGCAGACAAGATATAATGACAGGTAACACAGAACGCCTAGGTGACACATAGACTAAACTAAAATTCAAAGCCAACTAATTATAATCCAAGAATTGTATATTATCTTCAAAATATAACGAAAGAGATCAAAACCAACTGAAAGTGCTGGGTCACAGACTCAGCCCCTGACAACAGCTTTCATTTCATGTCCAAATCTCTCTATTTAAGAAGTTATGAGGGCTCAACAATGCTTCTAAAATAAGGTAACTTAAAAAGCATCAAATTTAAACCCTCTTCTATGTACTTTCATGAGCTGTGACTGTAATTTATTGCTTTACTTTTTTCTTAAAATAGTTTAAAATGGTACATTTTCATTTTCTCTGTTTAAAGATTTGGTATGTTTTCTGTGTTGTATTGTGAATAAAATATGGATTTCTAAGATCTGCATATTGTTGCATTCTGATTTTATTTACATTTTGCACTGCGTTCCATCTTTTTCGGAATTGGGGTTGTATATCATATTTCATAGAAAACGCCACACTTTTGAAGAGGAAAAAGCCTCGACAGAACCAAAGACAGAAAATCTGGAAACTTTATAGGACTTTATATTGTACAGCTTTCCTCCAGGGCAACTGTGTATATAGAAATGTGGAATGAGTGTGTTTTGTATATAAAACAACAGAATATAGAATTTTTCTTCACTTGAAATTAAAATAGCACCAGGGAAAAAGTTACTTACTCGCGGCTCTGGTTCTACTGTACCTTTGATTCACACGTCGTGCCTCAAACCAACCAATCATCATTTCTCATGACTCATGTGTCAACCTAATCCCCTAAAGACAACTCAGTTGGAGTTACTGCAGGGAAGGACATAACTTCATAGAATTCCTGTTTAGTCTTTTCAAAGTAAAAGCCTCCTAGAGCATCACACATGTAGTCATGTCATTTTACTATCTTGTCTGTGGTTCAGACCTCTGTGCCCTCATAGCTGGTTACTACTATACAAAGAGCCATTGGAAAAAGAGAAAATATGCAGTGAGTGGCAGTTTTCTGGCTAAAAATCCTTTGTTGATGGCAGTGGTCAGAGAAGAAGGTTCACTGAAGTCTTCTTAAAGATTGGAGTCCCTTCATCAGTCTTCATCATGCAGGTGACTCAACGGCAAACACAGTAGCCTCAGTAGGTGACCTTTAGGTGTTTGTGGGTGTGACAAGTCACAGGTGGAGAGTCAGTGAATAACATTCTGTCAGAAGCCTTTATATCTCTCGCATCAAATCCCTAAGGAAATGTGTGATAGCATTCTGGTTAGTTTTCATCTTGTGGGAAACCCTGACCTTGCAAATCATGCGGCACACTCCCTGTCATGTCAGACAGATGGACAGGCAGGCAGCTGACCTCGCACCATCACAGTATGTGACATTATGGGCTAGAGGATCAGCTAGTGTCAGGGGGAGACCTGACAGCAAGGGGACAGCATTGTCAAATAAGGGTGTGAATTCTCCAGCGATCAATCTTTTGGCTAAAGGTCTGCTTTTCACAGCACGAGAGACAAGTAAAGATCAGGCAGCTGAGAATATGCAAACACTAAAGGGGGAGTGAGTATATAGCAGAGCAGCTGAAATGGTACGATAGAAATGAAGAGCACATGATAGGTCGTTGAAAGTGTCTTTCTCTCTCATTGTGTGTATGTGTGTGCATGCTGACATGCAGAAGTTGTTGTTCAGGTAATGACATTGTAAGTATGGACAGCCACTATGATTGACCCATAGTAACAGATTTCAGTGCTGAGAGGGTTCAAGGTGCTGTTGTTTACTATCCTTTTTTAACTCCTTAATTGCATTCCAGTTAATACTTTACAAGCTTTTACACTGCATAGGGAGACCGGGGATAGTTGTAACGTGGGTCAGTTGTAACACTTGCAATTTCTCCAATCAGGGCTAAGTTTCAAATGATGTGACTCATCCTGTGCATGCCCAACTCAGTTCTGCTATCACATGTGAAAAATCAGCACATTTTGTCAAACACAGACAATTTAACACGAAAAAAAGTAATTTGTATGCCAAAAAGTAAGTTTTTCTACTTTATTTCAATTTCTAATAGCATTATCTGCTTTGCAGTTAAACTCATCAAACTTAAATTATGTTATTTGTATGTCTGTGGGGATATATTCTGTGTAGGTCTTTAGTGCTAATGTTTTAGCTGTTGGCTGTAATGTTAGCTAATTCATGGCTATAGGAGTCTGGGTCAGTTGTAACAGCAACAGTCTGGGTTAGTTGTAACAATAATGCAGATGTTACAACTTACCACACTATTACTTTAACTTATATTAAACAAGTTGGGGGAGCGACATCAGCAGAGAGAGGTTCACTGGTCGCATTTGTATATGCGGTTAATGCCATTGGCAACACAATTCCTTCACTGTTTGTGTTCCCACACATACATTATGCAGACCACTGTGTCAGAGATGGACCAGTAGGAAGTACTGGTAGTGGAAATAAATCAGGATGGATGCAAGAAACAGATTTCCTCATCTTTCTGAAGCACTTTGCAAACCACACCAAGGTAAGCCAGGATAAAAAGTAATGGAATTGCGATGCTGGTGAACAACTGCATTTTTTCAGCTTCATTGTTATGTTCAAAATTGGTGCAAGAGTTGTAGGTTATAATGCCCACTGAGCCAATGAGGCCAAACTCAAGGAAGACCAACCAAAATTAATGAAATATTCAGTTGCAGAAAATTCCATAATTTGTCTTTTTTTGGGGGGTTGGAATATGTTCAAAAGCTAGATTTCTGCATTCTGTCACACACACACACAGCTACATAAATGGCTCTAAGTGCATTCATGTGTTGAATAAAAAAGATTACATGTTAATGTTTTGTCAGTACCCTTATTTCATTGTGTTACATTTCACCCCAGGATATGTTACAACTAACCCAGACTATGGGGTTAAGTGTAACATTTCACTCTTTGTGTTTGAGGCCATACCATGCAATGGGTAATTGTGCTGCAGAGAAAATAGCTGCACTATTTAATAGCAGAGACATGTAAATACTTTGCATTACATTTTGAATCCACTACCTTAAAAGAGCTTCAATTTACAGACAGAAATGTCAAAAATGTTACAACTATCCCCGGTCTCCCCTACTTTTATTCATCCTAGCAGTTTGCAGGCCTAGACTTATCACTGGAAGTGTCGGGAGAATCTTTCTGAAGGGTTAAATATCAAAAATAAGAAATGTTAATAATCAAAGGAGAGAACTCAGACTACTGACCCTTACCCACTTTTAATTGAAATGTACAGCTTTCAGTCAGTGCCCACCTGATCTAATGTGATCTAATGTGAAATAGAAACAAAAAAGCAAAAATCTGTTTTTTGTGCATGCACTATGTTGTCGAGACTTCTTTGGAGCTTTAACCTAACCAAACAAAGAATGGCAACAAAACAAAATAGCTAAACACACACATATCAGGAGTCAAAGAAAGAAAAATCACTAGATCATAGGTAGGTGGGATTTGAACAACTGCAGATCATTGTGTGAAAGTTTCCACCACCTTGCCAACCTGTAAATCCTGATTTTTTTTATTCGTTAAAGCTGGAAAAACCCTGGTTTGAGTGCATGGACACAAACAGATAACAAGAGAAACCAAGTGGAAATGTGAATCAAAAACAAACATGAATCAACAGATTCAATTTCATGAATAATTCAAGAACTGCTTTGAGACTTTGTTGCAATGCCATATGTACAACAAACAGTCTCAAATAATATACTTATGAGTCATTATTGCTGCTGCCTTCACTGAATAGCATTTAGCAGTTTCTTATAACTGAAGAAAGTTGTCTGATTTTAGCAGTTTTGGATGCTCAGTATATATCTTGGTCATTTAGCTTTCTGGTCCAGACTAAATATTTCAACACGTGTTCGGTGTATTGGCATTACTTTGTGCCTGTCATAAATTAAAGAAACACGGGGTTTGGCTCTTTGGCTTCAGTACCTCTCTTCAAAGTGGAGTGGCAGCCCATGGAAGCGTCTTTGTTAGTGAGAAGGATAAAAAACTGACAATTATTCAGACTAGGGTTGCGATGAAACTCTAATTATTAAGAATAAATCAGTCCCATGGTATTAGTCATTCTGGATGACTTGCAGTAAATGCACTTGCAAAACAAAATTAAACTATGCACAAACTCTGCCATTTTTACCTTTTGCAGAACCTTCCAGTTAACAAGGGTGGACCATTTGTTGGTCACGTTAAGGCCCAAAGGCTCATATTTTGACTCACCTACTTTAGACACACCAGCAGAAGAATGTTTGAAGATACATGGGAAATATCTTCATATCTCTGGGATGGAATTGACCAAAGTTGTGATTTTCCTGTTCCCCAGAGGATGAATCTCACTGCCTTTTTTGATCCACTGGTAACAAATAAAACATCAGTTGGAAAAAAGATGAATTAGCACTTATCTCAAATTCACACTCAGCTCATGGTGATACTAATTATATTCTTAAGCTAAGAATTTGGTGAAAGATCTCAAATAAAAATAATAAATATCAGGTACAAATGACTGATTCACTAATGTAAACTCTGATGTCCAAGCACAACACATCCCCAAATAAGTGATTAATAATTATTAGCATAAGTCTGTACATTATGGTTTTTTTTATTATCATTACTATTATTATGGGCAACACGGTAGTTAGCACTGTTGCCTCACAGCAAGAAGGTCCTGAATTCAATTCCACCATCAGGCTTTCTGTGTGAAGTTTGCATGTTTTCCCCGTATCTGGCTTCCTCTTACAGTCCAAAGACATGCAGTTAGTGAGTATAGGTTAATTGGAAACTCTAAATTGCCCATAGGTGGCAGAAAGGTTCAGGAAATCTATCACTGTCATCATACAGAAGTGAGCTTCACTGACTCATCACATCCTGCAGTTAGAACGCCTTGCAATAAAGGCATTTAAAAAACTTGCAACTGATGGAGCAGTTGCTGCAGCCACACTCCATTGTAAAAAGACCAACCCTAAGCAGATTCTTATTCAATGCATGATTCACACACTAGTCGTGGTCCATGGTGCATAAAACACATCAGACATATTCATTTAGTCTGCTGCCAGTCTCAGTAAATGCAATAGCAGAAATTTGCACACTGGAGAGTTATTGTAATTTTGTGTTTTCTAATTGTTTTTTATTCTAATTTCATTTTGACTTTTAGATTTCAATTAATTTTAATTTTGGTCAGTTTTGGTAGATTTAGTTTTACGTTTAGTTTTAGTTTAGTTTTATAAGTTTCAGAGTTAGTGTTACTAACACTAACAAAATTTGGGAAAAATCAGTACAGGTATTAAAAAAACTGAACTTTTGGAAAGCAACAACTCAGAGTCTCACTCAGAGTCTCAATAAACATGTCAATCAGTGTTTCAAGTCAAACTAATAAATACTAAAACTAAAAATATTGCCTCTATTTTTTATTTAATTTTTAACATTTATCTTAGTTTTACAAGTTCACAAAATCTTTTCATTTAGCTTTAGGTTGTTTTTTTGGGGGTGTTTTTTTAGAAGTGTTGTTTTTATTTTTATTTTAACTAAAATGTTTTTTAGAATCTAGTTTTAGTTTTTACTTTAGTTTTATTTACCTATAATAATCCTACTGGGAATGACACTGCAGGAAAGCAGGAAAAGTTAGTCAAAGCAAACTTTTTCATACAGAATTTGTGGTAATGGAATATTTACTTTTTCTTTTTTAAATATGACAACATTTTGTGCTGCTGCTTTGCAGCACAGCTGGACAAGTAGCGCTAAATGGAAGAGGGATTTCTCCCTGACACATTAAAATAGCATAATTTACTGTTTGCATAGTTATGTTTGATTGGATCATCGTGTCTGCATGAAGAAAAATATCCATGCTCCCTTGTTTATGTGTCGTTTTCTGTTTCCTGTGTGAGTCTCTTGTCCTCTATGTATGATTTTTAGTTATGTCTGTGCCTTGTTCCCCTTATCTGTTTCCATGTTCCTCCCCTTGCGTATCATTCAGTCTTCCCAGTCTGTTATGTGTTTCATGTCTGCGTTTTCCATGTCATATTGCCACAGTCTTCTTCTCATTGTTTCCTGTTTTATTTTGATAGGCTCGTGTTTCCTCGTTCAGTGTGTTTGGTTTTACTTGCCCTGTGCCCAGGGCTGGACTGGGACAAAAAATCAGCCCGGGCATTTTGACTAGAGACTGGGCCCACAGGTATTATAGGAAAAGCCATAAAGCCTTTGAATGAAAACAAACGCTGTTGTGACAGTGATGTAAAGTCTTGTTGGCATATGTATGATTTCTATACATTTTACATCAGATAAAAAAATTTGGTTGTAAGATTCAGATAATTATTTATTAAAAGCTAGACATTTGAAATGAGAAGAACAAAGAAAAGTATTTATTCGTGCCCCCCTTTCCCTGTTAATGCCCTACCTGGCCCCCTGGCAAAACTTTGCTAGATCCGCCCCTGCACAGTTACCAGCTGTCAGCTACTTAGAAAAAGGATCCTGGTGTTATTTGTCTCTCAGAAACAGTTCATAACTTCCCTTCAACTCATTCATGTCACCTAAAAGGTAAACCTGTTTCTCCATCACCTGTTCAGCGCTGATGATTCAGTAAGGACATCTCCTGGTTTCATCTTCATGTTTCCCTCTCATCACATATTCAAACCGATATCATGACCAGCAGCTTTTACAGCTGTGGCTCCAGTAAACATCAGCTGATACTAAAAATTAGTATCAATAAATTCTAACAACAGCTGATCAAGCTTAAATGTGCTGCTGTTGTTTAGCGCGACATCTGCTGGTTTCCTCTTTCTGGCGCAAAGTGGGCGATAAACAAACAAGAGAGAAAAGCCGATCAGCTGATCATTGATCAGTTTCATGATTGAAGTAGCAACAGGAGATGGAGGGGGAGAGAATGAGAGAAGAAGAAGCAGCTGTGTGCCATAAACACAAAATAAGTCCAGCTTTGTGTTTTTTTCCATTCTAGCTGAAGTACGGGACAAACTGTGTTCCTTTTCAGCTCAACACGAAACGCGTAATATTTTCTCTGAATACGAGACGATTCTGTTTTTTATGGGACGGTTGGCAACTCTACTAACTAACCTTATGAATTAAAAAAAGTTCAATATCAGTAACATCATAGCACCCACCCAGCTGTATAGAAACTCCGTCATGCTAGCTAGTACGCAGTACGAGCTATTGTAACTGACATGCTTTTTATTTGTTTTTGTTTCTAATGTCTCTGTAAAGCACTTTGAATCACCTTGTTGTTGAATTGTGCTATACAAATAAATTTGCCTTGCCTTGCCTTGCCTGACTGTAAAAAGTCAGCACAACGAAAACTCCACCTAAACTTGGTTTATATCTGACCCAGATAGACTGCAGGTCATAACTTCTTTCCTGAAGTTCAGTTCACCTGACACTCGGACCGGCGGCCACCTCGGGTCTCTCCTCGTCCTGCCTCCCCTTTCCCTCATCCACCTGCTGGCCTCTGTTGAAGCTATGCCAAGGCCACCACCAAACAACTGAGTTATTTTTACACATCGACCAGCATCTGGCCAATCCACCACCTTTCATTGTTTATGCCATTACAAAATAAAAAATAAAAATAATAATAATAATAATTGGCCCATAAAAACGAAAAATCACCATCGGCCCATCGGGCAACTTCCCGATGGCCAGTCCAGCTATGCCTTTGGCATCATGTTCATTTGTGTTAGCTGTGTTCCCCTTGTGTTCTCAATTAAAATAATAAAAACAACACTTCTAAAAAAAAAAACCAAAAAAAACAACCTAAAGCAAACTGAAAAGATTTTGTGATTTTGTGATTTTTTTACATTATGTTTTTCATGTTCTATTTTAGTTTCCCCAGTTTAGTTTAATGTTTAGTTTTGCATCAGTTTGCCTTGCCCTTTGTGCATTTTCATCGGCTTTATTAAACTGCTCGCCTTTTGTTAATTCAAGTTACGTTCCAGGTTCCATTGTGTCTGCATTTGGGTCCACTATTCATACCCCACACAATCTGCTTCAGAAAATATGAGAATGAGGATACTCCACATATTGATTTTATTTCTTAAAATGACATTCTTTAAAAATTATTCTTGTATTTATGCTTGTATTTTAAGCTAAGCAAAAAAAAATTGTTTCACCTAGGAACATGAATGAATATCTGGCATTTATACAGTTTTGAAATTATGGCTTTTTCCTCTCATCCAGTATATGAACCTTAGTAAAGCTATAGCCATTTCAAACGGATGGTGGGATTTAATACAGTGGTTTAGGTTTGAGTTCTATCCTGAGACATGGATTCCAAAATACAACAGACCCCAATTACATTTTCTTCTATGAATCCTAAAAGTCTTTTTGGCCGCAGCTGTCACTCTCATGTTCCTCCTTAGAAATAGTTTCATTTTGAAAAGGTGAAGAATAGTACTGCAGAGCCATTTTGCACCAACGATACTGTGGATGCATATCGCCATTCCCTGTAGGATCTTTTGAGAAGCGGAGTTGATGTCAAAGCAAGAGACTGATGAGTCTGTGGACTTCTTCCTGCTGAGAGCGAAAGCTTTTGTGCGTGGGAGACTTGCTTTCTTGTCTCTTAGAGCCCCCATTCCTCATCCCCATCCCTCTTTGCCCCTTTCCTTCACTCTCCCTTTTCTCTCCCGACATACCGGCTTAGAAATGAGGAGTAAGTCCCTCTGTTTCAAGAGGTTTGGAATTTGTCTCCTAGCAACAACCCGTACAATACAACATGGTTTTGTGTGAGACAGAGACACAGTGTGAGAGTAATGTGTGTGTGTGTGTATGTGTTTGTAAGAAGTGTGAGAGAGTTTGGGAACCATCTGAGCTGTGTGTGTGTGTGTGTGTGTCTGTGCACTAATCAGCTGAGCACACTTTTTCCACTGTCATACATGTTTGGAGGCTTTTTCTGTCATGTGGAAACTCGTTCCACTCCACGCGTCGTCTTGCTCTTTCAGCACAAACACACACACAGATACATTCTTCATTCACAGCGGACAGCACTTCCTCCCTGGGTTGACGTTACATAAGGACTAAGAAGCTGAATGGAAACTGGTGATAAGCTAGCGTTTTATCACGAGGACGGGGGCAGTGACCATGAGAGTCTGGGTGGGACAGACTGTCCATGGGTGTATAAATGGGGGAAGACATCCTATAAACAACTACCTCTTTCCCCTTCACCACCACCGCCACCCACATGGCCACCATGATGTCATCAACCTTGGCTTTGAACTGAAATATAGGTCACAACCTGGAAAACCTCAGCTGAGTGACACCAAAGTTCGAACTCGATTGGAACAAACGTAGACTGACGTATTAGTGGCACAATTAAGCAAGCTTTCAGCCTTTCTCTGTGCCAGACCTTCACTTCCTCCTTCTGAGTGACTTACAGCACTTGGATGTAGCTGAAACTGAGCGCTTTTTTTACTGGAACAGAAGGAGTTAAATTGCTATAGCGGGAACTGTGAAATCTGAGAAGTGATGGGAGAGGGAAGGGGAGATTTCTGGGGAGCAAAGAAAAAGAGGAAGACCCAGAGTGCTACCCTTTGCCCTCCTCTTCTCTGACAGCTCTTTGCTGCTCTCCCTGTTGATACAGTCTTTCTTCTTCTTTCTGTTGTCTGTGTTAAATCTATTTTGAGTGGCAGCCACCTCCTTCGAACTTGTAAGCAATGAGTCAGTCATTTCCGTGCACAAAATATTACGCGTGTGTGTTCTCAATTTTTTTCCTTTTTTTTTTTTTTTTTTGCTGGGGACAATTTTTACAGTTACACCGCTCCAGACGAGGTTCTTTCCCTCCTGGTGTTAAAGCCCAGCAGTAAGCATTTCCCACTTCCTGTACAGCGCTGAATCAGCCTTGAAGAATGTACAACGACTGACTCACACTTCCTCCTGGATATGACAGAGCTTCCTCTCCTCGGCCAACTGATTTAGCCTTTCTGTCGTCCCTCCCTCCACCCGTCTTCCTTTCACTCCCCCACAACCCCCGCCATCCCATACCACCAACCTCCTTCCTCTAACACTTGAAGGTTTGAGAGGTGACCCGGAGTGGAATAAGTGACTCCGGGCTTGCATGTTTGCTCAAAGGCAGGCAGTGCACCGACTGACTGAAGCAGGGCACTGAGGAGGAATAAGTCACTCGTCTCAGTCATCAAGCATCTGAGTCATTTGATTTTAATTTGGCCCTTCTATATTTAGATGCTTCAGCCTGGCCTTATGATCATTCAGGAGCAGAACAGATGGGCCTCTGTTGCATCGTCCAGGCTAACAACAGGTCCACCATTAGGGTCTCCTGGGCAAGTCAACTGCAGTTCAACTCTTATTAAAACAATTAACTGCTGGAGTGTGGAGGATTATTATCAACAGGATAAGGGGAATTCAATTTCATGTCACTGTCTCAACTGAACAGTTTAGGTTTTATTTTCTAAGATTGTGAGACTGTCATTGCCTAGAATTTTATTTTGTTATTTACACCATTTAAATATATGATCCACTAGACCAGTAGTTTTGACTTTTTTGTGGCAAATCACATCAAAGGAAAGAGCATTTCATGCCATACCTGGGCTTTTATCTGCACAGAGTAGCTTCATTGTCAGTGTTTTTTCAAGGGGTTACCAAGCCCAAGCATGACAACTGGAATATGTTTTTAAGCTAGCATCACCACTCATCTAGCATGAAACGGGACACTTTGGCCAACATGGTCTTGCTGGCTCTGGTTTAGATCCAGTGCTCTTACGAAATAGGCAAAGTTTCTTTAAGAAAAGACATTTGGTTTTCTAGTTCCTCCTTAGCTTGTGGCACCATGTTAGTCAGCTTCTCCCGACAGATGACGCCCTCAGATTGAGGACTGTTGATGTGTCTAATGAAGGCAAAGCCAAAAGACAACTACCTTTCGCAACACATTTGCTCTTTTCGTTTGGTTGCTAGTAATGGGTGGTTATGGTCGAAAAGTGGTCCATTTCCCCCCTTTTTAGCCTCCTTACTGTTATAAATGATAGTTTTTTGATTACCACCAGCAAGTGCATTCATAGACTGGGCTTACCTTTGACTACATTTTTTAAAGAATTTATTTATTTACTTATTTTAGAAGAAACTAGTTCGTACAAAGTATTGATATAGTTGGTTGAAAGTTCATACAGAACGTTTTTGAATTTTTAGGGACACTTTTACTTGTCTCAAAGGACACCATTGAGCCTCAGCACGCTGTCTGAAAACCACACCCAGCAAACATGGTTGAAACATTAGAGTACTATTGCCACAAACACACGCAGATATGCTACAATGGCAAAAAAAGTGCACCACGCATGGCACATGCACACATACATAGATATAGGAACAGTTGGTAGTGCTCCTGTCAGAGTCCTTTCATATTACTGCAATTGGGAAAACACAGATAAAAGTCATATATTCAATTCTCACTCTGAAGAGAGCTTTTCATTCATTTCATAGTCTTCTTTTCCACAAATGTTTTGCTTATGCCATTTATTTCTAATTGAAAAAATGATCATATTTCTTGTACACAAACTTCCCCTTGCTAGAAAGTCAAGGATGGATATCAAATATGATGACCAAGCTATGTTCAACAGGAATATCCAGGCTATTCGACATCATGTGACAGCACTAGACACTGAAAACAGATGGGTCAGCATTTCTTCGGTGTTGATACTTTTTAAGAGTAAATACTTTTCAGGTCTTTTCAATACAACAAGAAAAATCCCGTTGAGAAAGCAGCAGAACTTGCAAAGGTGGATTTATCAAAACCTCTTCAAGTAAAACCAAAAAAGATCTCCTTAGGATGATACCACTTTGCATGAAATGACCATTAAGTTAAAAGAGGCTTTATGAAAAGGGGTTTGACAAGAGCTCTCATTTGCCATCATTAGAATTTAAAGTGTATATCCTTGACTTCAGGATATTAGAAATAAATCATCCCTTCAGTTTCATTTTAGCACATTAAGGTCAGAGCCAGCAATTTCTGTCAGAACATTAGCAATGTTTTGCGAAAGCACCACCCAACAGTGCCACTCACAGGGTAACACGATAGCTGGCATCCAAAGTTTTTAAAAATTCTCATTGAGAAAATTAGCATTTGGCAAACAGAATAGTTTAATTTTAAACTTCATGCTCATTTTGCAGCTAGCACTAAAAAAATCACATTATTAGAGCTTCAGTAATTCTTTTTTAAATAGTCGGTTAAAAAAAGTTTCCTTGAGTTTATTGTTTATTTATAAATTTACTTATTTATTCTTTGTTTTTATTTTCTAATTGAACATTCATTTATAGCTCAAGAAAGTAAAGCCAAAGTCAAACCCAATTAAGTCTACATACAGAAATAGAAAAAAGCGTGATTTGCAGTATTTGCAAAGGAAATGATGTGTATTCATGTAAAGTGTGTTGATTTCTATTTCCTGTCTCAAGTTTACTTTACTTGACTCACTATAAATACTAGCTAAAAAGAGTCCGGATCACAGCTGGTGCAGCATCCAGGAATCATTTCAACATTAACATGCCCGGCCAATACGTCACTGTTCTATGATTTGTTTGACGTTCAAAGGAAAATCCTTAAAGCAATTTGTATTGTGTGCCTGTAGTTTGATATTTAGCTGCCACCAACAGATTCTTGGGCAGGACCACTTGGCGTTACATTTTAATGTGCTGGCTACTCTTTCACAAGTCCTACAGTCTAAAATAGACACCATGACACCGTGTTGACGTGGCACTTGGAATGGACTGCTCATTGTGGCAAACAGAGGGGAGCTTGTTGTTGGTGGGTAAAGTTTGCCTTCTATCATGTGGTTAACACTGTGAAACATCCCATTCTTTATCTCAGGACATCAAACGCTCATTTGGCCAAAAATGCTGACATCTTCCAGTTGTACACAAGGCATCCGAAGGTGTTGGTTATGGCACTTGTCAGACAGGTCTTACTCAAAACTTGTCATATATGGATGCATGTTCCAGACTTCCTCACATCAGATTTAAATGTAGTTTCTATTTTCAAGCAGGACAATTAGCTGGCAGTATTCAGTAATCACACAGCCAGTGTGTCAAGGCAGCGCAGGCATAAAATACTTTGCGTGTAACTCTGCTACCTTGGCTTCTCACAAAATTACCCATAATATCCTGAGAGGAAATGAGATTTTTCTAAATCTAACCAAGTAGTTTTGTTGCATAATTCTAGCTAAACAGCAACTGGAAATGAACACACACAAAAAGAAAATTCAAAAATTAACACGATTTCATGAGAGGTGAACTGCAAATGTTTTATGCAATCACCACCTCTGTGTTCCTCCTAATACAGACTTTTGGCTTTATAGTTAATTCTTTCATATTGAAATTATTTTAAATTTAATTTCTTTGAAGGTTAATCGTGGGTATGAAAAGGTGATGGGAAGTAATAGGATCCTAACCAAGCATGAAATGTTCCACTTTATGTTTCTGTCCTTAAAGTATGGCTGCAACCAAATATTAAGATTTGTAGCTTAGCACAAGTACTAAAAACAGAGAGAAAACAGTTGATAAGTTTACTTTACTTGTGTCAATTAGTACATAATTAAAGTTCTGTCCATCTATTTTCTTCAGTTCATGGTCTTTGGGGCGCTGGAGCCTATGCTAGCAGTCACTAGGTAAGTTGGTTCCATAGACAAAAGCTATGCTAACTACATGTTTCTATAGACTTCATCTAAATCTCAGCAAGAAAGCAAATACATGTATTTGAGGAAATTTTTATTACAAACAACTAACTTGTAGATTTTCAACATGAAATGATGGATTTATCTGGTTTTAGGCTTAGTATCGAATGGGACTCACTCAAATATTAGCCAGCTAATAAGCCAAGCTAAGTAGTGGGATCAGTTTGCTACATCCTAAGAGAAGGCAGTGATTCCATGATCCCAGCTTACTGTAATGCATCACAACCATGTCAGAGCATTGGTCCAAATATACGGTGGAAAGAATTATGGACACAATATTACTGGTCTATTGATATAAATGGTTCCCAGCACACTGGTGCAGTGGTTAGCACTGCATCAAAGTGAGAAAATCCACCAGCTGGCTAGTGTCTTTATGTATGGAGTTTGCATGTCTGTCCAGGTACTCTGCTTCCAATGATCCAAAGACATGAATGTTAGTTTGCTAAATTGGCCATAGGTGTAAATGTAAGTGTGAATATTTGCCTGTCCCTCTATATTAGCCCAGCAATAGATCAGTCTCCCTGCCTTTCGCCCTATGATACTCCAGCTGGAGAGTCCCAGTTTAAGAACTACTGCTGTAATAGAGTGAAAAAGTACTCTTAAAGTTCTCTTAAAGTAACAATAAGTCCTTTACTCACTGCATATACAAAGAGCATGTACAGTCAGACCCTCCCAGCTCTCTATGTGACCTTTTACCTCCTTTTTACCTCCTTTCTCTGAAAGTAGGCCATTCCCGGACTACTCAAGTGTGAAAAAGTGTCTTTTTTTCTGACACAGTGGAAAGTTTACCTTGTGACCAAGGTGTGCTGCTGTGCTGATTATGCAAACATCCCACAGCCAGTAGGAGCCTGTACTCACACCCATGGATGCATGCATGGATGCATTCACCTGACTCACACGTGACGTCATGTACGACAGGTGCCTCTGTAGATACAGCAGGACCTGAGGCAGCGAAGGTCTATGTGTGTATGCATGCGCTCTTTGAGTTGTTTGTGGTGTTTACACATAACAGTGCAATCGTTTGAGTGCGTGTCACGCGTCAGGGCAACTGGGAAAGTGAGGATTAATAGGAGCTGGTGATGTCACACAGTCATAACCAAGGAAAATGTTGTGCAATACCTGCGTCATTCTGCACCAGGACAACAGCAGGTCATAGCTGGGAGCCGGCTAGCCAACTTCTAAACAACATCTGTCATGTGGAGCCTGCAGGCGGCACAGAGGCATCGCTGTAGTGCTTCTGGTTAGTCAAGGGCCAGTGACTTATACTGCATTAGTAGGTGGAAAGCACCGTACTATCTGGCAAAGCCAGATAATCTGATGACTTTTGGAGGCACTTCAGATGACCAAACATTGTGGTCTGTTTTTACAGGAAGTAACTCAATCCCAACTTCAGCTGTTTCTCCTGTTTCTGGTTGTTACACACAAGCATGTGGACTATTTCACATACACACGTATTTGTCATACTTTAAAAAAAACACAATGACTTCTCTCTAAATTAAAAATAAAAGCCGTTCTGTTCGAAGCAGTGCCAGAATTTTGACAAGACAGAAGAACTGGATTAAGTTATGTCAACATAGCAGATAAAGAGGAGTCTCTTATTCCCATCTGTTGGAACTGTGGAGTTTCCCTTGCTGCCCAGGTAGCGGAGCACCTGTCTACGAGAGCGTTGCTTTATGATTTAAACAAACAGAACACTGATGCTTTTCTTCCTGCCGTTAACAAAATATTTTTTATACATTTTATTATTGGATCTGCTTTACAATCAAGTCATCATTACTCATTGCCGTTATCACTCATATTCAGGCTGCTGATCTTCCCCTCGGTTTATTTTGTTTAATGTTCCAGATATTCTTGGCAACAAAATGCGATAAAAAATGACTAAAAGCCACCGCTGTGGGAGGATTTAACCACTGTTTCGAATTAGCAATGTGAACCATTAAATAGCTGTTCAAGTGACCTCTCTGCTGATTGATGATTGTCAGAAGAGTCACGGTGACTCAAGCATAACAGCGGAAGGAATTTCAAGATTTCTGGAAAACTGGCCAGGTGCCAGTTGGGTTGCCATCTGTATTTTGCAGAGATCGCTCCTGTTTTAAATTTTGTCACAGCGGACATGGCTTGTTAGCTGGAGGTGCAATCACCTTGTAAACAGGGAAGCCACAAGCAAGAGTTGTTTTCATGTGGACACTGGAGACAAGCTGACAGCATTTGTGGACACTGCCACCATGTGGCTCCTTCCATTCTACTGAGGTTCATCACAGCAAAGGATCAAACTCGAATATCGGCAACATATAGTGCAAATAATAAGTAAATAGTAGCAATATTAGCAGGTGAAAAAAATACAGGTTTCAATTCAGATAAGTAGCATTGAGTGCTGGTATTCAATTCAAACACTAACTGTGCACACACAAATGATTTTTATTATAGATCCAGTTATATTCGCCACAGCTGAGATTAAATGGACAGTGCATATTCTTGTAATTCCTTTTGACATAGTTGAAATATCAGTTCATTCACATTTATTTACGGACAGGCAGTATTGACACAGAGTCAAACTGCTGTGAAAACAGATCAGGTTTTTCATGTCATGCATCAAACCCACGACAATTTACTGGCATTAATATTAAGGCTAATTGATTAATTACTATTCAAGAATGGCAGTTTTAGTTATGTAATTGCTCTCCATTTCAATCCTAAAATCAACCTATTAATGAATTAATATTGAGTTTAGCCTGTGCAGCTAACACAGTTTAATGAGAAAATCACCTCCAACCAGCAGTGTTACTGAATGAGCAGATAAATATTTTCCCCCTGCACATTTTAAAAGTATGAATCAGTCCCGAGGTCAACACCCACTGATTCATGTTATAATGGTTAATAATTTACAACAGGAAAAAGCATTCCACAAAAATGTGCCGTGTACTTTTGCAGTAGCTTGATGAGTGACAGCAGTAATATATTGTCTGCCACATCGCTGGATGACAAATCTAAGAACTATCTTTGCAGTTCCTGGTGATGAGCTTCTGGAAGTGAAAACACATGACTGCTTTCATAACAAATATATCAAGATGGTCAAACTGTGCTTATACCTCTGCACAGCGTAAAAGTGCTGGAAGTTAATTAAAAGTACAACTGCAAATACCTTTTTAAAAAAGTGTGATACATTCTGCAGAATACAGTGCAGCAGGGATAGATTTTGGATTTTGCACTAGCAGTCATCTTATCCATCCATCAATCTGTCCTTGAGCAATCTCAGAAATCCATAAATATAGATGTAGCTCACAAATTGTTTGTGTATCTCAGTGAAGGTTTTAGCTAACAAATGGCTAAGACATAGCTAGAGGCGTCCAACATTATCAAAGCGAAACCCAGGAGGTTAGAGGTAGTGAATCAAACCGGGAACCAAAGAAGACCTGTAAAAAAATACCAGTTAAGGGAACCAAGGTGAAACTAAAGACTAAAATGGCCTAAAATATATGTAATCTCTGCAGTTTTTTAAATAAGACTGTCATCTTATCATGGTGCTCAATGTAACATTTCCTGACCATTTCTAATTGTATGGGTTATGATTCCTCACATTCCAGTGTCCTCTACCTTCTTTCTTCCTCTTGTCTTTCTCTCCCTTTCTCTCTCGCTACTTGTTCTCCCACCGGGTATGAGTATATGGGAGGGCGTACCAGCCTGTCAGGACCCTCTGAAGGTCCTCAAAACAGACCTGGCTAGATTCTGGCAGACACACCTGCTTCTCATCCACTCATCAACCTCCTGCACATCAAAGGACAGCTCATCGCTCGCTTACTGCCAGATTGTTATAGCTATCAAAGTGGTGACTAGTTCAGGCTGAGTTGTGTTTCTGTGAAGTTTTTCCAGTTACTTACCTTCCTCACTCTCTGCAAGGAACCCTGCTGCTAGCTTGCTCTCTACCACCTTCCAACTTAAGGAATAAGGAGCAAGCCAAAACCCAGAATCCTTACTGGCTATTCCCAGCGAAAGCCACAGGGTGATTGGAACAGTTATTTTAAGTACAGATTTTTAAACTGTTAGGTTGTGTTGTAAAGGGTTTTTCTAAAACCTATTGATTTTAAGATCCTATTGATTGAAAATCTGCAGAACAACACAATTTTGTAAATACAAAGAAGGTGGATCTGTTGTATTCCAGCATCTGCAAAGTGGATGTTCATACCATTTGGCTAAACAAATTTCTGTTATAGGTAATGATTTCTTTGACACACTGACAAATGGAAAGGTCCAGAGTTTCAGGAAAATTTGGATTAAAATATGAGTATTGTGAGACATTTCTTAGAAAGATCTATACAGCACCTGTAGGAGCCAGAATAGGAGAATAACTCATAGTAATGATCTATTACTGATCAAATTAATTAGAAATTCCACATTTAGGTGTGTGCTATGTAAACTAAAGTTACCTTGACTTTTTTTTTTTCTTCTTTCAACTGCTCCACAGCAGATCGTCTGCCTCCATCCCATCCTATCTTCTTCTGTCAGACCATCTGTTATGCATGTCGTCTATCACTACATCAGTGAATTCTCCTTGTCTTCCTGTATTGCGCGCATCGGTGGCTCAGGCGGGTGGTCTACTTATTGGAAGGTCCATCCTCCAGTCTCCAGGTCAGAGTGTCCTTGGGCAAAATCCTGAAGCAAAAATTGCCCCTAATGCATCCATTGGAGTGTGAGCATGTGCGTAGTAGTTAGAAAGTTTTTAAAGGCAAGAAATATAGCTGTATGTGTATGGGTGAATGTGACTTGTAGTGAAAAGCACTTTGAGTGCTCAGTTAAAGTACAAGAGTACACCAGTCCATTTACAACTGCTCTTGCCTGGCAGCTCTAGGCTCCTTGCTCTGCACATGTCCAAACCATCTCAGACTTAGCTGTCTTTGTCTATAAAGTTAACCTAAGTAAAAGGAAAAAAAAACCTTTGTGGGATAACAGATTACTAGATGATAAGTATGACAATTTTTCTTCTAAACCAACAGAAACATTGCTCTGTTGGCTAAAATAGCTGGATTCTATTTGTGCTTGTTACACAGAACATCCTCTGGCTATGCAGAAGTTTTTCTTTCACCACCTGGACCTACAGTGCTGTTCTAGCATCAAAACACTTTGCAAGGTGGTGAGTCATTGTAATGAGTACTTTTACTATGCATGCACATTTAATTCACTATGTATGTGTGTGTGCACAAAATCACAAGAAGCTCATCAAGTTAACCCGATGCATCCTGTGACTCAGCTCCAAAATACTCCAGCTCTTACCAGCGGAATCTGGGGGACTTCTACCACATGGAGACCTTGTTGTTGCTTTGGCACATGTGGGAAAATGGATACTTTCTGAAAACATAATGGTGAGCTTGCTCAACGCTGAACGGTCTGCACACTTGGCAGGCAAAGCGGCTGAACTTCCTGCGTCCCCTCCAGTGATACAGGAGTGTGACATGTGTGTACATCCAGTCCACCTGTTTATTGAGACAGGAATTGCAGGGTTTGTGGACCTTCATTTTTGGTGCCATTTTGTGTTTAACTACTACTGTGCATAATTACCCGAATTACATGTTCAGTATGCTACTGTATTAGATCCAAGAAATTAGCATGGTTAGTCCACAGACACCATACGTGGAGAAATGTGGCAGTTAAAGAATTCTACTACAAAATTCTGAAAAGATGGCAGTTGTCTCCACCTCCAGAAGTGCTAGTTAAAGGCTAGTTCAGGTAGTAACAGGAAATGTATTAGCAGTGTTGGGGAGTAACGGAATACATGTACCGGCGTTACATATTTAAAATACAAAATATGGGTAACCGTATTCCATCTGGGGGCAGGGATAGCTCAGTAGGTAGAGTGGTGGCTCCATGGTCGATGGTTCGAATCCACTGAATGGCTACCCTGAGGTACCCCTGAGCAAGGTACCGTCCCTACACACTGGTCTCCGGGCGCCCAATGGCTGCCCACTGAGTGAATGGGTTAAATGCAGAGAGTAATTTCCCCATGGGGATCAATAAAGTATACTTTCTTTATTCTGTAACAGTTTAAGATGGTATTCAGAATACAGTCTTTTCCTGTTTCATATGTTAGGCTATGCCCTCTCTGTTTTTGGTAATTCCATGCCGGTGGCAACCCAAACAAAACACACATTAAGAGGCTCTAATGCCTGTGTGTGTCAGCCTCGCGGCCCATGTCACCTCTAATGATGTGAAGAAATATTTTTAAAAATTATTACTCAAAAAAATGATTTAATATGAAGGCAACAGGCAGAGTGTTACAGGCATAGCCTTAAAGAATGTAGCCTCATGGGCAGTGTAGTCCGTGCTGCAGGGACGAGCCTGACACAGAACCCGGCGTATTAGCCAGAGGAATAGTTTTAATATGAGATTGCTGCAAAAATGGCGAGTAACCTTCAGTAATAGTAATAAATCACACAGCTATAGTACATTCATGTAGCTGTAAAAAGCATGATAATATATTAAGCAATCCAAAGTATTCAGAATACAAAGTATTCAGAAACGTATTCTGTAGTGGAATACATTTTTAAAGTAACCTTCCCAACACTGTGTATTAGCCTTTGTATTAGCCAATGTTGCTGCGCTGATGCACAGTAGAGTCCAACGGTTTCAAATGTGTGGTAGCAAGCTATTCTCTCTTTGAACATGAAGGAGTACATTGCGCACCATGACAGCTGTTACAGTTGAGAGCCTTTGATTTCATTCATCTTAGATTTTAGGGGTTGGGGAAAAAAATGATACACCATAGTTTCATGGCATGTTGCGTGACGATATTATATTGATATAGGAATACCAAACCTGATATTTTATTAAATAAATTAAATAGTCTAGGAATACAAACAACAGGCCTCATCTCGTTCACAAATACTCTGCAATAAGTCAGCATCTTTAAATGGCAGATTGTCTTGATATTGACATGGCATCCCTGTGAAGGTGTATACTGTCGATATAAACTCCAATTATCCTGTGGAAACATGAATTGTCCTTCTAAGAAAATTCTGAAGTCATTGAAAGAGTAGTTCAAAAATGAAAATTCAGAGGGCTTTTACTTTGAAATGCACAAGAAGATGGCCTTGATAGTGACAGGGTGCTACAAGAGTACAAGGGTCTAATCAGTTGGATCTAACATTAGAGTGTGGAAACAAGACTAAATGATATTTATTATTATGTTCTTGACGTGTCTGTTAATGTGAAAGCTAAATTCACTCGAAGTTGGCTATTATTTTAAAATAAGGTTTCAAATGCTTTTGTTTTGAAATCAGATTTCAAGAGCTTTTTTTTTTTTTTTTTTTTTTTTCTTTAGGTTTCTGAGTCTCTTGCCGTAATACAAAAGTGGAGGCTGGCTTGACACAGGTTTTTCACTGCAGGGAACAGTTGCTTTTGCTGCAAGTGTTGTTGTTTCTTTTCCTTCCCATTTTTTGTGCTTTAATCATAAGATTTAACTCTTCCATTTTTGTCTTTATCACATTGACTACATAAACAGCTAACTAACAACTTCCATAAGAAATGAGTCATGAGTTATGGCTGCCGGAGGTGTAGGGACTTTTCCCACCCAAATAAAGAAGGCTTGTGAATGGATGACTTACAGTTTGTTGGCCTTTTGCCAGTCACCCTGCGCGTTTTTCCTGTCACTATCTTGTGTTTGCATTATCAGGAGAGTTTGCGCTTCTGTTGCCTTGTGAGGTCGCATGAAGTTTGCGGTTGTTTGTTCGTCCCAGCCCTGTACTTTGCGGTTTCCTCGCGCCCCGGGAGACGCACGCGACCCACCGCGGCGGCTCTGACTCTCGGCTGAGTCACTGGACCGCACCACACCGACCCTCCGCCTCCGCCTGTCTCGCTCCTGTATATAAAGAAACCGAACAGAGCGGATGCCGAGCACCTCGGCTCGCAGTTCTCAATACAGAGTGTACGTGTGAAACAGCCGAGACGAGGAAGAGTTCAAAAGCGACAGTGAATAACCGACCAAGAGTGCGGTTACTTTCTTTACGAAACAGCTGTACAAATAGAATAACATGCTTGTATAATTATTAACTACTACAATATTATTTTAATGAAAAATACTTCTTTTATTCAAATAAATTTTGTGGGTGGTATGTACTATGTATTTTAGCTTGCCTTTGAGTAAATAAAAGCAATAAAAAGCAATAAAAATGCCCCGTGTTCCCCGTTTAAGAGCTGTGGATGGTCGTCACGGTGCTTCTACGTCTATCTTTTCAAAAGTCTTTCTGTGAATTTACTTGGAGTGAAATAACGGAAATGCTTGTATGTAACATATTACATATTACATACAAACATTTGCTTTTAAAGCTGAATCCTTTCCAGATTTTTATCCTGCCTTTTATTTATATGTTATTATACATTGATATTCACAAGTGAATTCTTTTCTTCTTCTTTGTTTTTTTTTAACACTATTTTATTAAGACTTTTTCTTTAGTGATGCAGATGATAAGACCTATTTTTCTTTCTTACTTGCTAGATTCATGGTGTCTGTTCCATTTAGTTACCAGGTGTGGATACCTCCTTTAGAAAAGTGGTTAATGGAGACAGAAATTACTGGGATTCCCATGATATGGGAATTCCTTTTCAAGATTATATTCGATGGATATTAAGCTCACGTGGATACGTTTTCATGCATGGATTTATGGATATTGTCTGTGTGTTTTATACAATATTATAAGATTGTTAACTGTGAGGAAATCACGTTTTAAGACCTCATTTCAGACTAAGCTGATGATGGTGCATAACGATGCCTAATAATTAATATTAAGAATAATACTTATTATAAAGACAACAGATACACTGTTACTTTGTGCTATGTTTCAGCTACATTCAGCCCTTTTCTTCATTGATAAAAGCTAATGCATTTCTGCAATTTATTCTGATCCCAGTTTCATACCAAAGTTTAACTGAAGCAGCTGGATGCAAGCTGGAACTTCTGCTATATTTCAATAAATCATCCTTGAACAAGAAGAAGAAAACTATCTTTTGGTGGCATTCTCTACCAGAAAGCTATTTTATTTTCTCATCTCAGCCTTGTCAGACTTCAGATGTTTTGCTCTCTGCATTAACGGCAGTCCGTGCTTCTTACAGACACATTCCTCACAAACCCAGCACTTCCACAAATGACTATGATTTCCTCTTGGCTGCTGAAAGTGCTTGATGCACACAGTCCAAGAAATATAATTTCTGCCCTTCTGTACATCCATTTCCTGTTCTAAAATACTTGCATGTGTTTTCTTTGCCAACTTTGCCGTGACTCACTCTGTTTAGGAGTAAACGGAACAAATACAAGTTGACTCACATGAGTGACTAACGCATCTGGAATACACCTTAAGGATTTAGGAACAGCTTTGATCCTGTTTAGTAACGTGTGTGTGTGTGTGTGTGTGTGTGTGTGTGTGTGTGTGTGTGTGTGTGTGTGTGTGTGTGTGTGGTGCTTTCCACACCCTTAAGTTAGTGTCCATTTTTTTTCACAACTATAGTGACATCTGCTGGCTTTGTGTTAAACTGGCTCTGATCACAGTTTTAATGGTTTTAATGGCAAGTAGGGTCATCGGTTGATCAGACTGATGTGAAGTGTTAGGCTTTCTCTGCTGCTCAGCAAGACTGCTTTCAAATCCTCTCAGCTCAAAAACCTGATACTTTATCTGGATGTTTCATCTTCACTCTGAGCTGAAGTGGTGTGGATACTTGAAACTTACAACTGCGGAAGCAGAACTTTCCCTGGAGTGAGAGCCATCTTGTTTCAAAAGTTACATTTTCTTTGAAATGAAAAATATTGTTAACATCACAGAGCTTGATTTTTAAATGAAGGCAGTGGAGTTTGTGTGATTTGGAGGAAATTTTAATAAGAAAAAAGTTCATCTTTAGAGAGGACCTTTGATCTCACTGCCAGACAACATCGGCTAATGGCACAGCTGATTTTGTTGTTCATATAGGATGCTCATAAGATTTACCCTGACAGTAGCTGCTGCATATCTTCAACCTGCCTCCTACCAGTTATTCCCATGTTCATTTCTTTGACCAATAATTTTTGCTTAGTTTTTATCAACAACCTTTTTTTCCTGACAAAAACAAGACAATCATTATATTTTAAAAACTAAAACTAAAACTATGATGAAATGGACTGATACTTTCGTTAAAGAATAAAAATGTGTCCTGGAGATATGAGATCCAATCAGAACTAATTAAGTTGTGTAGAAAGGCAGTACGACTTTGTAAGTGAAATGTAAACTACTAGTACAGTAAGGTTAGACCAATCTGACTGTTGAAAACAGTACAGCAAAGAACATTTCTTTCAGTGGGGGGCAACTAGCACTGCAAACCGTGTGGTGCAACTCTCACCAGTAAAAACACAACAAACTTGTAAACTTTAAATGGGGGTGAGTTAGCAAAATCGTGGGTAGTGTACTTCATTTATGCTATTCAAAACAAACCATATAAGCATTCCTGAAATGACATGTAGGTCTGCACACTAGAAAAGACCATAAATCTTTTTTTTTTTAATTCATCAAACTCTGTAGATATCAGTCTTTCACTTGCTTTTCTTTTTGCTCGCTGTTTGGTTCATTTTAAGCACAAACATTGAGGTTTCACTTCAAGTACAGCTTAGCTATCACTCACCATCACGCTGAGATCTGTGATGACATACATTTTACAAGCATTTTGACACACTGACAGCTTGATGTCATCCATATACAGGAGGTGTCTGATGGTCATTCCACTCCATATCTCTTGAGCCAAGTGATCAGAGCTGTGAACCCTTGTTTCTTAATTTCTACCTCAGTAGCATCTTAGTTAACTGACTAACATCCTTCTGGTCTTCCCTGACTTTGGCTTCTAACCTTCTTTTCCACAGGGGGCTTCCTCTACAAGCATCCTCGATTTTATAGTCAAGTGCTTTAGGATTGCTTTGACATTGGTTTCAGTGATACTGGTAGCAGGGATGGTGAATAGAGTACTGTTCACATCTGCAAGCATCTCATCCGATGGAAGAGCCAGGAGAGCTGTTGCGTGACTGCCTTGGTTAGCCATCACTAGTTTGTCTGTCTGTATCTGGAAGTCCCACAGGATCTTAGTTTGGTCATTCTCAACAACCCAAGGAGGCTTTTTTTTTCAGTTTTGACCTCGTGACTTCCAGGCTTTAGTCAGCACAGATGTTCCTGTATAATATGCGAGCCACTTGGTTATGGCATTCGACTCATCCCCTGCCTCTCTCTTCCTGCACCCTGCTGTTATATGCTGGATTGTCTCAGGGGCAGCTTTGCACAGCCAGCACCTGGGATCATGGTGTGATAGACCCCAGCCTCTACTGATCTTGTGCTCAGCCATTGCCCGTGGTGCATGCTGTGCACGAGCTTGTCCATCCATAATATGTGTGTGCACAGACCCACAAATCCACTTTGTTACTGAACCTCATAATTGTAATTATAAAGTGCATAACTGCACTTATAAATGTGTATAACTGCCTTTTATACCTGACAGACCAAAAACAGAAATCTCTACAAAACCAGACTTCAGCTTCCATCTTTGATATTTTCTCAAATGTCAGCCTCCACCCCATCCTCACTCTGAAGGTAAGTGAAGAGTGGAGAAAAAACATAGCCTGCCAGTACAGTTTTGTTTGTTTTTTTTAAAAAAAAACGTAAAATTTAAAAGGGATCATGAATAAATTAAAAGTGTTTTGGTTGAAGCGGTTGTCAGTCCATCGGTTCAACACAGCCACCTGTGGTTGTGATAATGAAGTAACTGTCAAGCACAGTGCCTACAGACCTTGTTACAGATGAATGAACTCGCACTTATGACTCATTTTATTACAGTAGCACAATGAATGTCATCCAGTGAGCACAATGAATGTCCCCCATCACATGCTTTCTAAAGATTTTCAAAGATTTAGGTAAGGAATATATTGTTTAAAGATTCAGGCACCATAAAGGACCAAAAAGTCTAATTTTAGTGTTATTATAAGCCTTGTATTCATATGTTTCACACCGACTGTTCATGTAAAAGGTTGTCAGAGTAATTGCCAGTAAGTCGCCAGATTTTTGAATACTTCGATCCTTTTTACCCATAAGCCAAAACAAAAAGGAAAGTGGTGCCCACTCAGAGGCCAAACAAACCAACCAACGCTATGGCAGTATCACAGCGGGATGTTAATGCATTCTGCTGTCGTTGTTGTTCAAATCAACAAATTTTCAACATTGCATTAGTCCGTCTCTCAGCACTTTGCAGCTTCCATTGTTTTTTGTTTTTATATTTGAAATCTTTCTAAAACAGCATTTTAATGAGCTTTTAACCAGCAGGATAGGGTCACTTACAATGATCCATAATAAACTGAATGCCCATTTTGTCAGAATGGTCACCCAAATACTGCAGTGGAGGTTCACCAGTGTGTATTGATGGGTCCATGTAGTACAAAATGTATTAAACTTCTGTTGGACTAACTGAAAAACGAATGGACAAAATAAGCTGTAACCAGAATGATCTGAATACACAGTAACAGCAGTGACAGCTTTTGCCAAGAATAAACTGAATCCAGCCATCAGGTGTTGAAGAAAGCGAAGAAATATGTCTGATTTGAAGTTAGGACAAAGCACTTTCCTCCTGCTGAGTTGAATGATGGGCGTAACACATTAATAGCTTTAATGGAAAGCACTTTTCGCACATAGATAAATAATAATACATTTCTCTTAGCCTCACTTTTTGTACTTTGTAGAGTAGTTATACAAAGCTTCACAAATAAAAAAGTAAAACAGCAGGTGTAGGTTGTCTCCAGCTGGTCTGGTTTATTCCCTAAAGTCCAACGACAGCTGCGGGCGTGTAAGTTGTGTCTGTCTGTCTGTGTCAGCCTTGCCGTGCAGCGGGTGATCTGTTTAGTTTGATAAGTGTTTGATAACCTCTAGCACAGAAAAGAAGATATGGCAACAAATAGAACAGAAACAGCATGGAAAGGAGGAGTTTGGGTGGAGGTGGATTGCAATGCAGCTTGCCAATAAGCAGCAATAGTGGGCAGGCTGAAGCAGCTTTTAAATACTGTACCCTATTTGAGATTTGCCAGTTTGTCAAGATTGCTGGTTGAGCTTGAGTGTATTGCCTGCATGAACTGATGCTATACTCACACTACCAGGATATTTCTTTTTACTGATAAAAAAGAGCGATCGTGGCTCAAGAGTTGGCAGTTTGTCTTGTAGTCGGAAGGTTGCCGGTTCGAGCCCCGGCTCCAACAGTCTCGGTTGTTGTGTCCTTGGGCAAGACACTTCCCCCTTTGCCTACTGGTGGTGGTCAGAGGGCCTGTTGGCGCCAGTGTCCGGCAGCCTCGTCTCTGTCAGTGCGCCCCAGGGCAGCTGTGGCCATCACCAGTGTGTTAATAGGTAGATGACTGAATGTAGTGGGGTCCATAGGGACTAAGTAAAGAACTATACAAATACAGACCATTTACCATTTGAAAAGGACTGGTGAGATAAAAGACAGAAAGATAATATAGAGGCTTTTTTTCACAAGTCATGAATTTCTGACTATAGAAAAGAAGTTTTAACAACATGCTCCCAAACTATTCAAATGTCCCAGTGATTAATCACAGCGTGTCAGTGAAACAGCATGTACAGTTTCAGGAGCCTGAAATTAAAGCAACTAAGCTGAATGCAGCCATTCAGCCAACTATTCATTACACCTGTCCAACTCCCCGTGTCACATGCCAGAAAAACTTCTGTGAAAAGCGCCTCTTCAACACTGACTTGAAACTTAGCCTCAAGCCATTTCATAGTCATATATGTGCTGCCAAATTATTCAAATGCGCCAAACTTTATCAAATCTAGTTGAGATCCAATGATTTCCAGTGATGATCCTCAGTGCAAATTACATTTTGGTGAAACCACAGAACAAGTATGATATTTGTTATTAGATGAGTAGCTCTGATGAAGGTTTCTTTTCCTCACAGGTTCTTTTTTAGTGCCAAAGCCATACTTTTTGTTTGACACTCCTGCTGCAGCTTAGCAGAGATAACACTGTCATAACATGATGTGTGAACCAACTGCAACACAATTAAAGAGGACCTTTAAAGTGAAAAGGAATGATTGACCTGGCTGCTGTGTTACAAATTGTTTAAAGTAGGCTTTCTGTTTTGGCATAAATTCCTCTCTGTGGTTAATTTTTTAGGTAAAGAAAAAAAATGTTGTTTTTGTAAGCTGCAATGGATTAATGGATGGATTTTGTTTTGTTTTGTCCTATACTAGCAGCAGTTTACACATTCAGTACTGAGGTCGCTGGAGTTTTGGTGGTAAATAGCTGCTGCTGCATTCTTTTCCTTGAAAAATTAAAATAGTAGCTAGCCAACTTTAACATTTTATTTTAATTTGTTGAAGCTTCTATGTGGATCAAATCCAGAAAATCCAGGGTATTTGTTATTTTGGGGGTTGAATAAGAGACCAAAGCTTCTACTGCTATCTAGTGGTAAAAACTAATATCACCGTACAACTACTTTAAGTTAAAGCGGGTGATATTTTAAGCTGAAAAATAAATAAAAAGCTATACACCCCTGAAATTTGGATCGTGCAACAGGACAATGATTCCCAATCACAGCAGCAAATTTACAACATACAGACTTTACAAGAAAAGAATCGAGGTGTTGCAATGGCCAAGTCAAAACCCAGACCTGATTAAAATGCCCTGTAGCTGGACCTGAAGACAGCAGTGCACAAATGAATACCTTAAAAAATGAACTAAACCAGCACTATAAAAAATGACGTGAGAGAATGATGACGTCAGTTGCCAGGTTTATGCACTTTACTGTGCAATACTGCAAATTGTGATATTGATATGATACCAAGTAAATAGAGGGCCGTTATTGTCAATACCAATGCCAATATTGATGCTTTTAACTTATAAAGGAAGCATATGCAGCGGACAGCAGTGTGTCATGATTTATGAGAGTTTTACTTTCCACAGTAACCAGGTAACACAGTAAAAAAAACCTTTCAGTATTTCATGTACATTTACATTCCGGGTTTTTTGGAAACCTGGAATGTAAACGTGCCTGTCTCAAAAGCACTTTGCATCAGTTCTGTCTTAAATGTGTCACATAAATAAAACAGACTTGACAATCATGTGTTCATTTTTCACAGTTCATGTTCAAGCTTTTTCTCTTTTGTGCCCTTTCTTGTCCTTACATGAGTTGGTGCAGTACTGAGTTTCTTTCAAACACACATCACTGATTACAATGTTTTTATTTACAGCCACAAAGCACCTCTACGCCATGTTCCTCTTTCTTACTCACGTCAGTCTGCCTGGCTCTGCTCAGTGCCGCTGAGTCACGTGACTGCAGGGAGGAGAGGACGGAGCAAAGAGTACCAGCATGAGAAGAGTGGTGTTTGCACAGACGTGTCTATTTTCTGATGAACAGCAGCTACGTTCTGAACTTAGAAGAGAGAAACAAACTAAAGCGTAGATCCAATCGTGCTTCCATTGATACACCAATACCGAGGTTGGTATCAATACTATCAATATTTGGATTGATCCGGCTTGTGAGGCCCACAAAGAATGGTGGACTGCAGGGTACTGTCACATCTGTTTAAAAATAACCTTTGTAGTTTGAAATAAAAGACATTTGCAGACATACTGCTGGTTCACGTTGCAAACGTAACAGGAAATGGATGTGCACAGCAAATTATCTGTCCATTTCCCTCAACGATTTAATTCTAATGAGATGGAAAAGAAAGAGAATCAAACAAGTTTTGGAAAATGTATCAATTTCAATCCATCCAGCTGCAGTGGAAACATCAATCCATTTCCAGCTGTTTATCAAGATGGGTTGAAGGAGGGCTGGAACCTACGATCAGAGGCTGGGTACTGGACCGGTCACTAGGCAATCACGGCACTCATGGCTCAGTCACAGTAGACTCAAAATAAGGCACCAACCTCTGTGTGACAACGAAAAAATGGTGGCTGCTCGGTGATTGCAATAAATTGGTCACCCAGAGGTTGAGAATGGGAAACTACTTTCCATGACAAGTTAATTGCACAGGTCGACTGGTGGGAGGCAACCAGTCTCCAGATAATAGTGGTCAGGGTCAGACTGAGTGTAATCTAAATAACTGCAGACAGATTTATAAATGCACTTTACAGTAAGGTTGTATTTTGGTAAACTTCCTATATATAAAAGCAAAGTTGCCAGATCTCGTGTCCAAGTCAACCTCAACTTATCTAAGGTTAGGGGTATGACTGGGTGTTTTTTTTTTGTTTGTTTTAGCCACAGGACACATTCATTTAACCCTTTTTCTGTTATGAGCTTTCCCACATGGGAGTTCTAAAAGTAGGTGAAAAAGGAGCATTCACTGAGCTCAAACTCTAACCCCAGAGGGAAGGCCAGTGGCTTGGTTTATGTTGCGACATTAATATAACTGAGTCTGGAGTTATATTGCTATCACATGCCATTTTAAAACACTGTGAATATAACAGATATCTTTATTCTTTCTTTTACTTGAGGTTTGGGCTGTCATTACATAGAGTCAGATTAAATCAAGGCTGTTAAACTGATCATAAATGTAGAAACAGTTTAATCAAATGGAGCCAGTCAGTCATTTCACTATTTATTTAGCTGGTTGTAACATTTCTGAACCATTATTAGCCCGGAGGTGGAAGGCACTTTCTGTTCCTCTTTTACAAACCGACAATTATCAAAGTTCCTCTTTTCCTCAGTTGTAAATCACGGGATTATCTGTTCTTCTCTTAGGGGGAAAACGTAAAGTAGATTTTGCACAGCACCTCTAAAAAAAAACTACACTGTTTAATTACCAAATGTGACAACCTAGTGGGTAGAGGATAAAGACAGAACTTTATATTGATTGTAGGCAGAACATCAGAAAAGCTTTTGATTTCTCTCAGCTGCTTTGCTCTGGGTCATTATTTTGTTTCCACTTCTGTACTTATAGACGTCATTTGGATTTTATAAAGAAACAGTTCCCCACTGAAACTGGATGCACCATGGGGACATTTAATGAGGCATCATGACTTTGTTATGCCACACAGTCTGACTGTGGCACACTTGCACTGGACTGAATATGGTGGAATAACAGGCTCCCTCGTGAATTCTGTGCACAAAACCAGCGAGCACTGAAGGAGACCTCAGCTGTGTTCAAGCAAACAAGTTACACCAAAAAACAAACAAGAAATTAGGTGGCCTGTTTCATATTTTATTTCTTTTTGGGGAAGTGCTTTCACACACATGTTTCAGTGATTCTAAATGTAATATTTTAAGCGCTACCCTAAGCAGTATATCGCACAGCTCAACAACTCTGTGAAATAATTTAAAGAAAACTGAAGCCCTGTGAGCAAAACTATTTTAATTGCTCTCTTACTGATCCACTTGGCAAAGTTAAATTTTTACTGGCAGCCTGCTGTAGAAAAACCAAAGAATGGACAAATAGCAGCCAAGCGTGGACCCAGTTGCTGATGCTGCAGGACTGAAGGCAGGTAGTATTATTAAAGGATCTTTAATATGAAGTTAGGGTTTAACAGGAAGAAATGCACTGAGCTGACAGAAATCACAAAATCCAAAAGGGTAACTAGAGCCGGGGTATTTCCAGATTTCTTTTTCTTTATGTGTGCTATGAGGAATCTCAACTAAAATACATCATTTTGTATGAGAACCTATGCATTCACCTGTAACAAGAGGCTCATCTATTTTCACTCTGATGTGTGCATCAGCTACAAAAAGTAGCAGGCCAAGCATGACTTTAGCTTTTTTAAAGGATTCTCTTTTAAAGGGTAGTGTACAGTATTTAAATTGATCGTATTAGTAGGAGGAACAGCAAGGTGAGTGAACAAACAAAAAGTGCAGGCAGAGATAGAGCCAAAAACTGTTCATTCAAAGACGCAGGCGATGGCCATCACACTGACTCACTTCCTGCTTTGCTCCAGTGAAGGTGGAAATGACCACCCACAGAGCACGGGCCAAACAGCCACAAACACAGGACAGCTGTCTCAACTGCTGTTTGGCACCGTATCAAACTGTTTTCAGCCACCTGTAGTTTTGGTAGTGGGAGGCTGATCTGTACTGTTGCATCAGTCAGGCCCCACCAATCTGATTATGTTTGTCTCTGAACACACCGAGCCGTCTTATAATTGTCAGCATTTTGTGTTCGTAAAAAAGAACATTTGTCATTCTAGTAGCATAAAATATATAATAAACAAAAAATAAATATGTTTTTTCATTTTGTTAGTTGTTCATATGAAATGTGGCCATAGTGTCAAATAATTAGGTCAGCGTGTAGAGAAGTTTTCACTATGAGCCAAAAACCCAAAACGTTTTTTTCTTCTACGTTTTAGTCTGTGTGATGTCAATATTATGGTGGCCCTGAGGGGTCAGGTACAATGCAACTTAAGAAATCCCCCCCAAAAAAAAATGCTGCAGAAGCACAAAGTGCAGAAGTGACCGAAAGAAATGAAAACATGTGAAGGAGACACAGTTAAAAGAACTGGAGGATTCTTTAGTGTAGTGAGGGAGAAAAGGATGCAGGTAATGTGTGTTTATATCACAATTCATGCAATACTGTAGTTGCATGTTTGCCATTAGCTCTTTACTGTAAGCATGTAACTTGTGCAGCTGGTCTTATTGTCACAAAGAAACACTTCATCTGTTTTTTTCTTTTTACATGGTGTTTTGTTCTTTTCTTTTCTTAAGTTGCAGCTTTTTTGACCTCTCAGGGCCACAGCTACACCCATCTGCTGTTTTCAAATTCAAATTTTATTTGTCACACACACACAACCATACACAGTATGACATGGGGGTGAAATGTTTGTAGCTGTACAATGCCCGACCATTAAATGGCAGTAGTTTTACAGTATTTGTTTCAGAGTTATGATAGTTTGACATTTTCTAATTAGCTAAAAAGCAGCTGACTTACAGTCTCAATAAATACGTCTGTCAAAGCCTCATCAGGCAAGTTTCGATAACTAAAGACTAAAAGTACAAAGTATATTTCCTCTTTATTGTTACGTTAGTTTAGTTTTTGCTTGTGAGGAGAAGCCAATCAGAAGAAAGGGAAAAGATCCAAAATGGCTTGTTTCAGACAGGAGATGAACTGTGAGGCTGTAGCATGAGATAAATGCTTGTAGCTGATATAGACATTTAGCCTAAAATATATTCAGTCTTTTTCTTGTTGTAGTGGAAAAGTATTCATGAGGACAATCCAACGACCCTTCCATGAGTATTCTTAAATCTGACAGATGAAGTTAAGGTGAAGTTAAAACTACAACATCTCAAAGATTATAGCATATTAGACGCATCACACCATGTCTATACCCTGCTCTCTGTTATGCAGGCTAAATAAACGTAGGCAGGGCGGGGTAAAACCAAGGTTAAAGCAAAATGTTAATCACAAAAGCAACATGAAACAGCTGTACTAAAAGATGTTGCTCACCCTGCTGTTTGATGTACTTCAACACTGCCTTTATTAAAACCACAGATCTCTGGAGGAAAGGGCTTACCAGGAATCCTCAAGACAAAGCAATGCACTCTACAACCTTCTCTTTACTTTGATCATTTCAATACAGCTATTAGGAAACAAATTCATAAGAAGCAGATTTTACTGAAGTGTCCTTGCGCAAGATACTGAACCCTGAGTTACTCCTGTTCCTCCAGTTGGACAGAAAGCACTTAGATGAATGAGATGTTTTTTATTATAAAGTCCTCAAGTAGAGCAGAAACGGTGTGTTTAAGAACCAGTCTATCTAGCATTAGTTGTCGACTTACTTACGTTTGTGGACAGTCAGATGGTGTGTGGCTTTAAACTGTGTGATGATATTATCTCCTTTTCTCTTTAGAAAGGATGCTCCAGTATCATCTGATAAAGGAGGTAATGGAGGAAGCACTGAAACACCTTTCATTAGTAAAATAATTTAACACAGTCTCTTTGAAGCTGCTGTGCAGATACGTCCAGGTCACTTCACTCAGTCAGGAAGCTTTCTAAGTAAAACTGCCCGTTAAACTATAACGCCAGTATAAGATTAACTAAAGGGTTATTTTGTCCTGTAAATTTCTAACTCTGGACTGAGCATAATAGACCTCCTTTGAACCCATGCTAGTCTACTGGAGCAGGCTGTGAAACCCAAAGGGCAACCTCCAGAGCTGGAAAATGAGGGATTGATAACAACTGCAGTACCTTTAGGTTTCACTTGAGGCTGTCTGCAAAAAGAAGTCGATCCACACAGAGACTCCAGTGTTAAAAATCTTCAACTTCACAGTGTTCAAGAGCATTTTCACAGCCTGCTACAAAACACAGGCTGCGTGCCGACTAAATTGCATCAGTCCTACTGAATACTGATTCATACCAAAGTTTCCATACCAGAGCACATCTGGGTTAGAGGAACAATGAGCCCAAGGGCATGTAGTGACAGTCCTGCCATGACAAACACTCAGGGCAGCTGTGACAGCAACTAGCTGAAAGCAGTCTCACATGTGGCAACTTGTCAAAACTTGTGGCAACTTGTGATCTCTGCATTTCCATCATTTGTACGATGCAAAGCTGGCTATGGTAACACATCTAATTTGGGAAAATAGCAAATCAAACATAAAATACATCTGAAAGCTGAAGAGCTGTAGAGTATGTGTTAGCCTGAAAGCCAAATTCACCACAGGACGTTTAGCATGCTCTTCTCCAACCCATGGGTGATGATGATGAACCTGACTGACCATCTCTGGAGAGGGATTTGAAAATGGGTGTGCACTGAAGCTCCCCATCAAAGAATGGGAGAAAGTGCCCAAAAATATGTGCCAAGTTTGTAGCATCATACTCAAAAGACTTGAGACTGTAATTGCTGCCAAAGGTGCTTCCCAAGTATTGGGGAAAGGCTTGGATTCTGGCGCACATGTTATAATTTTTGCATCTTACATTTAATAAATTGGAGCAGCACTGTGGTGCAGTGGTTTGCGGTATTCCAGCTTTCTCCCAAGAACATGCAGCACGAATTGACCACGAGTGCAAATGGTTGTCTGTTTCACTGTGTTAGCGCTCTGGGATGGGTTCCAGCAGCACTGATAAGGACAGGACGATGGCTAAATTTGAAAGCATTTCAAGCCAACCTTTATTAGTTTGTTGTTACGGGGTATTGTGTGTAGAAATTTGAGGTGAAAAATAAATTTAATCTTAGAACAAGTGAATGAATGTTGCATTTTCTGGATGCAATGATTAGCATTCCACCCATCCACATGGAAGCCTTTCAGTAACCGGTCTTTAAATTTTTTTTTTAAATAATACATTTTTGTATCTTATCTACTAGGGGTGGGTTTTTATAATCGATTTATCGATTAAAATCGATTCTGGCTTGGATAACGTGAAATCGATTCATTAAAATCCTGAATCGATTTTTTAATATAAATTTATTTTTCCCGAAACGCCAGAATCTCAGGTGAAACCTCACAAAATTTCAACAACCACCAAACAGTTAAAACAGTAAATGAGAGCAGGTACACGGCTTCTGCACAAAGACGTAAACACACAGCGGGACCCGCGGATCAGAATCAGTGAGATGTCGCCTTTCTCACCGACGGCACGGACACGGTCGGGGCTGAAAGCCGACAGCTCGCCGATTCTGATGTTTCGGCGGATCCGCGCTTTGTGTTTACGTGGTTCTAAAGCTGTTAGTTTTATCTCTCTCCAAACAATATTGACCGAACCAGCAGCATAAGAAGATCCAAACTACGCTTCACATAAACATCGTCATGGATTCCCGCTGACTTTTCCTGTTTTGCTTCCACCACACTTCATGCACAGCTCTCTCTCTCTCTCTCTCTCTCTTCAAGAACAGTTTCCCGTCTAAAAATCTGTTTTCTGCATTATTCGCTTGCTTGTTACGCACAAGTCTATGGTTGTTTACAGCGCTGTCGGCCGCTGTTTGTTTCCTTTTACATACTTCCAAAAAGAAAACCTAATTTCTGCCGTTCAATACTGAACAAATGTAAACTTTTTAAAATTATGCAAAATGCAAAACGCTCAGCTGTGTCTCTAATAAAACCGCTGTAACTTCAGAGGTGATGTTCATATGTTGATTAATGGTTTTCTTTCCTTTTTGATGTACTGCAGAATATTTTTATAAAATCCCAGGCCAGGAAAACCACCTTCATGTTTTTCTGTTTTATCTTCAGCTACTTTGACACAAAGGCATCTGCTGTGATGTTTACACCTTTGATAAAGTCTTGCGTGTGTCAGCTTCCTTTTTATAGATACAAAAATATGTTGATGTACTGATCTGAATTATAATATTTCTGACTGTCAAAATTTCCCAGATTCAAATCAAATCGAATCGATTCGGGACCTTGTGAATCGGAATTGAATCGATTTTAGAAATCAGTGACGATACCCAGCCCTATTATCTACATCCTTTGTATTGCAGGCTCTGCACTCGTCTTGTGTTACATAAACTTTAAACATTTAACTGCATTTAATTTTATATTGCTGGATGATGATACTGATAATTCTGGCATGTATGGAATATTTTCACTTTCCACCCAACAAGCAGACAGCACTGTTTGCACAGACACAACACAGCTGCAGATGTAAATAAAGACCGGTTTTGTTTATTGATGCATAAAACATCCTTCAAACAATAAACCCATTTCAATGTAAGGTCTCTGTACAATGCTTACTAAGCAGTTTTATTCATATAGAAAACGTTATGAGGGGCCCTGCTTTAAAAAAAATCACAAGGCTCCTTCAAATTTAATGGCAGGTACTCTGGGAAAAAAAAGTACAGCATTCCATCAACAAATATTTTTCAGGCAATAAATAGGCATTTATAAATAGTGTAATTTACAACCAAATACAAAAAGAAAACATCACAAATTTAAGTTCACTCTTTCAACTATGTGCAACCCTTTTTCTTTGTGACATGGCCTACAACTCATTTCCTCTCCCTCAACCCAAAGGAACCAAAGTCTCATCATACTTGCAGCATAATCAAAAAAACTTAAGTGATTACAAAAAATCCAAAACAAACAAACGAAGGGAAATGTCTCAAAGAATCTGTCACTCAACGTTTCGCATTACAAAACAGTTTTTAACTCATGTTCCTGACCGAGGAGGTGTCTAACATACAAAAGACCCGCTATGCTAATGTACTTGTGTCATCGAGGGGAAGGAGGGAACAAAGCTCTTGTGAACTCACAAACAGAAGACAAAAATGGCGGGGAACAGGAAAACTATCGAGTCAGTAGTCTTTGCGTGATGATGTTGCCAGTTTAAACTTAATATGTACAAAATTTGACTTTTCCCCTCCTTTTGTGATTTTGTGTGGTTTTTGGGGTGAAGTCCAGCTGAGCCAGCAGTAGAACAGTCTGGTCGTGATGACAAGTGGAGCTACCGTTCACCCCCTCTAGTCCACTTGTTTGGGTGGGTGGGTGGGGGGGTTGGGGGTGGCACACCACTCTGGGCAGGTTGCATAGACACACAGCTTTCAGGCAGCTGCCTTATGGGATTAGCTACAGGGTGCAGTTGGGTGACTGCCGGCTTACTTCCTGAATATCAGAAGAAACAAACTTAAAAAAAAAAAAAAAAAAAAAAAAAAAAAAGAGAGAGAGCGAGAGAGAGCGAGAGAGAGAGAGAGGGAGAAAAGAAAAAACAAGGTTTCCGGAGAGTTTCTGATTTGTGGTACTAAAAGTCCTCAGAACGAGAGAATATCACCATCAAGAGGAGGAAGGCAGGGGACTCGCCTGTGGGGACAAAGCAGCACACACTGAAGCATTTCATGGTTCTCTGTGGCCCACCCTGGTGGATTTGTGCCCGATACTTACAAGTGTGAACTGGTCATAAATCTGCATGAGGTCCTCTATCTTGTACTGCTCCAGCACCACAAAGTTGTCCAGGTTAGCGCTCCCCCTACGGGCACAGTCCTGGCAGTGCACCACGTATGTTTTCCTGCTGTTGCTCTCGCTGGTTACAAACAGCAGGTCAAACACTTCCACCTAGGTGCAAAATAGCAGGTGCACAAGCGTTACCAAAGTAGGAAAAGTGACGATCGAATGGCATGCCTGCAGCAGGAAGGAAAATACAAGTGAGCAGGGCTGCGCTTACTTCACAGATGCTGCAGTAGTGTGCCGGCTCGTTCTGGGTCCTCCCATGCCACACCAGTTCCTTCCCGGCAGCCAGCAGCAGCTCCCTCTGCATCTGACACTGCTTCAGAGTGCGCAACAAACAATACCTAAGAAACAGAAACACACCTGAGGTAAGATCAAGGTAACATGCACACAAAACCAAGAATGAGATGATGAATCTACAGGCATTTACTTGATCATCTCATAAAGCTTGTGGTCTGAGACTTTAATGTTCCTGGCCATGTTCCATGAGAGGTGGATCATGGGAACGATGGATTTGACGCTCTGCAGTTTGTTCCACTCGTAGCGCTCCACCGCCAGCTTGTACTGATGGGCTGAAGAAAAAAAGCACATATTTATGTTCATCTGTGCATGATTCAGTCATACAGCTGGCCCCGATGGGGAAGGAGCTTTCCTTTCCTAACCTGTAAGGGGTCCGACATTCCACGCGATGTTGTTGCACCAGCCGATGGCCTGAACCCAATGAACTGTGCCTGTATTAAGCCACACCAAGTCCCCGGGACGCTGGATGAAGCGGTAAACAGGCACATTGGTCTCGTACAAGTCCTCCAGGTTGGGCCACCAGGAGCCCATCAGGTAGTTAATGTTGTTCCTGTAAAAGGAGGTAAAAGAAAGAAATATATCATCAGATACAATGAACCACTTTGAGCGTCACCTAACAGACTTCAAACGATCTTTTCTGTCCACGTACTTTTCACAGAATTCATTGATGACGCCCCAGTATGGCTCAGGCACAGCAAACCACTCGCAGTCCCCAGGACCAATATTAATATTGACAGAGCAGAAATTGTTGTTTTCTTGGTGACCTATGAAAAAGCACGATTACTCAGAGTGAGACAGAGTGAGACAAAAGACTGCACACACACTTGTGGTCACTGCGTTGATCTATACCTGGTGTCCTGCTCCCTGGCACCTTCATATAGAGCTGCACAGTATTCATGCCCAGGATTGTGTGACCTACGTGACTGAGCAGGTTACCAGCTGACACCACTCTGGCGAAGGCAGGCAACTTAGTCAGCTCCTGCAGCTGCTGCTTCCACCTGAAAGGGCAGAGGTCAATGAAACGAAGAAAAGGGACTAGTGCTTCATCTTTCTTCAACTGCAAATCGCTCTACACGTTTCATCGACTAAAATGAATGAGTCACTTACTTCTTGTCATCTGAGAGTTCGATGTTGGTGCCAAACTTGATGTGTTTGAACAGACCCTTCCTTCGCTTCACACTAAGAGCAAGAGCGTAAAAGGTCATTAATAACAGAAACAAGAGCTCGCAAAGCTTTCAAATCTACACAGAAAGACAGAGAAAGTTCACCCGTCTGAGGAACCCGCCTCCGCTTCCACCTCCTTTTTCTTCTCATTTTCTTCCTGTTAAAGAAAACATTTGGATTGGTAGATTTTTATAGGCTGGTAACATACTCAGCAACACGGTGAAAATATTTTCAATGTAACATGGGAGGTGGCTGATTTGTAACATAATACAAGGTCAGAGTTTTGTAGTGAAAATTAACAAACAAAACCAAGCATTTGATCCTGATTATCTTTTTACTTGAAAGCCAAAATAAGAACTTCAATTAAAATCTGACCCGCAGAGACTCCTGGAAGGACGATGCCTGGTACTGGGCGTATTTGATGATGGTGGTGTGTGAGCGGCTGCTCTCACAGCGCCACATCTTCCTGTTGCCGCTGGGATCCCAGTTCTCATCGGTGGGCTGAGCCAGCTGAGTCCGCACCTCCACTAAATGGTCTGGGTTAGCCTCCACCAGTGTCTTAGTGGAGAACAGGCCCAAGTCTGAGGATGAGGAAGCAAGGAAGAGTTTAGAACAGCTTTCATGCATCTTACATCATTTTAAACAAGTGTTAAAATAGATTTTAGCGAACCATCGATATGAACTTGTGACTTAAGGGGAACAGAGTGGAACACGTATGTTACATGAACTGGTTTTTGTTTTATTTTCTTTATTAATAACCTGAGGACAATCTGTTACATAATAGTTGGGGGGGGGGGGAAAGAGCTGATGGTAGTGATTTTTTTATATTATTTTTTTGGTGCAAATCCAACTAGTTTTCTCCACAGGAAATGTGTGCAGTAACATTTTCAGCTTGCAGGTGGTGCTGTTGTCATACATGTCATACAAAGTCATCCACACAACATGCTCCCTCCTGTGATTTCAGAGACACACCCACAGAGCCATGTGAGACTGGGAAAGAAACATCGAGTCAGCCACGCCAGCCGCAGTTGCAACCCTCAACACGGAAAACACCTAATTTACAAAACTGTGCCATCCCATCCTCTTACCTAGTTTGAGTGCTCCAGCCAGTCCTCTGATGACAGTGACCGGGTTGGTGGGATTGGTGCAGAACTGATGAAGGGGGGGGAAGAAGGCATCCCTCTTGTTTTCTAGCTGTATGTCAGACAGGAAAACGTGAACTGACTCCAGGCTTACTGAGAGTATCAGTGCATTAAAAAGGAGCTTAGAGTGTTTGTGCTTGTTAGCTGTAGCTAAGATACTGAGAATCAACAACATGATGAATACTTCTCCTTATATGGCACAGCTGTACTCACATAAATACTGGGTGTTGGGGGATTGAGTTTGTCCTTTGGCAGTGGAGGAGATGGCGCACGAGGGGGTCGTGGTGGGGGACACCTGTCCAAGAGGATGCTGCTGGTCGACAGGCCGTTCTTCCCCAGATTCCTGCAGGTAAAGAACACGAGATCATCACGCTGTGTATCGGCTTAGGTAGAAATCTGAAACATCAGTGCTTAGTGTGCCTCATTTTGTGAACTCTCCCTTCGCTCTCCTTCCCTTTATAATGTCTTGATGCCTTCTCAATCATCCAGGAAAGAAAATCTCCAAAAAGTTGATTCTGTTCATCTGGACGTAGCGTTTTGTGGGAGAAATGTTTCGTCACTCATCCAAGTGACTTCTACTCAAGAAGAAAACCGAAGAAGTCACTTGGATGAGTGACGAAACGTTTCTCCCACAAAACGCTACGTCCAGATGAACAGAATCAACTTTTTGGAGATTTTCGTTCCTGGATGATTGAGAATGCAGCTCACTGAACTAATACAGCCAATCCCTCAACAAGTTTGTGCTCTCTGCTCATATTGCCTTCATGTTAAATGATTTTTTGCTTTTTAAAGAACTTACTTTAACATTGCACTCAACAACAAATAAATCCTCCCTAACAAAAAAAAAAAAAAAGTAACTTCTTGGGCCAAATCCCCCACAGGTAGGGGTGATGTGGGCTGCAAGTGGGCCCTGGGCCACAAGTTTGAGACCCCTAACATATACTAATATAGTGTTACCATCAACTGCTCATACACCTTTCATTCGTGCTTTGATGTTGCTTCTCTATCTGGAACCACTATTTCTAACTGCCCTGCTTTGTGACAGACACAAATCAATAAATCAGTAATAAAAAAAGAAAAAAAGAAAAACAACTTTTGGTTTACGGTAATTTCACTAGAGGTTCATTGACACTTCACATCACTGCATGTACATCTCTTTATTACAAGTCTGACAGCGCATCCCTCTCTCTGTGCCACCAGTTAGCATTAGCTTTTGGGTCTAATGACTTTTGTGCTGGAAACCCTGCAACTTATCTAACTGGAAGGCAAACATGGATGATTTGTCTAAATTAGCTGCTTGTCATTCTGCTCTTAAATAAAACAAAACCCCCAAAAACACGATAAGGAGAGGGACCAACATGAGCGATGGCCTAACTCTGCATGACTTGAAGATTAAAGGCAAAAATGTCCTCCACATTTCTCTAAAGAAGGAAAGAGCGAGAAGAAACAAGTTTCTAGCACTGTGACAGTTACAAATCTATGTGGCTCACACAAACATTTAAGCACATGTACACTTCAGATCTCTGTCTGACATGAGTGCAGAGTGTGAATGATGCTGGGAGGGAGCTAAATGGTGTATAGTACGGGGTCAAAATATCAGGGCATTTTTAAATGTAACAAAGAATCAAGGCATTCCTCACTTTCACAACATGGTTTCATACATATGAATGTGTCTGCTGCATTAACCGACACGGTTTGTGCCGGTTACCCCAACCCTAACAGATAATGGGCAGGTGTTAGCAGTGAGCTGCAGAGGGCATTGCAGGTGTCTTTAGCTCTCGATGTGTTTCAGTTTTAGATTTACACAATAATTTGTACTTATATAAACTTCTGTGACTAATTTATGGCAGGCTGAAAAGTTTGAAAAACTCAGAATTACACTTAAATCCAAAGCGGAGTAAAATGAATATTAATTTGGGCATGCACTATATTAACTCAGTGAATTCTATATGTGGTCTTAGCTTTACTGACTTCGTACCTGCATGCTTTGAGCATTTCATTGGAGCTGGGGTAGATGGAAACTGAGGACCAGGGAGCCAGGCCAGCAGGGCCAGAATGTCTATGAGGCCCCCCACAAGGCTCCACCTTCATCGGGCTCTGGGAGTCCTCCAGCCCCTTTCCATTGAGCGTGGGCCCCTGACTGTTTGTACTGGACGGGCTGTTAAGGCAGGGGAGGCTGTTAATGGTGTGAGGGTCTGCTGAACATGGAGAGGGCATCGCAGTGGCAGAAAGTGGCGAGGATGCCACTGAGTGCTCTGAAACTGGCTTGGTGGCGCCATTGAGACCTGGATGGACATTGTTCATTTTCTCTGAGGAAGACCCTCCGTGGTTGCTGTAGTTATTGTTATTGTCGTTACTGGTAGTATTAGCTTTTCCCTTTATCAAGGCTGAGAGAGGATTGTCTGAACTGAGCACGCTGGGGGCAGGAGAGCTGGGCAGAGACGCGCTGGCAGAGCCGTCAGTCACCCGTGGCTGGATGTGATTAGTCAATCCCTGCGCAGGGGTGGTGCTGGGACTATGCGACGTCCCTCCGGAATGCCTGATGGCAGCCTCCTGACCTGATGGCAAAGCGGCAGCTGCAGCACTGCTGCCGGTGTTGCCCCCTGAAGGCGTGGTGTCTTTGGTGTGGACCCCTGAGGTAGTAGCGGAGTGGGGAGGTGAGGACAAGTGGTTGGGGGTTGTCTGAGGGGAAGTGGGGGATAAAGACGAGGCAGAGGAAGAGGCAGTGCAGGGCCCAGAGGAATGTCCAACCTGATTCAGAATGCCAGATGATGTGAACGAGGTCTGAGGGGAGGAGGAAGAAGAAAAAGGGGGTTCTCCATTAGGACCTGCCGAATGTGAACCTGGACCTTTTTGAAGCCCCTAGAGAGAGAGTGAGACATACTGATTAATAAATGATGCATTCAATGAGCCAAAATAATTCACATGAAAAACATGCAGAAACAAAATAATGCAGAAGGTGACATGTGCAAACGGTCTACAAGTTCACCAATCTAATCAGTCATTCACATGGCAGCAACTCAAAGTATTTAGGTGTGCAGATGTGGTAAAGATGACCTGTTGATGTTACAACCAACATGGACCAGAATGTCTGATGAATATTTCTTGCATCTTGCTAAATCTATGCCATTAAGAACTAAGGCAGTTCTAACAGCACAAGGAGGTCAAACCTGGTGCTAGTATGTACTCATTAAAGTGGCCAGTGAATGTGAATTGCTGTTGTGCAAAACAAAGCCATTTCAAAGCAGTCAACAGTGTACCTGAGTGGTAGTGTTGCGTTGTTGGCTCCTCCATGTCTCGTCTGCTTGACTGGGACTACTGGTAGTGCTGCTGGTGCTGGGTTGACTGGCGGCTTTGCAGTTGTGAGGTAGAGAGTTCTGCTGCGGGTAAGGCACGTTTCCGTTGCTTGCGCCGCCACCTCCCAGTCCCAGGTTGTGATTTTTGTCCGGGTGTCCAGGCAGCCCCGCTGAAGGACTTGTGGAACAGGATCCATTGGCTGTGGGCTGAGTGACACACGGGGGCCGGGTGGCTGTGTGATTGAGAGGGGAGGTGCGAGAGAAGCCTGCGTGGTGGGGAGAGGGCCCAGCCAATTCGCCGTTGGGAAGGCTGGGCCTCGGTTGGCCACCTGCTGCTGCCTGCTGCCGAATCTGATACAGGGCAGAGAATGAGAAAAGAGTCACACTTAACACAAACTGTTCTGATCAGGAGTTTACACACACACTTAATGTGAACACGAAGGCTTAGGTTATGTTGAGCTGTCAATTGCTGCTGTAAGCTACTCATTTTCTTTCACATCATTCACATATAAGAAAAAAAAGACACCTTCTTTCTCAAATGAGTGTGCTCATCAAAATGATGCTCATCAAAATCTAAAAGTGTCTCAACTGCCAAGCCCTGTGCACTTCCCTTTGGTGACCATGAAGGGCTACAGCAGGTAGTATCATGAAAAGGATTTGGTTCACAGCGCCCACTCATACAGTGGGACTCAAAGCAGATCTCACAAAGAAGATGGTAGATTTACACAAGCCAATCACTTCTCTTGTAGTCAAATTTTAAATGTAATTAGATAAACCAGTGTTATAAGTACGTGGTACAAGTGTGTGGCCACTCCAACCAGAATTATGCCAAAACTTATTCATGAAGACCAAACTAAGAGGTTGAGAAATCACTGAAAGCCCAACAATGCCTTGACATTCATGTCCATCATAACTGTATGTAAAATATAAACCTCCTATACATTAGCCAGTAGAAACTCACGTCACTAATAACAAGGTAGCATGTGTGTACCTGCTGATGATGCTGCATGAGCGAGAACTGCTTCTCCAGCTGCTCCAGCATCTGCAACTGGTGGGGGTTGAGGTTTGCTCGGTTGGTCCGCAAGTGTTCCAGGTGCTGTACATTTCACAACAGTGTTGCATTAAAATTAGCAGATCACTTCTTAAAGCTTACTACCAAATGCACAGGTAGCATTCCCCACACATATCTATTACTTGAGCAAGACACACATGTAGTTTTAATTAACACCCAAATACATTTGGTTTATTAACTTTAGCATTTTTTGTGTATTATTTTCATCTATTTTGTCATCAATTTTCCTTTTCTTATTTCTAAACTTCAGTCATGATGACAAGCTAGCCCTATCCCTTTCTGTGTTTTTGTGGTGGCAGTCTCTGACACCATTCGACCTTGTCTCATTGTACAATCTTCAATCCCACCACCTTGGACAACAGGTAGCAATGCCCTCAGCAATGACGCTGAGCAGAATTAACACTACATCTGCAGCTGTAGTTCAAGACAATGGACTCAAAAGTCCAGCTGATTACATTATGCCAATATAAATTTGTCATTGAGTTTTGGCAATTAAAGTAGCTGCAGAGAAACACAACCTAATGGTATTTTTGTCATTTTTACCCATACTATATGGGGATTCTGAGATTATTATCCTTAACGACAACTAACCTAAAAAGTAAAATAAAAAACATACATGTTAAAAATTTAAATGACTGCTTCAGTTATTTTCATATAAAAGTGTTACAATCTTTAAAGAGTTTCTAGGTTTACACTTGAGTTCCATGTAAATAAATAAATAAATGATTAATTGGAATTTATAAATGAAACTGATGTCCAAGTACAATCCATGATCAGCTTTATGAATGTGATACAGATGGGAAGCATGGAGGATATAAAGAAAAATGACAAGACAGGATAAAAATGTTAAACATACAATATCACGAGCTGATATAAGTGGTTCTGTGAAATGCATATAAACCCCCAAAGCGACCTATTTGAGTATGTCTCATTTTAGCTAATAAAAGTCAGATGTCAGATCAGACTTTACATTTTCTTCTAAATCAGAATCATGTGTAACAGTAATAAAGTTTGATTTGGCAATTTTTTTTGTTTTGTTTTGTCTGTCTTGCATCCCCTATTGGGCTCCAACCTTGGATCTTTTGCATATTATGCAAATGTAAACCACTAAAATGTGAAGCCTCTGTGAAAAATAGTAATAATTACCAAATTAAGAAATGCATGTTCCTACCTGAAGCTTGATTTGCTGTTGATTGGTGGTGTTTCCCCACGAGTCTGCAGCACCCTGTAAAAGAGACACAAATATGTACCATGCCCCATATTTTTAACTCTCCACCATTACACACAGTAGCATCCCTGGCTGTACCTTGGCTGGGCTGGCAGTGCGTTTCTTCTTAGCAGGACTGGCCTGCGGATCTGCATGATTGCTGGCAGACTGGCCTCCCTCCCCTTTACAGGCCTAAAAATGGATCACAGACAGTTTGTGACTACACACTGGACTATCAACAACAGTAAAGCTGCCCCCCCCCCAAAAGTAAGCTAAAATTTAAAAAATGAGCCCTTAAACAAAAGTATCCAAACTTTCTCCACACTGAGATCAAAGGACAGGGTCCATACTACACATTTACATGCAAAAACATTGAGCATTTAAACAATGCTTGTATGGCAATACTCTGATATCAAATATGGTTTACCTTAATCTAAATAACTGAGATGGATTAAGGTGGTAATCAGAGTATTCATACTGTGATTATTATGTGAAACAATGTGCTATTTGTTGCATTTAGGGCTGTAACTGGATATTTGATAATGAAACAGTTTTTGTTGGGTTCAGGATTCAGATATGAGGAAATAAAAAGCCTTAGTTTCTGTGCCTGACTTCCCACTCTCTCTCAGCAGTGATGATCATGTTTCACTTAACCCCAATGTTGCCAACACAGCGACTGCCACTAGAGTTCTGTGACTTTCAGATCTCTTTAGCCTTTTCCTTCCAAAAAATGCCTGGCAAACAGTCTATAGCCAGCAGTCGAGTGCTTTGCATCGGCCTCTTGTTCACCTGGCACTGACACAGCTCTCTCTCCCTCTCTTTCAGAATCCAAAAAGTAAAAGCAAGCTTGAAGTGGCTTAAATCTGCATTCTTTGTAATGGCGACGAGGGGTGATACCTGTGGTTGTGAAATGACTAGTCTATGGATAAACAGCCCTCGATCCTGATGGGTTTAAATGCTTTTCCCACGAGCTTATGGGCTTAGTCACGCATTTCAGGTCACACTGAGTAAAACAATTTTGGTCGTTTGACTAAAATCAGATTGCAGCCACTGTCTTTAATTCATGTGAATCCTTGATTATTCACAGTCTGTTACTAAAATCGTATTGAGAGCATCCCTAGTTGCTTTACAGGAAAGTAGTTTGAACATCTCATATTCTGTTCATGTAAAGTCACTAATGCAGACAGGATATCACTTGGTTCACTCTGATCAATACTTAGAATCACTGAAAATGACCTCGTTATTGTTGTGGCACAGATGAAGCATGATGCAAATATGGTGATTTGAAGCCAAAATGAGGACTTAAGGATTTTACTAACAGACAAACAGAAAAAACAAGAAGGGTTAAAACTGATGTGACAGTGGTGGAGTTGAGCCTCAGTCTTTTTTTCTAAGTCAGTTGTGGCAATCAAAACTCACGTATGCCATTCATGACAAACACAGGTCAAATCCATGCATTCGTACTAATCCATATGCTACGCTCATTAGACATGCATTTTCAGCATTTTCTGTTGCAATGTCTGCATAAGATTTGTGCATTTTTGTAAAAAAGATAAAAGCAGTGTGGCATGATGAGTTCTTTGTAGAAATCCTCAGTAATTCTAACACGTGCCTTTTGATGAGAGAGAGGCTATGAAGGGAAACTGCACTTTAGCAATTAAGATTATTGCAAAATGGGCCTCACTCCAGTTCTTTCATGCTGTTTATCTTTGGATCCATATTGAACACTGATGCTAGCCAGAATTTTGGAAAATGACTATGATGTAGTTAAATCCTCTAAAAGTATGAGGGCAAGGCTTAAACAATCCTCTTCAATTTACAGTTTAACTAGTTTATAAGAGACTGGAGTTTCCTTTATAAGCTGGATCTCACCTGCTGTGTCTGTGCAGTGTTCAGGGTCCCCTGCCTGGACGTGAGCTCAGCAGGAATGGGTAGGCTCCATGCCTCCTCAATACTAGGAAGCATTTTACTCTTATTCTGCAGACTACCTGGTTGTAGGTTACACAACTGAGCCTAGGAGAAATTGTGTAAGACACAAACTTTAGTGCTGAACTTGGGTTGGACAAAAAAAAAAAAAAAAAAAGGTACTAGAAAAGTTACTGCTCGTGTACGTGCTGTGATCAAAAAATCTTCAAAGGAGCCCATTTAAAAAAACAGAAGAAGATAAAAACACTTTGGCTGGTTTTAATTTGGCTGATCTCTGCTTCAAAGTCACCTTTTTGTGGATGTCTGAAAAGCTTGTAGCTATTTGTAGGTAAGCAGAAGTCCCATTTTGACCACTTGCACTTGCTAGTAGGGTAGATTGTGACACAAGACTATTTTCTGTAGCCAAAAAAAAAAAGTATTTTAATTTGTATCTGCACACAGCCAGATACATTTCTCTGGTGTTATAGTAGAACTCCACACCGAGAGTCTGACTCTGGTGGCCAAACTCAGGGGAACTTACTCAATACTAAAAAACTCACACGCCCACTCTGGTTTTACCTCTCCTGAGCTTTTGACATGTTGTGAATTTTCAAGTGAAAACTGAAGCTGGCCCAGCACTCAAAACCACAGTTGGATCAGTTTAAAACTTGATTGGTTGATGTTTGCCGTCTTTGCTTGAAGATCGCAGGCGTGCAAGTGCAAGACGGGACTTCCAGAGAGCAATATTACAAATGCAGCCATGCTGAAAACATTCTGACCTCCACAAAAAGATGACCTTAAAGGAAAAATTACAAATTTGGTAAAGTTACACTTTCTTGGGGCAATTCTCAGATGTTTTTGATCACACCTTATATAGGTGATATACTAAAATGTTCAATGCCATGAAGGAATGCTTTACAATAAAGTGAGGGGAAAACGCCAAAACAAAATACCAATATGAATTATTATTCATATCTCTGTTACCAGAAATCAAAAGGACAAACACGCAGCCTGCAATTCAAAAAGCTGATTGCTTTGGCAATGTTTGGCACTTAACACGTCACTTTAATACACGCACACACCAAAATGCACAACACGTAACAAAGTGCGTTGGGTTTATGTAAAGGCCAGCTCTACCTGCAGCAGCTTGATACGTTGTGTGAGTGCAGCAGTGTTGAGGCAGGCCTTGCTGCGAGTAGCGTTGATGTAGCACTTGATAGCGTCGTGCGGCTGGCCGCAGGATTCGTAGAGAGTGCCCAGATCCATCCAGGCGGCGGCGTGGCTGTGATCCAGTTGAACAGCACAGATGTAAGCCTGCAGTGCATCCATAGGCTGGTTCTGCTGCTGGTAAAGCACCCTGGACCCAGAGGCAAAGATAGGAAATTATTCTCTTGCCATCTTCCAGGATTTAGGTCATTATCCACTTACAAACTCACAGTTCTCAGGGGACCTAATCTGTTCTTCATAATTCTAACAATAGATCCTTTCACACTTTTTCCATGTCCTCTATGCAGCTGCTGCTTCTCCACCAGCCATTTTGAGTCAGACCTAAAGATCTTCACCTTCTTCGTTGTGACCTTAATCATACTTCTCAGCATAGCCAACACATGACAAATTTTGCTCTTACCCTATAGAGCACCAGGTGTCAGCACTGGCCTCCGATTTATCAATGGACTGCCGGTAAGAGATGAAGGCATCCTGCACCTTCCCAATACTGGAGTAGCACCTTGAGGAGAGGAGACAAAGAAAGAAATAAGGACCAAAGAACAGTTGAACTATAAAAATATGACTGGTACCATTCTGGTGACCAATTTCTACCCTAAAGCAGACAATTCAGGGTTTAGTCTGATGTTTGTTTTTAGGAACAAATTGACTGATATGAAAACATTCAGAAGACAGTTGGGCATCTACTGGTTATGTGTCAGTTTACGCTTACACAGCCTACATACAACAGTTTATGTTGTAGTTTAAAATACAACACTACAAAACTTCAATACAGTACTAATACAGTGGTTTGCAATGCTACCTTACTTTCCATCTCATCCATCTGCAACATTGTATAATGGATGGGTTGCTAGACGGGACATGTAAATGCCTTTGTGCATTAAATTTAGTTTAACCAACTAGTTTTTCTGTTGCCAACTAGCAAAGGGAGCAACATTTAGCTATCTAGTAGATGTTGCTGAGGAAAAATCTGCACTGAACTTTGTTCCAAAACATATTCGCTTTCTATCTTTCTTCATGCATCTTAGCCCGCTTTTAAGACACCTTTTTACACCAAGCCCCTTGATGTGCAATCGACCGAGTCAAGTTACTTAAATTAACCAAAAACTGTCCTGTAGAATTTCCTGGGCTGTGAAAACCACACAAAACAGTTTAATCATTCCTGTTTGCCCATGCATAAATGTAAGAACTCATGACAGAGACAGATACATTTCCCATGCTTTTAGGTACTTTTTAACTAACATACACACGTCTGTGAAGGTTCTCAGTCATCCAGGTCATCGTAGTCTAAGGTGCTAGGAAAGAAAAGTGTCTGGAATTCTTTACGTTTCCTTGAAGACGTTTCACCTCTCATCTCTGAAAAGTTTTGAGATCCCTTCTCATACACCTTAAAGCCCACTCACATCCTGGGCCATTTGACCTTAATAAATCACATGATAGGGTGGGGCTAGGTTTCATAATGGGTTCACCCGAAACCTTGGCTGATTGTGAATCACACACACACACACACACACACACACACACACACACGTTTTCACACCTTGGCTCGTGTGATTAGGCAGAGGATCAATAGGGGGTCCATGGCCATCTTGGGGACACTCCCAATAGGGCTTAAATCTGGGACTCTCCACCAATTGCACTTATAACTGAAAAAGCTTCTTGGATGAGAGGTGAAACGTCTTCAAGGAAACTCCAGGCGCTTTTCTTTCCAAGCTCCTTGGACTACCAAGCACATGGTCTCACTCAGATGGCTATATCAAGAGCAAGAGCAGCTTTCAGCTTCCAAGCAGTAGAAAAGCTTTTCTACCTAAACAGCTACTTGCCCTAATGAAAGACCAATAATTGGTCACATAGGCTTGTAAGTCTTTTAATAATTGGCAAAATATTAAGAATACCTGCTGTTTGCCCAGATCTGGTGAGTGAAATTCTGGTATTTATTAGTCTGCTGGTTAGCACCAATTACCAGACGTGTGTTGCTAATCTATACAGTTTACACATGCAGCCTGCTAAGCAAGCTGGTAACGCTACACACTGTCCACGTATGATCAACTGTTTTAAAGTTGAGGCTTCAAAACACAGAGTCAAAAAACCAGTGCAGATGGTGTTTTATGGTGAAGTGATTTTACAGTGTTGAATGCTGACTATTGTGCAGCAAGTTTCAACTTATTTTCCTGAATAACTAGAAACTCTTTCAGTCGGTGAACTGAACAGCACCCTGATCCAGAGGAAGGTCCATTTATGTGGGTCATCAGGCAAGGCCGATTCTAGTGCACCAACATAGTGACTCAAGTAAAGACTGCTTAGTCTAAAAGGAATATTATGCAAAGACCAATAACCCAGTTAAGGGATGCCTTTTTTTGTTTTTTCCCTGCTTAGGCTGTAACCTCAAGGACAGCATTGGCCCCATGGTCAAGACTGGGCATCTACTACATTCAACCGAAACAGCAGCACAGGAGCATGCATTTTAACATCCTGAAGCATTAGCTAGATTTTAAGGTTGCTAAAAAAAAAAAACAAATTATCTTGTGATGCCTTCTAACAGTGTTATGTCATGTTTTTGGCAACAAGTGTTTTTTTTTTGTGATGAAAAGAAGATGACAACTAAATAAAAACTAATGAATTTGAAGAGATGAGATCCGATTAAGTTGTGCAGAAAGGTGGGACGAGTTTGGAAGTGATCCAATCAGAAATAATCTTCATATACAGTAAGGTCAGCCAAAAGACTACGACTAAAACTAAATCAGAATTTGCTGTCAAATGCCGTCTAATTAAATTTCACAACACAAGACAAGATAATACGCAAACAGCCGCGTCCTTTGCTTTCGTACCTGCCAAGAAAGTACCAAGACTGGCCAGAGTTTGGGTCTGCCTCTAAAGACTTTTGCAGACACTGGATGGCATAGCTGTCCTTGGTGCCTTTATCCCCCAACTGTTCCACTGTGTGATGCATCCAGCCTGAGAAGAGCAAAACAAAACATCAGCCTTCACGATTCAACTGTAACACACCTCCTGGCTTTGTTTTTTTATTTAGTGATGATTACATACCAAAGGAGAATACAAGTGTTATAGATCAAAATCCTCTTTTTTTTTTTTTTTTTTAATGTAAGGAAAAAGGTAAGATTTCTGATAAGATTAAGTTCTGTCTGCCAAAGGAGGAAAAAAAAAACAAAACAGATCAAATAAATAAAAACTTGTTACTTCCTGAAACTTTAATGAGAGTAACAGTGGAAAAAGTCAAAGAAGCAGTTATATTCAAAACGCTTAAACATCTGATATGAACCAGCCTTTACAAACAGCTCCTCCCTGCATTCAAGCACACACACGCACAAGTACGTGTGCGTGCACACACATAAACTGGGCAATTTCAAGCAAACACAGAGGCTCAGGAAGACTGTAATGAGCAATGACAAACCTCCCACAGCTCTTCTCCTATACACCTGTGTAACCACATATGCGTACTTATGTGTACTTGAGTTCCCGTGTACTCATGATACGTCATCAGTCGGAGACCAAGTACTGTTCCAATTCAAAGTACGCATCAAGCCGAGAACGCAAAAAATTCCCGGATGTGTTCTCACTCCGCCTGTTTTATCGAGTGTGCCTTATGTATGAATTCTGGTTGTGCTTACTGACCTCGAACCTATTTTTGCGTGCAGAAATCTGTTAAAAAAATGTTTTGATGGATTGTCAGAGCATTACGGCTGCCGTAGTGAGGAGCTTCGCGGAGTAATCTGGGTCCAAAACTCCGTCGGCTTCAGGTCCCAAAGTCAAACGAACACAGAGTTAAAAACTGTCTAAATTCTTTCATCAGCGTTGCTGCTTTACCAGGTGTAACAATTAAGTTTAACATCCATGAAAACAGAATTTATTCAATTTAACGGAGTGAGAAGTTAGCAGGAAGTTAGCTCGCTAGTTTCCACCTAAACATGACATAGCATGTTCTGACTGAGAGATTTTTGAAACTAATTAAAACGTACAGCTCTGCTACCACTTCCAACATAAACAAAGACAGAAAACTAAACAGCGATGGCGTTTGCAGGGTTACTGAAGTTGGACTACCTGGTATATAATGTTGTGCTACGTGATTGCTAGCGACACAGCTATGTTAGCATAACATTAGCACAGTGAAGCTGGAGGATGAACGCCAACGTTTTTTCCACTCGATAAAAGTTAACGTGAGGGATTCTGGTGGTTAGGGACAAATGCAATCGCATAGCAGGATGCTATACACGGGCCAAACTTCAGTCAGGACAACAACTGAGATTATTCATCCACAATACGAGGTTAGTTATTAATATACTGCAACAACATGGGAACAGAACAGCTGCGAGAGAATTCAACATTAATGAATCAATGTTACGGAAGTGGAGGACGCGCAGTGTTTGGCTTTCCCCCCATTTCAAAAGTGCTTCATCTCTTTGCCATTACTGTCGCCTGGCATAATTTGCAGATGATAATGGTTGTAGCCGCTGCGATGCTTTCGACCAAAACAGGCGCAGCTTGATGACATCATCAACATGCGCTATCACGATAGAGCGGTATAGTCAAAAAGCGGTATCGTTTCTATCATATATCGTTTATATCGCCCACCCCTACTTGACAGCAATCTATGGCAATTCCTAGTGGTCTCACAAGGTTGGCAGGGCTATTGCAAGCATCGTAAATCATCTGTAATGGGAAGTTTTAGCCAAAAACCAATTTCCAGCAAGTCCTGATAGGTGCAACAGTGGCTACCACAACTATATACAAACATACTAAGCCAAATACACCAAACAAACTAATCTGTGCGCCTCACTACCTTGGTTATCTTGGCATTTTGGTGAACCTGTGCAAAGTATACTGTCAGTTTCTGCTGTGGTCTTCTGCTGCTGTAGCCCATCTGCTTCAAGGTTCAACATGTTGTGCATTCCTGCCTTGGTTGTAACCGGTGCTTATCCCGAGTTACTGCTGTCTTTCTATTAATTCAAAACATTCTGGCCATTCTTCTCTGACTTCTGGCATGAACATAGATAACTGCTGCTCACTGGATAGTTCCTACCAGACCAGTCCTCCTGGCACAAACAACCATGCCATGTTCAAAATCACTAAAATCATCTTCCTTCCCCATTCTGATGCTCAGTTTGGACTACAATAAGTCATCTTGTTCTTGTCTACATACCCAAATACAACGAGTTGCTATTCTGTGACTCACTGATTAGATATCTGCATTAACAAGCAGTTAAATAGGTATAGGCAATACAGCAAGTGTATATAAAAAATTTACCAACATCATCACAGTGTGTGTGGTCCTTTAAAAAAATTTTTTTTAATATAAATGTGTGAATTTTTTTGATTAATACTGACACACACACACACACACACACACACACACACACACACACACACACACACACACACACACAGAGAGAGAGAAACCAATGCCTGAGTAAATAAAGCCAGAATTATTTAATCAAACTAGATAAAAATCCACTTATTACAACATTTGATGTAAAAATACAACGATTATAGCAATCACTGGTTGCAGATGGTTTTTTTTCCCCCATTCTTTGCAGGATGGTAAATGAGCATGCAGACTAGGGGAAGCCGGGAATCGAACCAACCGAGCCTGAAGATACTTTCAGCCAGTTTAATCCGGTACATTTCACATGTGGACATGAGCATCGGCCTACATCAGCAAAGGTCACTCACCAAGTTGTTGCAGTGTGGTCGCCTTCACTTGTGCAGGAAGATTTTCCGTCTGCAACAGACTTTCATACGCTTCCTTCGCTGCTCTGTATTTCTTCTGCGGGGAGAACAGGAAGAGGAGGACAAGCAAGAGAAGTAGACATGGGGGTTGTTTAGGCCAGACAGGAAAGCCAGTGTTTTATGGTTTAATCTAGACAGACAAAGACTTTAAAGACCTCCTCACACTCATAGTGTCCTTCCATACACAGACAAACACACGGGGGGAGGGTCAGTGTGAAAGAGCACAGGCCTACCAGACTCAACAAGTCTGGCAGGTGTGTGTGTCTGCACTAAAATGTTTGTGTGCTTTAACAAAAAGGAACGGTTTGTATTTTGGGGAAATCTGAGCTGCCTGCTGGTGAACCAAGGGTTTGTTTTAACTTAGTGGGCTTACTGACCTTTTGTCTAGATCATCAGGTAGAGTAATGTCAGTGCATGCACAGAATCTTCTCTTATCAGGTCTAAAATAGCCTTTTAAAAACCAACCCACCAGTCTGTGTATGTGCAGACCTTGCACATACAGTCTGGCTCTAGACTCTTCCTGTCTGCACACAATAAAAACACCTCTGGGCAAACACTGACACTTGGGCACACAAGCGAGAGAGATTCTTTAATGTTCCTTCCTGTGTCGACTAATGATTGTCATTAAGGCTGAAGGCAAATACAACCAAATGAACAGCTGCATTTGGAACTCCTACAACTGAAGAATTGCAATGGGGGGGGGAGATTGTTGGTAATGAAGCCCTGCCATTACCTACAAGATCTGACATTTAGAGTCATTTAGTTTTAGATAATACTTTAACAAAACACTGTTCTGTAGTTAATTGACACATTTTCCCACAGGTCCTGATCATGTTGTTTCAACATGATAGTAACAGTAATGGTTCTTATATAGCGCTTTTCTATTCTACCTGAGCACCCAAAGTGCTTTGTACAACATGCCTCATTCACCCATTCAAAAAAGCACTTTTTTTTCTATGCCTAAGTGCTTTCTACCTGACATACACACATTTACACTCTGATGGATGCATCAACTTGGGATCTGTCCCTTGAGCAGCCAGGGATCGATCCAACAACCTTCCACTTAGTAAATAACCTGCTCTACCCCCAGTGCAGCATATTTTCATAATGGCATACTGAGGAGTGCATTAACATATTCAAACTTGGCCTAAACAAGGCAAAGGGACAGATACATGTAAATAAAAACAGTACCTAGATATAGTAACTCATCGACACCAGTGGTCTAGTACAAAGTAGGGGTGTAATGTACCTATATATGCCTAAAAAAAATACATTAATTAGTGCCTTTGGGTTTTATAAAGCACAGCAATGCTGAAGTCAGAGGTATAACAGTTTGAACAGTATGCCTATAATCATTCCCAGCAGCCTTTGAGCCAAACAATAATAGTTAGAAGTTAAAGCTTTATATTACTGGTGTCGTTCATCATAATTTTTTAATAATTGAATTCTTTTATACTTATGAATAAACAGTACAGTTGTTCTTATAAGCCACAGTATCTGAGTTCTTAAAAAGGCTGGATTACACTGAAGGTCTTCCCTTGTCAGAGAAATTGTTAAATCAATATAAAGTTATAGCAGGTGCATGATGCTATATTAATTGAGTACAACATGAAATTGTTTGGCCCACATTTATCGATTGCTTACCTGGATCTCATATAAATGAGCGATGTGGAACTGAACTGTGGGGGTAAAAAGAAGAGAAATTAGAAATTAGTGAAATAAAACAACAACAAAAAAACCCAAACAAAGAGAGAAATTAAGCTAGATAATGGCTCCATGAAGCTCAGTGGGTACAGACTGCTAGCACTATGGAGCACAGATGGGAGGGGGAGTAGGACACTTTCCCCAGAGTGTACATGTAATCTGAAATCACAGTGTGTATCTGCAATGTGCTTGAAAGCACTTCCAGCTCGCTCTCTCTCCTTGTGCTGTCTCCTAGGCAACCCCAGTCTTGGGCAGAGTCAGCAGGGAAACAGCAACAGAGAGAGAGAAAAAAAAATCTGCTCTGTAGAAATATTCCTATGCCCTTTCAATATGTGTTACATACCACTAGCAACACGGCACATCATATGTGATCATACTTTACGTTGTAGCGTGTGACTGGTTGGCTGGAACAATTATAGCACCTATACTTACTTTCAGCTTTGGACAAAGTGCAGAGTTTGGAGTCGATCAAAGCCAGCTGAAAATGCTGCAGAGAGGGGAAAAAATGAAATCATTTTAGTGTGAAAGCAAATTCACACAAATCAAACATCTCTGTGACAAGATTAAAAACAAACAAACAAACAAAAACTATTTAACCTAGTTTTTTCCGAGAGCACAGAGCACAGGAGTGATACTTTTAAGGAAATCGTGGAGAAATTTCTATTCTTCTCCAACTAATGTGCATTACCCAAATCCCCAGCATTCCTAATAAACCATAAATGAACTCCTGCCACTGCAACAAGAGAGGACACTGAGAGCTGGAAAAGCTAAGGCACAAATCTCACCCCTCCTTTCTCCTGTCTAACTTGTCCTCAAAACGAGACGCTGATATCCAGTGGCAGGCTATTAATGGCATCCAATTCCATCATCTGAACTAGGGTTTCTGGGTAAGGCAGATGTCTGCAGAGGCCAAGGCGTGCCACAGTACCAGGAAATGCCTTCTATATGGGGTCACTGAACTGATTAGCCCAAGTCACACAGCTCTTCTGGCCTTCTCGGACTCCCTTTAGTTCTTCCACAAAATGCCCAGATGTTGCTGACACACTGCTGTAATTTTAACTGTATTCAAGTTCATTATACGAGAAAGTGAAATGTAAATTCCAGCAAGATGTCCTGTCTATAAGCGGCTTCAAGGTGACAGTTTTCATTGCAGTTTATTTCGGTAGTTAACTAATCTGCCAATTTTTCTTCAATTAGTCAACGATCATTTCACTTATGCTTATCCCCACTTCCAGTGGGTGAACCTCCTCTTCTAGGCTCCAGTGTTTCACCTAGTCAAGTCTTCCCACCTGTGAATATCACTGTGTTGTCTCGGCCCACAGCAAAATAAAATAATGACCCAGAAACTTGTACTAATTACTATTCAGAATAAACACTAATAATAATGTGAGAAAAAAACAAAAAACAAACAAACTAGCATACAGGAGTAGCTACATTATCGCATTTCACTCTTTAGCTGACAAAACTGAAATGGTGTTCGCTTAGCAAGCATCATGCATGAGAAGGTTCCGATAGGTAATCTAACATAAACATTACTGGACAAATTTGAACATAAAGTATTAACGCGATGCACTGAACTCCCTAAAACTGAAGCATTCAGAGCTGACGTCACAGCTCCAGGGTGCCGGCGTTTTAAATGCTCGTGCACAGCAGTAGTCCTGTCGTGGAAGGAAAGTGCCAGTTTGGACACTCTGCAAATAACTTTTGTTTAAAATCTCAGTTTCCATTTTCTTCCGTCCTCCTGTTTTGCCGTTCGCGCTACGTTCTTCTTCGTTAGTATTGTCTGCAGTCTTGGCAGACGATATAGGCGATACTGCCCTATAGCTTCCTGTAGTGTATTGCAGTTACAAAAATAAATTTATGATATGATGCATCGACAATAAAATTCCCCTATCAATTAATTTTTATAGTTGATGTCATCGATTATTTGGACGAATCACTGGAGCCCTTTTTCAGTCCCTAGGGTTGCTGCACTGTAACCCTATGCAGTCCCAAATGATGCTTTGTGCATTTAAAAAGGCACCACTAGAATCTGGGTCAGTAAAACCTGTCAGCACCTGAGCACGAGGAAAATCCCAAAACCTTGAACTTCTTTCAATGGCACGCACACTTTTGGAACAAACTGTACTGCTGCTGTTGCTGAACTGGTCAAATCAAAGAGGATTTCTTGCTTTAACCTTAAAAGGCAAGCACCGGTATCAGCGGTCCATGCTGGGGAAAAAGACAGCTATAAGCACAGGCACACACATAAAAAGGAGGCGCCCGCTGTCTTGGAGCGACAGCAGCCGCACAGACGGTCAATGTCAGCCAGATAAAAATCAAGAGCCGTCCAGCTGGATCTTTCTTTGCATGCTTCACCCTGGGCCAGTGGAGCTTCACACACACACACTTACACATGCATGCGCACACACGCAGACACACACAGAGGACCCTGCTTAGGACAAACTCCCTTTTAAACAGCGCTACGAGCCACTAAACACCAGACTACTGCATCCACATGCTTTAATGTCAAGCAACAGAGGCAAAGACAAATGCTTTTACCTAGATCGCTTTCACATCACACTCCTCGTGGAACCCCACAGCATCCTCCAGTAGATCTCCGCCTCAGCCTCTTCTATCCTTTCCCTCCTTCCCTTTCACACTTGCTCTACCATCAGGCAGATAATGCAGCAGGATTGTCAGCTTGGCATTCCACCTCCCTCCCCATGTCTCGCTTTCCTCACTCTCTCTCTGTCTCTTTGCAATCTTTCTTTTTGTCTCTCTCCCTCCCTCTCTCACGCCACCTCCTTCCCCCTCTTCTATCCTGGTGTCACTGATTACTATTCAGCAGACGGCTGCGGTGGAGAGTGCTGAGAGATGACACACAATACCTCAAAGCTGGAACAGGCAGGGAAACACCACCTCTACATCCCCCCTCCCTCACCCAACCCAAATCTCACCTCTCTTTCTCAGCTCAAAGCTCTTCTCTATGGCTACGCAGCTCTACAGAAGCAGCCAACTCATATAACCTCAATTTAAAGCACACTGGGGCCAAATCATTTCCTCTTCTCTCATTAACCACATTAGCAGACACTAATGGGATGAAATTGTCTGCGCTTTATGGTAAATCCAAGTTTGGTGCAGTTACATGCAGTGATTCACATTGCAATGTGTTCTTAGAAACTCAAGGCATCTCAGTCACTTGATGCTCTGCGCCTTGAAACATGCATCCTTCAGGAAAGTCCATTTCTACATTCCCTCCCTCTCCCTCCTGCACGCATTTACTACAGAAAACAGTTTCTGATTCCTTTCTCATTTCTGTTTCTTACATTTATTCAATCTCAGCTCCTCTGCGTGAGAGACCACCCCTCCCTTTAGATAAGTGGGGCAGTTGTGTGTGTATATGTGTTGGCAGCGAGCCAGAACAAACAGGGAGGGGTGGCCTCCAACACCGAGTGAAGACGTGCAACGCGTGCAGCCTAGTTAGCTCCACAGAGCACCATGTGTATAAACTCTTAAAACCTTTGGTAATAAACTGTAAACTGAAAATGTCAAGCTTTAGGAAATACTTCTTTCACCATTAACCAATACAGAATATTTTCTTGATATAGTTAAGACACGTGTCATGCATCTTAAATTCCGAGTGTTGCACACTTCGTTTCTTGCACATATACAGGACTGTCGGTATTGTTCTGGAAATGTAATTCACCTTGCTGACTACATGCACATATTTACATCACTTCCTCTTGTGTCATCTTATCTGTTAATCTGATGTCGGTGTGTTTTCTTTGGAGAGAGAATTGTTTAAATGTGTATGTTGCAGCTTTTTTCTATCAATGACAAATTTATTTGAATTCATAGACCTCTGAACCATACAGCTCAAACGTGTTTCGGCAGGATTTCTACTCACATTCAAACTAGGTTACTTAGTCTGACTGAAAAAAAAGAAAGTCAGGGAGATCAGGCAACACTAACTCACAACTTACTTTTAAGAAAATGTGACCACCTCGACCTTTTTCCTTCTAGATCCTCCATGGCCATCAGAGGAGAGGAGGAGCTCCTGTGCTGCTGACTGAGATCACAGCGATATGTTTCTGAGTTTGTGTGTCTGGCACTTATTATACCTTCCCCAAAAGATGTATGAATAGGGCTGTGCAATATGACCAAAATCTCATATCCCGATATAAAACATCTATCGTCCCGATAACGATATAAATCACAAAAAATTTAATATTTTCTGTAAATTCTGTGAATCTCGGGTAGGTGAAGTGTTTCCAGCTGGGCGTCGTGTACCTGGAGTCGAGTGTTTTAACCGATGCATGAAACTACACATTTTTAGACATAAGTTTTAACGGCCGCCGTTTTCTTTGTGAGTATTTATTACACGGCATGCTGCGGGGAAAAGCCTGTTCTAATGTTTGAGTCTAAGGTTTATTTTTTAGCACCTGACGGCTCTTTTTTGCTTTTCATCCGTAAACACTCTGCATACTTTTTCACGTGATTCAGTTTATTTTGAAAAGGTTTATGTGGAAAATAAACAAGCGGACATGCGATGGTTTTACCGTCGTTGTTGCTAACGACAACCCATAAAAACAGGCGCTTGTCCATCCGTAGTGTGATTATATTAAACATAAGCGATAGAGAGAACTTTAAGAAATTAATATAGCCACTACAGTGACCATCAAAACCATGAAAAATATTGCCGTAAACAGTTTATTTTGCGATACCACGAAACAAACGATAGCGTAAAATGAAACGATAGACGTTTTTATATCGTCATCCGATATATATCGTTATATCGAACAGCCCTATGTATGAACTTCATATTCTGTAAGCCTGGAAGAATGTTACTGCAGTGCTTCCCCTGCTATTTTCTGACTGTGGTCATTCAGAGTGTTAAATACACTGATGCACCTATTGCTGCAATATTGAAACTTACTTGTAACTTATTGGAATTTAATCTTTTCTTAGTTAGTTTTCTATTCTTAGTTCTGGTTATTTGAACTTTTATTTCATAAATAATCACCATGAATAAAATCCTCTGCGATGGCAGTGTAATAAATATTACTTTTGTATAACTTGTAATATCCAGTTGGCATGTCTAAACTTCTGTAGTGCACTGGCATAAGTATGCTAGTGTGACATAACGTCTGAAACAGGACAAAGCCTAGGATCAGATAGCAATCAATCCCCAAAGGGATTCCCGACAACAGATCGGCAGCTAAAAGTCAGAATGCCTTTTTCCTTTTGTTACTGTCTCGACAACTCACAAGTATCCGGGGATTACAGACACACAGGACAGATGATCCTGCAGCCTGTGTTGATCCAAAGGACTAGGGAGGTCAGAATTATCTAAAAAGTTAAAAGGCTCTTATCTGTGACTGTACATCGGAATTCATGAAACTTAAGTGGCATGAATGCAAAATGATTCAATTGTTCCAGCACTCTCATCAGGCAAGGACACTCTGCTGATGACTCGAGTCAAAATGTATATATTTGTTCTAGCTGCACTTCTATCAGCTGTGGGTGCAGAACCTTTAGATGTGCAAAGAACAAAGTAAGACTGTATAATACACTTAAACACCCACAATAGCAAATGCTTCCAGTATCCCTCCAATATTAGCTGATAAGGTTGTTATGACAACATTACAAGATAAGATAGCTCGCCTGCTTCCCTATGGCTTTACTTCTGACTACATTTATAAAATCACGTCAGACCACAGCCAGAGATGTCACCCCAAGTCCTTTGTGATGGATAGTTCAAGATATTTAGAATATTCCAACTGAAATCAGTAACTTCATTATTAAAATGTGTGAGACAACATCTGTTCAGTAGTCCTCTACAGTGCATCCTATTAAGTTGGACATTGTTCTGCAGCCTCAGTATAGCAACCTCAGATCACCCATTTTATCTGTGCATGCATGCTTCAGTTCAGTCCAACATATTTTACCATCTCAGTGAAAATACAACAACACAAGGTGGAAGATATGACACCACTGAAATAAAATCCTTAAAACACAGACTGGATTCTGTCTCAAACTTCATATCTATTTATTAGGGGTGCAACGATACACAAAATTCACGGTTCGGTTCGATACTTTGGTGTCACGGTTCGATATTTTTTCGATACAAAAAAAAAAAAAAGTTCATGCCTTTTTAATTTGTCATTTATTAAAATTATAAATATATATTTTAACTCAAAAGTACAGTTTTTAAATTTAATGTTGCTGAAACAACAAAGTAACAAAATAATAAATCTGATTGAGGAATCACTCATCTTTGGAAAAGCGAGTTTATTACAGAGAAACGGCTCTTTCCAAAATAAAAGCTATACGATACGCTTCTTCTGGGCTATATTCTCAGCAGCATATTAAACATATCAGGTCCCCATAAGGAGGATCATGTGCTAACGGCTGTCTAAATGACTCGGGTAAAGTTTGTAGCATGCGTGCTTGTTGTTTTTGTCTGCTTCCACTTGTCTTTGCACTAGAATGATGTCGGAGTAAATGTGCAGTCATATTCGTTGTGTTCCCACTAGTGCTGTCAGCGTAAATCTCGTTGAAATGACGTTAAAGCCACAACATGTTAACAAATCTCCGTTAACGAGCTACCGCGGATCGCCCCGTGCATGGGGCTGGATGGCCAACACGTTAATGAGCTAACTGCGCTAACGCAGTAGTTCCCACCCATGTAATTGAGCATTGCGTGGCACATCCGACATACTGTTTTACTTTTGTCCATGACGCGCTTACCTTCAGGGTCATACTTCACATGAAAACCAAAATAGTTCCAAAGGCCAGATCTGAATGAGGGTGGGGGAGGTTCAGTTTGCCATGTTGCAAGGAGAGCTTAACTTCTGTCTGGCTAGCTTGTGCTGCGCTCAGTGAATCTGCGTTCGACTACTCCGCCTAGGCTGCACTGTCGAGCGCAGATCCACTGAGCGCTCAACACAGACAGCATAGTCAGAAGGAAAGTTGATAAAATAAATTAAAAATTTTGTATTGTTCGATACATATGTGTACCGAACCGAAAGCACTGTATCGAACGGTTCAATATCGATACGAGTATTGTTGCACCCCTACTATTTAGATTTACAGACACTATCTCTACTTTTAAGATTAGGCTTCAAACTTTCCTTTTTGCTAAAGCATATAGTTAGGGCTGGACCAGGTGACCCTGAATCCTCCCTTAGTTATGCTGCAATAGGCATAAGCTGCTGGGGAACTCCCATGATGCATTGAGTTTTTCCCTTTTCAGTCACCTTTCTCACTCACTATGTGTTAATAGACCTCTCTGCATTGAATTGCACTTGTTATGAATCTCTGTCTCTCTTCCACAGCATGTCTTTATCCTGTCTTCCTTCTCTCACCCCAACCGGTCGCATCAGTTGGGTGCTCCTCCCTGAGCCTGGTTCTGCCGGAGGTTTCTTCCTGTTAAAAGGGAGTTTTTCCTTCCCACTGTCGCCAAAGAGCTTGCTCTTAGGGGGTCATATGATTGTTGGGTTTTTCTCTGTATCTTTTATTGTAGGGTGTACCTTACAATATAAAGCACCATGAGGCGACTGTTGTTGTGATTTGGTGCTATATAAATAAAACTGAATTGAAACTGAATTGAATTTACCTTTAAGCTTGACTCGTAGTCTGTGTTGACTTTAAACATGAATCCCAGTCTCAGATGAATCTCTTTAGCTCTTGAGAAACTGGGATCGATGTAAAGCACCTCCTGGAATGCCTTGATTGCCCTGGAAAAAGACCACGAAAATAGGAGGATTAATAAGAACAGAAATGAATACAAACAGTTAACCTAATAAAATATGCCAATATAGCCCATGTGGAGACTTTACTACACTACCAATCAATAATAATAATAATAATAATAATAATAATAATAATAATAATAATAATAATAATAATAATAATGATGATATGGTAATAGGGGCAGCACGGTGGCACGGTGGTTAGCACTGTTGTCGCACAGCAAGAAGGTCCTGAGTTCAATTCCAACATCAGGCCGGGGTCTTTCTGTGTGGAGTTTGCATGTTCTCCCCGTGTTTGTGTGGGTTCTCTCCGGGTACTCCGGCTTCCTCCCACCGTCCAAAGACATGCAGCTTGTGGGGATAGGCTAATTGGAAAATCCAAATTGCCATTAGGTGTGAATGTGCGAGTGAATGTGAGTGTGAATGGTTGTCTGTCCCTGTGTGTTGGCCCTGCGACAGACTGGCGACCAGGGTGTACCCCGCCTCTCGCCCTATGACAGCTGGGATAGGCTCCAGCGCCCCCCGCGACCCTGAAAAGGAGAAGCGGAAGCGAATGGAATGGATATGGTAATAATATGGAGTATAAAAATCTCCAAGGTAACCAGATAAGTGTAAATACTACTTTGAAAAGAAAAAAAAAAACAAAAAAAAAAAAAACTTGGAAAATGAGTGAAATCCCATTTGTAAAACCATCTCGGAAATTAGGTTGAGATAAGGGATGAGGACCTAATATTAGCCATTTAAGGCAGCAAGATGCAACTGTGCAACTTAACCCATACATAACATAACAGCTGCTAAGCTGTAAACTATTCTAGTGTTGCGAAACATTATCCAGGTTGAGGTAGCCCAGATAAGGCTTGATGCTACTTTTACAACAGAAAAAAAATCTTAATCATTTCACTTTACAAACAGCTGCAGGCAATTTGTTTACTTCAATTAAATAAAATGGCTTCAGCAGTGTATCAGTATATTGTACTGTAGCCTTTATGGTCAGTGGACAGTGTCTTCCCTAGTATCTTCCCATTATTCTTCAAGGTGCTGCAGACACTACTGTATATTGGTATCTACCAGCCCAAATCTATGATACACATGGGTTCCATGTGAGCTTCACGCATGTGTCTTTTCCCAAAAGTAAATTTTTTTTCCTCTTTGCTTGCTTGCAAAGTTCACAACAGGGTCAACTATGTGGAGGCCCTCATCACTACAGTAAAGATGGAGTTATGTGCACTTTGTTAGCTTACTATATTCATAAGATGATTTTTCATGTGGTCTGGTGGGAGCCAGAGGCGTCTCACTTGAGCTGTTACATGTTTGCATACATATAGAAGCATAACTTGTAGGTAAAGAAGCCATTTCAGGGCTACAACATTTCATTGAGTAATTCCAAGAAAGAAAAATTTCTCAACACGAACTTTGCTTCGATGCTTCGGTTAACACATGGCTCTGTATTGCGCCGATGTGTTAAATGATGTAAACATGAGGGTTTCACGCGCATGTGCGACTAAAAATGTGTTTAGGAGCAGCGTGTGAATAAAAGGTCTGACAACATTAAGCCCACACAGGCCCCAGTTTTAAACAAAAACAATGATAACATAACAGCAGTAGTGATGATGCTGGCACAGTTTAACGTGGACCCAGAGTATGTTTACACACCATAAAGAGCAAAGAGGCGGAGCCATTACCGAGCTGGTGAGCTCGGGTAGAGTGAAAGAAAAACGTGTTTCTAGTGTCGTAAACAGCAGTGCTGTTCCTGTGATCACCATTAATGCATTTAGTGGAAAAAGGCAAGCAGGAGTCCTTCATCGAAACACCCGATCAAAAACTCTGATGCAAAGAAAAGCAAAACTTTGTAGCTGCTCCATCCACCGCTGTTTGTTTTTACATAAATAAAAATCTGCAGTAAATCTGAAGAAATTGTATAAAATTGTGCAGATGAACAGTTAACATAGTCTGACACCATGTTTAAATTGTACATTGTGGCTTCAAAGTCAGGGACCAGGGTCTGAGACCACTTGTAGTCAACTTGCCCGTCTTCAAATCAACACTGGTGTGTCAATATGGCGGTAGAATGGGGATAAAACAGCAATAAGACCGAGTCGGTCGGCTACCACTGTTTTTTGGGGGTGGTTTTTCTCTGAATCAGTTCAGGAACAAGTTGGCACTTATGACATGTGGTTTAACACATTTGTTAAGCACTCTACATGCAATCTGTTTGTGATAATACTGCAATCTCAAATCTGTTCCCGCCTACATCCGACCTGCAGAGCTGTACCCTGGGCCAGGGACAGACTTGCCAGCATTGGACCGTGCAGAATCAACTCCCTCAGGCTGGGCCAGATCTAAACAGGGCAAACAAGTAAAGACGCAGCAAACTACAAGCATTTCACCAAGAGCAAAAGTCAGGGAGCAGGTAACAAGGCTGAAGAGGAATCGGTAAATATGATACAAGTGTGAACACTTCTGTTTGAAATTGTCGGTAACTGTGTGAAGGCTTGAGGACTGAGACTCGAGTGGAGCGCAGGATTTGACCTTAGAGTTGCTTTATTGCAAACTGTTCCTCCATATAAGCCTGAAATCCATGTGTAACACCTGACATATACGATGTTTAGAAGAACAAAACATTATTTATTGTCAGTTCCAAGCTGTCCGCATGTTAATGAAGATGCTCTTACTGTGCCGGGTGTACAAATATGATTGATCAGGGGTATTCTACAGTGTGCGAAACCTAACTGATGCTATGCACCGGGGCTGCAGTCTCACATCCTACAGTTAGAAAGCCCTGCTGTGAGAGGATCTCTGATAAAATGTCATGCAAAGTTTATTGGCTTTGCAAATGATGATGCAACTGTTGTGACGGGCCAAGAAGAGCAGCCGAGTGAAAAAAACTCAACCCTAACCCAACCATCATTCACTGCACACTTAGAACTTCCAGTCCATGGTGATGGTGTGAAACTTGCTACAGATGCAGAGTAATTATACATATTTATTAACTCTCAAGGTAACTGCAGACTTACAAAATAAAATAAATAAATCCTCCATCAAAGTAGAGTGCTTTCTTAGGACTCTACTGCGGTGTAACATTAACTCTTTCTTTCTTTAACAACATCTTGCCATTACTTCATATTAAACATCGAAGTTGAGTGGCACAGCTGGCTAAGTGGAGAGGGCGTTTAATTCTTACAGATTATACTTTTGTATTGTTGCGTCTGACTTCGAGTGTCTGAAGAGGAAAGCACACGACTTGGAATATTCTGCATATTAATTTAACTAACACTGACCCTTTTGTAACATTCAGACACACTGGAACCTGCTCTGCTCACTATAATTTAAAATAAATAAAATAAAGACAGAAATTAAGCTGAATCCTTGTATGTGTCTTGCATTAGAATTCTCCTCCTTCCATTAAGTTGAGTTTACTTCTACTGTTTCAGTAAAATGCCAGCATCATTGTGGAGCAGGAACATGTGGGACTCGGCTATAAACACTGAGGGAAGAGCGACAGAAGAGAGCTACAGCTTTAAGCCATCCAGCCGTGCCAATTACACACTTGTTCTGGTAACATCTTTCCCTCTCATTCCAAATAAACAGTCCAAGAGGCAACTACACACATTGGCACAAAATAAGACATGCTTTTCAGTGCCCGAACAGTAACTCAGGTTTGTGCTATTCCATATGTGATTGAGCAAACCACTGATTAAAATTTGTTGGCAACTTGTCTGCATTTATAGATTAGACGGCAATTAACAGCAAACCTTCATCAATCTACTGAAGAGGGACTGGAGTCTGCCCGCCTTGGACTTCCCACCCAGAGGCTGAGCAGTTGCCTTGCGACCAAAGTTGGGTGCCCAGAGCAGAGGGCACTCAGCCTCTGGCCTCCCAGAGGGTAACTGCATTGACTTTCAACTGTTCCCAGACAGAAAAAACAAACAAACAAACAAACAAACACACCCAAAAGCCAAGCTTATTTACCAGTGGTTTTTCCTGGTTGCACAGTTTGCCATCCTACTTTTTTTTACTCTAGTCTGAAACAGGTTTCAGTTCACATAAACTTGACGTGACAATGGTATAATGTTCCATTAAAGCTAACAAGAGGACTTCATATCTTGGTCCCTAGTTGCCAGCAAAATGCTGAACTAATTTCTCAGTTCAGCCCAGAAAAAGGCAAACAGACTTTCCGCTGTACCGTTTTGTTTTTATCTGTAAAATAAAAGCAAAGTGCACATGCAAACCCTCCCTCCTTTTTTTTAAACAAATCCATCCTTGTAATGTCAAATACAGCACAGCCAGCAGAAAATGGAGAGCGATTATTTAAGAATGACAGTATGCTCAGCAGTTTGAAAATTCAAGTCCCCAAATTTCTCTTCAACACTTTTGCTGCAAGCTAAAAATCTGTCATTCAGTAACAGTATCTGCAGAGTGGATCTTGTCTATATCGGCGGGTCTGGCTTCACAAGTGTAGTGTATGTCAGAGCAATCGTAAATTTGCTAGCATGACAGCAGCCTTTCAACATTTCAGCACCGATCTCTCAGCAATATTGAAATAAACTAACCTACAGAGACGAGAGCACATTAAAACACAGACAAATACTAGTTTCCAGTTGAAGCCACTCACTGTGTAGCTATGACAACAATAGCAACTGCATATCAGCACGAAGCCCTTCTCCTGTATGGCAGGGCACTCAGCTCACTGCTGACTGTGTGCAACACACAGATACACGCACACACAAACGGCAGCCTGACTGAACTCATTGCCCTCCTTCCCTCCTCCCTGTTTATCTGGGCCCTCCCTCTCTCCCTCCCCTCTGTGTTCACCCTCCCCTCCCTAAATGGCACAATCCAAAGTGAAGCTGCTCTACCAAATAGGCTGTGACACACAGCATAAGGCAGACTCGAGCCAAAGGATGAACAGAGGGCGACCCAGGCCTTTAGAAAAGACCGTTCAACAACAAAAAGGTGCATATCTGAAATATGGCTACTGGTTGGTGACCATTTGAAATTGAATGTCCAACATTATTTCAACATCAAAATTAGCATGGCATTAATGACCTCATATCTTATCCTTCCATTATGGCTTTCTTTTTATTTATTTATTTTTATTTTTAATAAACACTAAGAATCAAAGGATTGTGATTCATAGGCTAGCATCCCTCTCTGGATATGCAAAACTACAGCGTTATGAAGTAACATTCACCGTTTGACAGCTCAGCATTCCTTTGGGCCTCCGGCTCAAATTGACGTAATCTGACCTTAAGGTCCCAACATGACATGCTCCCCTCCCCCATTAACATCCCCCAACACTCACAGCCGTTTTACACAAACAGATTCAAAAACCTGTCAAAACCATGGTTTCATCTTAGTGTGAATGAAACATGACTGTACAGCTCTACAACCACTGTTTGCACTGAGAGACTCAGAAAGCACTTAGGAAAGGAATTACATATGGCGAGCAAGAGGGCAAAGGATGAATATGCAGGCTCTGCAGACAACCATTTCTCTGCAATTCAGCAAACTCAGACATAGTTTATCACTTGAAACATGCAAGCAGTCTAAGATTAACCATTTAGAACTTCACGTAAAAATCTTTTTCCTCTTTATTGTACACAGACTTTTTCTGCGCAGGTCTCTCGGCTACACTAATAGCCCTTTCCAATAGTACCTTACAAGCTCGGCCCGATCCCCCTTTTGGTCGTTTTTCCATTAAAATTGAGTACCACCTAATGCAGGTGAAGCCCTTTCCCTAGTTGCCTGGTGTTAAAAATTAGAGTTTTGAATTTTGTGAAAGAGATGTGCTCATGTGACTCATCGTCAGTCTGTTGATGTCACATTTTCAGATCGCTTGGAATCCCAGTACTAAAAAATGGAGTACTGGGTACCAGTACTCCATAGGAAAATACTGTAACAGCCACCCAATCATATTTTTCTACTCCTGAAACTGATGGAGCACAGACGAGTAGTCATTTCTGATCCTAAAGCCTGACAGGTGTATATGCAGCCGGTGCACTGCAATGTATAATGTAATTTTAAATTTGATAGGAAATATCTGCCTTTGTCTAATGACCAACCAATGATAATGGTCATTAGACAAAAATGCTGGACATTACTTAAAAGTATTTGATCTTAAATCAAAGTAAAAGTTCTACAATGGGGATTCAGTGAAATAGACCCAGGAACAAGGTGGTCCCTTACAGGGCAAAAAGCACTAATGTAGTAAAAGACTTACTAAAGAAGGTTTTCGAGCTTTAAAAGCTTGGCTTAGGCTAAGGGAAAAAAATAAGATGTTCTGCTGGTGTAGCTTATGAAAGCAATAAAATCAACAGGCCCAAAGGTAACAGGCACAGACACAGCAGCAGGTCAGCCTCTACAGCCTGGTATATAAGAAAGCTACACCCCTGGTTTCCATAAGTCTGGTTACAAGATTTGTTTGATGGGACTTCAGTCGGTGCAGCAAAATGACTACACTCACATCACAGACTTATCTACTACATTCTAATGCAATAAGTGTCAGCGCTCATCACGTCTTTGCACATCAACACCAGCACAGGCGGCAGCAGAACAAAACAATCTGAATACAGTCTTAGCCTCCAAGATTTTATACAATCACAACACACAAGTGGAAAGTCTGTTGTGCTAGGGCTGTGCGATATGACCAAAATCTCATATCCCGATATTAAGACGTCTATCGTCTGATAACGATATAAATCACAAAAATGTAACATTTTCTGTAAATTCTGTGAATCTCGGGCAGCTCGACTTGCGTGAAGTGTTTCCAGCTGGGCGTCGTGTACCTGGAGTCGAGTGTTTTAACCGATGCATGAAACGATACATTTTTAGACATAAGTTGTAACGGCCGCCGTTTTCTTTGTGAGTATTTATTACACGGCGTGCTGCGGGGAAAAGCCTGTGCTCACGTTTGAGTCTAAGGTTTATTTTTTAGCACCTGACGGCTCTTTTTTACTTCTCATCCGTAAATAATCTGCTCTTTCACGTGATTCCGTTTATTTTGAAAAGTCTCAACAGGATCTTGAGCTTTATTGTGAAAGGTTTATGTGGAACAAGCAGACACGCGGTGGTTTTACCGTCGTTGTTGCTAACGACAACGCATAAAAACAGGCGCTTGTCTGTCTGTAGTGTGGTTATATTAAATATAAGACAAAGAGAGAACTTTAACAAATTAATATAGCCACTACAGTGACCATCAAAACAATGAAAAAATATTGCCGTAAACAGTTTATTTTGCGACAACACAAAACAAACGATAGCGTAAAATGAAACGATAGACGTTTTTATATCGTCATCCGATATATATCGTTATATCGAACAGCCCTAGGTTAAAAGGATTTAAGAAAGCAAAAAAAGAGTCAAGAATATTTTTACCAGCATGTGTAATTTTTAAAAAATTAAATGGCAGAGGTGGTAATAACTTACACCAATTCCACAACCTTGAGGGTCAGCCAGTGCCTCTTGGCTTACTGGGAATATTTAATGGAATACAAAGACATCATTCATAACACACAAAGTTTCTCTAGTGCAAAAGATGTAAACATTTAATGACAAAAAGTGCCTGTTAACAGCATATAAATCACATAAACACAGAAAAGTGTACTTCCAATAGCTGGGAAAGCAATACTTCAACAAACACACACACACAACTAATGCCTGACAATAATATGTCAAGTGCCTATTGAGCACTGGGAATTCAAAAAAGGATTTCTCTTACTCTTATCTGCATATTAGCTTGATACATGAAGGCAGCCTTCAGTCCAGAGGGGAACCTTGCCTTACAACTGTTCTGTCTTTCCCTGAAACCGTTCTGGTTTTATCAAGTTTCTTGGTCCTCACACAAAGTTGGGGTGACATAACGTGCGTTTATTTACCACGAGGTCAGACCGTTACACAGCAAAGGAAAAGGATTTTTTTTTTAATCCCCACTTGGTTCATGGAGAAACCAATTATAAAACTGGCAGAGATCACACATGCAATGAGAAACTTTTTTTTTCCAGAAGTACTTACCACTGAAATGCATTATAATGGAAGTAAACCATTCCAAGGCCATATAAAAAGGCAGCATTCTGTGGAGAAAACCAAAGGTTGGAAAATTGTTGTTAAGAGCAAAACAGACGTTTTTCAGCTCATTGTTTACTGTACAGAATTTAGCACTAAAGTAAGAGCTAGCAAGGATAACCTTGATGGCACGAAAACATGTTTATACACATTCAATACTAGTTAAATGTATGACTTTTCAAGGCCTTTAATACCACTTTAAATGAATTCTTCCCTGAGGTGAAACAGAGAGCAAGATAGAAGAGAGAAAGTAGCACCACATTAAACAATAGCCAAAAAAAGAAAAAAGCTTTCCATTTTCAATTTTGGGGCCCTGAATCTTTCTTCTTATTTGTTTTTTAAATGTCAAAGTGCTCTGCTTAGGCTGCTGCCCCCGCGACCCGGCCCCGGATAAAGCAGATGAAGATGGATGGATGACCATTGAAAGAATGGCAACTGAAGGCACTTCTGCCTTGGCTTCACTTCTCAGGTCCACCGTTTGTTTTGTACCATCTATAGCAACCCCATGTTGCTTCTAACTTTCTATCTCAGTGATCCTTTTATATGGAAATCTGGTTTAGGTTTTGTGTTTAACTCATGTCCAAAATCAGTCATGAGTCATTGTCTCCCTTCCCCCATATTAGTGCAGTAATCTATACATGGCACACAAACGATGCATTGTTACATAAATAAAACACCGTCTTTCTGTTACAGTATTTATTTTTTTATTTTTGCTTTGTTAAAGGGAGGCAGTCTCATTGGGACTGGCACTGAGTTGGGGAAATCGAGACTACGAGCTTACATTATCACTTCACTGTGGTGAGCTGTAAGCAGGGAGCTGTCAGGTCTGATCACAATCGAACTCTCAACACCTCTGTTTAACGGGCGTGCTGAAGCACATGAAGAGCACGGACTGGAAACTATCATAACATAGATGACTGGACAATTTGACTAAAGTTCAAATACTGCTTTAAGGAAAAAAAACTACTGATCTGGGGTTTAAGCTAACAAATTACACAATGGGGGACCATGATTATGGATGAGGTAATTGTGGACGGGTAGACAGAAATAGAGCACTTTTTGTCTCCTTCCCCTGAAGTGCTTTTGTGATCCTCTTTCTCACCATATTAAGTTTGCTTTTCCCCTCACAATATTGTCTGTGATCCTCCTGAACAATACAAATAAGTTAATGTGCTAGTTCATGCCAGGCATGATACACTTGTAATTTAGCAGGACAAGCTACGCATTGTCCTGCTAAATTAAGAGGATGCGCGACACTTCACTTAACCTTATTGCTTTTAGTTTAGACAGAATACAGGTGCAAACTCTCAGCACAGCCGCTCCACTTTCCAAAAAACTTGGGATTACTAAAAAACTGCACAAAGACAACAAATCATATGACCACACTGGAGAAAAACAAGCTTAAAACTGTCATGCTATGAACTTGCTTCAAAGCAGTTAGCAACAAAATACTGAAAAAGTTGTGATGATAGGAGAAAACAAAATCATAACAAACGTAGTTCATTTGTAGCATAGCAGTGTAAAAAAAATAAAAACAAACGAGCATCCCCAAAAGGGGATTCATTACACAGTGAAAGACTAATGTTCAACTGGGCATGTACCGATCCAGTAGCTGGACTGGATATCAGTCCAATCCGGACTTCAAAAACTGGCTCTGATACCAATCAATCTAAAGTCTATTCATTCAGTTCTACACTGCACATTAGCAACAGAGCAATGGCCGCTAATGGGACCACTAAGATAGCTTGTTTTGCAGGCATATCTTGATGCATGCTCAGTCATCCAGGTAAGTAAATCCCAAAAGGTTGATTCTGTTCATCTAGACTCCAGGAGGGGGCCTAAGGGTACATCTTTCGCCATCTTACACTGCTGTGATTGCAGCCATTCCCCAACTCACTGAATGGTTCTCATGGCCATTAATCAGTGGTCTTTCATCAATGGTTTTCATATTAATGACCAAGGAACTGACCTCACAGCCCATTCAGTGGGCTGGTTTCAGTTATTGTGCAAATGTACTGTTTATAAGGCTGGGGAAACCTGCAGTCAGCTGAGACTGAAGAAGTCACTTGGCTGAGTGACGAAACGTTTCTCCCACTGAAAATGCTACGTCCAGGTGAACAGAATCAACCTTTTGGGCTTTAAAGACATAGTTCTTCTTTAACCAAAAACTGTGATTAAGTGAGTTGATATGACTTAAGGCTCCAGCAAACATGCTTACACCACCTCTCTCTAGCTCGGTCGCTTTCAGTGCTGAGGTGAAACCAAACACCAGCATCTCTCTCTCTTACTTGTTGTGGTTATAGGAAGTTTGAAACTAGCTAAACGTAAAGTAATCCAGATGATTCCCTGCTAGCCACTGATTCCGCATTACTTTGCTCCGTTAATGAACGGTTTTGTGTAGACTTTGTCAAAAGAAATCGACATATGAACCAGAACACTAAATAACCACATTGTGGGCACTAATCTACAAGGAAAGAAGGCTGCTAGTGCTACCTGCAGCATCATGTGTCCAGTGTTAGGCACAGCACAATGAGAAAGACATTTCAGCAACATTTAAGACAGAATTTCTTTCCTGAATTATGTGACTAATGGTGGCAAAACACACATGCTAGATCTGGGACACTGTTTAACCTCGGTTAAATCAGTTATCTTGTTGATTAAATTGTAACCGTTTTCTAGACTCTACTGACTCCTTTAAAAAGCAGCTGAAGACATTTTTATACAAACGGGCTTTTAATTAATTTTAACTTGTATGTCTGATCTTATTGTATAGCACTTTGTGATTTTTATCTGTGAAATGTGCTATATAAATACATTTTACTTACTTACTTACTTATAGACTAGCTGACTAGCCTTATTTCTTTATTTTATTCCATTCAGTAGTAAATTAGTTACTGCTGTAAAGCCATGGTTATTCTTGATGCAAATTGGATGTCACTGGAACTGCAATTTAGGCAGGTTGTCATCCTGCTACAGTCTCTTCCTAAGTAATAAGCGACTACAGTAAAAAATCCCAAGTTAGAGGTGGAACAAAGCCTCCCACCAATGCACATTTAAACCTTTGACACAGCACAGAATAACAAAATCCCCTGACCTCTTAAAGGCTATGAAAAGCGGAATTGCGATAGTTCAAAACAAACAGTAGAAAGGAGCCTTTAACCTTCATGCCACAGCATTTCCAAAGTGACTCTGGTCTCTGCACAGATATAAAAAAAACACAAACTAGCTGGCAACATTTGGCAAACTTCAGCTTTCAAAACGGTTACATAATACTGCTGACTAAATGACCTGTAATCAAGCCAGTTTATATGAAATCATGTTTGCTGCTGTCTTTGCAAGACTGTTACATTTAGTTAACTGCGTGCTTCCATCCATCCACCCCATCTTCCTGGTATTGTATCCAATTCAGAGAATGCACTTCAAGTTTCAGCAGAATAACTAAACAGCAAAAAAGAATATCCACACTATATTCACACTGACATGACTACCAATCTCCAAGCTCTATAAACTAATATCAAACTGTCAATCACAGTATCTACTCCAGCAGTGGCTCTGGACTAGGAGTGAATAATCTAAAGCAGGTTGCTGAGGCGCATTTTACAGGCTAACTGTCAACCAGTCAAGCATTGTTTGGTATGTGCACACTGTTTAAGGACAATGACATGCTGAACATTCTTGCATCTGAGCAGTTGTTAGCCTCTACCGCCCCTCAGTACCTGCAGCGCATTTAAGGCACCGTTTCTGATGCTGACCTGTACCTTTCTGCCAGCTCAAAAACAAAAGCAGTAGAAAAATCGGTAATAGGGGATGTTGTGTATCCCAGAAAAAAATCAGTCCTAGCAAATTAAAAAATAAATAAATGAATACAGCTTTTTAATGGCTGTGTTACCTATAAGAGTCATGAACGCTTACCTTCCAGTAGTCCGACTGTGAACTGAAGTACCTCTGGTATGCAGATAATGCTAAATATAAGAACATAAAGCAGAGAGAGGGAAAGACTCAACAGGATGTAAACAATTAGTGACAATGTTAAAAGCTAAAGATATTTAGCTCAGTTACACTTCAACGCTTCCCAGCAGGAAAGCACAAATGACCTAATCTGAATATTTTATCATCAACATTTTTTCCAAGCAGAGTAAAGAAACAAGAGTGAAGTCAAATTTTTATTGGGAAAAAAAAAGATGTCTTAGTGGATCCTAAGAAGCAGATTTGACAGGAACAGGGAGCCATCTACACTCTGGTCTCTCACCTTTTGAATAGTCCTCCAGCAGAAGGTTGAAGTGTCCAAGCTGGCAGAAAATGTCAGGGTCCACTTTCCCCTCTGCTTTCAGGATGAGGGCATCATAGCAGCTAACAGCCTAAATAAAAGGGTGATAGCAATGAAGAGTTTAAAAGGGTGCGACTGACAACAGTAAGGTAGATGTTCAGTTTGTCCTGTGCATATTACAGAGACGTTATGAGGCTATAAAGGACCGATATGACCAATGCTTAGGTCACCGGATGAGCTATATTGGAGGTAACGTTCTGACACAGTTGACTCACATACTATCAAAGGGATATCCTTTTCAAACCTTCTAGACCTGCTTTGCATAGTACCAGCTCTGTGCCCAAATATGGAGCTGGAAAGTCAGTATTTAAACAATGGATATACAAATTATGCGCTATAGCCCGCGCTGCAGTCACTAAGGACAAATGATTGATGAGTATGACTGTGTGCGTACATGAGAGGGTAAAATAAAGGCGGAAAAACAATTGTATCATTTGGAACCGCTGAAATAAATTAAATGTAACTCAACTGACAAAAATAAATGGTAAGTGAACTGAACAGAGTGTACTGTGAATTTGGGCATACAGAATACAGTCTTGTTGAGCTGGTAACAGTCACAGAAAATAAATTGTAACTTGACTGGTGCTTATATAGCGCGTTTCTACTCTGCCTGATTACTCAAAGTGCTTTACAGAACTTGCTTTATACCAGCTACAACTCAACAATAGGGCTGCCACAAACGATTATTTTGATAGTCGACTAGTCATTGATTATTTTTGCGATTAGTCGACTAATCAGATCATGCATCCATTGGACGTACAGCGTACAGCTTATTGCACCAGCATGCGTCTGCTCTTATATAACTATCATTAGCTTACAGCTTTAAGTGTTTAAGGTATGTGCTAACTAAAAATAAAGACAAGATGATAGTTTATTAAATTTTAATGAAATTTGCAGATTCTTTCGTTGGAGTTTAATAAACTCAGCCGCCTGCTACTTGCTATCTAAAATATAACAGGACACCGGAGTATATTCTCGAGCATCTCACACTTCTGATGATCAGTTGTCTGCTTGACGTTTATTCAGCTGTGTAAAAACTATAACTTTAATCTCAGCCAAACCGATTTACTCAGGAACAAATAAAATACTGAAAAAAGCCAAACAATAACATTTTTAAGTTATCTAAGTGACTTATATATGTTTAACCTGAGTAACGAAAGACGGCTGTGGGTTCGTAAACGATTTGTTGGGAGTCCGGTGTTCTCACCGGCTCTAGTGAGCCTTGAATCCCGGCTAGCTATCGAGCTGGTGGATAACAGAAGTCTCCGAAAACGTTGGAGCACTTTTGAAAATATGTGGTGTCTTGATAAACTGAAGTTTACACAGCTACATTCTCGCCTAAAAAATATGTTAAACGTTTATTTTGTGACCCAGAAAGAATAATAAGAGTAAAATTCAAACTAACTAGCTGCCGCCATTGTTGGAAACTGAGCAGGGCCACGCTATGAATTCTGGGATAGGTTAGGCCACGAAGTATACACCCGACCCATCCTTCAAATCTGGGGAAATGAAGGGCGCATTTGTCGGCCGCATTTGTCGGAGTCTTTGAATTTGGACAGTCTTCGTTGTGTCGTTGTAACGTAATCAGCCTACAAATGCGGGCACAGGAGGATGCGGTTCCTGAATTTGGACACAGCTACGATACCGGACACTGCTTCTTCTTCTTCAAGGTTTAATAGCAGCTGGCATCCTTGTACATGCAGTGCTGCCATCTTCTGTTTCAGGCCATTGTTACACTCTTAAATCCTACTACTTATTCCTGCGTCTTTTGGGATCTTACAAAGTTTCAAATGACGCGTCAACTATTAAATTAGTCGTCGACGATTTTAATAGTCGATGTAATCGTGACTAGTCGACTAATCAAGGCAGCCCTACTCAGCAAAGAACTAACTATCACTGTCAGGTTAGGGTCATGTGATGTGACTCAGATCAATATTTGAAACACAGCAAAAATATCAGTAGTATTTATCTATTTACAGTTTAAGGCTTTGTCTTTTAGAACCTGTTCTAAAACACTGGCACTATCATATTGATGGAGCTGAAGCTGAAAGCATTGATCTCAGTGGCTATTGGAGAAGTCACTGCAAGAAATATAGGCAGAGCAAACTACAGGTATCTTACCACCTTAGTTACAATAGTAGATGACCCAATGTCTGCAAGCAGAGCTACCCAATAACTAGTTCTTAAAACGCTCAAATTGAGTCTAGAGGTCTAATGGGAACCAAGGCAGAACTGGCTACACACCAGCACTATGTTGGTGGAAAAGAGGTAGTAGTGGATAATGTTAGTGCAAGAACTGGAAATCAGCCTGGTAGCAACAGCCAACACAGAATGGTTCCTTATTTTTGGTTTTGGTTCTTGTTTTGCAGAACTCGTGAGCAGCACTCCATCCTTCTGAATCCCATGCACGTCGGTCTAGCATAGACACTTTTTTTTCCTGACAGGTGTACTTTGCAAAACAATGATATCCATCTCACTGTATGGCTATGTTGCGTGCACAATGTTGCTGCACTGTTTTTAGACAGATATAATTAACTAGCTGCACTGATCCTGAAAACCTGCATAGTGTTTATCTGTGATCAGTTCTACTGCTCTGCAAAAAAGGCAACCTTCCATATATGTATGCTGCTTGTTTACAGCAGAGGCATATTTTTCAGAGATTCTTGCAAAGTACTTTTTCAGATAATTGACTCAGTAACTCTTCGTTATTACAAGACCTTATGAAAAAAAAATTGAAAACATTATTCTTGTGCACCATGCACCTTATCTAGCGGTCTAGAAGAAAAACATTCCCGCATGATTCGTCACTGCACATACAACTACGCTAACATAAAAAGGGCTGTGATGTATCATTAACTGGTTAAAAATCCATGCACATTGAAACTATTGTTGTTCTGCTCACGAATTCTGCTTTTGGTGCAGCAGTGAAGTCTGTAGAGACGGTGTCAATCAGCAAGGACCACTTTTGAAACCATTTAAGCAAATTATATACTCTACGACGACAAATCTACTTGTTTTTAATATTCACCATTCAATGAACAGAGCATCGTGCAAAGAATTAGTCACACCACATTTTAAAATGGTAGGATGCGGAAAGAATATAAGAAGAATTAGGTAAAGTGCACTCATTTCGGAAGACACAACTGTATTTAATGGGATACAATCTAAAACACCATCACCAAGAAAGACTCAACAACCAGACGTTGTAAGTTTAACGTTATGATGTTGAACGGTCAGGTTGTCCAGCTATCCAGCAGAGTATGAAGGACAGCAACACCACAAATGTGCAAAGAATGAGTGTAATGGCTCGGCCCTAATCTGAAAGTAGACCCTGACAAAACAACGTCCCAAGAAACCGCTTCAACAAGAAACCCAGAAGCCACATGTTGAAGACACATCCAGCACAGGCAGCTCACCTGTAGTAACATTGACTGAATGAGCAGGGTTGATGTGTTTGCAACAGACACCGTGCAATCAACTGTAAACCCTTCTTTGCACTTTAATCGTGCACCTTTGTTCTAAAACACTGAACGCCAACGTCGTTGTATCTTTTATGCGAATGGTGGTTAGCCTAGCCACCGCTGCTAGTTAGCCAGTCAGCTAGCAAACCTTTGCTAGGTATTTTCTCCCTATCCCCGCCATCTTGCGCCAAGTTGAGCAGCCATTATTTTTGCAAGCTTAAATTAATACCTAACATTGTGTTTTTCATTCTTAGTGTTCTCCAGGTTATGCCGTAATAGCTAAAAGTGAGAGCAGGAAGGGGGTAGGGGGCGGGTAACCACTGGACAGTTAGCTGCTACATGCTAACAGAGTGAGCTGACGCACAAACCAAACTCTACCTGCCGTTACTGAGGAGGGGACGGACGACATAGTGCGACACTGATATTTCTGTTAACGCCTCTCGGTAAAAGTCAAGAAAGTCGGCGTTTACCGTATTATTAGGCTCGCTGTAATGCTTTTAGATACGAAACACCAAGTTGGCTTGGTAGCAAAGTATTAAATTTGTTAGTCCTACAGTTTACAACGTGTGCTTGACTATCTAGCAATACTTAACTAGTAATAACCACTGTAATACGTTTTTTCACCCATACACGTGCCTTCCACTTATTGTGAGTTTTGTTAAAAGCAATATTTTTGCTACGCCAAGTATGTTTTCAACACTCCATAAAACGCTATGTATATGGTACCTACTCTCAACTACCGATGACACCACCGATTTGAGCAGGGTGGAGATTGCCATCTCCCTGCAATCGTACTGTAGCCCTGTCGGCTAGTTTGGGCATGTTTAATACTAAACATAGTAATAAACATAGCAGAAATACACTGGAGTTGGCTCGCTGTGTACCTGGCACTGTACGTGTTGTCTTGCGAATGCAATGATGTAAAACTGAGGGCTGGTTTGTACATTCAGCCCGCAGGTTCAGCTTTAAAGTTGGGGAAATTATGGTTTGTGTATGTCGCTGCTAGCCTTATACCAAGAGTGGCGTTGGGAGGTCTGTACCACGTATTTCATATGGGATATGCACTCGTCTGTGGAGATAACGGAGAGCGGCAACTGTGATCCTATTCTGTGGCATACCTTTAACAGCAAGGCCTTCGTTCTGGCGCCATCTTCTTGAAGCCTATGAAATCCAAACAGTGAACTGCAAGTAGAGGACAGACAACACAGGCGGTTCCGTATTACTTGGAGGGGAGGGGGGGCAATTGTTGTTTCCAACTGCGCGAAGAAAATTTATTAATTGCAAAAAAACTAAGCGAATTAAACTATCCACACAATAGAGCGTCTAACCTGTCAATTCCGACCAAGCTCTCTTTCTCTTGCGCTGTTAGCTTCGGAAAGTCCTCTTCGATTTCAGTCGCTTTTCCCGACGCCATTTTCTCCTCGTCATTACCAGCAACGCCGAGACTCCGGGCAGCAGCAGAGGCAGCGGCGGTGAGCGACACTCCGCACGATTTCATGGAAAAGAACTGGGAAAATCAACGGCACCGAGCAACTCCGCCAAAATGCAGTCACAACGAAAGTGTTGCACACCTATCCAGGATTAAAACGGGGCGTAGTGTAATTCTTGCCAAATCCTCAAGGAAATGATCCCTTCAAGTTATCTTCCACACTCCTCATTGTACATCAAACTCAACGTGTATTCCAGTGCCAATTTATGCATGAAGTTGATGTAATGTTGGGTTTTAGGACTGAGTGTTATTTTATAATATCGCAAACTTCCCCAACCATCGGCTCAAAGTTGTTGTAATTGTGTCACACAGGCAAACGCATGCCGCCACCTTCGACACGCCCTCTGCTCATTGTGCCCAATCAGCACGCGGCATCCGCGGTCACGTGGTGGTCTCCTGTTGACGTGTTGCGAACACGCGAACGAACACGCGCACGTACACATCAAATCTGTTTCCAAGTCCCGCCTCACGTCCTGCGATTGGTTCTTCAGGCTATATTATGATTACGTAACTGTTTTTGTAGGTAACGTATTGGTTAAAATAACTGTCATATGTGCCAAGGGTATTTGTTGCAACGTCGCACATGTACTTTTTGACTGATAGATAGATAGATAGATAGATAGATAGATAGATAGATAGATAGATATTAGCTCAAGAAACTGGGAACTCATTTTCCTCCAAATAACACAAATAAACATGAATTTAAAAAAATGAACGACTGAAGAAACTGTGAAATGAACCATAGAAAGTAAACTAAAGTGAAGCAGTCCAGAAAACTATAACTATTCCCTTTTTGAAGTTTTGTGCCGTGTTATTTATAATATGTTTTTTAAGCTTCAGGCCAGTTAGCGAATGAACACAATGCCTTGGTGTTCCAAAAAAACGATATAAACAAATCCCCATAAAAAATAAAAAGCTATATAAAACTTAGTAATAATATTTTTAATATATTTACTATCGGTTCTTTCTTTTGTTTGTCTGTTTTGTCTTTTTCTACCACTAGGCACACCGGGTTATTACGAAACTCATTCATGGATTTGGTGCATAAGCCACGGCAGAATTTCTTCTGCTAACTTAATAGTGCAAAAATAACCTAAATAAATGAAACCTGTTATTGTCAGGAATTAGTCAGGAATTGTTTTCCTAATATCAGTTAGGAAAATAGGGGGCTAACCATCTCCACTTGGAATGCACTCATTTAGAGTTATTCTTAAAAAACAAAATAGTCACAACCAACACACCTTTAGCTTCCCATACCTGTGTCCTAACAACCTTCAGTGCACTGAGTGTATTGGAGGTCACGCGAAACCTGGATGGAGTTGCGAGACTGGCAAAATCTCCAAATGTTTCATAAGAAACAAAAACATGTATTATTATTATTATTATTATTATTACTACTACTACATAACGTATAACATTGCAGTATATGTAGGCCTGCCCATGTCTCAGTTTCTTTTTCACCGTCAAATTTATGCAAATGACGCCGGACGTGAAAGCAGCTGAGGACAGACCAGTGCACTCCAAAATGGCGAATAGCAAGGGTAAGGAGGCCTGTAAAGTTATTGCATGTTATTCGGATCCAGGACGGTCTCGACACCGTGGGTGCATTTAGTAACGTTCGCGTTGCTGCTAAGAAGCCTTGAAGACGTTTTCCCGTTTCTTCTGTAGCGTTGACTGTGTCCTGGGCCGCACCATTTACAGCTAACATTAACTTTTCACCTGTTAGCTTTAGTTATGTAGTCATGCTAAGTTATTGTTAGGCCCATGAATTTTAGTGAGTTGTAATGGAGCCCGTAATGAAACTATTGGTATCTGCCTCTGTCATGATAAATCTTAAGTAAAAAAGCAGGAAACTACTAAAATTGATCGTTGAGTTATGGATAATAGCGTCCAGAATCGTGTGTTGATTTTGTAGCATTAATATAACTGTGCTTGTAAGGCTTCTCGCTGCTGCATTCATTGTTATTTCATGCTAGCTGTCTTTTATTTTTCCTTGTATGTACACAAGTGGAAGATGAGATTTACGACAAGGTCGTGGATCTGACAGAATACGCTAAACGTCAGCGATGGTGGAACCGCCTTTTCGGAAAGAATTCCGGCCCCATAGCTGAAAAATACTCTGTGGCCACACAGATTGCAATAGGTGGAGTGAGTGGATGGTAAATATTCTCATTAAAATTATGCTGCCTTTAGCGTAGTAAATATGAATGGCTGAGAAACACCCCAACGCAAAATGAGAAAATCTCAAGATTTAGATGGTTATAAATTGCTCTGTGTCTCATCTTGTTTACAGTATATCTTCTGTTGGCTGATTGGACTCGGATGTCTTTATTTCTGTACTGTGCAAAAATCTCTAGCCACCCCACATTCCCCTTTCCTAGGAAAATATGAAATGTGTGCAGACATTATTTGAAACATGCAAACATGTATGCCATACAGTGTATATAAGCAAAACAGAGTTTATACAATACTCATGACCTTTTAAGTGATCATGGTCATGAGTATTCTTCAACAGCCTGAAGTCTCCTCAGAAAGGTATCCAGGTATGCCTTTAGCAGCGTGTATGGCAGCAGTTTCATTCTTTAGTTTCAGTTTCCAAATCAGACACTTTTTGAGATGACATTGGGTGGTGGATCAAAGAACATTTTCTGTGTTCATGAATTTATTACTTTTGACAAGTGATTTACAATCCAGTTCTTGTGTCATTTGGCATACCTCAGAACTTGGAAAGGAAAGTCCAAAGAAAAACATTAAAAGAGCATCAGAAGGGCTGGAGAGCTACTGCTCAAGGCCGCTTTAAAAAATGACCAGGAGGCCTGGCTCTTTGGAAGCAAAATATAAAGAAATGAGGAGTAGCTCAAAATGTTTTGTACAGTATTGTATTACATATAGTGCATGCTCATCTTGCTGTTCACGTGTTACTGTAGCAGAGAGACAAAATTGTATTTTGCCATCACTTAAGAAAACAAATTTCACACTCCCAACTTTATAACTCGGCAGTTAAGGTATCTTGCAAACAGTCTTAGTTACACTTTATCAGTGGAACCTTTCACATCATGCAAACCTTATGACAGTGAATGGCCACCTTACAATGGTCATTGTTAGGCTAACTTGTGTCATTATTATTGTTAGATCAGCTACTATGCTCTCTTTTCAATTTGCCTTAGGTGTGCAGGTTACCTCTTCCAGAAGGTTGGAAAAGTTGCTGCTACCGCAGTGGGGGGAGGTCTTCTGCTTTTACAGGTATTATTGCATCGCCCTGCATAAATATGTGCAGGTTAAGCTTTTCAACACATTGACATTGTTTTCATGAATCTGTCTTTCTTCAGGTAGCTAACAACAGTGGCTATATCCAAGTGGACTGGAAGCGAGTAGAGAAGGATGTCAACAAAGCTAAGAAGCAGTTAAAGAAGGGAACAGATCAGGCAGTCCCTGAGCTCAACACATTTGTTGAGAAGGTAATTTTTTTGTGAGTTGTCTGGTTGACTGTGAGATCATTTTCACCCTCCCATTACAACAAAAAAGCGACTGTGTCATATGAAATATGGTTTGTGTCTTTCAGTCCAGAGAGTTTGTGAAGAAAAACATTGTCGTCACAAGTGGCTTCATCGGAGGATTCCTGCTCGGCCTGGCATCTTAGGACCTACCGAATGAGAAGAGTTATTGGGGTTTTATGTGTTATGTTTCTGATGTTATAAAACGCTATAGGGGATAATTATAAGTCTTTGCTGAAAAGTTCTCAAGTGTTTTAACAGCAAGTGACCAACAGATACCAGTTTAGCTTGGAGCTCTGTGTTTTTACTTAAGCTGCATTGCAAACCCTTCTGTTTATAACACCATACTTGCAAGTATTGTTGATATAGACATGGGACTTATTTATTAGTCCAGAATGGCCATCTTGAAACACTCCAGTTTTAACGCCAAATAATAATACATATCATGTAAATTAAATCAAAAAAGGAAACCCAGCAGAATGTTTCTGTTATTATGTATTTATTAAAAAAACGGGACAGTGTTCCAGAAAGAAAGATTTCCCATTGTGGTTGTGCACAGTTGGGGCAAATAGATTTCAGTTCACCTACACCTGGCAGGGGATGCATGTCTTTAGGGTATTCCATCAGTGCCACTGTTAATTTTTATATTTTGGTTCAACACATTATAATCAATCATCTTCAAAGTAAAAACTGGGTTACACCAGTCTTTGCGGTCTCTGTTTTTTATGATCTATTATGTTTAGCATCGCTTTGGGTACTGAAAGCTGTGGTCTGACTATTATGTAAGTAAATAAAAATAAAGAAATATGTTGAATTGTGTCTAATTCAATTTACAGTGCAGTATACATTCATCCATGCTTTGGTTTACTTTCACTTGGATTTTGTAAAATGTTTTAGTTTGCACATATAATTAGAAACAAAAATGAGCTGCTACTCTGGCCATTTATTTTTGTATGCCCTACAAGCATAATAGTTTACAGTTTATAAAGAAACAGGATGTGTTATAATGTATTCTTAAGTCCAAGTATAATTTTTGCAGGATGTGTGTGGCATACATTAAATTATAATTTCTTAGGTAGACACAGAGGGCTTTTAGATGGCGTAAAAGTTCAAGCAAGAATTATTTCCAAATCATCAGAATGTACAGTAAACTCTAAACAGCAAGGTATTATTTACAGGGATAATTACTTAATTACCTTACCGGTAGTAGTGGTGATTATATTATGCCAACTCTGATACTATTTGTAAACTTTAATATATAAATAGTACATAAGTACACAGTTTACACTCTGTTGCACTTTTTAACTTGTAGGAAAAATAATGTGTTTATAAATTCTTTTTTATTTAATTGGCTATGTTAGCATCAAAATATACGATGAACAGCAATAATTTGAATATTGTTATGAAAATAAAAATATTTCATTGGTTCTTTTTGTTGCTAAGAGACGTGTCCCCAAAAGACGTTTCCATGGTAACAGACCGATAACAGACCGTTGGAACTTCAGGGCCGCTGAGTTTTATGGAGAAAGTAATCCAACAGTTATAAGTATTACCACCATGGCTTTACCGTTTCTGCCAGGGAACTCTCCCAATGAAAGAGTAAGTTTACGACACTTCGTATGTTTCTCGCAAATTACCGAGTTTCGTTAGCAGGCGACTTCCTTAGCTAGAAACTAACCCCAGGTCGCCTGTTAGCTAGAGAGCGCTTAAGCTCAGATAAAAGTGGTTGTACGAGTGGGTGAGTGATGTATGCTGTTTAGAAAGCGCTTTGAGTACTCAGGCATATAAGAACCAGTCTATTTAACATGTTTTTAATAGAAAGTGCTCAGATATACTTTCTCCTTTCTGTACCACAGCTGGGGAAGGAGAGATTCCACAAATCCCAACATTTTGACTATTCCAGTGGAGTCCCTATGCTGGTTGGGTCTGAGAAGCCAGGCATTGGAGGAGAACATTTAGTTGGTCAGGAGATTAAACCAAAGTACTCCGTCTATCCCATAGGAAGTGGTACCGGTTTACCACCATGGGTAACCTTTGACAAACAGGTGAATAATCAATCAATCAATCAATCTTTATTTATAAAGCACTTTTCATACAAAAAAATGTAGCACAAAGTGCTTTACATAGTTAAAAGCAGCCCACCCCACCCTCCAACTCACTCCCCACACTCTCATTAACATAAATGATGTGAATACACACATATCCCCCCACCCCCACCCCACACACACACACACATACACACACGCGCACACTTAAAGAGTAAAAATTGGGCTGGGCTCGCATGAGCCAAGTGAGGAAACACTATAACAGGGAGCCGTCTGCACCGGGAGCCGGTCACAGACCGCAGCCTCCAGGCTGGGCACACAGCAGGAGGGAGGCCAAGGAGCCCCCCAGCCAGGCTGAGAGGACCCCTAGAGACCCAGCAGCCACGGTCAATCACAGCCCCGGTGCAGAGAGCGCCCTCCGAGGAAACACTGGAGATATGACACAATAGGATATATACAGGATAAAATAAATAAGAACAGGATACAATATAAATATAAATATAAATAGAGTAAGAAGATTAAAAAATGAATAAGAATAAAATCAATAAATATTAGGTAAAGCCTAAATTAATAATAGAATAACAGGATAGAATAAATAAGCATAAAATAAATAAAGGCTAAGTAAAAGCTAAATTAAAAAGGTGGGTCTTGAGCCTGTTCTTAAAAACATGTACGTTCTCTGCGGCCCTGAGCTCCTCCGGCAGGCTGTGAATAATAGAAACTGATTTTAATTCTCCACTCAGACAGACATGGTATAGCTTTATGTTATTTTTTTTTATGTCTGTTATTAAGGTTTAAAGCTTCCAATAGCTTGTGTTACTCATTCAAGTAAAAAAAAATTAAAGCCTGTTATTTTTTAAAGCCTGTCATCATCTCGCATTTGTCATTTGAGTAATTTTAGCCACAAAATATCACTTTGTCCTTCTAGGTTCTGTGTTTTGATGCATACTTCCAGGAGACTGTACCTGAGGCTCAGTCTGAGACGTACAGAATCAGAAAGTGTAAGATCTACTTCTTCCTGGAAGACGATACCATACAGGTTGTGGAGCCGGAGTACAAGAACAGTGGCATTCCCCAAGGTGTCTGTGATATAACAGGAAATATCTTGAGAATATTGCTTAAATTCAATTACAGCCTCAATAAATAAATAAACAATGAGACACTATGCAAAATATAAATGGAAACAGAATAAAATGAGTTGCAAATCTGATAAACTCACATTTTACTCATAATAAAAACTTGTAACATTTTTAAGGAAAAAATAAGGTCACTTTTGAATTTGATGGGAGGAAGATGAAGAAGAAGAAATTCAAATATTGCATTTTAATTCGTCTGACTACAGATGCAGTCTACTTTGCCTCTCTAAATTTTAAATGAGTGTTTGCTCAGAGAAGATGGTGGCGTTGTTCACATACAGCTTCTTCTCTGCATGATTGAGCTTTAACTGTTTCTGCCAACCATTTGTGGACAGTGAACAGTGATTTCTGGAAGTGTTCCTGAGCTGATGCAGTGATTTCCATGATAAAAGCATGCCTGTATTAGATGCCTTCGGGGTGGCGATGATCATGGGCATCCAGCATTGATTTTCAGCTTTGTCTCTTGCAAAAAGACATTTCTCCAGACAAATATGGGTTTATGAGTTTGTCAGTGATTGCATTCTGTTTTAATTTACATTCTATACAGCATCCCAACTCTTTTGGGATTGGGTTTGGATTTTTGTTAATCTTATGCTTTTTCCCAAGTGGCCCAAAAATCTGCAATATGATGAGAGTTTCCAGACTCATTTGTTACTGTGTTGGTGATCCCTGTCATAGGAACACTCATTCGTCGCCACCGTATTCCACTGCCTCCTCCAAATGAAGGCCAGTTCTACAACCTGTTCCATTTCAACATCAACCAACAGATGAAGCTGTACTCTCGCACATTCACTGTGACTGACTGTGACTCTTTCACAAGGAACTTTCTGACAAAACTTGGGGTGCACGTAAATAACCCTACAACTGTACCTGAGGACCCCTACAGCAGCCTCCAGGAACAGGTGGGCACCCGAAATACATTTTTTGTTGTTTGTATTTTATTTTAACTCATATAACTCTGTCGAAATATATTTTAATCCTCCTTTATTTATTTTTTTTAAAAGAAAGTTATAGCGAATAATCTATTTGTTTCACGCTCTCAGCTCAAAAAGAGTATGCAGCCACTTCGGCCATATGAGAGACATGATACGCTGAAGCAGTTCTTGGACCATGACCGCAAAGTCCTGCGCTTCTACTGCTTCTGGGATGACTCACAGAGCATTTATGTTGACTTGCGGGAGCTCATACTGCACTACTTCCTGGTTGATGACACCATAGAGATCCGTGAGGTGATCCCCCCAAATTCTGGCAGAGACAAAGTGAACAAATTTCTTCGTCGCTGCAGACTACCTAAGGTAGGTAAAGCAGCGTGATAAGAGCGCGATAACAGCTGTCGAGAAATGAGAGAGTAAGGAAAAAAAGCACAGGCAGGGTTATACAAAAGGATAAATAAGGGCTTTTTTGAGCTTGAAGTTTTGCTATTTCTTTGTTTTTGTTAACTTTTAAAGATGGTTACTCCTAACCTAAAGGCTTGCAATGTCCCTCTTTCTGGTTGTGTTGCTTCTTTTCGTCTTCCTGCTTTCATGGAGACCTCATTCACTCTGACAGGACTGCTTTAGCACCCAGTTTCCCTCAAGCATGTAGGCTTTCTCCTCCAGTTACTGACTGACCAAGCTTAATTCATCCTGAAGGACATCCAGGCATCAATCATGTCAGTGTATAACTATGTGTTTTCAGTCCAGTAACGTTGTTTGCTCCGATGCCTTTTTATTAAATGTCAGCCTTAAAGGTTGAGCAGACTTTGCCATCCAGTGGGAAATCACCGTGTCCTTAACGACAGATCTCGTTTCCTTCTTCAGTCTTATTTTGTTGATCTGCTTCTCCCTCTCTCTTTCAGTCTTTTATCCGTCTTTTTATTTCTCTTACCAGTTGTGTGCATGCAGAATGGTATTTACTTATAAAGAATAATTTTTGTTTAACAGTTTCTGTATTTTTCCTGTCCGCACTTGTTTCCCTTTTGCAGCATGTTCCAGCCAAAGTCAAGCAGCCTGGAGAGATAACAGACCGCACGGTGCTCAACGTGCTCACCTCCAGTACTATGGGAAACCGCTACATACTGGACAGCCTCAAAGTATGTCCTGTCTCAGCCACGCTCACACTACAAACATGCTACCGGGATGTTATTTGAGAGGTCACCAAGAGGCTAGGCAGTTAGCGAGATTTTCATGAATCTCAGAGGTTAAACCTAAAACGAGCTATTAAGACACTCGATTAGAGTTAGAGGATAAAATATGCGTCAAATTACAATCCAGTAATCCAGTCTAGGGGAAGGCCGCTTCCTTTTTCAGTTAATACAATACTGTGCAAACCTCTTGTGTCACTCCTCATTTCCTCCATATTTTGCTAGGAAATTGGGAAATAGAGGCAATTTATTGAAACATGTGTGTACATATGTGGAAATACAATATATAAGGCAAAAACAGAGGATGTACAACACCTTGAAAGTCAAAGTATGACCACCTTTATACTTCACAGTCTGAACTCTCTTAGGTGGGTTTTCTTCTAATTTCTTTGACTATCCTTTAGGAATAGCTCTCAAAGACTTTCAAAGTTCTTCTTTGGATGTTGGCTGCTTTTTGTTCTGTTCTCTGTGAAGATGATGCCACACTGCTAAAATGATTCTGCTGAGGCCAGTCCATGACTGATAATGTTCCATTGTATGTTTCTCTATTCAGATATGCTTTTACTGCGTTGGCAGTGTCATGCTGAAAAAGAAGCTGTTGCTAATCAAACACAGATTATGTTTGACCACACTTTTCTGTATTAAATAATAATTCCATCAATTTTCAGTTTTGCCTGTATGCAACCATCAGTCTTATCAGAAATAAAAGGTTTCCTGAGTTTGACCCAAAATAAGGTTTTAAAATGCTTCCACAGAGCGTTAATCTTATTCCACCATTTTTGCTGACATAATTTCTGAGGTGGATTTTAATACAGGATTCTTCGATCACCATGTCCCACTCCCTGTATCCACTCAGCACCAGGCTCTTAATAGATATAACCATCCAATTCATGTGTGTTTAAGTAATTCAATTCAACAAGTAAGATTCTATATAAGTTTTTGTTTTGTTTACTCATGTCATTATCTCTATTCTCACCTGCAGACAGGAGCTGTCCACGAGGAATTCTACAAGGACTGTGATTTAATCATAGGTGGGGAAGTGGATGTGTGGGGCAGGAGAGTAATCCTCGCTGACTGTGATGACTTCACCAAACACTACTACCGCGCCAAATATGGCATCGGTACGGTAAACACTACTGCAGTGCTGTTGATTTCTTTATTTCAGTATTACTAAAAATGTTTGCATTGTTTCTTTGGACAGGATTGTCAACTGAAAAAAAAATTGCATTATGTATACACCTATGGAATAACTGATGTAAGAAAATGCTTACAGTGACATATTTTTTCCTGGGGATTTTCACTTGTGTCTTGCATTGCATTAATCTGAACACTTGGGGGCAGTAAGAGCAAGCATCTGCCAAAGCCGTCTTTCTTGTGGAGGTGATTCCTGAATCCAATGGTACAGGATAGATTTGCTTGGATAATGAAGTCTTTCTGTCTATAGAGAGCGCTTATTGCTTGACGCTTATTAGAAAAACAGAAAGTGTTCAACACCACTGATGAACTGACAAAAGACACCTGGGCCTCCAGTTAAAGTTAAAGGCACTTACTCCCCGGCAGGGAAAAACCTTATAGTGTATCCTTGCTCACTGCCACCCTGGGCAGGTTTTGGGGGCTTGCTGCATTAGTCACAGTAGGAAACAAGACAGAGGCCCCGCTGACAGGTCACTGTGATGGAAGTGTCCCTTCTTGCTCTGAGTAGTCAGGGGTCAGCTCAGGGATAGATGACCTGTTTCATTGTGATCATTTAAGCTCTCCTCCTGGGTTTATTTTCTTCTTTTAAATGTTTTGTCTCTTCTTTCTTCTGCTTCCTCTTAGAGGACTTCACCCCGTTGCAGTACAAAGCTCCGCCAGCCCCTAAGCCCCCGAGACCTGTGCCCCCCTACAACGGCTTTGGCTCAGAGGAGGACTCGCTGAGCTTCTGCCAGCGCCTCCTGCCCAAGCCACCACGGAAAGACTTCCAGAAATTTATGGCGAAAGACAGGTTCGATGAGTTTAAGTCACAGTCACAATCAAATTAGTGAAAGTTTTTTATCTCTACTCTATCTCTCACTATATGTGTGTTAGTGCTAGCCCCGAACTCTACTGTGAGCCTGTCTCCACAGGTATGGCTTGGACAGTAAAGTGCTGAATTTCCAAGCTAAGATGATTACAGCTGATCCAGTTGACAGAGAGCGGGTCTTCATCATCTCCTTCTACCTCTCCAATGACACCATCAGTGTGTTTGAACGCCCACAGAAGAACTCAGGTAAAAACTTTCCGTCCTCATTTGCAACAGAGACACTCGTAGGACCTGAGATACAAATCGATGACCCTCATGGTTCGGATACATGTAGTTAAGTATTACCGATGCTTTCTTTCTACACTCTGTCCCATGTTGTAGGTGTTCTTGGTGGTAAGTTTCTGGAGCGCGGTCGTGTAAAGAAGCCAGGCCAGGAGCTGTTTAAGAGTCAGCTGTCTCAGTACTTTACAGCTCAGGATCTGTATGTGGGAGCTACCCTCTGCCTTAACAGCATCAACTTCCAGCTTCTGGATGCTGATGAATACACATTCAAGTACATGGAGCAACATGCTGAGGAGGTAAAGAGGAAAAATAAGAAATCAGCACAAGCTGGTTTTAGTTTTTTGTCTCGGGGGCATGAAGCAGTCCGCTTTTCCTTAAGTGCTATTAAGCATGTTTTCTGTGTTACCCTTTAAAGTTTCCCAGAGCCAACATGGGCATCATCATTAGCAAACTAAGGTCCCTTCCGGAGGAGAAACAGTGTGAGATCAGGAAGTTTCTGACTCTCAGTGACCCCAGCAACACTGGCTTCATCCCTTTTGAGTCGATAAGGTACAGTAATGAAGCAAAAACACTTGCAGTTTAATCTCTTGCCCGCAAGTGTTGAAGTACGTGATCAATGTATTCAGTTCTCCAAGGGGAAATTACTGCCAGCACCTCCTGTTAGCAGAGTGTGGTAACTTGGACGAGACCGAGAGAAGGGTTCTAGTTCCCAACCATAAAGTGATGAAAAGGACAGTTAATCACTACATATGTGGAGTTTAAATAGTGATTTACTGGAGACTAATTTGTTCCTATCCAATTCTAGGGATGTAAATATAATAAGTGACACATGAAAGCAAAGAGAAATCCTGTGCACAGTATATTAAGGGTGTTTTCACATCTGCAGGGTTTAGTCAGTTTAAATCAAATTCTAAGTCGAACTCTCTTCGTTTTATGGAAAATGGAGAATAAAACAGTTAGTATGGGCCAGCTATAAATTGAATGTAAGTTCTCCATGTTATCCACTCAGCGAGAACATAACCTCAACCTCTTTCCTCTATTTACTTTTGTTGCTCCAGACACATCTGATCAATAAGCATACTACACGTTCTCACTTATTTTGTAGCAACACATTTTGGTTCACTTGCAGTTCCCCTTCGAGTTTTATCTGGTAACCAGAAACCAAATCTTCAAGTTTACAGACTCATGAGCTGATTTGGACCAGAGTAAGTGAACTGTAGGTGTGAAAACAACCTTAAAGGATTGTGAGATGTGGGTTAGTTCATTTGTCATCAGTTTTTGTGTATTTTTTCTCCCCACATAGGAGCCTGCTGCTGGGACTGGACTGCAATCTGTCTGAGCACGAGGTGCTGGTGCTGGGCCGGTGTTTCTCAGAGCGCGAGCAGACCCAGGTGGACGTGGGCTTGATGCTGGCTGTGGCCCAGGACTTCCTCAAGAAGAAGGCCTTTGAAGAATTCCCTAAAATGGCCAGAGCATTCGCGGATCACGATCGACACAAGTAAGGCAAAATACTATTGCAACATAAACACAGACACACACAGAAAAACACACTGGCAGATAGCGTCACAACAAGGCATCAATCGTGCAGCCTGTGGCCCCCATACCTCAGAGCAACGATTAGTTCCAGCAATGCCATAGCGGAGCATGGGAACCAGATGGATCCTTAAGACCTGTTTAGCCCAGTGCGCGCGCACGCACACGCACACACACACACACACACACACACACACACACACACACACACACACACACACACACACACACACACACACACAGTCTCCTGAGTCTATTATGTGTGTTTCTCATTGTCTGTCACCTTCATTTTGTTTTTGTGCATAAAATCACATATTTAATGCGCACACACTGCTCATCCATTTGATAGGACCTTTAACCCACTTTTGCTGATTTGTTTATGTGACACAAGTGTAGACACCCTTGATAGGCATCAACTTGTTCATCAGCGTCCCTGTAATAAGGAAGGCATGACAAGAACGGCGCCTCTGGACTCGCGGTCATTACTGTGGAGAATAAGTGTTCTTGCAGGACAGACATCCTCTGTTTTACACACATTGTCCAAATACGATATCACTTTAAAACGTTTTCCACTAGCACTGAATTTATGTCAGTCCTTATGGGAATTACATGTACTTTATGTTAAACTAACAACAAAGGCCAGCTCATGTTGCTGCTGATGGCACATTGTCTCTGATGTAATGTACTGGCCTCTAACCAACATGTTTTGTTTTGTTTTTTTTCTTAGAGCCTTTCTCAAATGTCTCTACAAACAGCAGGCTCACAGCCAATGCGAGTCTGAACTGTAGCTGCAGCTTTTGGCTCTACCATATGTTGGATATGTTGTGCGCTTGTTTTGTTTTTTTCTTTAGGACACAACGTCTCTCCACAAAAGCGATAAGGACCATTTGTAAAGCTTTCCACCTTCCCGTGCCCAACAGCCTGCTCGAAGGTCTTCTCAGCAAGTAAGAGCCCACAAATCAGTTTAGAGTAGAGCAGTTCAAGGTCCCCTCAAAAATGTCAGAACATTTTCAGAAGGTTTTTCAGAAAGATTTATTTTCACCGAGGTGAAGTGCAGTCCGCAGTCTGTGCCCGGGATTGTTCTTGTCATACAAAAAAAAATCTCGACCGAACTGAAAACCACAAAAATTAAGAAATGGTGCCTTGTTACAATCTTTTCAAGGACATATCTTATAAATATTTAAAGGTGTGTTCTGACCAGAGTTGTTTTTTTTTAATTGAACTTGAAATTTTGGTTTCTATTTTCAGTTGGTTTCCAGTGTGCGTTTGATTTTTTTGTTTCAGCTTGATTTATTTAGTTTCAGTGTTTAGACTCAGTTTTGTTTTTATTTGTTATTATTTGTGTTGGGGGTATTTGACTGGGTAAGAAATATAAGACATCAAGTAGACATCCCAATCACAATCTGCACTAACATCTCCTGATGGTTGAGAAAACTACATTTTAAAAATCTTAAAGACAATTTCTACATATTTTTTTGGCTGCTTTTGTCAGCCCAGAATATTGTTTGGTAGTTTCTGTTTTCTCTGAAGTCTACATTGTTTATTTTTATTCCACATTAAAAAAAAATCATACTTGGCTTTACAGTTGTTGTTACAAGTTGCGAAGAAAAGTTTTGAAGTAGTGCAGATACAGTGCAGAAATATGGGTTAAACTTGGCCCAGGTGGTGTGAATACAGTCCAATATGCATCCGTGCAAACTGAAAATATTTCAACTTTCAACAAAAAATGTATGAAAGCCACAGAGATTCTGACTCAGACTGGATTTTCCAGAAGCCACAGACAAACAGAAAGTACATGATTATTGTAGCACCTTTGGGGCAGCTGGAAATGGAAGAATAAGCAAAAATTGCAGGAGTCTGATAATTAATGTGTAATTCCATCTGTGACTTATTTTTGAAAAGGAAGCAATTCTTAAATTTTAGTTTGCAAAATGGTTCAATAAGCTCCAGCGACTGTGATCATGAAGCACAAAAAAAACAGTTTCTCAAGTGGATGGCATCTTTTATTCAGGTTTGCAGATGGAGATGAGATTGACTACTATGCCTTCCTTGCTGGTATTAACTGGTTAGAGCACCCTGCTCCACCCGTGATGCCTGAAGACACCTTAAAGGTGAGAAAAAGCAGGAACTATAAAGCAAATAAAGCAAGAAGAAAGAGTCAATTCAGTGAGAGACAGTAAGTGATTTCACAGCATGTGCACAGATTTTTTAAATAGGGGTAACTGAAAATGAGTTTACGTTCTCCTCTAACCTGCAATCACTCAGTGGATGAGTGAGCCAAAGGCAGAATCAAGTGAGCGGAAAGGAACAGTCATCGGATAAGAAGACAATCTGTGTGTGTGTGTGTGTGTGTAAGGCTTGAGAGAGACATGCATACAGAGGTGGTCAAAAAGAAGTAGCTCTTCTCTTCTTCTCTCTTTTACTTGTATCTTTCCTGTGTAATACAAATTCGGCATGCTACGCTACAGCCAAATCTAAGCAGAAACAGGTGAGCAGGAGAGATATTCACCAGACTTGCGTGAATAGAACAAGAGTGAAGGAATCTGTGTATGTGCTCACGGTGTGTGTGTGTGTGTGTGTGTGTGTATGTGTATACTGACACTGTGCTTAATTTATTCTCCATTTTCCTCTGCCATGGTTTCCAGCTGCTTTTTTCCTCGCCGGCTTCTAAGCCCAAACTCATTGCTCAGTCTCTGCTCAACTACTCTGCCGTCCTAAAAAAGCTCCAAGGTAAACCCTCGAAGAGACCAAAAATGGCCACTGCACCTTTTTAACATTTTTTAAGGTGTCAAGAACAACAGGAATGTCACGTTGGCAGGTCCAGACAAACTAACTTCTCCTTGCGTGCCTTTTTGGTATTTGCTGCATTCCAACTCGCTGTTTAGCATTGCTGATTTTCTTATTGCCTCTGCTGTTATCATTCTTTTGTTCTGTTCATTTTACTTTATCTTGGAAACAATTCAAAAAAAAAGTGGAAAGTGCTAAATGGCACTTTTGTAAGCAGGATTTTCCTTTGTTTCCTAGGGTTTAATCAGTATAATGGAGGTAAAAGACAGCCCTCAGTTTTGTTAACGTTTGAAAAAGCAGTGCTATTTTAAATAGCCCTTTTGCTACACTCTGAAATGTTTCATTTGTGCAAAAGTGCATAGTCAAGTCATAGTGCAGAGTCAAGCAAATAAAAGAACAATAAAGGAGAGCGTTATCACAGAGAAGCACAAAACAGTCACAGAGGAGAGAAAGAAATAGTAAAATAAAGCTGGACACCAGAATGATCAATTATTTACAACACTAAATATTTGAATCTGCTCAAAGTGACGTGTGTGTTCCTGTTCCTGTTTCCAGTTTGAAGTCGATGTGGGGTTTGATGGAGGCCGAGCAGCCGTGAAAAACATCAACTACTCTGCCTTCCTGCAGGATGCATTCAGCTTGCCCTCAAACAGCAGTGACACCTCAGCATAGACACATACCCTTACCCCATGGACACAAACACACACACTGCTCATTCCTCAATTAAAGGACATGGTACATCACATAACCAGCCTCTTGTGTCTTCATCATGGGTCACAGTGAAGATGTGTAAAACCACAGGAGAGGTGGTATGCATGTGTGTGTGTGTGTGTGTGTGTGTGTGTGTGTGTGTGTGTGTGTGTGTGTGTGTGTGTGTGTGTGTGTGTGTGTACAGTTTGGCAGCAGTGGTTAAAGCGCAAAGCTAAAACAATTGAGTTAACTGGAAAATTGGTGCTTTAGGGGAGAGAAGTTGTGAGAACACAGATGGTTTTTTTTATGTACTTGCATGTGTTAGTGTGTGTTTGCGATTTGGTTTGAACTTAACCAAGATATGGTTGAAAAACACATGCTGGCCAGAGCTCTGCTCACAAACATATTGATTAAACAGTATTACCTTTACAAGAAAAAGCTGACATTTGGCAGTCATTTTGTTAATGATACCATGTTGTGTCTGCCTTGCCAAATGATTAAACTAAAGGACAAGGACATAAAAATTTTAGGTACTAAACTTTATCATTTAACAACTAAATAAGGTTGTAAAGGTAAACATGCTACACGTTGTTCAAAGTCATCAGTGATACTCCTAAACCTAACCCTGGGAATTCAGAACATGTAGTTAATGTTTTTGTGAAATTCCTTTCCCAAATCTTGGCAATGATGGAATTTAGAAAACAGTCTGACACACATCAAAAACTATTCACATTTTTACAGGGTTATGGTAGGGTTAGGCTGATGACTAAGCCCTCAGAGGTTTAAGCTGCTTTAACCCTTTGAGGGCTAAGGTTAAGCCTAATTACAGCTCCCGCAGCCTCTGCAAGCTGCTTCGCAACCCTACCTCTACTCCAGCTCTTCCATTTCATACTATTTATGTTGTTTCTGACTTAATCAGTGTCATGCTTGTTGTCACTGATGCCTGCCAAAGATAAATTACTGCAGACACGGTGGTTAACACATTTGCCTTGCAGCAAGAAAGTCCTGTATTTGAATCCACCAGCTGGCTGACGCCTTTCTGTGTGGAGGTTGCACATTCTCCCTGCATGGGTTCTCTCCAAATGCTCTGGCTTCACCGCCCAGTGCTCCACCCAAGTCAGATTAACTGGTGTTCAAAACTGGCCACCGGTAGGAAAGTGAGTGTGAATGGTTGTCTTTCCGTTGGTTTTGTTGACAGACTGGCAACCTTAATTCATAAGAAGTGAACTGAAGTGAATGACCTCAACCATACAGCTCTTTACTTGGTATGAACCTTCTAGTCACTGGACCCTTTTCTATCTCCTCTAGAGCTATAGAAAAAATGTGCAGATGAGATCAGAATTATTAGACCCCTATGAAAAAAAATGTATTTCCCAAGTACTGTTAAAGAGAGCAATGGGTTTTTAACACAGCATTTTCCAAACATCCTGGTTTTATTTTGAATGCTTACATTATTTTGCTTTGCAGACAGAAACATGATTATTTAACAAAAAAGCAAAACTAGCAGCTTGCAGTCATTTCTTGTAGTTTTCAATAAGTCTCCTGACCAATCGCAGCTCACTCTTCTTTGGCAGATCTCAAGCTCCTCCAGATTTGATGGTAGTGTGGCTTGGACCTTGGCCTTCCATTCAGTTCAGTTCAGGCCAGGCCACAGGCTTTGGGGAGTCCAATCAGTAACATGTCGTTGGAAGATAAAGCGACAACCCAGGCCAAGTTTTGCTGCTGACTGCAGTTTTCTTTCAAAATCTACAAATATCCTTCTTTCTTCATTATTCCTTGCACCTTGACGAGATTCTCAGTTCCAGACATACTGAAGCACCCTCACAGCATAATACTCCCACCACCATGCTTTACTGTTCTATTGGTTGTACGCCTCAATCTTCTTTCTCTAAATATAAGCAGTGTCTTTGTTGTCGCTCTAGTTTCATCTCATCTGACTAAAGGATGAACTTCCAGTAAATGTAATCTTTCTCCAGGTTGTATTTAGCATAGCTCAGTGTGGCTTGAAGGTTTCTCTTTTGTAGAAATGGAGCTTTTCTTGGTCTGCAGCCTCACAGTCCATTCCTTTGGGGTTCTAGTAATTATCGTCTTTGACACTAAAATTCCCAACTTGGCTAAGTCATTCACTCGTGTCTTGGCAGTTGTTCTGGGTACTGGACACAAAATTATCAGCCCTCCTGTTAAATCAAAAGTTTTCACAGGGGGCTGATCATTTTGCCCTAATCCGTAGATGGGTTGTAATGATCCAAAATCCAGAAATTATATCCAGGCCTTATATGTTTATGATCAAGGCAAAAATTTTCAAAGTAGAAATGTAAATAGAGAAAACAAAATGGATGTTGTTGTTTTTTGTTGTCTCTCTTTGGCTTCAGTTATAAATTCCCTGAGGCTCATTCCGGCATCAGTGACTTATTGTCAGTGATAGTTGTGGGAATTCTTTTCTCATACTAAATGGATGAAAACATCGCAAAGGATATTGGCAACACATAGAAGTGAAGAGTGAGTTCTTCATAGGTCAGAATTACATGGAACTACACTCTCATGTTTGCCTGTCTGTATGTGGCACTGTTGGAATATGAAAAAGCACAGGTTGTTCAGGTTGAGGCGCCGTTGTAATGGGAGCCGGCGTTGCAAATTATAGTAAGGGGATAAGTCAAACATTGGGTAATGAAACACCGAATCCCCTTTGTGTAACCACACACACACACACATGTCTGTGAAGGTTCTCAGTAACCACACACACACATGCAAACACACACCATATGTACCGCCTCACCCCTTTCACACTGAGCACAGAAACAGTGCATTACATCACTCAGGGCATTATCAGGTCCTGTCCGCCTGCTTTCACACGTACTAAAATATTAACCTCCACAGTCACCCGCCACCAAAACACAACGAGTGACGGTGATGCGGTCAGCAGTGGCGGGGAGCTTCCTGGGCACATGCTTGGCTTTTTTTTGCTTTCTGAAACATGAGGTGAGAGAGAGAGGATAATGAGGGAGGAATTTCAACGCCTCCACCACCCACACATCGTCCAACACTCCTCTTCCTCCTGTCAGTTGCTATGCACCCACACATCCCATTTTCTGCCCTGTCACGGTCTGTGGCACAGCAACAGCAGATTGAATGGGTTGCGTCATCATCATTGGGCTTAGAAATATGGATGTGACATATGAGGTGCACAACGTCCTTGAGGAGTAGGCTGGGTTTTTAAAAATATAGAATATTATAGTTTCAGCTGAAGTATACAAAGTACTTGCTGATCAATGATTTTTGATTGTCTTTGGATGTATTCAGAAAATAAATTACGCTTTGCGACAAACAATAAGTTTGTTAGTAGGATGCTTCTGTTATTTAAAGTGGGGAGGAAGTACTCAGACTTACTGACATATGGGGAAGGTCATGCAGTGAAAATATCAAAGGAAGTTATTATATTCAGGACAATGTATTACTACTTTCAAAAAGTGCCCCAGGCAGAGTAATGGTCACTGTGACTGTTATGTGTACTGTATATTAGATTATAAATATGCATTCAGTTAAAAACAAGCAAATAATGATTGTGTTCTTTACAGATTAATCACTAATCATTTCCCAAATGAACCCATTAAATGTAGAATAGAAAGTAGTGGAAGACACTCATCTAGTTATGAACCAAATTTCCACTTACTGACTGCTGCTTTTTTTGCAGATAATCAGAACATCCTGAACTTTAATATATATATATGTGAAAGAACATATATAAATGTGCGGATTTATATACATCCAGACCAGTTACAGAAGGGAATCAAAAACTATGAAAAGGAGAGAACAGCTTATTGATCTCAGATCTTTTGCTTCTGTGTCTGACACAAAAGGCAGATGTCTGTCAGGTTTCAAAAGCAGTTAGGTCGATCCTTCAGAAAAGTAGTGTATCTTTTTCAGGAGTCCTTCCGTTTGTGTAGGATGGGCCTTCTTGGCACAAGTCGACAAAAGGCAGTAATGTCAGCTTGGATTCTGTTCAGGTTCACATTTGGAGGGTTTACCCCAAATATTGCTGTAATAGCAGACAGTGCAGTTTTCCCCAAATTGTAGAAAACTTTCAAAATCTTGACATCAGAAATGTTTTAAATTTGGGTACAAACAAAGACAGTTTACAACGATCACATGTAGTCTTAAGGTCACAGTAAATTTCTGTTAATTAAATAATCTGACTTTGGCCCAGTGAAGCCTGTGTATGGTCTTAAATTCGATTATTTCGATTATTTCACTTTGTGCCACTCCCATCTTTGTTTTGAAGAGTGTAAAGTTACAAGGCAATGAGCATTTATTAATTTATTCCATTGTTTCAAATGCGTGCTACACTTTGAGGACAGCATCTAAGAGAGAACTGAGGGAAGGGGGGAACACAGGTAAAAGAAAATTTGATCTAAAAAAATTTCTTTCTCCTTCATCTGTTCTCATCTGTACTGAACTCAAATCTATGTGAGAATTGTGCAAAAGAAAAAGAATTTTTTTAAAAAGGTGCAAAGCCCTCCTTTATGCTGCTTTTAACAGATTTCAAGGTGGCTGTACATTTTTATAGCATTTTTAAGCAAAAGCGGTTACACAGACCTCACCCTGAATTTATTTTAGATTCTTCTAGGCTATGTCTATGGACACATTTTAATGTTTAAACCACACTTTTGAATGATTGTTTCAGATCTCAACAACCACTCACTATGCAATGGACTAGAGTTCCTCATTCTGTAGTGCTGTCCAAATGAATTATAAGTATTATCACAATATCAACCGTATTTGTGCTTATTAATTTGAGAAAATGCACGTCTGTATTTATTTGTTTAGCAGATGCTGAGTCACTTTTTAACAATCCGACAGAAATTAATGTAAATAACAATGTTGCAAAAATAGCTGCTTCATAGTGTAGTGCTTTAAACATTCAGCTAGCATACGAGATGGTTAAAGACTGCCCATGGGATTGCATCTGGTGTAAAAATCAAATCAAATATGTGGAGCTGTCTGCTGTGAGGACCCCTTCTGTATAAGTTAGCAGCCAACAGAAGCTCATTTTGGCTGCTGAGAGAATGACAGAAGTAGTTTTTGAAAGTGTTTTTAAGGTGGTACATGAACTTATTGTATAGTCATCCGCATCCCAAAGAACAAAAGTCCTTCTAGAAGTGAGTCTAGCTGTTGGCTCTTATTTGCGCAGTTGCTTTAAAGCATTATCAGACTTGGGGTGGTGAACCTGCAGCTCCACAGCCACATGCTGCCCTTTTGCTCATCTCACATGAGACAAATTTAGCAAACACCAAAAACAGTTATAAGCTAAATAATTTCAAGAAAAATCAGGATATTGCTGTATTTACAGGTCCCACAGTTGATGACTGTCTACATGTAGCTGGAGAAAAATGAAAAGGAATCTCGCATATTGAACTAGACTGTCTACTGCAGATTAGATAACTGGAATAAATTGGATGGATGGAGTCCACAGTTGAGCAGAGTAGTCAGATGTGTTAGTAGGTTTTGATTTACACGAGTTAGAGCTTCATAGAGATTTGGGGGGTCAAAAGTTGCTCTTTTGGATAGTAAATGTACTTTATTTTCAGCGCAACTGCATGCACAGAATCATAGCAGTGAAAACAAAACACAACTACTGATATCAGTTTGCTGTCTTTGTCCTGAAACATGGCAGCTGAATATTGTGCCATGTGTCTCTCTTGCATTAGGGAGTAGGTAGTCCTGAATAAGTAAATGATAAGATTCATCAGCTGTTAAAAAAAAAGGAAGTTTCTCAAGAAAAGAAAATTACAAATTAAAAGGAAAAAACTTCTGTTTAGCTGCAGTTGTCCACACAGAAAACAAAAGCTAACAGGCATTAGCTTCCATAATTGTAATGGACCCTACCATGGAGTATGGTTAACTCCATAAAATTCTAATCCTTGTGATGAGCTTTCATAAATGTATTTATTTATTAACGTCACAATTTTTAAAAGGACTTTTATGTGAATTGATATTTGTCTGCATGCTGTATAGAAGGTTAATGTTGCTGTTAACGTTTAAGAAAGCGTTTTATCAAACAGCACAACGAGGAACATGTGACTCAAACTTTGCAGCAAACACGGAGGACAACAGTGAATCACCCTGTGCGATTCACTGTTTAGTTCATGTGGTTTGTGTTCTGTTGCCTCTACTCAGCACAAACGGGACACGGTGGCTTGTTTTAAAGAGTCTGCTCCCTTTTTTCTTTTCTTTTTTTTTTGTCCTCATTCTACTTTACTGCTGTTCTGCTCAGGACCATTGTACTGTAAAAACCGATACGCAGGAAATCCATAAATGTCTCCTGGGTGAAGAGGATCTGAGTGTGCGGCGCACGTCCAAATATGCGGGTATGTCTGCGTGCACGCACTCTATGTGCGTGATTGGCCTAATGCAAGTCTGATGGAGTCATGGCTAATCTATGAAGTCTAAACAGATATCTGAGAACAAGAGAGGGGAGTTTCTGTTTACTGGCTGGGTGCCTTTCTTTTCTCATGACAACAAATCTTAAACCTGGAACAACACACACACACACACACACACACACACACACACACACACACACACACACACACACACACACACACATCACAAAGCACCTGTGTTCAGATGTTGTTTTCTCAGAACTCTTCCCCCAAAGCAGCAGTTTTTGGCCCTGCACTTAACTCGGAACAATCTGCCAGTAATTGGTATAATCTTTTAATCCGTCCTGCTAATGATTTTCTACACAACTTAAGACTGTAGTTGTGGAAAATTATCAAGTTTGTTTAGCTAAAGTCATTACCTACACAACATTTAAAAAAAGATACAGGCAGGGCATCAGACTTACGCCATCTCACGCTATCCCCAGCACCGCCCTGCTCTGTCACACCAACCCTCTGCATGTCGTCCTTCAGTGCGTCCATAAATCTTCTCTGTGGTCTTCCTCTTGCCTTTTTCTTGGCAGCTCCAAATTCAACATCCTTTGTTCAAAATATCCAGTATTCCTCCTGCATCCAAACCAGCTTTTTGTCCAAACTGCTCAACCTCAACTGTCCCTCTGATATACTCATTTTACTTCAATTTCAAAATATGTGTATATTTAATTTATTTGTATTTTTTATTTTATTTTTTTTTTTTTTTAATGGTCCGTTGGCCCACTTTCGGGCCTTTTTGTCACATATTGTAATCTGAGGCAAAGGATAAACATGCATATCTGAAAGACTGTTAAAGATAAAAGCCTGAATTTTTCATTGCCCTGACATACATCAAAGTACGTGTACATACTGGCTAGGTAAAATATGAAAGAAAAAAAATTCAAGCCAACCTGTAAAGTCTCACATTGTGAAAGACAATTCACAAAACTGTGAAATAAAGCATGCAGAAAAGCTTTTAACATGAAATACTTCATCACGAAAGACTGAGCAAATATGACAAAAACAAAAGTATCAGTAGATTGTCGCGTCTAAATAAATCAAAAGTATGACATTTACAGGTGGGACTTTAATCACAACTCAGAAAATAATTTTGTTAAATATGTATGTATATTTTTTCCATTTTCTTCTTAAATCATCACATTTTTAAAAACATTTTCTGCATTTAAAAAATGCCTCGAAAGTTTATGTTTCAAAGGTTGAACATATGTTCTGATTGCTGTGAAATTGTAGCTTTATGTATCAAATACTTTCAAGATATATTTTGGGAGAAATGGTCCATTTATCCATTTTCAGGTCTTTTTTTTTTTTTGCACATTGAAATCTCAGACCATGTTTGAACACGATTATCTCAAAAGTGATTAAAGATAAAAGCCTAAAACTTTCATTTGTATTCAAATATCTGAGTATTTACTAGTTAAAATATATTTATTTAGAATTATGGGACTATAAATAAGTCCTATAATTAAGAATCCACAAATAAAAAACACTTTACATTGCAAAACAAAATTAGTGACAATGTCTGAATAGTTATATTTTCCAAAAATGCAAAAGCAAACGTAGAATATTTTTGAACATGAAATTGTTATTCACAAAAATAAAGAAAATGCTGTTTTTGTTCAACTTTCATGCTGGATTGGGGAAATATAACAAGTTTTACCACAAAAACAAAATATGAGCAGATAGTTTAATCCAAATAGAACAAATCTCTGTTTTGAGTTCTTGATCATCTGATTTGAGATGGAATGACGATGTTGTGATGAAAACTTTGCAAAACCTTTGGAAATGAGAGCTAGATGGTATCATGTTTGTTGGCTGGTTTTTGCTTTTGCCTTTTGAACACAGGTAGAGTGTTTTTGTAGCACAGCTCAAACTACCTTCACTAAACGTGATGCCTTTCCACCTGTTGATTCTGACTCAGAAGTCCCAAGTGGGCTGCAGAGGTAGAGCAGCTACTTTAATGTCCACTGCAATGGGACTTCTATGGGAATGAAGTGAGTTTAGTAGATTGTTTTTTGCAGCTCTCCCTCATTTCGGTGATTGCTCAGTGCCAATGGCCATTGGTATAGAGAGAGGGTGGAGGTAGAGAGGGCTAAGCCTTGGACCCCACTTTACAGGGTCAGACCCTGCCCCAGGTGCACATGGGAAAGCACTTATTTGCTCTTTTTTTTGTTCCATATCTCAGAATCTTTTCACTTTCTCTCTTATATCCCTTTATTTGTTCTGATTTCCCATGCAATGTCATGCACACAGCTATGTGTTTTGGGTTTAAATGAGTGTTAAGATCATTAGCTACGGTGTGGTCTGCACTCACTGCGCCCTCATCGCCATTTGAGCCGTGCAGTTTCTCTTTGATACCAGAGTTTTATTGCTGTACTAGACAATATCCTTTGATTCTGAGCTAACTGTGCTTTCTCCCTGAGCTCCATAGGCAGACCTGGTACGCTCATCAGACACCAAGTTGTCTTTGGCAGCTGCTGTGACATTACTCTACCTGGTCAAGAACAGAGAAAGTTATTCTACACCAGCTTTAAATTACAACTATGGGACTATTTTTGTCAGGCATTTGGCTCCCAGTGGGGACCACTTTTGAGGCAAACAGGCCTGTTTTTCTGTTGCACACTGGTCTGCATAAATCTCCAAAAATAATAGCCCACTTCTATTTTTTTTCATCCAGCTTCAAATAATACTGAAAGTCAAGCTTCCAAATGAAGACTGAATACGTGTGCGTTCACCATCAGTCAGCCTGCTGTTTTATGTGTCTCGCAGACGATATGAAGTGGCTGGAAATAAGCTGCTCCGAAGGAAACGAGTTAAAAACTGACAGATATCAATGTTTACATCTTTGGACAGGGCATCAGAGCTTCATCACCACCATAAATTCTTGGCTGGTGTTAGGATACCATGCCCAAAGGCCAAAAAATGTCTGCCTCAGGTGATACGATGTGACCCTGCCCTGTTAATCCTGCTGAAGACCAGCTCGAGTGCCGGTGCTCACAGGGACAGCAGGATCAGAGTGCCTACAGCCAAGGTGGGACTTAATAAAGACATGGACCGCTGTCACATGCAACTGAAGCAAAAAAAATCTTAAGGCGTGACACATCACTAAAATGGAGCCGAACAAAGAGAGAAACGAGGTGTAATTTTAAAAAGTAAGTTACCTGCCAGCAGCTGTCACATTATTTTTGCTTTTTATTACCGCCCGTTTACCAGCTAAAAGTGCAGAGAGTGAGAGGGTTTGTCCAAGTTGTCAGGAGGCTGCTTTTGCAGTGGTATGTCAGCTCAGTGCATCCCTCTTCAGCTCAATATGTCTTCTGGCCTTTCTCCTCCGCTCTCTGCCTCCCACCCCACCCTCTTCTCCCCGCATATGGGATTCACATTTGGCTCCACTGACCGTTTTCTTAATGTGATATTATGATACATTATCTGAAGCCATTTACTCCCTGTCACCACCTCTCGTGTGGACACAAGCCGAGTTAAGCCAAGGAGAGGCTGAGTCCAGGTGAGTTATGACCATTTAATTTGACACCATTCACAGCCGGCCCGATCTTTTACAATGCCTGAAAGTGCAATCAAAACACAAACACAAGACACTTACGTGTGCTTCTCGCTCTCACTCTCTAGGAGCCCATTGGTGGCATATAAGTTTTCACCCCCACCTCCTGCTGCTGGTTGTAAATCGCCTCTGTCGAAGGTGTATTTGTGCGAGAGAGAGAGAGGGAACAGAAGGTGAGAAATTTGGGGGTCAGCCGAGGCCTTCCAGGTAATTGTGCTTCTTAAACTTTTGACCCTGTAAGCCCTGCTTAGCGTGGTGCAGCTCGCTCCCCTTATTTCCCCTGAGAATTTTTACTCCCTGTACCAAGGACATGTTCGTGTGCGATACAATGACAATCTGAGCATATGCTGTCACCAAACACGTGTTATTCTTTTACACCTTTTTTGGGGGGCCATGAACTCGTTACTTATTTCATGAGGCGATGAAAAATGGCACGAGCTTGTCCCTTAATAGGCTCTGCCTCCCTGTGCCTGTGTAAAAACTGTGAAATACCCTTTTCCCTCTGTATCCCAGTACCACAAACACATCAGTTAGTTGTCATATTTCTGATATTTCTCTATCCAGAAATGCTGAAAAGGAAGCGAGGTCACTGACGTAATCGACTGCAATAATCAGGCGACTGTTGTGCGCGCAGCCTCAGAGAATATATAACTTTCAGGGCAAGCCTCATTATTTGCCTTCTCTTCACAGCAGTGTGCCCCTTTAATATTTCCAGGGTCTGTCTGTCTTCATATTGAGCCGCTTGAGAATGATGGATGAGGTTATTACAGTTGGATCCACTCGGGGCTCTCCTATATTGCAGTTTGTTTTCATCATTTCTAAACATACAACTGGCTTTAGGTTTGTGCTCATATTTCCCCTCCCCTCCGGGTTGTGTGTCTGTGTTTTAAACACAGAGTGATTTTTGGCAAATAAGTCCTTCATTCGGTTATGATTTGGCGCTTTTCATAATGTCTCCTTTTTCAATATATTCAGCGTATGTGTAGCTTTGCTTTTCTAGTAGAAGTAAATGGTATCTCAGAGTTGCAATCCCAAATATGCTTCTCTCCTTCCCCTTCCTTCCTCCCCTCCAAACCACCACCACACCTGCGAACCCCTCCGCCCCTACCCCCTGTGTCACGGGGGGGGGGGGGACGCCGCGTGAAGAGGAAGGGCCGCAGGGGCCAGTTGTTTTTAAATAAACTAAATCTGCTAACAGTTTTATAACCCTGACCTCGTAAAAAACTGGCTGCAGCTTTTGGTCAGCTCTCTCCTGATGGGGCAAGCAGAGTCGTTCCAAGCCTGGAATTCCCATTTGCCGCTGCGGAGCATGTCGGTGCGTCAGCTGGTGTGCCTGCGAGAGAGAGGGAAGAGGTAAAAGGGCGTATGATATACGATTGCTGTGTCACGATCCACATGTGATGAGCGTCCTCACAGGCGGGGAGCATCCAGGCTGCTCCCTCTGTCTGGTGATTTCCCTGTTAAAGAAAAGTAAGGGAGAGGGGGGCAAGGGAGGGAGAAAGAGAGAGAAAGCAGAGGTGAGAGAGAGAGAGAGAGAGAGGGAGGAGAGAGGAGCGCTCAGACAATCAGTGTGTGTCTGTGTGTGTGTAAGTGAGAGAGAGAGAGAGAGAGAGAGAGAGAGAGAGAGAGAGAGAGAGAGAGAGAGAGAGAGGTAGAAACAAGAGGAGAGAGGAGCTGGCTGGGAAACAACAGTTGAACAACAAATCCAGTGTTGCATGCAGCCTCTCCGGATACCTCTGCTGTCTTTCTGCTGCCGGTCACTGAAGGTAAGACCATCAGGCTGGGTGTCACACCTCTGAATCTGCACTCCTGCAGATTTGGGTGCATCCTGTTGTCTTTTTTTATAACTCTGTGCGCTGCAAATGTAGTTAATCAAACTCTGTATCAGGCATGCCATCGAGGATCCAAGTATTCACTGCTATACCCTGGATGTGTTTCACGTGTGTGCATTTTTACGTAGCTGTACGTGCATCACACATGGGCTCGCTCAAAGAGAGTTTGAGTGACACTCCTGCTCACTTTTTTTTTCTCCCCCCCTACTCCTCCCTTCCTCTGTTGCACATCACTAAGCTCAGGTGTGCATTCCTGTTTTACTGCAGGGCGGTTCTACACCGTGTGAGTCCATAAACTGCAAGTGGTTGTGATTAGGACGCAGTGTGACATGATTTGTAATAAGAGGAAACATGTTTGTGTTGGCGCCGGTGGATTTGCTAATCAGGCAGTGACAGCGAGGCTGGAAGGATAGTGGGAACCCGCGTGGCTTGCGGGACATTAATAGTGCGTTAATAGTGAACATCTCCGGAGATGCATGAATATGTGTTTTACAGGTGTGTGCGTTCATGGCTGTAAGTGTATGATTGACTTGGCCTGTTATGTTGGACCCCGAGGCTGCTGGCTTATGCTAGAAGTACATGATGACAGATACAATAGACTCTGTGGTAGGTAGGAGGAGGAGGAGGAGGCGAGCTACCACTTTGATTTGACTGAGGAGGAGAGGCGTGTGTGTGAGAATGATAAAGGGAGAAGGTGTTTAAATGAAAAATGAAGTGGCTACAAAAGAGTGTGGGATAATGCGAGTGGGGTAGGAGAAGAAGCCCAAGTAGGAGGAAAGGGAAAAAAAAACATCTGAGAAAGAAAGAGACGGGCAGAGCCAGGAGGAGGACACAATAAATAGGAGAAACAGAATGAAACTGAGATGTGTGAGAGAGGCTGAGAAAAGAAGGGCTGGAGGAGGTGAGAGTGAGAGAGCATGACACAAGACGGGGCAGAAAAAAGAAAGCGATTGAGACCGTGTGATGCAAACAGCCCTCCAGACATCTCCGTCCACTTCCGGTGACACCAGATGAGAAACAGTTTGCGCGGCAACGAAAGAAGCGCCGCAGACTCTGAGAATCACCTCTGAACTGTTTGGGGAAGAGAAAAAGGCGAAGACGAGGAGTAGGAGGTGTGTTTGAAACACTGCACATTCAGCCAGGTGCAGATAGACAGCAATACTCTGGCAGAGCAGCACACACTTGGTTTTGTGTCTCATGTTTCATATTCTCTCTCACACACACACACACACTGGGGCCCATTGTGAGTATATTTATTTGGACAGTGCTGAAGCTCTGATAGGCAGTTCACAATGTCTCACTGCCACAGGAATGTGCTTCTGACAAATGGATGCTCTACACGAACCTGAGGCCATCAAGGGGATCCTTAACACCAACCACCCAGACGAGCATGTGGCAGATATCTGCTGCCCAAAGAAACCCGGTCCAGAGCGATAAAACAAATGCGTCCACGACTCCTTTCGCTCCCTCTTTTTCAAAAACGTCTTAGGCCTGGAGCTGCATTGAGGATTGATCTAGTTACATGCGCAGCTTTTTTAGCCCACAGCTCACCACAGCTTTTCTTTCCCCCCACTTCTTTCTGACACGGATGGAGAGAACAGCAGAGGAGATGGAGTTGGGATTTGAGGTGCATGCGTGTTGACTCAGGAAGATTAGGGGGTTCTGTTTTTATCAAAGCGGTCAACAAACAGCTCCCACACTCTGGTTAAATGAGAAGAAAAAGAAACTGGAGAATATTTACACAAATGCCTTCCCTGTGTATTCTCCAATCTCAGTGCCTCTTATTTCCCACTGTTTCTGAGAAGCCTAAATTGTAAAGCTAACACAAGATTAGCTCCAGCTCACACGGCCGCCTGTCATTGGCTGTACAGTGCTCTCAAATCCACACTGTTTGTCTTATCTTTACTTGGGGGGGGGGGGGGGGATATATATTTAGTGAGGAGCTTAGCTTTTAGGAGAGTGGCGCGTGGGGAGGGTAAGAGAGGGTGAATGTGTGTGTGTTTTAGACAGAGAGGAAGAGTAAGTTTGTGTGTGCGTTTTGAGAGCTGGCGTCAGTAGACAGTGGAAGAGCTTGGCACTCTGCATGCCAAACTGTGTGTGTGTGTGTGTTTGTGTGAGTGTGGTTGGACAGGTCTTTGGTTCTGTACACCCCCACCCCCCCTCACTTCACTGCAGTCAGGAATCTGCCCTTTAGTTTATTAAAAGCTGGTGAAACAATGGAGGGGGTGAGGTTGGGGATGAGGGCAGGTGGTGGTGAATAGAAAATCATGACGTAAACTCTGGGCATGATACAGAGCCGTGGCAGATCAGCAGCGAGGGTGATGATGTAGCAGTAAATGTAGGAGAGAAGGCAAGATTGAGTTATTCATGACAGATCATAAAACAACCTTTTCCCCCGCTCTACCTGTCACCTCGCCCTCACTCCATCTCCTCCATCGTCCTGTGATGCACCTGTTTTTCTCAGCAGGGCAGTGGGGGCTTAATACCCGAGCTCCCCATTGTGACTGCAGACAGGCCCATCACTGGACAACAACTGTGTACTCAGCTGCCGCCAGGCATAGGTGATAAAGCAGAGGATCCCTCAGAAGATCCGACTCCTCTACCCAGGCCATGTGCCGTCACACACCAACATCCCACCAATGTTCAGAGCCACAGAGCAGGAGCATAATAACACCCACGAGAATACCACATGACACAGCCCTTATGTACATATGTGAGGGTTTGTGTGTGTGAGATGAAAACCCATAAGTAAGGTGGGCAGGGGATATTTATACTTGCACCCCACTGCTAAGAAGAAAACATGGTAACAAGTATTGTGCAATTCTGTTCTACACAACATACACTGGGGCGTCAGCGCAGTGTCACTTTTCATAACAGATTTTTGAGATAACGTAATTGTTTCACTTGTACCTCTTGAACAAAAGTTTTCATTATGACTTGTGTTTGTGTATCTTAGAGCAGTGGAAAACAGGGAAATCAGTTTTTGCTGTCACTGATCTGTGTGAACTGATCGATTGCTTGGTTTTATAAATGGTAAGAAAATAATGAAAACTGTTCACCACAGATACTCCAAAAGTCGTCAAAAACCTGAAGCAGATCTGGCCTGCCTGTATTTCAGACCCGTCATGATCGGTCTCTGTATCCCAGGTGAGCGTAGGGAGGCATCTTTCCCACAGTAGCCTCTAAGAGAGGCATCACAGTGTCTGCACTTCTTAAGCTTGGAATTATCTTCTCATAACTAGCTGAAGCCAAAACCTTCAGACCACACAAACTGTGGGGCTGTGTTTGTAGTAATGTGGTTTGGATTCCCACATATTATATATTTAACCCAGTTTGGATCTCTTTGCAGGTCCAGAGCCCTTTTTTAAATTAGCCGCCCTTTGGCTATGCTGCTAAAGTTATATAAAAATGAAGGAGAGTTTGTTTAATTTGATTTGTTCTATGACAGATGATATGTCTTTTTATAAGCAATAAGCACAGATCTAGATATAGGCCTGGAGTTACAGTGCAAATAATACATGCTGTGTAATAATTTCGTCTGCCTCTGGGCCTCCAGCTTTGGCACTCTTATTAGTTTCTGAGCACTGGGAATTTCACGTTGGTCAGTTGAAGAGGAAAAGAGATTGCTTTAGATTTGGAGGCCTTTGTGCTAAATTACTGAAGTTCCAATTTGTTTAAGTAAGACCTGAAGCAGTGGACGCACTCTACCAAATCACACCAACAGGCGCTTTATATTGTAAGGTACACCCTACAATAATACATACAGAGAAAAACCCAACAATCATATGGACACCCCCCCCCAGTGACAGTGGGAAGGAAAAACTCCCTTTGGTGGACATCTGCCGCAACTGGTTGGGGTAAGATAGGTAAAGGATAAATAAAGGTAATGGATAATTGCCATTTACCTGGTATAGGCCAAAGAAGCGGGATGTTCACGAAGAATCTAAAGCTAAAACTATTAGCTTTTTGCTAAATGATTTTACAATCATTTCTTAGTAACTCACTGTCATCTCAGGTCTGTCAGGCTCTGAATTTCTCCACGTGAATGATGTGAATGAATTTGTTAAAAAGAATGTCATGTTTCAATAAAAGGGTTTAGAGTGTGCTTCCTTACTTCACAAGTCAAAGCGTACATTCATGACGCTGCATTTTCACCTGACCCCATGAACTCAGTAGCTCGTAGAACCACCTTTAGCACTAATAACGTGAAGTAATCCATTTCCACATAGCTTTATCAGACTCTCACATTGAATTCTGGCACACTCTTCTTTTCAATGTTGCTTCAGTTCATTGAGGTTTGTGTGCCTTTGTTTATACACAAGTCTCTTAAGGTCCCGCCACAGCATTTCATTTGGGTTGAGGCGTATACACAGGCGTTCATGGTTTACTCAGTGACTGTAAGGTGCCCAGGTCACGTGGCTGTAGAACAAACTCAAACCATCACCCCTCCACCACCATGCTTGGCATTTGGTATGAGATGTTTGTGCAGATATGCTTCACCAAACGTGGTGCTGTGCATCACGGCCAAACATCTCCACTTTTGTCTCGTCTGTCCAAAGAACATTGTTCCAGAAGTCTCGTTTTTCATTCAGGTACAGCTTTGCAAACCTAAGCTGTGGTGCTATGTTCTCTACAGAGAGAAAAGAGGCTTCAGGCAACATTTCCAAGTAAGCAATACACATTAAGGCTTTTTATAATCGTAATTTTTGTAACTACTAACGTTGGTAGTATAATATAAACTAAGTAGCCATTAAGTTTATATCTAAGACCTCTTTTACGCGCCAGCTGTACACATTAAAGAGTTAGTTCTAAGCAGTGTATTCAACTTACTTGTGTAACCATCTTAATTAAGGTAACATATTAAACAATTTAATATGTTGTAACTGTACTTAGTTGAAAGTTCTGTCTTTATTAGTGGTGGTCTTAACTCAATATATACATAAAAAAATCACCCCACAACTCTATCGTTCTCCTCTTGTAATAATGCTACTCTGGACTACTTGTTTTTGCCTTAGACTTGGCAATATTGTGATAGCTAATTCAGCATATCTCCCCCATGTCCCTGGCTTCTGTAGAACACAACATACTTTCTCCTTCTTTGCTAGAACAGTACAAGTCTAACACTCTGAAGCAGCGGTCCAGCTGCTGCTTCCTGTAGTGTTACCTCATGCAGTGTTCCTATTCCACTAAGCTCTGAACATGGATTCCTGTCACGGATATCAGGACACAGGCTTTCAGTTAACAGAACTAAGAACCTGGATTTGTTAAAGTAAAATCAATTCGAGTGATGTATGTGATACACCAAATGGAAGTTATCCATGTGATGAGGATGAGGGACGAGGTGGTTTTTTTGCTGGAGGTTATGGGATTGGACCTGGTCTTGCAGCAATTTTTCTCCAACGATCATCAAAGGAGGTTGTTTACTTTAACTGAGGTGAAATTTCATGGGTAATTCAGAATTAATGACTTGTTGTATTGCTCACATAGCAGCACATTATAATGAAAGCAGTAAGGACCCAAGGTGACATAATGAGGTTGTATCCAGCACTCCTCCCAGAAATAATCATTTCTATCAGACATCAGACGGTACCGGTGCAACTGCTTGGTCTTGGGGATTAAAGAGAAAGATGTGATGGGAAAGGAACGATAGAGGGACTGTTTTTGGGAAAAGGAAAAGGTTCAGGTTTAAGTGGAACACCATGGGGATTTGTTTTTGTAATTATATCAGAAAGACAAGCTTGGTTGGACTTGATGATGGGGTTGATTCCAAACAATAGATCCAGGAAAGATATGGACCGTAACGGTCTCGGGTTTGCTGGTCATTATACTTGAATCGGTTGGGGGAATGGGGTGGAAGGGGCAATAGAGCTTGTTTTTCTAAACTCTAAGATCTCTATAAATATGAATTGGATAGGTGAGAGTATAAGGTACCTGGCATTTCACACATTAATAAGTTCTCAGTTTGTACATTCACAGTGCAGTAATGAAGTCACTCAGCCAGATACAATCTCCATATATTATCCTGAAAGCCCCCATTATCTGAGTCAGCTGCCATTCGTAGCTCTGTATTGATACGACCAGCTTTCAGAGTTTAAGCATGAGTTGCCAAAAGAGACAGTAATAATGATGTGTGGTCACCTTGCAGTAAGGGCACGTCCCTGCTTGCATAGCAATGATGTTAGAGGGAAGCTGCCTCAGATGGATACATAACAAGCAGACGACAGTCATAGAAAGTCATCTCCCTGGTGCACATAAAAAGGTGGAAATGTCTGGCTAGCTCAACTAATTAGTAATCAGAGAGCGCAGAGCTGGCTGGAGACCAAAATTATGAGATTTAGGGTAAAATAAAGTTTGCTTGGCTTGTCCTGGTATTTACTAGGCGGTTCACTCCTGTCATTATCTTTGATTGTTTTGCTTCATGGTAAGGCCTGTTGTCTAACAAAAACACATGTTCTGAGCGGAAATTTTGATTTATGAGGAAACACTGCGGATGTTTTTCCTGTGAAAACACCTCAATACAGTTACATTGTCATGTTTGATCTGAACTGATTAAACACATTTCCCTTAAAAAGTGGGTTAGGAGATGCTGCAATCACATATGCTTTCTGTTCTTTCATCCAAAACCAGACTGTTGTCCAACTAAGGCAGCATCCAGCTGTCACTGAGCGCCAAAACTACAGGAGCCAGAAAATTCACAGATTGACTGCATGTGTACTTTTAATAAGCAATTTGAAAGGGAAAATCAGTTGAATCGTCAATAATTCATTGTTTAGTCAGTTGAGAGCAGGGAAACCATATTATCATAATTGAAGCTGATAATGACCATTTTATCCAGACATCTGTGTGTTTGAATACAGTAGATATTAAGCAGTATTCCAGTTCATTGTAAATATGTCTCTCAGCCCATGCTGAATGTAGGTCTGTAGTGTAAAGTCCTTTTAAGTCGTTGTCTCCACTGAATTTTTAGGAAGGTATCTGACTTTTTAACTGCTATATGCACAAATTTGTTTGCCACCTGCTCACTAAGTTGCTATGCTTCTTTGAGCAAACTCTTTCCTGTTGCATTGATCATTTCAAGTGTTTTAGAAATATTGATTATGGAGGCTGGAAGAAAGGTCTAGTTCATTTTTTGAGTTCACATTGCTTAGATTTTATAGGGTAGTAAGATCACATTTACTGGAAAATAAACCTGTTGACCACATATTCGGCTGACGTGCAGAAAACCTAAGAACTGCTTTACCACTTGAGTATTGGTTGTTTTCTGGGTCTCTGGGGACGTAATGAAGCTGTCATGTGTACTCTGTAGTGCGCACTGCACTGAAAGGGAATTTGGAGGCCACGGGGCATGCAAGGTGTGCACAGAGGCATAAGTGAGGGTAGTCTCGGGTCAAAAGGAGCCCGACAGCAAATTTTTGTCTCACTGCCCCTTTGCTGCTTAATCTGGTTTTTAAATGGATCAGTTATCATAGTTTTGTATTTTCGAATTCGCTTTTATTTTGTATTATTTTCAGTTAGTTTTCTGAGTGGATTTTCTTGTTTCAGATTAGTTTATAAAATGTTTACTTTTAGTTTTTAATTAGCATCAGAGTTTAAGTCTATTTTAACTGTTACTGTATAAAAGGGAATTGTCAGAGGCAAGATTTAGGAAAATCTGTACAATTATTACAATAAAAACAAAACTTTTTGAAAGCAGTTGACTCTTGTGGACAGTCTCGATAAACACGTCCCTCAGTGTCATCAGGCAAGCTGTAATTAAAGTTTTACCAGACACTAAAGGATATTTCCTCTATATTTCTATTTTATTTTCGTTTTCAAAGCTCACAAAATCATTACAGTTAGTGTTAGTGTAGTGTAATTTTTATTTTTTTTCATAATAGATATTTTTTTTCATGTCTAGTTTTATTCTACTTTTTGTAAGCTATATTCACATGGGTGCACGTAAATATGTAGATCATGTCGATCTAGTAAAAACAAGCCAACATCTGCTTCAATGTCCACTTTGGCTGATGCCTCTATTTTCCTCGTTTACTCTGTCTTACATGGGAACTGAATTGATTCCACTGTACGATTATCAATGACTTGACTGTGTAATTTCTAAGACATGCACACTAATGATGCTGATAGCGATACCAGCAGCAGAGACGGGGATAACAGTGTTCGTTCTAACGGTATGGCTGGCAAAGCTGGAAGTGCTGATGGGTGCTGGCTGTCTAAAGCATCCTGTTGCATGAGCCGACTGCAATGTAAACCCTGCAGCACATGTTCGACAAGCCAACGAAACATCTCGGGGAATATTTATTTTAACAGGCCAAATGATACTTCTATTTCTCTCAAGAGGAATGTTAAGGTTAAATGATTCCCCCTTAGAAAGAAAAACACTGGGGTTGAACTAAAGGGGAGCTGAAGATGGAGAGATGGGGTAAAGGTTTCGCCCGAACTAGTTGCTTGGTTTTAGTTCAGAGGAAGAAGTGAGTGCAAGATGGTGCAGTGTTGAAAAGGGATGTAATAAAATGATAATAACATAATTTCATGTATTCGTGTCTTGTGAAAGTATTTTCTCTGTTCATATTATAACACATTTAGTGCAACTGACCTGTTTGGGAAGTTATTTTGAAATGTAGTAGGTCACAAATTGCTAGACATAGCTTTAAAACGCAAGACTATAAGTAATTCAGTCATGTGCCAAATGCATTCCTTGTAAGTAATAAAACAGGAAAGTTCTCTACAGGCTGAAGACGTTCCCTTAGGTTTGATCATTTTAGTAGCAGTACCAGCCACTTGCTGCAAATTATTGTAAATTGTTTCTGGTGATTAAGGACCCTGGAATATACTTTATTCCACCCTTGGTCAATAGCGACTTCTTGGCTTTCAATATATTACCTCCCCTGCTGGTACTGCAGCTTCTGCATGCATGTCCTTTTCATGCTTTGGAGAGGCAAAGCGTGAAATGGACACGGTGGATGTCTGTTACACGTTTTTCCATGATATCGGGTGGAACTGTGACTAGGATAAAGCAACTAAAATAGTGCATATTGCATGAGAAAGGCAACTGGATGCATAGAAGGCTCAGGTGGGTGATTAGCAGATGTTTGAACACACACTCACAAAAACACTAATGCATTAAAGTTACATTTTCATTTTCTACTGTAATGTAACTCCACTTCTTGCATAAGTATGTAACTAAAAGCAATTGACTGAAGAGCTAGTTACAAATTGTCTTGAGTTAAAAATTTCAATAATTTCCAAGTATTATCAAAGTACTATTCAAATAGGTTACATTTCACAAACTTTTTAAGTAGACATTATCACTTAATAACTACTTGTACCCATCATATGTCAAGAGGTGTCCACACAGGAAGCAACAACCAGCAACATGGCAACCTCAGACCATAGAGAGCAATTAGGTCATCTTACCATTTACACATTTACACTGTCACAAGTGACGGTGAGGGAAACAAATGTCAGCAGCATGAAGTAGGCTAGTCATTTATGCTCAAACGTTAAACTTTTCTCAACTTCAAGGATTAAAGCACTTACCGGTGGCAATGAATAACATATGATTGACATATGACAGAGTGTAAAATATATCAGTGGGGTTATATAGTTGTCCCTGAAATTAAATACATATTCATTTAGTTGAGGAGTAATAAGGAACAGAATATTCATCTGACCACTTTATATAACCTGGAATTTTTCTAACTATTGTACAATCAACATCAGACTACTGATCTCCAAAAGTTGATTTTGTTCATCTGGCCGTAGCGTTTTCAGTGGGAGAAACGTTTCGTCACTCATCCAAGTGACTTCTTCAGTCTCAGCTGACTGCAGGTTTCCGCAATTCTTATAAACAGTACATTTGCATAATGACTGAAACCAGCCCACTGAAGGAACAATGGGCTGGGAGGTCAGTTCCTTCATCAAAATTATAACTTTCTTCTCATCCCAAAGCAACTGTGTAAAAGTCATATTTTTCCACAGCAACACTAATGAGCACCTACATTTACAAAGCCACGGTTTACACTTGACTTTAATTGTACGTGTTTAAAAAAAAAAAAACACTTAAGCATAAATACAGCTCCTGCAACTCCATGTGTAACCACTTCTTTGTAAACCTTTAGCACACAAGTATAAATTGGGTCAAAGTATTTAAAATTATCACAAAGCATGAATTTATGGGTAGCTTGTGAAAATAGATAGATAATAATAGTTAATAAACTTTAACATGGCTATTTTGCTCCTTTCGCCATCTCTCACCCTACCATGCACTTAATTCACAACACATTTCAACATACCTGCTGCAGCCAGAACCAGGCTCACTTTTAACACAAACCCTATTGTCAGAAGGACTATAAAACTATGAAGTCGAAAAAAAAAATTACCTAAATAAATGTGAAAATATGCAGAGGGCTTGCAGTCATGAGAGGGCTTGTTGGGAAAGTGAATTATTTTAATGAAAAAGTCATTCCTGGGGAGAGGAAAAGGCCCGGCTGCAGGCTGTTTGTGCATGGCTTAAGTTTCTCTTCTGTAATAAAAGCACAAGGACTTATGTGTCCACATGTGTGTGCCGTGTGTGGGTGTACTGGGTTGAGCTTGGAATAAAGGAGACAAAGTAGACGGCCAGTTTCTTGAGACACACACACTCAAATAATTAATCTCAAAAACTGGCAGAAAAAAAAAACTATGTCTGGAGATAGCTTCATCCACTACACACGAATTGTAGCATTTGGAACAGTTTGACTTGTGGACAAAACATAGAACGGCCACACGCAATATCGCTGCTTTTTCTGGTCTTTATCTCTTCATGTTTCCATTGATGCAGTTATGTTTGTCTTCTGCTTCCAGACCCTGATGGATTAAGGCAGCGGGGGATGGAGCAGCCTGCCCAAGAAACCCTCCTACTACCTAAAGCTTGCTGAATTTGAACCTACAGTGAGCTGACAGGAACAAAGCAGAGTCAAAGATAATCTCCTTTTGTGCAGCCTTGTGACAGAACAGACTCTGTAAGGAGGAGGAAGAAAAGCAACTACGTTACACGTTGGACATCCCGTGAGGATCAAGAGCCTCAGGGTGGCCCGATCATGAAACCTTCTATCTCTGGGGGCTCCCCCTCTGGTCTTCTGCTGGTTCTAATGTGCTGCCCCCTCCTGGGCTTGGTCCATTCTGCCAGCAGCAGCAACAAGGCCAGCGATAATGGACACGCACACCTGGGAGATGCTGACCCAGACCGCTGCATGAGGCATCACTTTGTGGAGACCATCACACACCCAATTTATAAATGCAACTCCAAGGTAAATACACCTACCAACACACTAAAAGCCAACCTTTCATATGAAATCTAGATAGTTGTCAATGTTTGTTATGTGACTTTTACTTTGTTTGATGTATTAAATGTTTATTGTTGCCAGTGTTTAAATGGAGTGCAATATAAGTTCAAAAATGAGACCATCCCCGAGTCTCTCAGTTCCCTCTGTCAGCCGGTGGTGTGATTTCTGTGTGAACGATGTGATTGAACTTTTCCACAAAAACCCAAAGGATGTGACAATTATTCTACACCCCACGTAGCTCAGTGCCTGCCTTCTAGTGCAAGTGTCAAGAGCAGAAAACAACAGCTTAGAACATAAGTCAACTAATAAGCCCTGTCATACACTGCAGGATGAAACATAAGGTTAGCTAGCTACCTGGTGTTGGTATCAAGTTGTCCATGTTAGCTGATGAGCTGAAATTAGCCAGAACACAGTTTTATTTAAGTTGGATGGTCTGGAGATGGAAGTGGAAATTTGACTATCAGGGGAAACTGTGGTGGACTTCAGGATGTTTGGTTTTCAGAGTCACGGACAAACTGCAAACAGCAGGGTCTGCTAATTAATCTAATAACTTAGCTGGACATTTTAAAACGACTTTATCTGCTAATGTTACCAAAACTGAGTATGGCTAATCACATCTTGCTTGTCAGTGAAAATCATATCTGAATGTAAACGCTAGTTGGTTAGCTTGCCCAGCTAAAGTGATTCAATTCAATTCAATTCAATTTTATTTATATAGCGCCAAATCACAACAAAAGTCACCTCAAGGCGCTTCATTGATTATAAAGTGTCACATGGTACTGATTTTAGTAAATCATGCAATGGCAAAGATATCTATGAGTAATATTTACTTTATACAAAATATGGTTTTCTTTTCAACATGGAGGTGGTTAGCAAGCTGTCTGCAATTTAGCTTTGATGTCTTTATGCTGATACGCAGTGTTTATACCAGTCTCCTGGTTTCTGTTCAAGATACAAGAAATACAGCAAATACAACAGAACAACATTTTTTTGCAGGACAGTGTTGACTGGCGAAAGTACAAGCTGAGCATGAACCTGAGCTATAGCCTACTGATCACCTGGGTGAAGGTGTCAGCAATAACAGTGGTTTTCTAAGGTTGCACAGAGCTCCTTAAGGTAATGGGCCATTTGCTTCAAATCAAGCTCCTGAGCCTAAGAATAATACCCAGCAATGACTTAAGAGCCATTTTTTCTCACAAATTCCTTCCTTTCTACTAGTATTGCTCATTTCCCCTTGAAAGCCTTTCTCCATTTGACCATTCTAGTGTATCATTCTTTCCTTTGCTCTCTTAATCTCCATCTCTTTTAGAAGAGTCACATAGGACTGTGTGTATATGTGTGTGTGTTGGTGGTTCTGGAGATGGGCCACGCTGCAGACATATTCTGCACCTCAGCTGGGGCTCAGATTTGGCTGAAGCTATCGTGTCGCTGTTAGCCTGCTCGCTCGTGCACTGCCAGGTGCTAAAGAGGGGGAGAGAGAGAGATGGGGTGAGGAAAGAAGAAGAAAAGTGGAGAGGCAGTGATTAAACAATGGTGTGGTGTGTATCCTGACAACTTAAAGACAGCCACTTGACGTAAAGAGACTGATGATCCCACTGAGTAGCACCAAACATGTGAATGCTATTGTGGGAAGGTGCTGTCGATTTTCCCTCTTTCCTTTTGTTGTGCACCAGTGCAGTTGCTTGTCGAGCGTGAGTGATCTGTTCTTTGGTCTTTTTTTAATATTCTGACTCTGAGTGCATCAAGCAGGTGGCCAAACCGCAACTCGGCTCAGGCGAGGCAGGGCTGAACACACACTCAGCATGAGCTTGGCTTTCTATTACAGCGCACAGAGAGCCGAGTGGAAGCCTAACTGAGCAACTGTTTTACACCTCAGGCCTGATTTAGACTTCTGTGGTGAATCTTTGTAGCGCCTACAATGTAACCTACGTAAGTGGCCGACTTCTTGCCGGCATTTATGCCTGTGCTGGTGCGTTATGTGCTAGTTAGCATGTGGTCGTGTCCTTTGTTTTATATGCGGTGCCAGCGGATAGAAACCAATAAAACGATGGGCCCTCATGCTTTGTTGTGTTCTTTTTTGTTGTTTGCTTCTTTTCTGGGGTAAACTATATTGGTTCCTCGAGTCTTTCCACTTTCATATTTTGGCTGTGTACAGTACTGTGCAAAAAGTTTGAGCCAGCTGTCATTTCTTTATATTTTGATTCTGCAAAGCCAAACTTCCCTGTCCTTTTAACCTCTTAAGCCCCAAGCCTAACTGATCTCCTGCCTTTTGTCCCCCAGTTTCCTTTTAGAGGAAACTGGGGGACAAAAGAAGTGGCAGGCTTAAAAATATACATCAGATAAACAGTATCTGAAAGGCCCGTTCTTAAGGAACAGGAAAAAGTCCAGTAAAAAAAAACTGACACAAGACCTGAGCGATGCATCTGGCACTCCAGTTGATCCAACTTCAGTTTGATGACCATCAGAAATGGTCTCAAGAAGGCAAGAAGGAAGAGAAACAGGGAAAATGTACTTATAATAACTTTATTTATATAGAACAGTTACAAAGGGCTTCATAGTTTGGATAAAAATGCATTAAAGTTAAGTGCACATGTTCAACCATGCAGGCACACAGTCGCTTTCATTCCTGCATACACAGTCCTATACACGGTCCTGCAGAAGAAAAAAAGGCCACAAATAGACAGCAAAAGATTAAGTAGAAGCTAAACTATAGAAATGAGATTGCAGCAGATGTTTAAAACAAACCCCAGATTCAGCCAACCTGAGCTACAACCACAAAATCGTGATTACCACAAGCTTTAAGATAAGAGCAACAGTTAGGAGACCCCGATCAGATGAGGTTGGCTGCAGTTATGATGTCTCAGTAGCTCTGCTTTATACGCAGGAGCCCGGTCATGAAGGGCTTTATATGTTGTTAGTAACATTCTTAAATGGATTCTGAATGACGGCTAGTTTTTGTTTTGTTGCATTATGTACCAACTGAAGACGGGCTGAGGAGGCTGAGAAATGCATGTGAAAAGTGAGCAGCAATAATCAAGGCAGAAGAAAATTGTGTGTGCACAAGAAGTTCCACATTATTTGGAGGCAATTAAGGTTTGATTTTTCAAATGAATCTTAAATGAAAGAAACAAGACTGGATGAGGTATGCCAGATTACACAGTGAACTGGACTAAAAAATCAGTGGCACCAGGTCTTATAGAGGTGGATCTTTAGAGGATTTGTATGAACGAGAGAGGGGGACAACAGCGAATGTCTACAGCCATCTGTAAAACATTGCTTGGGGCCAGTAGTGTTGGGGATCAGGCCTCAACATTATTGAAGCAGTGTGGGATCACCTTGACAGAAAACAGAACAAAAGGCAGAAACATCCAAAGAACAGCGTTGACTGACCTTCAAAAAGCTGAAAATAAGAAATAACGAAAGCTTTAAAGGTGGTCATAAAAGTGGCCATACAAAACACTGACTTTGTGTGTTTTTGCCTTCTATACTCTGTGTATTGTTATACATTTTTCCTGTTTTCCTAGGAACAAAGAAATATGGGGCAGCTCAAGCTCAAGCAGTGCTGTATGACTAGAACAAAAAGCTCTCTCTGCTGTCTGCAGCCCAGGTGTTGAGTAATATTCTGGTAGCAAACTCCTCCATTGTAAATTTGAACTTACACCATCACTACGCTAATTCCACAAATAAAGTTGAGTTTACAGGGTGCGAAGAGCACAACTCAGCCAGTGGAAGCAGTTGTATAATGTCCTCTGTGGATCTGAGGGGAGAAGAAAAATAAACCTGGGGATTTCATTATGGTTATCTTGGCACTGTGCAGCGTGCAAAGAAATAGGATTGGGTTTGTTTTTGAATGACTTTCCTGCTTAGATGCTAACGCAACTCTTGTCTGAGCATCTGTCTCAACTTATTAGCAAAAACATGATGAAAACACACAGGTTAGATCCACAGTGTGTGGTTTCCTGCCAGTGCTGAACTGCTGCTTTCTCGGGTTAATGTAAGTAACATCAGCAGTTGTGACCTGTTTCACCGGAGCTGAAGAAAATTTCTTCCTTAATTGTGAAGGAAAAAAACAATATTTCATACACTGATGTGGTTATTTATTGTACTTTTTTTGTGCACAAACATAAAAATTGTACTGTTTTGTTTTTTTGCAGTGCAGTAAAAATGAGTGAAAAATTGTTCAAGATGTTGATTTTTTTTTCTTCCCTCTTTGTTCTCTGCTTATTTTCACCCCTGCTGGGTTTTTGGTGTTGATGTGTGAGTATACTGTACATTGTCATTTATGTGACACTAAACCAACTATAGGGTTCAGTTATTCAAAGAAATGTAGAAAGCCATCTGACAAATGGATTTATCAGAAATTGCCTTTGATTTGTGTTCAAAAACACAGAACACACTTACCAGTTATTACCAGTGTAAAACTAGTTCTTCACCTTGAGTTTTATTTAAGCCTGTAAAGCCTGAAAATTTCCAGAAAATTCCTTTCTTTCAAACTATTGTTTGTCGACCCTTCTGACGAATTTGCATGTATAAGATTTAATTTGTATCATTTTTGCTACGTCCAGGATTTTTGTGCAATTTATTTTTCATAGTTTGTTTATCTTAAACCAAAAAAACATATTAGAGGGTTATAGTTCTTAAAAACTGATGCATCAAATCTGATATACTTGGCATTACAGGGTTAATTATAATTTAAATGCATTTAAAAAAAATTCCAAGGTTAAAATTTTTTTTTTATAATTAGGGTTCCAACTAACTATTACTTCCACTGCTGATTAATCAATGTGTTGTTCAGTAAATGAAATATCAGAGCACAGGAGAGCCTGAGGTGACCTAAGGCTATAAAATCAAGCTTTCATATGAGAAACTGAACTGAACGTGTTATTCCTCTTAAGTATTACTGCCCTCACAACCCAAGCACAATGGGACAGAAGAGAATGTGGAGACCACACATGATTTTCACCAAGTGTTTCACCAAAACGTTTAACATGGAGTGAGTTCTTCGGTTATGTGTCTTGTGTGAACAAGTGCTGTGCAAGTAAACCAAAAAAATAATGGTGACAACGTTCAGTCAAAACAAATAATCTGGAGGTCAGCGAGCAGCTGAGTCCGTAGGCCCAAATTGTATATCTGCAGATGAGCAAACCAGGTGTCAGCCATTACTCCCAGGGAGCCATTCCACACATCCAAGCAACGACAAAAAACAGGAAGTGGATCTCGAGACCCTCTAAAGGCCAAGATGACACTTCAGCCTCTAAAACATTAAAACAAACTCTATAACATATTAAATGCATGAAAAAAATATTCTTGCTGTAAGAGACTACAGTAAGCAAACACAATCCCCCATCCCCACACACAGACAAAAAAAAGAAAATATTTCACATGCCCCATGCATCTGAATGGATCAGTCACACAAGCTATCCATTTGACGACAGCACAGATTACTGTGTCGACTCTGGATTTTGTCTTTAGGACATATGGGACTTCCTCACGGGAATCACAAATATTTCAGTGCAGGGTTGCAGAAAACTCATCCTTCATTTCCGAGTATCTTAGTTCTTAACATAATTACATCTGTCTAAACTTGGACAGCAACACTGCTGCGGACATGCTAGTGGATGACAAAGTTTTAATGCTTTTATTTTGAAATTTTGGTTATTAATTACTTTTATTTTAAAAGACAAATGCTTACATTCTTTATGTCACACTGTAATTACATTGTTACCTAACAGATCCACGTGCATTTAGCAACCCCGGCTCAAATGAAGTCCAATGCTGCTCAGTTTTAGTCTGAAAATCCAAGCAGTGACTTTTTTTTTTAAGTAAAACAGCAGCTGTTGTTGGAAACACTGAAGTAATTTCAGCCAAAATAAGCACCATTATTCCTAATTACAAAAGTACTTGAGTTTAGAGCATAAAACCGCAAATTCAAATTAAAAACTGCCAATAAAAAAACCAAAGTAGGAAAAAGTAACCACAGTGCCTGTCACTAAAACACAACAGACCGATTAATGCAAGGTTCATGTCATATTGGAGTTTTCATGATTAATCATAGCTAGCTTTTCATCGTGAGAATTCAAGAATTTAAGATAATTCTTTTAAAAATTATTACACAACTAACACACATCCAGCTCCAGTACTTTTGCACTCCACCTTCAGTTTTTTACTGTCATGTCCTATTTAATTTTATTCCGTTTTATTTTATTTCTTTATATAGCACCAAATTACAACAACAGTCAGTTTGATGTGCTTTATATTTGCACTGCTGACATTTCTACTATATGTATAGAATTACATTTATATACCACCCATCAGACCAGGGGCACGTCCAGAGGGGGCCACAAGGTGGTACAAGCCCTTTTGAAAATATATAATACTTGTATATTATATAATTTTAAATAATTATATAAATAATAAATACAAAGCTAGTCTTGTATTTACATTTTACAATATAGTTCAAAGGAAATTTACAGTTTGTTGCAAAATTACATACTACTACTACCGCAAATCAAATTGCAGTGATGATGATGATAATAATAATAATAATAATAATAATAATAATAATAATAATAATAACAATAATAATAACAACAACAACGACAACAATGATAATAACGATAATAATAATAATAATAATAATATTATTAATAATAATAATAGGGAAAATGAGCCTGACATGTTGCATCTAAAATAATAATTTCTTTTTTTCTGTATTAAAAGAACGATCCCTCCGACAGCAGTATATTGTCACTAGATTCTGTTATTAGTGATGTTTTATTTTCCACTATAATAAAACATAATCATACATAAAATTAGAAAAAACTGATAACGGTGCAAATTAATAAAAAATGTACACTGTACATCTTGAAAATTTGCAATATAAATTAACTGACTTTTTAAATAAGTTTCCTTTGGGAAAGTTTTGAGTTATCAGAATCTCCTCCAATAACCTTTTCTTGAAATTGAGCCTCTAAATGTTCCTCAAGGAACCTCCAAAGTGAACAAAGTTGCTTGAATGAGCCCATGATGACTGCTTAGTAATGGTTTATATCACTTTATATCACTTTTAACAGGAAGAAACCTCCAAAATAACCAGGCTCAGAGAAGGGTGGCCATCAACCGATGAGAATGGAAATATACAGATGTACAAATTGAGTCATTTAAAATGGTGTACGTTCACCCGATAATAGTTCATTATGGCACTTGAACAGTGCTGTGTCAGTACTGAAGCTTGCATAGGTTTGTTTAATGTAGCGGCTCATGAGTAAAAGGAGGAGCAGGAAAGGTGCAGACAGAGAGGAGGCCAAAGTTTGATAGCCTGATCCTTTGCCAGGACAAAGACAAATGGTCTTAAAGTGGCGACAACACTCTTCATATGTGTGTGTGTGTGTGTGTGTGTGTGTGTGTGTGTGTGTGTGTGTGTGTGTGTGTGTGTGTGTGTGTGTGTGTGTGTGTGTGTGTCACCCATACATGGCCCCAGACAGGCCTTTATCAAAGTGGGTACACGGGTGGCGACACACAGCAGCTGGCAGAAGGACATGACACAGGAGTCAGTTTAGGGAGGCGACAGGAATTCAGTGACCTACAGAGGAATGCCGGTCGGACAGTCACAACACTAATCAGGCTGGTGATGTGTGTGTGTGCTGACTGGTTAAACTGGGGAAAGGTTTCATATGCTGGCTTTGTTACCTCTAAACAGCAAAAAAAAAAAGTGGCCAACCACGCACACATAAACACACACAGAGCCCAAACATCTTTTTACTCCCCTTAAAGAGCCTGAAGGTCAATGAAAAATGCTTATCTATATTTTTCATAACATCGCCTTTTCGCCTACTTCTTTCTTCCAGATGGTGTTGCTGGCGCGCTGCGAGGGCCACTGCAGCCACACGACCCGCTCCGACCCCCTCATCTCATTCAGCTCAGTGCTCAAACAGCCCTTCAAGAGCACCTGCTCCTGCTGCCGGCCGCACACCTCCAAGCTGAAGGCGGTGAGGCTGCGCTGCACTGGCGGGACTCGCATTACGGCCACTTACAGATACATCCTCGCCTGCAACTGCGAGGAGTGCAGCTGAGCAGACAGCAGCACCCTCCCAGACCCTCAAGACTCTCAAGAGCCGGCAGTTTTCTTGGCCACAGACCTTCCTCTCAAGCTGTCCAAAGCATTTTGGTTGATTATTGGATCAGAAAACGGCCCCAGAGATACTGGTTGTTAACTTGTGAGTGATAGTTTGGAGCAGTCAGATCAGCCTCACGTGGGCCTTAAAATTGACCTACAGCCCTTGGGACTCAGACAGAACATACTATACCCTTTCTATTATGTGCATTCAATCAGTACAAACAATGCAAAGCATATTTCTTCAGCTCACAAGGCCAGACACCACAAACTGCAGCTCCCAGGAGCCCGCTGGAGACCCTCCTCGCTGCAGAGACACACTGCACTCATTATAAGCCTCCGTAATTCATAACACACACGCTCAAGAACCACAGAATGAGAGCTCATTGCAAATATCTGTAACAGCCTTCTCCCTGCTCCATAAAAAAAAGAAAAAAAGAAAAGAAAAGAAAAGAAGCGTTTGACGACTAAACAAAATGCCTCGTTAAAAAGCAGCATGGGAAAGGACAAGCGGGTCCGCGTGAGCCCTGACATGTGCTGGATCTACAGTGGAGCACCTGCGCCGTGCTTACTCACCCAGTAACATTTTACACACTCCCTGCAGACTTTCATCTAGCTGTGTAAAACATGACTGATGCTGACAGGAGAGCTCATCGAATGAACAGTAGAAAAAAAAAAGAAGAAAAAAAAAAGAGTAGCGTAAGAGGAGCCCAGAGGATGCAAGAAGACCACTGATGAAGGTTTTAGCAGCCTCTGGGTCAGCGGCGTGGACTGTCAATAGACTGCCAAGGGTATCAGTGCTCATTTAAAGTATAACCTGTTCTACTTGGATCTTTGTGATGTTCATGTTGACGTTATTGTAACTGCCGCTACTATCACGCCGGATTGATTAAACTTGCCGCTATTGCCTGTAACGTATTGTTAGTAATGACATGTCCTGTGTCCAACATGATGAATACAGAACTTCACACTCACTATTCATACTCTGTGTGCATTTGTGTATGCGTGTGTGTGCCGCAGGCTCATTTGCAAAACTTGCGGTCACTTTATTTGAATTGGAATTGAGTTTTTTCCATCATTAAGGCTTCAGTTTTTTTTCAAACCACAAAGAATTGAGAGCTCACTTTTAGGATTTGAGCTGAAATAATGGGTGGTTGGAAGCAAAGAAAGGCCATGGTAGCTTGAATTTTAAATGTTTCTTTCTAAATGCACAGCAGTTATCTTCACTGCTTTGGAGTATGCTAATTTATGTCATACATGTTAATTTAAATCCTGTGTGTCTGGCATATACAGCAGGACGTCCTTTCTTTCTTCTTGTTTTGGCTGCTCCCTTTAGAGGGTCACTCCAGCACATCATCTGCCTTCATTCTATCCCCGCATCCTCCTCTGTCACACCAACCCTCTGCATGTCCTCCTTCTTTACGACCATCTTCTCCATCTTCAACATCCTTTGTCCAATATAAAGTATCTACCATCCCTTCTCTGCACATGTCCAAACCATTTCAATCTCACCCGTCTAACTCTGCCTCCTGAGTTAACAATCATAACATCTTCACCCGCTCCACCTGCAACTGTGGCTATCCAAAATCCAAATCTCCAAATCATACATCATAGCAGGTCTCATTACAATCTTGTAAACCTTCCTTTTCACTCTTGCTGCTATGCTTCTGTCACATATCACCCCTGACACTCGTCTACACCCACTCCGCCCTGCCTGCACTCTCTTCTTCACCTCGCAGCTACTTCTTGTAGTTTCACCGTTACTCTCGTCTCCCTCTCATTCACACACATGTATTCTGTCTCGACTTCTTTTCTCTTTGCTGCATACCTCCACCCCTCCAGGCTCTCTTCCACTGGCTCCCTGCTCTCACCACAGATCACGATGCTGTCTGCAAACGTCATAGTCAGAGAAGGCTTCTGTCCGCCTCTCCATCACCACTGCAAATAAGAAGGGTCTCAGAGCCAATCATTTATGTAATCCCACCCAACCTTGAACTACACATTAAAGACACACTCTGCAAACATGACCACAGTCTCACTGTCCTTGTACATATATTTCACTACCCTCACATACATGTCTGCTACTCAGAGATAGTTGGTAGCACTCTCAAAATGTCTGGTCACTAGGGAAAAAGTGATTTCCCGACTGGTTGAGGAGCAGCTGCTGATTGTTGCTGGGTGAAACTGATCGAAGAGGGTGTTGCTCCAAAAACCTCTGTGTGATCACTTTGGTCACTGGCAAAAGTTTGCAAGTGTCTGCAAACAAACACTCTTCCATACAAACTAAAGGTGACTGTAGCCATCTGCTTGCAGCCACAGCAATCACAATGAGGTTTTCAGTGCAGCACCGTATGACCAGCTTCACCTAGTAACTCCTGCAGCCATGAGCTACCTGGACTTACCTTGGGGTCACTGACTGTTTTAAGCCCTGCATGAACGATCATCAGCAATCAGTTTCACAGTGACTGCCAGCAACCACATGCAACCAGTCTGGGAGTACTTATTCTTCCCCAGTGACTGGCAGCCATCCCATCTGCAGGCCTGTGTGACTGGTGCCTTAACAGATCACTTATCAGTTTGTGCAGTTCACTGCAGAACGACTAAAATGGATAAAAAATTAAAAGCCAGTCTTAGGAAATGGAATAGTTGTTTGATGTTCTGCTATTAATTAAACCTCTACATGTCATTAAATGTCTTATCAGAAAATTTAACACTTCAAAAATAAGAGAAAGACAAACTTAATGTGGGATAAATAATATGTTTTGTGTGAATTTCTTTCACTTAAAATGAGAAGGAAAAGTTTACAAAATGAACTTTTATTGATTATGAACTGAAGCAAGTACAAGTTTTATTATGATTTTTTTTTTTTTTTTACTGAGATACAAAGGAGCAGATGTCTTCTCAAAAACATCCACACAGCCAGAAGTCCCTTTTGCAAACACATCTAATCCACTAAGATGGAAGTGGTGGAGTTTAACACAGACACTGGAAGCTAGTCACCTAGAGGTGATGTAGATATCTGTGGGGATTTTTGCCTCTTAATACATTTCCTTATTTACCCCATGCAAATCAGTCTGCTGAGAACAATATGAGGAAACTGATCTGACTTCTTGTTCTGTCAGCTCTAATCTAAGTCACATAAACCCAGACAGAGAGGTGACTGCTGATCCTATGGTCACTGGAATCCCACTTTGTAAGCTAAAACATTTCAGTGCAGTCAGTGGTAGCTTAGCAATGACATGTGCTGCTTGTAATATGAACTTCATCCAGCCCTGAAACAGCTGGAGAAGAGAAGCTGATCTTAAAGGGAAATTAAAAACAGTAACAGTGGATTATATGTGTGCATCATCCTTTGTGCATCCCTAGTGCTCATAGCAGACATTCAAATCCAGAGCAGGAACCATAAAAGTCAGCTGCGTGCAGATGAATTCATAGAACTGAAAAAAGAAATGAAATACAAAAAAGCTTTAGGATTGTGACTGCAGGTATTTAATGGTTTGCTTCTATACAGTTTTGCATCATAACGCATAGAGAAGACAAATATGAAGTTACCAACGGGTAGATCCGTTTCTGATTTAGGTTTTGATCAAATTGCCAACATATACATTTTGATGAAACTCAGATTGCTCCTTCCCAGGTTGTGGCACAACAAAGCTAAAGAAAAAGAAAACACATGCAAACGAAATGCAAAAGAAATGCAAACGATAAAAAACTGAAGGATGGATCCTTTCCCTCACACACCCAAAGCCCACTGTGTGGATTCACCGAGTATCCTGTAAGATTCTTTTTCAGAGAAGTGTGACAGCCTGGAACACAGAGCTCTGACACTTACAAAGCGTATGTGTTTTTTTCTGCTTGCAGTATCCACTCCCTGCATACATGTGTTCGCTGTTTTCAGACCTGTACCCTGTGAAACAGCACAACACGCTGCTCTCTGAACACTTCAGTGCCGACAACAACTGACAGCACGGCCGGCTGCTTCACACGTGAACCTCATAAAAATGGCTTTACCTTCCACTCCGGAGATTAATCTGCCTTTCTCTGCTGTCTCCTCTCACTGTGGCTCACCTTTCTCGACACACGCGCGCAAAAGCGCCGGTGGTGAGGAGGCACGAGTAGGTGTAATTAACAGGAGAACTGGTGTGACAGAATGAGAGAAGGTTCAAGGCTGATGCTAACAGCTCTCTTTTCAGGCTGTCCCAGCAGAACAAAATAGGATCGGGGAGACTGTTGTTGGCCGGGTCCAGGCCTTCTAATTAAAGCAGCAGAAACATCATTCATCAGGTCCACTTTCTTCATTTCCAGGTGTAAGGCAGCCTGGCAGGCAGATGTGGTCATTATATAACTCTTCACATCAGCAGACATCACACATTTATTCAGTCTCGAGCCTAATCATAACCATTCAGGCGTTTGATAAAAAATCGTAGAAGAGAAGCATTTCATTTGGACTCGTTTAAAAATAATCACCTCTGTATGTTTAGCTTTCCATCATAATGCCAGACGTGAAGCGTGGACAACAGCCATGTGCTGGAGGGTTCACAATGTGACCATTCACTGCTTGAGGTTTGTGAGCGTGCTGTCAGCACTTACTTTACTAAGGAAATATGAATACAATGGCAGTGTAGGGTGTAGGCTCACAGTGTTTCAGGTCTCTCTCTGAAAGTTTCGCTTGTTGTTTCATTTCATTTTATTTTTGTGACCAGGGCTGTGCTCATTAATCAACAACACAATAAACTGTAAAGACAGAGCCAACCCTCTATAAGCTAATTCTATTGTCTCTGGCAAGCTCTTAAAAAGGCAACCTAAAATTGGCAGCACTCTTTGTGATCATATTTTCTTTAAAAAGTGTTTATGTCCTAAAGTATCCAGCAGAGTTTATCTTAACTTAATGTGAGGCTTTGGCAGTCTGCGCTTTGTGTCTAACCAGAAAGAATTTCGTCCTGAAACTTTGGAAATAGCCACGTGGTTTGATTAATTGGGGCTGCTCAGGCATCGTTAACTTCAGCTACTCTCTCCTCACTTTGATGTGCCAGTATGGTGTTTGCTTTTAATAATAAACAGATTAACCAAATCCACAGTGCAGGAAAAGTTGTTTACTAGGATTGTAATGTGGGAAAACTGGGATGAAAAGTTAATTTCCAGTAAAATGTGTTTTTGTTTGTTTGTTTGCTTGGTGGCGCTGTCACTTGGTGTTCGCTCGCTCTGCGGTAGAGTATCACTTCCTGTTCCTGCTCAAACACAGTGGTGTTTCTGAGTAGCTTATTTGCTTAGCAATTTAATTAACAACTTTTAAATACATTCTTCTTTCATAGTATAATCTTCACGTGCTTCATCCGAAGCACACTTTCTATATACTCACTACCTAATTTATAGCCAAAGTATTCACTCACTGTCTCTGTACTGTTTCGCTAGCTTAGCTTAGCTCGTAGCCGACTCGTTAGCACCATGGCTACTTCACCTGTCCCTCCTGCACTTTCTTGCTCATTGTGTCAGATGTTTAGTTACTCCTCGGCCTCCTTTAGCAGTAATGATATCTGTAACAAATGTAGCATATTTGCAGCTCTGGAGGCCAGGATTACTGAATTGGAGACTCGGCTTCGCACCCTTCATTCACCCGTAGCTAGCCAGGCCCCTGTAGCTGGTGCAGCCGAAGATAGCGTAGGCCCCGCTAGCTGTTCCCCGGCAGACCCCAAGCAGCTGGGGAAAGAGGGCGGCTGGGTGACGGTGAGGAGGAAGCATAGTCCTAAACAGAAGCCCCAGGTACACCACCAACCCGTTCATGTGTCTAACCGTTTTTCCCCACTCGGCGACACACCCGCCGGGGGTCAAACTCTGGTAATTGGTGATTCTGTTCTCAGACATGTGAAGCTAGAGACACCGGCAACCATAGTCAATTGTCTTCCAGGGGCCAGAGCAGGCAACATTGAAGGAAATTTAAAACTGCTGGCTAAGGGTAAACGTAAATTCAGTAAAATCATAATTCACGTCGGCAGTAATGACACCCGGTTACGCCAATCGGAGGTCACTAAAATCAATATTGAATCGTGTGTAACTTTGCCAAAACAATGTTGGACTCTGTAGTTTTCTCTGGTCCCCTCCCCAATCAGACCAGGAGTGACATGTTTAGCCGCATGTTCTCCTTAAATTGCTGGCTGTCTGAGTGGTGTCCCAGAAACGATGTGGGCTTCATAGATAATTGGCAAACCTTCTGGAGGAAACCTGGTCTTGTTAGGAGAGACGGCATCCATCCCACTTTGGATGGAGCAGCTCTCATTTCTAGAAATATGGACAAATTTATTAAACCCCCCAAAATATGACTATCCAGAGTTGGGACTGCAGAGTTGCAGTCTTACACGCCTCTCTGCAGCTTCTCTCCTCCTGCTACCCCCCCAAAACCCCATCTCCATAGAGACTGTGTCAGCTCCCAAACAGACAAAAAACAAACTAAAAACCAGCAACAAACATCTTAAACATAAACAATCACAAAGAAAGAACAATACAGTATCCACATCTGAACCAAAGAGTAAAACAGTGAAATGTGGATTATTAAATATTAGGTCTCTCTCCTCCAAGTCTCTGTTAGTACATGACTTAATAATTGATCAACAAATTGATTTACTCTGCCTTACAGAAACCTGGTTGCAGCAGGATGATTATGTTAGTTTAAATGAATCAACACCCCCGAGTCATTCTAACTACCAGAAATCTCGAAGCACAGGCCGAGGGGGCGGTGTGGCAGCAATTTTTCACACCAGCCTATTAATTAATGAAAGACCAAGAAAAACTTTTAATTCATTTGAAAGCCTGATGCTTAACATTGTCCACCCCAGCTGTGAAACTCAGAAACCAGTCTTACTTGTTATCATCTATCGTCCACCTGGGCCTTACACAGAGTTTCTGTCTGATTTCTCAGACTTTATATCTAATTTAGTTCTGAGCTCAGATAAAATAATTATTGTGGGTGATTTTAACATCCATGTAGATGCTAAAAATGACAGCCTCAACATGGCATTTAATCTGTTATTAGACTCAATTGGTTTCTCTCAAAATGTAAAAGAACCCACCCACCACTTTAATCACACTCTAGATCTTGTTTTAACATATGGCATAGAAACTGAACATTTAACAGTGTTTCCTGAAAACCCTCTCCTGTCTGATCATTTCCTGATAACATTTACATTTACAATAATTGATTACACAGCGGTGGAGAGTAGACTTTATCACAGTAGATGTCTTTCTGAAAGCGCTGTAACTAAGTTTAAGAATATAATCCACCCACTGTTATCATCTTCAATGACCTGTACCAACACAGAGCAGAGCAGCTATCTGAACGCTACCCCAACAGAGGTCGATTATCTTGTTAATAATTTCACCTCCTCACTACGTACGACTCTGGATACTGTAGCTCCAGTGAAAACTAAGGTCTCTAATCAGAAGTACCTGACTCCGTGGTATAATTCTCAAACACGTACCCTAAAGCAGATGACTCGTAAGCTGGAGAGAAAATGGCGTGTCACAAATTTAAAAGATCATCATTTAGCCTGGAGAAATAGTTTGTTGCTTTATAAGAAAGCCCTCCGCAAAGCCAGAACATCTTACTATTCATCACTGATTGAAGAAAATAAGAACAACCCCAGGTTTCTCTTCAGCACTGTAGCCAGGCTGACAAAAAGTCAGAGCTCTTTTGAGCCAACCATCCCTTTAACGTTAACTAGTAATGACTTCATGAACTTCTTCACAAATAAAATTTTTATCATTAGAGAAAAAATTACCAGTAATCATCCCACAGATGTAATATTATCTACAGCTACTCTTAGTACCATTGATGTTAAGTTAGACTCTTTTTCTCCAATTGATCTTTCTGAGTTAACTTCAATAATTACTTCCTCCAAACCATCAACGTGTCTTTTAGACCCCATTCCTACAAATCTGCTCAAAGAAGTCCTGCCATTAATTAATTCTTCGATCTTAAATATGATCAACCTATCTCTAATAATCGGCTATGTACCACAGGCCTTCAAGCTGGCTGTAGTTAAACCTTTACTCAAAAAGCATCTCTAGACCCAGCAGTCTTAGCTAATTACAGGCCAATCTCCAACCTTCCTTTCATATCAAACATCCTTGAAAGAGTAGTTGTCAAACAGCTAACAGATCATCTGCAGAGGAATGGTTTATTTGAAGAGTTTCAGTCAGGTTTCAGAGCTCAGCACAGCACAGAAACAGCTTTAGTGAAGGTTACAAATGATCTTCTTATGGCCTCTGACAGTGGACTCATCTCTGTGCTTGTCCTGCTAGACCTCAGTGAAGCGTTCGATACTGTCGACCATAATATCCTATTAGAGCGATTAGAACATGCTGTAGGTATTACAGGTACTGCACTGCAGTGGTTTGTATCATATCTATCTAATAGACTCCAATTTGTGCATGTAAATGGAGAGTCCTCTTCACACACTGAGGTTAATTATGGAGTTCCACAGGGTTCAGTGCTAGGACCAATTCTGTTTACATTATACATGCTTCCCTTAGGCAGTATCATTAGAAGACATACCATACATTTTCACTGCTATGCTGATGACACCCAGCTCTATCTGTCCATGAAGCCAGATAACACACACCAATTAGTTAAACTGCAGGAATGTCTTAAAGACATAAAGACCTGGATGGCCGCTAACTTTCTGCTTCTTAATTCAGATAAAACTGAGGTTATTGTACTCGGCCCTGAAAAGCTTAGAAATATGGTATCTAACCAGATTCGTACTCTGGATGGCATTACCTTGGCCTCCAGTAATGCTGTGAGGAACCTTGGAGTCATTTTTGACCAGGACATGTCCTTCAACGCACATATTAAACAAATATGTAAGACTGCTTTCTTCCATTTGCGCAACATCTCTAAAATTAGAAATATCCTGTCTCAGAGTGACACTGAAAAACTAGTTCATGCATTTATTACTTCCAGGCTGGACTACTGCAATTCATTATTATCAGGATATCCAAAAAACTCACTGAAAAGCCTTCAGCTAATCCAAAATGCTGCAGCAAGAGTCCTGACAGGGACTAGAAAGAGAGAGCATATTTCTCCTGTTTTGGCTTCCCTTCATTGACTTCCTGTTAAATCCAGAATTGAATTCAAAATCCTGCTCCTCACATACAAGGTCTTAAATAATCAGGCCCCATCTTATCTTAATGACCTTGTAGTACCATATCACCCTATTAGAGCGCTTCGCTCTCGCTCTGCAGGCCTACTTGTTGTTCCTAGAGTATTTAAAAGTAGAATGGGAGGGAGAGCCTTCAGTTTTCAGGCCCCTCTTCTGTGGAACCAGCTTCCAGTTTGGATTCGGGAGACAGACACTATCCCTACTTTTAAGATTAGGCTTAAAACTTTCCTTTTTGCTAAAGCATATAGTTAGGGCAGGACCAGGTGACCCTGAATCCTCCCTTAGTTATGCTGCAATAGACGTAGGCTGCCGGGGGATTCCCATGATGCATTGAGTTTTTCCTTTCCAGTCACCTTTCTCACTCACTATGTATTAATAGACCTCTCTGCATTGAATCATATCTGTTATTAACCTCTGTCTCTCTTCCACAGCATGTCTTTTATCCTGTCTTCCTTCTCTTACCCCAACCGGTCGCAGCAGATGGCCCCCCCTCCCTGAGCCTGGTTCTGCCGGAGGTTTCTTCCTGTTAAAAGGGAGTTTTTCCTTCCCACTGTCGCCAAAGTGCTTGCTCATAGGGGGTCATATGATTGTTGGGTTTTTCTCTGTATCTATGAAGCGCCTTGAGGCGACTTTTGTTGTGATTTGGCGCTATATAAATAAAATTGAATTGAATTGAATTGTAAAACAAAAAAACCCTTTATATTCATATCTAAACTCACTGTGTAACCAAACACTTCACATATGTTAGGCTTTTGTGGTGTTTCATTAAGTTACAGGGCAAATGACAGTAAGGGACGTTGCTTTTGTGTTTCAGATATGAGAAATAATACGCCTTGCTTTTATTTACAGGTCATTCTCGATAACGCCTAAAATCACACTTGGTTAAATTGAAACAAAGTACAGGTGAGCTCAGATAGGTTTTAGTTCAGTTTTAGTTGACTTTCATTTTGTAATAGCCTGATGGATGGATGAAATAATGGATACTGATTTCCAAAGAATGTTACCAGAAAACCTCTAATATAACCCTGCTTACAGTAGGTCAGCAGCAGTCTTTGACATTTTAAGGCTTTGTCACCAAACTCATCTTGGACCTCTGCTGCCCTCTGCTGACAAACCACCACACTGTGCGCACCTCTGTTTCCCACTGAAGCGGCACACAGTGAACATTAAAGATTGAGCATATAGCTGGAGCTTACTCTGCACACTAAATATTACAGACATGTTTTGGAGATTAAAACACTTCATGTCATGGTAGCATTCCCACCGACTCCTTTGGTCTGTAGTTCTTTGTAGTCCCTCACCTGTCCACCACATTCACACAGCCACCACAGCATTCTCCACAAATACACATCATCATTTAATGGAACAGGAATTTTCAGTCACACTTAGGAAAATGATTTAGTGTTGTTTTTTTTCCCCAAAACATCAAAATGCCAAGGAGCCGCTGACTCACCAAATTGCTTCCTTAGGAGCTGTTATAATATTAAAAAATAATTTAAAAATAAATAAATAACTCTATTCTTAGGCCAGGAGAAGTACTCAGAAGTATTACACAAATTTAACCTAACCCAGTCTTCAGATGTTTTGAGAATACAGGCACTGTTTTCATGGAATAGAGTGCCACATAATGAGGAATTATGATGATTTTAAAGAAAGAATACAGCATCACTGATACATTACAAGAACACATCAGAGAGTTACTGCTGATGCTGTATTGGACTGCATTATATTTAAAGATGCATCTGATTACAGGAATACAGCACAACCAGACTGTGTGGGATAATGTACAGGAACATCTGTGCTGCGTATGGGAGAAGTCCCCAAGTCCTGATGGGACACACCTTGGAAGGTGGTTGAGAACAACAGGGCTAAGTTCCTGTGGGACTTCCCGTTCCAGACAGACAACCAGCTGGTGGCCAGCCAACCAGACGCTGTGGTGGCTGACACGCAACAGAACACCGCAGTTATGATAGATGTGGCAATCCCAGTGGACAGCAACATCAGGAAGAAGGAGCATGAGAAAACAGAGAAGTACCAGGGGCTGAAAGAACATCTGGAGCAGATGTGGAAGGTAAAGTCCAAAGTGGCCCCAGTGGTAATAGGAACATTAGGAGCTGTAACCAGCAGAGTACAGGCACAACATCAGAAGAGCGCAGTCCCAGGAATAGCTAACATACAGCACGGAACCCTCAAACTCCCAGGCCTCTGTCATCGCCGTGTCTGCATCGTTTCTCTCCATTCTCTCCCCGTATTCGAAATGTACAATACATAGATTTAATATATTTAATAATTTATATTTATTCATTTAATAATTCACAATACAAAATTGAGATATTAAAGGTTTTTCAAGAGATCCCTAAAGTGAACAAAGTTGCTTGAATAACCTCAGAGTCCCTTGATGCTTGCTTAATGACAGCTTTCTCTGTTTCTCAATCATCAAGTTTTAAGTTTATGCACAAGAAAACCTTGAGCAAGTTTAGCTGAAACACAACCAAGCTATATGGCACACAGCTCAAACAGCACATGATGTGGCTGTGTGCACTCCACACAGCGTGTGCAGAGATGAGTTCTTGGCTAATTGTGACAAACCAACCACAAGAAGGCAACAGAAACTAAAGAATACAACATGACGGTTGCATGCATCACCTATGATAATGCTGCTGAATCTTTTAAAGACAGAGGAAAACAAAGTCATAAAAATATAAGGCAATAGCAGTGCCCTTGAGAAGGAGATAAAATGACTATGCTGAGAGACTCCTGAGTATCCTAGATAATTCGTTTTTTTCATTCAGCAGTGATTTGGGGAATCTTTCAAAGATAGATAGGATCTGCCATAGCAAGTATAAAGCTGTTCTGTCTCTTTGTGCAGCCAGATGCATTCTTTGGATGCACCTCACGCTCTACTTAGCTTTGTGTAAAGGAAGATGACGGTTAAACTTGAAAACTCAGTGTACACACCCTGGTATTATATAATACTATGCTGATAAGAAATATGCTGATAAGCCTTTGGCCAGACAGTTACAGCACCACAGTCAGGGACATCTGTGCTTTTACAACTACTGCAAAGCATAAAGGACTAAAAAGAAGACACACAGAGCCACGGAACTGTAATGGGTTTTTAAATTTCCTAGTGAAATGTGGGTCTATAGTAAGTAATCTGTACTTTCTTCTTCTTCTTCTGTTTTTTTTTTTTCATTCCATAAATTGTTTTCTCTAACCCTCCAAACCCACAGGGCAGCGCTTTACTATGGGTAGGCGGAGTCTGCAGGGAGTGGGCCTGCCCGGCGCTTTTTAATCCAGATGCTCTCCGCCGTGCACCCTGCGTTCGGCAACGAGCTGACACAACCAAGAGGTGAAAGAAGACACACCACCCAGCAACATGACTGCACCCAGCAACACCTACGATGTTATAGTGGTCGGCGCGGGCATATCAGGTAGGCTGCACGTCAGAAAACTTTAGTTTTGTGTTCAGGCTCCGCGGACGAGCTGAGCAAATAAACTGATTAAAGCCAAAGCTCCGAGCAGAGCTGGTAGCGGTCAGATGCGCTTTGTGGAAGGTTAACTACACAACTGTGGCCGTGAGCGAGTGTGTGAGAAGACGCGGCACATCCTGTATCCACAGCTGACTGTGTGCAGAGCTGACAATGATGGAGGTTTTTTTTTTTTATTCGTAGTGTTTTTCTTCTTCACGGTGTTCTTCCGTGAGGCTGCCTCCCCTCCCCTCCAGCAGCTAGTCAACCTCTGTATCACCGCAGCAACAGCAGAGCAAGTTGAGTAACAGCTAATCAACCAGCGCATACTTTGTGTTACATAAGAGGACGTGAGCTGGAGGGGTTCGCGTAAATGATTGTTGCTCGCATCCATAAGGCTGACATGTGTCTTGGCTCGAGTTGTTGGATTGTACAGATAAAAGCAGCTGGTTTGTGTTCGCTCTATGATCCAGGTGGAGACTGGCCGTGATGCTGAGGAGGAGTCCAGCAGCCATGTGAAAAATGACGCGATGTGTGGATTACAAACGTTGCATTTGACGCAATAGGTGTAATATTGCACACTTGCATTTTAAGTACAAGTTGGCAATCCCCCCCCCCCCCCCCCCCCCGAGTAGTAATAAATAATAATAACAATGATAATAATGCATAGGAGGGGAGGGAAATGCACTGGGCGCCTTCTGGTACTAAATACTCCTTAGAAAACAGGCTGTGTGCTGTTCTTACCTAACAGGGGAAACCTTTACTATGAGGATAGGGAATGTTCTCAATCCTAGAATGCAAATCTTTGTACATAGTGTCATTTGGTAGGGATGTGCTGATACATCAGCTGAATATCGGTGTTGAGTCAAAAAGTGATTTTATGTCCAGTATTTTTGCTTATGTATGTATGATAAATAGTCTGCAGTCAGCAGGATTTACAAAGAGGTTATGTATAAAGTAAGGAAATCCGTATCTTTATGACTCTGCAGGATTGTACCTACTCTGTGTTCTACATTATAACCGATCCAGACCTTACATAACTGTTACGTTATAGGTTTTGCAATTTCTGCTGCCTTTTTGGCCAGACCTCTCTTGAAAACAACATTTTTAATGTCAGTGACACATTTACATTCATAAATAAATGATCTAAAAAAGTCGCTTTGCCCAAAACTGCTTGTAGCTGTCACTTTGTGACAGAAATGTTCTTTCTGGCTCAGACTGGCTTGATACCAAATCACTTCTTGCAAACGATCACTTTTTGGCATAGCACTGGTATTGGCAAAAATATCTGCAAATATGATGGTGTATTGTAGCCAGTATTTATCTGGTGTTGCATGTCAGTTTTGCACTGCCTAAATAGTTCAAAGTTGGGCTGGGTGTAGGGCTATTTCCATTGGACAAAAACGGAAAATAAAATCCACAAAAACATTCAAGATTGGGAAAGAAAGAAAGAAAAATAAAGGGAATGGACTGCCACTTTCTAGTACCGCAGGTTTTTTTGTTTTGTTTTTGTTTTTTGACTGTCTTGCCCGGTCACACTAGGAAAAATTGGTGATTTTTGATTTTTTTTTTTTTTGCTTTTGAGTGATTGAGGTGGTCAGATGATCACCCAGAGTTTGAGCCTACTGTACAACACCCTCAACTTCAGCAGGACCACTTTCCATATCAAGGCGATTGGAAACAGGTTGCCTTTCACCAAGTGAGCTGTTTCCAATTGTACAACTTGGACTGAGTGCAGTCCCTCTCAGGTAGACTGGCAAAGGTTCGCAAACAATTACGGTACCCTTTAATTTATAAATGCAGGCAGATTGCCAACACATTGTGATCCATGTGCAGTGACGAATGCTACAGCGTGTTTCTGTGCAGTGGTGGACTCGACTCAGTCGGTTATATTCTGGTCATTTTTGAGATATTACCACAAACAGATTGCATGTAGTTGTCAGCTTAAACCATTCAGTAGGAAACTGGTCGCAGACTTTCTCCCAGTCTTTGATGTTTTCTCGCCATCGTGACATTTTGAAGATGGCAGTTGACTGCGAGTGGTTTGAAACCAGGTCCTGTCTTAAATTTAAAACATTTGAATTCATTAAGTCTGGTAAGAATAATGAGCTCTGAATCAAAGACGCTGATTGACATACTGTATGTCAGCGGTCCCCAACCTTTTTTGCGCCGCGGACCGGTTTATGCCCGACAACATTTTCACGGACCGGCCTTTAAGGTGTCGCGGATAAATACAACAAAATAAAACTAGTACCGGTACCGAAAAAAGAAGATTTATTCATAACACACTGAAAAGACCCAGGAAAACCGAGTTAACGATAAAAGCTATAACAAAATAACGCTGAAAATCGATAAAAACCCTGAAAACCATACATTTCACACCTGAGCCTCAACTCTCGCGGCCCGGTACCAAACGACTCACGGACCGGTACCGGTCCGAGGCCCGGGGGTTGGGGACCGCTGCTGTATGTGGTGTAACGTCAAAACTTTGAATCCCTGTTGTTCCTGGCTGTTTCGATGCAGCTACACAACTTTCAGACACACACTCCTGCAAATGAGCAGTCAGGTTGGCAGGTGCAAAACTTCAGGCCAGGATTTTAGCATCTGTGGCGTTGGTGCAGTGACTGAAGTTGTTTTTCCCGATGTGAGTGAACCTCTGTCCTTTCTGTTCCCCATGCCTGACCGCTGCCTCGCTCTCTGTTAGTCTGACAGTTCCATCGACTGCCTGCCTGCCTGCCTGCATGTCTGCCTGCATGTCTGCTGTCAGGCACTAAAGAATTTAGGTCAGTGTCAGTTCAAATACCAGTCACACAGACAAAAACAAATGCTACAGAGAAAATGCAACAACACCAGAAGACTCTGCTGGCTTCCCTCTGCTCTGACTTTCCTCACTTTCCCACATTAGGTTCTTGTAATTACACCATTTGTTTGTACTGCTGCCCTTTGCGGGGTTACAATGAGGGCCACATATAACAATCACTGTCCAATCAAAGCACATATGAAACAGGAGGAAGAGGGAGTGCTCTTTTTGCCCCTTCAGCACCTCTCCACTAAGATGTGTGTCTCTCTAATTTGCTTGCAAATGCAATTGTCTGTTTTCTGCCAGCCAGGACCACGGACCTGGTGGGTTCGTGGCCCTCAAGGTGCAGCCAACACTTTCTGAGAAAACATTAAATGCTTGTGACAGCCTGTTATCAAACCAGCAGCCAAGAGGATGCCAAGGAAAAGGAGTGGAGGAAAGGAGAAGGGGGAGGAGGAGGGTCAGATAAGGAGAAATAACAGGGAAGGGACGATTTCCTCATGTTTTGCCTGAGCAGCTGTGAAAGTGGACAAGAATATGTCAGGATTAGGGAAGCGAGAAAGGGAATAAAGTGTAAACTGGGAACTTGAGTTGGTTGTGAAACAGCAAAGAGGATGGAAGTGGTAAAACAGACAGTTCAAAAGTAAGTGGTTCACAGGGCCTGTATCTCCCAAGCTAACTTAAAGCTGTCATGCAGTGCAGCATAGTTTCCCCCATTAAACTGCACAGTAGAGGATTTAGAAACTTTGGCTGCACTTTGTGGTGATGAACTCTGCTCTGGACTTTTACCCGGAGAACTGGCTGTAAAGTTAAATGACTGTAAAATCACAAGATAAAATTACACATGTGAGCACATTAGGGCAGGCAAGGGTCCAAGTAAAGTACATGTCATAATCAGACAAAGAACCAACATGCTTCCTGCACGTGTCTATAGCGTAGTTTCACAAATAGTCCTTTCTTGGTGTGTGACTGTTTATGTGTGCTTCCAGAAGGGAATATAATCATTCCCATTCAGTGTAGTTTTCCATGTTGTGTATACTTTAAGAACATTTTAAGCTAACAAACCGCAAAACATAGAAAGCTTTTCAACCAAAGTGCTTGTCTGTGTTTAGAGGGTGTGTTGTGCTTTTATACTTGTTAGAAGTGAATGCACGTCAGACATTGGTTCACCCAGCCGACGTGAATCGTTTTGGTTCACTCGGTGCACCATTTGTCATCGAGTGACAATGTTGTATTTGTGCCAATAGAGGGGATGCATGCTCTATTACCTCAACTGAGGCACATCCTTACTTTCTTAAATGATGTGTGAAATGCTACATGGAATTTGTGATGATAAATATAGAGTAAATAATCAGCTGCCTCACCAGTGACTCCCTCGTCTTAGGAAGAAGCTAACGTCATCTGTGGTTGGGAAACACGAGATGGCAAGGACCACAGCTCAGGGTTAGTTTAGGGTTCTGTACAATCATCCCCTGTGAGTCGCCATCAACTAAAAATGGAGGAATGGGTTAAGGTGCATCTATTAAGTATTGCCATCCACTCATTGTGATAAGCACTGTGTGGCCCAAATACAAAAAAACAGCAGCAGTGAGAGAAGTTATAGCCCTCTTGGTGAGTAGGTTAGCAGGAGAGCCAGGTTCACATCTAACAATGAATGATATAGCCTACTGTGATGAATAATGAATAAAGCAGATTCATCCGAGTGGACATACAGTATATCAGCTGAACAGTATTAAGTTATCATATTATTATCAATAAATGTATTATTGATTTACTGTCACAAATTGAATAGATCGGATAAGGAGCCTCATATTTAATGATGCAGGCTTTATTTGAATGATAGTTTGACTGTAGCATTGTGGTTGCATAATAACTACAGTTCCCTCTCTAATACAAATAGAAATGGTTCAGCTGAAATTAGGGCTGCCACGATTAGTCGACTAGTCACGATTACGTCGACTATCAAAATCGTCGACGACTAATTTAATAGTCGACACATCGTTTGAAGCTTTGTAAGATCACAAAAGAGGCAGGAATAAGTAGTAGGATTTAAGAGTGTAATAACGGACTGCACTGCATGGAAGATGGCAGCACTGCATGTACAAGGATGCCAGCTGCCGTTAAACCCCAAAGAAGAAGAAGAAGCTGTGTCCCAGAATTCATAGCGCAGCCCAGCTCAGTTTCCAACAATGGCGCCAGCTAGTTAGTTTTAATATTACTCTTATTATTCTTTCTGGGTCACAAAATAAAAGTTTAACATGTTTAGGTTAGGTGAGAATGTAGCTGTGTAAACTTCAAAATATCTGCTCAGTTTATCAAGACACCACATATTTTCAAAAGCGCGCCGACGTTTTCGGAGACGTCTGTTATCCACCAGCTCGATAGCTAGCTGGGGGCAAGGCTCACTAGAGCCCGTGAGAACACCGGACTCCCGGCAAATCGTTTTCAAACCCACCGCCGTCTTTCGCTACTCAGGTTAAACATGATATATAAGTCACTTAGATCACTTAAAAATGTTATTGTTTGACTTTTTTTTAGTATTTTATTTGTTCCTGAGTAAATCGGTTTGGCTGAGATTAAAGTTATAGTTTTTACACAGCTGAATAAACGTCAAGCAGACAACTGATTATCAGAAGTGTGAGATGCTCGAGAATATACTGCGGTGTCCCGTTATATTTTAGATAGCAAGGAGTAGGAATGGGTATCGTTTAGGTTTTATCCGATACCGGTGCCAAACCGGTACTTTTGAAACGGTGCCGGTGCTTAAACGGTGCTCAAACCGGTGCTTAAAGAATGGAGAACACAAAATTGGTCCAAAAACCTCTCATGTTCAGCTGTTTTTTTGTAAAAAGATAACAATGTTAGCCTTTTCTGCAGCTATGGGGCATATATGGTATCATTCTTGGCAGGAAGCAGTGCTTAAACAATGGAAAAAACACAAACTTTGTCCAAAAACCTCTCATGTTTAGCTGTTTTCCACTTTTTCTTTGGTCATTTTAGCCTTTTTAGCCAGGGTGAAGGGAGTATCTGCCATCAAACAAGAAGACAGCCGCATGTAGCTATGATGATGTTTGCTAGTTCACCTTACATGCATTAATGTAATAACGTGGTTAGCGTACTCAACGTAAATTACTACTCACGCAGAGAAGAACGGCTGCTGCTGCCATCATCATCCATCATCATTTCTGCTACACTAGCAGGGCTAGGGGCCAGGACTCTATTCTTCGTGTTTTTGGGGGATGTTGCTAACTCCGGGTCCGATAACAGGCACCACACCCGCAGTAGATGTGCTCGGTGTGAGGTCTCGCAGCAAGCTATCAAATACGGCGGATTTCTCGCTATGCGTCGCCAGGTGTTTCATTGGATTTGAGGTGTTACCTCCTTTGACAGTATCACAGTATCAGCTTAAAGCACTTGTTGCAGGCTGCTGAGTTTGCATCTTTTGCTGTGAAGTACAGCCAGGCTTTTGACCGCTTCGCCTTGGGCATTTTTAATCTGTAGCTCTGCTCTAAAAGAACGTACGTACCTGGCCCCGCCTACTATCCTCGGAAACGTAAAATGATTGGCTAGAATCTAAAGTGTGTCACAGCTCAGGAAAAAAAAAAAAAAGCACCGAAATAAAGCACCGAAGTGTGCGCTGCTTTTCGGTCTGGTTACTACCGTTTATGTCAGAACCGGTGCCATGATACCGGTACCCATCCCTAGCAAGGAGTTTATTAAACTTCACCGAAAGAATCTGCAAATTTCATTAAAATTTAATAAACTATCGTCTTTATTTTTAGTTAGCACATACCTTAAACACTTAAAGCTGTAAGCTAATGATAGTTATATAAGAGCAGATGCTGCTGGTGCAATAAGCTGTAGGTTTTACGTCCAATGGATGCATGATCTGATTAGTCGACTAATCGCAAAAATAATCGGTGACTAGTCGACTATCAAAATAATCGTTTGTGGCAGCCCTAGCTGAAATGTATGTCTGTGTTTATGGGTTTGTTGTTTTCATTTAGCCTTTGTGAGACACACTCTAGTTCTCACAGGTTTGTTGTTCTGTACAAGTTTATCATAGTTAACTAACACTAAACTGAAAACAAGTTTTAAGTTAAATTAAAAAATAACTGGGAAACACTTTTGTAATCTTTGAAAACTAGCTAAAAAATATAGAGGAAATATCCTTAGTTTTGGTATCTGTTAGTTTGGTGAAGGTTTTATTGTAACTTACCTGATGAGGCATTGATGGATGGTTTACTGAGACTCTGAATGTCTACACGACTCTGGGTCAACCACTTTCATAAAGTTCTGTTTTTATTGTAATATCTGTGCTGATTTTTTCAAAATGTGGCCTCTGACATATGACCTCCATACAATAATGATTCAAAATATGATTGTTCTGGTTTACTCAGCACAGTACTTCCTATAGAATTATATTCCATTGGTGACAGTGGAGTTGATGCATGCTGATGTGCATGCATATCTGTGAGCTTAAATTGAGAAACACCCCCACTTTCTTAAATTATTTATTTTATGCTAAATTTTGTGATCATAGGTAAATATCAGTGGGCCATAGCAGCACATGAACCGGTTCTCCTTCTCCTCATAGGGCCTGGTTAGAATGGCCTTCTTGATTGCAGTGATCTTCCAGACAGTCCAATGACTGCATTTGGTATCTTGCATGATATTGTACTTGGAGTCTGTCTGAGCACAAGACAAGACACTTTCAAGTAAGAATGCTGAATGATGTGGTCATCCTGCCAGCAGGTAACACGAGATGGAAAGTTTCCATTGCACTAAAGGCATTACCAGATACAATTTAGTTAAAGGATTTTAGTAAGTGCAATCCTGGTGATGGCAGAGGATGGCATCTTTCCGGAGGACGTAAGTGATAACTTATGTCCTCTGTAAAGATAACTGTGACATGAGTGAGAGCTGAGCTTTAAATTCACCAAAAGTCTCTCAATTCTACGTCCTACGTCCACCAATGAGATAGCAGTGATATAAAAAAGATAAAACTCTTGTATATAAATTACTAATTGCAGATGGTGAACTTTTAGCAAGAAGACCTGAAATACCTAATGTAAAATCACTCGAAGATAACCAAAATCCACCTGTTTCATGATGTTACAGTGTTGCAGCAAGTTACATTAAAATTAAAACAGTTGGGTTAGAGACAGTAAATTGTGAAGTAGAAGAAAAACAAACAAAAAACCCAAATGAAGTATCTCAAAACTGTGATAGACTTTCACTTTTTACATTTTTACTGACCCTGATATCCTAAGTATTCGGTTAAATTAAATTAAATGTTATTTTATAGCACCAATCACAACATCAGTCACCTCAAGGCGCTTAGTATTAAAGACCCTACAATAATTCAGCGAAACCCCATCAATCAAACAACCCCCTATGACCAAACACTAAGTTGAGAGTGGGAAGGAAAAACTCCCTTTCAACAGGAAGAAACCTCCAGCAGAACCAGGCTCAGGGAGGAGCACCCATCTGCTGCGACCACTTAGAGGTCATCCAGATCTTTATGTCTTTAAGACATTCCTGCAGTTTAACTAATTGGTGCTTATCATTTGGCTTCATGGAAAAATAAAGGTGGATATCATCTGCATAGCAGTAAAAATCATGCTGTGCCTTCTAATGATACCCCGGACCCTGTTTTCTTCCCACTGTTGCTAAGTGCTTGCTCATAGGGTGCTGTCTGATTGCTGGGGTTTTCCCTCTAATATTGCAGGATCTTTATTCTACAATTTAAAGCCCCTTGAGGCAACTGCTGTTGGCTCGGTGCTCTAGAAATAAAACTAAATTGAATTTAAGTGGTGCGTTCAATCTCATAAATACATTTCTAGGACTCATTGCACCTGCTGTGTTCTAAATATATCCGTCAACGTATGTGAACGGTCCATATGTGAATAAATCCTCACCTTCTCTGGCAATTTAGCTTCATTATGGCTTCAATCCTAGATAACCACTTTCTCTGTCCAGCTGTGCAAACAACAGAGCCTGTTGTGTGTGCGGTCTGATTCAATCATTCGATGGACAACATGTAATAAGTGCATTTCTGCATGCCTGCGCCTCTGTGTTTGCCTTGTGTGTGGCAGCTAAAGTCATGAGAAATGTCAGGTGTGTTAATGTTACAAATGCTGACGTTGGCTGTGTGAAAAGTGCATTCAGCTGATTGATGTTTGCACACCTGGAAAGCCCTCTTCTCTGTTTGTGATATATTTTAATTGAAGGATTTAGGGTAGGCTTATGAGGTCCTCTGTTTTTTTGTTCACTGCTTGACTGACAAAATTATCTGTCTGCCTGATGGTATATTTAACGATTGCATGAAAGGAAATTTACAACTTTAAAATGATTTGCTATACTTTTGAGGGCACTGCCCCTTTAAGGAAGTTGCTATAGATAGAATCACATGGGAAACTGATACAACTCACATGTCTGTATTGCACATGCACAGCTACAACACTGCCTTCCAGCCAGTTCTAACTCAGCGTAGAATGAAGACAGCAGCTGTAAAGCTCAGTTGTTTACATATTATATCTTTGGTGTTTAGTTCATATAAAGCAGAAGAATTAAAAGGTTCATTGCTGATTTATGGTGGGTTGTGTTCCAGACTGTTTCTTGGCAGGGAGCAGTCATTTCCTGGAATTGGTCAAGTACTGTAGAGGGCTGATTACTGATCCTAGAGTGGAAACTAAACATGAAGAAGGCTATTTTAATTATTGCACACCAAACTTTCAAAGCATATTAAACCTGCTCTGACCTTTGTAGCAATGAAACATCAAATTAAGACCACCTGCTTTATGAACCAGGTAATGGGTACCAGCAATGTTCCCTCTAATTTTTCATGTGTCTGAGCGAACACACAAACTCCCTGAGCGGTCCCTTGGACCACTGTGAGCAACAGCAGACGTGTGCACTGTGGTCACACCAGCATCGAATCCATCCAAGTTACATGGTTTATTAAAATAATCAAATTACAGCATTTACATTTATGTTAGACTACTTTTAATTAACTGCTTTAGCCCACTTACAATGAAAATTTAAAAAAAAATCTAGTCATTGACCTGTGTAGTATGTTCCCACTATTGGAAGTAAAAATAACTTGAACTCCAAAACACAACTTAATTTTTCTTTTTTTTTATATAAAGCTCTGACTTGTATTATGAGTATGAATCTGTGGTCTGGGAGAGAGTCCTGTAACGCTCTGTCTGCAAAATACAGTAAATAATGACCAATGTTGGGCAATTAATTTTATAGTTACTTCTTCAAAAAAGTAACTGAGTTTTGTAAACAAAGTTTTTTGCAGCTGTTTAACTAAAAATGCAGCCAAGACGTTTTTTTAAATGAACATTTCAAACCATTTACAGACCAATCAGCTGTTCTGCATCAAATTTGATGCCACACAAATTATTTGTGCCACTCCGAAAAATAATTTCTGTCCACTATGAGATAAAGGAGAACAACAGCCTGATACCTGCAGGCCTGACAACAGGAGATGTGTCACTCCTGTAACACCTGTAACATTCAGCAGTCGCCTCATTGTTCTGACGCACACAAGAAAACTGTTGACTACACTACACACTAACTACACAAGATTTGCACTAAACATGGCAAACCTCTCACATCTCAAAACACCGCGTCACTCCTAAAACTTCCCCCTTCCTAAACAACTAAATACCATGTTGCCATATCATCTTTTGATTGGTCGACTGGAAAATAACTCAAAATGTTAGAAATATTCCAGTGTTAGAAAATCAGCACTGCTCAGTGTTAGCCATTGTTAATCTTCAAAACTGACTAGGTTACTTTTAAACATATAACACTGTCAAAAGTGTTAATTTAACACTCAACAGTGTTGTATTTAACACTCAGAGGTGTGGACCCATATAGACACTCTCCAGTGTTAATTTAACACTGGAGATTTTGCTGTGTAGATATATATATGCTTTAAAACCAAGTTAACACTGAAAGTACAAACATCACTAATATCATACAACTTTGCCGACATGTGGCCAACAGTAATGTTTTAATGTTCTTCGTTATGAAACATTCGCGCATAAATAAGTGACATCATATTCAGTACTTACTTTTGACAGTTCACTCTTCGGCCGCTCCCTTCTGCCGTGTTTTGCGGCAAAATTATCCACACCCACCGCCGCGCTATGAATTGTGGGATATATGGGCAGTGTTGGGAAGGTTACTTTTAAAATGTATTCCATTACAGAATACAGAATACATGCCCCAAAATGTATTCTGTAACGTATTCCGTTACGTTACTCAATGACAGTAACGTATTCTGAATACTTTGGATTACTTAATATATTATCATGCTTTTTACAACAACGTGAATGTACTATTGCTGTGTGATTTATTACTATTACTGAAGGTCCGCGACTCCGAACTGTAGTAAAGGGACCTCTGACTAATACGGCGGGGTCCCTGTCGGCTCGTAGCCGAAAAATAGCTTTACTTTGTTGTGTGAGTCAACTCTGCTTGCCAGAGACAGAGAGAGGCGTTGAAAGACTGCTCCAACGGAACTTATTGTTTTCGGAGGAAAACACTAACACAGTGTACAGTCGAGTCTTAATAGCTTACTTACAACTGGGCTCGTCAGGCACTCTTCTTGGCTGAAGTGGTTATTATTATATTTACATGCTTCCAGCTCCCGTTTTTCCTCGATGACAACTCGTACCTTTCCACTCCCCTTTCTCTCCCTCCTCGCGCTCACAGACCCATAACGTGTATGGCAGTCCATTCTCCCTGCAGCACGGACTACACTGCCCATGATGCTACATTCTTTAGAGCTATGCTTGTAGCATTCTGCCTGTTAGCTTAGCACAACAACAACGAAAAGGCGCTCTCTCACCCAGGAAACACACAGTCGCAGAGAGAGAGAGAGCGTCGCCCTGTAACCATGGCAACCGTAACGCTGCCGCCTGGAACAACAGCACGTAGCTGTCAAACAAAACCCAAACAGTCCTGACCCGCGACAAAATGAAACAGGAAAGTACCGCAGTGTAATCCATTTATTTCAACAAAGTAACTGTATTCTGAATACCACCTTTTTAAACGGTAACTGTAACGGAATACAGTTACTCATATTTTGTATTTTAAATACGTAACGGCGGTACATGTATTCCGTTACTCCCCAACACTGTATATGGGACCACGAAGCGTGCACTGGACCACGCTTGATATTTGGGGAAATCAACGGCGCATTTGGAGTATGCATTTGAAGTACACTTGGAATTGGGACAGCCGTCGTCGCGTGGCGGTGACGTAATCACACTTAAAATACGTACTTCAAGCGTGCAGACCCTGAATTGGGACACAGCCATTGGGTACCAGACCTCTAGGGTTCTCTTGGTATCTGACACTTGCAGTGTATCTTTTAGGGCCTGTGGGTGGGGCCTCCGTGAATCTGATCAGTGATATGAATTATGCTTAATTAGCTCAAGATATGGGTGGACTGCACACTTTAGACTCTTTGCGTTCAGGAAGCTTTTTCTGAGGCGCTTCATCAAAATTTAAATGAAAAAAAAGTCGTTCACTTAATGCATAATAAAAATATAATATATAGAATTTGGGAGTTTTGAGTGGAAAAGCAACTTTTTTACAACAGTTCTCATTTTTTGAGATACACTAGTACACACATTTTTTGGGTGGTTGCAAATGTAAATTTCCAATAATGTTAGTAACAGTCAGTTAAATGGTAAATGGACTGACATGTATTAAGCACCTTTCTACTCAATCTGAGCACTCAAAGCTCTAATTTTCATCATTATAAAAATCAGGACCTAGGTAACCCTAGGTCAAGTTATCCTCATCACCTGTTTCCTGACAACACACACAAAAGAGAATATTCTCGTGTGTAAATTTCAAGCTATTCTGTAATTGCTTGTCAGTAGTATTGCTCCTCAGTTTGTTGCTCGTAAAAACCAAATTAGTGTCTGCATGTTGAGAACATGAGATTGGGAAAATGTAATTGCAGCACATCTTGTAATTGTCTCCCCCTGCGGATCAATATGTAGCCTCATTGGGCTCCTATTCAAGTGTCTCACTTGTCACTCAGACACTATTGGATTTTTTGTTTGTGTTCCTGTGAAAAGAACATTGTCTGGGCGCAGACACACTGAGACACATGGAGAAAATCAAATGTCACACACTGACGGTGTGATTTGTCTCTCTGAAGAACATGTTCTTCAATATTCTTAGAAAGCAGGTTCTAATTTTCAATTTAGGGCATAACATTTTTTTTAAAGAAAAATATTTTACTCAACATTAAATAGTCTCAGATTTATCCCTTTAAAAACAACTACACCCCTCATGTGTAAAAGATGACATAATTTTGTTAACACCAGTAGTGAGAAGATAAATACTTTTATCTGTTTATGGCATTGTAAGATACAAACTAACTGCTAGTCATCGTTATTTAGCAATTAGATTGGACAGCTGGATGTAGCCACCATGTCACCAACATGTTTATGAACTTCTGATTTATGATTCCAGTTTGGCCTTTTTTTCCTCATTGCTATATTGTTTTTTTTCCAGCCTGTATGATCATATTTTGCTAACTGTAATTACTGCTAGCATATAAAAAAGTAATAATAGAAATTAATTCATCACAAAAACTGACAAACTGGAGCACTGACTCTCTAAATAGTTGGTAGAAGAGTTGGTACAGTTAACGACACAGTAAGTTTGGATCATTTCTACTTGTATCTCGTTTTGAATCACTCCGAATGTGCATATTGATTTGTCATATTGTTTTAAACCCTCATTTGTGTTTTACCCGTGCATTCTTTGCTAGTGTTTCTCAGGCTCTTCTTTTTTCTGACAGCATGCTGTATTTTTTGTTCACCCTCTGCAAGTGCATCAAAATAACTTTTGTTTTTCTCTATCTGGCATTTGGGTTCTCTTTTTGCTAAAAATATCAGAGCAGGTAATGTTATGTGCAAAATAATTGCATTACAAATGCTCCAAAAAGCACCAACAACACAAACATGGTTGACTGGTCTAGTTACGTGAATACAGTGAACTGTGGTGAAGCCTAGCAGGCAAACAGCGGCTTATTTGTCCGTACTCGTTTTTGGAGTGGGCATTTGAGCGACTGCAAATGAGACGTGCAGTTGCAGCTAGAATGAAACAGCTAGTGTGTCTCTTGATTTTTATAGCTAAAAGCTAATCTGCTTACAAAATTGCTATGATTAGGGATGTTACAATACCAGAAATTTAGCAGATGATACTAACGCACATAGAATCACATACTTACTTCTCTACACCCAATTTAATACCATGGTTTAAAAAAATACAAACAAACAACAAAAACAGAGTGATTATCCCATCTCTGACACAGTGATGGCAGACCAGTTATTTAAAATTTTACCATTATAGTTTGTTGACATGACAGACTAAAATGTTAGGATGGTTGCAGAGTAGCCTTGTAACGTTACTATGAGGTATGATGATCATTACATAATGTTAGCCTAAGCTTTTGTATAACAGTAGCCATTGCGAAACATAGTTGATTTTGCAGTATGATAAATTGCACAGTATTTCCATACCTGACTCTTATACCTTTTTTTCAATCAAGGAGTCAGGGTGGCGCCATCACAATAGCTGCACTTTTTAAAAAAAATTTCCACGTGTAGGTTTTGCTGTACCATTTGTACTTTTTCCTGTCCTTCTGCAAGTCCTTCTTCTTCTCCAGCGAGTAAGAGTTGACACAAACTGCAGTTGTCTTGGCCAATTCCAATTTCTGACTTATTTATCTATGTATGTCTGAATTTTGCAGATTATAATTTTTATTCTAAGAACTATAACTGAGAGCATACAAGTAAAAAGAAAATGTTCTTCAATGCCTATTAGTATTATCATGATAAAAAAGTTACTAAACTAAATTTCTCACAAATTACAGCATGTTATAGGCTACACAGATAATTAACTGAAATGAGATTTTACCTTACTAAAAAAGCAGAGCTTGTGGTTACCTCTGAGCACTGAATAGCTTATCTTCAGCCACTTTGTCTTTGTTAGCGTCTTTAAAATGTCCACATTCAGCTGGGTCAAGGTGATTTAATGGGGTTCCCAGTCAAAATATCTTTGTGGAATGCCCCACCAAACTTGGATTTCACACTTGGAAAGTCAGAGCAGATTTACGTACCACAAGTTAGCGATCCAAGATGCAGGCACTGGATGTAAAAAGTAGTAAAACTGTAAACTTTTAATCTGTACTGCAACTGTTGTGGGGTTTTTATTGACTTACTAAATAAGCCATCTCAGTGCACTGAGTACTTTCTATCAGTCTGTCCATGAATGTGTTTTTTAGCCGCTTTGCTAAGAACCGAAACAAAACAAATTTTCCCCAGCTTCTTCTGGATCGCACTAACTTAGGAGTGACATCACTCCAGAGTTCTGACATGTGAGTTCCAAGATATCTGGAACACAACACAAGTGTCTGAATAGGTTTGTTGTTCTGTACGAACTGTACGGTTTATTGTAGGATCTACTGTACAATATAAAGCGTCTGCTGTTGTGATTTGGCGCTATATAAATAAAATTGAATTGAATTGAATTGAACGTTTTCAAGGTGGCCCCCTTATGGTTTACTTTGGCAAACGTTGTGTCTTCACTCACTTTAAAGACCATCCACATTAATGATGCATCTCTAACACGAACACGAGGTATAGTTCTGAAAAAACAAATCAACTAGGTGCTGTCACATTTTTAGAATTTTGGTATCCTAAGTATCAGTTCTAGTGACATCTCTAGTGTGAATCTTCTTATCTAACTGTCAGCTAGACAAGAAGACAGGTGATAGACTGAAAAGACAAAAAAAACAGTGCCATTTAGGAGTTGTTAGTTGATTCTGAGCTGAATGTCTGTCAGCTCTCATCTGGTGTAGTTGAGGGCTGTTAATGTGATTGGGGCTATTAAAACTACGAAACACTGGGGGGAAAACATGGCAAGAGCAATTAGAAGTGAAAAGACAAATGGCAGGTGGTAAGCCAGAGGTGGAATGAGGGAAAGTCAGATGATAGAAAACAGCAAGCAGCAGAAAAGAGATAAAAGCAGCAACAGGAAATGGCCAAAGGAGTGCAGTTTTGAAACATTCACTACAGTCACAATCACATGCTAGATGGACAAATATCCATTACTCCCACCCATTACTGATAAGAAGGATGTTATGTGTTGAAGATTACAGGTTTAGTGTAGGTAGAGCAGCTATTATGGCACAGGAATCGTATTAGTTCTCAGCCAGATTATTTAATTCTTGGAATGAATTAAATAATCAGAGACAAGAAGCAGAAGCTGAAGCTGCCTGGTTTACATGGCCACACCTATTCCCGGTCATAACCCATATCCTGATTTTGTCATGTTTTGTCATGTCATGGAAAAATGATGTTAAATTAAACAGAGAGAAGCTCATGTCCACACTTAATAAACAGGGCATGACTGTGGCAAATCATAGGCAACCAGGCAGACCTTGTCTTTTGTAGGGTAGACCTGGGTTACAAATGGGCTTGCAGGTGAGCAATAGGTGGGCCCCTTATGAGAAAGCAGATTGGATATGTAGAAGGGTGTCACCTGACATTGAAGTGAGCTGCTCTGCAGGGATTGTGGCTGAGCTTAGTTGTGGCAGCTTTCTGCAGTACCTGGATTTTTGTTTTGAATGAGTGTGAATTGTACTGGGAACGTTTACTTTCAGAAACCGTGGGAGACAGGCTGATATCTTTATACACACAAACACACACACACACACACACACAGTATACAAATACGGTTTGCTCCTGCCAAGTGACCAAATCTTAACAATTACTGTTGTCAGGGAAACTGTGCCTGCCACTGTCTCTTTTTCCAGCACAGAGGGCAGAGGGATGAAAAGAAACGTGTGTGCTCCTCATAGCTGTGCAAAAAGCTTCGGAAACTTACTCCACTCTATCAAATAAGGTCCAACCCATAAACAAGTAGTCTCAAAACTTACGTTAGACTCTGTGTCCAATAAAAATATAATGTAACAGTTAGTTCCCCCCCCCCTTTCAAATGTCTCAGAGACACCAAGCAATTAGGTCAACCAGAACCCTAAGGTGCTGTGGTGGAGAGGAGAAAGGCAGTGGTGGGAAATCAGGGGAGAAAAACATATACAGGGATTTTCTGGGAGACAAAAACAGGAGTACAGAGATGGGAAAAGGAATCCAACTGCACTGGAGCGCACAGCAGAGGAACCAATTCACACTGCATTATAGCTCTAAATTGCGCTGCCTTATGTTTGTTCACATGCTTTGTATATATATATATATATATATATATATATATATATATATATATATATATATATATATATATGTATGTATATATATATATATATATATATATATATATATATATATATGTATATATATATATATATATATATATATATATATATATATATAAAACACCCAGCACGCCCCTGCGGGCGGTTTTTTTTATCCTTCAAGCTCGGGTCCTCTACCAGAGGCCTGGGAGCTTGAGGGTCCTGCGCAGTATCTTAGCTGTTCCCAGGACTGCGCTCTTCTGGACAGAGATCTCCGATGTTGCTCCCGGGATCTGCTGGAGCCACTCGCCTAGCTTGGGAGTCACCGCACCTAGTGCTCCGATTACCACGGGGACCACCGTTACCTTCACCCTCCACATCCTCTCGAGCTCTTCTCTGAGCCCTTGGTATTTCTCCAGCTTCTCGTGTTCCTTCTTCCTGATGTTGCTGTCATTCGGAACCGCTACATCGATCACTACAGCCGTCTTCTTCTGTTTGTCTACCACCACTATGTCCGGTTGGTTAGCCACCACCATTTTGTCCGTCTGTATCTGGAAGTCCCACAGGATCTTAGCTCGGTCATTCTCCACCACCCTTGGGGGCGTCTCCCATTTTGACCTCAGAACTTCCAGGACATATTCGGCACAGATGTTTCTGTATACTATGCCGGCCACTTGGTTATGGCATTCCATGTATGCCCTGCCTGCTAGCATCTTGCACGCTGCTGTTATGTGCTGGATATGTGCTTTATCCTGTCTTCCTTCTCTCACCCCAACCGGTCGCAGCAGATGGCCGCCCCTCCCTGAGCCTGGTTCTGCCAGAGGTTTCTTCCTGTTAAAAGGGAGTTTTTCCTTCCCACTGTCGCCAAAGTGCTTGCTCATAGGGGGTCATATGATTGTTGGGTTTTTCTCTGTATCTATGAAGCGCCTTGAGGCGACTTTTGTTGTGATTTGGCGCTATATAAATAAAATTGAATTGAATTGAATTGAATTGATTGTCTCTGGGGCATCTTTACACAGCCTGGCACCTGGGGTCTTGCCTGGTGTGATGTCAGTGGCTTCTATCTCCTCCTTTGGCCAGCCTATTACCCCAGCAGGGTACCTGATCACGGGCAGGGCGTAGGTGTTGATGGCCCGGATCTTGTTCTTACCGTTCAGCTGACTACTCAGGACTTGCCTGACCCTCTGCAGGTACTTGGTGGTTTCAGCTTTCCTAGCGGCCTCTTCATGGTTCCCATTCGCCTGTGGGATCCCCAGGTACTTGTAACTATCCTCTATGTCTGCAATGTTGCCTTCTGGTAGTTTGATCCCCTCTGTTCTGACTACCTTCCCTCTCTTTGTTACCATCCGACTACACTTCTCCAGCCCGAACGACATTCCGATGTCATTGCTGTATATCCTGGTGGTGTGGATCAGTGAATTGATGTCTCGTTCACTCTTGGCATACAGCTTGATGTCATCCATCAAGCTGTATGGACAACTGCTCCATTCCGTAGTTGGTATCCGTAGCCAGTCTTGTCAGATATCTCACTGAGGGGGTTCAGGCCTATGCAGAACAGCAGTGGGGACAGAGCATCTCCTTGGTAGATCCCGCACTTGATGGTGACTTGTGCTATGGGCTTGGAGTTGGCCTCTAGTGTTGTACGCCACAACCCCATTGAGTTCCTGATGAAGGCATTTAGGGTCCTGTTGATCTTGTACAATTCTAGGCATTCCAGTATCCAGCTGTGGGGCATTGAGTCATAGGCCTTCTTGTAATCAATCCAGGCAGTGCACAGGTTGGTCAGCCTGGTCTTGCAGTCTCGGCTGACTGTTCTGTCTACCAGTAGCTGGTGTTTTGTGCCTCTGGTATTCTTGCCCATCCCTTTCTGTGTCCCGCTCATGTATTGACCCATGTGCCTGTTCATCCTGGCCGCTATGATGCCTGACAGGAGCTTCCACGTGGTGCTGAGGCAGGTTATTGGTTGGTAGTTGGAGGGGACCGGTCCATTCCGGGTGTCTCTTGTCAACTAGCAGCTGGTTCATATGTGCTGCCAGGCACTCGTGGAGTGCAGTCAGCTTCTTCAGCCAGTAGGCGTGAACCATGTCAGGGCCTGGTGCTGTCCAACTCTTCATACTGGAGACCCTTTCTTGGATATCTGCCACGGTGATGGTTACTGGACCCTGTTCGTGGAGGTCGCTGTGGTCTGCCCTCAGATCCACTAGCCACTTAGCATTGCCGTTATGGGTTGCGTCCTTCTCCCATATGCTCTTCCAGTATTGTTCTGCCTCCAGCCTTGGTGGTGCTGTTCTCATATTGTTCCCCTGCCACTGAGAGTACACCTTTGCTGGTTCTGTGGAGAACAGCTGGTTTATTCTCTTGCCTTCTATCTCTCTGGTGTACCTCCTCAAGCGGCTGGCCAAGGCTGTGAGCCGTTGCTTGGCAGTTTCCAAGGCCTCAGGTATGGACAGCTTCCTGTACTTCTTAGGCACCTTCCTCATCATGCCTTTCTGCAACTCCGATAGTTGGCTAACCTCCCTCCGTGCTACCTTGATCTTAGCCTCTAGCCTCCTTCTCCATGGAGGGTACTGCCCCTTGTGGCTGTTCAACTTGTAGCCAAGCATCTCACTGATCACTACTGCCGTATTGTAGATCAGCTTGTTAGTGTCGGTAATCATGGCTGTAGGTATTGTCCGTAGAGCTGCATTAACATCATCTAGCAGACCTTCTGAGGGTACTTCACGTAATCTTGGTAACCGGCTACGGGGGGTCCAGGTTTCAAGCTTGGCCATGATCCTATCTTTCAGGTCAGTTCCTCTCGCACTCAACGATCCTTCTCCTATCGCACTTGGGGCTTGGTACCCAATCTCGGGTGGGGGTGATGATATCTCCCCCCTGACCTGGCGTCCTGGCTCCCCCTTGCCGTAGCATTTATGTTGTACCTCGTCAATCTCTAGCTGTGAGAGCAGTCCCTTCTTTCGAATGTTGGAACACTGAGCTACTAGTTGTTTCGCCGTCATTGTGGATGTTGAGTATCGAAGAATCCATAGGTCCCTCATCCTATTCATGTAACACCTTCCGCCAGGGTTACCTTCTATTTGGAAGGTCACCTACCTTCCAATTAGTAGGTGACCTGCTCTACCTCCTGAGCTACAGTCACCCCAAAGCTGAAGTGTTCTTGCACCCTCTTTCCAGTGTCCTCAAAATCATTCACCCTTCTCAATCACAAAGGATGTTCCAGCTCCTAAAAACACCTCAAAGAGGCAAGGACAGGTGAGATAAGTGTGTCTGGAAGAGCTAAGAGCGAGGGAAGCATCCCTCAAAAGGACAGGATCTCTTAAGACTAATACTATAGAAGCAAGGATTTCTCATTTTCTCTCCTGTGTTCTTCAGTCTTGTTCATGGATGTCTCCTGCACATTTTCACTAAGACAGAAAGAAGAGATGAGATGGCAGGAAGCGAGGAGGCAAGTTAACATAATTAAATGCACCCAGGTGTCCCAGGGAGCGATCCATAATATAATACTTCTACTTATACTACTCCTCCTCTCTTGTCTGGTCCCTCGTTAAATACATCTGCACAAAGGATGAGAAGCACCGCTGAACTGACACCAGCTGTTCCTCAGATGTCAGGAAGATTGCACTTCAAGGCAACTACATCTGTTTGATAAATATCAAGCTCGTCTTCTATTGCTCATTACCAGCTATATGTGGCCATAAGTGAAGGTGGTAATGTCCATTGACCTGTAAATCCGCAGTTTCAGCCGTCACTTTCAGCTTTACACCGGAACAGCTGCACCATTCATCCTCTGCATCTAGAAATTCAGAACCAGAGACCAAGTTTTATTCAGAAACATTGTTAGCTTATCTCCATAAAAATGCCATTGTACATTGATTTAAGGTCAAAATTCGTCTTTCTTTAAAATGTAGAAAGCAGTTCAGATTTTAGCTTAATTTTTTGTGAGCTTCTAATATTTTTATTGTATTATTATTTGCCACCACCAACATAATTTCCAGACCTGACTTCTGACCTTTTGAATGTAAAGCATAACTTTTTTTATCCCACTAGACATTTGTGTGGAATGCATTCATAATCAGCTCATAAATTCTTGAGTAACAGCCAGAGAACTTCAGTGACGCTGAATTTTTACCTTTGCACCCCAAACTACTGCAGTAAGTATTGCAAAAAGACAGAAATTCAAAAACATTTTCTATCTGTATAAACAGACAAAAAGAGCAAATGCATGAAGCAGTAGTGAAGAAAAAAAGTAATTGTATGATTGGTTTTGATTTCTGACTGAGATTCTTGGATGGTTTCTATTTTATTTTCTTTCTTTTTCTTGCCTCATTGGCTTTTTGGTCCATGAAGTAGCTCGGCCTGAGTGTGTTCATTTTCTTTATTGTTGTTGGGGGAATGGAAGTAAACATAAGGGGAAAACTCAGCCGGCATCCTTTTGAAGTGATGATCACTTTTTGATCTATTAGTTGCTTTTGTACCATGTTTTTTAATTGAAGAAAAGGGGGGATAAAAAGTGAAGCCTTGATTTGGATAAATAAGCTTTCTGATCAAAGGACTAGTCCAACGGGAAGCTACTTTTGCAGCGATTGCTGTAGGCATAAACAAGAGATGCAGACAGATGTTCTTTGTTTTCCAAGACAGAGAGTGACCTTTTGAGCCGAGTGTAGGTTAATAGCATCAATTTAATGGAGATTTGTGAGCCTCCTCCTGGTCAAGTCTAATGCTTTCTGCAAAGCCTGACAGGCTGAGCGCTTTTGTACATGGAGAGGAGGCTGACGCTGGGTAATGCAAAATAAACTCTGTTTAAACTAATGTAAACCTTTCCAGATCAAATAGGGCTTAGTCGGATTTGGCAGGAAAGAATATAGGGGTGAAGATGGTGAGGCCAGAAGGGAATTTAGGGCGAAAGCCATGAAAACATTTGCACAGATGTGGGTACCTGCTGACAGTAGAGACATTTTGCTCTGTGCTGTTTTCTATTACAAGTTACCCCCTTCTTCTCTGCTCCTCATTTATCAGTGTCTGCTGATGCACATGCAATGAATATAACATGCAGTATGTAGGCTTTTGTGTGATTTTTGGCATGCTCATTTTTGTTTTATTAAAGAGTGCCTGTTTTTCTCTTTAACATTTTTTTCTGTTAGACTCCAGTAGCTTTGCACAGTTCAACAAAGTTCTCAGCTCATCCTCAAGAATAAAACACGCTGTTACCTTTAAGCCTGACTTTGTTCCAAATTGGCTGCCCCTCACAATCAAAAGCCGGTCATCCGCCATTTGTTCACTGCCACTTCCTTTAGTCTCTTCCAGTTAAAAGGGAGTTCTTCCCCCACACTGTCACCAACTACTTGCTCATGGGCGATTCTTCATCTTTTTATTCACAGTGCCATGGTGGATTGACATCTGAAAGTACTTTTCCACATTGCCAGTTAGGGCTGGGCCATATTATACCGTTCACGGTAATACCGGTATAATGTTAGGCAACGATAGGAAAATGAAATATTGCGATAGAATATGAGTAAAACGCGCATACGCGGTGCCTTTGTTTTCATACACACATGGTCGATTGTTGAGTGAAACAGATGAACCAGAATTGGTTTGTAAAAATGGTGCAACTTCAGTGATGTGGAACTGGTTTGGTGTTTGTCCGTCAGATACACGACAAAGCACATTTTTTGCAGAACATACAATCGGCCGTCGTTATTGTCGTATTTGTCGGACTAAGATGCTCTTAAATCTGGGAGTAATCTGGGTCCTAAACTCTGTATGATTCAGGTCAAACAACACTGCAGCATCACTGAGAGTTAAAAACTGTCTAAATTCTTTCATCTTTAATAAAACGATCAGCATTGCTGCTTTACCAGGTGTAACTATGAAGTTTAACTTCCAGGCATCCATGAAAACAAAATTTATTACATTTAACGGAGTTAGAAGTTAGCAGGAAGCTAGCGGAAGTTAGCTCGCTAGTTACCTAAGCATGATATTGCATGTTCTGACTGAGAGATTTCTGAAAAAATTCAAACGTACAGCTCTGCTATCACTTCCAACATAAATGAAGACAGGAAACTAAACAGCAGTGACGTTTGTAGGGTTACTGAAGTTGGGCTAGCTGGTATATAATGATGTGCTACGTGATCGCTAGCGACACAGCTATGTTAGCATAAACAGTGAAGCTGGAGGACGAACACTAACACTTTTCCACTTATTAAAATTAACGTTAAGGTTCCTGATAGTTAGAGACAAATGCAGTCGCATGGCAGGATGCTGTAAACGGACCAAACTTCAGTCAGGAGAACAACTGAGATAATCCATCCACAATACAAGGTTAGTCATTAATATACTGCAACAACATGGGAATAGAGCAGCTGCCAGAGAATTCAACATTAATGAATCAATGGTACAGAAATGGAGGAAGCAAGAAGAATGAGTTTAATAAAGTTTGATTTATGTGACTGCTTTGTTTTGCTTAATGTGCCTTATAATCCCGTGCACCTTACGGTCCGAAAAATATGTACTGCACACTGCAGTTTAATGTTGCAAAGCACCTCTTTTTAACTTCAGTGGATATTATACATGGTTATGCTCAGGATATGTCAGCCCATTTCTACTGGAAATGCCTTTTGGTTAAACTTTCAGCAAGGAATTTGCATTTGCACTGTTACATTTTTATAAAGCTTTAATGTACATAAAAACCAGCTTCTTGTTTAACTGAAAATAAATGGAAGGTTGTCTTTTTGCGCTAGTAATGTTGTGGAGTTGTATTTTGTCTCGCATCAATTATATCGTCAGTTATATCGTTATCGCAAATTTTCAAATATATATCGTGATAAATATTTTTGGCCATATCGCCCTGCTCTACTGCCAGTAATGCATCCCCAAACCATGGCAGAGCCTCCACCACCTCGCTCCAGACTCTGATGTCCACATTGACAATGATTTGAAGCAACATTTTCAAATTTGAATTGACTCTCAGTCTAGCTGTTTAATTTGGTGTACCTTTTCTCCCAGTTTCCCCTTCTAAAGAACAGCTTCTTAACAATATTCTGTGTGTTTAGCAGCCCTGTAGATCAGCGCTTCAGAGCCATATGCTGCCCTCTAATTCTCTGCATGTGTGTGTGTTCATGCCTAGATTCATTTAGTAGTCTTATTGAATTAAAGTATAACTAGGAGTGCCAGAGGTCAGTGTATGAAAAGCTGTTTTTCTTCAGTATACTCTGCGGTTGCTAAACCAATGAGTACTCAGTGCTTTTTTTGTTAGCTCTTCCTCCCCACATGATCAGCAGGTTGGCTGGTTTGTGATTCCCCAACAGCCCCCACCCATCCTTCCCCCTCCATTTTTCCCAGAGCTCTCTCAGTTCATTTGAAAAGCAAATGTTATGTAATTGTATTTAAGAGTTGCATGCCTACCTAAAAGCTAATCAGTGTAAATGCACAACGGAAAACAATTAAAGTGGGAATAGCTGTTGATGGTATAACAATGTCCTAACTAGCATTAGGATTTTTGGAAGCCCTTTTTGTCATTAATTTTAAAAGACCTTTAAAATCCCTGTGTGCCTTTTGCTATTGCTTTTTTTTCAAGTACAGAAAGCACATATATTGCTTGAATCCTTATGTTTAAGTCCTGTTGGTGTCTCTGTCCTTCTGCAGGTTTGAGTGCTGCAAAGCTGTTGAAAGCCAGTGGGCTCGATCCTGTAGTGTTGGAAGCCAGAGACCGGGTTGGTGGTCGTACCTTCACTGTGCAGGTAAAGCAAAGAGTGTCAATACTACTGTAGGAGCGGCTCATATAAGAGACAATCAGTAACAGTAATATAAATACTTTCCAGCCTTTTTAATTTTACAACCAAGATAGTGTATCTATTGCTTTTAATGGGCATACAGAAAAAAAATGACATTTACATTCAAGTCATTTATGAGCGTAGAAGTACAAGCATAGATCAGTTAGCCTTTTCAGAAATATGTGTGACATTTCTTTCTTTCTTTTTTGTCATGATCTAATTGTGAGTATGTGTCTTTTAGAATAAGGAGGCAAAGTGGGTTGATCTAGGCGGTGCCTACATTGGACCGACACAGAACCGCATCCTCCGTCTGGCCAAAGAGTACGGCATAAAGACCTACAAAGTCAACGAGCAGGAGAACTTGGTGCATTATGTTAATGTGAGTGTCTTTTTTTTATTGCAGATAATTTTCTACTCCAAGCTCTCTGGGTTTATGTCATCTCTGTGTACTCAGTGACAGATGTTTACTCATGACATGTTCCAGATGTATTCTTCACTTTAAGTGATGGAGTAAATGATGACAATGTTCAGAAGATGATGCACCATATCTTGAGTCTGACCCATTATCCAATAGAAAGGAAATCCAAGTCTCTGCTACTTTTCTGGCATCATGCAGTAGGCATGGCAACAAGGATCTTTATCAACATTTTTCAATTGCCACTTTCTGCCGCTGGCACTTTTCCTGTCAGTTTGACTTTTTTATATTTACTGACCAAGGTTGCAACGTTAATACATTGCATGAGCTAACAGAGCTAGCCTCTTTGCCATCAGCAGTAGAGTTTGAAGCATTTTTTGGGAATCTTTTTGTTTGCACTAACAACGAAGTAATAACTTGTTATGTTATCATCATTGTTAACTTTAGTTCACTTGACTGTAATCAAAAAAATTAGCCACTCCCCCCACACACGGTCAGACAGAACATATAGCAGTGGAGGAGCTTGTTAATGATCTCAAGACTGGGACCAGTTACCAAGAACACCAATGGTAACACACTGGTTATAACACCAGACCTCAGTCCTGTAGAAAATGTGCTGTAGGCGGCTTTAAAACCTAAAGCATTTAGAGATTTTCTGTAAAGAGGGCCAAAACCCTCCTGAGATGTGTGCAAACCTAATGACCAACTACAAGGAATATCTTTTTTTTACTCTTAGTTTTAGTTTTTTTGGACAGTGGTTTGGGGGAAAAAATGAAATATGTGGAGCAGAGCCACCTGGCTAACAGGAAGAGCTACGTGAGGATGCCCTTCATGGACTATAACTCCACATTCAACTCTATAATCCCAGACATCCTTATCGCCAAACCGACCTCCTTCAGATGCCCCTTTCCCTCTTATTCCTAGGTTAAAGCTCGGTAAACACCCTGGTAAAGAAGACCCAACAGCGGCTGCACTTCCTCCATGTCCTGAGGAAGAAAAACCTGGACTAGAAGCTACTGCTGGGCTTCTACTGCTCCTCAGTGGAGAGCATGCTCTGTGTACACAGGGCCCACAACTGAGATCAGAAAGGCTGTGCAGAGGGTAATTAATACTGCCAAAAAAAGGCTGTCCTCTGCCACACCTGGAGGCCATCGCCAGATTCTCCTGTCTCAGACAAACCAGGGCCATCACAGGTGACCCTGCCCACCCCCTGTTTGACTCGCCAAACTCACTAACAGCTTCTTCCCCTGGGCCATTTGGACTATTAACAAACACTTCGCCACAAAAAACTCCACTCCTGCCCACCCAGCCACTAATCTGAGCCATGGTCTGAGTAACCCTCATCACTCAGGCCACTCACACACAGACTTTCCAACTTTTGCTCTAATGTATGTCTTTTGTCTCTTGTTTGTATATATTAGTCTTGATTTTATATATTTCTCATGTTTGTTATTTATTCCTGCTGTCTTACTATTTAAATTTTATTCCTGCAAAATTGGCATGGGGCACCCACAATTTTGTTGTACATGTACAAATACAATATGGGACTTTTCTATTCTATTCTGGCTGCATTTTCAGCCCTAAAGTTTGCCGTTTAAATCACTATTGCCCATATATCTCCCCTATATTGCTTTCCAGATTACTTAAAGAAGACTGAGGTACTATGAAAAAGAAAACCAAATGTTCCTGTGGTTTCCTATATGTCTACAGAACAGCCACCACTCCTCCCTTCTTTAGCATTAGTGACTGGAGATGTTAATCTTTGCCAGAGGGATTTTAGTAATGCAGTTTCTCTTTTCTGAGTGGTTGAAAGGCAAACAAAAAGGAAAGGAAGAAAGAGACACTCAGGCTATATTTCTTTGTTCTTGTTATTCTGTGCTCAATATCTCATTAGTGAGGCCGCACCACTGTCCTTAACAGAGTTGTGTTCTTCTACCTGATTTAATTTTCCATTGCTACTATGTCCCCTGGTGAAACTACCCCTATTGTAAATCACTGGGCTGAGTAACGTGGCTGGGAGCTTTCTCTCTGTGTGTGGATGGAGAGTGCCTATGTTGGCTATCTTCAGTCACTGAATTATAACTTCAAAGCCAGTCCAATCCGGTCGTTAAGTCTGACGTCACTAGCCGTGTCTGGGCCTAAACTCCGCTGCAGGTCCATATATCAAACGATCACTATGGCATTACTGAGAGTTGAAAAACTGTCTAAAGTCTTTCATCTTTAATAAAATGATCAGCGTTCTGCTCTACCAGGTGTAACAATTGAGTTTAACATCCAGGCATCCATGCAAATGGAATTTATGACATTTAACTGAGTTAGAAGTTAGCTCGCTAGCTTCTATCTAAATACAATATAGCATGTCCTGACTGCGGGGTTTTGGAAACAAATTAAAACGTACAGCTCTGTTATCACTTCCACGGTGACGAGTGTTCGATGGTTCTTTCTGTTTTTTTAAAAGAACCATTACTTTAGCAAAAGAGACAATAAACCACTATGAAAACACCTCATTACACGTATAACTGCATTGATGATTGAAATTGTGGATAAATCATCAAAAGTAAATAAATAAGTAAAGTAAAAGTAATTATTCTACAGAAAAATGTTCCTTGTCAGTGTTTTATGGACCACAACTAATAGTGGAAATGTTTAAGGCTAAGGTAATTTCAAACTCATTTAAAGCTTTTACTCTGTTTAATCTACAGTAATGCATGGCATTCTACAAAACCACAGAAACACAGGCCTACATTTGATCTTTTAAAAAGAAAGAGGAGCTAGCTACCTTTAGCAGCAGTTTGCCTCACATGCTGGTCTCCCACTAGTCTTCCACCAAATACCAGACATTTATCTACATTACACACAGGAAACGTGCTACATTTTCCAATGCAAGCCGTTTCCAAGGCAAACAGAGCTTCCAGCGACAGGCTGGAATGACAGAACGCTGTTTGAGATGAAAGGAGAGAGATTGCTTTCACCTTGGCACGTTTTAATTAATGCCAGTTTTTAGATTTGACTTGGAAAGCACTGCTTCCCTCGCTTTTCCAATTCTAGCCTTAAAGTGAATTTTATGGTATGCCACATATGCCATGCTTCCTTCCTCTAACCGAGAGAGATTGTTGCTACACTATGCATAGCTCACTGAAGGTCCAGATTTAAACACCATGGAGTAGGTGTTCATTTGCAGGATTAGAGTACACTGGAGTGGCAGCTGATGATATTGCTCTAGTATTTATTTGTCAGAAAGTACTGGTTATTTTTAAAGGAGCACATTATTTAGCATTATTTAGCCTCTGTAAACCTGTGTTCTTTCAAACTTGCACAGCTGCTACTAAAAAATACAGTCTGTGCAGAACAATACTCTAGATAAGGGGTCGGCAACCCTAGGCACGCGTGCCACAGTTGGCACGCGAAGGGTTAACTGATGGCACGGCCATAGCTGGACTGGCCATCTTGCATAATGGGCATTTGCTCGGTGGCCCGATGATTTTTTATTTTTTTTGTAACGGTATAAACAATGAAAGGTGTTGGATTGGCCAGATGCTGGCCGGTGTGTAAAAATAACTCAGTTGTTTGGTGGTGGCATCATGGAGCTTCCACAGATTCAGTAAAATTAACAAGTGGTGGAGGCTGCACGTGGATGAGGGAGAACGGAGGCAGGACGAGGAGAGACCCAAGGCGGCCGCCGGTCCGAGCGTCAGGTGAACTGAACTTCAGGTAAGAAGTTATGACCTGCAGTCTATCTGGGTCAGATATAAACTAAGTTTGGGTGGAGTTTATTTTCGTTATGCTGACTTTTTACAGTCAGTTACAATAACTCGTACTGCGTACTAGCTAGCATGACGGAGTTTCTATACAGCTGGGTGGGTGCTATGATGTTACTGATAGTGAACTTTATTTTATTCATAAGGTTAATTAGTAGAGTTGCCAACCGTCCCGTACAAACGGAATCGTCCCGCATTCAGAAATATTATTACGAGTTTCGTGTTGAGCTGAAAAGGAACACAGTTTGTCCTGTACTTCAGCTAGAATGAAAAAAGACACAAAGGTGGAGTTATTCTGTGTCTTTGCTGCACAGCTGCCTCTTCTTCTCTCATTCTCTCCTGTTGCTACTTCAATCATGAAACTGATCAATGATCAGCTGATCGGCTTTTCTCTCTTGTTTATTGCCTACTTTGCGCCAGAAAGAGGAAACCGCTGGATGTCGCGCTAAATAGCACGTTTAAGCTTCATCAGCTGTTGTTAGAATTTATTTAATATTAATTTTTAGTATCAGCTGATGTTTGCTGGAGCCACAGCCGTAAAAGCTGCTGGTCATGATGTCGATTTGGATATGTGGTGAGAGGGAAACATGAAGATGAAACCAGGAGATGTCCTTACTGAATCATCAGAGCTGAACAGGTGATGGAGAAACAGGTTTACCTTTTAGGTGACATGAATGAGTTGAAGGGACGTTATGAACTGTTTCTGAGAGACAAATAACACCAGGGTCCTTTTTTTATGTAGCTGACAGCTGGTAACTGTGCAGTGGCGGATCTAGCAAAGTTTTGCCAGGGGGGCAGGTAGCGCATTAACAGGGAAAGGGGGGCACAAAGAAATACTTTTTTTTGTTCTTCTCATTTAAAATGTCTGGCTGTTATTAAATAATTATCTGAAGCTTACAACCAAAGTTTTTATCTGATGTAAAATGTATAGAAATCATACATATGCCAACAAGATTTTACATCACTGTCACAACAGCATTTGTTTTCATTCAAAGGCTTTATGACTTTAATACCTTTTTTTGTCCCAGTCCAGCCCTGGGCACGACACACAGTAAATTAATCTGAGAAGGTGCATCAAAAAATAATTGGCCGCGCCAGCGGTGCACATAGCAAATCAGCTTGCATAGACACATTAGTTGTGCCGCTTCTTAATGACAGTATCTTAACTAACAACCCCAAGTACCAGATTCAACTTGTAATTGGCTAAAAATAACTTAGCCTACTGGTGAGAGGGACGTTGTTAGCTTTCCATATTCCGACACTTCAAATGCTTCAGGAGCTGTCCGCTCAGCACAGCATCAGCACCACGGAGATACATGGATACATCCGTAGACTCGAGACACAATGCACTTTTGGGCCTTTCAGGTGTATGGACCAATGTTTTATTTTCTGATCAAACCAGAAAGGTTTAATGAGCAGCTAGATTTGTCTCGCATTAACTGGCTGAGTTAATGCCAGTTAATGCAACATCGAAGCAGCTGGAATCCACAGCTGTGCATTTTCACCTGCTGGACATCACTACCTGACAAGTTTAACTGTCTTCAGAACATTGCAGAAGCCTTATTGACAGTATTTGGCTCTACATATCTGTGTGACCAGATTTTCTCTCACATGAGTGTCCTCAGGTAGCCGTCTGAATGCTGGACACTCGGAGACCTGTGTCTCTGAGTGGGAGACCAGAGATCACATTAACATGTGTGTCTCTGTATTAACAAACATGCCATATTGGCTTAGTTTATTTTTCCTTATCATTCTTGTGAGGAGACCATAAATAGCATTTGTATTTTCTGTTGTACAGTTCATTTGGTGTTATTGATAAAAAAGTGTCTTTTTTTGTTTCAAAATAGCTGATAACTATTCGCTGATAGCTGCCAACATCTGCGAACAAATATCATTCTATAAAGTGGTTCTATACAGTGGGGCAAAAAAGTATTTAGTCAGCCACCGATTGTGCAAGTTCCCCCACTTAAAATGATGACAGAGGTCAGTAATTTGCACCAGAGGTACACTTCAACTGTGAGAGACAGAATGTGAAAAAAAATCCATGAATTCACATGGTAGGATTTGTAAAGAATTTATTTGTAAATCAGGGTGGAAAATAAGTATTTGGTCACCTCAAACAAGGAAAATCTCTGGCTCTCACAGACCTGTAACGTCTTCTGTAAGAAGCTTTTCTGTCCCCCACTCGTTACCTGTATGAATGGTACCTGTTTGAACTCATCATCTGTATAAAAGACACCTGTCCACAGCCTCAAACAGTCAGACTCCAAACGCCGCCATGGCCAAGACCAAAGAGCTTTCGAAGGACACCAGGAAAAGTATTGTAGACCTGCACCAGACTGGGAAGAGTGAATCTACAATAGGCAAGCAGCTTGGTGTGAAAAAATCAACTGTGGGAGCAATCATCAGAAAATGGAAGACATACAAGACCACTGATAATCTCCCTCGATCTGGGGCTCCACGCAAGATCTCATCCCGTGGGGTCAAAATGATCATGAGAACGGTGAGCAAAGATCCCAGAACCACACGGGGGGACCTGGTGAATGACCTGCAGAGAGCTGGGACCAAAGTAACAAAGGTCACCATCAGTAACACACTACAACGGCAGGGAATCAAATCCCGCAGTGCCAGACGTGTTCCGCTGCTGAAGCCAGTGCATGTCCAGGCCCGTCTGAAGTTTGCCAGAGAGCACATGGATGATACAGCAGAGGATTGGGAGAATGTCATGTGGTCAGATGAAACCAAAGTAGAACTTTTTGGTATAAACTCAACTTGTCGTGTTTGGAGGAAGAAGAATACTGAGTTGCATCCCAAGAACACCATACCTACTGTGAAGCATGGGGGTGGAAACATCATGCTATGGGGCTGTTTTTCTGCCAAGGGGACAGGACGACTGATCCGTGTTAAGGACAGAATGAATGGGGCCATGTATCGTGAGATTTTGAGCCAAAACCTCCTTCCATCAGTGAGAACTTTGAAGATGAAACGAGGCTGGGTCTTCCAACATGACAATGATCCAAAACACACCGCCCGGGCAACAAAGGAGTGGCTCCGTAAGAAGCATTTGAAAGTCCTGGAGTGGCCTAGCCAGTCTCCAGACCTCAACCCCATAGAAAATCTGTGGCGGGAGTTGAAAGTCCGTGTTGCTCGGCGACAGACCCAAAACATCACTGCTCTCGAGAAGATCTGCATGGAGGAATGGGCCAAAATACCAGCTACTGTGTGTGCAAACCTGGTAAAGACCTATAGTAAACGTTTGACCTCTGTTATTGCCAACAAAGGTTATGTTACAAAGTATTGAGTTGTATTTTTGTTATTGACCAAATACTTATTTTCCACCCTGATTTACGAATAAATTCTTTACAAATCCTACCATGTGGATTCATGGATTTTTTTTTTCACATTCTGTCTCTCACAGTTGAAGTGTACCTCTGGTGCAAATTACTGACCTCTGTCATCATTTTAGGTGGGGGAACTTGCACAATCGGTGGCTGACTAAATACTTTTTTGCCCCACTGTATATTGTGTAACTGTTCATATAGAGCGTTATTAAATTTACTGCTAATGCAATCATATGGCGAAATGACCTTTGAGGAAATTTTAAATGGCACTCGCCATCAGAAAGGTTGCTTACCCCTGCTCTAGATCTCACTTGGCTGCTTTTAAAAAAGCCACCCTGTGTTTTCCTTGTTGAATTTAAAACATCCAGGCACAGGAAAAGATGAGAAGTCTTCTGTGCTATGATTACTTGGGTAACATATTGTGGTTTTTGTTTAGTCCATTTATTTAGCGACTGATTGACAATGAAGCATGGTTTCGTGATCTTCACCACCCTGTCCCTAGCACTGATGTATTATTGACTTAACCTACTTACAACAGCGCTGCAAAATATCACCAGCATAACACAGACAGCAGTTAGAAAACACATTTCTCTATTTCTGCTGTTGTGGCATGTTATGTGAACCCTAAATGAATCCATTCTGGTGTATGGGAGCTCCCATGTGACTGTGTCTCCCTAGCTACTATCTCTGTAAGATCCACTCGAAGACTCAGACTCACACACGCCACTCGTAGCTTCCTGGCTGGTTTCCATGGCAGCATGCCTCATCAAAAGCAGCTCCCACCTATCACTGTCAGGCAGTGTGTATGTGCTCTGTGTGTGCACATGTTTGTGCTTTTGTGTATGCATATTCTAGTGTTACTGCTCTCACAGCTTACACTGATATACACGTTCACACATCAACAAGTGTTACAGTGGTCCAAGGTGGAAGTTAAGAGTCTTGCTCCTTCTCTTCTCTCCATTTTTGCATCTACTCGTAGCTGTAACTAATGCCTTTTTAAAGCGCTAAAAATGGGATGGGATGCTCACATTATTTCCCTTTTACCAGCTGGTGGACAGAGCTTACCATTAAGCTGTGATGGAAGTGGCTACTATGGCTTTGGCTACCCTGTTATGGGTGTGGCGAAAAGACCCAAATGAAAGGCTCTCAAGGCAGAACTTCCATCCATCCATTCGCTTCCGTTTATCCTTTTCAGGGTCGCGGGGGGCGCTGGAGCCTATCCCAGCTGTTCAAGGTAGAACTTATTAAACAGAAAGAAACAACCTATATTAAGGTGAAGTAAAGGAAGTCTTAGAATGCTATAATAATCACAGTGACAAGCAAAGTCAAAACTCTAGTAGCTATTCAAATGGGGCCTTACAGAGAAAATGTCAGGGTTTTGGAAACCATTAGATATTGTAAAACTGTTTGCATTTTATGTTGGCCAATAATGAATGCCCTGCAAGATAGAAATACAAGAAATCTTTAGACTGGCTTCAGAGGTGGTGTTTTGATATGATTTATTATCTTACACCTGAGAACCAATCCCTGCATCGGCAGTTCACAGCAATCAGTCTTTATTACCTATATTTTTATCGTGTGTGTGTGTTAGTGTTTTACTACACCTTTTTGTTTGTCAGTAGCTTTGAATTACAAAAGAAGAAATTCAAAAGAATAAACTCATAGTTTCATATGGTGACACAAGTCTTTAAGACTTTATATGAACAGTAAGCAGTGATCTAACCCATTTGACACCCTCTACATTTCTTCACAGAACAAAAGCTAGAGTCATTGTAAATCAGCATGTGTCCCAAGCCATTGTGTAATTACAGCTAGCTTTCAAGCAAGCCATGTAGCTAATCAGCTTTTCTATGGCAGATTGTAATCCAAAAGGCCAGTACTGCTTTCCCTTATCAGCAAACCACCGCCTAACAGGCAAATGCAGCTCTCAGCACTGGATTCATTAATGAGGGATCACTATCAGAGACGGGGAAACAGACTTTGATTAAATACTGTGCTTGCTTATCAGAGATTGAGAAAGAGTCCGGGATTGTCCCTTGGATCCTGCAGCACTTTGGATGCTGTGCATGTTTGCACGTTCACAGGACCAGTGAGGGAAACGGCCGTACCAGCTGTGTCTGTTTAGCTTGCTTTTAGAGAATGCCAAGTGCTGCACATTCACTAAGAGGCCACCAGCTTGTGAGAGCTGGCAAAAAGCAGAGGGAACAGCCATCTGATACACCAGTTTGTCATTTTTAGACACACTTTGACATATTCAGATATATTATTTGGAGTTGCATTATTTTGCAACCAAATCAAATCTGTTTTTCTGATGTTTTTTGGCAAATATGAGACGAGCCTTTATATTCTTTTTGGTCAACAGTGGGTTTTGCTATGAAACTCTCCCATCGAGACCATTTTTGCCTTATGTAGTTCTTACTGGATAAATCATGAACACCTTAACTAAGGCAGGTGAGGCCTGCAGTTCTTGAGATGTTGTTCTGGGTGCTTTTGTGACCTCCTGGACGAGTCATTGATGCACTCTTGGAGTCATTTTGGTAGGCTGGCCACTCCTAGGAAGTTTTCTCAATTTTTGAATAACAGCTCTCCACTTGGTTTAGTCTTAGAAAAGGTTTTCCAGACTGATAGATGTCAGTGGCTTTGTCTTTCAGCTGTTTTTTTTGCATTTCTATAGATCAAGGCATGACGTGTTGCTTAGCTTACTTCACTTTGTCAGACAGGTTATATTTAAGTGATTTCTGGATTAGTGTGGCTAGTTGAAAGTGAACTTTTCAAAGGTCAGCTTTCCAAAAAATGTGGCTGATCAAAGTAAATTCCCAATTTAACAAGGGAGGGCAACTACTTTTTCAAATAGGACATGGTAGGTTTGTGTAGCCTTTTTCCCTTATTAAATGAAATGATTAGTTTATCTAATCATTTAATAATTTACTAAATTTTAAAACTAAATGTAGTTTAAAAAATAAGAAATCAAGAAGAGCAAACATTTTTCCCAGTACTGTATATTACGTTGGGCAATAAAATATTTATTGATCATAGATGTTTGTTTAGAAGTCAGATAAGAGCGTACAATGTAATTTGGATAAAAGGCTAAGGGCAGTGATTAGCGATTTCTGAGATTAATTGAAATCTTTATCTTTATATGGTTGTCATAAAATCCTCCTACTCTGAAGTACAGTCACCTTTGTCTTCAAGCAGTCTTCGTTTGGTCCTCTGATTGAGGGCACTTCCCTGCTCGCTGATGTGGAAACAGATGTTGCCATGCTTCGTCTCCCCCTCCTCTTCTCTCCTCCCTCTATATTCTCTTGGCCGTGGTCACCATGGAGACAGACCTGTTGTTCTGTGCACAGAAGCAGATACAGTATGCTGCTGTGAGACACATGATCATCATCATCCCTCTCTGTCTATCACTGAATTCTGTGTAGCAGTGAAGAACAGACTGTGAATACTAAAAAACAAAGGTGCTGTCACCTTGCAGTGACACACACACACACACACACACACACACACACACACACACACACACACACACACACACACACACACACACACACACATCACATTTTAAAAACAAACAAACAAACAGGTGATCATTTTATTTCAGTAAATGGCTAAATCTAGTAATATCACAAATGATTGTGCAGCTGCTTTTACATGTTTTAAGCAGTGAAAGTCACACAACACTTTGCTGTGCTATTTTTATTCAACAGAAGTCTTCTCTTTCATTGTTTTTGAGGAGTCTGATCTGAGAAATGTGTGAGCTTATTATTGATCTAGGGTTCTCAAAGAATGTTCAATTGTTTTCTGTGGCTCTCCAGTGAAAATGACAGAATTTGTTGATACCGAATTTGCCATGCCGTGGGACAGTATGAGAACAATTTGCCTTTCTTTTTTTTTCTTAATTTTGTGCATTTTTCCTTTGCAACCGTCCATCGAAATTTCAGAACCCTTGCTATAGATAATATAATTAAAAGTCTTATTTCTTATAATTACCCCTTAGGAAACACTTTATTGTGCTTACCCATGTACTTTTTTATGCTAATCTAACAGATTTGTTTTTTCTTAGCATAATCATACTTTTTGGTGATGCCACTACAGTTGAGTCTTGTAGTTTAAGAGGTTACACATTTCTGTTTCTGTAATATTTATTCATTAATAATGATTTTCAATGATACTGAGAGAGTTTTGCAAGGAGAAAAAAAAGAAATATTGCTACAAATTTGACATTAGACTAGCTCAGTAACGGATTTACCTTTAACCGTGACAAGAAGATTTTAGGGCTACATAACAGCTGGACAGTTACAGCTGCATTGTTGGACAATGAAATGAACAACTAAACACTTTTGATATTTGTTTTGTTTTTTTCCTTTATTACAGTGGTATCACATTACACAACACAATAAGTTAAGAGAATGTAAATAATAGGAGACATTATTAGTTCAATACAGCTGCAGACAGCTGCAGTGTCTCTGAGCTAGCAGCTCTGTGAGGCTGAGGGCATTTCAACAAACAGTTTGTGTTTAATGGGACTTGAAATAAATGTCCTTGTCAAGCTAAATGCCATATTACGGGAGAGATTATTTGAGGTTACATCAACACGTAGCTAAGAGACCATTGCTAGAAAGCAACAAAAATGAATCTCTAGTTACAATTGTGGTGTGGCAACACTTTAGTGGTTTTAAACCCACTGCATCTACCCCTGACTGTCACCTCTGTGTTTGTATGTCTTTGTGTGTGATTGAGAAATGCAGAAATAAACTAGACCAGGCATAAAAATTATGGCTGTAGATTATGGCTACTCTTATCACATTTAATGATTCAGTATCTCTGATTCAGTTGTAAACATTGCACAAGCTATTACTCCACTTTCCCCACCACTCTTCAAACTGCTTTCACGGTCAGTTAGAGGTCAACTGAAACAAATCTTTAATGGAAAATGCTGAAATGTTGTTCTTTAAATGCTGCCATCATTAAGCACAGCTTTTATAAGCAATGGTTATTTGATGATTGAAGAATATTGTTTTGGTGATGATGGCTGCAATCATGTGTCCAACAGGGAAAGTCTTACCCGTTCAAAGGCTCCTTGCCTCCCATGTGGAACCCCATCGCTTTGATGGACTTCAACAACCTCTTTAGAACAATGGATAAGATGGGCGAGGAGGTAAAGCAGTTCTCACTATTAATGAGTATTCTTATTAATAAGCATTCTAGATTGGTTCACTGGACAGGTTGCACACCTGCTACATGCCTGACTCATGCTGAACATCCTCCTGCATTTCAGATTCCCAGAGACGCTCCCTGGAGAGCTCCCCATGCTGAGGAGTGGGACAAGATGACCATGCAGGAACTCTTTGAAAAACTCTGCTGGACCAGGTAACATGTTCAAAATGTTTCCCGTTTGTGCAGAGAATAGGTCTAGCTATTCATCCTGTTATCTCTGAATGTTTATATCCAGGGTAAAGTTGTATTGCTAAATCATATGACATTTCAATTCAATTCAGTTTTATTTATATAGCGCCAAATCACAGCAACAGTCTCCTCAAGCCGCTTTATATTATAAGGTAGACACTACGATAATACATTCAGACTCAAATGTTGAAGGTGGTCTCTTACAAAAGTTATATTTGTTGTTTTATTTTCTAATACCTGAAATCAGTCAGCGAGGCTAGGTTATAAGCTAATGGTAGCGAACTCAGTTAGCAAGGTATCTCATAGGGTGCATGGATGCAGCATTCTGCACAATTCCACTCACCAGAGCTGGAAGTAGAATTAACCAAAGAGCACATCATGCTATTTCCAATAAAATGATCTAAAAGGCTCCAACACCACAGTCACAGTTAAGAGGTCCAGTTCAGTGACTCAAACTTGCAGAGGTGGAAATGGTTACAGCTTCCTGTGTCAGCACTAATAAGAATAAGAATTCTCATCCCTGCAAACACTTTGAAAACTGATGCTGAAGGTTGTAGCTGTTTCATAGAGGTTTTTGGTGGAGAAGCTTCAGTATATGATGCACTGTGAGTGAGAATGTTTTTGATAATCTAATTACTGTGTAAATTTAAAATATGCAGCTTGTAAAAGTAAATTACATTTTTGTAACAACATAGAAATAACAGTCCTTCACTAATTAAAAGATTGTACTGCTCCTGTGTTTGAATTACTACTCAAATGTACATTACATGCAAGTCTCTGCTGGAAAAGTAGGACAAGGAAACAGAAATCCCTGACATGGTGATTTATTTGTGCTTTGTTCACACTCTTACAGAATATAAAAGTTGTGACTGGGGTACATGTAGTATTTAAAGACTTCTTACCTTCCATGTAATCCCTCCCAGAACTGCTCGTCGCTTCGCCACACTGTTTGTCAACGTGAACGTGACCTCTGAACCCCACGAGGTGTCGGCTCTCTGGTTCCTCTGGTACGTCAAACAGTGCGGAGGGACAATGAGGATCTTCTCCACCACCAATGGAGGACAGGTATGTCTGCCCAAAATTATACCTACTGATTCAGAACAACAGACTGAAAGAAGACAAAGGATTTTTTTATATCTATGTGAGCAAACAAAATACTCTCTCAGCTTTCCATTAATGCTCTACAAAAAAGTACAGACAGCGTAATGGGGGCGTGCCAAGAAGTGGACTTGCGTTCTCTGCCTCTCACACAGATTCATTCAGTGATTCAGAGGAGCAGTGTGAACATCAGAGGGAGATCCCTCACAGCCCAGTCTCCTTAGTCTGGCCTGAATAAGATGCTGTCCACACAAAAGATGTTTTCTTGGAATACTCAGGGCGTCTTTTCTGCTGCCGTTCCTCAAGCTGAGGGCCTTGTTCCCATAGCCACAAAGGCTTTGGTAAACAAATGACAAACAGTAGTGCAGTCGGCTCCTTCCTGTTTGCTTCACATTTAAAGCTTACACGCCTTGTGGCTGGTGCATACATAGGGGTGTTTGAAGTATTTACACATAGTCATCTTAAACATATGGATATGCAATTGGTATGCATTGCTCCGAGTGCAGCTGCACTCCTCCTGCAAAACTGCAAACGTGTCTTTAATCAAACAAGACAAGAAGAGGCTCACCTCGTTTCACCGCCCAGGACTGATTTAGGTTTAGCTCGTGCTTTCTCAGCAACTGCTTGACAAATTCATCCAAATGCCACAGAGGAATGCACACAATGTGTTTCTGGTCAGGGATGAGAGAGATGTTGACACTAACCACATGGAAATGGTCAGCACTGATTTAGTTTTGTGTATCGGAGCTTTGACAGCCCAAACCTCTCTACCTCCTCACCATCATCTTCATCATTTAACATTTGCTGGCCTGGCTTTATGAACGTGTTTCTTTTGAATTAAGATGCAGAAATTTGTAGTGAAGGAAATGAAGGTGGACTGAGGATAACCGGTGTGTATCACCAGGATAAATCAGGGGATTTTATCGGCTTCATTCCAAACTGGGAGTTTATTAGCCTTGCTGAGGGGTACCCAGAGGGGGATCAGAGTCACTTCCACCCAATATAAATAGAAACCAGTGTTGCTGCATCTGCTCTCCCTGTTGGTGCTCACTGAACTCTGCTCTCTTTGTGTCTCAAGGAGAGGAAGTTTGTAGGGGGTGCGAATCAGGTGAGTCAGTGCATGGCGAGGGAGCTGGGAGACCGAGTGAAGCTGCAGTCTCCAGTCTACAGGATCGACCAGACCGGAGACATGGTTGTGGTGGAGACCGTGGACAAGCAGACCTACAAGGTGAGTTGAGTATATCACCAGTATTTCCTTTGAAGTACTATTCTTTAAGGACACTTTTTATGTCTTTCCTTACATATTCTGCTATAGTCAGAAATATAATATTGAGCTGGAAATGAGCATTTAAAGTCCAGTCTAGTAAATATTCGAGGAGCTCGATTAATGTTTATTAACGGCATCTAGCACCAAATCATCTCATGGCACACCGCACTAAATGGTCAAAGGGATTACAACAAGATGGAGAGAAACCCAAGTATTCCACCTTTGAGCAGATCTTGGCTACAGTGAGAATAAAGTAAAGAGAGGAAAATAGAGGAAATGCGCTCAGGGCATCTCTGACCACAGAACAGTTTCCACTTTGCCTCAGTCTGTTTAAAATGAGCTTTGGCCCAGAAATGATGGCGGTGTTTCACCATCATGTTCACATGATAGAGCTTTAACCTGTATTTGTGAACAGTACAGTGTTCATAGACAGTGATTTCCAGAAGTGTTCCCGAGCCCTCCCAGTGATTTCATGACAATCATGCCTGCTTTAGTGCAGTGATGCAGCAGGGCCCAAAGGTCACGGGCATCCATTATTGATTTTCAGCCTTATCCTTTGTACTCAGAAATTCCTCCAGATTCTTGGAATGTTTAGATGATATTATTCTTTTCAGTTTGATGTTGAGGAACATTTTTCTGAAATTGCTCCACAGTTTGTAGACACAGTTTTGGGGTTTTTGCAGAGCATCTCTGAGATGCTCTTTTTATCGCTGGTCATGTCACTTTGAGACATGTCACTGCCATCAAATTCAAAGTGAGCTTTTTGGTTCTGTAAATGATAATAGTAGATTTCTGATATTTTTCTGTATAAGTGAATAAAAGATGGCTTTCTGAGATCGGCAAGTCACTGCATTCTGTTTTCATTTACAGTTTACACAATGTTACAACTTTCTGAAACTGGGTTTGTAGACACAATTGATTAGTTCAGTCCAGTGGTTCCCAACCTTCAAATGGCCCACAAAACAAATAGTCAGAATGACTTTGCTTATATGGATACATCACCGTTAACGAGCTGATAAGATAATGAATAATGACGCTGCTCTTATGTTTCAGTAGATTGTGAATGCAGGACTTTCCTTTTACTGTTTTCCTGTTACTGCAGCCATGTTTCAAATAACTGTTATAGTGTTTGTTTGATTTTATTATGTATTAGGAAATGAAACAGATACTATATTTATACACTAGGTAATGTGAGATAATGCAGTCTGAATATGAAACATCCATGTATCTGTAAAACAGTAACTGCTTCACAGTGTTACTCACAAACTCACTGGCACTGCTGCTCTTTGGCTGCCATCTACTGGCTGCTTGGAAAAAAGCAGTTAAAATGTACATGATCTGTGTTACTTTGTTGATTAGGTTGAATGTTTTCATTTATGGTCAGATGTTCCATTGTAATGAATTATGGGACAGCGTTTTCTCCTCTCTTTTCATAAAGGATAGTCCAGTGTATCCTATATTAAAGGAAGCACTGAAGCCTCTTTCCTTAGTATTTGGAGAATTGCAACATCTCTTACTATGGCTGATGACTACCATGCAGATACTTCTGGGTCACATCTTTCAGTTATAAACGGACTATTGGAACGCACTGTGTACTGTCTCTGTCTCTGTGTTAGGCCAAGTATGTGATCGTGGCCACACCACCTGCTTTGAATCTGAAGATGCACTTCAACCCTGAGCTGCCCCCGCTGAGGAACCAGCTGATCAACCGTGTTCCCATGGGCTCTGTCATAAAGTGCATGGTCTACTACAGAGAGAACTTCTGGAGGAAAAAGGGTACGCAGGAAGTGAAAACACAGAGAGAGCGAATGCTGTTCAAGATGATGCCATTTCTAACGTTTTATTGTGTTACCAGGTTACTGCGGCAGCATGGTGATAGAGGAGGAAGGCGCTCCCATCGGTCTCACCCTGGATGACACAAAGCCTGATGGGACTGTACCTTGTATTATGGGGTTGGTACAGAGCTTCAAACAGTTCTCTGTAATTGTGTATATTTTGTATTATGATTAGGGATGGGTATCGTTTAGGTTTTATCCGATACCAGTACCAAACCGGTACTTTTGAAACGGTGCCGGTGCTTAAAGAATGAAGAACACACACTTTGTCCAAAAACCTCTCATGTTTAGCTGTTTTTTTTGGAAAAAGATAACAATGTTAGCCTTTTCTGCAGCTATGGGGCATATATGGTATCACTCTTGGCTGGAAGCAGTGCTTAAACAATGGAAAATAAATCAAACTTTTTCCAAAAACCTCTCATGTTTAACTGTTTCCCACTTTTTCTTTGGTCATTTTAGCCTTTTTGGCCAGGGTGAAGGGAGTATCTGCCATCAAACAAGAAGACAGCCTCATGTAACTACGATGGTGTTTGCTAGTTCACCTTACATGCATTAATGTAATAACGTGGTTAGCCTACTCAACGTAAATTACACATGAACAACATTAAGCTACTCACGCAGAGAAGAACGGCTGCTGCTGCCGTCATCATCCATCATCATTTCTGCTACACTGGCAGGGCTAGGGGCCAGGACTCTCCTCTTCGGGTTTTTGGGGGATGTTGCTAACTCCGGGTCCGATAACAACCCGCAGTAGATGTGCTCTGTGTGAGGTCTCGCAGCAAGCTATCAAATACGGCGCATTTCTCGACTTTAAAAAAACGCTATGCGTCGCCAGGTGTTTCATCAGATTCGAGGTGTTACCTCCTTTGACAGTATCAGCTTAAAGCACTTGTTGCAGGCTGCTGAGTTTGCATCTTTTGCTGTGAAGTACAGCCAGACTTTTGACCACTTCGCCTTGGGCATTTTTAATCTGTAGCTCTGCTCTAAAAGAACGTACGTACCTGGGCCCGCCTACTACGCTTGGAAAGGTAAAATGATTGGCTAGAATCCAAAGTGTATCACAGCTCAGGAAAATAAAGCACCGAAATGCTAAGTGATATCAGCAGCCCCAAAGAAGTATACAATGCGTCACCATGATGAGTGCTTTAGTCAGGTTGAAATACACATTTCTTTCACTAGTGATTATCAGAGGGTTACTAACTGGCCTGTAGGCTTGTGTCTCAGCTTTACCATCTGACTCTGACCTAGTATTCTCGCATGAGCTCCTACAAGAATTTCCATACTGTGTAGAACTTGTGCTTGAATGGAGCTAAACACAAGTGATAAAGTCATCCAACCAGCCACACATGCTCATGTAGTGTTTTCTCATTTCATTCTCCCCCCAGATTCATCCTTGCCCACAAGTGCAGAAAGCTCTCAAGCCTGTCCAAGGAAGAAAGGTAGACACCAGTGGACAGAGATGGAAAAAAACTCTCACGAGCTGTGAGATCAGTTTAATCCCAACTCCTGTGTTGTTGTGTTTAGGTTGAGGAGGATCTGTGAGATCTACTCCAAAGTGCTGGGCACAGATGAGGCTTTGCATGTGAGTTTGGGTGCAGAGTGGCACACAGTCATGTGGATACTGTGGAATCTGACTGACTGCTCATGTGCCTGCTTGTTTCCTGCAGCCGGTGCACTATGAGGAGAAGAACTGGTGTGAAGAGGAGTACTCTGGAGGCTGCTACACAGCCTATTTCCCCCCAGGAATCCTTACTCAGTTTGGCAGGTGAGTCTCTCTCTCACACGTGTACACACACAAAAAAATAAACATAAATATGAAAGTGTGATCTTTTCATTTCAATTGACTTCCTAATTTATTTGAATGTGTCAGCTGCTGGATATTAATGGCTAATGTATGTTTCAGCAGGATTTGTGATTATTTCTGCAAATTAGCGTCACTTCTCCTCCATGAAATGAACCTGCCTTCCTGTGCACGGTTTCAGAGGGGACTCACTGAGATCACAACACTTTGTGTTGGATTATTATGTTTACCACACAAGCAATACTGTGAACTCATATTTCATCTGAATGGTGTTATTGCAGTGTTTTTTGCGGCATTTCATGGGTTTTATTGGAGTGTGAACAAATGAATGCATTTTCAGTACAGCAGGACGTGTCCCCAGGATTTGCCCATTTGCTCTATAGCTATACACACACATAAAACACAATGCAGTGTGTCTGATGCATTGCGGCTGGTTTCATTTATTAGCTGCTTGTTGTACAGATCCTGGTGCATATGTTCACTATTAGAGTTTTGTTAACCTCCATATGAAAAACTGAAACTCCTTGTTAACCGTCATGTGAACCATATTTCATGTCTAAATGTCCTCACCAGATGTGCAAATGTGTTCTTACTCACAATGAAAAGTAAGCTGGAGTTGGAAACCTAACATTGTGCTTTTTTATACAGAGTAACTGTTTCACATACCGGGTGGCCCTGCAAGAAATAGAGTTAAAGCAAAAGTCCTTTCTTTGGTTCTTTTACGTTGAGCACAGTGGGGGTGGGAAGATTAATCCAAAGGAAATTCACTTTACGTTATATAATCCCATATTGCACTTATTCAGGTGAGATGATATTCTTAAATGAAGTGAATGCATGCTAAAGCTCAACGGTCAGTACAATGCTGGTGCATACATTACAAATAAAACGTGTTTAAAACCTGTAAACCAGTTTAACCTCTGAAGCCTCTCCTGTTTCTCTCGTTTTTGCTCTTCAGAGTGCTGAGAGAGCCGGTGGGCAAGTTGTACTTTGCAGGCACAGAGACGGCCACCGAATGGAGTGGCTACATGGAGGGGGCCGTACAAGCTGGAGAGAGAGCAGCCAGAGAGGTCAGAGAGCATTTAAGTACCTGCTTTTCACTGCTACGTGTTAGCAAATACCAGTTCTTACCAGTTTAAACACACTTAGAGGCAGGTTACTTATATATACCAGGTGGAAACCACTTAAATCATGCAGCTGGCACACCTATTAGTCACACCTCAGTCTGCTCCTGGTGTTGTGGATGCTCAGCCAGCAGTGCTGGGGGGTCAGCTGATATCAAATCATGACATCCTCGCCTTTTCTCCCCTCTCATTTATGTCTGAGCACAGCTGACTGAAACAAACCATAGAATCAAAATGGTCCTCCCCACTCAGTCTTCTAAATCTCTCTTTAAGACACTCGCCTGCTGCTTGCAGTTTATGTCCTTCTTCCAAGGCATTAACATTAGGTTTGGTTTCCTAAGATACTCCCCCATGTGTTCATGTTCCTCCATGTTTCTTAGCTCTGGCTCTGCTGCAGAGTAGGTCAGTTACAGTAAAGGCCAGTCAAGCCTGAGTAGATTATCTGCATTAAACATAAACATACACTTATTCTTCTTTTTATTACTTAAGTTAAGTTGCTGTGTCGTCGTGTTGTATGTAGTGCCAACGTGGGACAGTTCCCCAATTTCATTGTGCTATTGTACTATGTATGACTGTGCAATGATAATAAAGAGTTATCTTATTAACATCACCCAAACTCAAAAATGTGTATCATGTTTAAAATTTAGACTGTTAGACTGTATTTTGATCCTTTCGAAGTCTTTGACTGACACCACCAATGTCTTTTCGCAGGTCATGTGTGCGATGGGTAAACTCCAACCTAATCAGATCTGGCAACCTGAGCCTGAGAACGATGTAAGAGAAGTCCTTATGCACCAAATTACAAGTTGGCCTTTGATTAAAAAAATGAACAATCAGTGGAGAAACACTCTGAAATCTCTCGTCATGAATCCAAAACACTTTTTACCATAACTGATACTGTGAAAAAGATCATCCTGTAATAAATGAGAAAAAAACTACCAGGCAAGACCATCATGTTTCTTGGGGTTGTAAACCAAGAGAGGTCATTTTCTCCCTCGCTTTCTATACAATCATTTGCAAGCAGAAGAGTTGCCCCCTGCTGGTCATGTAAAAAAATGCAGGTTTAAGACACCTATGCATTGTTTACACATTTTGGACCCAAGATTACATAAGTTGTATATTGCCAAATCATCTATCAAGTATCTAGTTAATATCATGCATATGAAAAAGGCAGATATCTGATATCATCATTCCCTCCGTCCTGCAGGAAATCCGGGCACTCCCGTTTGTTACCACCTTCTGGGAGAGAAACCTGCCTTCGGTTGATGGTTTCCTCAAATTCTTAGGAGTCTCCACATTCCTGTCTGCTGCCGCCGCAGCTGGCTTGGTGGCCTACAAGAAGGGCATCATCCCCCGGAGTTAAACCACCCTGTCGTCTCACTCCTCCACATCTCAAGGGAACATGTCTCAATAGACACTTGTGTACTTCTAGTGCTTTATGGGCCCAAACTACAGAGTAGTGACCTACATAGGGTATACATTGTTTTTTGAGAAACACCGTGATGTAAGAAGGACTGCTCAGCTCATGCAAAAACACTAACACACTGTTACTCTGTCCACAAACGAAAGAGAGAATGAAGCAGGTGAGAAGGGCTGACTGAAAGGTGTTTGAGAGGAGGGACGAAAGCCTAACTTCAGTTTAAAACATGCAGACTCAGATTGTGAATCCAATGAAGGAAAAAAGATCAGAATCAGTTCGTAAGGGGAAACCTTCTCTGTCACTATTACTATCCCATACAATGCCAATGAAATCCACTGTGTCGATTATATGTGAGTTTATAAAAGTCGCCATGCTTACTGTGTGTATGAGCCTCGTCTGTGTCGCATGCTTCGGTGAGCATGCATTCGTGAGCGTGTGGTCATCAAAGTTTCCGTACAAAGTGTGCGAGCGCGCGTGCATGAGTTTCCACTGTGTGTCTAATTACCGCTGCCTATTTTAGGTGCCGATTTATTCTGGCCAAGCAGCCGTAGCTGTTTGATGAAATCCAGTGACTTCAGAAGAGAAAAGAGTCAGTATAGTGACACTGTCCACATAGAAAATCAGAGAGGAGGTTCAAGGACAAGTGGGGGGGAGGGGCTTTTTCTGTCAGCAAATCCCATGAAAACACAAATGAATAGTGAATTTTAGCATTGTCTTTGTAGCTAAAGCCAGATGTGAGTCGCAACCCTAAAGTGAGTTGGTACCATGTGAAATGGGTTTTGTTGTTTCTCTTAAATTTAAATTTTATTTACATCCCAAAGCCCAAATTATGTGCCCTAATATGAATCCTAATATGTAGCCTAATAATGTCATATTAGGGCACTAAATGTGTATTATTCCCAATGAGCGATCTGTGCAGTTGAAGGCTGGCTCCAAAAGCAGGTTTTTCCTCACAGACTCCTATGTTAAGATGTCTAGGTTTCCACCTGAAAAGGCATCTTTAAAGCCTGGGGCAGTCTTTGTAGCTAATTGTCTCCTTCATGGTGACTCCTTTCATATAAATCCTCTGTTTAAACTATAGTAAGTCTTAGGTATCAGCAAACACAGGCTACCAAATATGGCCACCAAAAATTAAGAGGGTGCCAGTCTAAGTACTGAACCCATAAATTTAATTGGTAATCCATAAACTAATGGTGACAATAATGATTATTATAAATAATTATTAAACACTTCTCAGTTATAGTTACTTGTTGTTTTAACTCTTTACCCCCTTGTATAAATCGACCAGGAGCGACCTTGAATGCTTCAGGCTTATAGAACAAAACGACTGGTGTGCATCATAAGTTAGTGCGGGTGGTCTCTCCCTGTGCAACTAAACTTAGAAAAACCCAGAAACTCTTCTGATTGTCTTCAAACCACAACTTTATTGATATATGCTGAGGTGTCAAAACTCATCATCAAGTCTACAAAGCGGATGTCGTCAGTGTCTCTTTATGGAGTAAAGAGTTAAAGTTTATCCAGACTGAACACAGAGCAGGTACAGATGTTCAACAAATAGTTATGTTTTCTATATTTTTAATCTTCAAGTATACCAAATTTTTCATATCCATAGATAAAAGTGTGCACGTTTTATTAATAAGAGCTCAGAAGTGGGGCTAGAAGGTGAATGCAGCTTAGCTTTTTGTGACTTCTCAAACAATCTAGTTTTTTCCTGTAGTTTCTCTTCAACAGGAACTCTAGGCTCACGTACATAAGCCAGGAAGTGGTAAGACAGACCAGTTCACTGTTAGAATTTGTGGGATTTGTTGACAGACAAAAAGAAAAACTCATCCTAAGAATGAGAAGAGTCAGCCTTATTCTTTTAATGGAAATGTAGTGGTGTCCAGCTGCTAGTGTGGTAATCTATCGGTCAGTATGACGGAAGCATTTGAATGTATTTTCCTCACACTAGATAACACATGCATGGTGGTTTTGCTAAGGTAATCACATTTTTCACTTGTGTATTTTTACCTTTTCACATTCTCACTTCAGATAAACACGATCCCACCGGCTCTAAGGCGTCCTTGTAACAACTGTTTTGATTTGTTTAGGAAAAAGGAAACTGTCTTTTAGAGAAACTTTAAAGAAATGACATTCTTGCTGAAAAACTGACTCGCTGCAACAAAGGTTTAACTACTGGCTGCTCAGCAAGCAGTGTCGTCAGCAATCATTTGTCCGGGTAAAATCATTTGTCGGGGGTGTAGATGTGAAAGCGAACCTGCTGCACAGTCCTCTGTGTGCAGCTCTTTATGCCCACTACAAGAATCATGCTGTTCTTGTCCCAAAGATGTTTGTGAGTGTTGTTTATCTGTTGTGCCTTAATGGAAATTGTAACGTTTTTGTCATTTTATCGCAAGTGCCTGTGACTCTGACACTCTCAGCCCTCATCCCTCTTTCCCTCCCCCGCCTGCTCCGGAGGTGAGAGGTCAGATGGACCAGGTCATCGGTTCAAGGCATCATCTGCGCTCATTAACAGGGGTCAGCATTGTGTTCAAGTGTATCCGAAAACCTTTCATTTTAAAAGTTCCCCTTACCTGAGTTGTGTCCTTACTGCAAACTTGACTCAGGTAAAGCCAGGTGTAAAAACACAGCATCAGAGCTCAGACTGTTGAGGTGATCCCTCTGCTTATCTCTGTGTCCGTGTGTGCTTTGTGTTGTCCCTGCAGCGCTTCTTCCCTCGTTGTGGTGTCCCTCTCCCGTCTAACCCTCAGTCTCAGTGCAGGTTTTATGTGCAGTTCTAGAAGTAATGATTGAATAATAATGTCACTTTTTGAACCATCACTAAAAGTGTTTGAGTTTATGGTTGGCTGAACAAACAAAGCCAGCAAATTCCATCCACCCTGTAGAAAAACAACAACAACAAACTACAGCACTCACAACAAACCATCAGCAGACGTGATGCAGCGTTATTCATTATGGGGTTTTTCTGGAGATACCCCCCCTTCCTTTGTCCCTCTGTGCATATGAGCCTTCTTAACTATTCCTGTGACCTGCTCTTTGATGTCTTGGATTCCTCATACAAAGCTGGTGATATTTAACAAAATGTGAAATAAATCTTTTACTCGCCTTAACCTGATTTATTCTGGTGTCGTGTGTCATTATGTCGACTCAGAGCAGAGCTACAGCCCAACGGAGTGAAAACAGCGGTGTAATAGTTAAGAAAAATATGGGGAAAAAATCATTAAAAGCTAGTCCAATGCCCAATGTGCCCAGGAAGAATAAAACTGCAGTTCCAAAAAGGACACTGTGTCATTTGTAAATAAAACCAGAATCCAATGATTTGCAAACAAGAGAACATATATGACATATCAAATGTTTAAGCTGAGTCAGTGTGCCATTTTAAGAAAAGTAAAAGCTCATTTTGACTTTGATGGCAGCACCTGGTTTAAAAATAGTTGAGACGGGGCAACAAAAGCCAGGAAAAGTAGGTAGTGCTAAAAAGAAGGTTAGGTTAAACAGCATCAGATCAGTAACATGACCGGAGTGTAAAACGAGCGTTTCAGAGGGGCAGAGCTTCTCAGAAGCAAAGGTGGATGGAGGTTTACCAATCTGCAAAAACCTGCCTGTACAAATTATGGAACAATTCAGAATAATATTCCTCAACATAAAATTGAATGTGGAGAAATCTGTGTGTGCAGGGGACAAGTCTGACAATCAGTATTGGATGTCTGTGAACTGAAGTGAAAACAGATGTGATTCTGTCATGAAATTCACTGTCACATGAAAATCACCGGCTGTGAACACATTTCACTGTACCACCCACAAATACCGGCTGAAGCTCTACCGTGCAGAGAAGAAGCCATACGTGAACATGATCCAGAAACACCACCATCTCTTCTGTGCCAAAGCTCATTTAAAATGAAGTGACGTAAAGTAGTCAATCAAACTGAAATTTTAAATTCTTTCATGGAAAACACTGATGACGATGGTAAAATGGCCTGTATTTACAGTGGGGCAAAAAAGTATTTAGTCAGCCACCGATTGTGCAAGTTCCCCCACTTAAAATGATGACAGAGGTCAGTAATTTGCACAAGAGGTACACTTCAACTGTGAGAGACAGAATGTGAAAAAAAAATCCATGAATTTGTAATCCAGTGTTAATTTGGTTATCTGATATTGTGTGATATTCAGTATATATGTATATATCTATATTGGGTGTTATAAAATGTTCTTCAATGATTTTGAGTTGTTTTTTTTACTTGCTATTGGTTTGCGGCTGCTTTACGACAGTCGACTGTGGTAGTACATCCTAGCGGGAGGGGCTATGAGCTCACGTGGCTTGTAGCTGTGCCAGAGAGCAAGCTTGGGTGAGCTAGCGGGGAATATCTCCTTCTGCAGTAGCCTTAAAAAAGACTATTGTTCGTTCTCCTGCCAGGTAAAAATCTGTTTCGTATGTATATTATACTATTCCATGTGTTATCATGTGTTTGCTATGATGTGATGTGTAGTAATGGTTATTAAGGTGCTAATCGCTAATCGAGGCTAAGCTAGCAAGCTCGACAATTAGCCGCCATGCTAAGCGGGCGTTGGTAGCCAAGTTCGTATGTCACTGTAGGGGCTATGAGCTCACGTGGCTTGTAGCTGTGCCAGAGAGCAAGCTTGGGTGAGCTAGCGGGGAATATCTCCTTCTGCAGTAGCCTTAAAAAAGACTATTGTTCGTTCTCCTGCCAGACGCCTTACTGCTGTGCTGCCTTACTGATGCCATTAAAGGACAAGCGGCTGCGATCCCTTCATCCATCCGGACCTTGATTATTTGGACCGAAGTACTCACACACACGCCCGCACTCAGTGCCATACACTCTCTTTACTTTGCTGGCCAGCTAACATCATTGTTTTTTTTTTCTTTTTGCATTCACAAAGACTATCCAAAGACATTTTGGTTATTGTCAAATAGACACTCTCTGATTACGGACTGAGGAGGTTGTGGTGTTACAACCCCAGGACTGAGAAAAAGGACTCTTTACATAATATATTCACTTGTCTCCTGGTTAGGAGAAGTGATTATTGATGGAAATATTTTTCTTCTTCTTGTCTTCATTTACATTGTATCCCAGAGAAGTTTTAAGTTGTTCAGGTTGAAACATTTGCACTTAGAGTCTGTTAAGTTTCCTTTGATGTATCAGTGTCAAGCTGATGTTTAAGAGGGTATGTTAAGGACAGATGTGCTCCAGTCCATCCAATCCTTTAAAGTGCTGGACACCGATGGTAAATTGCCATCAGACCCTAAATAAATTGTCCTCTGCTGTTATCCATATTGCTTCACTCATTCTTTGGTGAGTAGACGTATTGGTTACAAATTCACATGGTAGGATTTGTAAAGAATTTATTCGTAAATTAGGGTGGAAAATAAGTATTTGGTCACCTCAAACAAGGAAAATCTCTGGCCCTCACAGACCTGTAACGTCTTCTGTAAGAAGCTTTTCTGTCCCCCACTCGTTACCTGTATGAATGGCACCAGGCACGTGCAGAGGGGGGGGCTAGAAGGGCTTGAGCACCCGCCCCTTTCCTGATGGGTGCCCAAAGTGCCCTTTTGTTGAGGCAACTTTTTAAAAAAAAATTATTATTATTTTTTTTTTAATGTGTGTGTGCGTGCGGAGTCTTGTCTGTGCCCCTCAACAATAATATCTAACTATTAATCACAGTTTTGCTAAATAAAAGGATCTGGCTTGCATCAGTCACATGATCACATTTAACCAATGATCGCCCTTGACGGCAGAACGCGCTGGTTACGAGCCGGGAACGAGCTCACAAAGAGCACGCGCATTTTTTCCGGTCCGGAGCTGTAGGAGAAACACAAGTTAACTCAGAGACACAGACTGATACGACAAAACCAGTAAGTAGGTGTACAGCGTACACTGTAGTGTATAGCACACAGGAGTATTAGCTTATTACGTGCACGTTGGTAAGCTGTCTTGTTGCAACTGACGAACTGAAACAAACGAGCGTGCTGTGTGTGCAACAGCACGACAAACATTACCTGTCCTTTTATTAACTGCACAAGTAGTGCTGGTCACAGCTGCTGGCTACCTGTGTAAGGCTGTCATGGGTCTGTAGCTCTGTCACCGTTTTAGAGAACATATTTAGTTTTAAAGTATTTAGAAACATATTTAGTTTTAAAGCAAGTTACAGGGCTTTTCCTGCCTTTCTGGAGGGATTATATTTTACTAAAAAACGATCTAATATGCATGTCCACATAATTATGCATTATTATAATTATAATATATTAAAAAACACACGCTGTATTTTAAAGAACATACATTAAGAAGCAGATTATATTAGATTTATATTTTAAATAAGACAAAATTTGGATTTTACAGGAGTAAACTGTATCTCTACAGTTTAAAAATGTAATAAGCTTTGCCCCTGCACAGAGTGGATAGTGAAACAAATGGAATCATCATAATGACATTATTTCATATTTATTACTTCCCCCTCCTCATTGCTTTATTATTGTAGCTCTAGTAATAAATAATAATGTAAGGATTCTGGATCAGCACCATGATGCCCATAGTATATACAGTATTCTGAAGAAGGTCTAAAATGTCATTGTGTGTGCGTGCATGCGTGTGTTTTATTTAGATGGATTTTTAAAAAAAAAATATATTACTCATGATATAACATTGTCCAGACATGCCTGGTAAGGACATGAGGAGGAAACAGTAGGAGCTGTGTGAGGCTTATAAAGGCAGTGCTATAACATTTTTCTGTCATCATTTTATTTTAGATTAAGTGCAAGAGTTGTTAGGTGTGGATAATTAGATTATAGTTTATTGCAATAGCAAGTTGTGCCTTGTTCTCAGATAGACAGCAAGTGGAGAGTGATATATGAAATGATGGGATGGAAGGAAGAAGAGAAGCAAAGAGTGAATCACAGGCAGAGCCTAAATTATTTCTCACAGTTTTTTGTTGCCTTATGGTTCCAAGCGCTGTCACCAATCTTTGCATTTTGTTATTATTTCATGACACTTGTTTAATCAGCTACCATCTCTCCTATGGACTTTTTAATGTTTACAGTCTCAGATCAACACAGCCCTGCCCTCCAGCACTATCCACAGCAACCCCTCAACAGCAACATTGTACCCATCAGGTAAAGCATCGGCTACGTTTGCTTTGCCTTGTTGCCCATATTAGATTCTTGATGAATGTGTGTTGTTGTTATTCAGCCTGGTTCAATGTGCCCCTTTTTAACTTTGAGCACCCGCCCCTTTAAACCTCTCTGCACAGCCCTGAATGGCACCTGTTTGAACTCATCATCTGTATAAAAGACACCTGTCCACAGCCTCAAACAGTCAGACTCCAAACTCCGCCATGGCCAAGACCAAAGAGCTTTCGAAGGACACCAGGAAAAGTATTGTAGACCTGCACCAGACTGGGAAGAGTGAATCTACAATAGGCAAGCAGCTTGGTGTGAAAAAATCAACTGTGGGAGCAATCATCAGAAAATGGAAGACATACAAGACCACTGATAATCTCCCTCGATCTGGGGCTCCACGCAAGATCTCATCCCGTGGGGTCAAAATGATCATGAGAACGGTGAGCAAAGATCCCAGAACCACACGGGGGGACCTGGTGAATGACCTGCAGAGAGCTGGGACCGAAGTAACAAAGGTCACCATCAGTAACACACTACAACGGCAGGGAATCAAATCCCGCAGTGCCAGACGTGTTCCGCTGCTGAAGCCAGTGCATGTCCAAGCCCATCTGAAGTTTGCCAGAGAGCACATGGATGATACAGCAGAGGATTGGGAGAATGTCATGTGGTCAGATGAAACCAAAGTAGAACTTTTTGGTATAAACTCAACTCGTCGTGTTTGGAGGAAGAAGAATACTGAGTTGCATCCCAAGAACACCATACCTACTGTGAAGCATGGGGGTGGAAACATCATGCTATGGGGCTGTTTTTCTGCCAAGGGGACAGGACGACTGATCCGTGTTAAGGACAGAATGAATGGGGCCATGTATCGTGAGATTTTGAGCCAAAACCTCCTTCCATCAGTGAGAACTTTGAAGATGAAACGAGGCTGGGTCTTCCAACATGACAATGATCCAAAACACACCGCCCGGGCAACAAAGGAGTGGCTCCGTAAGAAGCATTTGAAAGTCCTGGAGTGGCCTAGCCAGTCTCCAGACCTCAACCCCATAGAAAATCTGTGGCGGGAGTTGAAAGTCCGTGTTGCTCGGCGACAGCCCCAAAACATCACTGCTCTCGAGAAGATCTGCATGGAGGAATGGGCCAAAATACCAGCTACTGTGTGTGCAAACCTGGTAAAGACCTATAGTAAACGTTTGACCTCTGTTATTGCCAACAAAGGTTATGTTACAAAGTATTGAGTTGTATTTTTGTTATTGACCAAATACTTATTTTCCACCCTGATTTACGAATAAATTCTTTACAAATCCTACCATGTGGATTCATGGATTTTTTTTTTCACATTCTGTCACTCACAGTTGAAGTGTACCTCTGGTGCAAATTACTGACCTCTGTCATCATTTTAGGTGGGGGAACTTGCACAATCGGTGGCTGACTAAATACTTTTTTGCCCCACTGTATATAGCACTTTACTAGTCCCTAAGGACCCCAAAGCGCTTTACATATCCAGTCATCCACCCATTCACACACACATTCACACACTGGTGATGGCAAGCTACATTGTAGCCACAGCCACCCTGGGGCGCACTGACAGAGGCGATAGACGATGAGTCATCAGATCATATATCTCTCCAGTGTGTCCTGGGCCTGCCCCGGTACCTCCTCCCAGTGGGACATGCCAAGAACACCTCGCTCAGGAGGCATCCTTATCAGATGCCCAATCCACCTCAGCTGTCTCCTTTCAATGTGGAGGAGCAGCGGCTCCACTCTGAGCCCCTCCTGGATGGCTGAACTTCTCACCCTATCTCTAAAGGAGAGGCGAGCCACCCTTCGGAGGAAGCCCATTTCTGCGGCTTGTGTCTGCAATCTCGTTCTTTAGCTCACCACCCACAGCTCGTGACCATAAGTGAGGGCGAGGACGTAGATCAACCGGAAAATTGAGAGCTTCGCTTTTACACTCAGCTCTCTTTTTTACCACAACAGACTGGTTAAGCGTCTGCATCACTGCAGCACCAATTCGTCTGTCAATCTCCCGCTCCCTTCTCCCGTCATTCATGAACAAGACTCTGAGATACTTAAACTCCTCCACCGGGGCAGGAACTCATCCCTGACCCGGAGTGGGCACTCCACCCTTTTTCAGCAGAGGACCAAACCCTCGAGTCTGGAGGTGCTGATTCTCATTCCCACGGCCTCACACTCGGCTGCAAACTATTCCAGTGCAGACTGGAGGCCATCACCTGATGAAGCCAACAGAACCACATTATCCGCGAAAAGCAGAGATGAGATTCTGAGACCACCCAAGTGAAAGCTGTCCATAAAAATTATGAACAGAATCGGTGACAAAGGGCAGCCCTAGTGGAGCCCATCACCCACCAGGAACAAATCCACTTATTACCGGCTATGTGGACCAAGCTCTTGCAACGGTTGTATGAGGATCTAATGGCCCATTGCAATGGGCCAAACACCCCATTCTCCCGGAGCACCCTCCACAGGACACTCCAAGGGACACAGTTGAATGCCTTCTCCAAGTCCAAAACACACATCTCCCTCAGAATGCTGTTGAAGCTCCAGAGGTGTGCGCTGAAGACCTCAAGGACTGGGATCTCTGCTAGGCTTTCCCAGCACACCCTCACTATATGTTTAGGCTTGAGTGTCCAGAATATTTCGCCGCAGGTCTAGTGATATGACTACAAAATTGATCATCGACCTGTGGCCCAGAGCGTCCTGGTGCCATGTGCACTTATGGACATTCTTATGTTCAAACATTGTGTTGGTTATGGCCAAACTGCGGTTTGCACAGAAGTCCAACAACAAAAAACACCACTCAGGTTCAGATCCGGGAAGTCGTTCCTCGCTATCAAACCCCTGCAAGTCTCACTGTTGTTGCCCAAATTAGCATTAAAGTCTCCCAGTAGGACAACAGAGTCCCGAGGTAGAGCAATCTCCAGCAGAGTCCAGCCCCTTTCCAGGAGACTGGCTCCAGAGGCGTGCACTGAGGTAAGCCCAACTATATCTAGCCGTAGGGCTGCTCGATTATGGCAAAAATGATAATCACGATTATTTTCACTGAAATTGAGATCTCGATTATTTGACGATATTTATTTAACCCTTTAAGACCTACCATAGAACCAAGTCCGCCAGAGCTTATATATTTTTTTTTTACAAGTTGTAGTGCCATTTGTGGGAGCATTTCAAGTTGCTATACAACTGTTATAGCCCATATTTTAATAATATGTATGCATTAAGTCCATAGTAACCACATTAATTGCAAAAAAGTGCAATAAACTACAAAAAAAATTGAAAATCGTTTTTGTTTTGTTTGTTTTTTTACATATATTTCTACTTGGAGAAATTTAAGAGGTTTATCCCTCAAAACTTTAAATACAAAAAAGTTGCAAAAAATAGTTTACAACAACAGGAAATTTATTTTGAGTGTCTTCATAGTTTTATTTTGGAGATACACCAATTTTTATATACTGCAGGAAAAACGAAAAAACAATCCTATGATGCAAATTTGCAAAGAAAACAGCATGTGCATCAAAATAAACTATTTCCAGCAGTGCAATTCGAGTTCTAATGGTGTGTTCACACCGAACGCGATGGACGCGAATAAAACGCCCCAAACGCCCCTAATTTGACGCGTGTACATTCGCGTCTCAACGCGTGTCCAAGAAAAATCCATCGCGCGTCAACCGGAAATGTGGGAGGAATGTGGGAGGGAGTTGTGCCAGACCGGTATCTTTGCAAGATGGCAGCTGTCGAGCTAGCGCTTGAAGAGAGAGTCTCCCTTCTCTATGTACTGTGGAGAGCAGAGCAGCAGCGTAAAAGACGTCCTCGCCGTACCTGGGTCCATCAGGTCCTCCAGAGGCATGAGCAGTTTGGTGAGTTTCACCACTTGCTCCAGGAGTTGTGCCTGGATGACGGCCGATTCCAGCGCTATCACCGTCGGCCAGTTTGAGGACCTGCTTTCCCTCGTCGGTCCCAGCATCGCCCGCCTAGACACCAACTACAGACGCTCAATCCCACCTGCAGAGCGCCTGTCCGTCTGCCTGAGGTTAGTAAAACTATTTAATACGGTAGTCCTTTATTGATATCTGTGCTAATATGCTAAACCATCCAGTTATACACTGCTAACATGGATGTGCTATGCTAACAGTGAATGCTGTCGGTGTTTACTGAAAGCAAACTGTGGTACAGAGACGACTCTTTATAATATTTCTAGTGATACTCAGAAGGTCTCATCAAGTCCCGATTTAATTCGATTTATGCTGTTATCAGTGTTTGCATGATAGCATGGCTGTGGTGTCCTATCAATGTATGCGCTCGGTGTTTGCTGATATCAAACTGTAGCATTAGGACCACTGAGTTAACCTTTGTAGTGATACTCACTCCTTTTTATTTAGAACTGGTTTAATTCTGGGATAGTTGAATATTTGTATATAATCCCTGCAGCTGTCAGACTCTATAGCAGGGGTCACCAGCCTTTATTAAAACAGAGTTAGATAAAACTGTGAACAGTTTGGTTCATCTTTAGTTACATGGTTCTATCTTGATAAGCTATGTCTTATCACAGATTAATTTTTCAAAAATATTAATGATTTAAGCAAGGAAAGGGCTACATGTCAACATACAACTCTTTATTTCTATTAATGTCTTACTTCATTCCTACCTGATTGACATGTTTAGGAATTATGAGTGATTGGCACACTGTAGTTGTGAAAGTTGCTACCAATCAAATTATATGTTAAAGTTAAAACAAAACACAACTGTTTTAGATATTATCTAATATACATTTTGTAATTATCCTTATAATTACAAAAGGTTTTATGTAAGATCCATGTTTTGTGATTTAAATCTGACATCACAAAAGTATTTTGGAATTTGAATAATGTATTTTGTAACTGCAGTACACATAATACTGATTTTGAACAATGTCGTCCAGGTTCCTTGTCACCGGGGACTCCTTCACGACCAAGCATTCAGTTACAGAGTCGGTGTGTCCACGGTGAGCCAGATCACCCCCCAGGCAGCGACGGCCATCTGGGACTGTCTAGTGGACGACTTCATGGCTGTGCCTTCACCTGGAGACTGGCGGTCCATCACAGAGGGATTCCAGGAGCGCTGGAGCTTTCCTCTGTGCTGTGCAGCTCTGGATGGGAAGCACATCCAGACAAAGGCACCCCATATATCATATAGGAGACACACACATTGATATACACTAAATATTTATTTCATTTCTTTTTTGTGGTGCCCAAATTGATGCACCTGCTTGGGGCGACCGTGGCTCAGGGGGTTGGGAATCGCATCTGTAACCGGAAGGTCGCCGGTTCGATCCCTGGGCTCTCTGTCCTGGTCGTTGTGTCCTTGGGCAAGACACTTTACCCTACTTGCCTACTGGTGTTGGCCAGAGGGGCCGATGGCGCGATATGGCAGCCTCGCTTCTGTCAGTCTGCCCCAGGGCAGCTGTGGCTACAACTGTAGCTTGCCTCCACCAGTGTGTGAATGTGAGAGTGAATGAATAGTGGCATTGTAAAGCGCTTTGGGTGCCTTGAAAAGCGCTATATAAATCCAATCCATTATTATTATTATTATTATTTTGTTTAAACAATTATTGCACACTTTCTGTAAATCCAGTAAACTTCTTTTCACTTCTCAAATATCACTGTGTGTCTCCTGTATGATATTTAACTGACATTTTTTATTGTAACAACCAACGATTTATACAGGAAAATAATGTCTATTAACAAGGTTGCCCAAACTTTTGCATCCCACTGTATTAGTATATTTTGTCATTAGTATAATATGAAATAAATTCTACATGTGTCAAGTCGTGTGCCAACATTTGCTGTGTAGTAGAACTGAGACATTAGTCATTATAAAAATTTATTTGAAATAATATTAAAAGTCTCAAACAGAAAAACATTAAACATAAATATATAAAATATAAGAATTTACAGAGAGACAGGAATAAAAAGGACCAGCTGCTCTCCAGAGCAGGAACATGGCTGAGGAGGAAATGCTCCATTGGAGACTGGTGTGGCCTCTTCAGGGACTCCAGGATGGCCAGCTCCACCGCCGATGGACCGTCCTGGGACCCGTCCCTCATCTGCCTCGGAGCCGTCCTCCCCTGTGGGCCTGTAAAACAGCACAAAACACAAAGAAATGAGAAGGCTGCTACTAGATTTTAATTTCAACATTGAAAAAAACAAAACAATAACAGGATATAATCAGATTGGTTGTAGATATTTAGTAAAGGTGATCACAAGGCAATCCCACCGACTAAAAAGGTATCAGTGCTTGCTGTACATATCTGTGGGTGCAGCAGCAGGAGCTCAGGGACTGGGGATGCTCTGCTGCAGAATCAGTTGGTTCTATCAATACAGTATTAAATGTTAACAGGTTGGATATAATAATCGTAGAGTAGACAGTGGTCCCTCATTTATTGCAGGGGTTCTCAGAATAACTAGCCCCTGGTCACAGTTCTCACGATTGATTCTCAAAGTGCAAACCTTTGTAGATTGCAAAACGTAAAAGTATTATTATGCCGCGGTTTGTCTTCATCTGCCCGCCACTTTCGTGCGCCTTTTTCCCTCGCGGTGCAGGTGTCTATTTCCGAATGAGGGTCGTAGTTATGGGTGTTTTTGTGCTGTTTTTTCTATTGGACGTGATGGTTATCAAAACCAAACGTGATAAATTTGGCAAGCGCAGGAGACACGGCACGGAGCAGATTTGTCAATCAGGCTGCAGAATGCAATGCTGTACTGTGCAATAAAAAATCAGCGAAAAAGCAAAGCAGTGACGGATGAACAGCGGGACCACTGTGTGCTGTTTATTAATAAACAATAAAATATATTCCTAAATGACAACATGCATAAAAGCAGAACGGTATTTGTACGTCAGTGGGAAAATAGCGGTGGCTTGCTAGCTTTTGTGCGGCTTCCCCGGGTCAGTGAAAACTTTCAAAAGAGAAATGAATGAACTTACCAGGTTGCCCGATCTCTTCACATATCTTCCTCCAAGCTCGGTCCTTTTTATTCCTGTCTCGGTACTGAAAGCAGCTGGTGTCGTACAGCTCCGAGTTGTTTGCTACCGCATTGATTAGCCTTCCCCTCCATTGGAGTATGAAAAGCTTTGGCTGGATCTGCCCCTTTGATCTAGGTAACAGCCATGTCACCAGGCTCCTGATTGGTTGTCGCGGCGCAATTTGACGCTGGAGTTCAGATTTTTCCAACTCGAGCAGTAGACGCGAAACGCGCGTATGCACAAAATGCAACACAAAAACTCACGCGCGTGGTTTTATTCGCGAGTCAAACGCGCCAGACGCACTACACTGACGTGCGTTTCACGCGTTTTGGCGTTTTCGCGACGCAAATCTGCTTCCGAATTTTCGCGGGACCCGCAATCGCGCGTCATCGCGCCTTTCCATTGACTTTACATGTAAACCTGACGCTCTATTTGCGTCCATCGCGTTCGGTGTGAACACACCGTAAGCATCCCAGAAACTATTCAGAAACGTCAAACATGACCAGTATAGGCTTTTAAGGCCTACAAGTAAAAAACTACATTTTCCGCGAAAATGACGTCACTTCCGGTTTCGGGCAGGAAATGGCGGACATGCAATATTTTGCGCTGACATCTGTTTCACTGTGGGAAGTGTTACGAACAGCTGATCGGATCTGCAAAGCGTGTTTCTGGAATATTATGTTTTTGTTCCTGCAAGCGCTTTTTATGCAATTTTTGCAAAGCTTTATGTGGAAGGAAACCGTGACCAAGGACAAGCTGATGGCATAGGATGTAAGTACAACTCCTCTGGTTTCATATGCAAAACAAATTATTGCGCTAGCTTATGCGGTTCAGGTTCTACAGGGATTTAAAAATAGTTACACAAAACGAAGCGTGCTGCTCTGACCTGCTTTAAAGGGTTAACAATAACAATGTATTGAATAATGACTTTAAAAAATAATATAAAATAGTGTGCAACACCACTTAAGTTTTTTTTACCTCTCTTTTCAACGAATGGCAGTCACTCTCCTCTCCAAATAACTTCTGCTTAGCTTTCCGAGCTTCCCTCGGGTCCTCTTAATCAGCGGTCTCCAACCTTTTTTGCGCCACGGACCGGTTTATGCCCGACAATATTTTCACGGACCGGCCTTTAAGGTGTCGCGGATAAATGAGGGAGGGGCTAATAATCGGCTCAGTCATTTTTAATGATCGTTGAAAGCCCAGATCGTAATCGTGATTAAAATTCGATTAATTGAGCAGCCCTATCTAGCCGGTACCTCTCAACCTCACGCACTAACTCAGGCTCCTTCCACACCAGAGAGGTGACATTCCATGTTCCAGTTGCCAGTCTTGGTTGCTGAGGCTCAATCAGCCAGGGCCTCCACTCCTGGCTGCGCTCTGCTCACAATGCACCCGACCCCTACGGTGCCTCCTTTGGGTGGCAGGCCTGCAGGAAGATGGGCCCATGTCCCTTTTTCGGGCTGTACCTGGCCAGGCCCCATGGACTAAGGCCTGGTCACCAGACGCTCGCCCTCAGGCACCTTCCCTGGGCCTGCCTCCGGGGCGGAGCCCCAGTAACCCTATCCCAGGCAGGGTGAACTGTTCCCTTGGTGGTCTTCTCATAGGGGTCTTCTGAATCATTCTTTGTCTGGTCCCTTTGTCAGCATTCTTTGACTTTTGAAGGCTTTGTTACCAAACTCATGTTGGGCCTCTGCTGCTCTGCTGACAAAACACCACACTGTGCGCACCTCTGTTTCCCACTGAAGCAGTGCATAGTGAACATTAAAGATTGAGGATATAGCTGGAGCTTATCCTGCATATCAAATATTACAGACATGTTTTGGAGATTAAAACACTTCTTGCTATGTCATGGTCACATTCCCACCGACCCCTTCGGTCTGTAGTGCTTTGTAGTCCCTCGCCTGTCCACCACATTCATACAGCCACCAACACAGCATTCTCCACAAATACACATCATCATTTAATGTAACAGGTATTTTCAGGAAAATAATTTAGTGTTGGATTTTTTCTAAAACATCACAATGCCAAGGAGCCGCTGACTGATTAAATTGCTTCCCTAGGAGCTGTTATAATATTAAAATAAATGACTCTTAGGCCAAAATAAGTAGTCAGAAGTACTAACAAATCTAACCTAACCCAGTCTTCAGATGCTTTAAGAATACAGGCACTGTTTTCATCGGGTATACTGCCACACAATGAGGAATTTTAATGATTTTAAAAGAAAGAATACAGGATCACTGATACGTTACAAGAACACAATTCACACTGCGTGATCAGAGCGTTACTGCTGATGCTGTATTGGACTGCATTTGTTACAGTCCTGGGCCTGTGGCCCAGTGTTTTGATTTTGTATTATTGTTTATTTGTCTGTTTTCTTCTTGGTTCATGGCTACTAGTGTTTTGGTTTCTGTTCTGTACTTCTTAGCTTGTGGATTTGGACACCCCTGACAATAATAACGGTGACAGAACAGTAATAACTTATTTTATCCGATAAATAGACACTTCAAAATTAGGGTTTTGTGTATATATTGTTGGGATTAAATTATTTGAAGTGCCTCAATTCTATGTTTTATATTAACTAAAATGTCATATAACCATGTAGTGTAGTATTAAGTGGACACGGCCCTGAAAATAAAGGCATTAGACTATGTGTCCTTGGGGGGTAGAATGCTCTCGCTCACGCTTGCCTGGGAGAAAGTAGGTAACAGGGGACCATCTTCTAGTGGAAAGCTACTGAAACACTGTTGTTTAGACTAGAGAGGGACCAGCAGGTACCTAGATTGTTGATTTCTGTGTGTCAATGTGTGCTGAAGGAACTGGCCCAGTGGATTTTGATGTTGGATGCTGAGCTATGAAAATCCCCAAGTACATTTTCTGTTTTATGATGCATTATACTGCTGATTTATAAGAAATACTGTTTGCAGAGTATCATGGCCTTATTTGTCTGATTAGAAAGAACAAAACATACTGCACAGGAAGCCAAGGTCCTAACTTAGACTCATTGAGAGAGAGAAAGAATGTGAATGCTTGGAGGGGGGCCGAAGCTATAAGAATGTGAGAAACGGTCAGACATTTCGAGATTTTGCCGGACACCCCCCTGTGCAAAACTACCGTCCGGATGTAATGCTCAAAGTGTTTGTATGGAATAATAACAATTGTGTTGGTTAAAGTGATTGTAATTGAGCATAAACACCGAGTGTTGTTCTTCCTTCAGCCCAAAGATCAAAGAATTGGGATATTTAACAATATACGTATATGTATGTATGCTTTTAGAAATAATGCAAATTCATTAAAAAAAAAAAAACAAGTTAAGAGTAAACTCCCTACAAGCCATGGGACTTCCTGAAATTTGCTAACAATAATTATAAGCAAGTGTAAAGAACAAAAAAGAAGACACACAGAGCCAAAAATAAATAAATAAATAAATGGATGGATTAAAACAAAAGTACAAAGGAGAAAAAGACAATGAATGAATTATTATTATACGTGGATGAATGAATTATGTGTTTTTGTGTATTTCATTTTCCTAGTAAAATTTGAGTCAATAGTAAGTTTAAAAATATTATTGTTATTGTCATTATTATTAATATTATTATTAATAATATTAATAATTATTATAATTATAATAATAATTATTAATATTATTAATAATTATTATTATTATTATTATTATTAATAATATTATTAATAATTATTATTATAATTATAATAATAATTATAATAATAATGCATTTTATTTGAGGGCGCCTTTCAGAAACCCAAGGTCACCTTACAAAGAACAAAATTAATAAAAGGAACAATAGTCATAAAATACATAAAATAAGTTAAAATTGCAAAGCAGAACTTGACAACAGATAAAATCAGCACTAAAGCGAATGAACCAGTTTAAACAGATGTGTTTTGAGCTGTGACTTAAATACGGAAAGGGAGTCAATATTTCTTATGGCTGGAGGAAGAGAGTTCCAGAGCCGAGAAGCAGAGCGACTGAAAGCTCTGTTCCCCATAGTAATAAGGTGTGAGGACGGAACAGTAAGATGAAGAGCAGATGATGATCTGAGAGGGCGGGAAACAGTGGTGATATGGAGCAGGTCACACAAATATGAAGGAGCAGATTTATGGAGACACTTGTATGTAAGAAGTAAGATCTTAAAATTTATCCTGGCTTCTATGGGCAACCAGTGAAGTTGCTGAAGAACTGGGGTAATATGAGCTCTTAACAGAGTGTAAGTTATGACCCAAGCTGCAGAATTTTGAAGAAGTTGGAATTTATGAAGGGACCTTTTAGGGAGACCAAATAGGAGGGAATTGCAGTAACCAATACGGGACGTAATAAGACTATGGACAAGGATGGCAGCAGCATGGGGAGTAAGGAAGGGAAGGAGTCGGTTAATATTACATAAGTGGAAGTAAGCAGACCGGGTTATGTAATTAATGTGAGACTGGAATGAAAGAGTATTATCAAGTATGACACCCAAACTCTTAACCTGAGGGGAGGGAAGGGTAGGAGAATTTTCAATGTTAATGGAAAAACTGTGGGATTTGGTTAAGATAGATGGTGTACCAACAAGTAAAACTTCAGTTTTATTACTGTTAAGTTTGAGGAAATTGGAGGAGAACCAGGACCTAATCTCAATAAGACAGTCTGAGAGGGAGGGAGGTGGGAGGGATGAATTGGGTTTAAAAGAAATGTAGAGCTGGGTGTTATCGGCATAACAGTGAAAATTTATATTATATTTTCAGAATATATGACCAAGAGGGAGCATATAAATAATGAATAAAAGGGGCCCTAATACTGAACCCTGGGGCACACCAGCAGAAACAGGATAGAGACTTGAAGAATGGGATTTAAATTGTGGCACATCCGCAGTGAACTTTGCTGTGAAAATGATCTAAACAAAAGGAGCGCAGATTTCGGAATCTTCAAGTGTATGATAAGATCAAAATAAGCAAAACTGCATTTCATGTAGTTGAACGTTTTTTTGGAAAAAACAGAAAACAATGACAGTTACAAATGTATTGTGCATTAAACAAGTTCAAACGTGGTGATAGAGCCAGCTCTGTTGCGGGTCATTTTGACCTGTACTGTGTAAATCCACTCAGAGTTGTCAAAAAACTGCAATAAAACAAAAGCAACTTTACTTTCCATTAGATAAACATTTAGACATACAACACAGTTTGACTTTCCATAACTATTTGTAGGAACAATTTAGTCAAGGTTTCGTTCTTACAAACACATTTCTTTTGAACTCGCCCGATGTTCTCAGTTTTTCAATGTTCAACATTTTCAATTTTGTCCACATGATGGACAGAATGTAACTGTGTGCTTTCTGTAGATGTACTTCTTGCATTTCTGACAAAAAGTGCTTGTTTTAAAACATGAATCTTCCTAACTTAGATTTAAAACAAAAGATTTCTACATGTCCGCCAGTCTCAAAAACAGATGACAAACCAATCGACACACCTGAGTCACTGACTTTGTTATATCCACTCACTCTCACTGGCTCTGTTTATTACTGATCACTGTGTAACTGCTGTAAATTCACAGTAACTGCCACCTCCTTACAAATGTTTATTGCATTAACCACACTTGTACAGACTGTATATAACTACCAACTCTCCAGCCATGTTGATGGATTGCCTATATTGGCTGAAAATTCCTGTCTTTTCCAGGAAAAAGACACAGGCAGACGATGCTTACAGGATGTGATGTGACAACACTAATGAAATATTGATGTGTCATATTTGTCCAAGGCGTATTTCACTGTTATGGAAAAAGAAAATATTAAAATCATGATGACCAATTGGAGTGGTGATTTCTATGATTTTGTGTATATACTATGGCATTTCTTACTGATGTAGGCCAAAAATAAATACATGATATAATTTCATTCAGTTCAAAGGTTTATTTGCATGGCGCACAAACAGACACAGTTGAAAGGTACAAATGTATCGTGCATGAAACAAATTCAAACGTGGTGCAGATGTGTGTCACAAGTTGATCTGGCTGTAGGCTGTGGTACTTGGCCAGAGGTGGTGCTGGTAGATTCGAGTCCATGTAAGTGCGCACAAAGTAAACTGCTCGCTTTAGTTGTGAAGCAAAATCGCTGAAATCGGAGTAATAACACGTACGAGGGGAACGATAACGACGACAAGATTCCCCCGATCGTTTACTCTAGCTGTCCTGTGGACAACATCGGCGTGGTGTTAATTGTTTTTTGTTTTCGCGATCGCGTCGCGCATGAGAATATCACCAGGTAAACTCGCGACATTTTTAAACATTTTGTCGTTCAACAGCATCAAGACTGACGGAGTGTGTTTGAGGCAGAGGCAGAGCCAGACATTTGAAACACCCGGGGCTTAGCCCTAAAGGGTAAGTATGCATGTGGGGGTTTTTTTGTTTTGTTTTGGTTTTTTTTGGGGGGGGGGGGGGTAGAAATGACTGAAAGATTAATAGCCTCTGTTTTGACTTTTGTTCAAAAAAGAATGACTTCATATAGGGAAAAATATATATCACATGTGCAGGACACCTTAAACTAGTTTTTTAATTAAGCAGCAAGGCAGAACAAAGTCGGGGCTGTATCAAGACACGAGGACTAAACCCCAATTCAACCAGACCCAGAACTGATCCGGAATTAAAACAGGAATACAACAGTTCAAAATCAGGACTACTTAGGATTTAACCAAGACAGAACCAGAGTCAGAACTAGATGATAGTAGCACTAAAAATCATCATAGACCTGCACTACACTTATTTTTTTAATTCTACCAAAGTCCACTATTTAGATTCAGAAAAGTTTATATAATTATTTAGCCTTGTTGTGCAAACAAGCCTGCATAACTTAATAAATATAGAATTTGAAAAATAACAAACCTAAAAAGAAACACTAGGTACGAGATACATGAGGACCTATGATACGGTGATACTTTTGGTAAACAACCATTTGACTAACATGTGTGTCTCACCTGCTCTTGTTCATCTCTGTTCTGTCCTCATTCTCCATCTCACCTCTCTGCTCCTCTCTCTCCCTCTCTGCTCCTCTCTCCCTCTCTTTGTGCTGACAATCATCAAATATACAGTTGAAACCACATATTTATGTACTCTTCAGATCAAAACACAAACACTTTTTTAATTGTAACATCAAATCAGACTAAATGTTTATTTTTTTAGATTGATAAATATAAAAAACATATTTGTTAACTTTAAGAGTAAAGAGAGAAACTATCTGTATTTCTTAATTGCAAATGGCACCAAATTGTATTCAAAATTGAGCCACACTTATGGAGCTCCACAGTTCTTTTCCTGGTGTTTTGGTTAATATCTCTTGATGTTCCCATGTCACAGAAACAGGCTCTGTGTTTTGCCTTATATGCATCCACAGCTGTGCCACCAATTTACTCACATGGACTCTACTAACCTATCAGAAGCTTCTTCAGCTCAGAATGGAATCGTCTGGAGTTTTCTTATTAATTAACAATAAACTTAGTGTACATGTACTCCTAAATTTGATGAAAGTGATAAAAAACAGAAAGCTCTGTCTCTCTTTATTCTGACATTTAACTAATTCAAAAGATATTTCAATATTTATCTAAAACAAAAGTTTACTCTAAATTGATGTTGTACAGTAAAAATGTTTTATGTTTTCTCCCTAAAGTGTATGTAAATATCTGGTTACAAATGTGAATATCCTGCTGTGTACTGAAATCCCTCTTGTTTTGCATAGAAATATACTGAACAACATACAAAGCATAATATATAAAATAACATTTACCTGAGTTTTTTCTTTGAAAGAAGCCTCTAATGTCCATTCTTATATTTCAGTACATAACTGAAACCGATTTAGTCGGGGAGGGTAAGAACTGAAAATATGAAATAAACACACGTAAGCTAAGACTCTCTAAAAAAAAAAAAGCATTTGTTCGGCTTTTCATTTCGCCATTTGTTGATTCACTTGAAGAGCAAGTAACGTAATATTGGTCAAGTGATCAGTTTGATATCAATCTTTCGTGATGCACCGTCATATTTACATTATTTGTACGGTACGAATGATTTTCTTTGGTACCTGCTCAAACTTAAGCTCTCCTTAGTATGGCTGGCTCCGTTTCTCCAACAGCGCACTCACAGGCAGCAGCTGCCCCGCCCCCTCGCTCAGTCGCTTAGTGCCTGAGCTCGGATCATACCAATATTAGGGGGGATTCACGCACAGTCGTAAATTCCCACAGTGTGCACTATGTGCTTCGAATATTGTGTGTACTTTTTGTTTTATACAGTTGTCAGCCAGGCATCTAACTATGAAAAAATTACACTCCAAAAGACCCCGGGCTTCTGACAAAACAACCCGGGCTTAAGCCCAGTAAGCCACCCGCACGCTCCGCCCCTGGTTTGAGATAACCTCACAAGTGTCACAGATGACACATTTGGCGTTTTTTGCTGGTTTGTCGGTAGCAGCTCCTGAAATGCAAGTTTGCCACACATCTGTTCGACTAACGCCAGTTGATCTAAACGCCAGTAGATCTGGAACACCGGGTAGAAGTATAGAGCCACAGGTGGAGAGACAGCCAGGCAAAAACGGAGCCGCAAAAGATCCGTAGCAGAGTACTGGAGAAGAGCTGTCGTCGGGTGATGAAACCCCCCCCAGGTATTATTATTATTAGTAGTAGTAGTAGTAGTAGTAGTAGTATTCCATAAAATGTTTTTTCCTATTGGCCCTCCATGCCCACAGGGTAGGGCTTTACTATGGGTGGGCGGTCTCTGCAGGGAGTGGGCTTGCCCGGCGCTTTTTAATCCAGATACGCACCCTACGTTCGAACGTAGGGTGCGTATCTGGATCCGGAGCTGACACGGCCAAGAGGGGAAAGAAGACACACCACCCAGCAACATGACTGCACCCAGCAACACCTACGACGTTATAGTGGTCGGCGCGGGCATATCAGGTAGGCTGCACGTTAGAAAACTTTAGTTTGGTGTGCAGGCTGTGCGGACGAGCTGAGCAAATAAACTGATTTAAGCCAAAGCTTCGAACAGAGCTTCCACAGTGGAAGAAGCTGCGCGTGTGTGTGTGCGCGCGTGCGCAGAGTGACGGAGAGTTTTTCATTATTCGTAGTGTTTTTCTTCTTCTTCCGTGAGGCTGCCTCCCCTCTCCTCCTCTCTCCAGCTCTTTCACCTCTGTATCACCGCAGCAACAGCAGAGCAAGTTGAGTAACAGCTAATCAACCAGCGCATACTTTGTGTTACATAAGAGGACGTGAGCTGTATGGAGGGCCAGGAGTGAGGAAATAAATTAATGAAATACGTTATTAAATAAATAATTAAATTAGTCATTAATTAATTAAATTAATTAATAAGTTATGTATTTATTTCAAATTGTATTTAATTATCGACACATTTAATCAATTATTTAATGATGTATTTATTTAATTCATTTTGACAGTCCTGACCCTGCGGCTCTCTTCATGAATTACTTTTATCTGCCAACCTCACCCATCAAACTCAGGGGGTGGGGTTAATGGTGTTCGAGTAAAAACCATTGCTTTGGCCTGGTGGCCAGTCTTTTTATTGGACATTTCTCTAACTAACTGAACTTGCCTTTAAATACCCTGTTTGTATGTCACCGAATACACTTTAAATATTTTTTTTTAGCCGAGAATGTAGAGGTTTAATCTTCAGATATCTGGTCGGTTTGTCAAGATAGAGCCTATTTGCAAAAGTGCTCCGATGATTTCGGAGATGTCTGCCCCGCCCAGTCTCACAGCAAAACCTGTGACACACCCATACTCCATATGCCAGAGGTCAGTGTATGACAAGCTGTTTATCTACTGTATACTCTGTGGTTGGTGAGCCAGGGCTCAGTGCTTTACTTGTTAGCTCTTCCTCCCCACATGATCAGCTGGTTGGCTGGTTTGTGATTTGTTGAGAACCTCAATCCCCCCTGCCCCCCTCTATTTTTTCCCCAGAGCTCTCTCAGTTCATTTGAAAAGCAAATGTTATGTAATTTTATTTAAGAGTTGCATGCCTACCAAAAAACTAATCACTGTAAATGCACAACGGAAAACAATTAAAGTGGGAATACCTGTTGATGGTATAACAGTGTCCTAACTAGCATAAGAGAAACCAGATTTACTTTAAAAATAAACAAAGAAGTTCAAATCTTTGTCTTTCTAATCAGATTTTCCAAACGATCCTCTTGATCTGGTTTTGAGTGATCTAATAGAGCGCAAAAACAATGTTTCTTTTAAGAAAGGCATTTTTGGAAGCCTTTTTTGTCATTTATTTTAAAAGACCTTTAAAATCCCTGTGTGCCTTTTGCTATTGCTTTTTTTACAAGTACAGAAAGCACATATATTGCTTGAATCCTTATGTTTAAGTCCTGTTGGTGTCTCTGTCCTTCTGCAGGTTTGAGTGCTGCAAAGCTGTTGAAAGCCAGTGGGCTCGATCCTGTAGTGTTGGAAGCCAGAGACCGGGTTGGTGGTCGTACCTTCACTGTGCAGGTAAGGCAAAGAGTGTCAATACTACTGTAGGAGCGGCTCATAAAAGAGACAATCAGTAACAGTAATATAAATGCTTTCCAGCCTTTTTAATTTTACAACCAAGATAGTGTATCTATTGCTTTTAATGGGCATACAGAAAAAAAATGACATTTACATTCAAGTTATTTATGAGCGTAGAAGTACAAGCATAGATCAGTTAGCCTTTTCAGAAATATGTGTGACATTTCTTTCTTTTTTGTCATGATCTAATTGTGAGTATGTGTCTTTTAGAATAAGGAGGCAAAGTGGGTTGATCTAGGCGGTGCCTACATTGGACCGACACAGAACCGCATCCTCCGTCTGGCCAAAGAGTACGGCATAAAGACCTACAAAGTCAACGAGCAGGAGAACTTGGTGCATTATGTTAATGTGAGTGTCTTTTTTTTTTTTATTGCAGATAATTTTCTACTCCAAGCTCTCTTGGTTTATGTTATGTCTGTGTAGTCCGTGACAGATCATGACATGTTCCAGATGTATTCTTCACTTTAAGTGATGGAGTAAATGATGACAATGTTCAGAAGATGATGCACCATATCCTGAGTCTGACCCATTATCCAATAAAAAGGAAATCCAAGTCTCTGCTACTTTTCTGGCATCACGCAGTAGGCATGGCAACAAGGATCTTTATCAACATTTTTCAATTGCCACTTTCTGCCGCTGGCACTTTTCCTGTCAGCTCGACTTTTGCATGAGCTATCAGAGCTAGCCTCTTCGCCATCAGCAGTAGAGTTTGAAGCATTTTTGGGGAATCTTTTTGTTTGCATTAAAAACAAATTTTTTACTTTGCACACAAAGTAAAACATTGTTATCATCATTGTTAACTTTAGTTCACTTGACTGTACCGTATTTACCGCACTATAAGGCGCACGTAAAATCCTTAAATCTTCACAAAAATCGACAGTGCGCCTTATAATCTGGTGCGCCTTATGTATGAATTTTGTTTTGTGCTTACTGACCTCGAACCAGTTTTATGTGGCACACTATGCTCAAAAATCTGTCAAAAAAAGATTTTTAGTGCCACTTTTTGGAGCAATTACGGTTACCGTTGCCAGGAGCCTCGCGGAGTAATACGTACTGTGCTTCAACACAACATTACCGTGTTGTGTGTGTATGTGTATAACGACTCCAAAATGGCACCCGCAAAGAGACACGCTTACGAAGCTGATTTTAAACTTCGAGCAATTAGTTATGCAGAAGAGAATGGAAATAGATCAGCTGCCAGACAATTCGGCATTAATGAGTCCATGGTGCACAAGTGGAGGAAGCAAAAAGATGACCTAAAACAAGTAAAGAAGACCAAAAGGAGTTTCCGAGGGAACAAGGCGCGATGGCTGCAGTTAGAGGACAAAATTGAACAGTGGGTTATTGAACAGAGAACAGCAGGTAGAAGTGTCTCTACAGTCTCTATTCGACTCAAGGCAACAGCGGTAGCACGTGACATGCAGATCAACGACTTTCGAGGGGGACATTCTTGGTGCTTCCGTTTTATGAAAAGGCATAATCTCTCAATCCGCACAAGAACTACTGTCTCACAGCAACTGCCAAACGATTACAAAGAAAAGTTGGCCATTTTCCGCACGTACTGCCAGAATAAGATCACTGAAAAGAAGATCCGGCCAGAACACATCACTAACATGGACGAGGTCCCCCTCACCTTTGACATCCCCGTGAACCGTACTGTCGAGAAAACAGGGACCAGTACGGTATCTATACGCACCGCAGGGAACGAGAAGTCACCCTTCACTGTAGTTCTGGGCTGCCAAGCTAATGGCCAGAAACTACCACCCATGGTCATTTTCAAGAGGAAGACTTTGCCAAAAGAAAAGTTTCCGGCCGGCGTCATCGTCAAGGCTAACTCAAAGGGCTGGATGGACGAAGAGAAAGTGAGCGAGTGGCTGAGGGAAGTTTATGTCAAGAGACCGGATGGCTTTTTCCACAAATCTCCGTCTCTTTTGATCTACGACTCCATGCACGCCCATCTCACCGAGGCTGTCAAAACCCAAGTGAAGCAAACTAATTCGGAGCTTGCCGTCATTCCGGGTGGATTAACCAAAGAACTCCAACCACTAGATATTGGTATCAACAGGTCGTTCAAAGTTAAATTACGAGCTGCGTGGGAGCATTGGATGACAGAAGGCGAACACACATTCACCAAGACAGGGAGGCAACGCCGAGCGAGTTACGCCACTATCTGCCAATGGATCGTGGCTGCTTGGGCTAAGGTATCAGTCTCAAGTGTCGTCCGAGCTTTCACGAAGGCTGGAATAATCACTGAACAGCTAAGTAACAGCAACGAGACTGATTCGGATAATGATGAGAGGGATCCGGGCATGCTTGATGCCGAAATTGCCCAGCTGTTTACCGTAACTCGGACACGGAAGGTGAAGAGTTTGAGGGAATTGTGGAAGTTGAATGTATCGTACTGGAAAAAGTGTATTTTTCAGTATTTAATGTGTTACAGCTTAACAGTGTTAAGAGTTACTGTGAATGAGCTTAATAAAGGTCGAGTTATTTTTTTGTTTGTCTTAATGCGCCTTATAATATGATGCGCCTTATAGTGCGGTAAATACGGTAATCTGCTAAATTAGCCACTCCCCCCACACACGGTCGTACAGAACATATATATACTCAGTGGAGGAGCTTGTTAATGATGTCAAGACTAGGAACAGTCACCAAAAACACCAATGGTTACACACTGGTTGTAATGGTCTAAAATTAGAGAATAATGTGGCTCAGGAGGTAGAGCAGGTCGTCTATTAATCAAAAGGTACGGGTACATTAGACATGCTAAAGTGCTTTGAGTGTTCAAGTAGAATAGTAATGTGCTGTATAAGAACCACTCCATTTACCATATACCGAATCTTGCAGCGCTCACAAGGTCCCCCTGCTCAAGAAGGCACATTTACAAACCCCTCTTAAGTTTGCCAGTGAACACCTAAAAAATTTAGAGAAGCCTTGGAAGAAAGTAATGTAATCAGATGAAAACAAAATCGAGCTCTTTGACAACAACTTAACCCACAGTGTTTGGAGGAGGAGAAGTGATGAGTATGACCTAAAGAACACAATCTCCACAGTCAGAGGTGAAAATATTGTGTTTTGGGCTGTTTTTCTGCTGTGGGTACAGGATGACTTCACCGTATAGAGGGGCCAATGGATTGGACTATGTGCCGTAAAATCTTGGACAAGAGTCTTCTTCCATCGGCCAAAAAACTGAAGATATGAATGAGTCTTCCAGCATGACAATGACCCAAAATATACCACCAAAGAAACATAGGAGTGGCCAACGAAGAAGAATGTTAAGTTCATGTCGCAGCTTAACCACTCTCCAGACCAGACCTTTCTACCAGTCCTGTAGAAAATGTGCTGTGGGGGTCTTTAAAACCTAAAGCATTTAGAGATTTTCTGTAAAGAAGAGTGGGCCAAAATCACTCCTGAAATGTGTGCAAACCTAATGACCAACTACAAGAAATATCTTACCAAAGCTCACACTGAGCTCAGGGTTTTATTTGATTTGATTTTTTTTTTTGGGGGGGGTTGGACAGTGGTTTGGGGGAAAAATGAAATATCTGGAAATACTGGAAATGCCATCACTGTCACCCTTCACAGAGCGCTGAGCCATCTGGCTAACAGGAAGAGCTATGTGAGGATGCCCTTCGTGGACTACAGCTCAACATTCAACTCTATAATCCCAGACATCCTTATCACCCAACTGAGAATAAAAAGGCTGCGCAGAGGGTAATTAATACTGCCAAAAAATAATTGGCTGTCCTCTGCCACCCCTTCAGATCCCCCCCTGCCACCTGTTCCTAGGTTCAAGCTCGGTAAACACCCTGGTAAAGAACCCCCAACAGTGTCTGCACTTCCTCCTTGTCCCAAGGAAGAAAAACCTGGACTAGAAGCTCCTGCTGGGCTTCTACCGCTCCTCAGGGGAGAACGTGCTCTCTTACTGCCTGGTTGTCTGGTTAGAAACGCTGCGTAGAGGGTAATTAATGCTGTCAAAACAGTCATTGGCTGTCCTCTGCCACCCCGGAGTCCATCGCTAGATTCTCCTGTCTCAGACAAACACAGGTGACCCCGCCCACCACCCGTTTGACCCTCCACCAATCAGGTCCCACACCCCAGACTCACTAACAGCTTCTACAGCTTCTTCCCCTGGGCCATTTGGACTATTAACAAACACTACCCACCCCTACCCAACAAGTGTTACAATGGTCCAAGACGGACATTAAGAGTCCTGCTCCCTCTCTGGGCCTGTTTTTCCATCTGCTCGTAGCTGTAACTAATAGAAGTGCTATCCTAAAAATATATTTTAAAAATGACTGCACTATAATGATCTCCATTTGCCTATGGGATGGGATCCTCAAATTATTTCCCTTTTACCAGCTGGTGGACTGAGCTTACCATTAAGCTGTGAGGGAAGTGGATCCTAGTGCTTTGGCTACCCTGTTATGGGTGTGGCAAAAATTAGACCAAATGAAAGATTCTCAAGCCAGAACTTATTAAACAGGAAAAAAACAACAAGAGAATAATCAGAATCTGAGAATTTCACAAAACACTTGATGCATCAAACACTGGAGGATAGCAAACAGGAACAGAGACATGAGACACAGACAGTCTGACAAAGGACAAAGAAAACACTATGACAATATATACACAAAACAGATCTTGAACAGATCTTAGAATGCTATAATAATCACAGTGAAACCATCAGATAATGTAAAACTGTTTGCATTCTATGTTGGCCTCTCACATAATGAATGCTCTGCAAGATAGAAATCCAAGAAATCTTTAGACTGACTTCAGAGGTGGTGTTTAGATATGATTTATTATCTTACACCTGGGAACCAATCCCTGCATTGGCAGTTCACAGCAATTAGTCTTTATTACCTATATTTTTATATCGTGTGTGTGTGTGTGTGTGTGTGTGTGTGTGTGTGTGTGTGTGTGTGTGTGTGTGTGTGTGTGTGTGTTTTACTACATTAGTAAAATTTTAAAATTGTTGTTGGTAAATCACAAACACCTTGACTGAGGCAGGTGAGGCCTGCAGTTCTTGAGATGTCGTTCTGGATTCTTTTGTGGCCTCCTGGATGAATCATTGATGCACTCTTGGAGTAATTCTAGTAGCCCATTTTTGAATAACAGCTCTCCACTTGGTTCAGTCTTAGAAATGGTTCCAGACCGATAGTTGTCAGCGGCTTTGTCTTTCAGCTGTTATTGAGTTTCTTCAGATCATGGCATGACATGTCGCTTAGCCTACTATACTTTGTCAGACAGGTTCTACTTAAGTGATTTCTGGATTCAGCAGTTATCAGACCTGAGTGTGGCTAGTTGAAACTGAACTTTCCAAAGTTCAACTTTCCAAAAAATGTGGTTGATCACAGTAAATTCACGATTTAGGACATGGTAGGTTTGTTTAGCCTTTTCCTTACTAAATTAATGTATTAATTAATCGAATCTAATAATAATTTACTAAATTTTAAAACTAAATGTAGTTTAAGAAATGAGAAATTAAGAAGAGCAAACATTTTCCCAGTACTGTATATCACAATAAGCAGTAAAATAACTATTGATAATAGATGTTTGTTTCAAAGTCAGATAAGAGCATACAATATAATTTGGGTAAAAGGCTAAGGGCAGTGATTAGCATTTTCTGTGGTTCTGTGAAATCTTTATCTTTAGATGGTTGTCATAAAGTCCTCCTCTGCAGTACAGTCACCTTTGTCTTCAAGTAGCGTTCTTTGGTCCTCTCATTGAGGACAGGATCTTAATCTCGAGACTTCCAGGCCATATTCGGCACAGATGTTTCTGTACACTATGCCGGCCACTTGGTTATGGCGTTCCATGTATGCCCTGCCTGCTAGCATCTTGCACCCTGCTGTTATGTGCTGGATTGTCTTAGGGGCATCTTTACACAGCCTGCACCTGGGGTCTTGCCTGGGGTGATAGAGCCCAGCCTCTATGCTTGTTCCTGTGCTGCCATGATTAGCGCCTCTGTGCTGTCTTTCAGTCCAGCTTTGTCCAGCCACTGTGGTACTGACACTAACTAGCCTCTGACCTCCTTCCTTAAGCTTAGCATACAACCTCAGGGCTTAAAGTTGGCCTCTAGTGTTGTCCACCACATCCCCATTGAGTTCCTGATGAAGGCTCTTAGGGTCCTGTTGATCTTGTACAGGTCTAGGCATTCCAGGATCCAGTTGTGGGGCATCAAGTTGTAGGCCTTCTTGTAATCAATCCAGGGAGTGCACAGGTTTGTCAGCCTAGTCTTGCAGTCTCAGCTGACTGCTCGGTCTACCAGTAGCTGGTGTTTTTCTATGTCTCTGGTGTACCTCTTTAAGCAGCTGGCTAAGGCTGTGAGTCTTTGCTTGGCAGTTTCCAAGGCCTCAGGTATTGGACAGCTTGCTGTACTTCTTAGGCACCTTCTTTGTCGCACCTTTCTGCAGCTCCGATAGTTGGCTAACCTCCCTCCGTGCTACCTTGATGCCTCCAGTCTCCTTTAATGCAGTAACAATGCAGTTACAGCTGCATTGTTTTACAATGAAATGAAGAACTAAACAATTTTGATATTCTTTTTGTTTTGTTTTTTCCTTTGGCTCTATTACAGTGGTGTTACATTACACAACACAATAAGTTAAGAGACTGTAAATAATAGGAGACATTATTAGTTTAAGCTGCAGCTGCAGACCAAGACAGTACAGTGTAAGTGTTATTCCAGAATTGTCTCTGAGCTGACAGCTCTGTGAGGCTTGGGCATTTCCACAAAGATGTATAGACAGTTTTTTCTCTTTCAAGGAAGTTTGTGTTTAATAAGGTTTGAAATAAATGTTCCTGTCAAGCAAAGCTCTCAATACCCAAGCTCTCAAATATTCTCTCTAGCGTATGACGCTAGAGAGAATATTTGAGGTTCCATCAACACACATAAATGAATGTACTCATACCATTGTTATCCTCCACATAGCAAAGGGAACTTTGCTAGAAAGCAACAAAAATGAATTTCTAGTTACAATTGTGGTGTGGCAACACTTTAGTGGTTTTAAACCCACTGCATCTACCCCTGACTGTCACCTCTGTGTTTGTATGTCTTTGTGTGTGATTGAGAAATGCAGAAATAAACTAGACCAGGCATAAAAACTATGGCTTTAGATTATGGCTACTCTTATCACAATTAATGATTCAGTATCTCTGATTCAGTTGTAAACATTGCACAAGCTATTAGTCCACTTTCCCCACCACTCTTCAAACTGCTTTCACGGTCAGTTAGAGGTCAACTGAAACAAATCTTTAATGGAAAATGCTGAAATGTTGTTCTTTAAATGCTGCCATCATTAAGCACAGCTTTTATAAGCAATGGTTATTTGATGATTGAAGAATATTGTTTTGGTGATGATGGCTGCAATCATGTGTCCACCAGGGAAAGTCTTACCCGTTCAAAGGCTCCTTGCCTCCCATGTGGAACCCCATCGCTTTGATGGACTTCAACAACCTCTTTAGTACAATGGATAAGATGGGCGAGGAGGTAAAGCAGTTCTCACTATTAATGAGTATTCTTATTAATAAGCATTCTAGATTGGTTTACTGGACAGGTTGCACACCTGCTACATGCCTGACTCATGCTGAACACCCTCCTGCATTTCAGATTCCCAGAGAGGCTCCCTGGAGAGCTCCCCATGCTGAGGAGTGGGACAAGATGACCATGCAGGAACTCTTTGAAAAACTCTGCTGGACCAGGTAACATGTTCAAAATGTTTCCCGTTTGTGCAGAGAATAGGTCTAGCTATTCATCCTGTTATCTCGTTTATATCCAGTTTAAAGTTTTATTGTTAAATCATGTGACACAAATGTTGAAGGTGGTCTCTAACAAAAGAAATGTCGTTTTATTTTCTAATATCTCAAATGAGTCAGCGAGGCTGGCTGGTGGAGTGCTAGGTTATAAGCTAATGTTAGCAACCTCAGTTACTAAGGTTTCATGGGTGCAGCATTCTGCACAACAGACTTGGCATGAAATGCTAGAATTCCACTCACTGAAGCTGGAAGTAAAATTAACGCTCTTTGGTTAATTTTGGTTAATTGGCTAATTCCAATAAAATGATCTCCAACACCACAGTCACAGTTAAGAGGTCCAGTTCAGTGACTCAAACTTGCAGAGGTGGAAATGGTTACAGCTTCCTGTGTCAGCACTAATAAGAATAAGAATTCTCATCCCTGCAAAAACTTTGAAAACTGATGCTGAAGGTTGTAGCTGTTTCATAGAGGTTTTTGGTGGAGAAGCTTCAGTATATGATACACTGTGAGTGAGAATGTTTTTGATAATCTAATTACTGTGTAAATTTAAAATATGCAGCTTATAAAAGTAAATGACAACAGTCCTGCACTAATTAAATGATTGTACTGCTCCAGCGTTTGAATTAATCCTGTAATGTATCCTATATTAAACTAAAATTAAACTTTAGTTCAACTTTGAAACTGCTCAAATGTACATTACATGCAAGTCTCTGCTGGAAAAGTAGGACAAGCAAGCAGAAATCCCTGACATGGTGATTTATTTGTGCTTTGTTCACACTCTTACAGAATATAAAAGTTGTGACTGGGGTACATGTAGTATTTAAAGACTTCTTACCTTCCATGTAATCCCTCCCAGAACTGCTCGTCGCTTCGCCACACTGTTTGTCAACTTGATCGTGACCGCTGAACCCCACGAGGTGTCGGCTCTCTGGTTACTCTGGTACGTCAAACAGTGCGGAGGGACAATGAGGATCTGCTCCACCACCAACGGAGGACAGGTATATCTGCCCAAAATTATACCTACTGATTCAGAACAACAGACTGAAAGAATTTGGTTTTTTATATATCTGTCTGAACAAACAGAATATTCTCTCGGCGTGCCAAGAAGTGGACTTGCGTTCTCTGCCTCTCACACAGATTCATTCAGTGATTCAGAGGAGCAGTGTGAACATCAGAGGGAGATCCCTCACAGCCCAGTCTCCTTAGTCTGGCCTGAATAAGATGCTGTCCACACAAAAGATGTTTTCTTGGAATACTCAGGGTGTCTTTTCTGCTGCCGTTCCTCAAGCTGAGGGCCTTGTTCCCATAGCCACAAAGGCTTTGGTAAACAAATGACAAACAGTAGTGCAGTCGGCTCCTTCCTGTTTGCTTCACATTTAAAGCTTACACGCCTTGTGGCTGGTGCATACATAGGGGTGTTTGAAGTATTTACACATAGTCATCTTAAACATATGGATATGCAATTGGTATGCATTGCTCCGAGTGCAGCTGCACTCCTCCTGCAAAACTGCAAACGTGTCTTTAATCAAACAAGACAAGAAGAGGCTCACCTCGTTTCACCGCCCAGGACTGATTTAGGTTTAGCTCGTGCTTTCTCAGCGACTGCTTGACAAATTCATCCAAATGCCACAGAGGAATGCACACAATGTGTTTCTGGTCAGGGATGAGAGAGATGTTGACACTAACCACATGGAAATGGTCAGCACTGATTTAGTTTTGTGTATCGGAGCTTTGACAGCCCAAACCTCTCTACCTCCTCACCATCATCTTCATCATTTAACATTTGCTGGCCTGGCTTTATGAACATGTTTCTTTTGAATTAAGATGCGGAAATTTGTAGTGAAGGAAATGAAGGCGGACTGAGGATAACCGGTGTGTATCACCAGGATAAATCAGGGGATTTTATCGGCTTCATTCCAAACTGGGAGTTTATTAGCCTTGCTGAGGGGTACCCAGAGGGGGATCAGAGTCACTTCCACCCAATATAAATAGAAACCAGTGTTGCTGCATCTGCTCTCCCTGTTGGTGCTCACTGAACTCTGCTCTCTTTGTGTCTCAAGGAGAGGAAGTTTGTAGGGGGTGCGAATCAGGTGAGTCAGTGCATGGCGAGGGAGCTGGGAGACCGAGTGAAGCTGCAGTCTCCAGTCTACAGGATCGACCAGACCGGAGACATGGTTGTGGTGGAGACCGTGGACAAGCAGACCTACAAGGTGAGTTGAGTATATCACCAGTATTTCCTTTGAAGTACTATTCTTTAAGGACACTTTTTATGTCTTTCCTTACATATTCTGCTATAGTCAGAAATATAATATTGAGCTGGAAATGAGCATTTAAAGTCCAGTCTAGTAAATATTCGAGGAGCTCGATTAATGTTTATTAACGGCATCTAGCACCAAATCATCTCATGGCACACCGCACTAAATGGTCAAAGGGATTACAACAAGATGGAGAGAAACCCCTTTGAGCAGAACTTGGAAAAAGTGAGGATAAAATAATGAGAGGAAAATAGAGGAAAGGCACTCAGAGCAACATGGAAGGTCCCTCAGCAGCATGTATCACAGAGAGGTGGTTCTTATACTTTACCCTAACGTTTTCCAATTTGTGATACTTTGTACTTTTATGTCCCTGCATTTCAGAGGGAAATATCTAACTTAACTCACATTCATCTGTGTGACAGCTGCAAAGGGAGACATTTTAAAACAGGAAATAAATAAATATATGTGCAGATGTACGTACAATCCTGATTCTGAAAAAGTTGATGCTGTGTAAAAATGTCAAATAAAAATAATGCAATTATTTTCAATCTCATAAACGGAGCATAGAAAGTGCAAATGGATATTGGCTCATTTTGAACTTGATGGCAGCAACTGTTCTCCAAAAAGTTGCGCTGGGGCCATGTTTAAGACAGTTTAGCATCGCCTCTTCTTTTAACGCCTCCTCAGCAACTGAGGAGAGCAGGTACTAAACCTTTGGGAGCAGGAAGTTGTCTCATTCATGTTTGATTATATATGTCAACAGTTCTGGCTCTCCGTCATATATCTGTTTTGTTTTGTTTTTTTCATTTCATAATGCTCCAAATTAGTGAAAGGTCTGGACTGCAGGCAGGCCGGTTCAACACCCCAACTCTTTTACTTCTGCTGAAGCCTTTCTGTTGATTTCTCTGACCACAGAACAGTTTCCACTTTGCCTCAGTCTGTTTAAAATGAGCTTTGGCCCAGAAATGATGGCGGTGTTTCACCATCATGTTCACATGATAGAGCTTTAACCTGTATTTGTGAACAGTACAGTGTTCATAGACAGTGATTTCCAGAAGTGTTCCCGAGCCCTCCCAGTGATTTCATGACAATCATGCCTGCTTTAGTGCAGTGATGCAGCAGGGCCCAAAGGTCACGGGCATCCATTATTGATTTTCAGCCTTATCCTTTGTACTCAGAAATTCCTCCAGATTCTTGGAATGTTTAGATGATATTATTCTTTTCAGTTTGATGTTGAGGAACATTTTTCTGAAATTGCTCCACAGTTTGTAGACACAGTTTTGGGGTTTTTTGCAGAGCATCTCTGAGATGCTCTTTTTATCGCTGGTCATGTCACTTTGAGACATGTCACTGCCATCAAATTCAAAGTGAGCTTTTTGTTTCTGTAAATGATAATAGTAGATTTCTGATATTTTTCTGTATAAGTGAATAAAAGATGGCTTTCTGAGATCGGCAAGTCACTGCATTCTGTTTTCATTTACAGTTTACACAATGTTACAACTTTCTGAAACTGGGTTTGTAGACACAATTGATTAGTTCAGTCCAGTGGTTCCCAACCTTCTAATGGCCCACAAAACAAATAGTCAGAATGACTTTGCTTATATGGATACATCACTGTTAACGAGCTGATAAGATAATGAATAATGACGCTGCTCTTATGTTTCAGTAGATTGTGAATGCAGGACTTTCCTTTTCCTGTTTTCCTGTTACTGCAGCCATGTTTCAAATAACTGTTATAGTGTTTGTTTGATTTTATTATGTATTAGGAAATGAAACAGATACTATATTTATACACTAGGTAATGTGAGATAATGCAGTCTGAATATGAAACATCCATGTATCTGTAAAACAGTAACTGCTTCACAGTGTTACTCACAAACTCACTGGCACTGCTGCTCTTTGGCTGCCATCTACTGGCTGCTTGGAAAAAAGCAGTTAAAATGTACATGATCTGTGTTACTTTGTTGATTAGGTTGAATGTTTTCATTTATGGTCAGATGTTCCATTGTAATGAATTATGGGACAGCGTTTTCTCCTCTCTTTTCATAAAGGATAGTCCAGTGTATCCTATATTAAAGGAAGCACTGAAGCCTCTTTCCTTAGTATTTGGAGAATTGCAACATCTCTTACTATGGCTGATGACTACCATGCAGATACTTCTGGGTCACATCTTTCAGTTATAAACGGACTATTGGAACGCACTGTGTACTGTCTCTGTCTCTGTGTTAGGCCAAGTATGTGATCGTGGCCACACCACCTGCTTTGAATCTGAAGATGCACTTCAACCCTGAGCTGCCCCCGCTGAGGAACCAGCTGATCAACCGTGTTCCCATGGGCTCTGTCATAAAGTGCATGGTCTACTACAGAGAGAACTTCTGGAGGAAAAAGGGTACGCAGGAAGTGAAAACACAGAGAGAGCGAATGCTGTTCAAGATGATGCCATTTCTAACGTTTTATTGTGTTACCAGGTTACTGCGGCAGCATGGTGATAGAGGAGGAGGGCGCTCCCATCGGCTTCACCCTGGATGACACAAAGCCTGATGGGACTGTACCTTGTATTATGGGGTTGGTACAGAGCTTCAAACAGTTCTCTGTAATTGTATATATTTTGTATAATGATTCCATATTGTACACTACATCGCCAAAAATATTTACCTGTCGCAGGACAGCTTTCAGACCTGAGTTATAAGATTGGTTGGCAAGTAGTTACTGGAGGTTGCCAGATAGCGCTAAGTGATATCAGCAGCCCCAAAGAAGTATACAATGCGTCACCATGATGAGTGCTTTAGTCATCATTAGGGTGGAATACACATTTTTTTCACTAGCGACCTGTGATTATCAGAGGGTTACTGACTGGCCTGTAGGCTTGTGTCTCAGCTTTACCATCTGACTCTGACCTAGTATTCTCGCATGAGCTCCTACAAGAATTTCCATACTGTGTAGAACTTGTGCTTGAATGGAGCTAAACACAAGTGATAAAGTCATCCAACCAGCCACACATGCTCATGTAGTTTTTTCTCATTTCATTCTCCCCCCAGATTCATCCTTGCCCGCAAGTGCAGAAAGCTCTCAAGCCTGTCCAAGGAAGAAAGGTAGACACCAGTGGACAGAGATGGAAAAAAAACTCTCACGAGCTGTGAGATCAGTTTAATCCCAACTCCTGTGTTGTTGTGTTTAGGTTGAGGAGGATCTGTGAGATCTACTCCAAAGTGCTGGGCACAGATGAGGCTTTGCATGTGAGTTTGGGTGCAGAGTGGCACACAGTCATGTGGATACTGTGGAATCTGACTGACTGCTCATGTGTCTGCTTGTTTCCTGCAGCCGGTGCACTATGAGGAGAAGAACTGGTGTGAAGAGGAGTACTCTGGAGGCTGCTACACAGCCTATTTCCCCCCAGGAATCCTTACTCAGTTTGGCAGGTGAGTCTCTCTCTCACACATGTACACACACAAAAAAATAAACATAAATATGAAAGTGTGATCTTTTCATTTCAATTGACTTCCTAATTTATTTGAATGTGTCAGCTGCTGGATATTAATGGCTAATGTATTGTAGCAGGCTCACCCGGACGACTCGCTTAAAGAAGGCCCCTGGACATTTGAAAGACTTTGTGTGGGGTGATGGGGTTGTTGGGGACGACTGACCCCTTCAGGTGCGGGCAATGTAGAGGGCTAGGGGGAGGGGCCGCTGGCCCAAGGGTTTATGGGTCTATACCTGATGTTAATGTTTCTAAGTTGTAGCGTTATAACGGCTGCTACAGTTAACATGTGTTGATTTGTCATTGCTGTTGTTAGTATGTAATATTACTGTAGCTGTGTGTTCTGTGCTTAGTGTGGCTGGCAGAGCACTGTGATTTTGAGCACCTCTCACTATTGCTGTGTGTGAAAGGGCATTCCTAATAAAAGGCTGTGCTTCCTGTAGCTTAGCGTTGAGGCTAGCGCAGGAACAGCAGGTTGAAACAGTCTCTGTCTCCTACTTCGCCTGAGCTCACCACAATATGTTTCAGCAGGATTTGCACTTATTTCTGCAAATCAGCGCCACTCGTATTTCATGGGTTTTATTGGAGTGTGAACAAATGAATGCATTTTCAGTACAGCAGGACGTGTCCCCAGGATTTGCCCATTAAATCTATAGCTGTACACACACATAAAACACAATCCAGTGCCGTGGCTGTTTGCAGGTATCTGATAGATTGCAACTGGTTTCATTTATTAGTCGAAGCTGCTTGTTGTACAGATCCTGGTGCATATGTTCACTATTAGAGTTTTGTTAACCTCCATATGAAAAACTGAAACTCCTTGTTAACCGTCATGTGAACCATATTTCATGTCTAAATGTCCTCACCAGATGTGCAAATGTGTTCTTACTCACAATGAAAAGTAAGCTGGAGTTGGAAACCTAACATTGTGCTTTTTTTATACAGAGTAACTGTTTCACATACCGGGTGGCCCTGCAAGAAATAGAGTTAAAGCAAAAGTCCTTTCTTTGGTTCTTTTACGTTGAGCACAGTGGGGGTGGGAAGATTAATCCAAAGGAAATTCACTTTACGTTATATAATCCCATATTGCACTTATTCAGGTGAGATGATATTCTTAAATAAAGTGAATGCATGCTAAAGCTCAACGGTCAGTACAATGCTGGTGCATACATTACAAATAAAACGTGCTTAAAACCTGTAAACCAGTTTAACCTCTGAAGCCTCTCCTGTTTCTCTCGTTTTTGCTCTTCAGAGTGCTGAGAGAGCCGGTGGGCAAGTTGTACTTTGCAGGCACAGAGACGGCCACCGAATGGAGTGGCTACATGGAGGGGGCCGTACAAGCTGGAGAGAGAGCAGCCAGAGAGGTCAGAGAGCATTTAAGTACCTGCTTTTCACTGCTACGTGTTAGCAAATACCAGTTCTTACCAGTTTAAACACACTTAGAGGCAGGTTACTTATATATACCAGGTGGAAACCACTTAAATCATGCAGCTGGCACACCTATTAGTCACACCTCAGTCTGCTCCTGGTGTTGTGGATGCTCAGCCAGCAGTGCTGGGGGGTCAGCTGATATCAAATCATGACATCCTCGCCTTTTCTCCCCTCTCATTTATGTCTGAGCACAGCTGACTGAAACAAACCATAGAATCAAAATGGTCCTCCCCACTCAGTCTTCTAAATCTCTCTTTAAGACACTCGCCTGCTGCTTGCAGTTTATGTCCTTCTTCCAAGGCATTAACATTAGGTTTGGTTTCCTAAGATACTCCCCCATGTGTTCATGTTCCTCCATGTTTCTTAGCTCTGGCTCTGCTGCAGAGTAGGTCAGTTACAGTAAAGGCCAGTCAAGCCTGAGTAGATTATCTGCATTAAACATAAACATACACTTATTCTTCTTTTTATTACTTAAGTTAAGTTGCTGTGTCGTCGTGTTGTATGTAGTGCCAACGTGGGACAGTTCCCCAATTTCATTGTGCTATTGTACTATGTATGACTGTGCAATGATAATAAAGAGTTATCTCATTAACATCACCCAAACTCAAAAATGTGTATCATGTTTAAAATTTAGACTGTTAGACTGTATTTTGATCCTTTCGAAGTCTTTGACTGACACCACCAATGTCTTTTCGCAGGTCATGTGTGCGATGGGTAAACTCCAACCTAATCAGATCTGGCAACCTGAGCCTGAGAACGATGTAAGAGAAGTCCTTATGCACCAAATTACAAGTTGGCCTTTGATTAAAAAAATGAACAATCAGTGGAGAAACACTCTGAAATCTCTCGTCATGAATCCAAAACACTTTTTACCATAACTGATGCTGTGAAAAAGATCATCCTGTAATAAATGAGAAAAAAACTACCAGGCAAGACCATCATGTTTCTTGGGGTTGTAAACCACGAGAGGTCATTTTCTCCCTCGCTTTCTATACAATCATTTGCAAGCAGAAGAGTTGCCCCCTGCTGGTCATGTAAAAAAATGCAGGTTTAAGACACCTATGCATTGTTTACACATTTTGGACCCAAGATTACATAAGTTGTATATTGCCAAATCATCTATCAAGTATCTAGTTAATATCATGCACATGAAAAAGGCAGATATCTGATATCATCATTCCCTCCGTCCTGCAGGAAATCCGGGCACTCCCGTTTGTTACCACCTTCTGGGAGAGAAACCTGCCTTCGGTTGATGGTTTCCTCAAATTCTTAGGAGTCTCCACATTCCTGTCTGCTGCCGCTGCAGCTGGCTTGGTGGCCTACAAGAAGGGCATCATCCCCCGGAGTTAAACCACCCTGTCGTCTCACTCCTCCACATCTCAAGGGAACACGTCTCAATAGACACTTGTGTACTTCTAGTGCTTTATGGGCCCAAACTACAGAGTAGTGACCTACATAGGGTATACATTGTTTTTTGAGAAACACCGTGATGTAAGAAGGACTGCTCAGCTCATGCAAAAACACTAACACACTGTTACTCTGTCCACAAACGAAAGAGAGAATGAAGCAGGTGAGAAGGGCTGACTGAAAGGTGTTTGAGAGGAGGGACGAAAGCCTAACTTCAGTTTAAAACATGCAGACTCAGATTGTGAATCCAATGAAGGAAAAAAGATCAGAATCAGTTCGTAAGGGGAAACCTTCTCTGTCACTATTACTATCCCATACAATACCAATGAAATCCACTGTGTCGATTATATGTGAGTTTATAAAAGTCGCCATGCTTACTGTGTGTATGAGCCTCGTCTGTGTCGCATGCTTCAGTGAGCATGCATTCGTGAGCGTGTGGTCATCACCTCACCGCCCGCGTGCATGAGTTTCCACTGTGTGTCTAATTACCGCTGCTGATTTTAGGTGCCGATTTATTCTGGCCGAGCAGCCGTAGCTGTTTGATGAAATCCAGTGACTTCAGAAGAGAAAAGAGCACCTAAAGTGAGTTGGTACTGCGTGAAATGGGCAATGTTGTTTCTCTTAAATTTAAATTTTATTTAAATCCCAAAGTGCAAATTATGTGCCCTAATATGAAATTACTGAATTCGTATAGCTAATTGTCTCCTTCATGGTAACTCCTTTAATATAAATCCTCTGTTTAAACTATAGTAAGTCTTAGGTATCAGCAAACACAGGCTACCAAATATGGCCACCAAAAATTAAGACGGTGCCAGTCTAAATGCTGAACCCATAAATTTAATAAGAAATCCTTAAACTAATGGTGACAATAATGATTACCGTATTATAAAGAATAATTAAACACTTCTCAGTTATAGTTACTTGTTGTTTTAACTCTTTACCCCCTTGTATAAATCGACCAGGAGTGACCTTGAATGCTTCAGGCTTATAGAAAAAAACGACTGGTGTGCATCATACGTTAGTGTGGGTGGTCTCTCCCTGTGCAACTAAACTTAGAAAAACCCAGAAACTGTTCTGATTGTCTTCAAACCACAACTTTATTGATATATGCTGAGGTGTCAAAACTCATCATCAAGTCTACAAAGGGGATGTCGTCAGTGTCGTCAGCAATCATTTGACCGGGTAAAATCATTTGTCGGGGGTGTAGATGTAAAAGCCAACCTGCCCACTACAAGAATCATGCTGTTCTTGTCCCAAAGATGTTTGTGAGTGTTGTTTATCTGTTGTGCCTTAATGGAAATCATAACGTTTTTGTCATTTTATCGCAAGTGCCTGTGACTCTGACACTCTCAGCCCTCATCCCTCTTTCCCTCTGGTAAGTTCCCCTTACCTGAGTTATGTCCTCACTGAAAACCTGACTCAGGTAAAGCCGGGTGTAAAAACACAGCATCAGAGCTCAGACTGTTGAGGTGACCCCTCTGCTTATCTCTGTGTCCGTGTGTGCTTTGTGTTGTGCCTGCAGCGCTTCTTCCCTCGTTGTGGTGTCCCTCTCCCGTCTGACCCTCAGTCTCAGTGCAGGTTTTATGTGCAGTTCTAGAAGTAATGATTGAATAATAATGTCACTTTTTGAACCATCACTAAAAGTGTTTGAGTTTATGGTTGGCTGAACAAACAAAGCCAGCAAATTCCATCCACCCTGTAGAAAAACAACAACAACAAACTACAGCACTCACAACAAACCATCAGCAGACGTGATGCAGCGTTATTCATTATGGGGTTTTTCTGGAGATACCCCCCCTTCCTTTGTCCCTCTGTGCATATGAGCCTTCTTAACTATTCCTGTGACCTGCTCTTTGATGTCTTTGATTCCTCATACAAAGCTGGTGATATTTAACAAAATGTGAAATAAATCTTTTACTCGCCTTAACCTGATTTATTCTGGTGTCGTGTGTCATTATGTCGACTCAGAGCAGAGCTACAGCCCAACGGAGTGAAAACAGTGGTGTAATAGTAATGTAAAAAATAATATTAATTAAAGCTAGTCGAATTCCAAAAAACGACACTGAGTCATTTGTAAACAGTGTTGGGGAGTAAGGGAATACATGTACCGCTGTTACGTATTTAAAATACAAAATATGAGTAACTGTATTCCGTTACAGTTACGGTTTAAAAAGGTGGTATTTAGAATACAGTTACTTTATTGAAATAAATGGATTACACGGCGGTATTTTCCTGTTTCATATTGTCGCGGGTCAGGACTGTTTGGGTTTTGTTTGACAGTTACGTTCTGTTGTTCCAGGCGGCAGCTTTACGGTTGCCATGGTTACAGGGTGACGCGCTCTCTCTGAGACTGTGTGTTTCCTGGGTGAGAGAGGCCTTTTCGTTGTTGTTGTGCTAAGCTACACAGAATACTACAGGCATAGCCCTAAAGAATGTAGCCTCATGGGCAGTGTAGTCCGTGCTGCTGGGAGAATGGACTGCCATACCCGTTCAGTGTTGCCAACTTAGCGACTTTGTCGCTATATTTAGCGAGTTTTCAGACCTCTTAGCTTCTAAAAAAAAAGACGTGAAAGCGCGTATCGCTTTTACTCTCAACAAGCAGCGGGTGCTGTAACGCAGTCAGTTCTTCTTTTACTCTTTTACTCTTATGCTGTTTTGTGGATCACAAGGTTTAAAACTACTTATAAACACACACACACACAAAGTAACTCCACCAGAGTGCCTATTTCGGGTCACTTTTGCCGGTCCAAGCCCGGGTAAAGGAGCAGGGTTGGAATTGTGACATTAAAAAACAATAATTGCTAAAAGAAATTTAATTTGTAGTTCTAAATAAACTCTAAATGCATTTAGGACGTTTTTTACTCACTTTATGTCTCTTCCACGATGTTATTTCTCTCTCCAACAATGTAGGTTACAATTAGATTAGCATGACCAATTATGCAAATTAGGCGATGACGTCATTTAGCGACTTCTAGCGACTTTTAGGACAACCAATAGCGATTTTCCTTACTGAGGAGTTGGCAACACTGTACCCGTTATGTGTCTGTGAGCGCGAGGAGGGAAAAAAAAAAGAGTGGAAAAGTACAAGCTGTCATCGAGCAGAAACGGGAGCTGGAAGCATGTAAATATAATAATAACCACTGCAGCCAAGAAGAGTGCCTGACAGCCCAGTTGTAAGTAAGCTATTAAGACTCGACTGTACGCTGTGTTCCTGTTTTCCTCCGGAACAATAAGTTCCGTTGCAGCAGCCTTTCAACGCCTCTCTCTGTCTCAAACTTTTTTTTTTTATAACTTTTTATTTGTCAGTTTACAGTATGAGAATACAAAACTTACGGTCAGCATAGGAGACATACACAATTCCAGTAATAGCATCTTCTTACATCATGGTAATATTCAATTATTCAGTACAAAGGGAGTACACAACCCATTTTTCCCAGAGCTTCTTGAATTTCTCAAGCTCGAGTCTAAGGACAAAGGTAAGTCTTTCCATTCCAAAAATTTCTTCCACTATCCCACGCCATTGGGCCCTAGTTGGAGGGTCTGCCTTTTGCCATCTTCGGGTTATGGCCTTCCTGCAGCCAGCCAAAAGTATTTTCAATAAATAATTATCTTTATGTGGGAGTGCCGTAGGCAATTTGCCAAGATACAACGTATCAAATGAATAGTCTATTTTAATCCCAATTATTTTGTATATCTCAAGGGCCACCTCCCCCCAATATGGCTGGATCCTTGGGCAGGCCCAGAAGACATGAAAATGGTTTGCCATGGGGGTTCCACAACCTCTCCAACATAGGCCCTGGCTCTGTGAGCCTGTTTGCCGAGCTGTGAGTTTAGGAGTGATAAAGAATCTCACTGCATTCTTCCAACCAAACTCTCTTAAGGACCTTGAATTTGCAGTGGTAGCCTGAGACTCACATATTCCCCACCAGCTGTCCTCTGAAATTAGTGAGCCTGATTCCCTCTCCCATTTCTGCTTAATGTACAACGTAGAGTGATTTTTAGAGGCTTGTATACTACCGTATATTTTTGAGACCATCTTTTTAGAGACCTTTCTCTTGTATGCCTCTTGAAAGATATGAATTAGGTCGTATTCGTTTTCATCTCTGATTAGTAATGTCTTGTTGTAATAGTCTCTAACCTGCAAGTATCTAAAGAAGTCCTGCTTTGCCAGTCCGTATGTATCTGAGATGGTTTCATAGCTTTGGAATCCCCCATTTGTTGCTAGTGAACAAAAAGAAGTAATTCCTCTCAGAGACCACTGTTTAAAGGTCCCATCCAGCCTGGCAGGCACAAACTCCGGGTCATAAGCTATCCAATTCAAGGTCCTAGCCTGTTTTTCTATTTGTAGTTTCCCCACTACCCTGAACCATAGTTTCAGGGTGAACCGGGTCAAATGGTTCAAATCTTTGTAAAATTTTTCAGCTTGGTTCTTATTTCCTAAAAGTGACTGTAATGGGAAGTCTAATTGTGTAATTTCCATATTTTTCCATTTAGCTTCATAGTTTGGGGAGCACCAGTTTACCAGGGGCTTCAGTTGTGCGGCGTAGTAGTAATCTTGTAAGCACGGCAAAGCTCTCCCTCCCTTCTCTTTTTTCAGTTGCAGCGTTTTGTACTGGACCCTCGGTCGTCTGCTGTTCCAGATGAACCGTGAGATCCATCTGTCCCACTCGTCAAATTGTTTTTGGGGTATCTCCAGGGCTAGTGACTGGAAGAGATAGAGAATTCGAGGCAGAACGTTCATTTTAATTATTTCTATTCTATTACTCATATCCAATGGGAGGAGAGACCACCGAGTTAGGTCAGATTTGATCTCTTTGTTGAGGGGGCAATAATTAATTTCATAGAGTCTAGACATGTCTTTCGTTAGGTTTACTCCCAAGTATTTTATTGTGGGAGAGTCCCATTTGAAGTTAAATTTCTTCACAGTTTCCGGTCGAGGTGTATAATTGAACGTAAGGGATTGAGTTTTTTGAATATTTAGTTTATAGCCAGAGTAGTGATTGTAGGCTTTTAGTAAGGTCATCAATTGGAACAAACTAGATTCAGGATTTGTAATAAAAAGAAGAACATCATCCGCGAACATACAAGTCTTGTGTTCTTCACCCCTGATCATTATTCCTTGTATTTCAGAGTTTTCTCTAATAGCCTGAGCCAGAGGCTCAATGTACAAGGCAAACAGGGACGGGCTCAAGGGACAGCCCTGGCGTGTCCCTCGCTTCAAAGTAATATTTTGAGACAGGTGCCCATTAATCCTGATCCTGGCTGTTGGGGAGTGATACAGTGCTTCGATACATTTAATGAAGCCATCTTTGAATCCGAATCTTGCTAGTACCCTAAATAGATATTCCCAACCCACCGAGTCGAATGCCTTTTCGGCGTCTAGGCTGACCAACATTGCACTAATATTTCCTGATGTTATATGATCCATCACTTGTAGCGTTCTCCTCAGGTTGTCCTGGGTCTGTCTATTTGAGACAAAGCCTGTCTGATCTAAGTCTATCAGCTCCGGGATAATTGATTCCAGTCTCTTAGCTAATATTGAAGCAAATAATTTATAGTCCACGTTAAGGATAGAGATTGGCCTATACGAGCTGCATTCTTTTTTATCTTTGCCGTCTTTTGGGATAATTGAGATAACTGCTTCTCTCCAAGATTGTGGGGCTACTCCTGTTCTTAGTGTATGATTAAAGCAATTAAGCAGCACTGGTGTTAGTTGTGTCCTAAATGCTTTATACCATTCGGACGGATAACCGTCTGTGCCTGGTGCCTTATTCGCCTTCAGCCTGGAAATGGCTTTATGCAGCTCTTCAGCAGTTATCTCAGCCATGAGTTTTTTATCCTGCAATTCTCCTATAGATGGTAGGTCTAATGAGTTTAGAAAGGCTTCCATCATTGTATTCTCTACTAGGGGAGGTTGGGTATATAGGTCTTTGTAATACTGTTCAAATGCCCGTTGAATATCCTCCTGTTTACTGCAAATAATTTGTGACTCAGGGTTCCTGATTTTATGAATTCTATTCTTTTCCTGTTGTTTTCGCAGCCTCCACGACAGAAGCTTCAGCGCCCTAGGTCCCGTCTCATAATACTTTTGTTTTGTAAATTTGAGCTTTTTTTCTATTTCCTCGTCGTAAATGCTGTTTAAATCTTGTTTAATTTTGTTCATCCTCACCAATATCTGGGGGTCTTTTTGGACAATATGTCTAGACTCTAGCGATTTCAACTCCCCCTGTAGCTTCTCAAGTCTTTTCTGCTTTTCTTTTTTCCTGTGAGCTGTGAGGGCAATAATCTTACCTCTAATGACAACTTTTGCTGCGTCCCATAGAGTATTTGGAGATACCTCGCCATTGTCATTATTTAGTAGATAAGTTTCAAATTCCTGCTGGATTTGTGTTTGTGCTGATTTCTCATTCAGAATACTGGTATTGAGTCTCCAAAGTGTATTTGTCCGCTGTTTAGCGCGGCGCAGGGTTAGATACACCTGAATGATCAGATAAATCTCTGACCCCGATTTTACATTCCTCGACCTTATGCCAGTCTGATTTGTACATAAAAAAATAGTCAATACGAGTATATACTGAATGGCACGCAGAGTAATAGGTAAACTGTTTATCCCCTGGATGAGAGGTTCTCCACACATCAATCAGACCCAATTCTGTAAGCATGTGTTGGACCATGATAGCATTTGAATTTTTCTTTTGCTGGTGGTTGGATGAGTCTAGTTTTGGCTGGAGTTGAACATTAAGGTCTCCACCAAAAATCAAAACTCCCCGTGTTTCCAAGACCGCTAAATCAAGTAGCTTCTTATAGAAGGATTTGGTGCTTCCTGGCGGGGCATATACATTAAATAATGTTACTTCCTCCTCTTCTAATTTACCCTTTACCAAAACGAACCTCCCGTCTTTGTCCTTTATCTCTGAATACAATTCAAAATTAACAGCATTGGGGATCAATATGGCTACTCCTCTTTTGCGGCCTGATTTATGAGACGAGTAGTAGGTATGCTGGAATCCAAGTTTTTTCAATTTTTCATGTTCTAAAGAAGATAAATGTGTCTCCTGCCAAAAAATTACATGCAGCTTCTCACGTTTCATTTTGGCTATTATTTTGCCCCTTTTAATCGGATTATGTAGCCCATTAACGTTCAACGTGATTATTTTACTTTCCGGGTGATGCATACAACTTTTTCAGGCTGTGGTCCCTTGTGCAACATCACCCATGCCGACCAGAACATAAACAAGAACAAAAAAAAAGTAATCCCAAAAAACAAAATCAAAGACTTCCAAGTCCAAAGTTCAGGTGGAACCTCGAGTTGAGAGGAAATCCTCGGTCCAGACGAGGGCCTCCCTCCAGTGTCAGGGAAGATACCCAGCACCAGTATCATTGTTTTATTACGTCCGAATTGCCCAACCGGTACAAAGTTCCTTCTTTAACAAGCTTAGGGAGTAACTACAAAAAAAGACTCTTCACAGGATGTGCGGAGAGCAGAGCTACAGATGTGATTTGAACATCCAAAAGCCTGAATATATTCGACCCAGATAATAATAAAAGTAAAATAATCACTGTAGTTAGGGTCATATATGGGATACGAGATGAACTGGTAGAAATAGTAACGATAAGAATCTCCCCCCCCCCCCTTAGATATAGAGTTCAGCTTAAACTGTCATGTGCAGAACAGATTTCGAGTTATTGGTAGATTTGCTGAGGAGTAATATTTCAACCTCCTCTCTGCATGAGAGCAGGATACCTCACTGCAAAGCTCCAGAGGGGATGTGGAGACCCTCTTGTTTTCACTCGCAGGAGTCGGATGTTACCGGAGGGGCCCGGTGGAAGCTCCGTAGTTTCTCTCTTATCCTCCGCCGATCCACCGCCTTTCTGCTGCGATCTGCGCCGGCCCTCTCCCACGTTGCTGGTCTCTGCTGTTTCAGCGCCGTGGGGCCTGGTTCCTTGATTTCATCCAGGCAGAATCCTCTCTTCTTCAGGTCTTCGGCTGCCTCTGTCGCGTTCTCGTAGAGTTTGGTGCCGCTATCGAAAAACACCCTCAGCTTCGCTGGATGTGGCGTTTGGAAGCGGAGTCCCTTGGCTTTGAGCACTCTCAGGATCCCCACGTACGCCTTTCTTTTCCTAAGGATGTCTGGGGGGTAATCTTGATCAAAGTAAAGCCTTTTCCCGTCATAGCGGACATCCTTCTTTCTCCACGCTGAATGCAGTACCATCTCTTTTATTCTGTACTCCAGAAAGCACAGCACCAGTGATCTAGGCGGAGCGCCTTCTTGGGGCTTTGGGGCGAGCGCCCGGTGGCAGCGCTGGATTCCGAGGTTTGTTTCCGCAACCGGCGGGCCGATTTGAGCCCTTATCAGCTTCGTTACAAACTCTATTAGATCCGGGCCCTCTGATCCCTCCGGTACCCCATGTATGCGGAGATTATTCCGGCGTGAGCGTGCTTCTAGTTCGGTCAGCTTTGCTCTCAGGGTCTCCTGGCTCTCCATCATGAGTGCGAGTGCCTCCTTAACCTCCGTGTCCCATTCTTCAATCTCGGCTATCCTCTGTTCTGCCTCCTCTACCCTTGCTGTGGTAGCCGCTAGCTCCTTTGTAGTTTCTTGAAGTTTCTTGTTAATTTCTCCTTTAAACTCATTCAGTTCCTTTTTCATATCGTCGCGGAAAGAAAGTCGAAACTCACTCATTTCACTTTTAAGGTCCGATCTCAGAGCCCGGATCTCATCGTAGATAGCTAGCATGGAGGGACTAGCTTCGCCATTATTCACCTCTCCGCTGCGAGTTTCCTCGGCTAACTCTCCCTTTTCCCGTCCCGAGCTTGGCTTGTTAGCTTTTTTTGTTTATCCCCATCCATGTCAAGTTTAGGTACTGTTCTTTATGTCTGAATATTCTTCCAAGGGGATTATTTCCACCCGGCGGGGAGCCGAAACTTTCAGGCAGCCATTCGCTACCGCGCCAAAACCGGAAGTCAGTCTCTGTCTCAAACTTGACCCAGACAACAAAGTAAAGCTATTTTTCAGCTACGAGCCCGACACGAACCCGACGTATTAGCCAGAGGTCCCTTTACTACGGTTCGGAGCCGCGGACCTTCAGTAATAGTAATAAATCACACAGCAGTAGTACATTCATGTAGTTGTAAAAAGCATGATAATATATTAAGTAATCCAAAGTATTCAGAATATGTTACTGTCATTGAGTAACGTAACGGAATATGTTACAAAATACATTTTGGGGCATGTATTCTGTAATCTGTAGTGGAATAAAATTTAAAAGTAACCTTCCCAACACTGTTCGTAAATAAAACCAGAATCCAATGATTTGCAAACAAGAGAACATATATGACATATCAAATGTTTAAGCTGAGTCAGTGTGCCATTTTAAGAAAAATAAAAGCTCATTTTGACTTTGATGGCAGCACCTGGTTTAAAAATAGTTGAGACGGGGCAACAAAAGCCAGGAAAAGTAGGTAGTGCTAAAAAGAAGGTTAGGTTAAACAGCATCAGATCAGTAACATGACCGGAGTGTAAAACGAGCGTTTCAGAGCGGCAGAGCTTCTCAGAAGCAAAGGTGGATGGAGGTTTACCAATCTGCAAAAACCTGCCTGTACAAATTATGAACAATTCAGAATAATATTCTTCAACATAAAATTGTCTGTGTGTGAAGGGGACAAGTCTGACAATCAGTATTGGATGTCTGTGATCTTTGGGCCCTCAGATGGAGCTGAAGTGAAAACAGATTTGTCATGAAATTCGCTGCATTAGCCCCAAAACACACCCAGAAATCACCCGCTATGAACACTATGTTTCAGTCGCGAACGAAACGGCTCTTAGAGCCGGGTCTTTGAAGTGAACGACGCGAGCCTACTCCTTATTGGGACCCATGGGTTTTTTTTTTCTTTCTCTCACCCTCTCTCACTTTTTTTCCGCTTCACTCCGCACACGAGCCTTGTGCTTTGCGCTGGGAAGACGGGGGAGGGGTGGTAGTTACACTGGCAGTAGCACAGGAACAGAGCAGGAGGGAAAGAGAGAGAAAGAGAGCCAGGGACAACAACGTCACATTAGAAAGGTATAGTAATCATCTACAACTATTTTCAGTTGCAGATGATAAAGGATTCAGAAAGTTTATTCATGCAGGCCCATATGACAGAGAATATACATCTTCTCTTCCTTTGGAATTTGAATGTGCTTTGTCTCTAGGGGCCACCATATATATTTATATATAAACACATATAAATAAAACCACGGGTTTTTTTACATTAGTAATTCTTTTTGTGCATAATTTTATATTATTGTTAATAATAAATTAATTAAAGCAACAAAACAACCTGAAGAGCCGGTTGGGAGCCGAAAGAGCCGGTTCTCTAAAAAGAGCCGGAAATCCCATCACTAGTGAACACAGTTCACTGTACCATCCACAAATACAGGCTGAAGCTCTACCGCGCAGAGAAGAAGCCATACGTGAACATGATCCAGAAACACCACCATCTCCTTTGTGCCAAAGCTCATTTAAAATTAAGTGACGTAAAGTAATTAGTCAAACTGAAATTTCAAATTCTTTTATGGGAAACACTGATGACTCCATAAAGAGGGACCATAAGGTTTATTATCAGCACACAGTTCAAAAGCCAGCATCTGGTATGGTGTGTCAGTGCCTGACAGATTGTACATGTAGAAAGGCATGATATGTGCTGAAAAAATAACGGCTCCCTCTTGTTAAATCATGAATTTGCTGTGATTAACCAAATTTGTTGGAAAATTCTACCAGCCACACTGAGGCCTGATTACTGCCAGAGCTGCTGAATCAAGAAATCATCTGACAAAGTGAAGCAGGTTAAAAGTTCTCAAAAAGCAACGCTTGATGTCACGATCTAAAACTCAAGAACAGCTGAGAAAGAAAGTCAGTGACACCAGTCTGAAAAGAGTTACAGAGCCAGTTCCAAGGCTTGTGGGAGAAAACTTGGAACATTGGTCAACCTTCTGGGGAGTCGCCAGCCTACCAAAGCACATCAACAACTCATCCTGGAGGGTTGCAAAAGACCCCAGAACACCATCTAAAGAACTGCAGACCTCACATGCCTCAGTTAAGGTCAGAGTTCGTGATTCAGCAATAAGAAAGACAGAGGGCAAAAATGGTAACGTTCTAAGGAGAAAACCACCGCTCACCAAAAAAGAACACAAAGGCTCATCTCACACTTGTGTGTTGCCTCCTTCAATGGCCAGTGAGAGTTTGGGGAAGATATTTTGTGCACTTATGAGACAAAAGTTGAACTTTTTGTAAGGTTTTAGTCCCGTTATATATGACTTTTTGTAACTGATGGAACCATGAATTCTGCTCTCTACCAGAATATCCTGAATTTTATGCCCTGAAGCTCAAACACACATGAGTTATGTATGAGTTATGGTGGTGGTGTAATGGTGTGGGGGATGTTTTCTTGCTATACTCTGCAGTACCAAGTGAGCATTAAGTCCCACAGCATTCCTAAAAATTGTTGCTGATCATGTCACTCCCTTTATGGCCACACCTGTCTTCTAAGCAAGATAATGTCAAATCATCTCAAACTGGTTTCTTTAACATGGCAATAAATTGGAAACATCTGGGTCCACACCTCAAAGCCCGTACGGCCCTGATGAGGGCCAGGCAACGTTGCTGAGAAAGCGAAAGAACTGACACACACACATGTTTCACTGACAAGTGGGTAATTAACTTACTGGTTTTGGAAACTATAACCAAGGGCACTGTTGAGAGAGCATGTTTAAACCCAAATGCATTCAAGCAAATAATATAATCCAAAAGGCTGGAACACAACTGGGGAAACCAGGAGGCAGACAACTGGAAGAGAGACTGACAAACCAACAAAGTTTGAGGGTGAGATGGAACTAGATATACACTGGGGGACAATGGAGACAGAGACAAAGGTGGCACCATGAAAGCAGCAGAGGAATTAGACATATTGTCTAATGAATAAATGCTTGAACAAATCCTACAACCTTGCATGAATGTGAACAAAAGTTCCTGGTAATCATCTGAGTGCTGTGAAGGCAACAGGCTTCAGTGTAATGACAAGTGGAAAAGAAAGAAAGAAAGAAAGAAAGAAAGAAAGAAAGAAAGAAAGAAAGAAAGAAAGAAAGAAAGAAAAGGAAAAATAAACTTGCTCTGGGAACAATGTGTGCAAAAATGGCAGTGAACGCTCTGACCAGGTGGTGGAGCTATAGGACAAGTCAGTGGATCACGAGACATTCATTTTCATCATCTGGAAACTGGGTGTTTGTGCACAAATTTGTTGCAGTTGCACTGCAAATTTGTTGCAGTGTTTTATTATTGCTGTTTTGATATTTCATTTCCAGGTGGTTGACAGAGCAGCTGACACTTGAGCCAGCACGGTAGCGTGGCTGGAAATATTCTGGCCGCTTTCTTCGTGACAATGTCACAATAAACAGAAAGCAGTCAGCAGCCAAATTACTCATAAAAGGACTCAATAACAGATGGATAAGTGTTTAGGACTTTCATTTAGTGAAATTTTAGGCCTCTAGCTTCTCGACTGGAATTCTCTGTAGAGTGTGTGTTTGCATAAACCAAATACCATCAAGATCTCAGCAGGACCCCAGGAGAGCTGAGGCTCAGAGAGTAGTGCTGGGGTGGAGCAACAGAGGGAAAGAGTTCATCACGCAAGAGACTAGACCAAATCTGGGCCAGAAGGAGGGCAAGAGAAAGGGTAAGAGTTTGAGGCCTAACAATACCACTTCCACTTGTCATAAATGTCATACACCACATAGACAACCTTTACTTCTAGGTTTCGCAATACAGCCTGCTTTTTGAGACAAAACACACTGTAGCTTATCTTTTTCAGGCCAGTCTTGTCCCCTCAGTGTGTGTGTGTGTGTGTGTGTGTGTGTGTGTGTGTGTGTGTGTGTGTGTGTGTGTGTGTGTGTGTGTGTGTGCCTGCACGTCTTCATGCCAGGACTCTCTGCAGTGATAAGATGCCTTCCTCTTTTATCTCTTCAGCATTTAATTGAACCTTCCACTTTGAGCTCTTCACTGCGGGCTCCTTCAGACAAATTCAAGAATTGTAAAATCGGGATAAATCACCACAGTGCATGGATGTCAGTGCTGAGATTATTTAAAAAATTCCCTTATGAAGTGAGACACACAGAGTAGCAACTACCAATGCGTTTATTTTACTTGGAAGGAAGCATGTAAATATAGTAAACAAGAAGAAGTGCTTGTGTGAATTGATGAATGAGAAGTTGTCTAAAGTGCTCTGAGTAGAAAAGCGCTATGTAAGAACCAGTCCATTTACCAGCTTGCATACACAGTGAAAGCAAGTGCTCACAGGGCAATACTACAAGATTAATTCTTCCAACACTGTCATGGGAACAACCTTAATGCTCTTATAATTATATAGAAACAGCTACATGATGTATTCGTACATGATTGTTACTGTGCGGTGGATCACAGATAGCAGAGGAGCTACGACAAGGCCTGAGAAAAGGACAGATTAGTGGGACAGAGAGGGAAAGATTCATCCAGAGTGTACCAAAAATACTGTTGCATAGCTTTAATTTTAGAGTGTTGCATAACTTCAATAATTTTCTATTAGTGCTTCTGCTGCCTTTTTCTGTTCGGTCTCATTATGAAGTCCAGCGTTGAAGCAGTGTTTTATTATTGCAGTTGTGCGTTCTGCCACTAGATGGCAGAGAGAAACCACTAATGCAGATTCAATAGAAACCAGTAAATGTTGTCATTTAAGCACATGTCATTTTTGGATTCATTTATTTTTTTTCCCACACGTGATGCCCTCGTTTGGTGTTTTAAGAATTATTTGCATGCACACAAGACACATGGGGGGCGGTCTTGCTGTCACATTAATCCTGAACTGGGGTTAGTCATGTTGTCCCTGGGCTTCTTTTGCTGGTTGACATATGGCACTTATGTTGCTTTCATCACTCCATTCTGAGCTGTGATAGCCAGAGGCTCATCCAGTCTCGGATTGACACACCAGGCTTAGTCACTGTAACCACTTTCCAGTCCCACGCTGCAAGGCTCTGACAGCGTTTGCTTTCCAGTCTACACAAAGGTTGTGTAACTGCAGCATGCACCAGATCAGCTGCATGGGAAGTAGCAGCACCACATCTGCTGTGGGGCTGCTGTTTTTGCTTTATTTTACATAGGTGTCAATGCAGGTGTACACACGAGCACACACCCATGCTCCAGCACCTTTAGCCACACCGTCTCTCTCTTTATTAGACTATAGCTCTGCTCCTGGCTCCACTGCAGCTCGCTGTGATATGAAATCTGACACTGTCAATTTACCTCCCAATCCGTCAGACTGTGAATTGGATTCAGATGGCAATGTGGTGGGGACAGGGGACTTGGAGCTGTGGCCTTGGCAACCACTAGCCATCCATCCGCCCACATCCATATCCCAACAAGTTCCTTCAACGGTGAAATCGTTTGCAATCTTCCGTTAAATGTTCCCACTGCATGCTCGGTGTTAGATTGTTTGTTTGTGCTGGGGTATCAGGGGACGTCGGTTTCGACTCCACCATCGACTGAATGTGAGTATGAATGGTAGACTGTCTGTCTATGTTAACCCTGTGACAGTCCAGGGTGTGTCCTGCATCTGGGATAAGCCTCAGTCCCCCTGTGACCCTGATAAGAATAAATGGAAGAGAATCGAGGGATGTTATTGAATCTCTTTTAAAAGAAACCCAATCTAGATCCATTACTTTTTAGCAGCTACAGTGGGGAAAATAACTATTTGATCCACTGCTAATAAGTTCGCTCACTTACAAAGAAATGAAGGTTTCTCATTTTTATGGTAGTTTAATTTTTTTGGAGAGAGACAGACTAACAACCAGATATCCAGAAAAACACACATCAAATAAACGTATAAATTAATTTGTGTAAAATAAGAATTTGTTTTAGCCAGAATTCTGACTCCCACAGATTGGCTGTATGCCGCTATGACACACAGATCACTATCTATCAATAAATTACAAATTGAAAGTTTGATTTGAAGTTGTAGACCTGCACAAGGCTAGAATGGACTACAAGACCATCAACAAGAAGCTTGGTGAGAATGTGACAACTGTTGGTGTGATTATTTGGAAGTGAACAAATGTGGATGCCTTCCAGTGTGACAATGATCCAAAGGCAACAAAAGAGTGGCTAAAGATTGAGCATATTAAGGTGATGGAGTTGCCTAGCCAGTCTGCAGACCTCAGTCCTATAGAAAATCTCTGGAAGGAATCTCCCAGTTACCAAGCAGCAGCCAGAAAACCTAAAGGATTTAGAGAGTTTCTGTAAAGAGAAGTGGTTCAAAATCACTGTCTCCAGTTGTAAAACCTCACTGGATCGTCTGCAGCTTGTACAAAATACTACTGCAAAGCTCCTTACCAGATCCACATCACACCCCTCACACTGCACTGGCTCCCCATTAAATTCAAAATTCAAAATGGTCACTGCACCCATTTCCCATTTTTCTAACAAAATATAAAGAAATTAAGGGAGACTCAAGGAGAGTGAAAGGTACCTGGAATGCTGACTTAATTTGAACACTTCAGCTTTGAGGAAGTAATGAAGGTAAATAGGGAGATGCATTTTGTTCTGGTTTCACTGACTATCTATAATCTTAACACAAATAAATACAGCTTCCAAGAATAGGCAGAATTAGAAAGAACAACATTGTCAACGTACCCAATGTACTCGATTAGTCACAAGTCAGTCAGTCCAATTATCAATACAAAATGAATAAAGTATTTCAGTGATACAATGTTACTACAGCCTGGGATTAAGAATCCTCAGCATTCCTCTTCATAAATGGAGCAATCGTTTTAAAGTATTACATTAGCATAGCCAAAACTCCGGCTCCTCTGTGAACACAACTAACAAACACATCAGGGTTTTGCTTGCAAACAGATTCCACCACTGCTTTGTGTTTTCCTCTTCAGGGAAGCCACATAAGTATCACTTTAGATTTATGATTGAAAAAGCATCTTCGAGAGCAAAAGAGCAAAGCTTTCATAGCCAGACATGCAAAAGTGTGTTGGTGTGTGTGTGTAGTACAACAGCTTGCAGTGTGATACTGACCATCCCAAACCCTTGTGCTTTTCTCTAGGTGAATGAAATTCTTGTTTTATTAGTCTATTACTTAGACCTAATTAGCAAATATGTGTTCTCTGTGTTTCACCTTTTACAATTTATGAATGTATTCATAAACAGGTGGGTGGGCATCCTGCTCAGGGCCAGACCTGTAGCTTTGCCGACAATGACAATATCACTGAACATTGAAATAACAGAAATGAAGGGAAAGAAATTCTTTTTGTTATAGTTTATTCTTTGCATTTGAAAATACAACACACACACACACATGCACACACACACAGGCAGAAAAAATGTGAATGAATGAGACGTGTTGTATGAAGCACTTTAAATGCTCATGTAGAATAGAAAAGCACTGTATAAGAACTGGTCCATTTACCAGTTTGCGGTGTAGTGTTTTAGTGTTTCAGGATGTCCTAAAACTCGCTGAAAAGCCTTCAGCTAATCCAAAATGCTGCAGCAAGAGTACTGACAGGGACTAGAAAGAGAGAGCATATTTCTCCTGTTTTGGCTTCCCTTCATTGGCTTCCTGTTAAATTCAAAATTGAATTCAAAATCCTGCTCCTCACATACAAGGTCTTAAATAATCAGGCCCCATCTTATCTTAATGACCTTGTAGTACCATATCACCCTATTAGAGCACTTCGCTCTCACACTGCAGGCTTACTTGTTGTTCCTAGAGTATTTAAAAGTAGAATAGGAGGCAGAGCCTTCAGTTTTCAGGCCCCTCTTCTGTGGAGTTAGCGTCCAGTTTAGATTGGGAGACAGACACTATCTCTACTATTAAGATTGGGCTTAAAACTTTCCTTTTTGCTAAAGCATATAGTTAGGGCTGGACCAGGTGACCCTGAATCCTCCCTTAGTTATGCTGCAATAGACGTAGGCTCCCGGGGGATTCCCATGATGCATTGAGTTTTTCCTTTCCAGTCACCTTTCTCACTCACGTCGGGGTGGCTGTAGCTCAGGCGGTAGAGCGGATCGGAGGGTTGGTGGTTCGATTCCTGGTTTCCCCTATGCCAAATATCCTTGGGCAAGATACTAACCCCAAATTGCTCTCTGATGCATCCATCGCAGTATGAATGTGTGTGTGAATGTTAGTTAGAAAGCACTTAGAAAATGTGCTTGTGTAAATGGGTAAATGCGCAAATTGTGCAAAGTGCTTTGAGTGCTCAGAAGAGTAGAAAAGCGCTATGTAAGAACCCGTCCATTTACCATTCACTTGTCCCTAATGAAATAAATTTAGTCTAGTTACTCTGTAACTTGTCTTAGTTAAAAAAGGGTCAGAAATAACAGCAGTTTGAAAAATATAACTTGTCTCCAAGAATACCTTCTAACTGCGCTTTAGTATATTTATTAAATATTAATTAAGGAATACATTTCAACTTCAAAATCCTGAACTGCTAACCCAAAGTCATAGGGTTTCAATTTCTTTAAATACCAAACAACTACCCTTCCTTCACCGGCACCATCAAAGAACCTTGAGTCCTCAGTTAACCAGGGAACAGAGCCAACGTTGCCTCTCCTGACTTACAGAGCTGGTCTTCTATGAAATACTGGGGCCAGGATGGAGCTATCCCAGCCGGCACTGAGCCTGCGGTCTTCACCGTTCTCCTCATCTCACTCTGCTATAGGCTTTCTAACTTATTGTCCAGGGCTGGTGGGACCGACGCCAGATTTATTGCAAGATCCTCAATTGATTACAGCATCATCTCTTGTCAGACATTTCAATTTGGTTGGAAGAGGGGGAAAAAAAGAGCTTTCCAGTTGTCTGCCATCGTGATATATGGAATGTGTTTGCAGGTATGTTGTCATGCACGGAGAAAGGAAAAACTGACAAATCTGCCTCCAGGTTAGAGTAGCATTGCTGGGTTTATAACTACTTAAAGGAGTATTATTTTTAATTAAGAATATCCCACTCTGTTTGGTATGATGGATATGACTTTACTCATAAGGGAGCTGTGACAATGGATTTTATTACCAAAGGTCAGGATTCACAGCAGGGTTCACCATACATATAATAATCATAGTCCAAAGGTATCTCAGTATTCTTTTAATATTACCCAAAAAAGTGTTTGTAATATCCAGGAGCCGAGTCTGTTGCTTATTTTTACTCTAGAGTTCCACAAAGATCCCAGTACCTAGCAGGACCATTAGCCTCACAATGGCTTCTTGGTGACATTGACAGAGCACTGATGAGAATTTCCTCTGATATGGAGCCATCAGAGCCTAGTAATGATCAACATCAGTCACTCTGTCAAAGCACATAGACAAAAGAAAGTGAGTGCGACAGGAAAAGTTAGTGAGAGGTAAGATCTTTAGAAAGGTGAGAGGACAAAGGAGGTGGCAGTGCAGAAACATTTAGAGGAAGTGAAGAAGAGAAAAGGGAGAGAACTGGACTTGTTTTCTTTCTGACAGGAGGAACTTCTTCATAGTTTGGAAGGGTTTTTTTTTTTAGCTCTTACCTTAGGGTAGATAACTTCCCAGCACAAGAGAAACATCCAAACTGTAAAGAAATACTGTTTGAGGTTCAACATTTTATTTTTTTTAATATATTTTTTGTATTTTGAAAGAGAGAATTGGTTCATTATATTTAGAAAGTGTTCTGCTGGAGGAGAGTGAAAGTAAATGACACAGCTACAGGATCTCTTAAAAGGACATTTTCTGACAGGTGACACAAGAACATCAACCCAAAGCAGCAACACAGAGGGCTCTGCATCCTCTCAGCTTCCTCTGATGGTGGGTGAGAGAGTAGTCAAATCAAATTATACGAGCTCGAGAGTTTTAATTCTAGCCGCGGCTGGTACGTCACTCTCTCTAGCCCTGCAGGCCTTTCCATCAGCACTCTAAAGTGATAAATAAATGGGGTAAATAGTAAATCCACCAAAGGCTGCAGTGGGAAGGAGGAGAGGGAAGGAGAGTTGGGGGAGGCTCTCTGAGTCTTAATCCCTCGAGTGAAATAGCTGCAGCACAAGTCGTTTATTTCACTCGCACTCACTCTTGTTTTCTCTCTATATACAATACCAGCTCTACTCTCCTGTCTCCTGCACATGTAGGTAAATGGTCCATTACAGTGAAAGCAGAGAAATAAACACTCAAGTGCAAGACTTGAGGAAATCAGCAGACATTGTCATTTTCCCAGCTGGTTAAAATGTGTTCCATTTTAAATGCGTAATGCCCTTGAGGGTGGAAATAGCTAATCACAACTCATTCTAAATTAGTCTTGACAAATGGCAACCTGGCTTAATCATATCGGAACGCTAACTATGTGGAGTGTTATCAGATTATTCTACCTCAACGAAGACCCAGCGTGAGAGCTCACTTCTGCAGGGGGAAGTTGGGATTTGTGTGCGCATGCATGGAAATGCATCATTGTGCAACGACGCAAGAGCATGATCACATTCCATCTGCTCACCTGTAGAGCCAACATCACAGGGAAAGTGGGAAAGTTTCACAACAAGACCAGGAAATAATAGGAAGAACATGTCAGAGTATAGAGGCTGGGCTCTATCACCCCAGGCAAGACCCCAGGTGCAGGCTGTATAAAGATGCCCCTGAGACAATCCAGCACATAACAGCAGGGTGTAAGATGCTAGCAGGCAGGGCATACATGGAATGCCATAACCAAGTGGCATAGTGTACAGAAACATCTGTGCCGAATACGGCCTGGAAGTCCCGAGATCAACATGGGAGACGCCCCCAAGGGTGGTGGAGAATGACCAAGCTAAGATCTTGTGGGACTTCCAGATACAGAGGGACAAAATGGTGGTGGCTAACCAACCTGACATAGGTCGTGTCCAAATTCATGGGCTGCAACCTCCTGAGGACCCAGCCTTCGCAGTCTACGTGGGCCGTGTCCTCAGAAGGTCGGGTAGGCCGGAAGTAAACGGCCGTGAAATTGGACGGTCTAGCCTTCTGATTAGCGTCACCGCTGTCTCGGTGGAGTTTAATAAACTCAGCCGTCTGCTCCTTGCTATCTAAAATATAGCAGGACACTGGCGTAAATTCTCGACTGTTTCATACTTCTGTTTAATCAGTTTTCTGTTTGACGTTTAGTCAGCTGTGTAAAAACCAAGGAGGAACCCACCCAGGGGATTAATAAAGTTTTATTTTATCTAATCTAATAACTTTAATCTCAGCCAAACCGATTTACTCACGAACAAACAAAACACTGAAAAAAGCCCAACAATAACATTTTTAGGTTGTCTAAGTGACTTATATATTACGTTTAACCCGAGCAGCGAAAGTCCACGGTGATCTGAAAATGATGTGCCGGGAGTTGTGCCGATCAGTAACCCTCGAGCTCCCGGCTAGCTATCGAGCTGGTGGGTAGCAGACGTCTCCGAAAACGTCGAAGCACTTTTGCAAATATGCGATATCTTGATAAACCGAGCAGATATTTGATGTTTACACAGCTACTTTCTCGCCTGAAAATATGTTAAAAGTTTATTTTGTGACCCAGAAAGATTAGTATGAGTAATTTTAAAACTTAGTAGCGGCCGCCATTGTTGGAAACTGGAGTTTGGCTGGGATATGGTAGGCCACGAAGGACACACCCGACTCATCCTTCAAATTCGGGGAAAAGGAGGACGCATTTGTCGGCTGCATTCGGAGGAGTCTACGAATTTGGACAGCCTTCGGCGCGTCGCTGTGACGTAATCGGTCTACAAATGCGGCCTCAGGAGGATGCAGCCCATGAATTTGGACACGACCATAGTGATGGTAGACAAGAAAATGGCAGCAGAATGCTCCAGACCTGGGGTCCGTTCTTCGTACCTCGCTTACTACATCCAAGATCAAATCATCGCGCTAACTTTGAGCTCGCTATTCCGGTTCTTCGAACACACCTGTTGTTGACGATTAGTATAGCTGGATGAAGTAATGTGAGATCACTGGGTGGCTCAACAGGGGCTACGCATCGATAGTAGAAACATTGATCGGCAACCCTTTGATTGGTCGGCGAAAATGTCGAAGGAGCGCGCTCGGTATTTTTCGGCAGCAGAGCAAGAACTCTTGAGTGAGGGATCTCAGGAGTTTCAGAGTTTATTCAGAACGCAAGGGAACACTGCAAAGGCTGCAAAAGCAAGGAGAGAGGGCTGGCAGAAAGTTGCTGACAAATTAAACTCGTAAGTAATTTAATAATAATAATAATAATAATGGATTGGATTTATATAGCGCTTTTCAAGGCACCCAAAGCGCTTTACAATGCCATTATTCATTCACTCTCACATTCACACACTGGTGGAAGCAGCTACGGTTGTAGCCACAGCTGCCCTGGGGCAGACTGACAGAAGCCAGGCTGCCATATCGCGCCATGGCCAACACCAGTAGGCGGTAGGGTAAATTTATTATATTATATTATATTATATTATATTATATTACATTATATCCTTTCTCACATTAGAGCCACGACAGGACCCACTAGAACATGGGAACAAGTAAAAGTGAAATAGAAGAATATTCTACAGAATGGTAATATTTATCACTTATATTGCTTTTAGTCTCTTGGAAAGAGACCCTGGAATAATCTGTTTGTTTGTTTATAACAGCAACCAAGAAAAGGGCAGAGCAACAAAAGACAGGTGGTGGTCCTGCACCCCCTCGTCAACAAGTTGGTTAAGTGAATAATACCCTCACGGGAAAATCGATATCTCTCTATGAGCACACTGTCGCGCTGAGCTAAAGGATCCTGTCTATCCCGCAATATACGCTGAATTCTGAAAACTCTCCTTATCAGTCTTGCACCTTCCGCAATGGGTGGCTCGCGTAAACGGACAGGACATGGCTGCGACAGACTTCCCAAATCCACCTTCGCTTTTATAGCCGTGGTCTCTCATCTTGATTACACGAAGTAATTTGCAATTACTACTCTGAAATATGAATTACATCTGAAATAATCAAATACATGAAATAGAATGATTAATAGTACATTTCCCTTTTTTTAGGAAATGACCTGTATGTATCTGTATGAAATCAATAAAAGGATCAAGTACTGCATTAACTTTAGTTACATTGATAATATTTATTTATGGTAAAACAGTGGTAAAATATCGCTATTGCTTTCGTATACATGACGCGGACATACCTGAGTGGCCGCGATCTAATCCTGTTTACATAAAGTAAACCTGCTCCCGAGCAGGTTTACGCTTACGGATCTGTTGCTATGGCAGCAAGTCCCGGATGAGCTTCGGAGAACCGAACGATCCAAGATCACGCAAAATCGTCAACAATCAAATCCAGCTAACTTACTTAGCGAGGTACGAAGAACGGACCCCTGAAAACATCTGAAACCTGAGGTTCTGTGGAGGTTAATCGCCAGTTAATCAAGTACAGCAGCACAAGGCTGTTACTTTTCTTCTTAATTTCTATGGAAGTAGTAAGGGTGTACTTTGTTACTCTGTATTTTGCTTTAGTTGGTGCATTACTTGCGTAAGTGCTCAGAATGGGACTCGCAGGTACTGACCTGAAGTCAGCAGCAGCACTGGAAGGGGCCCGGAGGTGCACAAGGAGAAAACCATGGAGGAAGATTAGGAAATTTAATCAAAAAAACAATTTTTGCAGACAGACCGAATGATTGAACGTTAATATACAAACTGGCAAAACCCATAAAGTAACTGAACATTTATCTTTGAAACATTATTTTCCATTGTTTTGGAGTTTTTAACACAGGATGTCATGCTGCATTCTTTGTGTTCATGTTGTTGTTGTTTTTGTTTTGTTTTTTACGAGCTTCCCGCTATTCACTCAAGCCCATTAATCTCAATCTGAGTGCAGCTGAATGCGAGTAAACCATTTCTACACAAACCTTGCCAACCTCCAAGTCTCTCTTTTGTTCCTCACACCTTTGTGTTCTGTGCACCACTCCGCCCGTTTTAGTCACCAAACAACACCTCAGCAGGGCCGCGCATTTAAGGTGTAAATGCAGCTCTGTGTGTGTGTGAGTGTGCGGTAGTTTCCCTGTGATTAGCATCCATTAGCATTCAACTTGACTGCAATTATATGCTTTCATTTTCTCTGTCACACGAAGAGTCATTGTTTATTATTATGGCTCCCTTGCGTGCCTTTGTGGCGCTGCCATCTCTCGTCATCAATAACGCTGATATGCCAAATGGGGCAATGAACTACTGTCACCTCACACTTTTGGAAATACAGAAAGATTGGAAAATACTCCTCAGCAGATTCAATTTTTTTTTTTTTTTAAATGTTGCTATGGGCCCACTGCAGCACTGGCAACCTTCAGCTCTCTGTGTTTCATACTTGATGCTCAGACATGATGACAAGTCTGTGAATGTTACAAACTTGTATGTCTTGATTTTTCTTATCATCAACATGGATTAATATAAATGTAAACCCTGGCAAGGACGGGTGAGTAGAGAATCTAACATGACGAAAGTGCTTGTAGAAAACCAAAGCCTCGGTGCTGGCCTAACTTAAAATATCTGGATTCTTATTTAAGGAGTTCCTGCAAGTTCAAAAGAGTGTGATGCATTTTTCACAGAGGTTTCATCAGGATAGGTAAAGGAAAAAAACAGGCTGTCATGACTGAAACCAGCTCCCAATATTTTTTGCATGATTTTACCCCCTTTCAACCTGCTGATCAGTAATGCTTCCTCTTATGTTCAGGGCCCATTGTTCCCTTCTCACCCTGCAGAGCTCCCTGTTGTTTCTGACCTTCAGCCATCACTTGACTCAGCCACATACACACCTGTTCACAATTCCCTTTTCAGTTGCCTGCAACTCTCCCTTAGCCACTTACATTTTCCTTCCTCTTTCCTGCCTCTCTTGCTGTACACACACATGTATGTAGTGTGTATGTGTTACCAGTATGCATTGAATTAATTCTAATCTATAAAAATGCCAAAGATAACACAGGTTAGTAGATATGAAACAGTATTTATGTGTAGTATGCATCCCAAAAACCTGGCTTATGGCTGCATGGTGTGCAGTGTGTCCTAGAAAACAAGTGGAGGACAAAAGATGTTGTGGTAGGTATGAAAATAACTGTACAGCAGATGAACAGGATCTGAAAGAGTAATTAATATAAATGCTTTTTACTTTCCTTCCATTTTCCACTTTCAAGTTTCTTGCTTGATCAATATGTACTGAGGAGATAAGGAAAGTGGAAGGAAAGTAAAAAGCGCTACATCAGACAGAGCAGAACAGAACAGAATCAACTTCCTGGGATTTCCTTACCTGGATTATTGACCATGGATCAATACATCACTTGCAAATATTTCCTAAGTAGCACTAACTAGCAATAGGAATGCCATTGGTTTTTCAGGCACTAAAGTTTCACATCAGTTCATCCTGATTTTTTACAGTTTATCTTAAGAAACATCAGTGAACGTCTGTACCAGATGTCATTCAAATTGATTCAAGGACTGATTCAAGATATTTGTATCAGTAGAACAACATTGCCATCTGTTGACTCATGTTACTGCAACACATTCTCACTCCTAGAAACATGTAGATTACAATACTGAAAAAACTAGTCATATTTTAAAGCAGCATTTACCTTTACCATCATTGTCCAAGGCAAAGGGATGGTCCTTTGGGATCTGCCTTCAAGGAGAAATCTTAAAAAGACTCTGAGAGGAGTAGCAGATATCCAGTGGTGGCAAAAGCACAGATACATGTGTTAAAATCATAAAACGTTGAAGTGCAGATTCAACAGATTTACTCAAGTAAAAGCAGAAAAGTACAGGCTCTGAAAGATACTCAGACTAAGAAAGCAGCTCTTTGAATGACGTATTTTGTGCAAACCTCACTGAAACTTTCCTATAGTGATATACTAACATTAGTATGTGGCAATGCAAACTTTCTTTCAGTTTGCCAAATCCAGGAACAGAAAAGTGAACACGATCAGGGATTAAAGAAAGATTTGGCAGTTTGGGGGAACAATGAGATCATGTAAGAGTCAATATCTGTGAATTTCCCAACACTGATACAAATCTTTTCTTTAAAAAAATCAGGAAATTACACATAAGCTTTAAATTTACAGTTTATCAAATGCCACTGAGCAGTCCTTACCTTTAAATCTAACATCTTTTCTTTCTCTCCTGTCCTTTTTCTTACCTCTTTCTCCATCTTTAAGTGAAGTTAGCGCTCATTCTGTTTCTCTCCTTGGGAAATATAACATCTGGACCTTTAGCTAGCAACACAATGGGTGACAAAATGCACACAAACACAAACGCTAGATTTGGAATGACCTGCCACTTAAAAAAACGTTACTCCCTTTATGTTCACACCTCTTCAGTAACACCAGCTAGATACTGAAGCACCTCAACCACAACCCATGGACAAAAATGCTGTTCAGTCCAATTTAACCCTGAGTATAGCACTATAAATTATGCATAAATTATATGATTTTTGCCTTTGTCACCCCTTTGTTTGCAATAAGTAAGTGATTAATGCACCAATATGACTTCTCTGACCTTTGATTACCATCGTTAGACTTCCTGTGATAGTGACACCAATACAGCAATTTTGCCTGTGGTCTCATTGCTTGTATTTCAGAAGAAGACGAGCTCCTGTTGAAATCTGTTGTGCATCCAAGTAAGCTGAAAAATGATGCTAAAGGGGGTTTTGGTGTATCACTTTGTGTGTTTGGAGTAAGACCGGGATAGACACCAGCATTCGGTGTATTCAAGGCAAACCTCTAAAAAGTTAAACAGGAGGCATTTAGGTAAAGAATGCAGATAATACTCAATAAACAGCACAATTAGAAAGGAAGAGCTTCATTTGAGGTGCTGAAAATATAATTACTACACTGGTGTATATTCATCTTCATGTCATTTTTATACACACAAAGGATACTCTGGAGATCTGTTCCCCACCCACGCTGTGAACCCAATTGAATTTTTTTTTAAATTCAGAACCTGTGAGGAGAGGGTGAATGAATCCATTATCCTGCTAATTAAATTCAAATAGTGGAAAGCTGTTGAGTGAAATCTTTTTTTTTTTCATTCATATCACGTTTATGGTGCCTCTCATCATGAAACAGTGATAAGAGACATCCATTTATATACAAATGGTCTGAGGTACGCTGTGGAAAACAGAATAATCATTGCACCAATCAAAAATGGATTGGAGGGGCCACCTCATCTTCCGCTAGCATTTAAGGAAACGAATGTCAAATTTTATACGGCAGCAGAAGAATGCACACTTCCACTTGCTCTTGTAGACACGCACGAGCACTGCTTCCTCCTTTAAGCATGTGGAGGAGGGACAAACGATCAAGAGGCACACTATAGGCCAGGGGTCCCCAATCCCAGTCCACGAGGGCCGGTGTCCCTGCAGGTTTTAGATCTCACCCTGGGTCAACACACCTGAATCACATGATTAGTTCTTTACCAGGCCTCTGGAGAATTTCAAGACATGTTGAGAAGGTAATTTATCCATTTAAATCAGCTGTGATGGATCAAGGACACATCTAAAACCTGCAGGGACACCGGTCCTCGTGGACTGGGATTGGGGACCCCGGCTACAGGCTCTCAGATTTATTGCTGTTGCAGTGGAGACAGCTTCAGGAATTGTTATCCCTCTCTTCCCTATTCACGGATGGCAGCTTCACTCTCCATCTCCCATCTCCCAGGCATGACCCCATTCACACGCTCCACTGGCTACTTGCATTGTGGGCAAACGCTGCTGATAGCTGCGCTGCAGAGCCTGGTGAGAGGCTGACCTCACCTCTATCGCTGACACACAGATGAGACTCCAAGAGTGGGAGGGTGGGCTGTCTACGTAAGAGAGAAGGAGGCAGCCACTGGGATGGAAGTGAGAAGAGACAGTTGAGAGAAGTTTAGTGATAGGTGTAAATCTAACTGTATGAGTAGCTTTTCTCTTGACCTCTGTGGTGCAGCATGCAGTCTGAATGACTGCAGCTAGCTTTAGCTGGCTGTCATTACTGTAATCATGACTGTTATTGTCACGGCCCTGGGTTTGAGAGACACAGGGTTATTGAATATGTTATGGGCATGTGTATTTTTGGTGCTGCTGTCCCTCGTCTTCCTGGTTTGTGTGTGTGAGGGTGTGTGTACAGAGCGCCGGTCTACAGGCCTGGTGGGTGTGTTCAGCCTGAAGGCTGGCCACGCCTGAGGCAAAGGATCACACACCTGCAGCTGATCAGGATCGTCGGGGGAGCTACAAAGCAGTGTGGCTGAGAGCGCCTCGACGCCAGATTGTTGCATAAGACTCCACGTCAGTGTCTTAGCTTAAGTTAAAATCAGTTAGTACATACCTGCGAGAGTGTGTGTCTTGGCGGCTGCCTCTGGTATTTTTCCCAGGGAGCACACGAGGATTTATTGTCATTTTCTGCACTGTAAATAAACGCACCGTTCACTGCGTTTGGGTCCTCCTTCCCCACGGTCTGCCACTCAGACCGTGACAGTTATGGCTGTTGTGACTCATCAGCATTAACCAGGCTACAAGCAACAATTGTATGCGTGCAGTCAGTTTCTATGGTTGTGTTGCCTGTATGGAGCAACTAAACTCCTTAAGTTTAATAGTAGCAAATGTGTCATTACTGGCAAAAGCACCATTTTATGCAATATTGTGCAAAAGTCTTGAGCCTTGCATGTTCTTCTATGCTAGGATGCTTTTATTACATTGACAGCGTTATTTGGGATTATTGTCATGCTTAAAATAATACCAGTGAGAGGCTTTCCATCCAGTACTGCAAAATCTGATTGTACTTTTCTGCATTCATAATTTCCCAGCAAACCCTGGGAGAGCCTCCACCATGTTTTAAAGATGGCTGTAGATGCTCACTGATGACCTGCTCTGTATCTGCTGGCGATGGCTTGAACCAAAAAATGTCTGGATTGGATTCATCACTCCAACACCCATTGACTCTGATATTCAGTCCAGCTCTTATATAACTTGTTGTGCCTCAGCCCTTTCTCCGTGTTATCCTTCCTTAAGAATGGTTTATTGGAAACCACCCTGTGGCTTTTCTGATGAGGGCAACAGTAGATGGATGCCTGGGGCCAGGACAGCTTTTTAAATGTAACAAAAAAAAAATAATTACTCAGTATATCTTTTATGATATTTAAATTAGCTTGAGCTGAAACATCAAAGTGTGACAAATTCTTCATATAAGAAGAAATGAGGAACGGGACAAATACTTTTTCACGGCAGCCCCTGAGAGAGCGTTGGAGTTTATTTACATGCCTCTGAAAATGCTCCCGTATAAGGACTGAACTGAAAATGAGTCAAAAAGCAGCCAATGAAAAATTTTTAACTCTACTTTAAAAATTAAAAGTCTGACTTTTTAAAAGAAAAATTAAGACCTACTAAGTACCAGATGATTTGTTATTAAATTCTGAAGCAAAACTTCAGAATGGGAAACAGTACGTTCCTTTTTCATCCGACTACATAAACAACTGACAAAAATACACGTAATTAAAAATACAAATGCCCAACCAGAAATGGAGCTGCAGTAATAGCATTAAGCACAACTGTGGCTTCACTCACCACAGCCAGACAGAGAGGCAGCATCTGTGCTAGCAAGCACAGGCATTTGAAATTAGTAATGAGCGATAAACACATCATGTGAAATGTCAAATTGTCTGTAGTTTGTGGAGGGCAGACTGTTCATTTCTGCTTAACTAAAGCTCACTACTTACCTGTTCTCGTTTATAAAGTTTATAAAACTACACTTAGTGTCTGTGAATAGTCGGACATATAAAAAATTGGAATCACTTCATTGTTAGTTTTGATTCTTGTGTGGACCTTGACACTTTAAGTAACTAATTAAATTCCTCCCGTCGTATTTCAGAGGTGAAAAGCACTGTTAGTGCTATTGAAGAAAGAGGCACCACCAGCCCAACACCAAACACATTCTGTCTTCTCTTTATCTGTTTCATACAGTCACAGTTATGCACACACACACACACACACACACACACACGAACATTTTTTTTCATAGCTTTAAAAAAATTGGGTCACTTGCATAACATCAGCACTTAAGAATTATTACCTATATTTCTAACTTGGAAGTGTAAGCAAATCCAGGCTGTGCATAAAAAAAAGTTGCTTACCTTTGTGATGAAAGTGTGATTTTAAAAAATGGGTGACTGTTCCCATTTGTGACACAGAAAAGAAACTTTGATCTTAGAGCCAGCCTGATACGGCAGTGGCATATTTACTGTATTACACCCATGCAGAGAAAAATCCTCCACTTAAAAGTCTTTTTTACTCTGTGTTCTCTTTTTACATTTACTTTGAAGTCCTCTTCAAGAAGGAAGAGATGAAAACCAGGTGTGACGTTAGGGTTAATTAAAACATTTTGGGGGGAAACTGCAAAGCTTGAATCAGTTGCAGGGAACCACACTGAGCTATTTTACCATGCTTGGTTGTGGTTCACATTAACGGAGTAAGACAGCAGATTGCTGCAACAACATTTGACCAGCTTCATGTCATGATTGCTTGTCCAATGTACAACCCTAATTTGCAAAAAATGGGACGCAGTGTAAAATTGAATAAACACTAAATGAAATAATTTGGAAATCTCATAAATGCATATTATATTTATTCTACACACCAGGGGAAATGTTTGAACTTGGAGATTTTACTCTTTTGTAAAATATGAGCTCTTTTTGAATTTAGGGGCAACGGCACATCTCAAAACTTTTGTGACGCTGGGAGAAAAAAAAGGCCAGAAAAGTAAGTGTTGGTTAAACAAAACAGCTGAATGTAGCAATCAGGTTTATTTGCAAGAGGTCAGGAACATGATTGGGTATATAAAGAGCATCTTAGAGAGACAGAGTTTCTCAGACGTTAAGATGGGCACAGGTTCACCAATCTGAAACGAACTGTGTCTACAAATTGCGAAATAATTTCAGAATAATGTCGCTCCGTGTAAAACTGTGAATACTTGTCATGATGTCAGTCCGTAATCCTCCAGTAATGGATGCCTGTGATCTTTGAACCCTGAAGCAGCACTGCAGTAAAAACAGGCATGAATCTGTCATGGAAATGGCATCAAGGGCTCAGTAACACTTTGAGAAATCAGTGTCTGTGAACAGTTTACTATGCCATCCACAAATGCAGGTAAAGCTTTATCATGCAAAGAAGCCATATGTGAACATGATCCAGAAATGACGCCATCTTCTCTGAGTCAAAGCTCATTTAAAACAGACTGAAGCAAAGTAGGAAATCCGTTGTGTGGTCAGATGAAATTTGATTTGGAAAACATGGACAATGGGTCCACCACATCTATAAAAGCACCATCAATGCTGAAAGGTATATACAGGTTTTAGAGTGACATGAGCTCCGACACAGATGACTTCTCTTCCTGAAAAGGGATTGCATATTTCAGAATGACATTCCTAAAACTCCAAATGGCTTTGTAGTAAAAGAGTTCGGGTGCTGAAATGGCCTTGCTGTAAGTCCAGACCTTTCATCAAGTGACAACATTTGGCACCTCATACCATGAAAAGTACAAGAAAGAAGACTCAAATATCAAACAAGAACATTCCTCTCCCGAAAGTTTAGCAGCTGCTCTCCTCAGCTCCCGGATGTTTACAGACTGTTGTTAAAAGAAGAGGAGATGCTACTCATCAAACGTTTTAAAATGTACCATTTAAAACAAAAACACTGTGTTTTCTATGTTCTATTGTCAACTTCTCTTTAAACTCTGGAGAGCCACTAATGGACCTGCTAGTCTTGAACTCACAGGTTTAGGTGATGTACTGAAAAAAAATACAAGATTTATTATAATTTTTAAATGTTTTTAGGTTTTCTCAGATCATTAAACTGTCTGTGAGAATTACTCCCTGTATCTGTGGAGTTTGGTCAGAGAATAGGTGCCGTTAAATGAGATAGGAGGTACTATTGTGTCACACCTTTGAAGTGTTAAGCAGGAAGACTTAAAAAATGAACAAAAGTCAGTGATGGGATTGGGGCTGACATGCCTGGCCTGAGCAGCAATCTTTCTCAGTAACACATGTGGCCTCTTGGTATTCCGGTCCTCAACGGCAAAGACTCAGCATTCAGCCTGATTCATCGTGCTCACCAACAAACACCACTGGTCATGTTTGCAGATTCTCAGCCTTCCCACCCTTGTTGCCGCTCTCACTGGTGCGTCCACAGGGACTGAGGCCAAGGAGTCTGAAACAGTCCACTGTCAGCAGTAGCAACAACACAGAGCCACTGCCATGCACGTTCATCCTGGGTACACAGCCCTCAGCGGCCATCCTCAATCTCCACCTGCAACGTCTGACACCCAGATGTTGTCTCATTCAGCTTCCACTGCCTAAAGGCTCAACAGCAAACAACCAGCTGCTGATGCCTTCATTTCAGCACGCACCATTTACCAGCCAGTCTCAGTTTTGGCTTTGCTGTCAGGAGGAAAAATGTGATTTTTTTTTTTTCTCTTTTAAATGTGAGTGTGATTGTTTTTAATGTGCAATTAGTCGTATTTAAGTTTCATTTACAATTTTGTTCTTTGGTTCCCAGCAACTATTAAAATAAGATAATTGGGGTTGAAATGATTATCGTGTCACAATCTGTTTTGCAGTGATGTTCTCTTTTTGCATGTCAGATAACAAACTTTCTTCTTAAATCCACTCCTCACCAGGCTGTGGCATGTTTCGTTTGGGCCATGAGTCATTCTTTCTTATTTCATTAATTTATGTTCAATTACAGTGAAAGGAATATATAAGAAAAAATATTTTTGTCTTTTAGTTCAATAAATCTGCTGTTTTTACACAGACTGACCAATTATGTTAAAAGATTGTGATCTTAACCTTGAATAAACTTGTTGTGATTATAGATTTGCCGTGATCAACCAGTCCTGCTTTGCTGTGACTAACTTTGCTCACCAGAATATTTTCATTACAAGGACTTTGTCTGCTTCAAACACTGCAATTTTATTACAGGGGTTTTGTAGAGTTTCTTCCACCATATTGTCTATATACATTTACTGAAGGCTAGAAATCATGAATGAATAACGACAGCTGGATAATTCACACTTTTCGCCCCACGAGCTGCTCTTTAACACCTCAAAAGAGAACAAGTTCTTGTGTTTGTTAAGAACATTTGGAAAGCCAACAATCTACCTTCACCTTCCAAACAGATAAATGTTAAAAACTGAAATAAAAACATCATAATTTGGCCCTAAATGGGAAAAAAAAAGTGCTTTTCTGGTTGAAAAGTGTCTTTAAGTTCAGTGGTCAGATGATTCATGGTTGTACCCAAGCATAAAGTTCTGAAGGAGCTGTGTCTCGTGCACAGTCACTGAGGCAGGACACAGACGGCCACCTTTGATCTCGAGCTCTGTGAAATCTGCTTTCTTGGAAACAGATTGACAGATAAAAGAACTGAAATAAAGGAGCAACAACAAGGAGGCCTGAAACATTTACTACAAGCCACTATTAAATACCTACCTATGGCAAGATATTATTAGATATAAGATATTATTCTTTTAAGTGTGTCATGCCACTGTTGATGTCAACTTATGATCATATAATCCTTGTGAGCGGCCAGTATGCGCTCTCTCAGTTATAAGACTCCTATCTGAATCTAAAAGCAAAGACGCCAGAGCCAAAGAAATCTTCCACTGAGTCTCCCCCACTGAAGCCCCAGGCTCATTCATTCATCAGTTTCCAGTTCAAATACTCTGATTCATCAGTGCATCATTACTTCATCAATTTTTTTTTCTAATTGGACTCAGCTTTCCAACATAAAAAGACTTCCCAGTGTGCTCATACCCAAATTAAAGTTCCTTATTGTACATTTAGAAGTACAGCAGCTTGGAATTGGACCAGTCCCCACTAAGGTATTGGTGCTGTAGCATTGACATGTGCTTTGCAGCTTAGAGAGGTCAGCATTGAACCTCTGATGACAGTTTCTGCACAGTCAGAGCAAACTGAGCACAGGGAGAACTGTTCCTGGCAAATTCAAACCCAGAAGCAAATACAATACAGCTAAAGAGCTGTAAGAACGTATTAAGTGCTTTACACTTAATATAAGGGGAAAACATCTAAGAGAAAAAATTTATAGTTCAACTTTATTGGACGGTTCCAGCAAAGGGGGGAGTATACACAGCAAAGGGTAACAGGTTAGACTCGAACCCATGCTGTTGCTCTCTGGCCATGCTGCATGTGGTCGCCTGCTTACCTGCTGAGCTCAGCCAGCACCCTGTTGGTCGCTAGCTGACAGAAAACAGAGTGTATCCTGCTTTTGCATTTGAAAATGAGGGGTGGGAAACTCCTTTTTCTACCTTTTCTGTACTCAAAAAAATTACCTTCAGGTCCAGTAATTAGTCCTAGGGAGTATGTTTAACTTCACACAAATGGACTTTTAATGTACCCCTATTCCTGAGAGTGCAACAGTATGCCCACAAACCCTAGATAATGTGCTGCAATGGGCTGATGTACTATTTCTCGAGGTACCACTCATTTTATTTGTCCAAAATACACTCAGCTGTTTGTTTATTCAAGCACTGCAGCTTTGTATTTCTGTTCCCCATTGTCCTTTAGTGTGTTTAGTTTTAGTTGTAGCAGTTACTAATTGCTGTGTTTTTCACTAGAGCATTAATAATAGCAGTCACATGTAATCAGAGTGAACTTTTTTGTTTTTTCCTTTCTCTATTTTCTTGGCCTGAAAGAAGTTATTATTGTTACTATTTCAGCATCGTAGATTGCTCGTGTTAAAATAAGTGCTAAAGAGTTCCATCCATTCATTTCCTTCCATTAACCCAGTTCAGGGGGGTTGGAGCCAATCACAGCTGTCATAAAGCAAGAAGCATAGTGCACCCTGGACATCCTTTTCCTAGGCAGGTCATCAGTCTGTTACAGGGCTCTGCTAAGAGTTGAAAACCTGAAAATTACTAATAGAAACTCTACAATAGCATATATTTTCTCTCTGCCAGCTCTTTGGCGCTGTTTGAATAACTGTTTCCTCTGTATGTTGACCAATATTATCAGCAGAAACCTGTGGTCAGCAGTGGTCTGTCTGACCCCTCTCCCTATACCATCCCCATGTTTCTCTTTCTCTCTCGACTCATTGCCACTGTCTCTTCACCCCCCTCCATGTCTCTCCCCTTTCAGTTTTCGCTTCTCCATCTGCCTCCCTTACAATTTCTCTCAGTGCCAGCTCAGACCTGACATTTGGTTTCGTGCCGCAAGCAGCAGGATAGATAGAGAGTGTGATAGGAGACTCAACGTGAGGAGGAAGAACACGGGGGGAAAAGTGGTGCTACTAAAAAGCCTTAGTAGAAAAAAGAGGTGATAATCAAGGCGGAGGCATTAATGAAGAGATAACAATGAACGTGATGAATGTATGGTATGAATGAAGGTAGAAAGATGCAGGATGCAGGAGCTAGACCAAAAGCAACTGAGGAGGGGTGAGATGGAAAGAGGGAGGGAGGAAAGTAGTTTCCATAGTAACATGTAGTTGTGCGAGTCTGGGATGAGGTAGGAGGAGAGAGAAAGGTGGAGGGAGAGACAGAGATAGAGAGTTGTGTCGTGCTTTAATTGCTCCTCTCCAGTCTAATCTCCTGTAGGCCCAATGAATTTCTAAAAGCCTCCTCTGTCCACAAAGAGGACGAGACTCCCCCTAAAAAGCTGTTCGAGCTACAGTCTGAGAACAGAGTTTCTAAAGCTTATAAGCCTATAAGCTAGACCTGCTGCTCTCTGAGGTATATAGTGTGTATTTACTGATGACAGATAATGTACAGAGAAGAAAAATGAGACAAATGCTTTATATGTGTTAAAGGGCAACACCAGTTTCTTCACATAAACACATAAACATACCGAAGCCTTACTAAACTTAATCTTTTATTTACAGAAGGCTTCAGTGTCTTGATTATTGGGTCACTTCACCTCAAAAAGAGCAACATCTGCTCGACCATCTAATTGACTTTCATGCCCTTTTTCTTTTTCTTGCACAATTTTAAATCTGAGGCAACGTTTGAACACGTACAGAGTTTTTCTTATTATTAACGTGAATCAGCATCTGTTGAGATAGATGCATCATAAATTGTCTGAGTATTGGCTAGCTTCAATATTTGAGCACACGTTATTAAAGAAAATTCACATGGCAAAAGACAAGTAGTGACTTCTGAATGGTATATAGTTGAATTTCACAATAACGCAAACTAAAGCTTGTAGAATACTTTTCAACAAGAAATTCAAGAAATGTGTTTTACATGAGTAGTTTTTGAATGTGCCATGTGCATATAACATAATTGGGGAAGCTAGTTAGCAACATTCAAAAACATCGTTTAGTTATAAAAAAAAAAATCTATACACTCCAGAAATTGGTTCAATTTGAATTCAACTATCTGCTGATGTTTTTGTTTTTATGGTACAACTTGTCATATTTGCTCAATCCAGCATTTTCTTTGTTTTAGGAGTTAAAAAGTATTCTACATGCTTTATTTTGCACTATTGAGAAATTCAGCCATTCAGAAGTTGTCACTAGTCATCTTTTGTAATGTAAAGTCTTTTATTAATATCTGCTCAAATGTGGGACTTTTTGGGGATGCTGGAATTCTTTTTTCATATTTTAATAAATCAGTAGCCAATGCTCTAACTTTTTTTAATGCATCTGTCCCAAATTACAGATCCTTATTCCTTTTGATGGTAAGAAGCACCAGTGAAATATTCAGGCTTTTATCTTCAATAATTTTTGTGATATTAATGTTCAAACATTGCCTCAGATTTCAGTGTGTGGCCTCAAAGTGGGTCAATGGACCATCTTTAGAAAAAAAAAATTGTAAAGTTACTGGTATACGAAACTAAAATTTCACATCACTCATTTAAGATCATTTTTATGCAACTCTCAGCTATCTGAGTAGAGGGTCCATGTTGATTTGAGATGGAATTACTCAGTAATGCTGTTGAGACCTCTAAAGAGCAAAATGTTAACTTTTCCCTTTGTACAAGCTTGGGAGGTTTGTTAGCAGAAATGTAGTTTGTTCAGTTTGTTGTTTGTCATCCCTAAGCTATACTCTTCATTTCCCTCTTTCCCTGAGCATGGTGGAGATCATATAACTATGATGTTGAAGGATCTTAACCTTACAATATAAAGGTAAATATAAAGTTTATTTTAAGAATGTTGCCCTACACACTTGGACAGGGTGAAGTTAGACAGGGCTGCTAAGTTTCTTTGGTTGCGGTCTGTAGCCTCAGTGAAATCTGGTTCTTTCTAGGTGGATTCTGTTTACTTTAGCTCATGTCCAATACTTCCAGCTTGTGTACAAAAGCCCAGCTGGCATCGATGAGAAGGATATTATTTAGCAGTTGCTGACTTTGGTATTTCTCAAAATGTCAATCTATTCTTCAGAGTTTAGGGAACAACTGGCCACACACCCTCTTTTCTCAGGGGTGATTCTGCCACTTCCTTCAAAAGTATCACACAGTCGCGTATGTGAAACCATAAAAGCTCTTATTTTCCATTTTCAGGAAGAAGAAGAAGACCGACTGCTGTGTTTTTAGCAGTCCTTTCTTCTCCTCTGCACACAGTTACATTTACAGTTATCAAGTGTGTGGCATTGGGCCCTTGCATTTCTGCCAGAAAGCATATGAGCTAGGTCCAAATGTGTTGCTCTCTTCAGAATCTGGCAGTGGTTTGAGGTGAGTGTATGAGTGTGTTTGTATTGATGCACTGAGTGTGTATGTGACCTGTATGCACAACTGTGTGCATGCATGTGTTTGGTTTTTAATAACCTAATTCCCTTCAGAGGAGAGTAGACAGGCAGTGGCCCAAGCAGCTGAGGAAGATAAAGCGCTCTGAGAAGGTTCTACTGCAGCACACACACCCTCAGCACCCAAATCCACTCCTCATTTATCGCCCTGCTCGGCAGAATCTGTAAGAATATTCCAAATATTCCAGTGTGGGGAAACTCCTTAGCTGCTGTTTTTGCTGGCAATCCATACGTGCTTATGTTTTCAGCTCTGTGATTGACCGGTATGCAAAATGACAGCCGTGTGTGTGTGTGTGTGTGTGTGTGTGTATGTTCAGTTTACACACAGATTTGTGTGTATGCGTTGTTTGTGAATCTGGCCCACTCGCCCATTTTTACTGCTTTCACTGTCATCTTCTGTGTTCTCCTTTATGTCAAACAATGTGAATGTGGCTTTATACTTACTAGACATGGAGTGCAACTATAGTGGGCATGAGAGTGGAAGCAGATGGAAAACCCTGGTCTTCCCCTTGTCCAAAGGTAGCTAAAGCTACCCGATGCTAACTAAATTATGTTATTTAGTTTGCTTATTCAGCACATAGAAGTCCAAATATGATATACAGCAGATATAAACAGATCATATGTCACACTATGTATTGGCCCAGTGTAGCGAGATACCATTGTTTTGTTGTTGTTTTTTTACTGTACCTCTGGTAAGCATTAATCTTACCAGCTATGTGGAAACAGGACAGAAGGACGGAACGGTATGAGTGATAAAAAGATCAGCAAACGTCAGCACTGAATTGTTTGAGTCTTCAAACCAGCAGTTCCCACAAAGACGGAGGTTTCTGGTTTCTGAGATGACCAATATTTCAAAACTAGGAGACGGTTGCTGGCTGGAACTTTGACCTGCTGCACGTCCTTTCCAGCTCATTCTCTCTGCAAAGTCAGTTTTTCATTGCATTTGCCAGCTCTCTCTTTCCTGTGCACCTTGCCTCCCAGTACTCCTCTCTTTCTTCATTTCCCTGACTAATCCACCTTTTCTTTGATAACCTCTTCCTTTAAGTATCTAACTTCATTTTTTCATTCCACCACCAAGTCTACTTGTCCTTTTTCTTCCATACAGACCATACACCAAACACCTTCTTGCCAGTTTCTCTGAGCACTACAGCTGTACTCCTCCAATCATCTCATCAACTCTTCTCCACCAATCAGAGTTGCTCTCATCTTCTGCCTAAACTCTGAACAATGTTCATCCTTCTTTAACTTCCCGTACTTAATCCTTGCCTCTGCTTTTACTTGCTTCCTCTTTTTGATGCTAAACTACACACTATCATCCAATGCTGCCAAGCTACCACGTTGCAGTCTCCTATCTCCTATCACCTTCTGTGTGAGTTGTTCACCCGTCTCCACCTTCCTCCACTCTTATATGTTACCCTATGTTCCTCCCTCTTCTTAATTTATATGTTCACCACGCCCATTTCCATCCTTTTCCCAAAGTCCACTACCATCTGTCCTCCTGCATTTCTCTCCTTAACACCATACCTACGTAACACCTCCTTAATTTTAGCTGCCGCAAGTGTGACTCCACACAGAGTTGCAATGTACATATGCTTACTGGAATGGAAGTGTGGATACATGCCTTATTGTCTTTGGCTATATCCTCTTATGCACAGGTATCTCTTTTGTTTTGTTTTTTGTTTGTTTTTAATTTAGTTTTTGTTTGTTTGTTTGTTGTTGTTGTTTTATTCTTTCCATATGAGCACTGCTTTGTCTCAATCCATATGAAAGTGCAAAAACACAACGTCACGAGCTCCTCACAGCATGTGTTTGTCAAGGTGGGAGGCCAGCAGCATTTTCTGTTCCAGTCTTGGATGGGAGTGTACCAGGCAAGCTGCTGGTGGTACTGAGATCAGTTACCATCTGTGCTTTGAGTGGTAACAGAGCTAGCATCAGCAAGTAGGGAAGGGAGTCGATAAGAATTTAGTAATTCTGATTCCATTATCAATATCACGTATCGATTTGATTCCTTATTGGTTCTCACTGGCTGCACTTTGGGAGACACCACAATGTGCAAGTTATTTGCATGCTGTGTGGTTATATTTCCATGCATGTTGGAGGTGTTTCCCCTCTTTGTTATTACAAGTGTTCAGGTCCTTACACCCTATGTGTAAAAAAAGCTTATTACACATATTACAAAGGACACTTTGCCTAAAAGTAATGTATTAGTTTACTTAATTACTCACCAGAGAAAGTAATTAGTTAAACCAACACAAGCCAACAAACTGCTTTCATTTTTCATCAACATTTTTATTATCCTAGAAAGTATTGACGATATTAACCATGTCACACACTGCTTAAGCTGATTTTTTGTTATTAATATATTGTAATATACTTTTATTTTGATCTGAGCTCATTAACAGCTACTTTTTAGAAACCTATGTTCCTCACTGGAAAGCCACTACAAAGATGATTTTATGTATGAAGAGTATGAAGGGTTTAAATTAATCCATATAACACTGGCTGTCCTGTCCTGCAGAGTAATGTCCCTCCATGCGTCACAGTCCATAAGCTTAGGTTCAAAGCTTGTATGAGCACGAAAATGGTGGAACAACCAAACAGCTGTCCATCCACCCATGTTCTGCTTGTTATCTGGATCTGTGGGCCGCAAGGCAGCAGCCTAAACAGAGAAGTTCTGGGTTGCTCTACTGAAAGCTCATGCCTGAAACAGCTCATCTAGGAGGCATCTGCCTGATGAAACCAAAAGAACCTCATCATCTGGAAAAAGCAAAACCTCTGCTGTTTGGATGGTCCTGGTAATTCTTTCCAAAATAGCTATGAAGAGAATCAGTGACGATGGGCATCCCTGGCAGACTCCAACTATTACAGTGAACAGGTCTAACAACCATTAGCTGGTCAGTGTGGTTGCAAATTTTGCAAAGTGTGAACTTTCAGGAAACATTATCTTTGCAAACGAAAGGAAACTAAACACATTATTTATACCTGAAGGATACACAGAATGCATTTAGGCTAGAAATACAGAATCTGATCTCTTTGGAAAGAACCTCCACAGGGTATCTCTCCACCTCTGAGTTGTCAACTGAGCATTTCGAAAGCTTACAAAAGAGCCTGAACTCTTACGAAAAAACAGTTCTTTGTAGAATCATTTACCAGAACTCCGCTATTAAGCTGTCAGCATATTTGTCAAGCTGTTGTCTTTTTAAACCCACCCACCCGACTAACCAGGTCTGTTTCTGTTTGATGTGAAAAATGAACCATCCTTTAGATGAGTAAGAAGAAGCCAGAGGAGGAGAAAATGAAGTCATATGGTGAGTGTGATGGCAAGCAGTGGGAAGAAAGGAAAAGAGAGGGTGAAGAGCTGCAGGAGGTGCATCCTTGTGGCCCGAGGGTGAGATCATGGGGAATGGAAGTGATGAGCTCATTTAAAAACAGCTTCCTCTGTTGTGTGTACCACATACGGAGTGTACTACTAAAGATGTGGAGCTCAAGGTCCCCACTGGGCTAAAATTTGGCATCTCCACAGGCAGATACTGGCTTTATCAAGATGTCAATAATAATGAGAATCCTCTGCAGTGTTAATCATCATTTACCGTACAACACGCGGGTTCTTGAAGGATATGACAAAGAAAGCAGGTCATATATGAGCAATCGATGGAACTCATAGAAAAGATATGGACACAATAATACAGTACTGTGCAAAAATCTTGATGCATCCCTCAATTCTTTACTGTATTTACAATTTATTGAAACATTCATGAAAATAGAGCATATAAGTGAAAACGTGACTTTGTACAGTTGTAATGAGGTTGAAAGTCAAAGAAAAGCTGAAGTTGTTACAGCTGCAAAGGGTGAGCTAACATCATATTAAACACCATGTAAGGTAATAGCAGTAGCAATAGCACTTTTTCTGTAGAGCATCAGACATGACAGCTTCTATCCATCCATCCATCCATCCATCTTCTTCTGCTTATCCAGGGCCGGGTCACGGGGCAGCAGCGTAAGCAGGAAGCCCAGACCTACTTCTCCCCGGCCACTTCCTCCAGCTTGTCCGTGAGAACACCAACGTGTTCCCAGGCCACCCTAGAGATATAATCTCTCCAGCATGTCCTGGGTCTTTCCCAGGGCCTCCTCCCCATGGGACATGCCCAGAACACCTCACCTAGGAGGCGCCCAGGAACCATCCTTATCAGATGCCCAAACCACCTCAGCTGGCTCCTTTCGATGTGGAGGAGCTGCGGCTCCTCCCAGATGGCTGACCTCCTCACCCTATCTCTAAGGGATAGAGATAGGGTGACACAAGCCAACAAACTGCTTTATTGGCTTGTGTTGGTTTAATCACTTCCTCCACTTCGGAGGAAGCCCATTTTCTGCCACTTTTATCCACGATCTCATTTTTTCGGTCACTACCCACAGCTCATGACCGTAAGTGGGGGTAGGGATGTAGATTGACCAGTAAATCGAGAGCTTCACTTTTACACAGGCTTTATGACAGGTTCCTTCACCTTTAAAAGAGGGACAAGTTTTAAAATCCGCATTATGCTGAGCACATTTATCATATAACATGTGAAAATAATGTATAGATGTAATAAACAGTTGGGAAAGAAAGTATTATTCCATTAAAGTACTGCAAGATTATTATGGTCAGTACCTGAAATAAGCAAGATAATAGTAAGAATGCTCACTATTCACCATATAGACATACCGTCTAACCCCTTGGTGTAAAATATTTATTTCTATTTGTATTTTAGAGTCCCAGTTAACCTCTTGGTTAGGTAATGAGTAATGTGAATCAGTCAGAAACTGACAAGAATTTTACCCCTTCGTCTCCCCATGGAGGTTAATCCTTGAAATGGATATAGTTCCATTTACTCACATGCTTTAAACTGGCTCATTACTTTAAATCTGATGAGTGCTATCCCAGAGGCCCATTAACATTTCACAGGTCGAGTCCTGCTGGTGTAACAAGGGCACATCTCAGTGTGACGCCCTCCTCAGCTTGGCCTTTTATCCACTTACTGTACACCACCACCTACATCATGAAAGGAATGTCAGCTCCTGGTGTATGTGCCGTTTAATTTTCTCTATTTTGAGAACATCTTTCAGTAATCTCTTATTCAGGTTCCTTGCTTGTAGCTTCCTCCCATCTTTGCATCAGTTTTAGCTCATTCCCCGATGCTACTGGTATTTCAACCAGTGCCTCCTTCATTAAACCATCAGCATTAACCGTTACATATTTATGTAAGTAAAGTTAGCATCATTAAACAGTTTATTACTTTGGACTTGGGGGTTTTATTAGGAAGATATATTAATAGCATGCACAAATAGAACCTGGTGCACTCACTCCTTCTCTTATCGATGTGGACGTTCAAAACACTAAATGAAACCCACTAAAAGACACTAAAAACACATGATTTCAGTTATGATCCTGCGGTGCATATGATAGCTTAGCTGACAAATGAATATCAACACAAGACAAACCTTTCAGTGTCACCATGTAATTTACATCTCTGTATCATCAACATTGCTGACTTTGAGGAATAGAGGGCACTTTCTGTCTCTACTTTATCTGTAGTTGTACAGCTTGATAAAAAGTGACAGTAAGGTTTTCAACTCGCAACAGCCTGGGAAGAAAAAAGAAAAGAAACGCTCATTGCTTTAAAGACTTTCAGCTGCATGTGGCAATCATGCCATTTTTAGCATCTTGTAAAAGCACGCCACTACCGTTGCAAACGATTGACAAACAATAGCCTGGCTGAAAATCCAGCTTCATACTGGAGGCAGGCATCCACAATCAGATTTATGAAACGTGTACATCAGACTATTTGGTTCTTAGCAACTTACGTGAGTCATTCTAGATGAACAATTAATGCTTGCAGGCCTACAGGCCGCATTGTTCTATACAAGGGAGCACGTTTACCTCAAGGTGAAGTGGAGAAAGCAGTGATGTTACTACCTGAGCAATACTAAAGCAAAAGAGCAGGAAAAATATCCAACCAAAGAAACTGAGTCAATGTTGGCTAAGGAGGAAGGAATAAAAATCACACTTTTGAAGACAGTTAAAAGAAAAAAAAATGTTACAAATAATGCAAAGCTTCAGGTGATGATGGATATCAAAACAAGCAATGATATTATGTCTGTGTTTAATATATGTTGTTGTTTGTGCAGTGGCACTTCAGGCTAACTGGAGTGTGACGTCATGCATGGTTATAAATAAGAGTTCATCAAACAGTGATGCTAATAGCGTCTATAATAGATTACTTTGTCTTATACAATGAATATATGTCTTTTCATTACCACAGAGGCTGTGTTTTTGGTAGTGTTTGTCTACAAACATGATAGCTCGAGTGGGCTCATCTTAACAATTGAATAGAAACAGTCTTACATCCACCCAAGGTCCTCAAGGTCAACTTCATGATTTCTTGGTTGAAAATTGGCAAAAAGGTTTAACTTGGAAATTATGATTCTTACAAGTTTGGTGCGTACTGTCAACATATAGAAAGTACTGTATAAAGATTTAAAATATCATGTCACATCTGACCTCTGACCTCTCTTTGAAGGTCAGTAGACTGAGCTGAAGGTCAAAGTGATAATAATGTTATAGAAGCTTTTCAATACCATAGCAACTGATTATACCACTGATTGCATTGACAACATAAAGGCATACAGGGAATGATATGTGGGGATGGCTTTCAGGTGTGTGTGTGTGTGTGTGTGTGTGTGTGTGTGTGTGTGTGTGTGTGTGTGTGTAACCTTTGTATGTTCACACAGATTTGTGTGTATGCGTTGTTTGTGAATCTGGCCCACTCGCCCATTTTTACTGCTTTCACTGTCATCTTCTGTGTTCTCCTTTATGTCAAACAAATTTAACAGAGAGAACCTTTTTGTGGCTGGTGGAGCGGGTGTGTAGGTGTGTCTCAGACGAACCAAATGCAAGAGCAGTAAAACAGGTTTCTGAAATCATGACAAAAACTGGAAAGTACCTTGTTTTTTATGGCTTACTTTCCAGCACACTTGTTTTTCAGTCTCTTGTTTCTTTGTGTTTCACTGTTTGCACCACTCTTCGCTTGTACTCCATGGATACTGTCAAGTTAGTAAATGTGTTTTTCCTAATCTGTGTATTTTGCGTCGTGCAGTGTACCGGGCTCTTGAGGCCACTGTTAAATTGTATCTGCCGAATCCAAAACACACTCAGTGTAGCAGCGGTAAAATAATAAAAAAGGTAATGGACTCATTTTGAGCTTGATTAAAGTAGTGAATGACAATCAGTTTATGTAAGCTAGAGAAGGGTTTGTGTTTTTGTATAAATATGTAAACCCCGCAATTGAATGACTGCCCCACTGAAGGTCTCGAACATTATTGGATTTAAATGACACAGAGACAGCACACTTTAGGGAACAAATCAGAGTAAATGAAATTAAATAACTGGCCTCAAATATTTCCTCTTGCAGCTGTACCACTGGGTCATGATGCCTCAAGGTCATCATCCCCAGAGTGTTTTCCAGCTGGAATTGTGCAGTAAACAAAAAGTGTGAAATAACTCAAAACACGTTTTAGATTTTAGATTCTTCAGACTCTTTACTTTGATAACTGTTTTGCACACTCTTGGCATTCTCTCAATGAGCTTCATGAGGTCGTCACCTAAAATGATTTTCCAATAGTCTTGAAGGAGTTCCTAGAGATGCTGAGCACTTGTTGGCCCTTCACTGTTGCCTTCACTCCATTTCATCCCAAACCATCCCAACTAGGTTTAGGTCAGGTGACTATGGAGGCCAGGCCATCTGGCGCAGCACTCCATCACTCTCCTTCTTGGTCAAATACCCCGTACACAGTCTGGAGGTGTGTTTTGGGGTCATTGTCCCGTTGAAAAATAAAATGATGGTCCAACTAAACGTGAACTGGATGGGATGGCATGTCGCTGCAGAATGCTGCGGTAACCACGCTGGTTCAGTGCCTTCAATTTTGAAATAATCCCCAACAGTGTCACCAGCAAAGCACCCCCACACCATCACACCTCTTCCTCCATGCTTCATGGTGGGGACCATGTATGTAGAGACCATCTGTTCACCTTTTCTGCATTGCACAAAGGCACTCCAGTTGGAACTAAAAATCTCAAATTTGGACTCATCAGACCAAAGCAGAAATTTCCACTGGTCTAATGTCCATTTCTTGTTTTTCTTGGCCCAAACAAATGCTTTCTGCTTGTTGCTTTTCCTTAGTAGTGGTTTCTTAGCAGCTATTTGACCATAAAGACCTGATTTACACCGTCTCCTCTGAACAGATCTGTGTGGAACTCTGTGTGGTCTCTAATAGAGCATACTGTTAACCTGCGATATCTGAGGCTTGGATGGATTTATCCTCATCAGCAGAGGTGACTCTTGGTCTTCCTTTCATGAGCGGTACTCATGTGAGCCAGTTTCATCACAGCATTTGATGGTTTTTGCAACTGCATAACTCCACACTGACTGACCTTCAGTTCTTAAAGTAATGAATGATGGACTATCATTTCTCTTTACTTAGTTCATTGGTTCTTGCCATAATATTAAATCTAACAGTTGTCAAATTGGGCTGTCAGCTGTGCACCAACCTGACTTCTGCATAACACAACTGATGGTCCGAACCCCATTAAGAAGGCAAGAAATTCCACAAATAAACCCTGGCAAAGCACCTGTGAAGTGAAACGATTACAGGTGACTACATTATGAAGCTCAGTGAGAGAATGCCAAGGGTTTGCAGTGCTGTCAACGATGTAAAGGGGGGCTATTTTCAGGAATCTAAAATATAAGACATATTTAGAGTTATTTATCTTTTTTTCTTTGCTACATAATTCCATATATCTTCCTATATTTGATGTCTTCAGTATGTATCTACAATGTACAAAGCAGTAAAAATAAAGAAAAGCCATTAAATGAGAGGGTGTGTCCAAACATTTGACTGGTAGTGTATGTCAGATTGCACCAGTGTGGTGTAAATAAATCCCCCCTTGAATGAAATAAGATAACACTCACTATGTGGTGAAACAGCTACGCTATTCTGACACGGGAAGCATCTTTGCTGTAATTTTCAGAAGTAAGAATACTGTGGAATTCACACCTTATAGTATATTAAAGCAGCATTAAGTGACAATTCAATTCAATTCAATTTTATTTATATAGCGCCAAATCACAACAAAAGTCGCCTCAAGGCGCTTCATAGATACAGAGAAAAACCCAACAATCATATGACATTTGGTAACAATACGATGTTCTGTTGGCTTATATGCAAACAAATGAATTCATTACACAGTATTATTGGAAAACAAGAGTTATGTTTGCACCTGATTTCTTGGAAATCTCTTTAATTGTGTCGGCTTGTGTTGCGAGGAAACATAACAATAGACTTGCATCACGAAACCAGGGAGAAAAAGAAAAATGCCACTCCACTCTAGCACAAGATTCAGATGTCAAACACAGCTATTTAAAGCAATAAACTAAAAAGGTGGGGTCTTTTCCACAAGTCCATGCAGTCTTTTAATGATATCTTTCTGGAACAGCCGTGTTGGGAACAGGAGATTTCAAAAAGGCATTAGTCATTGTCTGCCTCGCTCTGACAAAGCCTTTAGACGTTACAGGTCTGACATTAAAGAGGCTCAGGCAATGAGTGCAGTAAACATTTTTACCAAAATTCCAGCTTGCTTCAAGAAACAAACATGCTCAGACAAAAGCTAAATTGTCAACGCGCTGAAAGGAAACTCAATACTCCAGGAACAGGGTGCCCGAGCTTCTGTCTGCAAAGTGTAAAGAAACTGGTGGCCTCAATTTACTAGTTTCATCAACTTGAGAATGCCAGGAATATGGTCAGATGGAAGCAGATCATCTACTGTGGTAACCTCTCACAGGAACAGCCAAGGGTAGAAGACAAAAAGTATATAGTCATCACTGATTATGAGCAATCGAGAACAGATACTGGTTTTACAAAACTTATTCTGCAGATTACCTCATTTTTATTGATAGGTAACACAGAGTCTGGAAAATGATGTTTTTTTTCTGGATTGTTAGAAATTAACTGCTTTGTGTCTCTCCATAAAAAAGAAGTATATCTTTGATAAAAACAGTTCACTATGAAACTACAAAGCAGGTGCACCACGATGGCTGGGTTACCATGGTGACATAACCCACTTACCACCAAGCCACCAACCTCAGACACAAGAAGCCAAAGCTAAAAGTGCATCTGACTTCACCATGAAATGACATTACTGGGAGACAGATTACATCACAACCACTACCAGACTTTCTTTATGTGCTTCACCAAAGGATGAACACTACATTACTACCCTGTAATGTCATTGGTGCGATCACTTTTGCAGCGACTGAATGTTAAGTGATCAGCCAGTTGTCCAAAAAGTAAGGAGTGGGTTCTAAATGTTGAGACTGCAATGAAAATCTGTCTTATTTTCACAGAACCCTGGAAATAATCAGTGAAGAATATTTTCACACAGAAGTTCTGACATGTAAAATTAGGGACTATTGAGGTTCTGCTTTATCTCTGTGTCAGTAGTCAAACTGAACTGCCCTCTGTTAATTTATTTGTTCAAAAGGTCACACTTCATTGAGCAGTACCCTTCCAGTGAAGCAGCATTCAGAGGGATTAGATCAACTGCAGAGGCAGCTCACCTGTAACTAATATAGATGTTAACTCCACTGAAATCAGAACTATGCTTAAGTGTCAGAGATCAGAATCAGTTGTATCCAAATCAGGATCAGGAAACGCAAACATGAAGGTCAGTATATTACAAAGCAACTTCATACACTTGCATATACGTATAGGTTCTGTAGGGATCTCAGAAGACGCTGCGCCACTTCTTAGGAGAAAAAACAAGCATTTCACAGAGGCAGAGAAACATGGCTGGGGTATTAATCCTGGGGGTGTTTTACTACTACAGGACCAGTCACCTGCTGCAAATCAACTCCACCCTGACTAAGGAGAAGCAGCACTCGATTATTCAGAGACATGCTCCACCCTTTGGTTTGCATGTGCACACTGGAAAAATTCACAAACTCTTAGAATGTTCAAAAGTGTTTTTAAACTGAGAAAGATGCTGCCTGAGGCTGAGGTGGTGTGCAGTGACAGGACGTCAGCAGACAGATTTATGGAGGAGTGGGTTTCCAGGGAGAAGGCTGACTGACTGGGATTTAGAACACAGACAGCTGAAAGTAAGTACAGAAAACAAAGCAAGCAAAATGACTGAGCTTGAATGTGTAACCACTTGAACTACTGTAACAATCAGTCAGATAGTCCTTAAGTACTTCAGATGGATGATTAGCTGTGCATATGGGGTCAATCAAAGATCCAGCCAGGGACTAGGATTCTCACAGGACCTGACAACCTCAGGAAAACCTTTTCACACACAGATACACCAGGCAGAGTGAAACAGAAAGCAAGAGATACAGAGACAGAGGAAAGGAAGGAAAAGCAGAGGAGGAGGCTGCCACCACTAAAGACAAGGGGAGACCATGGCAAAAAAAAGAAAAGAAAGAATATTAATATAAATATTCTGCAAAATGAATGAGGAGACAACGAAATCTGGGATCTATTTTTTCTTCTTCAGTGTGCCACAATAAATACAACTATATTCTGTTGATAAAATTGTAGAAATAGAGTCCTAGATGCCTACATTACAACTATACTCATGTATAGAAGCAAAGCTTGGAAAATAAACAAGAAAACTGCAAACACCATCAATGCAGCAGAGATGTGGTTCATCAGGAGGAGGATGAGAATATGGTACACCAACAGAATGACTAATGTAGAGGTTTTAAAAAGTATCAAACACCAACAGATCACTTTGTAGGAACATTGGACAGAGACAAGCAAGATTCTTTGGACACATTATGAGAAGAGGAGGGTCGGAATGTGACGTTACATGTGAAAAAATCCAAGGGAAAAGAAGCAGAGGCAGAAGGAGAGAACCCATCAAAATACCAAATTTGGTTACCAAGAAGCATTGCCTCTTTGAGAGATAGGGCGTCTTGGAGGACCATTAACCCTAACCCCACTCAGCAAGACTCTTAAGAAGAATATAATCCTAAGCTCTGGATCATAGAAGTAAAACAACACAATCCAAAATTCTGCCAAATAGACTCCCTTTCATGTTTCTCACCTTGATTTGGTTCACTAGCTTCCTTTCCTTAACTTAATCTAAAACAAAGGATGTGTAAGACATTGTACTTTACAATAAAACATGTTTACAGTTTTACCTAGGCTGCAGTTTTTAGCTTCATCGCCTCGCTGTGAAATCTTGCGCTTCAATGTAGCCGTCACACGTCCTAGTGAGTGTTTATGGTCCCATATTAGTGTCTGCATGTGTTGCTGTTTGGCAGTCAACGGCTGTCTCCCAATTCAGGGTCTGCAGCCTTAAAGTACGCAGCCTCAACGATCCTCAAGGGCCGCGTACTCAAAGACCGCTAAGGCCGGAAGTGCTAGGCTTGTGTAATGGGACAGTGTAGCCTCCGTTGCGCTGATACTGTTGTTTGTCAATAAAGTTTAAAAAAAAGAAAAGAAAAAAAAAAAGCCTCCGTTGCGCTGCCCAGGTTGCCTAGCAACCATGATACTAACAGCTGGAAACGTTACATACAGCTTTGTTTGACAGAAATGAAGGAGAAAATCTTTTGTTCATTTGTTTGTTTCTTTCTACATGAGCTTTGATCATTCTCTGTAAGATTAAGCTCAGCTATTGAACGGCGTGTATTTTAAAGTAAAGGCTTTAAAACCAAGTTAGTACAAACGTCACTAATGTCACATAACTTTGCCGACATGTGGCCAACAGGAATGTTTAATGTTCTTCGTTATTAAACATTTGCACATAAATAAGTGACATAATATTCAATACTTACTTAAAGTTTACTCTTCGGCCGCCCCTCATCCGCCGTTTTTTTCTGCAAATTTATCCACACCCATCGCCGCGCTATGCATTCTGGGATATGTTGGGCCACGAAGTCTACACTGCCACAGCCTTAAAATTCAGGGAAATGAAGGACGCATTTCAGGGCCGCATTTCGAGCAGCCTTTGAATTGGGACAGCCTTCGGCGCGCCGCTGTGACGTAATTGGCCTTGAAGTCCATACTTTAAGGCTGCAGACCCTGAATTGGGAGACAGCCAACCAGTTGGAGAGGCTATGGAGCCACACTTGCATACATGCCAAAAGCCAACAGTGTGTACCCCGAATAGGCTGAAACTCGAGTGTCACTCCTGAGTTGAGTATGCCATTCATGCATCAGTTTTGTTTTTGTGCATACAAACACATCTACTGTTTGTATTGAGATAGTGGACTCTTATAGGTACCTGGGTGTTCACCTGAATAATAAACTGGACTGGAGCCACAACACTGATGCTCTTTACAGGAAGGGTCAGAGCAGACTCTACCTGCTGAGGCGGCTGAGGTCATTTGGAGTCCAGGGAGCGCTTTTAAAGACCTTCTATGACTCTGTGGTGGCATCTGTCATTCTTTTACAGTGTTGTATGTTGGAGCAGCGGTTTATCGGCAGCTGAGAGGAAGAGGTTGGATAAACTCATCAGGAAGGTCAGCTCTGTTCTGGGATGCACCCTGGACCCAGTGCAGGTGGTGGGAGACAGAAGGACTCTGGCAGGTCCTTCCTCCCTGCAGCTGTCAGACTGTACAATCAGAACTGCTCCCAACAAACATAGATGTTTACATCTGCGCTGTAACTGCAATAAGTTAATTAACCGATTCGCACTACAACCTGCTTTGCCTCTTATCTGTAGTTATTTTTATTTAATTTAATAACTGTACAGTATTGTGTTTATAGTAACCATTGTCCTTAATGTAAATATGTAAGAAAAATTGTGTATGTTTCTGTTCTGTGTCCTGTTTGTTTGTATATGTGTCTTTTTGGCTGCTGTTACAACCAAATTTCCCCTTGTGGGACAATTAAAGCATTATTCTGTTCTATTCTATTCTATTCTATTCAGCACTGCCATCTTGGATTGTTAACTCTGTGTTGGTGGGGTTGCTGCGACTTTCTGAGTTGGAGCTGGAACACAGCATTAATGCATGTTTATGGAGGCAGTAGGTCTGTCCACAATTAAAATCATCAAATGGATGAAGTGGTTATGTTCAATATTTATATCTGATTGAATTTTCTGGTTTTCTGGATACCCACCACCCCTTTGCTACCCATGTAAAGTCCTGGAAACACCCCTGGCATCAGCAGCATAATAGTCTCAAACACAACTCAAACCAAGGAGTCCACTGAGGATATCCAGAACAAAATCACCACCACTAAAATGCCTGGGAAAGCCGAGCACAAGAATCTCTTTGACACGATGTTAAAATCAACATCAATAATATCTGAACGCAATAAAAATCTTGTAACGGCATCTGATTTCTGAACCTGCTGAAAATTCTCCCAACTGCTTCAGACAGACGTGCGCGCCTTCATGGAAGAACAGGCAGAGTGAATAATTGTGTTTTCCCCTCCTTCGTCTCTGCCGCCGAGCAACAGCCCATTAAAATGTGTCCATTACATTTCTTCAGCGTGTCTTTCAACTCATCTGTCTGGGGACAAAGTACCGCGGGGCACATGAAATTGAGCAAACACCAAAAAGAGCTATTTTTCAATACAACATATTCACTTGGTGGTTGCCATGCCACACAGCAGAGCTGGAAATGCACACATGAACACAAGTGCAACGATTAATTTCTCTAATAGTTTTTTAAGATGTAACATGAGCCTGCCCAGCTGATTAAGTGCGTGTAAACACACATGTAGATGAAAAAAAGGGTGGTTTATGTCCTTTGTTTGCCCTCTCTCTGGGAAGAAACACCAGATCGAGTTTACTCAGGTAGGCTTTTGTGTGTCAGACCCCAGCAGGCAGCATGTGATTATGTGTGACAACTAGTTTTTTTCTACTTCTTCTTCTTTGTGATTTCATTAAGCCGACTACCCCTATGAAGAGGAATGCCTTTGAGTAAAATCTACTCAACACAGTACCTCGTGTTTGGGAGTGAACTGCAGGAAGAAACTGAGGTGAAGATTGTTCTAAGGCCATCGTGAAAACAAACCAGAGGAACATGCTAATTCAGCCTCAGGCTTCAGCAGTATGTCGTGTCATGAACAAGGCCCAGTGGATTAAAACCTTGTGCGGTTTTGAGCCTTCAAGTACTTACTTGTGCTCCTTTCTTTGTGACGTTATCATGGGACATGTAGACTCTCCGGGCAGCAGAGAGTCTCGTTTTTGTTTTTTGTGTGTCTTTTTTTTCACTCAGAGACACCATTTGCCATTCATCTCATACCTCCTCCTCTAAGCCCTTCTCACCGCCTCCTCCTCCCCGCCTCCTCCCCTGTCCCCGATAAGCACCCTGCAGACAGCACTTCTGCTGCAGTCAGCTAGACCGATGAGCTTCCTGTTTCTCTTACTCACTCACACACAATTATAAATGAATGCAAAGACAAACGCACACATCCACACACCTTGGTTTTGATTCATTGTGTCAGCCCCACCGGTAACCAAATTATTCATCTATCCTGCAGGCTGTGATGTCTATTGATCCGTCCCATGTAAACCATCATTGATTTCTCCTTTGTTAATAACAGATGAGCTGCTGTAGTCAGTATGAGGACAGATCTTTGGACCAGGAAGGCTAATAATGATCGCCTCCTGTGTGTTGCTTTTGTTTGCCCCAGGGACAAGATGAAACGTAATTAGTCTCAACTATACAAAACAAAATTTGTACGCCAATTACCATTGGCAGGTTTTGGGTCGGCACGGTAACACAGTAAAAAAAAAAAAAGTGTAGCGTTCTTGACTCTTGAGTGCTGAAACACAACTCATTGATCAAATTTTGAATTTTTCGGGTCAAACTCACAGAAAGGAAAGATACAAAAACATTAAAAAGTAAGACCGTATGAAGACTGTAGAGTCAGATGGAGAGACTGTGGAGCCTTAAAAAACTCCTAAATGGATTCCTGCAGCAAAAAGGATGATGCATTCCACATGCAATACTTTTCCTAAAGCCTCCTAGTGGGGGAGTTTGGTTTACTCTGCTCTTGAAAAATGGAACAAGCTTTGCTTTAGACTCAGCCAGGGGCAAGACTTAATACTCCAAAACCCAAAACCAGCAGAGGATATCATTAAGCAACACTGTCATGATGTGCCTGTGTGATGTGTACCAGTGTGCTTCTTGGGGCTGCATACAGTGTTTCACACATCAGAATCAGTCCCCAGCGACGGGCTGTTTAAAGAGATGTGTACAGAGCAAATACAGTTAGTTCTGAAGCAAGTAAATTAAGCATTAATGGACTGTGTCTGCCAACAATTTGAGTCATAAACCATCTGTTTTTGAAAGCTAATCTCACATAGTACATTCAAAATTTGCTTGAAGTGCCTATATTAACATTTCTTTCTCTTCTGTCACAGACTCCTGCAGAAAGAACAGAAAAAAAATCAGTAGCTTGTAGAGATACCTTCAGCAGAAGTAACTTGAAGCAATCATTTTCCACATGACTTTATCAGTCTGTCGAGTCTTTGTGGAGGAATTTTGGCCTGATCTTGTTTACAGTGTTGCTTCAGTTCATTGAAGTTGGAGGGTATTTGTTTATGTACCGCTCTCCTAAGATCCCACTACAGCATTTCAATCAGGCTAGGGCCTGGACTTTGACCGGACCATTCGGACCACTTTGGCTCTTTTTGTTTTTAGACATTCTGTTGTACATTTGGGATCATTTCCTGTTGGAGGAACCAAATATATCGAAATAGAACAAAATTCTGAAAGATGCAGATGGTACTCTGATTATACCTCACTCCCACTAATCTCAAATCATGAAATTTGTTGAATATTTTCTACTCCAGCTTCACCAATTTGTATAAAAATTTTATGGTTCAAACTTATACATTATATAATGATTGATGTTCATTTTAGCATCATATATCAAATTCCTTTTTAAAAGGCCTGCCGAGCCACTTTCATAACATTTTTCTAACACATTGAAATCTAAGGCAATGTTTGAACATGACTATCAAACACTATACATGTTTTAGGGGCTATAGTATAAGACAGATAACAATAATTTTGAAAAGTGAGTTATGAAAACGTAAAGTATGAGGCAGTGTTTTAACAGAACCAAAATATCATGAGATAATCTAATTTGAATAGAACAAAACTCTAGAGTTTTCTGATGGTATTTTAATTATAACTTGGGAAATAATTTGGTTAAATATCTGCATATCTTTCATTTTTATTTTCAACACCTGAAAGTGGCAAATCATCAGATTTTTAGAACAGCTTCTGTTAAACCATCTCCAATTTGCTTAACATTTTTCTGATCCACAGTTTGAACATATATAATGAGTGATGTGACATTTTAGCTTCATATATCAAACACTTTTCTAGATATTTTTTAGAAGCCAGCTAAGCTGACTTTCAGGGCCCCCCTTATTTCGCCCACTTTGAAATCTGAGGTCATGTTTCGCAATATGCGACAGACTGGCGACCTGTCCAGGGTGTACCCCGCCTCTCGCCCTATGACAGCTGGGATAGGCTCCAGCACCCCCCGCGACCCTGAAAAGGATAAGCGGAAGTGAATGGATGGATGACTCTACTTTAATCTCTGGCTCTCTTCCACAGCATGTCTGTCATCCTGTCATCCTCCTCTCACCCCAACCAGTCGCGGCAGATGGCCGTCCCTCCCTGAGCCTGGTTCTGCCGGAGGTTTCTTCCTGCTAAAAGGGAGCTTTTCCTTCCCACTGTTGCCAAAGCGTTTGCTCACAGGGGATCATATGACTGTTGGGTTTTTCTCTGTATGTATTATTGTAGGGAGATCTGAATGCTTTTCTTACTTTGTATGCTTGTGTAGCCCTAATTTAGGGTTGTGCACATCACTTCCTTTTTCCTTCTGTTGCCCTAATTCAGATGTCATCATCAGGTTTCATTTCACATTCGTGAAACAGGGACAACAAACAAAGAGGCATGTCTGCTGTCCATGTGCAGATTCACATTGCTCTCGTAAACCATTTTTAGCAACAGCAGGCAGTGTGTACAGTGCACACTCAGCACCAAACTGCAGACAGAAAAGGAGACTGAAAGGTGTTTAAATTGAACCTATTTTGTTTATCCTTTCTGGAATATAGTTATATACAGTCATAGTGGTGGGTGTTCATCTTAAATATGGGAAGACTTGCAGTATTGAGACTGTCTGAAGGATGTCTCAAGGTAAGGCATCACATGACTATAAACCATTTTCCCCTAACTAACTAATATTCTAAATGACTAATATTTATTTTAAAACATTTACTAAAATGTCAGTTTAGTTATCTTAAGTTGGTTGGATTTTACAAAACCCACTTTGACCCAGTGTTCTGTCAGTGCTGGCCTGAATATGGAGAATAATGTGAACCGGCAAATTATTATTCTTTTAGCGCAGTTAAGCACAGTCTGTGTGTGCTTACATGGAAGAGTGCAGCTACCTGCAGTTTAACTGAATATGTGACACATCTTACCCTCGGGCTCACCATCTTGTTTATGTACTGAAAGGGAGGACCAAAAAACAATATTCAGCCAGTAGAAAGAGGATATGTCACACAGTACTGATAGTGACGCTAATGCTAGCTTAGTAAGCGCAACAGATTTTTACGCAGCATTAATGTTACACATGCAGTGAATCTGTAGTCTTCGGTGTAACAGAAGAGTAGTATTAAGTGGTTGGCTGGATGACAATTAAATGCAAATTTTGGCAAAACAGCGCTACAATTAAGCCTTGATACTCAGTTCCATTAAGAGCACATGCTGTGTTTAATTTGATACAACAGTACCCAGTGGAAATTCCCTCACAATGCAAATAAATACAGCATGCAGGTATGAAAGTGTACCGACAGAGGTATCATAAACTGAGGAACAATGTATGACTATGCAAACTGTGTTCAGTGTTCAAAACATTCAGTGAATCAGCCACAAAAAAAAAAAAAAAAAACTAAAAATACACCTCATTTAAAATTGTCTCTTCCTTTCAGGATTACTTTGTTACGCACCTCTTTGTCACTTTTAGTTCACTTCCTTTTTAAGGTCACTTCCTCCTGCACTTGTGGCTCTGCATTGGATCTCCTCTGGTATGTCAGAACATCGTCCTCATTGTCATGCACCACAGTGCAGAGTGATTCTAATGAATGTTCTCCCTCAGACATTGAGAGTCTCAGGCTGAGGGACAAATTCACGCTGCAAGGCACAGCGAATGGTGGACGAATCACTCCAGATCATACGTATTCCTGCTCAGCTCTGGACACTGTGGACTGTGACTGAAATATGTTGAAAACAGTTCAATTTTTCTCTTCAATTCAATTTTATTTGTATATCACCAAATCACAACAACAATCAGCTCAAGGCGCTGAGGAAATCCAGCACTCACCACCAACATTCACAGTTCAAGTAACTTTAAAAAGAAATTAACATTTCTTTCTCTGTGCGTGTTTAATAAAAGTGGTGAAATCAGAAGGAAGAATCCAAGTGGTCACAGCAAGGCCTCCAGGAAGCAATGAGGGAAGGGAACATAAGAAGGGTTCAGATGATTATGGGCTAGTTCCAAAAACGTTCTGGTCGCACTTCTCATACTGAATAAGCAAACCAGAAGAATGACAGTTCTTGTGATGATTCGTGGTTCATTGTCAACAAAGAAACAGAGCTACAATTACTATAATGACTTCAAACACAAAGAAACGAACGCAGTCAAATTATGATCTCATGAAATAAAAATTGTATATATATATATACTTAAGTGTGCTTCCTTGACAGCTACGCACGGAGTGCTTACTCTGCTCTTTATCATAGAAAATTCATAGTTGAGGGCGAGGAGGAGATCTAGGAGTGAATAAAAACAGATTGTCAGCAGAGTTTATTGAGATCCTGTCACTGTTCAGCAGACGCTCCAGGGTAGCTGATGACTTCCATGAGATCACAGGAAAGCTGAAGACTTGAACACAGTCTCTGATCATACCTCCTCACATCAAAGGAATCACACAAAGAACACACACTGTATTCTTTATACTCACCTTCACTCAAAGTCTTGTCATTTTTACAGCCAGTGTTTTAGAAGTGATGTTACCGCCAAAATTACTTCTTTTCTTTTTTTTTTTTTTTTTTTTTACACATTCTAAGTCAATAATGAACTACTCACATCAACACAACTCTGTGCAACAACAGAGCACAACATGTATAATATATACAGTCAGGTATATAAGGTATATAAGTTTGTGGTTTTGCCTCTATACACCACCACAACTGATTTAAAATCAAACAGAATAAGACTAAAATGCATATTTTCAAGTAGTTTCAAGTAGTAGTTTCATGACCAGGTGAGGCATGTTCATTCATTATCATGGCAAATTAAACAGAGACCTGGAGTTGATTGAAGCTGCATTTAGTAGCTGCTCACGGGAACTCTCAATAAGAGGTCAAAAGAAATGTCAGTACAAGGGAAGGAGGTCATTATTAGGATGATAATCAAAATAAACCTATCAGAGAGACCTCAGTAAAATCACATAATAGGGTGGGGCTAGGTTTCACAATGGTTTCACCTGAAACCTTTGCTGATTGTGACCCACACCTGTTTTCATACCTTGGCTCGTGTGATTAGGCAGAGGATCAATAGGGGTTCCATGTCCCTCTCATGGGGGACACTCCCATATTGCTCTTAGAACTGAAGAAGCTTCTTGGACCAGAGGTGAAATGTCTTCAAGGAAACTTAAAGAAATCCAGACACTTTTCTTTCCAAGCTCCTTAGACTACGATGACCTTCACAGACACATCAGAGACATACTAAAAACTTAAGGAGTGGCCAAATCAAAAATCCAGTTTATTCTTTAAAAGTATTAAGTCACTGCTCAACAACACAGAAATACCCAAAGCACCAGACAGTTGGTGTATGACCACAGATTTCTTGCCTTGGTCAAAAAAATAACTTCACAACATCTAGTGAAGTCAAGAACACTCTCAAGTAGTATCACTGTCAAAGTCTGCAATCAGATGCCTTCATGAATGGAAATGCTCACAACAGGAAGGCAACGATATGGCAAGAGTATGGCTGCCAGTGACAACAGGCTGATGATGTGACTGCTGATAGCAAGTAGCAGCATGGATTCTGAAGTGTACAGAGCGATACTCTCAGACTGTGCTTCACAGTGCAATTGCAATAATATGATTATTATCAAAATGTGATCATTTGCATAATGACCCAAAGCATACTGTAAAAGCAACAGGCCCTTCTTCAATGGCCAAGTGCTTTTTTATTGAATGCAAAAATGCATTCTATTCATCCTATTTAAATGTATGTTAGTCTGTCCCATTAATTTCGAAGTTGAAATACAAGACTGTAAAAAATGGTTGTAATTCTTAAAATACTAAATGGAAAACTTTTATTTTAAAAAAATCTTGAATTAAAGCTGAAAGTCTACGCTTCATATTGTCTGATTTAAAATCCACTGTAGTGGTGTACAGCATCTTCTCTCGATCAGACTGTGTAATGCCAAAGGCTTTGAAGCATCAGTTATCTGTCACATGCACTGTTCCCTGAAACATCACTTTCTAGCTTTGCTGTTTTGTGCTTTTAATGGAGACAGTGATCAGCTGCCCTCTGACCAAGATGGATTAGAGATGACAGTCAATCTGAAGACTTCAGTCCTTGCAAGAATGCAATTTTGTGAACAAATTTTCAAAGTAAAGATTCCAGAGAATCTCCACTGTAGGAGCGAGCAGAGCGGCTCCTTATCAGTGACTGAGAGATCGCCATTGGCAGTGTGTTAAAAGCTTATTAAAAAACTGCAGGGCCACCAAAAATGACCATAATCTCACAACTAAGTGGGAAATAACTGGTTAGTGGGCCTTTAGCTTTATTGGCAGTGATTGTGTAAACTGCTTTGTGCAAAGTAGGGTGAAAAGGTGTCTCAATTTACTAAAGAATTTGTACGAAATGTCCCACATATAGTTTTTAAAAGTTAATTCTACCTTTTCCTAAAGTCAGGCTTTTATTCAAAAACAGATCTTGGAAAAGCAGAGAAGACAATGATCACAGGTGAACTGCATGTTAAAGGGTAATTTTGCTTGACCCAATGGGGAAAACTTCAAATCATATACAGACTTCTGCAGAATAGGAAATGGAGCGTCAATAAATAACTGGGCGAGGCCCGTACAAAGCAACTCTCACAAGTCTTTCAATTTCACACTACGGATAATATGATGTGGAGTCCTGCAGGACATCTAAATCTCACAAGAAATGAGATGTGGTGATCTATGGACTAGCTCAAGCTAACCATGACTGATTGCAGTGGAATGAGCATTTTAACAGATGTGATGAAAAAAAGAAAGCATGTGAGAAGGATAGCAAACAAAGACTGTACAAAGGTTTTTTTTTTAGCTATCTCACTAAGATATTTACTTAGTGATGAAGTTGGGAAATTGCATTAATGAAAATAATATTTGTCCTTCACATGCACAGGTTGAAAAGGTAACATGCAGTTGGCTTTTTCTTTTTCTTTTTAACTTTTGAAAGAAGTGTAAAATGTCCCACAGCACCCATACAAATACAATTGTTGTTCGACATTGAGCTCTTTGGGCTTTGGTCACTTAGCACACACTGAAATGCACAGCTTTGGCTCTGCAAAATACTGCAACTCTAAATCAACAGCTACAAAGTGTCAGACAGTAGGACAGTAAAGCTGTAGTAATACTTGTTTCTATTTGATATGTTTTCATACTGAGAGCCTGCAAGCCAGAATCTTACAATGGAGCACTGTAAGAAAAACAAAATCCTATATATCAGTTTGTGTGTGTATGTCTTCAGACCCTCTCTGAATCATGAACAGTGACTTCTGAATATTTACATTTTTCAAAATATTGTTTTTATTCCATGCATTTCTTTAGCTTTATTTCTTCTGAATCAAAAACCGTCAGCACTCAAGAAACAAAACATTAACTCAAAAGGCAGTTTAAAAACTTTACTCCCTTGGAAACACAAATAATCCAAAAAGTAGGGATTTCAGGGAAACGTGGAAGAAGGAAACACACTGCTTAGAAGGACATGACAAAGCACACTGGAAGACTAAGACAATAAACACACACCAGGTAACTGGGAGATGGGAAACACTAGGGAACACTAGATATCAATAATATCATCAGGATAATCAGAAAAACTAGAAAGGGAAGGTGAAACTGGATACCAAACACACAAGACAAAGGCTACCAAAATAAAACAGGAAATAACTGAATTAGTGAATGTCACAGTTGGAGATCTGACAGCACACTGGGAACAGCGGGAAGGTAATCTGGGAGAAGGAATATCATATCATAGCCATAACTGGAAGCAAAGTACAAAGTACAAAGCAGAAAAGCACAACAACTTAGAAACAATTCAAAGATAACCCATCAACGAATCTCACAAGTCTAAAACACAAAACCTTGGGTCAGTGACCCAGGGACCACGACACCAAATGCTGATTGTTGAGGCTAATGTTTAGAATGTCAGTAAATGCATAATTCCAGCAGGTACTATCATGTGACATTACAAACGACATCTGTTCAAAAATATATAAAAATGCCACTAATACACAACTGAAAGCCACTTCTAATAAGATAATGGACAAAGGTACCATTAAGTAATAGACCCCAGCATAAAAAACGTATAAAATGTTGAGACTGGTATCAGTAAACTGTTCATTGACAGCATACAGTGATCATGCTGCAACATTAAAACCATGTGTATAATATTGCGCAAATACTTCTTGAGTTGCCAGAGCAGGTTCGACCTGTTAGATGTTAGAGCTCTGTGGGTGTGCTGAGAGTGTTTTGCACATGGAGGTGGGAAGCTTTGGGTTGGGCTGCTCTGAACTGGCCTTGATCACATTGAGATGTTTCTGAACCTACCCCCGAAAATTTTTAAGAGTCTTGATTTGGAGAGGTGTAAGTGTGCTTCATGGCTCAGTTAACAGTGACCTTAAATCTGTGCTGTCCACTAACCTTATCCAATGATCTCTTGTTTCTTAAGCACTTATTTCTTAAATCCAGCTAGACAGACAGTGTAACATCTATGTCAGTTTTTGAGAGCAGGGCTCAGTGGTGTTTATTAGCCTTTATACAGTATGTGCAGCATTTCATGTCCCCTTTAAGGCTAACCACACATGGGAATCAGATGGGAACAAAGACCTTGCATACCTGCACCAACTCGGATCGTTGGTTCTCACTGGTATGAATTAATCTGACTGCTTCATTGAAATTTAAAAAAAAAAAAAAAGAACAAAAAAAAAACCAAACCGTTTTATGACGAATGTTCTAATGAATATTCATATAGTACACACACAAAATGTAATGATCTCATGCACTTTCACCTGCAGCCCAGAGGAACACATACCAGCCTTTAGCCTCTACAAACAGTTATGGGAATTGTACACCCTGGTTTTTGGTGGTTGTCTGTGTGTATGTTTCTGTTCTGTGTCCTGTTTACTGTGTCTTTGTTTGTATATGTGTCTTTTTGGCCGCTGTTACAACCAAATTTCCCCTTGTGGTACAATTAAAGGATTATTCTATTCTATTCTATTCTATTCTAAACTTTAGCATAGCAAGTTGTTTTTGTATTATTATTATTTTTTGGAAATGCAATACTGAATTGGTTAAGCAACACTTCCAGTAAATATTGAAGTATTTTGACTACAATAGCTCAGCATGTGAGGTCCCTTGGCTCTATAATGAGCTGGTGTAATTAGTGATACAATTGAGAAGAAGTCTTTCATCGGCTCTGAATTGCTACACAAACTGAAAAAAAAGCCAGCTCAGTTTGAGTGTCAAGATTTGTGTGCACGTGTACAGTAATTGTCATGTAACGCTGTTTGGCAGGCAGAGGTAGGACATGGGAACAAGACTGACTGGGGAGACAGAAAGGGAACACCGAACTTGTAGACAAGAGTTAAACAAACATGAAGACGAGGCTGACAAAACATGGAACATGGAACACAGGAGACGCATGGAAACAGAACCTAAAGGCCAGATGACAAAACTAAGAGCAGAAACTACAAATATAACACAAAGCAGAAAAACAACTCAAAAAACCAGAACCTGGAATATGCAATATTAAATAAACCAAAAACACTGGGTCACAGACTCAGTGCCATGACAGAAATACTACACCGTCATTCAGCAGAGAAGAAATCTATAATACATCAGCTTCAGGTGTAATTCTTTCTTTTTTTTAGACTGGTGAAAGAGTCTGAAGAGCATCAGGTAAACACACACAAAAAAACCCGCACACACACATACACTGCTGCCCCACCAGCCGAGTCTAGAAGGGTGTGTTGGTTAGAGATAAGATTTCCTCTGATGTCCTGATTTCTCTTATTCCTAAGCCAAATTGCCTCCTGCTCATCACCTCGCAACATCCTGACTTCCTTGCCTGCACACACAGTCTTGTGTGATCAGCAAGGGCACTTTTTGAAAAAATTATTTTTATTTTATGTATTTTTTGTCAAGACCCACACAGAAGATTTTAGTGCAACCTAAGCAACCATGCACCAAGGGAATAAAACAATACCTACAGTAATTGCTCTGGGGCTCATTTAATTACATCCAGTCCTTTTTGTTGAAAAACCATAAATAAAAGAACAAGCTCATCATCTTGGGTTTACTAACTCTGCTTAATTATTCACACGGCATTAATTAGGCAATCGGCTGGCAATGTATTTATCCCACCAGAGCCCCATGAAATATGAATAGACAGCGCTTGTCTGTATGTTGTGCCTACATGTCTACACTAGCTCAGTTTCAGGCTGTATTTTGGTGGTAGCTGATTAAAAAGCAGTTTAAGATTATGAGAACTGCCATGACAGAGGATAAAAGGGCAAACTGATATTTTATTTAAAGTGTGTCAAATTATGATTGTACACAGTGCTTGAAACTGTGTTTAGAGGTTGTTACTATATTAAGTTTCAGTCTTTCTGTTGTTACAGTATAATGTTGTGACACAGTTTTCACTATAAATTGCAACAGCTTCTCTCCATATAGAAATGAAGCAGCTGGAAATGTGTACTCATGAACTGTATCCTTGCATCACCATTAGCATTTTAGTAATAACGTTACCCCCTGTTATAGCAATCACGAGATAAGCATCTATGCGTTTCAGTTTTACAAAACAGATCTACTGTCATTGTGGATGTTAACACTAGTGGTTGAACTAGGTGTTTTTATAAAAGGGACTGAAGTGAGACCATTAGTGATGTGCAGCCGGCAAACAAGCTAATGTTTGATTTGTTTTTTGTTTTTGTTTTTTTGCTTGGCTGGTAGACCAAGTAGTCACTTCTTTTGATTACTAACTCTTATCATTTGCTTATGCAGGCCATGTAGAAGAACACGGCCTGCATAATGGTAAATTTAGCATTGTTGAAGATTGCAGAATATTACTTAAGCTTTTAAGATAATGACTATTTAAATATGTGGATGCATTCATTAAAATGACAGACACTTAATAGACCATTGGCTATGAGGGTTGGCCAAACTCATATATTGAGACTTTAAAGTGGATTCCCGCTATAAGGGGTTATGACTGTCCTGCTATCAGGCCATAATGATAATAATAATAATAATGACAGAGAAGTGCATTTATGCAGACTTTGTCTAATAAAGGAATTACTCACAGTTTATAGATCTGTGATTGGACCGCAGGGTACGATTTGAAACTTTTAAAAAACAAAGCAAAATAAAAACAGTAAATAGACAGATGGACTGACCAACCTAGAAGTGATAAGAAAAATAATGAGGTTTGCATGAAATCAGTGGAATGTGGCTTGTGGATTTTTACAAAACAAGTTTATTTTATTTTATTTTTAATAAAGTCTTTTGTTGATCTTTTTACAAAATGGGCAACTTTATTACTGAATAATTACCTCAGAAAGCATTTTCTTTATGTTCCTTTATTTTTATGTAAAAACATAAGTAAATAATTCCACACACAATAATAAAAAATACAATTCTGTGTCATCAGGTTACATTACATCATTTTCATATCATTTTGCGCCCCTGTGAAATCACACATACACTGTAAAAAGAATAACCCTATTCAAATTTTAAAAAATGATGTCCAATTGTCACATCCAAAATATTTGGCTTCATAGAATCCAAATTGAGTCACTTGATATGACCTGATACTTTTATGTTGATATAAACAATATTACTAGACTTGACTGAAACTTTAAATTTTGCATTGATCCAAATTGATTTTTTTTTTTTTACATAGAACCATATTTTAATTATTGAACCAAGCTAATATATTGAAATTTAACCAACCTAATGTATTCACATCGAACCAAATTAACATGAACTAATATGTTTGTGTTGAAGCCAGGTAATTGATTTACATATATTCAAACTATATTTTTTACATTTCATTTTATTTCAGTTCAAAAATGCTCTGCATTTCCTATAAAAAACAAGACAGTTGGCCAACCAATTATTTCAAAATTATTTATTGTTCCAAACCATTTTAACTATAATCAATAGAGAGGATTAGTAATATACAGATTTAGTGCTACGGCAGAAATGATTAGAGAAATGTTTGTTTTATAAAACCTGCAACCTGCAACCTTTTGAAAACCAGTAAAAAACAAAAAAAAAAAACAAACCTGCAATCTTTTGAAAACCAGTATAAAACCTGCAACCTGTCTAAAACTGGCATAAAACCATTATAAAAACTCTTTTTAAACCAATTTGCAAGTACTCAAAAATGTTTATATGTGCACTGTGCCTGTACAATGTAAAAAAAAAAAAAAAAAAAAAAAAATCTACACATGTATCAATGAAATCAACTTAAATCTCCCTTTCAAATGGGTGTTCTTATAATTTTTGAATGTAGAATACCACTGCAGGCCAACCAAGCAAAATAACCAAGCACACATGCACATGCATGTGCACATACACATGCGCACATGCATGCAAACACACTACTGTGCAGTGTTAAGTTCACAATTAAGTTTGCGAATCTTAGAGGTCATCTTGTTAAAGTCAAGCTCCATCATAATCTTTTGAAGAGCCTCAAAGGTGAACCTGAATCCCCGTGGATATTCCATATTAAGAGCATAACAGAGTCAGTCCAAAGACCATTGCCACTCCAGCTGCCACAGAAGGCAACTCATTCAGGACTTCCACACCATCAATGATTATCCCGATGTCTCGAGGCTGATGTAGGAGGCTTGAGTTGTCCCTGAAGACGAAGAGTGCCATGGTGGTACTCTGCAGCTCTTCCTCAGCTTCATCTTTCTGGGATATCTTGAGGTAAAATATGGAACAAAATGTACAAGTGAAGAACTGAAGTCTGGCACACCTGATAAATCTTTGACCATAATAAACTACTATTTTGATAGTTGTTTGGTCACAGACTATTAGAACAATTATTTGACTAATCAGATTGTGAATTGCATAATCATTAAATTAAATCAATGGTGGAACATTTTCATAAATGTTCCACAAAGCCCAAGAAAAAAAAAGAAAACAATACAGAACCCTAAGATATTAACTTGATGAGTTGATTAATCGTTGCTGTCCTACATTAATCACTGCATTTAATAGCAGAGTTGTCAAATTTACCTCAAGAGACTGCATCTCATGTAGAGACAGAACAAATATGGACATACCATGTATTCTTTTATCAAGTCCTCAACACATCAGCAAGGTGAATGAGTGGAGGGTCATTCCAGATCTTCCAGAGTGGAGGGTTTATTATATATACACATATATGAATATATAGATAACACAACTGACAAAGGTCTGTGTAAATCTATATATTTCCATTACATAGACAGTTATGATGGAAGGAAAGACTTTCTTGTTGAGGGAGGGTCTAGATTATTATTAAATGTTTAAAAAGGATGTGCAGTGTAAATGCAAAATGATACCTGTTCAGATTAAATGAAAATGTATGCTTCAGCCATGGAATGGATGGAGCGATCTGTGGTTCTGAAAGCATACAGAAAAAAAAGAATAATGTTACTTCTCTATAAAACACATAACATAGAAAAACCAAGAAATACGTAACATGACATACCGGTACACATCCTTATAAAAAGCTAGTACTATAATTTGATTTAGGTTTACCAAACAGTCTACAGACCAGCCATTAGCGACTAAGTTTGGCATAGGGTCAATTTTTTGCTGTTAAAATTAAAATTTCTTCAGAAAATGCACATTTTTCCGAGCCGCGCCTGAAAGTCAATTGAAGGAATTAGTCTTATGTCATTGATCTTATATGCTGGCGTGTTATTTCTGTCTCTAAATCATGCACATTAATAATTATCTTTTGCGCTCGGTGTACACACACATAACACACAGATATTTATATGAAGAGAGACAGAGACAAACGTGCGCGCACAAACACAAGCTTGTGTCTAGAAACCGCGAGCTCACCAGAAAAATTCAAACGAAGCGGAGCACGGAGTTATACTAATAAGTTATACTATGTTATACTATGAATGTTATGAACTATGAACTTATGCTAGCTAGCTGTATCCACCACCGATGCATCGTGGTAACGCTAGCTAGTTAGTATACTGGTAAAAAATGGCTTTTTGCCTAACTTGCATTCCCGACTGTGATGGTTGGTTTCTGGTAACCAGTTCTAACGTTGCGCAGGATCGCTAGCTAGCTTATAGCTAGCAGCTACAATCATGCAAAAATTAGGGGTGGCTGTCGAACCAGCTTAAATGGGGTTATTTTCTGCAATTTTGGCAATACAAATTATAAAAGCTTTTGTAACACACTTGGCTTTACTTACGTTTATTTTCAGATGAAATTAATCAAAGATGTGACACGATGTTTCCAGCAGCCATGCAGAATAAAAATGGGTCCCGGTCTATTTCTGGTGGGCGTGTTCAAGTGCAAATCACTTTGACTCAAATTAAAGATATTATCTGTTCAACATGAAAAGAAATATATGTTTTGAGAGAAATCAAAAACTTTGCGTTGTGTCCTTTGTACAGATATTTAGTTTCATCCAAATCAAAAGTGGTATTTTAAAATGCAAAAAGAAAGGGTTTCACAATCAAATCAATGATTTTATTCTGTTTTGAATGGCACTTATTAGATTGAATGAATGACTGCATGTTAGACTTTTTTCAGTGTAGACATGATAACATGTGAAGGAAAATTCACAAAGACAAGACAAGACCTTTATTAGCAGAGCAGGAATTCAAAACAACACACACTGACCAACGTGCTAAGAAGCAGCTGGCTTCTTTTGATACTCTACCTGCCTCATGTGAGTATCTGGAATGACCCAAGTCTGAAGGCTAACGAAGCCAAATGAAAATCTAAATATATACATAAACCAACACCAAACCAAACTACAATAGAAAGAATGAATTTCCGCATATATACAGATCTCTGTGAATAATTAAATAACACATTTAATCAGTTGGATATTAGAAATGTTTTGTTTAAACTCCTCTAACCTGTTACTTTGGTTTGCCCCAGGGGCTCTTAAGCAAGTGATTGAACTTCTTTTACTCTTTTGCTCCACATCCTGCTGAAAACCAGGAAAAGGTGAGCACTGCTAACATCTATATTAGCACAGTTTTTTTTAAATAAACTATGAAATGCTAACTGAAGTTTAACAAGCCAAATAATTGTCGTGAGCAGTTCTGATTAAGGTTTTCTTTTCAACGCAGGAGGGCCAGCCACACTCTGTTTGTCCACCTTCCATAATCTGTCAGTGCAATAATGCTCAAAAGAATCAACTGAACTCAATAAAGAATTTCTCAAAAAATAAATGTGCCTGTCATTAGACTTTCTGTATCGATTGTCCATAAACTAGTAAAAAATAAAGGTAAATATAGTGGAACCCCTGGTCTCATTAGATTTTGATCAGTGATTTCTGTAAATACTATCATGGCTGCCACAGTGAGACTTGGGTCACTTCATTCAGTTAAAAACCGTTTAAGCAAACCTATTTGAAAGCAGTCCCAGTCTGTGGTGGCCATACCTCTGACCACTGCTGAGCAGCAAGGTTAGATAGATGTCTCAGGACAAATAGGTTTGCATTTAGACCACCGTATTTTAAAGATACTCAATAGGGAGAATTCAAAGCCATTTTAACTTGGTGAGTCTCCAATAAGCAGGGCTGGACTGGGACAAAAAAAATCGGCCCGGGCATTTTGACTAGAGACCGCCCGCCAAAAATGTGACGTCATTCAGGGGTAAAACCGCAAAGGATTCTGGGAACTTGTGGCAAGAGGTACTAGCGCATGCAGGCTTTCAATTGAACTCAGTTACACAGCGATAAAAAGAAACACAAAAAATGGCAAGAAGCTGTTGTATTATTAACTGCAATAGCCGGTGTTGTGCCAAAAAGTGATTGTCTGCCAAAAACTGATTTCCGGTATTTGCCAAAAATTGATTGCTCGTATTTAAATTGCTATAAGTAACTTGTTGGGCTATAATATGTGAAACATATGTCAAATGCATCCCTCATGGATGACAAAGTCATCTCTCCATCTCTCTCTGCTGCTCTTCTGTCTCCTCTGTCACAGACTTCTCCACTTTTGATGATAAATCAGCCTGGTGCAACATGTAAGGATTGGCACAATTTGTTAAGATTTTGAGGAGTTTGAGAAACTAACCTTAAGCATAAAATAAAATTTACTATCAGTAACTTCATAGCACCCGCCCAGCAGTATATAAACTCCGTCATGCTAGCTAGTACGCAGTACCAGTTATTCTAAGCGACTGTAAAAAGTCAGCACGACGAAAACAAACTCCAACTAAACTTGGTTTATATCTGACACAGATAGACAGCAGGTCATAACTTCTTACCTGAAGTTCAGTTCCTCTGCCACTATGACCGGCCGCCTCGGGTCTCTCCTCCTCTTGCCTCCCCTTTCCCTTATCCACCTGCTGGCCTCCACCACTTGCTGATGTTGCTAAATCTGTGGAAGCTATGCCATAGCTACCGCCAAACAATTCAGTTATTTTTACACATTTGGCAGCGTCTGCCTGAAGGGCTTGTTTCTTTTTGGCCCTAATTTTTTCTGCACCTCCTTTCCTTTTATTGTTCTCCATTTTCTTTAGTTCGTCTATAAGATTGCTAAACAAGGGGGAGGGTGCATCCGACCTCCTCGGCTGTAATTGGTCCAGCCCAGAGTCGATCATGACCAATTGGCCAATCCAACACCTTTCATTATTTATACCCTTCCAAAAATAAAAAAAAAATAAAAAAATCGATCGGCCCATAAAAACAAAAAATCGCCAGCGGCCCGGTATGCCCGATGGCCAGTCCAGCTATGCCAATAAGTGATTACTTGTACGATTCAAATTGGCACAAAAGCTTTGTCACATGTTCCCAGGACAATTTCTTTTTTGTCCAGGCAACAATTCAAAAATCTAAATATTCACTTACAATCTGCAAACTAAAGAGGCTGGATCCAGGAAACAAAGATTCATGATTAATTTGACAGAGGATAATTCCTCAAATATGTGGGCTGTTCATACCTAGAGCCCATTGTAACTTCAGGGTCTTGTTTTGTACAGATCCATTCATTATGTAAAACAATTAGACACAGGCTCAGCCCGGACAACTAGGGAAAAAAGTTAATTTTTTTTTTAGATGAAAATTTGTTTCAAAAATAGTTGCTGATTATTCTTTGACAAATTTAAGCTTTATGTACCTTTAATCATTAATGAAAAAAGTTAGACGTGACTTCTTGAATACTCAACTTAAATAATATACTTCCTAACATTTGCGAACATTCTTCATTCATACTACTCGCTTCCGGGTGGGAACTCCATTGAAAAAGTCCAGAGGAAGCTGCGGGTTTAGAGAAATCTTTACGGCGCCACCGGTCCGCCATATTGGCTCAAAGCCTATTAACCTGACAGGGGAACCGTGAGGAAAGGCTTGGCGCCAAGATGGAGGATAAGGGAGCAGTTTCATAACTCCCGTGTAGGAGGAGCTTGGTTTTCTGGAAGCTCTGTAGAGCTGAGCGTCCGGGCCAAACGGGCGATAGTGGGAAGAAATAAAAGGTAAACCAGAGGCTGCAAAGTCTTGTCAAGCCGAGGTAAAAGACGAGGAGTGCGACGCGCGTGGTTTTGTACGCCAAGGACTTGAACCAGGTCGTCCGTTACACTACAAGAGGACTCTGTGTATATGCGCGCGCACACCCCCGAAAACACTGAAGAGTAAACCCGCAGCTGTTTGGGATGTGAAGATAACCGTAACCCACCTGGTTCAGCGCTGTAACCCGAACCTGATGCACAACACTGCCTTACCGGCTCGTTTCGCCTTCTGTCAGCACAACACTGAAAACGGTGACCATGTCTGCGTCGTTACGGGGATTGTCACGCTGGTGAAGTAGTTTACTATGTTGTTTGACAACCCTGTGAGGTTTGCTTTTTGAAACGGGGGGGCACGATACCGGGAAAGGCGGGGCAGAGCCCTGGAATACGCAGCTCTTCCCTGTGCCGGTTCACTCGCAGCGGGGGATTTTTATTTTTTGGGGGGAAGCGGGTACAGGGGGTCGACGAAGGAGGCAACAACTGGGATTTGGAAACCTTTCTTTGCAACTCTTTCCCGACTTACCCTGCTGCTGGCGACACGAGCGGCGTTTTGTCAGTTATTCCTGACACTGTCGTCTGCCCGTAGCACTCCTTTTAGGACCATAAATTGAGGTTTGGGACGCATTTCTTTTTCTTTTGGTGGGGGGGTGGGGGGGGTGGATAATTTTTCCCCAACCGGGGTCGGACTATGGCGGACGACGACATTCTCTTTGAAGATGTGTACGAGCTCTGCGAGGTCATCGGCAAGTAAGTGTTGCTCTGCTGCTTTTTTTTGTTGTTGTCATTTTGCAGTTTTTCTCGTTGGCTTTCCGATTGCCCCCCTCTGATGTTCCTGAAGATCTGGCACACGCGCTCCTGCACGCGCAGCCTGAAGCGTCCCCGCGCGCGCCCACAACAAGCGTGGCAATATTTGTGTAGGAACTAATGGCGAGTCCTTGGTCATCAGAAGTGAACGTAAACAGACCCTAATCCTACTTTTGCGCACTATGTAGCACTATATCGTTCTACAGAGGCGCAAGCCTCCCCCGAAACAACTTATCACGGGAGATGTAATTGTCTCTTTATGATGCCACGAGCTCATAACACCAAGTTTTATCGCCCTTATTCCCAGATGAAGCTAAAGAGCCGTTGTGCCTGCGTGGGTTGTGTGTTACAGTTGCCCATACACGCACTACTTGGCTACGCGGCTGTGCTTTGACTTGGTGGCACTTGTCAACTTGCTGCAGAGATTAAAGGGCAGGGCACACACCATCCATGAGTCATGCTGTCCGCACATCTGGCGAGCGTTAGTGACCGAAGGTCTAATCCAGACTACTTGGGAGTAACATTCCCTGCACGGGTAAGCTGATAGCAGTGCATGCATTTTGGGAATGTTTTTGCACAGAGAAGCTGTATTTCTAATTACCCTTCTGAGGAATGGGATCCAATATTTAAGAGCCATTATGCTCACACTATATTAATAAAAACTGCGAGGCTTTTGTTGCATCTTCTGGGACTGTTACAGTCGCAGTATAAATGAGCAGTAAGACCACTTTAAACTCTCAAGATAATATCTTCGTTGTTAAATGTGGCTGGAATTTCACAAAGTTTGGTGTAATTACTTTTGTGTAATCCTGTTTGGCTGTAACAAAGCTGGGTATATCATTAACCGTTATCCCTGTAATTATAATCTGTTGCAAACCAAGCAGAATGTATTGATGGTATCAGTGTGTGAAGGCAGGTGTGGCTGTGAATGTTTTCATGCTGCTGTTGAAATTACTAATAACCAGCTCTACCCACCAAATAGATAGTCCGGTTCTTTCTTTTCCTCCTCCAATCTAACAATCTGGATTCTGTAGTCCTTAACCTTCATGGTCTTTCAGTTTCGCTTGTCTTAATGGCTGCAGCACTTAAAAGCATGCCTGGGGCTTCCCAACTTGTCATTGCAGCGCTTCATAAAGGAACTGAGGATGGTAAGAGAAGAGAAGCGGCTGCTTTGTTTTGTTGAGTAGTGGGAATCTGAGGGGAAAAACTGTTTCTGCTCTGAATAACTGAGTGTGTCATCCAAACGTCTGGTGCTGAATGAAGCACTTCATTGGGCGCACAAACAGAAGCTCCGTGTGAATCAGTTGCTTGGCAGGCCCAGGCAGACGTAGTCAGTCAGTCATGGCAGGGCTGACTGGTTATGGGACTTCTGCTGTGTCACAGAGATGGTTGGCTGTGTGACGGGGTGATAAGACCTGCAGCGCATGCACTACATGTTTAGGCAAGCCTGAAAACACAGAGTGTGTTCTCTTTATCCCCATACAGTCACAAGCAATTTCTCCCTCCCTCACCCCCCCCCCCCCCCCCCCCCCGAAAAAAAAAAAATCCTCCTGTCCTCATGTAAAAAATACAATCATTAAAAATCTTGAGCCAGGATCTGAGACAAGCGGCTTTGAGTCAGCCGCACATAGACACACTCTCCCCCAGTTTTGCAAAGCGCAGCCCTTCCTTAGTGTTTCGGACAGTCTGTGATTTACAGTTTGCATGAGGAGAGAGAGCGGCCCTTTTATCAGCCGACCTGCTGTTCTCCGTGTGGAGGGCTGCTGCAGCCACAGCTTCTTTTTAAGTCTCCACTGAAGCACCAATTGCGGCTTGTCATCCTGAAAGAGACGGGCTTGACCGGAGGAAAACCCAACCAGATGACGACACCGCAGTCAGCAAAGGCATGACTTTTAAAAAGCCTGACACCCTGGATGCTCGTGTGTGTGTGTGTGTGTGTGTGTGTGTGTTTTCGGCAGGGTTAGACCCACATACTGGTGGATTCAGGCCTAAAAATAGGCTATTCTGAATTGTGCTCAGATAACACTGTGTGTGTCCCAGATCGTGTGCTTTGTTAGGTTTAGGGATGGTCTGGAAAACGTGCATTGTTTGAAGAAAATTTTGTACCACGCTTGTATTTCATTTTTTTTTTTTTCCTTAAGCATGCTGACCTCGGACAAAAGCCTGTCACCCATGCGTGCGTGAGTGCATTGTGTGTACATCTGTGTTGTTGCTGTCACATTGATCCCGCCTTCTGTGCTACTGCATCCTGAAGCATAAAAACAAAAGGATGGGGCAAAGGAGGGAGTAAATAGAGATGTTTGGGGCTGGAAGACGAGAAGGAGCAGAGGAAATTTGGGTTGGAAGATGAGAAAAGAGAGGCTGCGTTGGAGATGGGATGAGTGAGGGAGCAGGCGAGGGCAGGGGCACAGTAGACGGAGGCAGTCCATTAGTTTGAGTCACACATTAAGAGACATCCTGTGCCTTCGGGCCGTGCTCTTTCCGAGTTCATCCTTGGAAGAAGTTGTCCGTGTGTGCCTGTGTTTCTCATGGCAGGGGGCATAACACAGCAGTGTGCATAAAACAATGGACTCCAAAGAAGAGGCTGTTTACCATTGTTTTGTTTTTTTAAATCCATGCAGCTCTAAACTGTACTGCAGTTAATGCTTGATGACAACAGAAACATGCTAATTTCAATGCATCCAGCCTATGATGTCATGCTGTAGCTGCACGGTGTGGTCTGCGCTGTATTAACAGCACCGATGCCACAGTCACAGGCCATTGAGAGTTTATGCAGCGAACCATAGGGTGTGTGTGCTCTGACATCTCCTCTGTTAATGAAGCCCGAAACAGGAGCTAATATTACCCAGCTGAATGGATCAATGGGCTTCCTGTCCTGAATATTTGGCCTTGCTGTGGATTCAACAGTGGATATTGTTCTAGAACATACATCACCGTGGAGCCGATCCGCTCCACTGTGAATAAAACAAATTACCCTCCATTTGCATACCTCATAGCCTAGGAGGACACTCGGGGGTGCTGTACAAAGCCTGAATGTCATTATAACTCTCAGCCCAAGGAGGTGTGTGTTAAAGTTTGTGTGTGTGTGTTTGGTGCCTGTTGTCAATTCTTGCAGTCGTGTGGTCTTATGTGTCCTTTTTTTTTTTTTTAAAAAGAGGTGACAGGGAGTTTTAGCCCTAAGGCCTGGCTCCATCTCCTGTGCATGTGTGCCATTCACCTCATGGAGTGAAGTGCCACTGCTCTGTAACCCACAGGGAATGAAATACCTGCTAGTTCACTGTTTTACTGGAGACCTTTTCTGCTTCATGTGGAAGGAATTATGGTAATAACAAGGAGGTCTGGTAAGTCTCCCTTGTCCTTGCACTTTCCTCCAACTAACCAGATTACTTAATTACATATTTTAGAGGCTGTGTTTTGTGGATTTTTTTCCCCACATTACCCGTGTTAATTAAGCATGTGCAATGCTGACCTAGATCAGGACAGACCCATTCCCTACAGGAGTTGAGTTGTTCGCGGCCTTGTGGTTGGTTTTATTAAGTGGTTACAATTGTGGCTAGCTTCTGCTAGCTAATGTTGAGAATGACCGGTGGGCAGTATTAGTGTGGATCAATGAATTGGCCAGAAGGGTATGACAAAGAAACGAACGCAGTCATGGCACTGCAAGGCCCATGGGCTATGAGTCAGTAGGTCAAACGCTGCTTTGTTTACATTGTCAGAAAAATTGCATTTCAAAAGGCATCCTTCTAATAATGGGAATTAATGGCACTTGGGTTCACAGTTCAAAGATTATTCCCCCAAAGTAAAAAAAAAAATAAAAAAAATTGCTTGTATTACTGTTGACATGCTTCCCAACACAACAGCTATTTGCTATGTGTCACTTCATTGAGTTTAAGTTATTGAGTGAGACATTAAGACCTGTGTTTGAAGCATATTAATAGAATAATTTGACAAAAACTGAGCTGCTGTGCAGTGCAGGCAATCCAAGGAGTTTACGGCCAAGCTTTCGCAGGTGAAATTCGAGCGTTTAATTCTTTTAGTTGGCTTTAATTAGAAGGATTCAAGTTGCATAGTCCAGAGAGAAATGGGTGATGCCACAGTTGCTTTCCCCCCCCCACAGGGTGTTTGCTGTGACTGTTCTTTAGCACCTTTTCCATAAATCCATTTTAATTGGGAGACAACAAAAGGTAGAGAATAACATCAAATTACCAAAAAAGGTCATTTTGACAATTTTTAAATAATGTGTCAACAGTAATGGTTGTGACTGAATTGGGACCATGGCCTTGTGGGAATACATTCATAGTGTTGTCTCCAGGGCCTATGCCTGCTGCACTGTTTGTGTGTATATGCAGGCAGCTTGTATTATGTGATCTTTGCCTCTCTGTCGGGTTTTGGAGGGAAATATGTGCTGAAAGGCTGGTTCCCGCATGCACAATTAAACATAGATGATTTAACAGAGATCTTGCTCTGAACCACTAAAACATTTATCTGTCTTCATCAAGCTGGGGAAAACACCCTTAGCAGATCCTAGCAGCTCTACATGTGCAGCCCTATGTAAATAAAACTACATTTGCTATCTTGTTGAAACCACCCTCACAAGAACAAGGTTTCTTGATGTCACACAATGGCTGCCTCCTGGAGAATGCCTAGTTTGTGGTCACAGGTATGGCTTTCACACTGAAATGTAGAATTTCTTCGAGTGGTATTCCTCTGTTTGAGAGTAAAGGAAACACTGATGGGGGTGAACACAACATTTGATGAATATTTGAAATGCCCTCAGCCTAATGACCTGAATCTTAGGACACAAAGTACCACCAATAGCTGCCCACTTTAAAGTGGATTGGATAGATTCTTATCTGTTGCCCCACTCTGAAAAGATAAATGGATCTTGCATATTTCAGTGTTGCATTCCAGGCTTGTGTTTCTAAAAAAATAAAATAAAAATGCTTTTTTAGGGTAGACACAACCTAAACTAAACACTCAGTCTGACAGGCATGGATGGAGTCACAGGTTCATTTTAGGTTAAATACAGATGTTTTTTCACATCACTGGGGTGTCATGTATGCATAGCAGTACTTTAGTGCAGCATAAATGAAGCTGTTTTCTAGGGACCTCTTTGTACTTCTTGTTTCCAGATGTTTGCATAGTGGGAAGAAAAAAAAAAAGTGCCACCTGACCTTTTTACTAATAGAGCAATCAGTCATGTTCTTGAGATGACACGAAAGAGAGGCCTGTTTTTATGTGGTCACTTTCACTGTTGTCAGATTGCAGGAGTATTTCACTTTCCTTAGCAGTTGCTTTTAGGACTAAAACATTCATACAGGCTCATCCTTCTGCCGTGCCTTGAAATTTGGATTGAAGATCTCAAATGTTTCTGTAACTCTTGGCTCCTGGCTCACTTTACAAGTGACAGCGATCTCTCATGGTAGCATGTTCTGCCTGGAAATGGTCTAAAATGGGAATTTAAACTTGCTGTCAACAGTTATTTAATTTGCTTGGCTTCAAAACATTGGATAATTTCCTTAGTAGAAAGACGTGTGTTTATCATCACAGACACTGGTATTCAAGAAGGAGGATGATCATTTTCAGTGCAGTAATTGCACTGAAAATGTAATTACCTTAGATTAATGCACACATTACTAAGGTAAACTCCTTTTCTTGGTTTCCATATTTCCTAGTTTGTGTCTTTTCTTCATTCTGGAAGGATCAGCTGTCTTAGGGTGTATCACTATAACCCCAATACCAAAAAACCTGGGACATTGTGCGTTCTGTTTTTAATTTACATTTTGAAAAATGTAATATAGAAAACATCAAATGTTTGAACTGATAAAAATGTACAATTCGAAATTGATGGCAGCAACATGTCTCAAAGATGTGAACAGTTTTACACTTTGCCTCGGTTCCAGTCTTTTGTTACTCCTGTCCCAACTTTTGAGATGTTGCTGTCATCAGATTCAAAGCAAACTAATATTTATCATGTAATAGTAAATATTGGATTTGTTGTTTTCTGTGTTCTATTGTGAATAACATAAGGGTTTTGAGATTTGCAGTTCTGTTTTTATTTACATTTTAAACGCTGTCCATTTATTGGACTTGGGGTTGTATATTCATAGGCTGTGTTCACACTCTTAAAAGAACGCGTTGAAGAGCCTGTTTAAGTGCCAAAACATGCTGGTTTGAAAGAAGTATAGTCGGAGCCACCAAGTCAATAACCATTCACATAACAGACACTTTTACCTCCCGTGGGGAAAAATGAACTGTTCTTACTGCAGTCAGCCAGCTTTTTCTCACAAAGAAGAAGTAGACCTTAATCTACCAGCCTCCAGTGATTTAAAAATAATTTTACCTGGCAGAACACAGAAGTTGTTCATTTGCTGGTGCCTTGATTGGACAGTTATTTTGTGGTATTTTATAATGGGTAATTTTTGACCCCAAACGAATGCAATAAAATCTAAAAGTCCCACAAAGCAAACAAGCAACCCCCATTTTCTGATGGTTGAAAATGTCAACTTTTGGTTGTAGTCTGATGCTGAAAACAGCAATTTTTTAACATGCTTCCAGAAGCCAATAAACTGTCAAGTTAGAGCTCTTATTCATTGATGGGCAACGTTATCTCTCTCGCAAAAGAACTTTGAAAACAAGTTTGAGGCACAGAGGTACTTGCATAAACCTTTACTAAGAAAAGATGCACGTATCAGTATAAATGATATAATCCAATTCTGTATCCTATTTGAAAATAATGATACAATTTAAAGCATTGAGCAGTATTGGCCTAGAACTCCGTAGGAAATTGCTGGTAGCAAATTGTTTGACTTTTGGAGTGATGAGGATTGTTTTTACATATTGTGAAAGGGTTTAATATTCTTGGTAAGCATGCCGACCTAATCAGCTCCAGTCTGGTAGGAGTATCCACAGAAAATCAAACAGTTATGTTTAGTTGAGAGAGGGCCCTCAGTGTTCAACCAGCTGTCTTGTCCCTCATACCTGCCCTGAGTCCCAGATGAAGGGCACTGAAGCATGGCAGGCAGTGCACACAGTCACATAAGACGTACCCACCAGTTAACATGTGCACTGTTTTGTATGTGTGAGCACATGTGCCTCCAAGTCAGGAGTTTGCGGTCACAGCAGGTTTCTGTTGGCTAACAAGGCTAAAGTGGCTTCATTATTGCATTATTAATGCAATATCATTCAGCTGACCCGCATGTCCGAATACCCTCCCACAGAGCTTTCATGTGTGTATAATTAGGTTTAACAGCAGGTTATAACACACAAAGGTTCATTTACAGAGGTGATGACATTCTTTGGAGTTACCAAAAGCTGCTGATGCAGTAAGTGATATTTCAGAGCTTTACCTTCACATCCTTTCTTTTGTTTCGGGTTTATTTTCGCTGCCCTCGTGTCAGTGTTGGGACCTCCTCAGTCTAAACCAGTTTCCATACCGTATGCCAAAACACACACTGTCACCCGAGTTACAGCTGAGCCTGAAGGAAAATAAAACACCCACCTTGTAACACACAGGGAAAAGGCATTTCTGCTGTTTTTGTAGGAGTAGCAGAAAACTGTGTTCATTCTTTGAACCAGCACAGACTATCAGAAGCCACTGGCTCAAAAATGTGTTTACTGGTTTCTTGCAGCAGCCAAATGAGAGCTGTGCCTAAATCAGAAAAACTGCTGGGCTTAATGTCTGACATGTGCTCTCAGTGACAGTTGGTCCTGTTTGTTCAGTGGAGGAGGAAGGAGGAAAAAAAATGTAGGAAGAGAGAGGTTAGACTTACACACTCGAAGCGGGAACCCTCCTGTGCTAAAGATGGTTTGCAGATGTTGAGAGACTTTGCAGTGATTTCATCTGTGTTCACTTTCATCTCTTTCATATATGACACAAAAACACAAAATTTAGCTGTTGCATAATTCAGGCTAAGATGTAGTGTTTTGCCACACAAAGAAAAATTGCACAAGCTGAGGACAGTTACAAACAGAGGTCACAAATAACAGGTCTGCATTATGTGTTTACTTTCTGGGAGACATAACAAGAATCACAAGAACCTGGAATGTGTGCTGTGTCTGTGATATAATGAGAGCTGAGAGGTAGAGCTGTGCTGGTCACGATGTAAAGCTGTGCTGCTGCTGTGTTTAAGTACCTCATAGTGTCTTAGCATGCATATTAAAGGAGCTCAGAGTCATGTGATGTGCTCAAATATTGTGGTTCTGGTTAGGATTATAGCAAAACTAACCAAACTATTTTTTGTCAAGGTTCAAGTATTAGGGGGATTACTTAAGGGGACAGTGTAGGGTGGTGGTGGGGGAGGGGGGGCTGCTTGGGAGAGATGATTGTGCAAAGGTTTTGGATTGTATTGGAGAGAGAATAGTAGATGCTAACATTTCCTGTGGAACTGAAGTGTATTTGTGGCAGGGGCTTCTTGTGCAAAGGCATATTGATGCTTTATTAAATAAATTCATGAATGATATGTGTACATCATGACAATAACAGAGTAATAATCAGCAACTCCCTCTCCACTCAGTTCATTATTCTGTTGATGGATTCCAACTCTGTCCTCTCATATTGTGAGAAGGACTGCAGACCTTGTGTTGCTCTGTAGCCTCAGTAAGCCAGTCCGTGCTCACTGCAGATTCTGCTTGGAGTGGTCTGTTTAATTCACAGTGGACTTGTAGAGAAGAACAAAACCTACACTCTATCTGCAGTCCACAGTTGGAGAGCTTTGTCCAAACATGGCTCAAAAGACTCTAGAGAGTAGCTGACATCAATGACCACTCAAAATAACATTGTAGATGAGCTAAATAAAACTTTGACAGTATTGCTGATAGATTAAAAAGTACGATTTTTGTTTAAACCTCTTTATTTGTATCATCCACTAATATACTTCCAACTGTTTTATCAGCATTAAACAAAAATACAGACATGCTGAAAGACTAAGAAGGCTGCGGACATTTGGCCCTTCAGCACACATACTGTAATTTTACACCCGGTGTGATATCAGAATTTAACACAATCTTTAGATAAGTGGTCGTATGAATTTGCACTGAAAAAGAACTGGACATAGGGTGGATCCCCGAGGCTTGCCAGGCTCAGTTGCAGCAAACTGCTGAAAACTTTGTCAAGTGCACGGCAATTTCTGTTAGATGGATAGAAGTCAAACTGTTTCCTGCCTTAAGGCTTTCTCTTCTTAGTGGCAGGCCCGTGGTTGATGGAGATGGACATGAAAGCCTGCTGATATACTGCTGTTATACATGAGGTTTTCCCCCCCTGCTGTATTAAGCTAATGCTCTATAAGTGTTTCTATAGAGCTACATGACTAGAAACAAGGATTACTCATTAACTTTACGGTTAAATATCAGCCCACTTTGCTCCTTATGTGCTTTCTGTCTCTCAGATCCTTCTGTTCTTCACACTGTCTCTCTGATGGCTGTGTGCAAAATACAGGTTTATTTAATTAACCTCTATTTAGCGAGGCAGGTCTATTAAGAAGAAATTTATACTTTCAAGTCAGGTGGAGGTGGAAAACATTTGCATTTCTCTTCTTCAGTGAGCTGGTGCTGTGTTGATTCATTTAAATGTACTGTGTGTCTCAACACTTAACAGGATAGAAGTGGTGATTCATGTATCTGTCGTAAAGTGAAAAAGAAAAAGCAGTTGCTAAATGGCTGAATTGTAAACAAAGAATTACAGGGCTGCACCTTAGTGTAGGAATGACCTTTGGCAACTGATAATTCATTCTTTGTTGGATCACTGTTGATCAAACAAACTCAGATCCACCTTTTATATGTGTTTGAGTTTCATTTAAGATGAATGTCCCAGGCGAGCATATATTGACATAAATTCAGTATTTTGACAAGGGTTGAGACAAAGTTTATCATTTAAATGCGTTTCCTTAATAAGCAGGAGAGTGGCCATGAATTTCTTTTTAAATCATTTGAATAGTCAATGTTTTAAAAAAACAACAAACAAACAAAAAAAAACAAACTGGGAGAGTTTTTACCTTCACAGGTGGGATGTAACACTTCCACCAGAAGGTGGTGATTAGTGTACCTACAAAGCCCCAATCAACAATAAGAAAAGAAAGTGAATTTGCTCTCACTACCAGGCCTCGGGAAAGCTCACGTACGCACAGGAAAAACATGGAAGACCAAATACTGCTGCAAAAGTTTAGAAATTCATTCAGAAAATTACTCAACGTTCAAAGCACCTGGTAAAGCTAGCTCATTGCAGGTCTGCCACTATTATGTGTAGTCAGATCCTGGAGTCTGTTAGTCTGACACTTAATTCTTTACAAACCTATGAAGACTTCTAGGCTCTAACAAGTTACTACTACATTAAAACTGTTAATTGGACAAACACACACAGAGCTACCTTGCTTTGCTGCCCTGGGGGATGAGTATGAATTTGTGTCTAAGATCTACATGGCCGTTAGTTAAAACATTAGCATTTACCATTCAGATCAACCGATTTTCACTTCATATTTGATTTAGTGATGGGCCTTGTCACATGAAGCTGGTTGTGTTTACTTTAGTGCGTCCAGTTGTTCCAGCATCTGGCTTAAATGCCAATTTAATTTGTTTACACTGTAGCCGATTCATACCTGACTGCGCGCACACACACACACACACACACACACACACACACACACACACACACACACACACACACACACACACACGTCTGTATAGCTACAAGCTGTGTTTGTGTTGTATGTGCAGCATGTTCACATGCCTGTGCTCTGTGGCTGCATGTGCAGTCTGATACATTCTGATGGTGGCCCCAGTGTAAATGAGAATAGATGAGCTCCATTTATTTCATTCAATTAGTCTGTGTTGTTTCTGTGTTTAACATGCTTTTGTCTGAATGGTAATAACGGGCACCTGAGAGGGGAAGTGCTTGTGTGGTTGGAAGAATGAGAAACCCTGATCACACTCTTGCCACCCTGCCACCCAAACAATGGTGGATATTGATTAGATGAACATTGAAGATGAAAGTTGACTTGAAATGCACAGACAAAAAGGAGGCAGGATACTTTGCCAGAACTGCTTGTCAGACGGTACCTTTAAAACCACCCTGCTCTCACATATATTTCCATATCAGATCAGAGGAGAATTGGGGGTCTATTCAACCACACATCCACGCCGGCCTCATATTGTGTTAACCAGATATGAAGAGTAGACTGCTTAAAACCAAAGAACATAAATATTCAAGAACTCCTGCTCTTTGGACTTTTGTTCTATTTCTACTTCATAGAGGAAGTTTATAATGACTGGGTTCTGTTTAACCACATCCCCAAAACGTGCATTTTATAGGGTAAATTGTTTTCTTCTACAAAATGTCATTATGTTTTTAACAGAAAGGGTCAATACAATTGATAGTATCAAGGATGTTATGGATGTATGGATGAATGTCATTCTGCATTAGGGATGTGTCACTTTGATTTCACATATTAAAACAAATACAACTTTTTATAAATACATAAGTTTCTGTTTTGATTTCTCTGTTCTTCTAATGGTTGTTTTATTTATCATTTGACAAAAGGTGCCATCAAAGAAACTATGTATAAATCTATAATGATTACCTCCTCGCCATGCTGTTGAGTACGGCTTTCGTGAATCACCTTGAATTCCAATACTTGGAAACGCCTTTTATATATGCACGTTCATAAACACTCTAATTTTCCCACTGGACATCACCCTGCGCCCATTGACCTGTTGTAGCCCATGGCTGTGGTGTAGTTTAAATTTAAGTTTAAATATTTATAATGGTGGAAGATGAGATGCAGTTTATGGTACACGTGGTTGTCAGGCACAGGCAATGAATATTACATCTTTAGATTTCAGCGTGTGTCTGTTTTATTCAGCTGGCTGTATATTGGGAAGATGTTTAGCAGTCAGCTGCTGAATGTGGCTGCACCCACAGAAATCGGAAGAAAATGAAAAGAAACAAGATGGATGAGAAAGAGATGAAGGTAAAGTGATAATGTGCAGGTTAGGAGGCTTTTAAAATTTGGAGGAGCAGCAATGTGGAGGGTCTTAACGGGCTGCAGCCACATTTAGCATGGGGTGTTATGGCTGTGTTGACATATTGTCTGACAGATGGGTGACACATGCTCAGTGTCCCAGCCCCATTGTAACTACAAGGGGGACTTGGTATCAGAGGCACAGAGCAAGACTTGCTGAAGGGAGCCTGGTGGAAAACCACATTGTCTTACTTCAAGCTGCCACAATCTCACAGTACAGTGCACAATTAGCACCTTAGTTACCCCTTTATCTGGCTTCCTGCTCAGTGTCTCTGCTCACAGGTAAAATGCCACTTCAAAATCAGTAAATCCTCAAAAGCCAACAAGTGTGCACTGGCAGCATGTTTCCTGTTTTCTGTCTTTGTGCTTTATACGTAAAAATCGCTGAACCACAAAATAATACTACTCTGGAAAGTCCAAACTCTGGTGTCATATTTGCATCAGTCTCGTCTGTCTCCTTTCAAGATGGTCAGCCTCGAGTTTTAGTAGGTGGCATGATTCGGCTGTCCCACTCAGGATGATAAATGGATTATCAGGAAGCTCTATTCTCTTCCTACCTAAAAGCCACGTGATGTGTACTGAACCACACGTACACCAGCACTCCACGCACCGTGGGCTCTCTGACTCTTTTGTGTCACTCCCACTGCTGCCCTTGTGTGGTGTCTCAGCTCTTATTTGTTCCCTTTTTCTCTGTCTGTCAGTAGCTTAAATGGAGCTGTCATTACTCATCCCTTCCATACAAGTGCTCATATAACTCCTTGGAAAGGTGGAAAAGAACGGCACCACTGTCATGTTTTTTTGGCCTTCTCTGCCCTACCATCTGGAGCACGATGGGTATGCCCTGTGAGCGGGTGCGGTGAGGAAATATGCTCCAAAATATCTCTCATCTAAATCTGTCAGCTAAAGGCGCACATGCACAGCAGCATGAATGTGACAAACACTCAGTGACCGTGTTCACCTTCTCCAGGACTAGTGTGCTCTTCATTGTGAGGAGCCTGTAGTGTTAAATCACTGCTTGTTTATTTTGTCCATCCATTATGGATGTGTTTGTGCTTACAGGGCGATCGTGGCTAATGAGTTGGGAGTTCGCCTTGTAATCGGTAGGTTGCCGGTTCGAGCCCCGGCTTGGACAGTCTCGGTCGTTGTGTCCTTGGGTAAGACACTTCACCCGTTGCCTACTGGTGGTGGTCAGAGGGCCCGGTGGCGCCAGTGTCCGGCAGCCTCGCCTCTGTCAGTGTGCCCCAGGGTCGCTGTGGCTACAATGTAGCTTGCCATCACCAGATGTGAATGTGTGTGTGAATGGGTGGATGACTGGATATGTAAAGCGCTTTGGGGTCCTCAGGGACTAGTAAAGCGCTATACAAATACAGTCCATTTACCATTTACCATTACAGAGGAAATGGACTGCTAGAGATTCTCATTCACACACATTCTCAAATATTTGCCCTCTCTTCCAGCCTCTGACTATACCTCCTAGTTGTTTGCTGCTGGGGCTGGTTGAGCGGGAGTGATGAGAAACTCAGTTGAGATCAGGTGAACTCTGGAAGAATGAGTCATTGATGGGAGGAGGAGTGGGGAGGAGGATGCCTGCGTGAGGCATGATTACACCAGCTTGTTCTCTGGTCGAGGACAGCAGTGTTGCAGCTGCCTTTAAATCACCTGCTGAGATGAGAGAGGGAGTGTTAGCTAGTGTTATCATCATGGATTTTAAGGAATACTGCCATTATAACTATAAGATTAAGATCATGAAACAATACAGTTGCTATAATATAAATCTAATCAGTGGTGTAAGGTTTAATTGGGCCATACCTTGGCACCATGGGACAGGGTGAGCATGCAAACGCTGCTCAGCCAGGGTTCAAACCAAGAAACATCTTGCTCTAATACTTCTTTCTAGTCCACAGAGTTCGTGTGAAGGATGCATATGCATGTTTTTTTTGTTTTGTTTTTTCCCCCCCCATTTATTTAACGGGTTACACTGAAGTAGTGGGTAGTAATTGAAAGGCAGGGGGGTGCAACCGGAAAGCTGAAGCCCCTTTTCCATTAGTACCTACTCGGATCAACTCGTCTTGGTTTGCTAAGGTTTTCAGAGTTTTCCATTAGGTCATAGTGCCTTGTACCAGATAGTCTTAGTACCTGCTTGCCCGGGGTTCTGAGCAATCTGAGCAGGTACTCATATGTGACAGCATCAGACTGCATGCCACCGATTGGCTGGTCAGTAGCATCACTCAGTAAGTCATGAGAACGTCTCATTTACGAATTAGGAATTTTTTTTTTTTTTAATTATGCCTTTTTTTTTTTTTTAAACCCGGCAACGTGGGAAATGGCTAAAAAAAAAACCCTATGCTGTATTCCCTGAGTCTGACAAAAAGCCACAGACCGAGCAGCTGGAGCAATCATGCTTCGACGTCCACCTTTTCTGTAGTGTTCGTGTCGCATATTAATTACATCGTGGCATGTTCGGACGTGTTCCTATGATGACAACCATGGACGTCAGGTTGTACCGGAGGAAAACCATTCGATCCAAGTCGTGGCGAGGCGATCCGAGTAGGTTATAATGGAAAAGGGGCTTTAATGACCAAATCCACCTATTTGTGTTTATGGGCCCCAAACCTTCTTAAAAGGAAGCTTTTTTTTTTTTTTTTTTTTTTTTTTTTTTCTTCAAACATAAGGACATCAGTCCATAAAAGTGCCAATAAGGTAGTTGGTAGGTCAATCCCTGGCTGCTCCAGCCAAAGTGTCCTTGGGCAAGATACTGAACCCTGAGTTGCTCCTGATGCGTTCATCAGTGTGAATGTGTGGAGCACATAGAAAGAAGTGCTTGTATGAATGTAAATGGTCTGATTCTTATATAGCGCTTTTTTTTTTTACTCTCCCAGAGCACTCAAAGCGCTCTATACAACATGCCACATTCACCCAATCACACCCATTTACACAAGCACTTTCTTCTAAGCTAAGCTTCAGTGCTTCCTACCTAACATTCATACTCTGATGCATGCATCAAAGAGCAACTTGGGGTTAGTATCTTGCCCAAGGATACTTGGCATGCAGACTAGTGCTCGAGTAGAGTAGAACAGTGCTATATAACAACCAGGCCATCTACCATTTACCACATACAGCTGTCCAGCACTGGATTAAGGGAGTCTGTGTCCAATTGTGTGTCACATCCACATTAGCTGCCAGCTGTGCAGATGTGAGAAGGGACCCAAGATTTCGACCCCCTTCAGTGCTTCTTTCTTCCTCGACAACAACAGTTTTAGCAAACTTTAATGTGAACAGCTGAACACTACAGTACAAAAAACTTCCAGGAAACAGCAGGCCAAGCTAAGCACCAATACTGGCTCTTGCTGTGCTTAGTGCAACTTTACAGAGGGAACAGACTGCTGTGTTTTAGTCAAAACAAGAAACAAAAACTCCAAAAATCTGAAATGCTGCTGTTGAATGAAGTCTTCAGATCCATTTCCCAGCTCCAACGTGTTCTCAGTTTTGCATCTCTGGTCTGAAACTACCCATAGAAAAACTGAGCCTGCAATTCAGAAATTATTTTATTTTCCTTCCACCAAGTGGATGCAGCTGGAACTGCTATTTATAGACAATGTGCAATGAATGACTGCACACATGTGGTAAGCTGCTTCATTTTGTTGCCTCTTCCCAACATGTGCAACAACAGAAAAAGTGATGGGTTTAGCTATACTGGGAGAGTGCCTGCTCATAGACTGTGTAACCCAGGAGCTAACATTTCCAGATGTTCCCTGCAGGCGTCACATGCAGGCAGTTGGAGAATTACAGTGATGAAGGGAGGACAGAGCTAAGGATACACTCAGCTTTCTGAGAACCGCTCATCTAAGCATGAGTGAGTGACTGAAGTGATTTGTCATGGGAAATGGCAGAAAAAACTAAAATACAAATATCTCCAGCTGTCTTTGTGAGAAGCAGTTTAAGATTTGGACCATTAAATTATGGAACTATATAAAAGTTCGTGCTCACACTGGTGCTGCCAATATATAATCTGGTATTACCTGTGTTGGTAAGCTAATATTAACTGCTTGCAAATTTAAATTAGGCACAATGGGCACTGCTCCCCCCCATGGATTTCCTGAAAAGCTCTGAACTCACCTCTGCCAAAGCATCTGACCGAGCAGTGCTCCTGGCTTGTTGTGCGAGTGTGTTCCTGGCACATGCTCAGCTGGTGTCAGGTAAACATACTGAGGACTGGCATTTGAACTGAGAGGAGCACATGCTGTTTAAACACTTTGCTTCTTCACAAGCCCTCTGTTTGGTAAACAAACATCGCACATTCCTGAGTCCGCTGTCACACACATGCACATGCATACACATACACACACACACATATGCACATTCTCACTTACATGCTCACAAACGCCATATGGTTGGCCAGACAGTAAGGCAGGGTTTTTGCTCATCTCTCAGTAGCGCCTTTTCTGCCATATGTGTGTGTGTGTGTGTGTGTGTGTGTTTGCTAAAGCACTGGAGGAGGAAGAAGTGTGTGCTTGTGCAGGCTGATGTCTGTGGCTTGGGTTTGTCCCCAGTCATGCCCCACTGTGTGATAGTGTTTATACACATTGAGCCAATACATGTAATTGTATCTAAATAGCACTCAGCTATATTCTCATTTCTGCATAAAACAGTTGACGCCTTAGGCCCTAAACTTACAGGAAGGCCCACGCTTCTGTGTAGACTGTGACCTTCAAGGTTCTGTGAAATTATGCACATTGAAATACTGTTGAGAAAAACGTTCTCACATCCTCACATTTGCACATTCATACAGTTTCACTGCATGACATTACTTAACACAAATTAAGAAAAGACCTGCAGGGGGGGCATTCACAGTTTTTCATCTCTTTTCTGTCTTTCTGGTTTTCCCTTTCTCATCCCACTGTTCTTTTAAAAAAAAAAAAAAAAAAAAAAAAAAGCAATAGTAAATGATGCAATGATGATGTAGACGCTGAAATTAAAGGAAGGTCTTCTGCTGCTGTTGATAAAATGGAAAAGATGCAGATGTCCGTGTAGCCAGAGATAAAAGTGGGGTTGTCTTTAAATGCTGCAGTAACTCAGTGAGTACAGGAATAATAACCAAGCGGCTTGGATGGCAAGGAGTTGATGAGGAAATCAGTGATTCATGTATCACAAACTGCACAAATATCCTATGTCTCCGAGATTTGTTGTCATGTTTGCTGCAGACAGTAGCAGTCTTCACTTCACCTGGCACTTTCAGGCAACCTGCAACCTGCCATCCTGTCCCACCTGTCAAAACTCCTTAAGTGTCTGGGATTGGCCTGTGGCAGATGAGCTGACATCTATCTGTCACAGTCTCCCTCACACTAACACACTGGAGATATTGTTAACTCTACACTGGGCACCTGTGACACTTGGAAGTGTTCTTGCAGGTCACAGAGATTTTATTAACGCTTTGGAAATATGGGTTTGAATTAAAGGGTCCTTTGCTGATCTAGCAGCTTGGTGTGAGTTGGGTTAGACTCGGCTTCCTTCTTTTTTGTTCCAATCAGACTCAGTCACCTTATGGAGGGAAATGTAAGTTCATTAGCTCGCATTAACTTTAACAAGGCCCGCCTTCAGGATTCTGAGATCATGTGCTCCATTCGGGCAAAAACTGGCCTAAATAGTCTCTTTAAACATCTGTTCGTTCCCCTCTTCCACTTGCTCATCAGCACTACTTCATGTTTAGCCATTAAACTTCAGGAGTTTTTCAAAAAATGTCAAACAGAATTACCGAGAGTCCAACCAAAATGTTTTAGCCACAGTTACGTAACACAGAGGAAAATTAAGGCAGCAAATCCTCAGGTTTGATGAGCTGCAGCCAGAGAACGAGGTGCATTTTTCTTGATTAGTGACTCAATTAACTGAGTAATTTTAAGAAGTACAGCAACCACTGCACTAACTGAGTAATGGCCTGTTCATTTGAAAATAAAGAGGAAAAATCACTGCATTCATTATGTTGTTTCCCTATTTAGTGTTTCTGTTGTCAGGCAACTGAACCAGCATAAAACACTTAATTTAATCATGGCATGTTAATACCTCTTAATCGCACTGAAGGGCAATTGTTGCTCTGGGACACACATTACTGTTTGGTGATTGCCAAGCAGCAACTTTAGGAGCTGGAAAGTTAAACCAGCTCTGAATTGATAAATACAGTTAGCCAGACTAACCAGCCTAGACTGGCTTTAGCTGAAGCTTGGCACCCCACCTTGTTCAAATATGTTTAGTTCTTGCTACAAAACAAACAAACAAACAAACAAAAAAAATGGGGGGCAACTGTCATCAGTGTTTTTGTTTTTCCACCCTGTTGGGTATTTTTGAACAGCTCTGATTATACATGTAGAAACTGCTGGCTTACTGTGGACCTACATGCATTTTGATTTTGCGTGGATAAAGTCTGTGCGGTGGACTGTGAGAAGAAAATCGACCAACTCTTAGTATTAATATTTGTCTTTATGTGGCCACTTGGCTGTGTGAAGTATGTATGTGAAAGACTCGGCACTATTGTCCCAGCTGAGCGTCTACACCACAGGGTGTAAACTGCTCTCTTTCACTAAAGTAGCCAGAGAGAAGAAGCAGAGTGCTTGGGTTTGTGTGCATGTGTAATCATGTGAGTGTAAGTTTGTGTCACCCTGCGTTATGCAAGGCGTATGTGGTCTGTGTGTGTTTGAGGGGAGTGTATGTTCATATATGTGGGCTAATCTTAGCTTTAGCTTTGGATTAAGAGTAATAAGCACATGGTGAGTCCCCCTGGACATGGCTGAGGAGCTGCAACAAGCTATACACCAAGAGGCAGACCTCCGTAGCATGAAAATTTCACCTAAACATTTAAAGGCATCCAAATAATTAAGGAGTCATACATACAAGTAGGGATGGGTACCGGTATCCGGTGCCATGATGGCACCCGTTCTGACATAAACGGTAGTAACCAGACCGAAAAGCAGCGCACATTTCGGTGCTTTATTTTCCTGAGCTGTGATACACTTTGGATTCTAGCCAATCATTTTACGTTTCCGAGGATAGTAGGCGGGGCCTGGTACGTACGTCCTTTTAGAGCAGAGCTACAGATTAAAAATGCCAAAGGTGAAGCGGTCAAAAGTCTGGCTGTACTTCACAGCAAAATATGCAAACTCAGCAGCCTGCAACAAGTGCTTTAAGCTGATACTGTGATACTGTCAAAGGAGGTAACACCTCAAATCCGATGAAACACCTGGCAACGCATGGCGTTTTTTTTTTTTTAAAAGCCGAAAAATGCGCTGTATTTGATAGCTTGCTGCGAGACCTCACACCGAGCACATCTATTGCGGGTGTGGTGCCTGTTATCGGACCCGGAGTTAGCAACATCCCCCAAAAACCCGAAGAGGAGAGTCCTGGCCCCTAGCCCTGCCAGTGTAGCAGAAATGATGACGGATGATGACGGCAGCAGCAGCCGTTCTTCTCTGCGTGAGTAGCTTAATGTTGTTCGTGTGTAATTTATGTTGAGTAGGCTAACCACGTTATTACATTAATGCATGTAAGGTGAACTAGCAAACACCGTCGTAGTTACATGAGGCTGTCTTCTTGTTTGATGGCAGACACTCCCTGCACCCTGGCCAAAAAGGCTAAAATGACCAAAGAAAAAGTGGAAAACAGCTAAACATGAGAGGTTTTTGGACAAAGTTTGTGTTTTTTCCATTGTTTAAGCACTGCTTCCAGCCAAGAGTGATACCATATATGCCCCATAGCTGCAGAAAAGGCTAACATTGTTATCTTTTTACAAAAAAACAGCTGAACATGAGAGGTTTTTGGACCAATTTTGTGTTCTCCATTCTTTAAGCACCGGTTTGAACACCGTTTAAGCACCGGCACCGTTTCAAAAGTACCGGTTTGGCACCGGTATCGGATAAAACCTAAACGATACCCATCCCTACATACGAGCATTCAGTCACCAGACCTCAATGTGAATTGTTAGCTATTTTGGATGGGCATGTTGGCAACAGTCTTTGGTAATCGCCACCATAATTAAAACATAAAATGATGATGATCCTTGCTCCAATAAGGTTCCAGAAACTTTTTTTTTGAAAGCACTTTCCAGCCCTAACGTCATTTATAAAGATACTCTGTGTTGTTTTTTCCTTTTTAATTAGCTAGCAGTTGTGTGTCAATCTTTAAAACATCATTGCACTTGTATTTAATTTAAGAAAATTTAAAATAACCCATGAGATCTCCAGCATTGACACTTTCTGCCTTTAGCAAGCTTGCAGAGTAAAAAAAGTCATGTACTGCACCCTTTTCTGCTGAATTTGCTGCAAACAGGTGGGCGTCATGTGTTCTGTGTCCTGCACTCTCTATCCACCATCACATAAGCTGAATCAAGAGTGTACCTCAATAAAAGCTAGTATTTCCAGTAGTCAGACTGAGTCAGAAACTGACTGGCAGGCTGCGTGCTACAGGTGAGAAAAGGACGACTTTTTACTCTGTCCAGTTCTCCTAAAATTGTGAAAATGCCTGGGAATGTCTTAATGTTATACATATTAGAAAAAGATTGCTTACAGGCTTTCTACTCATTTTTCTGGCTGCAAAGTTGTAATCCATCTAGAAAAGGGGCTGTTGTGTCCACATCAAAGTGCTTATGAAGAAGTAAAATTAATATTGAACAGAAGTGGGTTCAGCTCATTGGTGCGGGCCTCCACGACAGTCCCAGTTTCTTATGTACTTTTTTAGGGAAATATTATTTGTCCACCCAAATAGACCTTTCTTCATTTCACTTGCTGTTTATTACTAAACATTTTAAATTTGCTAAATGATGAAATAAATGCTACACATGCTAATGTACTGATATAATTAAAAATAATTGTACTCAAACTGATGTAAAGTGTATTAAAATGGGTTTGAACAGGGCAAAAAAAAAAAGCGTGCACGTTGCACTAGTATATAGTATATTTAAAAAGAAAAAAAAGTCAATTGAATATATAGAAAATACAATACAAGAGCACATAATGTTTAGTATTGGCAAACCTTCCAGGCACCTTTTAATGGCATCAGTTGGAGATCAGCATCACCAGGTCACAGTAGTGTGTAGAACTGCACTGTTACTTGCCAAATTCCTCAAAATTCTGCTTTTTGATAAATATTTGAAAATTAGGATACCTCTGCTTTAATTGCAAAACATAAATAAAGATGAGAGATGCCCAGAAATGTTGATATACACATCTTTCTGGTCATCCTTTTAAATCTGGCCTGTAATTGTCACAGTTGCACAAATTAGTTTAGGCTTGTTGTGGTGGTGTGTGCCTGAACGGTATAATTTTCTAAACAGCATTGCTACTGTTATTAAGCTATTTTCTGAAAAACCTCAGAGCACTTATTGAGCCCTGCTGCTGTTATGGAGCACCATTTTTGATTAATGACAAACGGAAACAAAAGCTCCATCCACAGTAATAAATTGCAGCTTCAAGTGGGAGGAATCCACGGTAATCTCTGACCATACGTCTGTGCAGGCAGTGAAAACGGGAGACAAAGCCGCTGATAATTATTCATTTCAAATGAGTGGTGAGAGACGAGCGGTGACATTTAGCAGGAAACGCTTTAGAAAAACAAAGAAAAGGCAGATGGCAGGCTTGCACTGGCAGCCAGTAACAAATGGAGCTTTTGCCAGAACTGCAGAATGCAAAGTGGACTGTCCAAGGTAGGAAGTGCCAAAGAAATGATGTCACCACAGACTGATAAAAATCAGAGAAAAATTAAAATGTTCCTCGACCATCCACAAGGATTTTAAGTAAAAGTATAAAAATTTTAAATTTATAAACCTTTAGAAATGAACACATTGGTATAAAACAGAACATTTGAAAGTCAGGCATATTTAAAATGTGAAGAAATGAAACTATAAAAGCAAAGGAATGCAATGCATTAGCAAAGTATTTACACCCCTTCAATTTTTGCACTTTCCATGTTGCAGCCTGTTTCTAAATTAATTAAATATTTAAATGTTGTTCCATTCCTTGCTGAAAACCTGTCAATTAGGTGCTGTTTTGCACACTTCAGACAGGAATTTTGTGTCTTTTAAGGAGGAGAATTTTCTGTCCATGATGTTGTAGAGCTGCAGTAATGTTGATTATGGAAGTTTCTCCCATCTTCAGTGTCCCTGGAGCTCAGCCAGAACGGCCATTGAACTGTTGATCATTTCTCTTACTGAGGCCCTCTGGGTGGCTAGATGGATGAATGCATTTATTTTCTCGATTTATGTCATATCATGTTTCTGTAATGTTTTCTATTAAATATATAAGCTTCAGAGGAAACCTGTTATTTTTATTTCCAATATTTGTATTTTTTATTTTTTGTGAAATCCACCAGGGCGGCTTTGTATGAGTAGCAGTAAAAAATAATGCTTATTTACATTACCCTTTTTGCTGACATCATACCGACAGAAACTATGTTTAGAGCAGTCTGAAGCGTAAGGATTAGTTGTGAACGCACTGACTTGTTTAATGTGAGCAGCACCATCTGCATCTGTCTGTCAGTCTGCCTGTCTATAACACAGTGGGAGTAACTGATGAGAAACTGAACCTCGTTACAGTTTCATCATCAACGCTGAGCAGCTTCTCTTGCCATCACCATCTAATCTTTTGACCCTGCCATAGCTTGAAGGAGTGAGTGGGCTTTGGGTTGTACTGAAGCTTTCACACTCCCACAGATGGTGAAACAAGAACAACGGTAAAGGTCAGAACTCTTCTTTTCACTCATAGGTCCTGCTAGGGTGGTCAGAGGCCGAGGCACTTCGGTCTGTTTATAGTGCAGAGAAGCTTGTTCGTTGAGACGGGCTGTAACCACAATGCACTAAGGATCAGAGATGGCCTTTACAAGCACACAGGAACTTATTGTGGTCCAGAGAAAGCCTTTGCTCATAGCTTTCTGCTGAGTGTCGAGTTCCTCACCTCTGAATACACACACAGACACGCACCCATTTTCTCTCGGACTGCGCTCTCAGACAATTGACCGTGTTACATAGATTTTGTGTATTCTGTGTGGAGTGCTGATTGGGCCCGGCCTCTGGAGAAGCATCACTGGCATGTAGATCAATGCCCACTTGCACAAGAAATCAGATATGTCCCTGTGCCGTGTGGCTCTGCCTTTGACTGTGGGAGGAGAGCATAGAAATGTACATGTTGAGGTCAGGTTGTATGTCAGGAAGAAGATTTAACACTGAGCGGAATGAAAACGGCATGATAAGAGAGTGTACAAGAAGGTGGAGTTAAGAGGGAAAAAAACAAGGTCACTGTGTTGCACTCAGTCCAGTGGTGCAGCGCTGGTGTTTTGATGAGATGGTAGGTGCTGACCATTTGTGACCTTTCACTTGTCCCCTGATAAGGAAGCAGACGACAGAGGAAGCTGTTGGATATAGGAAAGCACTGCAGATGTAAAAGGGTTGATTGATCTTCAGGGTTAAACTGCATTTCTTTTTAAGTTACTGGTCCTCAAAAGACATTCTCTTACCTCTTTTCGTGTAATTTTACTTTGACTGCTTTTCTTTTTTCCCTTGTTGTTCACCTTGAAGACTATTAAACGTTTTGGTAAGAAAGGACAGAATGGCTACTTTCAGGTCTGTCTGAGAACTTGGAACAAACTAGCGCAGTGGTTTTCACAGCCTGTGGCTGGCCTGCTTAGTCCAGGAGAACTTGTAGAGTTGGCAGAAAACTGTGCTCAGGAAAGGCTGATGCTGTTCTGAGTATAATGATATTGTGGATGACTCAAGCCAGTGCTGGAAATGTAGCCAGAACCTTCATTTTCATGATATACTGAAGCCATTATTTAGGTTATTGCCCAGTGTAGGTTTCGGACTCTTGTATTAAAGCTTAAGTGAGTCAGTTGTAGTACCACATCTCTTCTATTCACATATCCTGACTCGCATTGAGAATATTTGAATGAACAAACAGGCTTTTATAGTTAAGACTGCAACATTTATGTGGTTCACAGTAATGCAAGGGGAAACAAGGTCAGAGGATGTGGTTTAATGGGAACTTGATCAGACATCCAACCATTTTTCCAAATGTATTGTGGTTTGGTGTTTGCACATACCAACACGTATGAAAATGTGACTTATTATAGGCCGGTTACAGTTTATGACAAGTAAGTGGTGTTTATGCTGGCTTAGAACTTAAGCAATTAGAGCAAGGAAAAATAATTTAATTTAAAATTATGGAACAGTTGAGACAACAATTGCATTGCAATTTATTTTAAAAGTGTGCTATGTGTGGATGCAGTTAATGTGAAATTCCAAGCTGATGGAAAAATAGTTTTCCCAAAGCCAATGCTGATGAACGTATTGCCATTTGTCTTTTTCATTTTTTCTTTGTCTTTTATTAACAGCTAACTGTAAGCATAGACTAAAAATTTTTAGCTGTAATTATTGGCTTAAATGAATGATAAAAAATGTTGTAAGAACATAGATATATTTAATGTGAACAAATTATTGTAACTACAGGCTAAAATGTAGCTGAGTGACTGTGTTCCATGGCTAACTGTAATTACAGGTGACTAAGATTTATTAGCTAATATGTGGTTCTGTGTTAAAAAATGATTTTAAAATTATAGTCCAAGGTTTTTCCTTTTTCCTTTTTTTTTTTTTTTAACTTGTACTAATAGCTTGCTGGAAGTTTTAGCTAATATACCTTAAGCACTAATAAATAAAATTATAACACTGCGCTCTATGCTTACCATTTCTTTGTACAAATGAATAATTGCAACTGAGCTAATAAGATACTGACTATATTGCTATATCAACACACTCTAGCAGGCCTAACACACAGAGACAGACATCCATTTATACCTGCTGTCAATTTAAAATAACCAGTTAACTCTATTTGCATGTCTTGGCACTGTTGGAGTAACCAGAGGAACCAGAGGAAATCTATGCGGGGCTTAGGGCTGTGCGATATGACCAAAATCTCATATCCCGATATAAGAATTCTATCGCCCCGATAACGTCATGTACCTGGAGTTGAAGTTTTAACTGATGCATGAAACGATACATTTTTAGACATAAGTTGTAACGGCCGCCGTTTTCTTTGAGTATTTATTACATGGCGTGCTGCGGGGAAAAGCCTGTTCTAAGGTTTATTTTTTAGCACCTGACGGCTTTTTTTTTTTTACTTCGCATCCGTAAATAATCTGCTCTTTCAGGTGATTCAGTTTATTTTGAAAAGTCTCAACAGGATCTTGAGCTTTATTGTGAACATAAACAAGCGGACACGCTATGGTGTTAACGTCGTTTTTGCTAACCTCAATGCATAAAAACAGGCGCTTGTCCGTCTGTAGTGTGGTTATATTAAATGTAAGAGAAAGAGAGAACTTTAAGAAATTAATACAGCCACTACAGTGACCATCAAAATGATGAAAAAATATTGCCGTAAACAGTTTATTTTGCGACACCACGAAACAAACGATAGCGTAAAATGAAACGATAGACATTTCTATATCGTCATCCGATATATATCGTTATATCGAACAGCCCTAGCAGGGCTTCTTGTTATGAGGCAAAAGTGCTAACCAATACTTTAGTTTTTAATTCTTTATTAAAAAACAAAGAAACCCCCACTTAATTTAAAAGATTTCTCGAATTTCTTGACTCCTCCTGTGTACCAGTGGGCCGATATTGGCTAATAAAGATATTCAGGCAATGTATTGGAACGTCTTTCCCACTGTTGGGCTAAAACAAAACCTACGTACTGCATCTCTTTTTTTTTTTTTTTTCTTTTTTTTTTTTTTTTTTTTTTTTTTTTTTTTTAAGTGCTGCAGCTGCAAATAGTCTTCAGTACTAACAAATACACAACCATCAATTTTCTTTGATATCGTATAGGCACAGATGGGGAGTGACAGTGTCATATATGTGATTATTTATTTATTTATTTATTTATTTATTTTTCCCATTGTGGCTCAGACAGTGTGTGAGCAGGAACCTATGGAAAACACATCCCCAGTTTTGACTTGCACGTAAACATCGGCGTAGAATAGCGTATAGTGTGACATCTGTTTGCATTGCTGCTCTTTCCCGGTTCAGAGAGTGCTCTTCCTGTTATTCACAGCACAGAATGATGAGATCAATTTTCCCCAAGATGAGCTTGTTTGTGTTATCATGTCTGCTCTAGATTACCATACATCTCTGTCCCTCTTCCTTCAACGGTTTTTCAGTTTTCAGCATTGACTGCGATGAAACATAATGATTCCTCGGTGCTTCTTTAACATCCAATGCTGCCATGCTTTCTTTTCATTAGTTTTATTAGTTACCTCATCCACCTTTTCTTCTTCCCTTTTGCTCCTCTTTCCTCCATCCTTTGTTCCTTTCCTAATTTGCTCAACCCTTCCTTTACTCTGCCTCTACAATGTGAGGCCACAGTATGCATGTTTATCTTTTGCCACCTTTCATTCTTGTTGCTTTGTTCTCGTTCGGCCCTAACACGTCTCCTTGCTTTCTCTTTTAGGCAGTGCACTAAATTAGGTTCAGGACATCGGCAGTCACATAGAACAGTGATTACTGACCAGTGAAATGATCCTCATGGCCCAGTGAATCATACACACACACTCTCACACATATTTGTGCACAGACACAGCAATCTCTGGCAGCTCAGGGGAAGTTTGGGAGCAGTGTTATGTAAGGAGGCTTACAAATGAAGTGTGTGTGAAATTTGAGGAGACAGGGAGGAAATCTCCTTCCCCTGACTCATGTGAGCCCTGAAAGACAGGACTGCGAGACGCTGTGAAATGTTTGTTTATGTGTGGGAGGAGGATTAATGGTGCACGTGTGCTCATTTACATGTCTCTTGATTTATATAAACACACTGAATTGTATGCTTGCTTGGTTTTTTTTTTTTTTTTTTTTGCATGCCCAGTTTTAGATCAGTGGGGCCATTAATTTTTATAGACTGCAGAGGATATGGCAGAGCCAATATGCTGACCGCTGTGCAGATTCACTTCAGAGAGGACTCAAAGTGCACACGGACGCTGTTTTCTCTCTTCGCGCTCAACCCTATCTGTCTTGATCCTGATTAATAGTTTGGAGAAATAAGATTGAACCTTTAATCAGCAAAAAGACAAATTCATAGGTTGTTTTGTCAGTCGAAATTCAGCAGCTTTTCTGTTGCACTTCACTCCCCCTTTCATCATTTAAATGCACCGCAGTGTTAATCAAAAGTTCGATTGATTTCATCGATCGCTCCGTGCCGACACTCTGCAGTGGGAGCCATGTTTTGGAGTTGGGCTTGGCATGGGGGAGGATGCCGGGGATTCGGTGTCAGAGTTTCCACTCCTTATTTCTGAGGACCTTGTGGTCACTTGAGTGCATCTGAGCAGCAGGCTGATGGCTGTGGTTGGGTTCCCAGTAGAGGAGCTCCAGGCTCCTGGGTCTGGCTTAGTGTAATAAAACCTTTAGAATGTATTTCTGCTCTGCATACAAGGCCGGGCAGCTGTCTGCTGTTTTAATGCTGTTTTGGTGCCATGTGCAGCACCACCCTAAATATGAACCTGATCGAGCAGTGACCACAGAAGCCCTGCATCATGAAAAATAAAGTTGGAGAAAGTGTTGGATTTTTTTTGTTTTATTAACTCACTCTTCATTGTGATTAGACTATGACAGCTTTATAGCCCTCTCGAGCTGTTTATTATTGGCATAATTTACTTTTTCCCTGCTCTGCTTTTGATGCAAAACTATTCTGCACTGGGAATGCTCCCAAATTAAATCAAATGAAAAACACAAAGCAGATAATCAGGCCTTCTGTCTAAGATTTCACAGCACTTTGTTAATGACGTTGGATCAGCAATTGATTTAAAAAAAATAAGATTAGTTTTAGTTCTTTGCTGTAACGGGGTCTTTAAATTCTTAAATAGCACTTACTATTTAAGAATTTAAAGACCCCGTTATAGTGCTGATATTCTGATTTAGTTTTAATTAGTCAAACAAATGAGGCCACGGTGAAGACAGAATTTATTTTAGATCTGGATTTATCTCATGCCTCTGGTTTGTTTGTGCCAGTGCTGTCTGGATAAAGAACACTTAACCATAAATTCCTCTGCTTCCTGTAATTAAGATGCCTCTTCGTCAGCTGAGAGTTTTCCAATTTGTTCTACTAAAGAGGGTAAATATTTCACTAATGATATTTCTTGTGTTTTTCCACTCCAGTCTGCCACACAAGAATAATTTCTGAAATCTTGAGCTCAAAACCATTTCACTAAAACTTTGGTGGAATATGTCATCAGCATCAAGGGATTTTTTTTTTTTTTTTGAATAATAACTACATTGGAATATTTCGTCCAGTAAAATGTGAAAAGACTAGAGGAGTTTACAATTTATATCCCATTCCTATGTACAAGGACGCAACCAGAGGTCTTAAACATCCATGAGTGTGAAACAGTGTTGCATTCGGTTCGAGGGCTAACAAGTTAGCAATTCAAAAGTACTTTTAATAGTTATGGAATTGTGTATGTGTATGTGTGTATGTGTGTGTATATATATATATATATATAAATAAAAAATAATAATTAGTGATGGGAATTCCGGCTCTTTTTAGAGAACTGCCTCTTTCAGCTCGGCTTACTAAAAACCGGCTCTTTTTAGTAAGCTGAGCTGAAAGAGCCGATTCTTTTGGCCGGCTCTTCAGGTTGTTTTGTTGCTTTAATTAATTTATTATCAACATCAATATAAAATTATGAAAAAAAGGAATTACTAATGTAAAAAAGATGTAGTTTTATTTATGGTAAAATGTAGTTGTATTTATAAATGTTTATTAGGGGTGCAACGATACACAAAATTCATGGTTCGGTTCGATACTTTGGTGTCACGGTTCGATATTTTTTCGATACAAAAAAAAATGTTCATGCCTTTTTAATTTGTCATTTATTAAATTTTCACGGCACATTCCGCACCACATCTCTTTGCGTTCATCATTTGTTTGAAGCCAGCTCACCTCCTGCAACTACTTTTCCGAGAATACGTGCTTCTTTTGTGGTTCGGACTCCTGACATTTCTTTGGAGATGGAGGAACATCACAGTAATTGCTTAAAGGAGCTTCTTCAACATCTTTAAGAGTTCTAAACAAATGTCTGTCCTCCTCCTGAAAATCTTATGTGCACAAAAACGCGTTGCAACTTCTTATCTTGTGCGCGTTTCTTATTTTGACAGCGAATGCGCACCTGCGGACCACTTATGTGCAGCCCTGGTTATTTAGCTCGTCATATTGCAGCCACAGAAATTCTTTTGTCCATGAAGCTGCACTTTCTTTTTGCCTTATAGTCTGATTTGTCATAACTTTTCCGTTTTGTGGTAAGCTTTTCTTTGGCTGTCACTTCTTCACCCTGACCTGTCTTATTTGGCTCAGCAGAACTGAAATATATATCCTGCTGCTTTTACACACACACTCACATAACGCTCAGCGATTCTCTGCGCGATCAACCTCTCACATGTTTAAGCTGCCGGAGATTTCACTTGTCATGTTTGCATAGTAAGCTAACGATTGATAAGACTATGTCAGAGGAATTGGTGCGCAAATTATCATCACTCACAGATCAGTGCTGTCGCTCTCTATACACAGTTCGCGACTGCAAAGTGAAAGCAAAAAAACAAGCGCAAATTCAAACGCGATTTCAATATGTCACATATTGACAGTGGCTCACCGATACCAATGACATAATTACCCAGCTACATTTCTGAAAGAATGCAAAAGCATTGACATATATTTTTCCTACAATAGCCCGACGGGCAGGGAAGAGATAGATTTTGGTAGCCCGACTGAAAAAATCGCTAGCTCCGGGACGTCGGGCTAGCGATATTGCAAGCCCTGTATCTGATTGAGGAATCACTCATCTTTGGAAAAGAGAGTTTATTACAGAGAAATGGCTCTTTCCAAAATAAAAGCTATACTATCCGCTTCTTCTGGGTATCTAGATATTACATCAGGCAGCATAAGGAGAATCATGTGCTAACAGCTGTCTAAATGACTCGGCTAAAGTTAGTAGCATGCATGCTTGTTGTTTTTGTCTGCTTCCACTTGTCTTTGCACTAGGATGATGTCGGCGTAAATGTGCAGTCATATTCGTTGTGTTCCCACTAGTGCTTTCAGGTTAATCTCGTTGAAATGACGTTAACGCCACAACACGGCAAATCTCCGTTAACGAGCTACCGCGGATCGCCCCGTGCATGGGGCTGGACGGCCAACACGTTAACGAGCTAACTGCGCTAACACACTAGCTCCCACCCATGTAATTGAGCATTGCATGGCACATCCAACATACTGTTTTACTTTAGTCCATGAAGTGCTTACCTTCAGGGTCATGCTTCACATGAAAACCAAAATAGTTCCAAACGCCAGATCTGAATGAGGGTGGGGGAGGTTCAATTTGCCATGTTGCAAGGAGAGCTTCTGTCTCGCTAGCTTGCCCTGCGCTCAGTGGATCTGCGTTCGACTACTCCGCCTAGGCTGCACCGTCGAGCGCAGATCCACTGAGCGCTCAACACAGACAGCATCGTCAGAAGGAAAGTTGATAAAATAAATTAAAAATTTTGTATTGTTCGATACATATGCGTACCGAACCGAAAGCACTGTATCGAACAGTTCAATATCGATACGAGTATCGTTGCACCCCTAATGTCTATATATAAATATATACAGTAGCCACTAGAGACAAAACACGTACAAACTCCAAAAAACGTACAAACTCGAAAACACATTGCTAGATCACTTAAATTACACAGTTGAAAGCATATGTGTATTATATATTCAAATAATTAAAAAAAAAAAAAAAAAAAAAAAGTTCATTTACCTGTTACTACCACACACCAAATCCGGTCGTTGGTACTTCCTGGCTTGTGTAGCCGCTACGTGTTTTGGAGTTTTTACGTGTTTTGGAGTTTTTACGTGCTTTGTCTCTAGGGGCAACCATAAATATACTTTAATTTATTTACTCCACATAAAATGTAATAAATAAATTATATAATACAAAAGCCAACTATTTAAATTTTCAGCTTTTTCCTTTTAAACAAATTTAAAGTGAAACAACACAAAACACTGCAAACCACAACACAATAAAATATAAATTAAAATATGCAAAACAAAAAGAACATGCACATTCTCTGTCATATGGACCTGCATGAATAAACTTTCTGAATCCTTTATCATCTGCAACTGAAAATAGTTGTGGATGATTACTATACCTTTCTAATGTGACGTTGTTGTCCCTGGCTCTCTTTCTCTCTCTTTTCCTCCGCTCTGTTCCTGTGCTACTGCAAGTGAAACTACCGCCCCTCCCCCCCTTTGAAGCTTGGGGAGGGAAAACAATCTGTCATTTCATGAAGTCTTATTTGCAGATGGCTTAAAAAAATGAATCGGTATGCTCATTGTGAGTGGGAAATCATTAGCAAATGAGCATACCCTTGATATTCCTCATGTCTGATACCTAAATTACAAAAATTTACAAGGTGCACTTGATGTTTCAAAGTATCATCTGAAATGAGCATTTTCCCATAGAATTTTATAGCACCTGATGGATTTTTGTGTGTCACCCCAAATCTTTTTTTGGACTGTGTATGGCATCTGAGAGAGAGAGATCTCCAAACCACAGATAGTAGGAAGCTCCATGCTGTTGTTGTTGTTGTGGGCAGCTCTCAGATTCTGTACCTGTGATGGATGTAGATCCTGGTTAAAAGGTTACATCATGTTATGCTATCGTGTAAATACCTGTTCCGGTCCCCTCTCTGACCTGGAATCCATCACTGCGCTACAAGTAGAACCAAAACACCCCGAGGCAGGAAACTCGCTTTCAGATTGTGTTTGTGCATATTTTCAGGGAGAGCCCATGTAAGTACAGTTGTGTCAGTGTGCAGTGTGGTTTTGATCCCAGCACATTATGAGAAGGAAGAGTTTGTTCAGGGATCCTGGCTGTGTGGGCACAAACAAACCACAGACATATGCTTGTGGGGCTGTGAAGCCTTCTGTGGATGCTGCAGGATGTGATCATAAACATGTTCCTGACCTGAGGAGCTTGCCCTTTAATGCTTTCTTAATGGGCCCCTTCTGATCTCACAATGGCCTTGAAGCTCATCAATGATTTACCAGTGGGGATGATGGTATAGGACTAATGGTGCATCCTCCCCATTAATGATGCAACACGTGCACAAGAAGATCATGACATCAGGCAGTGGTTGGGATTTTTTTTTCTTTCTTTTTTTTCTTTTTTTTTTTCTGGGGACATCTGGAGATTTTCAGTAATTTTCACCTCATGGAAATGTGTAGCTCTTTGGTTCTCTTTTATTTATTTTTTAAAGCAATAATTTATAACAAAGTCAGGTTTCACCTTTAAGTTCTCTGAAATTTTGTTGTTTCTCACCCGAAATGCTGCCAGTAGGACACATGTCTGCTTTAATATTTGTCATAATCCTTGCTATGGTATCTTTAATGGCTTATAAGCCATTGAAGATAAAGAAACTCCTCTGTGGAGTTTTCCCCCCACAGAGGAAAACTCTGAAATCAAATGAGCTTTTGCAGTTGTGAATAGGTCCACATAAAACCACTGGAGGAGCTGCTAGTGAAAAGGTGTGTAATTCTCTTCATAAACCTGTTTTGGTGGTTTTGTAGTACCTATAACCTATAACAAAGTAAATAATGAATCAAAATGGAAGTGAGGTTTTAAAAAAAAACAAAACAACTAACAGCAAGAATAAATTATTAATAATAAATATGGAGTTTGGCACCTTGTGCATGTTGATTGCTAAAATAGTAGTGACTGGAAACTGGAAAGAATGAGCTTAACTTGCTCTCCTGATCAACAGAACCCTCTGCTTGAAAAGCTTAGGAGACTTGGCAAAGGGGTGTGATAGGTGTGAAGTGTTAGGACCACAGTGCACCCACTTACTGTGGGTCATTCAATAACATTCAATAACAGTAAGTGAATCATTCAATAACACAGACTATTAGAGTAACAGGTGTGTAGCGATCGCTACACATCTGTTACTAGCTAGCAACAAGCCCCCAACACATTGCGTATGCTAGCGGCTAATCTAGCAAACGAATTAACAACAGAGTGATTTTAGATGTTGTAGAACTATAAGATGATAAGCTGTGTCTTTTTCATAACAGTGACGTGGTTGTATTTACCTTAATTTAACGAGTCGCCAGTCGCAGTAAACCCATCAGCAAAAAAATGGAGCAGCTGGGCTACGTAAAAAGTGTAGGGGGACGTGTTTGCGGTCATGTCCAGCGGGTGTGTGGGCGGGAGCGTGATGCAGTCGCTCCACCTCAAGTCACTACTGCGCAGACTACAGCTGTGTCCAAAACGTCGGCTGCATCCTTCGGAGGACCCAGCCTTCGCGGTCTATGTGGGCCGGGTCCTTTGAAGACCGAGAAGGCCGGAAGTGCGAGGCTGTGAAATGGGACGGTCTAGCCTTCACATCTGCGTCACCGCTGTGTTGGTGGAGTTTAATAAACTCAGCCGTCTGCTCCTTGCTATCTAAAATATAACAGGACACTGGCGTAAATTCTCGACCGTCTCACACTTCTGTTTAATCAGTTTTCTGTTTGACGTTTATTCAGCTGTGTGAAAATCCCGGAGGAACCCACCCGATGGATTAATAAAGTTGTATTTAATCTAATAATCTAATAACTTTGATCTCAGCCAAACCGATTTACTCCGGAACAAATAAAACACCGAAAAAGGAAAACAATTACATTTTTAAGTTATCAGAGTGACTTATATATCATGTTTAACCTGAGTAGAGAAAGAGCAGGGGTCTGAAAACGTGAAGCCGGGAGTCCGCTGCTCTCGCCGGCTGGAGTGACCATTGAACCCCCCGGCTTGCTATCGAGCGGGTGGGTAACAGACATCTCCGAAAACGTTGGCACACTTTTGCAAATATGCGATGTCTTGATAAACCAAGCAGATATTTGAAGTTTATACAGCTACTTTCTCGCCTGAAAATATGTTAAAAGTTTATTTTGTGACCCAGAAAGATTAATAAGAGTAATTTTAACACTTAGTAGCGGCCGCCATTGTTGGCAGCTGAAATTTGGCTGGGCCACGCTATGAATTCTGGGATATGGTGGGCCACTAAGGACACACCCGACCCATCTGTCGCTACCCGATCCGTACCAGAAACCCGATCGGTACCCCGCATGCACAAATCTTACGTCGCTTCTTCCCTTTGCCAACATTGCTACATTCAATATATTTGAATGACATGGTTGGTGCCCAGTTAGCTCTTAGCATTTCTCAACAGCTCTGCCTCCTTTTTGACTACCGGGACATTTAAAAAATGGATAATCCGTATCCACAACAAATTTTTGCTTTTCTCCTCAACAGAGAGCGTCCCCCGATTGAACAACAGCGCCGTAAAATAAGAAGAATGGTGCCTAATGACAGAGTTAATAATACAGACTTTATAATATGTCACGTGAAGATTCAGCAGCCAGATGAAGTGTTTACTGGCAACTGACAGTGATAGAGGACATCATCATCACTATTCCAACAATCCTCTCCACACAGACAAGCATAAACACACTCGACTATCACTAAATCAAATTTAACACACGTTTGTAATGACGCTAATTCAGTTTACAATAGGGTTCATTCGTTCAGTCAGCAGGTGGCGGTATCCTCGTACACTGGGGAGTAAACTGCCATTAAACGAACAGAAGAAGAAGAAGAAGAAAACCCCTGCACATGCGCGGTACGGATCGGGTAGACCCGATTTGTACGGTCCGACTTTGCACATGCGCAGTAAGGATCGGGAGTCTCTTTTTATTTTTTTGTTTTTGTCTACATTATATTAAGTGTTTCATTATCGGAAACATTTTAAGAGATACTTGTTATTCTTAACATCTTAACAGATACTCCGACCTGTAACTCGTAAAATGCTTCGACCGGAAGTAGACACCTTTCGCGCATGCGGGGTACCGATCGGGTTTCCGGTATGGATCGGGTAGTGACACCATCCTTCAAATTCGGGGAAATGAAGGACGCATTTGTCGGCCGCATTTGAAGGAGTTGACGAATTGGGACGGCCTTCGTCGCCTTGCTATGACATAATCGGCCTTCAAATGCGGCCTCCAGAGGATGCAGCCGACGTTTTGGGACGTTCTGGCTCCAAAAATGCAAGATGGCAGCCTCCACAAGCGGGATATTTTGGCTTTATTTTTGCACAATGGGAAGAGGTGCTGTCGCGTCGTCCATGTTTTCTACAGTCATTGGTTCTTCATGTGTGTAAAATGTAGAAATCCACATAAAACGTGGCAACCCTACCTTCTCTTTTCAGCTTGATGCTTTGATTTTGTGATCATCTAGCATGAACTACTTCCAATATACTATAAAGAATGGGCCCTTCTCACTCTACTGATTAGGTACTTACTCAAAGTTAGGCAACAAATCAGCCAGTTAATCCAGAGAGTGCCTCCCTCCCTCTCTCTCTGTCTGAGGGCAGCCTCGAAACAGCATCCGGCAGCAAATCTCACACTTGGCTCTCGACCCAAAACACACAGGGAATTTGTACAGGAGGATTTTCTTTCTCCTGTCTTGTTTTAGTTTGTTTTCTTATTCTTTTTGGTTTCTTCTGTTTCCCTGCCTCTTGTGTCCTCGCCATGTCCCCTCCACTTTTTTTTTTTTTCTTTTGACGTCCGCTCACTCTTCTGCTATTGTTAATATTCTCACATCCTTGTGGGTTTTTTTGGGTTGTGTTTTTTTTCTGAGGCGTCATTTACTCCTGTTCATTTAACAGAATGTGAGTTTACACTCTCACAGTACTGTGTGCAATAGAGGGCACGAGCTATATATCACTGCAGTTTCGTCAGCAGTTGCTGCAGGCTATGCTTGACCAGATCAAATGGAGCTGGATACAAAGGTATCATGGGGACGTTTCAAACTGCAAACACAAGTATAAGCATGATGGCCCTGATGTGAAAACGCACATTTTACACACTGTGGGGGATGGAGCTGAACCTTCTAATGTACAAATACACACCGCAATAGTTAATATCACATCCTGTACAGAGAAAATAACCAAGTCAGTTTGATAAAAGGGGCACTTGAATGTCAACCATGTATACTGAATTAGTGTAATATGCTGGAATGCTTATAATTAGACCGATTTATATTCATTAGAGCTATTTTGTTATATTTTGTGACTTTGTAATATATTGTATGATTGAATTTAGTTTAGTTAGTTACTGTTCTTACTGTCTTTTTGTACACAGCTGTGACCACATAACTTCCTCAGGGATCAATAAAGTGTTCTGGTTTAGAAAGCAACCATGTAGCTGAAAATACAGCCCAACTGAAAAAGTAACTACATTAAAATGTGTGCTTTTGGCAACATTTCAGAAAAAGTCACTTCAGAAATGATGATGCAGATGGCATTTTTTGTATTTTGTATTTTTTTATTTTTTTATTTTTTTTTAAACCAGACTAAAAAACAAACAAACAGGTTTTTGGGGCATAGACCAAAACAGAAAACACAAAGGCAGTTTGGGAAACTATGCAACAAAGCCTAAATAAATAAAGCATCAACAAATTGAAAGCCATAATGTGGAAAAACTACGATGGCAAAACCAATCCTGAAAATGCAACAACAGTTTGACACTGTGAAAAATAATGAATTTTAAAAAATGGCAAATGGACTGACTCTTATATAACACTTTTCTTTTCTATTAACCTCTTCGACATGTCAATGGTTGTGAACAAAGAGAAACTTGTAAATAACTCATGAAAGAATAAAGTTACGTTGAAACCAAGCACACCATTGTTTTTCTTGTGACAGTACCAATAAGTTTGATGTGTCACATGGCCCTCTTCCTACTGAAAAAAACAAAAACAAAAAAAACAAACGTATCCAAGATGGCCGACTTCTAAATGGCCACCATGGTCACCACCCATCTTGAGGAGTTTGCCCCCTCACATATACTAATGTGCCACAAACAGGACTTTAATGTCACCAACCATTCCCATTTTATTACGGTGTATCCATATAAATGGCCCACCCTGTGTAATGAGGGCATATAATTAAAGGAATGTTGTCTTTTTCTGTAACATGAAATGTTTTTAAATGTTTGCAGCTCAAATCCACACTGTAAGAATGCAGCAGTCAGAATACATTAGGCAGAACTGTGTTAATAAACGAGTGCAGAGTGGTGCTGATATAAGGCATCAGATGGCAAAATTTGAAGAACAGTCTGTCTGATTAAAAAGTCAAAGAAATGCAAAGATCAGTTTAAGTTATGCAAATTAATTCAGACTGAACTTGCTTTTAATTCAGGCTGAATAAATCAACGGTGATTGACTGAATCACTCGTCTTGTCGGATCAGTTAGTGGGGATCTGAGCTCAGGATCAGAAATCACTGAAAAGGAATGGGAATATAAGTGAGGTCCTTTTCTGTTCAACCACCTGGCAACTGCTGCTCGCTCATTCATCCACAGCTGCGTGGGAGGATGAGGCAGGAAAGGCCTTGAACTGCAGGACTCAGACCTGTCACTTCTTTCTTTCTTCTTCATAAATGTCCAAAACACATACACATACGCACAACAGAAAGAGATTGAACAGGGATATTTGTTCCCATGTTTTGTTTTTGTTTTCCCGTTTTCTTCACAATGAAATGCAAGCCAATGACGTGCCTGCATGAGCCAGTCATTAGCTGTTCTGTGCACTGTGGAGCTTGAAGTTTCCTGGATGAGTGAGGACGAGTAACGCTACATTAAAAGACACGTATGCAACAAAATTAGAATTTTGTTTTGATGTTGGTTAAGAGTTTGTTCCTAAAAAGCAGCTCATCGTCCTTTGTTTGGAAAGACTTTGGATTTAGGACAAGTGACGCTAACAGAGGAAAAAATGATTGGTCACATCAGCTCAGACATCCATGAAAGCAAACCGATACAGCTCATCAACATTTCCATCAGTCTCACAAAGATAACATTTCATTCATTTGGGCAAATATGTGTCCAGTAAACACAGTGAGCAATAAAGGCTTCAGGGAAAATGGTCAATAAACCCGCCAAAAGATGTTATCCCCTTTTGCAATTATTGTTCCACAGTGAAAAGTCTGTATTGTATGCAAAACCTCACAAGGGAAATGGAGAGGGGTCTCACAGCTACGAGTTTACATCAGTCATACAGATACAATGAATGGAGCCAAATATTTTTCTTTTAAGAGATCCAATAAAACATTTTTTTTTTTTTTTAATGAATACTTGTGATCAAAATCATTTTGATCATCATTTTGGCCATCATCGTGCAGATCTACCTGCGGTAGAGCAGGGGATTGCAAGTATTGGTTGACAAGGCAGGCTTAAGATAAATCTGTGATAGGTGACCATAGTCGGACGTCCTGTCGTGAATAATCCTTCTCCTCCACCTCCCCTCACCCCTTTTGCTCTTTCATTTGCTCTCTCATCCTTAGATCCTGTGTTTCTGTCCTCCCTGTGCTTTTTTTTCTCTGGGTCAGGGAGCAGGTAATGTGTGCAGTGCGTGCACACACATCCTCATTTAGAATACATTTTGTTTTTGATGGGCCTCCCAGCATGTGTTCCCGTTTCTTCCTAATTGTGTAGATTTGTTGCTGCTTTGGCCTTCTTCCACAGGCCAGCACAGCCTCAGCCAGAAGGAAAGCAGAAAAGAAAAGCTTTGGCTCACAACCACAGGAGGAAATGCTGTGGTTCTTTTTCCACAGAGCTCCTTTGGTTTTGGAGCGTAGTTGGGTCGGTTAAAGGGCCGGATACTTGTGAGTTTGAATCTCAGTGAAAACAAAAGGGGACCAAAGCAGGGTGCTGACATTTTCCACCTCAGTTTTACTTCCTTTTCTCTCCAGCTCCATCTCCACTCTCCTGTTTCTCCTGGGTATTTGCAAGTTATTAGCAGCTAAGTCAAAGCTGTTGCTCAAGTCTTCCACTGACTCTGTGGGTGAAAAGGGGAAAGATGAAAATACAAGTGGAAAACCCAAAGCTGGAGTTAGGGCTGCCACGCTTAGTCGACTAGTCGGATTACATCGACTATCAAAATTGTTGACGACTAATTTAATAGTCAACGCGTCGTTTGAAGCTTTGTAAGATTCCAAAAGACGCAGGAATAAGCAGTAGGATTTAAGAGTGTAATAACAGACTGAAACAGAAGATGGCAGCACTGCATGTACAAGGATGCCAGCTGCCGTTAACCCCGAAGAAGAAGCAGCTGTGTCTGGTGTCGTAGCTGTGTCCAAATTCAGGTACCGCATCCTCCTGTGCCCGCATTTGTAGGCTGATTACGTTACAGCGACATGACGAAGACTGTCCAAATTCGAAGACTCCGACAAATGCGCCCTTCATTTCCCCAGATTTGAAGGATGAGTCGGGTGTGTCCTTCGTGGCCCAACCTATCCCAGAATTCATAGTTAGCTAGTTAGTTTTAATATTACTCTTATTATTCTTTCTGGGTCACAAAATAAACGTTTAACATATTTTCAGGCGAGAATGTAGCTGTGTAAACCTCAAATATCTGCTCGGTTTATCAAGACGCCACATATTTTCAAAAGCGTTCCAACGTTTTCTGAGACGTCTGTTATCCACCAGCTCGATAGCTAGCTGGGATTCAAGGCTCACTAGAGCCGGCGAGAACACCAGACTCCCAACAAATCGTTTACGAACCCACAGCCATCTTTCGCTACTCAGGTTAAACATATATAAGTCACTTAGATAACTTAAAAATGTTATTGTTTGGCTTTTTTCAGTATTTTATTTGTTCCTGAGAAAATCTGTTTGGCTGAGATTAAAGTTATAGTTTTTACACAGCTGTTTTTACAAACGTCAAGCAGACAGCTGATTATCAGAAGTGTGAGATGGTAGAGAATATACTCCGGTGTCCTGTTATATTTTAGATAGCAAGTAGCAGGCGGCTGAGTTTATTAAACTCCAACGAAACAATCTGCAAATTTCATTAAAATTTAATAAACTATCATCTTGTCTTTATTTTTAGTTAGCACATACCTTAAACACTTAAAGCTGTAAGCTAATGATAGTTATATAAGAGCAGACGCATGCTGGTGCAATAAGCTGTACATTTTACGTCCAATGGATGAATGATCTGATTAGTCGACTAATCGCAAAAATAATCGGTGACCTAGTCGACTATCAAAATAATCGTTTGTGGCAGCCCTAGCTGGAGTATAAACCTGCTCTACATTTAGTATCTTGTTTCTGCACGGTGGTTTTAATTGAGGACCGCGACTTCCCCAAGTCACCTTTGAAATTACAGGCAGAAAATCAGAGAACCCGAAGATGTAATGGCGAAGGAGCTGTTTTCCTCTCCTGCATCTGGGTGCGTCTTTGTGCCGACTCAGTAAGAATTCTAATGTTTCCATCCCTTCCCGTCTCCGTTCATTCGATCTGTCATTTTCTCTGTGATCCCACATTAACACATCAGAGCTGAGAGCTTTCATAAACTCCTCCATCTCAATCCACCCAGGGACCTGGGGATTAATGAGGATGAACTCTCATTGGCAACCAGCAATGACAATGACATCACTGGCTGAAAAGTTGCTCTCATGCTGCTCTGATGATCTGTGCAGTAGCATGCTGACTGACACTGTGCACAGGAAGCAAATCAGACTTAGCATTTTGCATTAGCTGTGCATCACAGTGGCAGCCTGAACTCTCGTAACCACTGTAAATAAAACTCTTTGGCACTCGCAGCAGGGCCTTGTTTTCTGCTCTGAACTTTGAAGCAGCTTTAGGCAGACACTCGCAGAATCCAAAACAGAGCAAATGAAATATATTACACCTTAAAATGTACTTACTGTCCTTAAATACATTTCTCTCATGAAAACGGTTGTGTAAATGATCCCAGCCATACAGAAGCCTTTGACGTCAAACTGTAGCTGCAGCTGATACTGCAAAATCAAAGTAGAGAGCATTAGAATGACTACCAAGTGAATTAACAAGAGTGAAAAGGAGTCTTAATGAAATGGCTGGGTTGGCATGTAAGTGAGAGTTGTAAAGGAGCAGATGAATCGAGTAGACGCTGAAGCACAACGGCTGCTCTTGGGGGAAAAGATTTAGACTTGCAGCATTTTGTTCCTCTGATATTTTTCTTTTTTGCCAAGAATAAAACCCAATGGTCTCTCTCGCACAAGTTGGGTTTGTTTTCATCTCTGCCCCCTGTGCCTGTGCGCAGTTCTCAGTATAATGTAGTCTTGTCATTTGTTGATACAACTCGGGAGCACTTTGGTTTGATTTGGCAGCTCTTCCTGTTATTATTCTCCTTGTCAGTGTTTCTCTCACTTGCATCTTTTCTTTGCACTTTCAAACCAAAAATCTGAGGAAGACGTGAATCAAGGTTACATTTTGAGAGGACCTGGATGTCATTTGGTCTGTGAGCTCAAACAGCTCTGAGCCATTTTTGTATTTGTACGTTAGTTGTACGTACATTATCTGGTAATAACCCTAACTAGAATTTGTGATTAGTGTTTTAAACCAGTAAATGTGCAAAAGTTGTCTGGAAAATAGCAATTGTTTATATCATTGCACACCAAACTACAGTTTCCATTTTCATCCATCAGCCAGTGGCTGGAATCATACCCAGATATAAAAGGTTCTCTCCAGATGTAGTTAACCTGCACCGTAGTGTACACCATACTTTCCACACCTGCATCACCATGATGACACACTAATAAATAAAGGGTTTAGAATAAACGGCAATTGTTTTTGGCTTCCTGACAATGCATTACAATAACCAGTAATCTGCAAAAGTGTCAGTTCCTAATCATGTTTATAGTTCTTATAATGATCTGTCTGAATTGCAGTATTTTATTTTATTTTTCAGTTTCCCAAAGGGGCAAAAAATATTGTACTAAAATTGCTGACACTATGAAGAGTCAGCTGATTGTTGTTTAATAACTTTGTCATCAGTTTATTAAATATGCTAATGTTTACATATGAATATTTTCTAGATTATTGGCACTTAGAGTACATTTTTTCCCCACATACAAATTTCAGGGCTGAAAAATACACATGTCCTTTTATGAAAGAAAGATGGAAATCAGATGGGAGTTGTAGAAATGGATCCAGCACCTGGAGAATATAACAAAATACAGCTCCCTGATATCAGGAATATTCATAACTGATACGGAGCACTGCTAGCATAAACATGAACGAGTCCAGGCTGCATTCACTTGTGCCTTTTTCTACAGCAAAGCCCCGTACATTCACCAACTATCATTGCATCACACATCAGAAAACACACTGAAATATTACGTCATTGTTGTGGGGAATGTTCCTTGGCCTATTACCTCAAATGCAATTTATCTAAGCCCAGTGGCCTGCTACTACTCCTGGCACTGCATGAGTACATCAAGCACACAAGTATATCACACCCTCTGACTAGCCTCTCTGAGAGGGGGTCTTCAGGAAAGCTTGTCACCTGTGCTGCTGTGTGTGTGTGTGTGTGTGTGTGTGTGTGTGTGTGTGTGTGTGTGTGTGTGTGGACTGTGAGTGAGCATTCAGGTGCTGGCATGTCCAGGCTTCTGCCTAGTCCTCATGGGAGGCTAAATAAGCTGCCCAGCTCTACTTCCTTACATACCCACTCTGACACAGACAGGAGGGAGAGATGACAGCAGGAGTACAGTTAGAGGAAGATGTGGATGTATAGGTGCAATTTCTTGATTTCTTTCTTTTTTCTTTTTTTTTTTCTTTTGTTTTACCTTTTTTCCCCTCTTTTCATTCCCTTCCTGTCACGCTCCATCTGGCTACACTTTCCTCTAACTGCTGCACTCCTCACTCTCTCAGTTGTTCTACTGCACACTTTGCCATTTCCCTGTGTCTGTACTCTGGAGCTCCTGGGTGGATGCTAGGAAATAAAATTTAATTGAATTTGTAGTGATGCTGAATCCACTTGAAGTGATCGTTGGCAGCACACAGCAGTACTCATTTGTTGCATTATTGGTAGCTACTCCAACATGGAGACCATGGACACCCAGCTATGATCAGAGACGCAGTTGTGCTGTGAGTTGCTGTGTGTGTGCGTGTGTGTGTGTGTGTGTGTGTGTGCGTCAGAACATATTCAGCAAAGCTTTGATTTTCAACAACTGTTCATTAGCGTTCTTGTCTCACTCAGCTGCTCATGCCTAGCGGAAGTCTGCATCCTATTCAGCTTAAACCATCAGCGATATCAGGGTGGATAATTATTTTGTGCAAGGCAGAGCAACCTACATTTTTACAGCTGCATCATGGGAGTCAACTGAATACGATGTCAAGAAACACTTGAACCGTCCCTCCTCTGTCAACATACAGAGAAATTCAGTGTCACCTCATAACAGGAAAAAAAGAGAAGCGTAACCATTCTTTAGAACTTTTTGGGCAGTTCAGACAGTGTGGACCAGCATGGGTATGCATGGGTCAGCTTTGCAGGCATGTCATCATGTTGGAGATCAAAGCATTTCAGAAGCGTGCTATTTCATATGACTGCCCTCTGTCTTTGTTTCCACAGCTTCCCATCCCAGTGAGGCACCATGTCATCTTAGAGCTAACATTGAACATTTAACCACATTGCTTTAGCCAGCTAGTCGTTAGCTAGGGAATTTAAACAAATCATCTGTCCCTAGTTGGCCGCTGCACAGGTGCCTTACAAAGCTATAATTGAACTGTAGTCAGGACACCAGTGTGCTTATATCACAGGTGATGAACTAAGCATGTTTTATTTTGGATTTTAAAAAAAAGTCCATCTTAGTTAATTTGGTTAAGCTGTAACTAGGCAGAGGAGCTGGTAATAAGGTCTTAAAATAAGAGGCAAAGTCATTAGAGCAGTGTCTTCCCACCTGCACGCTCTTTATTGTATCATGATGCTTTCTTCAGGGTGTGAGGCAGATTAGGAGGGAACAGGGGGAAGGAACTCTTTCAATAAGATGGCTTATCTGTGTCATTTTAACATAAAGTGCTTAAAATGCTGAAGAAAAGTTATCTTAAGAGGCCTTAAAGGCACATCAGACTTCTGCTCCCATTCATCAGGCTGTCTCTCTGTTTCTCTTTATCATATCACCAGTGAAATGAAATCATCACGCTGGGCAGGAGGGGCGGTGGGGAGGATTCTTTGAAGTGGGGTTGTATGAGGTACTTAACATAGTCAGTGTGTTGCCTACAGTTGATGGTGCCCCCAATTTGGAGGAGCAGACAGTAGGAGCAGCAGGGAAGCTAAGAAATGTGGCGCCATAGATGGGGTCAGTAGCAAAATGAATTCTAGCCATATTTAAAAAGAGGCCCAGTTGTACAGTGCAATGAGAATACTTTCACCAGTTTACCCTGTGATCAGAGAGGCCGTTACATCCATCTGTGACGTCTGCAAAGCCACCAGACTTCACTGGCATTTTACTACAGCAAATCCATGAGCTTCTGGACTGCTTCTGCTAGTTCGTGGTCTAATACAGCATATATAGATATAATGGCTTTAATCCGCACTGGAAATTCCAGTCTGAAGGCCGTAACGGTAAAATTGAAATGTTATAAATGTAGAGTACTCTCGCACTGTGTAGATTTGATTTATTTTTTTTTTTAAGTGGGTAAAAAATATTTTGCAGACATTCTCCTTTTTATAAACCAAGTAGGCAGTTGTTGCTGGTTTTGAAATATCAAGGGTACCTGCATGATTTTCTGCCATTGTATCAGACTTGCCATCACACGTCAACTTTTTTGGAGACTGGCCAAAATCTTCTGTCCCCAACTAGATTTACTAATGCCTAAAAACAGAATGTAGAGGAGGAGGTGCAGGAATCCAATTTCCTCTCTGATTGCTTGATTTAGAATATGCTGAAAGGTTAGAATCAAGTTTTTGCACAGTCATGCCAGATCATTAATCTTCATAAGGTTCATGGTAAAGCACTACAGTGGAGGATATGTCTGAAAATGTGCAATGTAATACCCTCCTTTAAACAATTTTGTGACTCGAGTAAATAAACTTGCTCATTAGCACTGTAGTGTTTCTAATATTCCCTAAACCAATCCCCAAGCCCACAGTCACCTATACAGTATAACAGACAGAGCACGAGCTGGCAAATATTATGTGCTAACGCCTGTGTGAGATATAGGTCAGTGGTTATTCTGTAAATAATTATTCTTCACTGCTTTTGAGAGGCTTGTCCCTAACAACTGAAGAGAAATCATTACCATCCCGATTATTCACACATAATCTGTCGTTGCATCCGCCCTCAGGTTATACCTTTTTCTCTCGGGATATTTGCATTCCGCAGCTTTCTTGTTTTTTGTTTTTGTACCTCCCTTGCTTTGGGAGAGGTGGAGACTTGTATTTTTTTCTTTCTTTTAATGTTTGCTGTGCCTCTGCTTTGTTCACCTTAAACTGCAGACTCAGGAGTTTTCTCACAACACACCACCAGTGCCTCTGTTCTACGTCCCCATTGTACTTAGCTGCATTAGTGTCTCATGTACGCTGTTTTTGCTCCAATTTTTTTATCGCTTTACCATAACTTCTTTTTATCAGGATCAAATGCCCCGGCGGCAGCTGAGTGAAGGCTGTCTGAAACCTTGCTAGCGGCAGCTGAAGCATCTGACTGGCTAAGCTGTCAATTACATGCTGTTTAACAATTCCCCCAGCATCAAGGGGGACCACTCTTTGGTTTTCCAGGATGGAACGACTGGGGAGAATAATTGGATGGCCAGTCAATCTGGTTTCTCATAGCTTGGCATCAGATTCCTTAGAGAATAATTTCTCATGACCATCTTGCCTTTCAGCTAACACAGTCTTCATCTCATTTATCTGTTGACCAGCCTTTTTTGTAAAAACATGGTAACTAACAGGAAAACAAATCTTCAAAGAACAGATAAAAGTAGAGGCCCTAATCACCAGATATCCCACAATACAATATTATCATGATATGGAACTGCAAATCATGTGAAATCAATTCTTTTTTCTTTTATTTTTTTTGCTGCTAAGTGAGATTGTCAAGCATGCCAACACACACGTCACTAAAATCTGCCATAAATGTTGCCAGTCAGTCAGAAATTCACATTACATTCGCGCTCATCAACCTTCCTGTTCTTCAGAAATTTAACCAGAATGCAACCAGCTAGCAGCCAAGTGAGTCGAGCCCCCTCGACTTGGGCTTATTGACAGCCTCATTCAGACTGATGGCAACATGTTAGCAAGTTCTCTTTATAAATTACACAGCAATTATGTACAGACCTTTGACAGGCTCTCTGAGAGTGATTGCAGTCAGTCTGAGTCAGACTGCGACTGTTTGCAGAAGCTTTGCCTCCTATCAGACAAAGTGAGCCCTCTTGTTTATAGTATTCCCAGACTGTTTTAATTTACTTAAAAAATATGAAATGATTTAGATTTGGTATCCCTGTATCGATACAATATCACCATGCAAAATATCATGATACTATGCCATATACTGATAATTGCTGATTTAATTGCTGTTAAAAGGTTCAGTATAAATATTGAGTAGTATCCCTGCTGCCGAGCCCAGACAATAAAGGGGTTAATCCTTCATACCGTGGTCCCTGTGGCCTGGATAGGCATTGCAGCAACGCTGTGAGTTGTCATTTACAATAAGTTTTTAATTTCAAGTTTCTAAGTTTGAAATTACTGTAAATTTTTTATGAAGAAAAATTTACTTTCAAAAAAGCAATTAGAACTAATGAGACAAAGCCATTGGGCTTACATGCTGAATTATCTGATGGAAACTATCCTGAACCCTAAAAGAGGGTCAACAAAGGGATTTGACAGAGAAGCAAGAGAATACCAGGTTCAAACAGAAAGACACATATGAGTGCCAAAAATGGATTAGTGGCTGTCACACGGCAGACTTTGCAGAAACATTATTGCTTTCCTATTTCCACTTTTCCCACAGAAATGGAGAAAGTACTTCACACAGTTTCTTAGATAAATTGATAATGGAGCAATAGTAGTTGCTAATCAGTTCCTCATCCCCTCATTGGACTCAAATTCCACTGTCTTGAACTGTGGGTAATGAGATGGTGGTCCCTGGTCTGTTCTACAGAGTCAATGAGCTTCAGTTAGCAGCACATGACCCAGTTTACGAACTGCAGCAGGTCCTGTACGGAGTGGTTCTTTAGCTTTAGTCGGCAGCTCCACTTTCACTGTGCACATACAAGGTGAACAACATTAGGTGACTTCAAGTCACTGCAGGTGAAATGAGGACTGGCAACGAGAAGTGGGCAGGGCCTTGACATAAACTTTTCTCAACCTCCAGGCAAAAGTGAAGAATACCACCGAGATTTGACCGGGTAGAAAATCCATTTGGTTACCTCAACGACTGGAGCCTGGAATGTTTGCAAGCAGTCGGCCATCAGCTGCAAAGCCTCATGCGACGAGCGAATCATTTCTAGTATGGACGCAGACCATAGTGTCCAACCTGTCAGTACTGAATCGCAACTGAGCAGTTTTTCCTTCCCACTGTCACCAAGTGCTACTCATCGGTCTGTGGGTTTTGGAAGTTTACCTCACATGCCTTCAGGCAACTGCTGTTGTGAATCAACGCTGTATAAATACAACTGATTTGAATTACTTCAAAGTTTTTGTTTTGTTTTCTGCTACTTTGCATTTGCCTGCAGAATGACCAGCATATGATTGTTCCATGCAGGCCTCAGCTGTAGGTCACAGCGTGCGTCACAGTTTCCAATCCAAAAAACCCCCACTGAGTGCGTTACTTTATAGTCATCATCACTGGCAGGCCTTTAACAGTACATGGGATTTCTCAGACACATGTCTGCGTCTTTGTGTGCCACTCCCTCTCACTTATCTCTCTGACTTGCCCCTCTCCCGCGGCTCTGTGGGAGGTGTAAACATGCTAATGACATTCATTTACTGTCGATTCTCTTTAATGTTTCCCCCAGGCTGACGTTTCATTATGGCTCCTGATAACATGAAGTCAGATCCAGTCCTAAGCTTTTCAGTTCCTCTTCATTCTCCTCAGATCAGGCTTTTGTGCGAATAAGGATGTGATTCTATACCTTTGCAGGAATACACAGGCTGGTTCTACTTTGTCTGACGATGGCATTATTTAGCTGTATTCACATTATTTGTGCTGATTTTTGGGAAACAGATCAGTCAGCTGAAACATGAATCGACACGCTAGAAGTGGCAGGCTAATCTAATAACGCGAGAGAATGTGACTGTCATCTCCAGCTGAGAAGAGCAGCCCAGTTTAAAGCAGCTTAGTGCTACTTCCTCTTTTGCTGCTTCCAGTGAACTGCCTGACTGACATGCACACATGCCAGGTTAGAGTTGGGTGTAAGTGATGCCGTAAACTTGTGTGTGTTGTAAAGCTGGTGACACTTACAGAATAAGACACAGGGTGATTGATGCGCTATATGAAGTCGGGGCAGAGTACAAATCACCTTTTATTACAGTAACACACACACAAAGATGCAGATGGATGGTGTGCAATATAGGACACCCTATCTTTTTGATGCTGCAGTAAATTTTCCATGGTTACCCTGAGTTGGATTGCAGTGAATGTTTCTCTGTTCCAAGGCTTTCCCCCCTCATCCTCTCACTCAGTCAGTTATTGTATGAGCAGAGTAAGACTCCGGGCTACCTGTGAGGTCAGCTGAAGTGCAGGGATTAAAGGTCGGGAGCTGTTGTACAGTCATTAAGTGCTTATGGCTGTGAACTGTGGGACTAAAGGTCACGCATGTTTGGAGCCAATTCCCTTTGCTCGCCCCCGCATCTAGTTAACCCACTTTCTCTTTCACTTCAGCTCATGTGCTACAGCTCTATTTGAACACAGTTGGGCAACCTTACACAGTGAATTTAACCCCGATAAGCTTTGGATTTGTTGGCTAAGCTTTCTTTTACAGTATAAAGGCGAATTTTCCCAGAGAACTGCACCTCACTGGATATTTTCCTTTTTGGTCTGTTCTTTGTAAACCCTTCAGATGGCTATGTAGGAAAACCCCAGTAGAAAACTCAACCCTGCCCGTCTGGCATCAACAACCACGCTATGTTTAAAGTCACTTAAATCAGCCTTCTTCATCATTTTTATGCCTTTGAAGCAGGTCGTGTTGATCTCTTTATGCTCAAATGCAGTGAATTGCTGCCATGTGATCGCCTGCTTAGATATTTGTGTTAATGAGCAATTGAACAATTTGTTTTCCTGGTTTTCTTTTTTACTATGTAACTTTTTGTGTTAGTCTGGGTGGTGATTCTCATCCTCATCTGTAGCTGCTGACTGTCATCAGGAGGCAGTGTTCAAAATGTGTTGAACAACTGGTAATGTGGGTGACACTTTTTTTTTTTTTTTAAGCTTTGGATTGTTCTGATCAGCTTGTGGTAAAGTGAAACCAACAATAAATGTTTTCCCATTTTTTGTTGTTGTTTTTGTTCGTGCTCACTCCCCTCTCCTGTTCTGCCATTTTTTCAGCCAATAAGTATTTCACCTACTCACAGTGTCATTAGGTCATGACTGTGTTCGAATACAATGCAATGCAAAAATCCTACATTAAACTAATTGTTTTCAAATTAGATTTTAAACTTAAACTATTCTGTTTTTTGTTTTTTGTTTTTTACAATTCTCTAACATACACACAGTTAAAATGAGGGTTATATGAAACATTGCCAAAGTTTGAAATATTGGGGTCAGTGTATGTACAAGTATTCCCTGTGAGCCAAGCTTCACACTGTTCTAAATACACTGTTTCAGATTTTTTTTCCTTCATACTCTTGAGTGTATGTACAGACAGACGACATCCCTATTATGGTTATCCAGACACTCGGGTGTGACAGTGAGCTGTGGACCTACTGTCCAAACCTTTTAATGAGGGGCATCCAATCAGAAGACAGCTGATTTAAAGAAAGGGGAAAGGAAGCTAAAAGGCTTGTTGTAAACAGAAGCTGAACTGAGGGGGCTGCATTAAGACCCAGAATAACATAAACAATAATCATTTTTAACTGTGAATCATGCAGTGCTACTCTGGTGGAGTCCAAGATAAATACACAGAGCTGGGTGTCAGCATAATGACATTGATTTATTTTTAAACATGGTTCTTATAGCATCTGTTTTTACTGGCTTAGTCCCATAACAAAAATAAATGGCTCTGCCAAAGCTTTGCATACGTAGTTGCTCATCTTTTAAAAGGTAAGAGTTACATTTTCAGCTGCAGTAATCATCACTATAATTTGATAAGTGGGTAAACAACATGTTGTGACCCTGAGGAACCCACTGTGTGTAAATACTAATTGATAATGAGATGATGAATCATAAATGCAGGGAAAACCAAAACAACATATTGCTGTAATTACATTTGAGTGACCTTGTTGAACCTGTCCTCCATATATTCTAGTGTACTGGTATCTAATGGGACTTCATGTAAAGCATGTTTCAGTAAATACTTTACTGAAAACGCTGTGTTACAAATGAATAAAGGTGGCATCCTCACCCTCTCACTTTTCCTCTCCTCTTCCTGTCCATGCTTCTCTTCTTTCTGTCTCGACACCACCTCCCCCCTTCGCTCTCATCCTCTTCCTGTTATTTCAATGAGGGTGGATAAAGTGCAGGAATCATCAGAATAGCCCATGTGCAGCTGACTTCTGTTCAGAGCCATAATGCCTGACACTGCATGCAGCTGAGCCCCATTCAGAGCCAGAATGTCTCCTCCATGTGTAGTTTGACTTCTTCCAAGACACCCTGTTCCGCCACTTCAGCCGTCTGTAGTTCAAAGCCACCACCACCCCCATCATGCTCCTTCTTCTCTCTGCCTTCCTTCGCCTGCTACCCATCATCTGATTTCTGATGTGGGTGCTTTCTGCTTTGAAGTGCGGCAAGCCAAGATTGCGCCTCTCTTCTTACCTTTTTCTTAATGCTGCAACTAAGCCAATCATTACAAACAGGAAAACAGCTAACAAATAAAATGAAAACATTAAAGTGGACCTACTATGTTCATTTTCTTTTTTTTTTCTTTTTTTTTTGACTCTCTTAGAATAGCTGTGCAGGATGCACAGTTCAAAATTAGCCTTACTTACCTTAAACTTTAGTTCATCCTTGGAATCCTCTCAGCGTCCCCTCAGAAGAGCTGGAGGAAGTGGCTGAGCACAGGGCGGTCTGGGCGTCACTGCTAAGCTACCCAAACCCACATAAGTGATTAGATGGCTGGGTAAATGGATGAGTTACGTCTATATACGTCGAACTCTTTATTTGAAACTGTGTTCATGTTTAATATGAATATCTACCAGTAGTAGTACACATGAGAGTAGTTAAGTCATTCAAAGGTGAATTTCACACTTCAGAGATATCAGCTGTTCCACTAAAGTGAACCTGCGACATAAACATGGGGTAGAGTGAGGGCCTGATGGTCATGTAGTCACATAGTTATTAGAATGGCAGCTGTCTCACAGTCACCTACTGTGAACATGGTGTGGAGGCACATGGAAATGGAGCATCGTCACATTGCACACGTGTCAGGATTGGCAGAAAGGGAACAGTAGCTTTAAAGTAAAAAGTAGTGACTTTTGCCAACTGGATCGTGAGCCCTGCACCTGAATGCATCATTTATAGACACCAGTGGAGGATACAAGCTGCTGCTTGTAATTAAATAGACCTCCAGAGCTAACAGGCTAAGAGCAAGTACATTACATCTCCTGCTGTGGCACTTCTGGGTAACGTTCAGATTCGTCCTATCATGAGTCTCAATTTTAAACCCAAAGCAAGTACACGGCTGAAAGGCTGAAGCCAATCACTGAAAATGTTCAAGTCTTTAAACGTCAATCCCTAATTGCTGTTTAATTTTCTGTCAGCTGACTAATGGTTGAATGTACAGCTAATTTCAGCTGTAATTGTGAAGTGATGATATTAAATGAATTCTCAGAGTGGACTGCATTTGACAAAACTGTCTGCAGCTTAGTTGTGATAAAACATGAAGATGCTCCTGCACTGTTTTTGAGCTCTGCTTGCTTCTGATGAAGTGTATATTTGAGCAAAGCAGGGCATGACACAAGCAGCTGGAGTAGATGAAAGAGATGAAATGATTAGAACGTGATGGCTGAAGATCAGGGTCACTTCCTTGTGTTTTCCTGGTCCTCTTGGGACGTTTTTCCCAGTTCATGTTATTTTTATATTTCCTCAAGTGAGCTTTTTTTCTTTTCTTTTCTTTTTTTTCTTTTTTTTTTAAAATCACATGACGTCCCATCTCACCTCCTCCTCCCGTGTTCTCGCTTGTTTTTGTCCCGGCTCCTCTGGGGCCTCTCGTTCGTGGCTGTGTAGAGTGCAGCCTCGAGCGAGTCTTGACATTTGAGGCGCTGCTTGCAGAGGCGGGTGGGGCAGAGGTGAAGTGACTTGACTGTGGCGCGGGGGGACGATAAGGCAGACGAGGAGATCCCAGCTGCATTACTGATGAATTGTCTTTTTCTTTTTCTTTTTCTTTTTTTTGTTGGACCTGGTGCACCTGGTCCAACAAAGTTGAAACTCAAATGCAGTGTGCCAAACTTCCAGAAATGGAGGAATTCGTTGTTTGCGAGCTGTTGTTAGCTTTTAGTTGGAAAGGTAGATTTCCCCACAGAGCCAGTCAGTTCCTTTCAGTCCAAAAGGCTTTAGAAAAAAGCTGGAAGAAAGCCATCATCTTATGTGTCATTCTGTCCTCTCTTTCAGTACACCCTGTACGCTGACAGTTAGGGAAAGCAGTGAACAGTTTTTATATTAAATAATTAGACTGACACTTTGCTTCTTTAGGGCGAACAGGCTAATCACAAATGGTGCATCTTTCTAATTAAAACTATCAGTCATCAGCAGATAAGTGAATATAGTGATGGGCAAACACATGGATTTTAACAAGTGAATGTGGAATTTACCACCTCACACCTCGTGTGTCTTGCTTAATTGCATTTAGAAGCTCCCTATAAAATAAATGACTATCATGGGATGTTGAAGGGAAAAAGAAACTGAGGAATGTTTCTGTTCACTAAACCATGACCTGGTGGTGTGTGTGTGTGTGTGTGAGCATGCTGCATGCGTGCACCGAGCATATAAACATTGTACAATCATTCAGGTCAAAGCGGCGGTTTATTCAGCAACACTGCTCATGGTGTTTATTTCAGTCTCAGTTTGATCTATGTTTACACTGCTTGCGTGCACAGAAATGGAAGAGTGTGTGTGTGTGTGTGTGTGTGTCTGCATGTTTGGGCGCCGTGCCGTCCTACCTCACCCTTCTGACGCTAAGCTGCTTTAGCTTGATCACCATCTGTTCAGCCAGTCTGTGTTTGCGCACAGAGACTCACACTCTTCTTCACCCACTTGTGTGAACACACACAAACACATACACACAGACAGAAAAACTGGAGCAGCACCGCTTGCGTTCAGACCTTAGCCAGCCGCCCCGGTGGTGCCTGCTGCAGAGACAGCGTGTTGTTTAGCTGTGAAATGGGAGTTTTCACATTACTGCTGAGGCTGCGCTGAGTGCAATTTACTGTGGGATGTGTAATTCACAGAAGGCTGCTGCAGGTAGTGAGAGTCATACTGGAGGGTAGCAGTGTCGCTAGTTAAAAGCTGCTCTTCTGGTGAACCCAGCTGACTATTGCATTTCCCAGTTCACCCACAGGACAGTGTGGAAAAGATCAAAAGCCACAAAATCATGCGGTGGTGCTCAGCAGTGAGCTGTCATTTTTATCCAGTCAACTTCAGACTGGCTCTCAAGCCATGATTTGTTTTTTGTTTACTTATAGTTTTTTTTTTTTTAATATGTGGATCGTCTTTACATGTGCTTTCAAAGTAGCTTGAGTTGGGGGTATTGTAACCAAGGCAACAGATGAAGATGACAACTTTTTAAAATCTCTATTCTAAAGTTGGGTATTAATATTCAAGCAGGTTTTAAGAAAAATGGCGTTCGGTATGGCTGATTCATTATGACAGCATTGTTGATCACAGTTATTATACTCAGTATTGCAATCTCAGTTATTTGATATGACAAAATCAGGCCTATTCCTACATTACAGGGGATATCCTGCAACCTTAGATGCAATTGAAACAAGAAGAGATCTGAGAGCTCCGTGAAGGCAGCTCACTCTCTGGGCAGGATTCACTTTCAAGGAAATCATTTAGTATTTTGTAAATTTTCATGCATGTCAAATATTTACTCAAGTAACATAGTTTTAAATAGCTCTTTATAGTATTATCACTTTGAGATTCATATCAATCTACTGACCTTGAAGGAGAGGTCCAATGATACTTAAAATCCACTCTATATACCTACAAAGATTTATTGTAAGGAAAACAACAGTTATTTGATGATGTTCGTATGTTTGTATGTTTATTTATTTTTTGCTTTTAATGAGAAATGCCAGATTTAGACTATTTACCAGCTGCAGAAATTCTTCTAAACGAGAGAGGAAAAAAAAGTTTTGAGTAAAAACATGTTTTATTCTGATTTAGTTCCACAGTGAAGACAAAAGGGGACAATTTGCATGTAGAAGGAATCACAGTTGGTAGTTTTTTGTTTTTTAAATCCCAATTCTCATCAGATAGGAGAAGAAATATATTTGCATACCTCCACTAATAAAGGAGGTGTGCGCAGAACACTCACCTCCATCATTTGGCTGCAAAACCTGATGGAAGATCAGCATAATTCATGCTGCTTCTCACTCTCTGTGTGGTTATACGTACATACACATATGATTACATCACAGTCTAAAAGTCCAGTACATTACTTCTCATCCTCCATCTCCTTTAAATACCACCTTACTAACAGCAGTCAGTGGACCTCGACTGTGTGCTCCTGTTAAACTTGGTGCATCTGGGGACAGTTTTCAGGGTTAATCAGACAGGAAGAACGTGGATGGGATTATGCTCCACCATGTCTATTCTTATACATTCTTACTCATTGCTTCATGTGTTTGAATCTGCCTCCACTCTCCGCTGCTAAACCTTATGCTGTCAACACATTCGCTTTTTAATCACACATCGATACACATTATTCTTCAGTGTCCGGGTCACTTCAAACCTATTACCCAGGTGCTGTGAGTGCACCTGCAGCCAGGCGCTGTATTTAGCCGGTGTCCTGCTGCTGTAGTGCACTGTAACCCTGACCTGCTGGCTTGTTAAATCTGAACCATCAGTGGTAGACCTGTGTTTATCCCAGTGACTGAATTGGATGATGCACACGCTCTGCAGGAGGGATGATTCATGGTGTGGACCTCAGCGATGAGAGCCATAGTCCAGCTGTGGCTTAATTGCATGTACTGATATTCTGCTGCACTCAGTACACTCCCCTGGAGTTACTATTTCAACACTATTTTATTTCTTTTGTGTTTTAAAAACAAAAAAAAAATCCTTTGTTAAGTCTTTGAGCTTGTCATCACATAATTTTGTAACAGTTCACTAGCAGAAAATTGATGTGACACAATAGAGGCATGGGCTTAATGGAGCCTTCTTTCCCCTTAATGCAGCTGGCATGAAAAGTTTTAAATTAATCATGCATCAAATGACTGTTTGTATATAATGTGGTCACTCACGGTAATGAACACAGAGATTCATCACATGACTCTGAAGCCCCCCCTCTCTGGAGTATTCAGCTCTTCACTTTGCTGGTTTTGGTTTTACATCCCGTGTTTTCAGTTGCACAGTAACAACAACTGCAGTTTTCTGCACTCACTTAAAAAAGCTACCTTTGTCTCCTGGGCACAGCATAAAGTAAGTATTTAGTATCTACAGAGCAGACATTGCCCTCTAGAGTTGCTGGAATCCAAAACAAGGTTTACTTCAGCACAGAGTGCCAGCTCTGGATGTTTGTTGGTAGCCTGCAGGTGCATCACTGTGCTCTGGAGAGCCATATGTATGTGGCATCTTTAGCTCAGCCTCAGACGAAGAGGAGTTGTATTTGTAAAGGAAGTTCCTTGTAGATGAAGTGAAACTGTTTGTCCAATGCAGCCGTTCTCTGTGCTTCTCATGCATGCTTTTTGTTGCAAGCCCCACTGTTATTCTGTTTTCTGACAAACTCAGCTTTTTAATAAATCTCCATTAGAGACGTGCATAATATCTGGTTGTCAGGCTGCAGAATGGTGCTACTTTTCCAAAGACTGTACACAAGTGGCTGCATGTAGGTTGACAGCCCACAGTCCCCTTTTCTTTGTAGCCAAACACAAGCTCAGGACCACAACTTCCACCTTTTAAGTTTTAAGTGTGTTACATAGTCGGGAATCGAAAATGTGATGTGGCGACAGCCCTGCCGTGCACGCTGAAAAGTGACACTGCTCATTGCAGCAGTGTTTGAAATACGAAGCTTATTTCTGCTGCCACCATGTGCCAGTTTTTGTTCGCTTAATGGATTTTTGTTAACAAGCCACGTGTTCCCTTTTTTCTCCATGTGTTCTTCAGGGGTCCCTTCAGTGTGGTGAGGAGATGCATCAACAGAGAGACGGGGCAGCAGTTTGCTGTCAAAATCGTGGATGTGGCCCAGTTCACCTCCAGCCCTGGTCTCAGCACAGAGGGTAAGAGATCACTTTTCTGTCATCCCATCAGTCACTCTCTGCTGTTTGCGCTTGTTCCTCAGTATAGCTGGAGGTAAGTGCTTTTATTCATCTTGCTTTGTTAAATACTGAAAGTTGATGCAGAGGAGAGGTCAGATGCTCGCCCTTGTTTTTTTTTGTTTTTTTTGTTTGTTTGTTTGTTTGTTTGTTTGTTTTGTTTCAAACAAATCCTCTGAGCACACTTGCTCTTCTAAACACTGCCCTACTTTTCATTCACTTGGTTGCTCACAGCCACACCAGGGAGATTCCCAGTTCAGTCATAGTCGTCTGATGTTGTCTTTGGGCTTTTACCGCTGAAGCAGTTAATTACTGAGCCATTCTGAGGGCACCTTGAGAGTGATTGTTCAGGAACGACGTGTGCTGTCTCCACTGTTCACTGCCTTTAGCTTTGATTTTAGTGAAACTTTCCAAATCAAATGAAACATGATTTTCATACCATTGACCATATTTTTAGCTCACACTGGATTTGTGGATTCAGATGGTAAATTTATAGTTCATGTGACTGTTAAAGTAACAAAATTGTTAAAAAAAAAAAAAAAAAAAAGAAGCATTATTTGCATCATTGGCATATTTATTACTTTAATGTGTTGATGTAGTGTGGCTCCAGTCCAGGAAACTCTAAAGTCTAAACAAAACATGCAGAGGTCTTATCGGATATCTCCCGCAGGCTGAAGGAGAGGTGGAGGGAAGGGCTGAGAGAACAAGAGAGGAGGAGAGATTGAATTAAAGATATTTGTAGGGTGGAGTTGAGGTGATAAGAAAGAAACTATTAGGTGAACTGAGAAAGGAGAGATGGTAGAAAGAGAATCCAAGTAGTGTGTGTGTGTGTGTGTGTGTGTGTGTGTGTGTGTGTGTGGGAAGGAATAAAGAGACCTGCTCTCTTCCATGACGTTTGCTTATGAAGGTGCTGGATGGAACAACACTATTTAGCCTATTAAGAGACAAGCAGACAAAGAGACAAAGAATTTTATTCACTGAGTCTTGTGTTTAACCCCTTAAAGACTGAACCATGAAATAATTGCTGGAAAATTTTAATTTTTATATTTAAATTTTTAATTTATTTGGATTGTTTATTTAACCTTCTGACATTTTTTTTTTTAAAATCACACTAATGATGTAGAAGTCTCAGAAACTCATGTATGAAGTATGATACACTAGGCATTAAGTGGTTCTTTAGGTCAATACCAGTCCGTGAGTTGTTTGGTACCGGGACGCGAGAGTTGAGGCTCGGGTGTGAAATTTATGGCTTTCAGGGTTTTTATTGTTAACTCAGTTTCTCTGGGTTTTTTCCTGTGTGTTATGAATACATTTTCTATACATTTTCATGTACTTTATATTTGTTTTGTAGTTGTGTGTCTTATTTTGAAAGAAATATTTACACGTTACCATAGTGACCAGAGAGCATTAAGGGGCAGAGAGGAGGATGCTACTCCCAGTGTTGTTGGCGCATTTTAGGAGGGCGCTGCTAGTAAAGTTACACAATTACATAGTAAATTCGTGTTTATTATGATATTTACAAAATACCACAGTTTTTGTCTTGGTCGTATCATTTTATTTTGTTGTATTATCTGCAACACCTTAAAGGCCGGTCTGTGAAAATATTGTCTGACATTAAACCAGTCCGTGGCGCAAAAAAGGTTGGAGACCGCTGGTCTAAGCGATCAGTGTGAGCAACAGGCAGAACGATTATATTCTCTTCCACTAGAGGGCAGTACTACTACCTGCTCTAATAAAATGTAGAAATTACATAATAGTCATGCTGTGAGTCAATACAATGCAAAATAGCAATAGATAAATATTAGAAAAGAAAAAGTAGTCAATCTGACCTGGGTCCTGGAGAAAATTCAGGCTGAGATGAAGGCCCTAGCAAGAGTAGTGGTCAGAAGCAAAAAAAGGTATACTGGGGACAAACCGAGACAATTCCACTATGCCTGGTGTGGGGGGAAAATTATCAATATGCTTTTTGTGAGATTTTTGTTGGTGCCGTGCTGTGTGATTTTTCTAATGTGAAATATGTGCCATTGCTCCAAAAGGTTGGGAAACACTGTCATAGAGGATGTTCTGATTGTTCTCTCTAAAATTGTGTGGTCTTTGTGAAGGGGCCCTAAATATGAATATGAAAATATAAAACTGAATTGAACTGAGTTATTAATTAAGGTTAAAAGTGTTGCGTGTGCTTTGTAATTGTGTATTACTCCTCCATATATTGCCACTGAAAGAGCTGGCAAGTCTTTGATTGGCCGTGTGACCGTGCATATATGCTATGCTCTCGAGACAATTAATGATTCTCAGAGCGGCTTTACTGCCACATTACGCAGTAGCCTTCTTTACCTCGTGTAATTCATTCTCACTGATCTGTGCTACATAATCCAGCGTGAGACGCTGTAGTTTAGTAGAGCTTCAATACAGCACACATAACACGCTCAGCCAATTGTGCAGTGTGACTTTAGAGTGTGACTTTTAAAGTGATGTCTACAGAAAGCTGCAGATCTCACTTTAAGCAACTGCATATTCCAAGTCTGTGTTTGAGTCTAGTTTTGTGACAGTAACACATAATAGGTTTAATAACCCTAAAATAAATAACAATAATCTAGCAAAGTGAGGAAACAATGGCAAAGTGATGACATGACGAATCCTACTTCCGGGTCTAAAGTAGTCTGCGTGTAATATGGCTTTTGTGTTGTTAACATGTTTAATGTTTTGTATTTTCTTCTATTTGATCTCAAAAAGCTCCTAAAACAGTCAGTGATCACTGTTGACCTCCCTCGGCTTTTATTACCACTAATCATTTATTTAAGCTCAGTTTTTAAAACCTTAGGATGTAACTACAGCCCAGCCCATGCAGCAGTATATGAATGACTAACCTCGTATTGTGGATGATGGATTATCTCAGTTGTTCTCCTGGCTGAAGTTTGGTCCTTTTACAGCATCCTGCCATGCGATTACATTTGTTCCTGACCACCGAGAACACTCACGTTAACTTTTATCGAGTGGAAAAAAAGTTAGCTTGTTTATATTATGCTAACATAGCTGTGTCGCTAGCGATCACGTAGCACATCATTATATACCAGCTAGCCCAACTTCAGTAACCCTGCAAACGTCACTGCTGTTTAGTTTTCTGTCTTCATTTATGTTGGAAGTGATAACAGAGCTGTACGTTTTAATTTGTTTCCAAAACCCCGCAGTCAGGGCATGCTATATTGTATTTAGATAGAAGCTAGCGAGGCTAACTCTGTTTTTGCCTTACATACTATAGTATTTGCATTTATGTTTGCATGTTTAAATAAAATACAGCGTAAAACCTTTGCACAGCACTGTGCATCCCCAGCAAACTTAAAAAAACAAACAAAGCATATTTCCAGACATAAGACAAAGTTGGATAATTAAATATGCATTCATGAGCTGTTTAGGAGGCAGCTGTTCTTGATTTGACCTGCTACCTCCTTCTGTGCTTCACCTTTGAGCTTCTCTACATTGGTGCTGACTGGTAGCTAAATAACTGTCAGCTTTCACTGTTGTCTTGAACTGCTTCACAGTCCATCAGATTTTTTGGCACCAGCTGCTTAATTGAAGGTCAGTGCCTTCGGAATGTCAGGGCACTTTAGTCTCAATTAGGTTGTTTCCACAGTTCTGTAAATACAAGTGTGCCAGGAACAATAAAGAGGAAGGCGGACAGATTTGGAAATAGAAAAAAATCAGAAAGCAGTAATTTCATGGCAATTAATACTGTTTGAGCATAGACAGCCAAGGTCTTGATGCATTCTCAATCATCCAGGAAAGTAAATCTCCAAAAAGTTGATTCTGTTCATCTGGACGTAGCGTTTTGTGGGAGAAATGTTTCGTCACTCATCCCAAATGACTTCTTCAGTCTCAGCTGACTGCAGGTTTCCCCAATCTTATAAACAGTACATTTGCATACTGACTGAAACCAGCCCACTGAAGGAACAATGGGCTGGGAGGTCGGTTCCTTAACCTCCTAAGACCCGAACTCTTCCACGGCATGCATTTTTAATTTCTCTTTGATATTAGGGCTGATGAATGTAAAAACGAAGAATTACTAATTTATTATTTTTTACCTAATTTTTGTTTCTGAGAAAAATGAGAGCCACTTATGAGGATATTCGTTTAAAATTTCGATAGAACAGTAGCAGTATAATGTCCTTGTAAGTGGATATCAGGCCCTTGTAGAGCAAAATTGAGTATTTTGGTCTAAATAACCCAAAATGTGATGTCCACATATGTGGACGCCAGATCCTCGGAGGTTAATCTTAATTATGCAAATTCTCATGACCATTGATCAACAACCACTGACCAAAACCCACTGATCAAAGACCACTGATCAATGGCCATGACTACCATTCACAGAGAGTTGGGGGACTGACTTCCCAGCCCATTGTTCGTTCAGTGGGCTGGGAGTGGACTCTTGGATTTTTGATTAGCTGTCTATGACGTCATAAATTTGAAATACCAAAAATGTAAAGCACAGTGAAGCTGAATGAAATTATCACTAGTATTCAGGATTTAGTCAAACTGTTTGTGGTACCAGTGGTTTTATTTCGTTTCACTGCCACTTTGAATATTGTAGAATACTCTCTAGATCATGTCCTGCTTTCTCACCTGGCACACGATTGAACTAAGTTGGTTTAAATCATAATCATAGAGCAGAAGCTTCTCCGGGAGCCTTGTTATGTTTTTGCCTGCCCTGTGGTATCCCACAAAGGTCCTCTTCTTTTTTTCGTCATACCCGTTCACACTAGGATCTAGTTTTAGATGACGCAGCTTCCTCTTTCTTTGCAATGAGGATGGCACCTGGTTCTACCATTGAAGTCCATTAACTCAAAGTCAAAGTGGTCGCTGTGAACTTAAGATGACCTAAAACCCTGGATGTCCTTAAACCTGCACAGGAGCAAAACTGAGCTTCTGTTATTTAATAATTGGTGACGACCTGTGCCACTGATTTATACTTTTACATTTAATCTCTGGATTTAATTTAGACTGTGTAAGTAGTAATAATTAGTTCAGTTTGTAAGGCCAGTTTCTGTTACAGCCAGGTGGCCGGTGTGTCGTGTGGGTACAACCACAGACAAAACATGGAAACAAACTTAAATTTAACCAAGGGTGAGAGGTTTATTATATAGGCTTAACACAAGGATACAAAATAAGGGAAAAAACAGAATGCAAAAGTAACCTAAACTGTGAAAACTACACACACAATAAATACACACGAGGGTGACGAAGGCAGTGGAAACACACGGGGAGCACAGGTTGGATGAATAGACTAATGACACAAGAAAAGGCAAGACTGAACACACTGAACACAGGATGAGAGACTGTCAAAATAAAACGGGAAACACGCAGACACACAGACTCGACAATGGGAACATGGAGACGAAACACAAAGACATGACCTGGGGAACAAGGGAGCGAGGGACACGGAACGAGAGTGAGATGATGGGCTGGGCAGAACACATGAACAGACGGGGGAGACATGAAATGAAACATGAGAACAGAAAAAGGAGACGATACACAGACATAACTTAAGGAACATACGAAGAGGACACTACAGACTCGCACAGGAAACAGGGAATAACACATTGACAAGAAAACACGGATCATAAGTCTAACTTAACTTGGAACATAACCAGGACTAAACTCCATACTAACTGTAAACACTAGAACTTGAACTTTTCCCAAAAATACCAAAAAGGGATCAAAAGTACAAAAGACACTCAGATTTCTCGGTCAGTGACCCAATACACTGACAGTTTCTTCGTGCTCAGGTTTCTAAGATGAAATCATTCCTTTCTTTTGAAGACCTGCGGGCGGTTGAGCTGTTAGAACTGTGGGAAGAAAACATAGCACAAAAAAGCTTTTTGTTTTTTTTAATGTCTGTGATGTAGAGTAACAGAAACGAGCGGTGTCTCATCTTAAAGCCATGATTCCTCCTTTGACATAATAATTTTCTGCACAGCCATTGATGAGCGTAAATGGACCGATTCTTCTCTGTGCCGTTTTTCTCTACTTGAGCACTCAAAGCACTTCATACAACATGTCTCATTCACACACTCATCCATACAAACACTTTTTTTCACTTTCTACCCAACGTTCACACTGATGAACGCACTGAGAACAGCTCAGGTAACATGCTCAAGGACACCTTGTCATGCAACCTTGTATCAGTGATTGAAGATGCAAGTCCAGTTTACCCAGTTTGCTAAACTTTAGAGGGGGCTTTTTGATTGCAGCATTAAGTGCAGTGTCGTGTGACCCAGGCCCCTCTGCATGCTCATTGCATAGAAAACCTAATTATGTGGCACAAGATGCTGTCTGACAGAAAGTGGGACATCTTGTCACCCTAATAGCTTCTGAATAGACCCACCTATCTGCTGCTGGTCCTCATATCCGGCAGCTGATGTTGGGGGGCATAAATCACAGCAGATAATTGGACACCATCTTAATCAAAGTTCCATCAAAGGATGAGCTACCTGGAGTTTTCCCATGTGTTTCTATCCTAACATGACTCCACGATGCAGTGGGAGAGTGGAGGGTTTGGAATGGTGAAGGGCCTCTGTGTGATTCCCTGAGCGTGCAGCACTACTACAAGATGCTCTGCAGCGAGGGTTTCTGTGGGGGAGGTTTAGCACAAAGCTGTAGCCTTCCCCTTTATCACAGTCAACTTATTTTTAAACTGAAGATGTCTTGTTAAGCTCTGAAGGCAGCAAGGGTTTCTGCAAGTTCTGCTTTTAATGCCACTGGCAGCAAATAAATCACTCATATCCAGCACTGTGTTTCAGACTGATGATTTAGAAACTGGGAGTATGGTTAGCCATTGTCCTATTCTTCATACACAGCATCTGCTACCACAGTTATGGCATTCACATAGTCAAAATAGATCCTTTACATCAAGAAAGGTTAAGGAGGGGGAGGATTTATTTGAGAGATCGCCCATTATCAGGTGTCATTACTCAGCACATGCTCTCTTCTTTGCCATCTCTCTTCTAACTTTTACTCACAGAAGTGAAAAAACCTGGCCTAAACGATCACTAAAAAGCGTGTGCTAGCTTTCTGTCTGTGTATGTCTGCACTCTTACAGTATACTACATGGTTAGCACGCTCCCTAGTCATTCATATCCAGTCGCAGCCTCTCCCCTGCACTGCTTAGGAATCCATCAAATACTGCGCTCCCTCCAGATACCAGCCGGCTGTTCTCATTGTTGATTTGTTTTTATTCTCCCCCCCATCCCACTCCCTCGCTCTGTTGCCTGTAGAAATCAGAGCAGTTTCACTTGAACGGGCGTCTGTAACACAGCACCGCAGTAATCAAGCCGCCTCGCACGTACATGCACGCAAACACCCTGCACACAGCTCAGACCAAGGGAAGTGGGTCAAATGGTTCGTGTCTTGGCAATGGATTGGTCAGCAGAGGCCTGTACAAAGACACACACACACTAGCTTATTTCTCTTCAGCCTGTCCGGAGGTCTGTCTGATGAATAGGTCAGCCCTCTGAGGGGAGGAGAGAGAAAAGCAAGCTAGAGAATGAGCAAAATTCATCATGTGCCATCGCCTACTCACTTCCCTCCACCTCCTTTCATTTTTCCACCTCCCTGATTCCTTCTCTACCCCCCCGTGGTGTCTTTTTTTCCCCCCCCCTCTAATCTTTCTCTCCTGTCTTCCTTATCAATCATAACAGCTTCAGCACTGCTTGTGTTTTGATCCCCCCCCCCCCTTTTTTTCTTTTTTTATTAAATCGCCGTGACTTCTTGTCCTGAGTATCTGCAAATGCGCAGTTGTCGACTCAAATGATGCACACATGCTCACATACACCTACTACTCTGTGTGTTGTGATAGCAAAGCCTCTTTTCGATGTAGACTTTGACTCCCAGCAGGAGGAACAGGGGTCACTGAAGATCACATCTGTTTATCACCTCCTCTTTCTTTTTCTTTTTTTACTTGGAAAAAAAAAAGTCAGTCAGTCCACAGCTAGCAGCAGTTTGTGTGCACACAGGCACTACATGTAAAACTGTGGGAGTAAGATGCATTTCCCGACTGTAGGAAAAACATTACTCCAGATGTTTTGTGGAGTAAAACAGCAACACCAATTAAGTGATTTTGTTGGAATAAACGATTGATTCTACTACTTGCAGTGTTTGTTTCAGTCCAGCCGTCTTTGCTGAGCTTAGATTTGTGCCGGTTTCCTTTCAATAAATAGGTGTTTAATAAAAGATCATTTATATTCAATTCAGTTTTATTTATATAGTGCTAAATCACAACAGTAGTCACCTCAAGGCGTTTTATATTGTAAGATAAAGACTACAAAAACAGACAAAACCCCCACAATCAGACGATCCCCTATGTGCAAACACTTGACAGTAGTGGAGAGGAAAAACTCCCTTTTCACAGGAAGAAATTTCCAGTAGACTCAGGCTCAGGGAGGGGCGGCCATCTACTGTGACTGGTTGGGTGGAATGGGAGGAAGACAGGACAAAGACATGCTGTGGAAGAGAGCCAGAGATTAATAATAACTAATGATTAAATGCAGAGTGGTGTTTGGTGTCTGATGTACAGTGAAAAGGTGAGCGAAGAAGCAACTGACAATGCATCATGGGAAGCCCCTGTCAGCCACCAGCATAGGTGTATTGGAGCGTAACAGAGAGAAATCAGTCACTCGATCCAGGCCTAGATATGTGCTTTGCCAAACAGGAGAGTGTTAAGCCTAACCTCAAACAGATGGTAAACAGGAATCATTATACCCACCTGCTGGTGCGAGCCATGCTTTTGGTGGTTGTGACCGGGTGTGGTTTGTGGTGTAGCTGCACCTCATGGACCAGGTGCTGCATCCACACAGTCATCAGCGAGAGACCGGTGATCAGCATCGCGGAGCACGACGTCCGAGCGGCATTGAGGAGAATGAACACAAGGAAAGTGGCGGGGCCAGACGGCATCACCAGCCGTCTGCTGCGCTGCTGTGCTGACCAGCTAGCAAGTGTGTTCACTTCCATCTTCAACGAGTCCCTGGCGAAGTCCGCAGTCTGTGGTCCCCACATGCTTCAAAAGATCCACCGTCATCCCTGTGCCCAAGAACAGCAAACCCTCATCCCTGAACGATTACCGGCCAGTTGCACTGACCTCGGTAGTAATGAAGGTGTTCGAGAGGCTGCTGAAGAACATCATCTCCTCCTCCATCCCAGACACCAGAGATCCGCTCCAGTTCGCCTACCGACCACCTACGACAACTGAGGAAGTGCAGGGTCTCTCCAGAGATCCTCAGGATTTTCTATGCAGGCGCTGTTGAGAGCATCCTCACACAGAACATCACATCCTGGTTTGGGAACAGCTGTGTGAAGGACCAAAAAGCTCTCCAGAGAGTGATCCGTACAGCAGAACGCTGCTGCAGGATTGCTCTCCCCCCGCTTCAGGACACCTACACCAGGAGATGCCGGACTACAGCAGCGCAGATACTGAAGGACCCGTCCCAACCTGGCAACAAACTGTTCCAACTTCTGCAATCCGGTAGAAGGTTCCGCATCATCCGGGCAAGGACAGAGAGACTCAAGAGGAGCTTCTATCCCCAAGACCCCCCCCCTCCCCAGCTGTTTGTGCACCTATGTTTTTGTAACCTGTCCGTGCAGCTAGGCCTTGCTGCACGGACAGGTTGAAAACCTCAGTGCACGTATGATCGTATCAGTGAGATCAGTGCAGGAGCTCAGAGGTTCCCCTGGATTACGGGAGGGGAGGAAATTTACTGCTGATGCAGAGGTTTCTGAGTGAGCTGCGTTCATCTACTGCAGCAAGTGACACCCGCTGCTATAGATAGCTCCTGTGGTGAGATCAAAGCTGGAACAATGAAACCAATGTGACCACCATAAACAGAAAATTTTCTCTTTCTGTTTGTTGTTGGGCCATCACTTAGACAACCTATAAATATGTTTGGATGAGTAATTCACCGGAAATTTGTTTTTATTCTATTTTTAAATTTAGATGGCTGTTGTGGGACAATCTTCAGCCAGCTCCATATGGGGTTAATGTAAACATTTAAACACTTTTAAAGAATTTAAACAAGAACAAAGTAGATTTGATTACTAATACAATTTTAGTTAAGGAAACATTTCAATGAAACTTGCAGGTCAGAATATGGTGTGAAATGAAGTGGAGCTGATGCATTGTTTGGGAGGTTGTGGAGTAGCTTTAAGCTGGGTTTGCTGTTTATGGTATAAGAGTCAACCTCAGCATAGAATGCCCTCCACTGCTTTTTCATTTCCACACAGTACTTTATTTACAGCTGTCCACATGAACCATTTTAGCTCTTGTGGCCTGCTAAATGCGTGCTACATGAAAGGAGAACTTCGGACAATGCCCCCACCTGATTTTCCTACCACTTCACTGAGTTCATGTTTGGGGAAATAGTGCATCTATTTATCTGAGGCACTGGAAGAAGCTTGGGAGAGTAATTAAGATGGGTTCAGGAGTTTCATATGCCATTGATTTTAATTTCAGTATATTTCCATAGGCCCACCCTGTTGCCTTTACAATTTTCTACACCTCATCTGTAGTCTTATCTTTCCACTCTGTTTTTTTGTTTTTGTTTTTATTTTTACATTTTAAGTCATTAAGTCTTTTACTCTGTCCTGCCTCACGTTTACACTTTGGATCGTTTAGGATCGATGGCATTGTTCCACCTTGAACATCACCCACAAGCATATGCACGCACGCCAAACTTAACGAATTAGAAGTTTCTTCCTTTAACTTTTTTTTTCTTTGAGCTGGATAAAACTGGTGTGACAACAGCTGTTCATTTGATTAGGCAACTTCTGCAATCTCCAGCAGGAGTTACAGTGCCGGGCATGAGCAGCCCAGTTCATCAGATGACATTAAAAGTGGCGGACCGCATTGCCCTTAAGGTAACACTTATCCCAGCTTTAGCGGCATTAGCATCATGTTAGAGCTAGCTGACGCGTCGCGCCTGTCCTCCAAGGGTTGGCTTAATGTTGGTGCTCAGGCTCACGGCAGCACAAGTGGCTTGTGGCTTCAGCTCCGAGCTTAATTAAATGTCACTGGATACATGATGGAACAATACGCAACACTTTTTGTCATAGCTGGGGTGTGTGGGTGTGTGGTGATTGTGAGCTAGCTCATGACATCTTACCAGAAGCATCTACTCAGCCTCGCCTTTTTCACCATATAGTCTTCCTGTCCATAAATCACCTCCAGCAGCCACAGCTGGGGAAATATCTCACTGGGGGGAATATTTAGCTCTCGTATACCACATACTCGAGTGTTTATATATAGGCTCAGCTTAGCTGTGCTTCAGTTAGAGATGGATCTTAACAGTTAATACAGTTAAGTGCTCTTGATTGAGACTGTGCTCATGCAGAAGGGTTACGTACATCATGTATATTTCTCTGGTTGGCTTCAACCTTCAGAAGCTCTCAGAGCAGCTGCCAAGCATGACTGAATAGATCAAAGGAGCGGGAAACTGAATGGAGGGACGAGAGAGAGAGATAGAAAGAGATGTTCAGATGTTCATACTCAAGGCGAATCCCCATTGTTTGTCAAATCCAATTTCATAACCTGCAATGGCAGAAACAAGCGGTGAACAAAACACTGACGTGTCACGTCACCTTTTAAGCTGATACAGCGAACTTATTAGCAGATGATTACGCAGCCAGCGACACTGCCCACCTGATGAATGCAAATGTTCCCTCTCTTGCCTCTCACTGTGTCTGCGTGAGTGGCTTTGTGGGGCTTTTTCACTAACGGCAACTATACAGTGATGTTGATATTTATTTTCAATTTGCCATCAGAACCTGAGCAATTCATGTCCATGCAATTTTGGTAGCTTAGCTGATGAGAGTTTTTAGGATGGATACAATGACACAGTGTTTTAAGGCTGTTATTCACTAATTGCCTCATTTAGATTCATGATTAGGCAGAAGGAAAAAGGGGTCATTAGCGAAAAAGCCTAAGGTTGTTCATATTTGCCTCACAGATTTGGAGCTGCGCCTGATTTGAATGGCACTGGGGTGGGGGGGGGTCCAAAAAATATCTTCAGGCTAATGATGATGAAGGGAAATGAAGCAGGGAGAAGGAGTGTGTGAGATGCTTTTCAGTAGCCACTGTGTCGTTTAATTTTCATGCAAGTCCCCTTTTGTCCGCCGATATGCTGCAGATTCATGTCTACCTTCCATCCTTGCTCCATCCCATCTACATGACAGAACCATTTTCATTTGCAACAGACACAGTGACAGAATATTGATTGTCTGAGCTGTTTTTTCTCCTCCCTGTGCGCATCATTCTTGTCAAAGCTTCCATCAAATATCCAGTTGTCTTTTTTTTTTTTTTTTTTTTTTAGCTGTTCTTAATCTCATGAGGAGGAGGGATTTGTATGGTTGTGGGGGTTTGTGGGGGTTTTCTTGTTTTTTGGTTGGCTTCTTTTTGTGTGTGCATTTTTTTTTTTGTCTGTCATCTCTCCCCAGCGGTTCCTCTAAACAGCCAGCCCGCATTGTTCTTTTCAGCTTCAGTAACCCTCTCCATTAACCCTCCTCTTCATTAGGAACCAATTAAAGTGGTAGATGCTCATTGCCAAGCAGCAGTAAGAGGATGTAAAATAATGGGATAGATACAAACTGCACTGCACTTGAACCAAAGGAGAGCAGAGACTTACCAATTTGCCAATTTCTGGAGTTCAGGCCAAATGCAGCAATGCATTTTCTATGCATTTTACACAAGTGCAGCTAAGCTACATAACTTCCTCTGGGATTCTGAAACCATGATGTAGACAAGCTCACGTCGAATGCTGAGGCAGAGAGACGGGAAAGGTTCAGTTACTAGATTAATGTAAGACAAACAGCCATACGTGTCACAGAGATGTGGTTCATAAAAGGCATCTCATCCCTGATAAGAAACGTAGAACAAAGGGGAAAACACATCCTATACATTTCTCTCAAAATGCTGCTAGTGGCATTGCTCTGCATGCCAGCAAGGTGCTGGAGTAACCAGATGAGATGGTGTTCACTTTTCATGGTGAAGCCAAAGCAGGCAGAGGAAACAATCAGCTGGTGACACCATAGCACCTTCACACATATGCTGCAGCTGTCACTTTTATCAGCGTTCAAGATAGAGCCATATGTGAGAATGCACATGTGCACTTCAGTGAGATCATATCATCAATCTTTTAAGCCACATGACAACAGAGCAGCTAAATGTCCGAGCAAGCTAACGGTGACTGGCGTCTCCTGTGCGTTCTGTCCCGACAACAATCCTATACCAAACAGAGTATTTCCATTTGAAGTTTCTAAGGAGTTTTTTGAACTGGAACATGGATTCAACTCTAACTTCTCTGAGCAAGTACTTGGTGACAGTGAAAAGGAAAACCTCTCTTTTGATTGGCAGAACCGATAGAGGAGGGGCAGCCACCTGCTGCTCACATCAGTTGTAACTACACTGATGTCACCTAAAACTTGGAAATGTTTAATGAGAACAGTCACCACTGTAGCATTATAAAAGTGACAGAAAATAATAAAATATATCCCGTTTTTAAGACTAGGTTCTTCTTAAATTAGCGTGGCCAGAGGGCAAAATCTCTTCTACTTAAATGGTACTTCTTAGGTAGTACAGCTACTCCTTTATTTTCCATGAGGTCGACACAGAAGATGGATCTGCATGTTTGATTTGACACAGTTTTTACATCTAACACACACCATCCCATTTATCCAGGTGAACTCAGACAACACCTTCAAACCATTTTTTATTTTATTTTAAAGTTTTAAAAAAAATGTATTAATTTTTTAAAATTTGTAACCACCAAGACTGCTTCAGAGAATTCTGTCTTCTGTGTTGATGTGTCATCAAAGGAGAGCTGGCAGTGACTGTGACGGTGGATGTGACGTTAGTTATAAATTGGTTTACAGTCAACTTTGTCACATGGTGCCGTTCGCCAGGCCCCACATGGCAGTTATAATGGAGCCCTCAGTCAAGCTCAGGCACCCACAACAAAATTGACTTCATCAAGAATGCAGGCTGTGCACATTCAGAAACGGGCTTGTCACGGGAGCTAACACCCACGCCTGAAGCACGTAATTGTGAGGATAACTGGTGTTAATTGGGAAATGTACATTGCACATCAGTAGGATATGCAAAGTCAATAATTGTTGGTCTTTTGTTTTGTCTTTACATATTTAGATATGTAAAGTGTTTAAAGAAAAGTTTCCTATCAGTCACATTGACAGAGAGATCCATGTGTCCATACGCAACAGTCTCTGTTTTTAAAGATCATCATTTGCTGCATGCTTTTGATGTTAGAATCAGCACACCAGCAGAGATCTGGAGTCGTGGGCAGGAAACACAGGCTTCAGAAAGTTTCTGTGCAGCCTGTTGAGGGCAGAAGGTTAGGCTGTATATTACATGTGAAATATGTGATCAAAGAGTTTTTCATTTTTACTTTTTAATGAAAACCAACACCTACTGAGTTGTCACTTTCAGGCCTGTGAAAGGGCAATATGAGACTTAATTTATAAAATGCTTTGATTTTACTTGAGGGTACGCAGCTGACTGGTTGGATGGAATTGCACGCGAGGTGGTGTAATTTTCAAAGGAATCACAGGCTATCAATAAGCTGAATACTGTGTGTCTTGCTCTTGATGCGGGGGGTCTAATTTCCCCCATCAAGTTGAACCCAGTGTGGCCTTTAGTGAAATAAAAAGAACACCCCTGTCCTAAATGCACAGTTGTCTTCAGCTGCAAAAAGTATTGGCCTAATGTTACACTCTGTATACAACACTGCACCACTTCTGCTCATCTCCAAACTCTCTCTCTCTGTCTGTTCTCTGTGTTTTCAGATCTGAAGAGGGAGGCCAGTATCTGCCACATGCTGAAGCACCCCCACATTGTGGAGCTGCTGGAGACCTACAGCTCAGATGGGATGCTCTACATGGTGTTTGAGTTGTAAGTCCCAGGCTGTGATTCAGCAAACACACACAAAATTCCTCACACCAACACATATGTAGGCTGAAGATAGGTAATGGGGGACGGGTGTCACAGTGGGGCACATCTGTAAGGGAATGCATAGTGGGGATGGTACAGAGGAAAGAGGACACAGAGCAGAAGGATGACAGTGTGAGGAGGGCGTGGAGAGAAAGTGAACCCTGCAGTGGTTTTATGTAATCAAAGCTGATATGAAAAAGCTTGTTAGATGAGGGTTTTTTTTGTGGGGGGGGCAGTGTGCAGAGGATGAGTGCAGTCTATATATATATGAGGGGAGGGGGGAGAAAAAAAAGATGAGATTAAGATTTCACACTTGCTGCTACTTCCAGCTTTTCCAAGAGCTGCATCATCCCCTGGAGCTCCTCCCAGCCTGCTCCGTATCTTCATCTTTCTCCTCTTCCAGAACTAATTCCTTTATCATTTAATTCTGTTATCGCTGAGCAGGCGAACGCTCGGGTTTCGTGCATAGTTCTATCACATGGCTTGGTGCACCGGGAGAAAACTTTCAAGGATATGCAGACGAGCGCCATTTAAAGAGATTTTCATGGTTTTTGGAGCTCATTTGCGCGCACACACACACACACACACACACACACACACACACACACACACACGCTCATGAGACCACAGGCAGATATCGGAGCGCTACGGGCCTTGGAGAGGGGAATGGATATGGGAGTAAATGCAGTGGATAAATGTGGAGGGCCTCATGCCGCTCTTTTTCTCAGGTCTCACTCCTCACTAATCACAGAGGCTAAAATGTGAACGTGGTGCGGTAATAGGAGTGCAGAAAAATATGGATGTGCTGTAGCCAAGTCCTACATCAGAGTCCTGTTTAATTGGCACAGAGGCTAAGTGACAATAAAGAATAGGCTTCCAGTAATTGGGAACAGAGCAATTATGAGAGACAGGATCAGCTGTGGCTAAATGGCCTGGCTGCAATTGTGTGCGAGTTGTGTGCATTTGATGATTGTCATTCCATCATCTGTATATGTGTGTGTTTTTTAAAACAGCCACCTAAGGAAGACTGAGCCTGTGCGCAAAGGCCTAATTGCCTTAAAGTCTGCTCCCAGCAGCTTAATGATCGCGAGCGCACCGCTTTCCTGTGCATTGAGACGCTGTGGCCGGAGCCTTGTTTCAGCTCGGTTGAGGAGCGGTCGTTTTTAGAGCCGTGCTGTTATTGTGAATCCCTCCAGAGGGCTTTCATGAATGCATCACCATTACAGCAACAGCTCCTCCTCCTGAACACTTGGATCATAGTGGGGAGCTCCATGCAAATGCTATCATCACTGTGAAAAGAAGATGATTGCTTATGATTTACAAAACTGAACCTCGCTTTAGCGTGTAGACTATAAAATTAACCGATTTTATATGACAGTCAGCAAAAATCCTTCATTTCACTCATTCCCATCCAAATTCATTCAAGAGTATGAATGTGCACCAGTATGCAGTTTTGCCTGTTTTCTCTATGCATAAGCTGCAGAACAAGTCTAGTCTTGTGATGTCAGAGCACGTGATCTAACCTCTTGTTCAATGGGAAAATCTAAGATGCAATTTATTTATACCAGATTTTGGGAAATCGTTTCAATTATTGGAAATAATTTCCCCGTTCACAAATTTGGTTATAGCAGATTAAAAAAAAAAAAGTATAAAAAATAGCTTAAATATGCTGACCAGTATGTAGCTCAATAAATTAGAATGCAGTGTGGCCGAACCAGGAACTAAATCTAATCTAAACTCTAAATAAATACAAGGCAGTAAAATCAGAGTAAAAATATTATTGTATTTCACAGTTAACTAAGCAGAAACAGAATAAAAATTCACTACACACACCCGTCTAAGAGTCATTACCTCCTCCAAGGACGTATTCACTGTTAGGCTGCTCGACATGACTGAATGTTTTTGGTAGTATTTGTTATTATGTCTGTAAACACGAGAGCTTAAAAAGGTTTGAATGAATTCTGATCAAACTTTGTAGGTGTGTAGAGTGGGCTCATGTTAACAATCTATTTGTGTGTGCATTACATCCACTGAGATCTTCAAGGTCAGCTTCATGATTTATTGGTTAAAAATCGTCAAAAAAAAAATTATAAAAACTATGAAGTGTGGTGTTGACATATAGAATATACTGTATAAAGTTTGTCTTTAAACATAGTGTTTTTGCCTAGTTAGTTAGAAACATAATTTAGTGTAATATTAAATAATAATAAGAAGTTATTAGTTATTGGCGTCCAGTCATTTACAAATCTTTACCTATTATTCATTACCTACTCACAAATGTTTTTCTAAAAGTAAATACTGCTCAGAGTGTGAGTTGCATTGGTGGAAGTTCTTGTTTGATATTTGTTAGAGTTGTTCGATGAGATATGAAAGATATTCAGAAGCCTTGAATCAGTTTGTTAGAGAACGTGCTGACGGTCCACTGAGTGGTGTAGAAGGTTGTCAGGACTATCCGTGATGGATATCAGTTTGTTCAGTGTCCTCCTCTACATCTCTGCTCTGATGCAGACTCAGCAGACTACAGCAAAGTGTACGCAGCAGTTTGATGGAAAATCTCTAACACTTTCAAGAATCTCGACTTCTTTAAGAAATCGAGATGGCTCGTCGCCTTCTTCTGTACAGTCTCTGTGTTAGTCTTTCCAGTACAGTGTGTTGATGTGCATATACTTGTACTCATGGGCATGCTGTCCCAGGATAGACGCAGGCTGTTGTGGGACAGCTGATCACCATCTCTCTGGTAGTTTTTACATTTAGAAGTATTTCTGCTACACCATGCCACCAGTAATGCTCTATATCCTTCAATTATACGTCTAGCAAGTTGCTTTTTTTCCTAAGCATTTGACAATCATAAGTTTTCTTATTTTCTTATTGTTGCTTGAAGCTTATCAACGTCATCATCCAGTCACTGATCCAAACTACCTGAGGCCCAACACTGACTGCGTAGAATTTGCTCATTAGGTACAGTCACCAGAGACTGTCTGCTGATGCAGACATGGACAGACTGCTCGTCATTCCTCTTATACGTTCTAGTGCAGTCTCTCCATGGAGAAGACAAAGAAAAGAAAACTGGCAGGCACAAAGTCTCCTCAGAGCCTCGTGCTTACCATTTGAAGATGAAATTTAAGTCACTTGTGGAGCGTAGCACTCACTAACATGGAATCCATGACACGCCTTGAATTCTTAGTCTACATGGCTATGGGTTTAACTGATAGGGCAGCTCAACATGGCTTAGGTGGAGCTGAAATCCCTTATTGGGACAGGAGATTCAATCCAGAGGCTCCTGAAAATACAATTGAGTTATTTATTACAAAGCGGTTTGTGAATATTTGCAGTGGAGCCTCTTTATATTATATTATTTAATTTTTATTTATTCATTTATTAAAGAAGTATGCCTTGTTCGATGTTACAAAAATCCCTGACATCAAGTAGAATTCTAATATTTGGATAAACACTTACAAACATTCAGAAAAGTTGAGTACTACAAACAGAAGACGTTCTACACAGGAAAAAGTAGGTGAAAATACAGCAAAAACGTAGACGGTATTCAAAAGATGGACATAGCCACCACAGCATCATTCAACGGTCATTTTAAACTGTCAAGAATCAGATGTACTAAGTGTACGATGTGTCTGACTGAGAAACTCACAGCATGCTCATACGTTTGCAACCTGTCAGTCAAAAAGTAGCCAGGCGACAAATCACGACCTGCTTCACTTTCGTTTTAGTTTAAATAGGACATCGAGTGATAGATACGATTTAAAACTGGTGAATGAGACCATAAACAAATCAGGAAAGTCTTCACCGAGATCATAGGTCCGATTGTATAGCTGACTACATATTATCTTTTATATACTGTCTGTACTTGCTTTGATGTTCTTGGTGGGGTACTCTGACCTGCTGAGCTAACTTTTTCATGAGCTAAGATCGGCTTCATTTAGCTCCGTATTTATCTGTTTATAGTAATATTTTATGGGTCTTTTACTGTATTTAAATATTCCCTCAGGGTTTCAAATAAGGTTTAGGTAAAATGTTTTTGTATATTTTATTAATCCCCTGTAGGAAATTACTCTCTGCATTTAACTTCACTCAGTGAAGCAGTGTGTAGGGACAGTACCTTGCTCAGGGGTACCTCAGGATTTGAACCCCCGATCTTCCTACTGAGCTATCTCCTCCCCCAATAATGGTGCTATGAAATACACTTTTCTACTTCCTAACTCTTAATAGTTTCAGAAGAGAATGCTGAAGCATAGCAGAGGCTTACAGAAATATTACCAGCATCATAGCAGCTTTTTTCGTGCTACATGTAGGCCTGGTCCAGCTGTGCCTACCTCAACTCGCAGACGCTAAACACAATTACTGCTACTGACCTGTTTCTCCCATTTCGCCTTCACAGCCAATCACAAAGAAGCGCAGCACTTGAAGTTTTAATAAGAATGGCCTTTCCTTCTTACTTGTATTTGTGGCCTGACCTTCATGCTAGTCTGACCCTCTCTCACCGTGAGTCTCTTTCTAATTTCTGTGTGTGTTAGTATGGATGGAGCGGACCTGTGTTTTGAGATCGTGAAGAGGGCAGACGCTGGCTTTGTCTACAGTGAAGCCGTGGCCAGGTGAGATTTTTATGGCTTTGATTTACTTCCCTGAAAGGCTTCCTGATGCTTTTTTAAAATTATTTGAATCAATATTTGCAACCATGATTTACACAAACACTTAACTCTGATGTAACAATGACCTTGCACTTTCTCTCTCCCCCCCGCTTAGTCACTACATGAGGCAGATCCTCGAGGCGCTACGCTACTGCCACGACAACAATGTCATCCACCGAGATGTCAAGGTATTTTTCATCTGCTTAGGTGTCCAACTACGAAGTGCAGCAGCCCACATTTGAAAGTTCAGTTGTTTCTGTTGTCACGTGTGTTTAAATGCAGTTTATGTTATTACATTTTATTTATTACTAAGTGATTAGACTTTTATCTAGTTTTGTCCAGTTTTGCTGTTTGCTAAATTAGAATTGTTGTGGCTCTGGATTGGCTTGTCTTAAATTTCCAATCCAGCTTAAATGGCTTGTATTTGTATAGCGCTTTACTTGGTCCCTAAGGACCCCAAAGCACTTTACACTACATTCAGTCATCCACCCATTCACATACTGGTGATGGCAGCTACATTGTAGCCACAGCTGCCTGGGGCGCACTGACAGAGGCAAGGTTGCCAGACACTGGCGCCACTGGGCCCTCTGACCACCACCAGTAAACAACAAGTGAAGTGAACGGGTGAAGTTTCTTGCCCAAGGACACAACGACCGAACCGGCAACCTTCCAATTACAAGACGAACTGCCAACTCTTGAGCCACGATCGCCCCGCTAAATACTTTTTGGATTGTTGGCCACACAAAACAATTGGGTAGGTTGGGTGGTTGTACAGTTGACAAAATTCTTGACCTCCCCAAGTTTATTGAATCCTTGCAGCGCGGAGGCAAAAGCAAACATTTTCTATAAATGGCAATGGTGCAACATCAAATGTTAAACGTGTGACCGATTTATTTTTTTTGCCCATGAGTAAGTTTGCTAATAATGTTGGTTGAAGCTAAGAGAAGCAGTCAATGGAAAAAACAATAGCGCTGCTTTAAAACATTTTATTTAAATTTAAAAAACCCACAATGGTGGGGAGGGAAACAAAGAGTAACTGGCTTCTTTTTCACAGGCCGTTCCAGTGTTTATCTGTCTCACACACTCGACCAAACAACAAATACAAAATTAAACAAAAAGCTAAAAATCAAAATGTCTCTTCCAGCAAACATAAAAAAAAAAAAACTCTGACGTAAAGTTAAGTCTTTTGTGCGCATCTCAAATAAATAAATGAATAATCCAAAAAGTAGCTATATTAATACTGAAACAAACAAGAAAAGAAGGTAAAATATTCCCTCCAAACAAAACGTATAAATTCTAAATGTGCAGATCTGGTGTCTATATCGCCTGTCGTCATTTACTGGACTGACAAATGCCAGTTGGAAAAATTTTAAATATCGCCCAACCTTAATCCTCCCACAGTGTTGGTCAGGTTGTGTACGTGAAACACATACACAATAACTACATGGTGGGTCTTCACCCAATTTTTTGCTTAAGGTCACATTTGTTGTTTTACTTTTTGTACGTTCACATATATTCAACCTTTTGGTGACCGTATTTACTACTGACCACGTAGTTTTTATACTTCTGAGTGAAAACACTTTCGACTGGTGGTGAATGACATTAGTTTCGTCCTGGATTTGACTGTTTGTCACCCATGCCAACTTCTCAATACACTTTCATTTTCACAATGACAAGCAAAGTTTCGCATTCTTTTTTGTACTTCACACAGTTCATTAACCTGTAAGTCGTGGTGGGTCATAATCTGGGTCAGCTGCAGCATTATTGGCACTCTGGTTAAGTATGCTGTTTTGACAGCGTTTGGCTAGCTGCTTGTTTCCTACTACCTATCAACAAGCTCTGTAACCATTTCAGAGTGGACGAGCCATTTGCTCGAGTTTTGAAAGCTAACAGACACGCTTTATCCTGTATTCCTTTGTTCTCTCCAACCGGTCGCGGCAGATGGCCACTCCTGACCTGGTCCTGCTGGAGATTTCTTCCTGTTAAAAAAAGGGTTTTTCTTCCCCACTGTCACCAAAACGTTTGCTCATAAGCGGTCATATAATTGTTGGGGTTTTCTCTGTTATTATATATTATTGTAGGGTCTTTACCTTACAATGTAAAGGGCCTTGAGGTGATGCTTGATGTGATTTGGCGCTATATTAATAAAATGGAATTGACTTAAATGTTTGTCCGTTTTTGCTCAGTAAAGGAGTTCAGATGCTTAATGACACAAGTTCTCCTTTTTCAGGTTTTTCATTTCGTAATGCACCAAAATTTAAATGGATCTGAATGTGCAGGCGGCCACTTTAGCATCTCTTCTATGACAGAGCCATGTTGTTGGGGTTCATGCAGAATGTGGTTTGGCATTGTCTGGCTAAAATAATTAATGTCTCGTCTGAAAGGTGTTTGGGGGGGAACATATAGGTCTGCAAAACCTACATATACCATTCAGAAGTAAATTCACCTTCCCCTGGTACATTCGCAGATGCTGGTGTAAGCCCACAGAGAACAGCTATGATTTCCAAAAGGAATCTTTAAAAAGAAAATGTATTGGTTATCGTCACGGACAGTTTTTCACTTTGCTTAGTTATCTTAAATAAACTCAGGCCCACAGAAGATGTGTTTCTGGCTCTGATTTATCCAGTCTACTTTTACCTTGCAGTCATGGATGCAGTAAGTGACGTTCAATGGCGGTGGGTTTTTGAGCACATGGTGTAATTTTAAGGTTGGAATTGTTTTCGGTCAATGCTATAGGCCACAGTCGATCAAGTGTTTCACAGCCTTCATTACAGAGTTTGGGTTTTCTTAATATTTCATTGATGTTATATACCGGAGATGATGAAATCCTCAAGGTTTTTTTTGGGGGGGTTTTTTGCGTTGATGAACCGATTGTGAGATTTTCCACTATATATTTTATCAGTAGTACACAAGCAGTTGTACCCCTCTCCCAGTGAATGCTGGTATCAAATTGGAAATAAGGAAACATTTTTCACGTTTTAAACGTTTAATACGTTGTCCTTGTATTGCTTTCAAGTACATTTTGGGTTGTTATATTTTCCAAAGCATCCCAGTTTTTTGGGGATGGGGTTGCACCAGTTTACCACAGTGCACTTCCACTATTATTCCCCCCCCCCCCCCCCCCCCCCCCCCCATTCGAATCATTGGGGCAGTTCAGCAGTGTAGAGCTGTTAAATATGAAGCAACAACAGGAGTAAAAGGTTTTGATTTGTATTAAAGTTAATTTAGAACTAATGTTTGAAAAACTGTAGCCCTTGAGTACATATTTAGGGTTGAAAGAATTTGAGTAACAAATGGACATGTTTTTCACTGCAGAAGACACAGAGGGGAGGAGATTGGTTGGCTGTTGTTGGCTCTGGTACCAAGCAGGTCCACAGCAGTACAGCTCTTCTGCGTGAGGCTGTAATGGAAAAGAATGTCAGCAGGGCTTCTCTCGAAACACTGCGGCTAAAGCTGACATAACAAGCTATGAGGGGAAACTCTGTGGATCAGTTGTGCTGCTGCTTTTTTCGCTCACGTCAGACTATGTAGAACTGGTCTGACATGAGTGATGAATGAGTGAGGAATGTGTGATCAAAAGTAGAATCTGTATCATTCTGCTTATGATGCCTTTTGCATCTAAAGTAGTCTTCTGCACCCTCTCAGTTCCCTGTCGTTGTGTGGAAATGAGAAACAATAGAGTTGCTAGTGGGTGTGGTTGGACCAGTGTCACACTGATTCAGTGACTCTTAATGTGCTTAAGCAGAGAAAGCTAATGCTATTACTGTTTCAATTAGTTACATGAGGTTTGAGTTATTCTGTAACATGTCCTGACATGCAGTGACCAGTATGCCCCTTTGGCTGCACTCTCTGACACACTCCCTATCGTAAAGAGGCTCTTACTGCTGGCCGTGGGGGTCATACTTTTAACATCACTCTGGGTTGTTTACTGCTAGCTTTGTGTTAGCTGTTTGTGCAGTTGCTTGCAACAGGCTGATGTATTATCAGCAGTTGTTTCTGGCCTGGACATAGTCTGCACTTACTGTCGCATTCTCAGTTTTTCATTGCTTCACTATTTTCCTCCTCCCTGAACACAAACTGAAATCAGCTGACTACGTTACATGTGCACAGCGTGGAAAAGGCATGCATGATTTTTTTCTCTCTCTCTCTCTTATTGTGCAGATAACTGAGGAACCTTGTAGCACAAGTAATGACACAACTGTAACTATACTGTGACTACAGTAAGAGAAACCGATCATGTACTTTAGATGTCATCACGCTGCTAGATGAGGACAAATCAGCATCAAGGCTCCTCCACCGGGATCAGAGTCAGACTTGGTGTGGGATATAAAACGCTTTAATCAGATGTCATGTATACAAAGTGAAGCAACTCGTAGTGCTGAGTGTTCCTAACGAAGCTCTGGCTCCAGCCTGCTGTGTGATACATGGTAGTAAACAGTGGACTGGCAGCTCCTCTATAGTTTGTGCAGTGGTAAATCTAGATGTCGTGATATGAGAATTCTTCATGCTACTGCCGTGGGATTGATATGTAATGCCTTCTCTTACGTTTCCCGTCAGTATCTCTCTAACACCGTCTGCAGCTATTTGATTATGTGCGTGCCTGTGTGAAAAGGTCAATGTAATCGCTTGCGTCAGTGTGTCAGTTGTTTGATTGCACGTCAGTCTTTGGTATTTGTGTGTGCTACAAGCAGTAAGTAGCTATTGTGTCAGCCAGCTTTTATGACAAGTAGAGCTAGCTTAGGGAAAAAAGAAAAGAAAAACTGTTTTGCATTCACATACCCTGCTTCACATTTTTCTTTAGTGTAAAAGCACTAAAATCCCCTCTGCAGTTAGTGAGGTTAATGCTTTTACGAGATATTCACAGAGCTTAATTAGAACACTTTAATATAAGTACTTTACTGACTTGGACAAGGCCCATATGCATATTTTGTCACAGTCAGCTCCCAGCTGTTGTATTACTATCTGTCTCTTCAGCATTGTGCATTGGTATTAGTCATCATAGTCTATATAGTCATATCTCTGTCTTCACTCTGCTGCGCCCCTACATGGATCCCTGCTGAATCACCGGCTTAGTCTTATTGTCTTGATGTGAGCGATACCAGCCTGTGAGTTTGGAGGGGCATAATGAGATGATAAAGCTGCCTGTTTGCAGTGATAGTATGTGTTTCAGTGCCATTCACTGAATTACAGCCTTTTTTATATACTGTCCACACATTTCAGCAATTTTGCACAGAGTGAAATCATTGCCTAAAAACTGTATTTTATAATGCTAAATAGAGTGGTTACTACTTTTCTACTCTACCTGAGCACTTTATATAATATCCCTTATTCAGCCATTCACACCAACATAAGTACATAGTACTTTCTGTCTAACATCCACACACATCCAATGCATAGGAGAGCAACTTGGGGTTGGCATATTTGGCATGGAATCAAACCACCAACCTTCCAGTTGAGCTACAACTACCCCCCTACTACTTCTGCAAGTCCTTCTCTGTGATCTGGTTGTATTTGTGACAGAGTAGTTATATATTCTACTGACTGTTTTATTTCTGGAGTTCAATGAACCCCATTATTATCCAAATCCTATCAAAGTCCTTTTCATTTTATATTTACATTATTACTCATCGACATCATTGAGCATTTAATCTGAGGAGCATAAAAATGGTTGCTCAGATCCTGCCATGATGTTTCAGATGTCAGAGTTAGCTTTTAATTTCACTTTTGTCGTTGTTGTTGTTGATAATTTTCCATCTGATGTGCAGCATCTTAAAAAGTTTTAATTACTGCACTTCATTTCTGTGGTAAAAACTTGGTTAAATACCATAGATGTTGGTATGTGTATCGCAGCCTCCGTGTCAACAAGTTTTCTCGTATGGAGAGTACAGAGTAGGTGTTACCGACACTGTGCTGGTGATCAGCATGTTTGTCTGCGGACGCATTTAAATTCAAGGCTTGTTATTTTTTGGCCTTGTATAATGTGTATATCTGTATAACGCTGTTTAAATGTAACACAGTGACCCAGACCGCTCAAACTGAAACAACAAATCGAACTCACTTCCTCCTGCTTGTTGTTTCACCTATTTGTAGTCTCATGTAAAATGTCTCACAGTAAAGGTGGAGAATTTCCTGGAACTGAAAGATAAGTTGAGAGTTCAGGTATATATTAAACATGCATGCATGCTGCTGTAGTTTAACAGTTTACAAATAAAGCTTAACAATCAAATCCACGTCAATACTAACCAGTCAGATAAAAGTCATTGATCACATTGGTCCTTTATTTTTATTTAAGAGTGTTAAATGTTACCTCCAGCTTGTCATTTGTCAGGATTTACCACTTTTTTGTCTCATAGTTTGTTTTGGTATTAATGTGTGAATAACAAAACTGTATGTCTCAAAACCAACACGAGGAGGTCGCAGCCACCACAGACATCTGATTAAAATAGACAAGTCTAGCTCATCACTCTAAAATGGCTCCATCTATTTAACTGCAGGATGTTGACTTGTAATCAGCTGCATCAGCACAGACTTGCTATGATCAAGTTATCAACACAGAAACAAATTAAATGCAGTTACTAGTGATCAATAAACTTGGTGATTTTACTGAGTTGTAGTTGACTTTTAAATGTGACACATGAATTACAAATAACTAGTTTGTTATGTGATGCAGTAACTATGGGATGGTTGATGACTGAGTTACAGCCCCTTTAAGATTCAAATTTCCCAGCTGTAATGTCTCGTTTTTGCCTTCGACTGTGATGAGGTCAGACTGGAGCTTTTTCTCAAGCTTGACAGATTGTTTTTTCTTTTTTTTAATGAATTGATGCAGTTGTTGTCACCAGTGCCTCCGAGCTAAAAAAAAAAACTAAAAATACACGCACGTAATGTTATTTAATTGCATTAATTATCTTTACTTTCATGTGACTAATGAGTTTAGTTCTCTAGAAATCTGCCTCTGATACACAAATTTGAGCAGACATGCTTTCAGTGAGAACAGCCTCACAGCTGCTACTCCAAACAGCAATTCTGATCACAATTTAATGCATTTAATGGGAAGCCTGTGAACTGTAGCTCTGAACAAAACCTGGTTTGCATGCTTCCTAAATAGTCACTTGTTGGGTTAAATGCTGGTATTTGTATAGACAACCAGAAAATGTTCACCTATACATGAAAAAGTCAATTTTCTCCAGTCGTGTTGCTGCATTACATAATAGACATAAAAATAAACACCCTCTACTACGAGAGCTTAAAATGAGCACTGCTGTGATGATGTGTGGCGTTTCACGTGGCGTTCTGTTGGGTAATTCCTAATGTCAGCTTCACTTTGCTTTAGGCAGCTGTTGCCAGGTTGTCAGCTAGTTCCCCTGCACTAAAACTATATTTAGTCATCGCTGTTTTAAATGGAACATCTGTTAATATTTGAATCTAAAATTAGCCAGATTATTAATCCCTGGATTGAAAGAGCAAAACCCGTGGACTAAACTAGTCATGTCATTATTGTGGAACAGACAAAGCAAAAATCAGTTTGTCTTTGTAAAGTTTTATTTGTCAGATTTCAAAATGGATACATTTCAGATTTTGAAATACTTTGATTACACAATACTAAAGCTAGCACAATATCACACTATACATATAGAGGGGGAACATTAATGGAAAATTAATTTCCTCTCCCCTCAGTTGCCCTTCACAACTGCAATTACAACAGACTTAATGTGCTTTAGAGTTGATTACTCTGCAGCAAAAAGGAGCCATCATTCAAGCCCAGCTGTGCAGCACCAACATTTTTTCAGATTTAGGAAGACAGCAGTTGTACAGGATAACTTTGAGATGGCTTCAGGACGTGCATCGTGTTGTAAAATCATCCCCCAGATATGGTCGCGCGTCTTGTTGTAACCTTGCTGATCTCTTCCACCAATTCTGAGACGGGGGTCTTCCTGCCAAGTAGACGGCAGGCATGATGTGTGCTGGACAGACTCGGTGAAATCTTCTTCAATTTTAAGTTCAGTGTCCTGCACAATGTTTTAAATTTCAGTCTATTTCAGATTTAGTTTCATTACACAACAGTAAAACAAAAACAATATCACACTGTATATAGAAGGGGAACATTGTACATCTAAATAGGAATTGGTGGAAACTAATTTTCCACTCTGCTCTCAGTTGTCCTTCGCAACTGCAATTACGACAAGCTTGATGTGCTTTAAAGCTGACGGCTCTGCAGCAGCAGTGGGGTATAGATCCATCTCCTCAAAGAAGCCCTCGTCAAGGCCCAGCCGTGCAGCAGCAACTTGGTTGGGTTTCTGAGAGCGGCGTTTGTCCAGGATTTCATGTAAGATGGTTTTAGGACATGCATCATGCTGTGAAATCATCCCCCAGATGTGAAGTTTGATGACACGTCCCGGCTGTGGTCGATCGTCTTGCTGTGGAACTTCTGTGCTATCATCCCAAATCTCCCCAGACTCGATCCTCTGGAGAACTCGTTGTAATCTTGGGTCATTGTTGATCTCTTCTGTCATTTGGGAGAAGGGAGTTTTTCTCCCAAGGAGTCGTCGAGCGTGGCGTACACTGGAGAGGCTCAGTGAAACTCCCAGATCTTCCTCAATTTTTAGCTGAATGTCTTGCGCAGTCATCTTGTCATTGCTTTTTGTTATCTCATCAATGGCAGCCAAGATATTGCTGTAAAATATTAATAAGAAACAAGAAAACATTAGACAAACAGAAAAGCAAGTTATTTTCTGCAGGCTACCACTCAGTAATTCAGTCCTTTGATTACTTACCGACTTTCGCGGCAGGGTTGTCTCTCCTTGTAGTGAACCCTTGCAGTTCTCACTGAAACTTTAATGCCCAGGCTGGCGAGATATTGCTTGAAATCGTGTACTTGTCTCATTGCCCTCATGAGATGAGTCTCCTGGGATTCCTCCTTGCTGATTTGTGCCATGTCTGCTGTAGTACAGTATGTTGCGATCGGCAGCTTGGTAAATAACAGGAGCTTATCTGCTCTCATTTATATAGTTCAACTGGGTGGGTTCCAGTAAACTTCTGAAATACCCCATACTTGACCTAACCAATAGGAGTTCATTTACAATCTCCGTTTAGCAGAAAAGTAGTCAATCATGTAGTGTGTATATTGTGGTCCTTAACGTGGATGACAAGGGGAGGTGTTAAAATGGCACGCCCACCAGGTGCAGGCAGAAAGGCACTGAAATGTTAATGATGTCTGGCTTGTTTTAACTGCCAGACAAAGAGCTCAAAAAGCCCCAATCAACTTCAATCAACGACCGACCCTTGACTAGGCATTACTGTCGTTGATGATCCGATATGTATGTGAAAGAAACTGCTGTAACTGACAGAAGCTGCAGTTTCAATGGGTCCCAGGAGCAACAGCAGTGTCTATACACAGTGAGCCAACAGCTAATGGTCGCATGATTACTAACGATACTTATACAGAAATCTTACATGTGAACTAAAATACATGGGCTTGTTTGGTACCAAAAAAAAAAAACTGCCCGACGATGCATTGATGGACATGTTTATTCAGACTCTGGATGTCAACAAGACTGCAACTGCTTTCAAAACATTATTCATGTGTTAAATCTTTGAATCTGACATGTGCCCTCCATAAAATAATTAATAAAGACTAACACTAAATCTAATAAAACTAAACTGAAACAAGAAAGCTCACTCTGGACACTAACTGAAGCTAAACTGAATTTACAGTTAAAAGTCAAAAATGAAATAAAAATAAAAACGAATTATAAAATATTAAACTATAATAACTCTTGAAACTCTTGACACTTGAAACCAAGGACCAGCTGGACATCTAAAGTTGAGCCCTGCAACGAAGCAGTCCAAAATCCATACGGTAACGAAATAGACTGATATGGTTCTGAGCGCTGTTATGACTCTGACACGAATGTATGAAATTGTCCTCATTTTAGTCTTGGACCCTTAAAAGTCTTAGAATTTAGAAGGGCCCTAAAAGTGTTGACTTTTTACCTTTTTTAAATCTGTTTAGAGAACTTTTGAGAAGTTTTTAATCCTGTCACTGAAAAAAATTCTAGCATACAGAAGCATAATGCAACTGTCATTAGAGCCGGGCTATTTTTGGAACAGGCCAGACTCTTATCCACCCTCCAAGCTATACCAGCGAGAAAATCACGATAAACTGACTCAAACCTGCAAGTGATTTAACTTCAGAATCAGAATCAGAATCAGAATGGGGTTTATTGCCAGATGTTGAGGTTTACAACATTAGGAAATTGCTGCGGTGCTTCAGTGCAAACAATAAGAATTAAAGTGCTATGTAGAAAGAAAGATATGTGCAAGAGATATACATGAGAATAAGACTTATGAGTGCTACGTAGAAAGATATATACATGAGTGCAGGTGGTGATCGGTGCCAAACATGAAATGATGCAGTGACACAGCGTAGGGTCATGTGTTAGTGGCGGGGACAGTCATGTGGTTATTGTTCATGTGTCCAACAGCAGAGGGGAAGAAACTGTTCTTATGGCGAGAGGTTCTGGTGCGAATGGACCGGAGCCTCCTGCCTGAGGGGAGCAGGTCAAACTTGCTTATCTTATTGAATATAAGTGTTGAGTTAGCAGCTAAATTGGTAAATTTATATCAAGTTGTCACATTTGCCTGGTTCTTTTTTTAATTCCTAGAACTTCCTCACAGTTCAGTTAACTTCCTGAGGCTGTTTTCATCAGAGTTACAGAGATACATTACATAACTTACAGCATATGGCTAAACCTCTATGCTTGGTCTGGTGAGGGAGTTAACTCAGACCAAACCTGTTAGTCAGTCTGATGATTTAGTTTTATTAAGTCAGGCTTAGTGGACTGCTGGGATCACGAGGGAAGCTTGCCAGCCACACTCCTTTATGGTTAGTAAATGAATAGTAAATATTAAAAAGGCACCTTGTGTTAGAACAGTGAGGTAAAAATGCAGCTTTGACATTGTCCCACAGTAGTATTAAACTTCTGTTATCAGTATCTAACAGTGACTCTGAGCCCCTGTCTCCAGCTCATTAGATGTACTGCTGAGACGTATGCCCTTTACAGGGGACACAAACAAAATAGAGCATACACATGCAGTGCTTCAGCAACAAAACTGTGCTTGTTGAATATGGAACAGTGTGAACGTGCCACAGCTTTCCATGCATAAAAGTCACTGAATTCATCGCAATCCTCTTGTTCATAAATCACCATGATGGCTGTGTATTCATCTTCCCACTTGCTTCACCACAGACCTCCACCAGTGACAGCAGCACAAGCGCGCTTGTATGTCTATTTTTGTGGATCTGTGTGTTTGTCTTTGGCCTCTCTCACTGCTACAGATTGTGTGCATGCAAATGCACCGCAAACAGCAAGGCAGGATGAGTTTATCTGCGTCAGCTTTGAAAGCAGAAGTTGAGAGATGAAGAGAGAAGCCAGCACAAGATTGAAGGTGAACTTTTGTGTTGTGGGACTGTTCATATATCTGGTGTCTGTGCTATACAGCCAGCTGTTCTGAAGTAAAGTCATGCTGAATGTTGAATCTGCAAAGCATATCCGGGCTCTGTGTTGAGCCGTCTGAGGAAACCATAAACACAGCAACACTTTGATGTAAACCTGAGGAAAGAGAGTGTGGTGCCGACACAGACCTATACCTTAGTTTGCAGCAATAGTATTTCTTCATTCTCCAGGTGCGCTAAGGTGAGATCTGCAGTCAGATCTTCTGAATGTAAGGAACAGGAAGTGTTCCCTCTGTAAATTTTATAGTGTCCATGTCTTGCATATAACATTGTGTGTCTGCAAGAAAACATTGCACAAACTTCACGCTTCAAGCCTTCTAGTTAAATTTGTGCTCGTCACGTTAGAGCTGACTCAGCTGTGCGCTGCGGTCAGACTCTGTTTGTGCTTGTCCCTTGTTGAGCTTCTGGTGGTCTGTGATAGGTCAGTTTTTCTTACTGTGTTGTAAGTCTCAAATGTATACCTGTGGGTAATATCTGCAGAAAGAAAGCAGCATGTTGGACAATCTTGAAAGTAAAGATGAGTCTGTTCAGGATACAAAATATAGGAACAGTGAATGTGTCTTTAAATGTTGCTGCGCTATTATCTGCATGTAAGTCTATCCATTAGATTAAATGTAGTCATTCAGTCAACTGTTTAGTACGTAGTCGGCAACACACATCTGACAAAAGCATGTGTAATATCGCTAGACCCACATTAAAGCTGTTTTTACTGAAGCTCTGGCAAAAAGTGATAAAGTATGGTGCTGCACGGAGACACCGAATATCGATATTTTATTAAGTAAATAAAATATTCTGGGAATACTATAAACAACAGCACAAACACCACAATGCTAAGATAGCTTTAGGTGAGCAAACTTCTATTAAATCAGCTCAACTGAAGTGTGTCCAACACTGGATACACTGATTGTGAATGAAGTATTGTGATTAGAGCAGGGCGATATGACCAAAAATATTTATCACGATACACATTTGAAAATTTGTGATAACGATATCCTCAGCATAACCACGTATAATATCCACAAACGTAAAAAAAGGTTATACACACAGAATACGGTAATATTATGTTGAAGCACAGTACGTATCACTCCGCGAGGCTCCTGCCTACGATAGCCGTAATGCTCCGACAGTCCATCAAGCGGTGCGGCTTCGTAGCTTAGCAAAGTCGTACTAAAACATTTGACAGATTTTCGAGCGCCTTGTTCCACATAAAATCGTTTCGAGGTCAGTAAACACAACCAGAATTCAAACATAAGGCACACGGGATTATTAGGGGCACTGTCGATTTTCAGAAGAATCAAAGGATTGGTTTTAAGTGTGCTGTATTTTCCAAAAAACACGGTAATAACGACGGCCCGCTAGCATGCTCTACCAAAAATAGTGCTTTGTTCTGTATCTGAGGGACGAAAGCTAAACCAGTTCCACACCACTGAAGTTGCAGCATTTTTACAAACCAATTCTGGTTCATCTTTTTCATTCAATGATCCACTTTCGCCCTTCTCATTCTCTGTTGCCGCCATGCTTTTTCCTCCATGTGCGTATGAAAACAAAAACACTGCGCATGCGTGTTTTACCCATATTCTATCGTGATATTTCATTTTCTTATCGTTGCCCAACATTATACCGGTATTACCGTGAACGGTATGATATGGCCCAGCCCTTATTGTGATAATCTGATGATATATATTGTTTATTGGGGTTTTCTGGTCATTTGCACCTCGACTCTTAATGCAGCAAAACTAGAGGCAGCGATGGCTGCTACTTTTCAAAGAACAGGTTTGTATTTCCTGCTATGGCATCGTACCATTTATATATTCAAGGCAATCACTAATACTTTAAATGTTTTATTATTCCGATTCTGATTATTATTATTACATTTATACATCTTAAAATCTCAGTGACGCACAGTTTTGTAAATATCTCAGCTTACTGGTTGCTAGTTTCTGCCTGTTTACTGGAAGACAGACTGAGGTGATACAGATCTGTCTGTCACTGTGCTTACATGTTAGACCCTATTCTCGGCTTTATTTGGGGTGGCTTTGAAGCAAATACCACTTTCTACATATGAATGGGGAAGTGTGATTGATAGGAGACTCATTTCCCCACTGACTGCTTGTCAGTGACTTGAATGTCAGCTGTTTTTACAAGGTAAAACGGTCGTTCTCCTCTCGGACCTCTTCGTGGTACACTTGGAGGACTATTAGCAGCGTCGTTAGTGCTGTTTGTGTGATGATGGGTGGAGTGAATGGCTTTTTTAATGGCTTTCAATGGGCCTTGAGGTGTCGACCATGAAACTCAGTCATTGCAGTTTCACAGTTGAGCACAAACGTGCACTGTAATATGCGTGGCACGTGCACTGCTGCTTTTAATGTGTCTGTGTATGATGGCAAAATAACACCTCTGAGTAGCCCAGTGCTTGTCAGGTTTTCTTATGAATTTGCAGCTACATTTGTTTGTTTGTCTAATCTAAACAGAGATGACTTTAGTTTCCCCTACCCCGTGAAACGTGCTGGGAGATCAGTTAAATCAACCAGTCCATATATATGTATAAAAACAACGCTGGTTTCCTTCAACTTCAACAAAGTGGGAATCAGTCCAATATTGTGTAGTCAACCAGGAATAAAATATTTTTCTCTTTCCCCTGTCCCTTCGTCCTCTCACATGTATAGACTCAAATTGAGTAACAGCAGAAATTAAAAATTAGTGCGACAATAAAACGATTGCAGGTTGCTGCTAGTTTGCAAAGTTCACCTTATGTTAAGCCTTACAGCTGATTAAAATGTAAGGAACATTAGGTGTTGTATTAATGGCAGTACATAGGAGCTGCTTCATTTGAACTTTGACTGTTTCATGCAATTCCTGTATGAGGTGCTCATTCGAAAACCTAAAGACTTGCAAAAAAAACCCTAAATAAAACAAACCCCTGCAATCTTTACTACAGCTCGCAACTTTTCAGACATTAGCAGCAGAACACCTCCTGAAGCTGCTGGCAGTAATGCACTTTTGTGTCCGAGTGCATGTTGCATGAGCCCAACAAAAGGCATAAGAAACCACAGTCACAGTCCTCAGCAGCAGCAGAGGAAAACCACAGGAAATAATACAATGTCTGAGGAGACCCACAAACAATGCACACACCCTTGTGTAAACAGAAAGTGTATACAGATGCAAAACACGCAGAGGTCTTTTGTTGATACTCCCTAATGCAAACCTCTAGCGTTTCTAATGAAGCTGAATGATTGGTAGAGTGATGTGAATAACATTGGCAATCAGTGAGCTGCCACGGGTTAATGGGGGTAAGTAAGTGTGACTTCATTTATTTCAGCTCCCCTTCTTGCTAATATATTTCAACTGTTAATTGATAACAAACACAAACGAATACACAGGAAAACGAAAATAACCTCCAGCCATAATATTACACCAGACCACAAGTCGTGACCATCATGTTATGTCATCATGGAATGTGTTTTATTACAGAGGTTGGCTAAAGTTTACAAGTTTACACGTCTGCCATACGACTTCTGTCCCATATAGCCTGCAATAATTGCTCATTTTTTCTAACTATAGTCTGCGAGCCACTACAGCTAATGTGGCTATCATGTAATTGCTACTAGTTAAACGGCTAATGTTAGTGTGTGTGCCTTAAAGGTAATTGAAATGGGAAATCTCTTAAAATTCAATGTTGTGAATGTCCCAAGTATGAGCGACAAAACAGGAATATGTAAGGCTGGGTGGTACTGTTAGTAACGGGCTGAGTGCATCTTTTATGCATGGCAAAAATTCAAAATCTTACCAAGTACATTTGTCTAATTTCTAGTCCAAAAAAATCTTATGACACTTAAAATAAGACACAGTCGGCTACAGAGTAACATTTCAGTGAGATGTTTGAACTTGTTTTAGACAGTGCATCTTGGATATGGAGAATTTTCATTTGTTCCACTGGCACATTTTTTTCACTTACTAAAAGATATTTTTGCTTGAAATAAGTGAAAGAAAAATCTGCCAATTGAGCAAGTGAAAATTCTCCAGATCCAAGATGCACTGTCCTAAAAGTTCATCTATCTCACTGAAATGTTAAGATTTTGAATTTTTGCAGTGTGAAGGCCTTCCTCAACACAACACTTTTAACCTAACAAGAACAAGAATTCCTGTTCATGCTATAGTAAAACCACACTGGGTTGTTTTGCTTTTGTTTTCTGCTACTTCTCTGTCTGTTTCCCCTTATAGAGTTTTAGAGATGTGAAAGACCCCAGTTAGCACTAATGTGTCAAGGAGCCCTTGCCTTTGCAAGCTTAAATAAGATGTGTGAGGTGTCCACCTATAAAGTAGAAGAAAGTATTTAACAATTCAAAAGCGATATCTCAGCAGGTGTAGTCACCAGTTACATGAAAACCTTCACTTATTTTCCAGCTAGCAAAGAGCTCCAAAAATGGCCTGCAGCTGAGCTTAGCACATCTCCACTTGTTATTTTCCTCTTCTTCCAACCACCCCCGACTCACTGTGAATTCCTTCTCTCCTGGCTATGTTTCTTCGGCGTTGATTTATTTACTTATTTATTTTTTTCCTCTGGCCTGTGCCTGTCTGTCTGTGAGTGAGTATTTGGGGGAGAGCACACTGGAGGGTATCTGATACTCTCTGCTGCCTGCTTCAGTCTGAATAGCTACTGCGGCCCCTGGGGGCCAGGGGATACACATCTGCAGGAGCCACACTTCACAGAACATTGTCTTCTTGAAAATTCCCTCAACACACTCTCACACAACGTCAGCACAAACAATAGTGCACACTCTAAACCCTCAGAATCAATGGACACACAAATACTGAAAAAGACTTTTCACACACAGGCATCAAACACTGATCGCTTGTTGTTGCACATGAGGACCTCACTACAGACATTTTCATGCATGCACGAGTGCAACACCATGATGTCACGGCATGTGAATCAGAAAGAGAGAAGAGTGATTTTACCATTTTACCACTATTAAGTAATTTGTATTTGTAATGACTTGTACTTTCAGTTTACACCTGAAAGGATATTTCTTTGTTGCAATGAAATACTATCTACTGTACTACCTTTAAAACCTTTATTTGATTTATCATATACATTTTTTATTATATAATATACCTCAAAAATAAACTAGGAAAAATATCTGAGTCTTTCTGTTTTGACTGTTAAGTCTGTTTTATTTATAGTCAGTAGCACATTTAAACAGCAGAAGCTGACCTGGCCTGTGCTTTAGAGACGGGCACATTTACATTCCAGGTCTCCAAAAAAGCCTTTTTCACAATACATGAAAAGCTTAACAGTGGGTTTTGCTGTATTACCTAATTATTATTAGTTAATTTTTATGGAAAGTGAAAATCACAGTGATCATTAAAATGTGTTCAGAATTAGCAAATTATTATCATAAGTCATGACACGCTGCTCTCCCCTATATAAGCTTTACTTAGTATTAGATCAATTCCAAAGTTTGTGGTATCAAACAGAAATAAGTAAATGGCAAATAGCAAAAGTGCTGTATTTACATAATGTAAACAGTTATTGACGTCAAAGTTAAAGAAACCTGAAACATCAGAATAGATAACAGAGCAGACAAATGAAATGTGTGGAGAGGAATACAGCAGAGGCCTCCAGAAGGACAAAGCAATACAACTGTGGGTAGGAGCTTTAAGGTTTGAGATGAATCTCAGATATAGAAATAGTAGCAACAACAGAAAAATAAGGAGTTGATTCAAAAGTAAAAACCTACTTTTAGCTTCAGTATTTCTCTTATGGATTTTCCTTTAAAAAATAAAAAAAAAAAAAAAAAAAATTGTTTTCATGACCGTAGAACAGTCAGAGGTGTTTGTCAAGAATTTAAAAACTAAGCTGTACTTCGGGTTTAGAAGTGTTGTTTCTAAGCTCTTGACTGACTAATCTTAGATGTTTCTTGGCTTCTTTTTTTGCAGTCAGCCTCAATAAGTTGAGAAAACCATGATTCCTAATGGTCCTCTAAAACACAAAGATTTAAACGTCCAGAATGTTTGAGCAGAAATCTTGCTTAGATGCACCTGGGCTGGTAAACTCCAGGGGCAGACAAGCACAAATCTATTTGTTGTTACCTTAAATGCACATTTAAAAAAGCAACTTCCCTAAACACAAGACATCAAAGTTTTCCCGAAACTGAATTAACACTGAATTGTCAGAGCCTCGCTGTGCGTGCCGAACTGTTGCCTGGTGACTTTTTCTTTTTTATGTCGCAATCAATGCAGTTCCACCGTACACTGATATAGAAGATGGTAGCAGTTTTACCAGGATGCAGAGATATAAGTGTCAGACAATTAAAAATTTCTCGGAGGAAGTCCCACGCTCGCTCAGTCCTCAAGTGAAACCTACACTATTGTCTACCAACTGCAAGGTCGGTGGTTTGATCCCCATGTGGCGACACATGCCGTCCTAGTGTAGGTTTCACTTAAGGATTGAGCGAGCGTGGGACTTCCTCCAAGAAACACATATTTTACCCCTAATGTATTTATCTGAGTGAGTGTGTGAACGTTAGCTATAAATATAAGCACTGTGTCATTGTGTGGTATGTTGAATGGGACTGAGAAAATGCTGTGAGTATATAGAAACAGACAGAGCACAAAGTGATACAGAACATACACATATTTATTGCATGATATAAAAATAACTTTGCAACAGTAGCGAAATGTAAGTAGGACCAGAGTGAATGTGTAGAAGCGGTTACAGAGAGGGAGGGAAAGAATGCAGCTGGAGGCACAGAGTACTTTAACTTCAATATACTGAGACTTCATTTCAAATAAACACAAGTAAGGATATCACGAAGCAAAGGAGTGTAATTCACAGAGCTTCACAAACAACAGTTACACCACAACCAAAGTATCCATATTCAACTGAAAGCTACTTTAGGCTGCTCCATTGTCACAGGTGGTCCAACCAGATAATACAGGAAAATGAAATTTGGAATTTCTTTAGTTTATTCCTCAGGTTCAACTAATGCGTGTGTGTATGTGTGCAGTTCTTTTAAAGTCTTAACTTTTTAAAAAACATTTCTACATTTTAAGTTTTCAGGGACTGACGGTCTGACATGTTCTTGGTGCTCTGTTATCTTAGTGCAGTCCTGCAGTCTCACAGCCGAGCAATGGCTGAAGCACAGCAGGACAGAGCACGTGTGGCCAGTGCTGATATTAAAAGATCACTGCACAGAGGACATTGAGCTTTAACTGTTAACGTTTGGTCAGCGCGTGTCTGATATGCTGATTTCTTTGTGAAGCAATAAGATACTCTCAGACATAACGAGGACATCATTTAAATGAAAACTTGGATTAAAGCTGCACGAGAGAGAAATTTAGACTGTGAATACAGTCCTGGTGTATTTGGTTGAAACTGACCGTGTTACTCAAACTGACCAAGAACTTCTTGCTTTGCTTTGAGTTGTAGTAATGATACAGACTTGTGAAAAGGGAAGTGTTGTGCCACTACCTTTCTCCTACTCACTGCTCGAGTTTTTTCATGAGCTGCTTTGTAAGTAGAAACTTGAGTACGTTTGCTTTCCCATGCAGTCAAAAGATGAGTATTATTAACTATATAACACTTGCATGACTGCACTCCACAGTGCCACAAACTGCGGTTTCCTCCTTCTGCTGTTCGGACTTCGGAGTGGCACTTCCTGTACCTGAGCAGAACACCTGCAGTGTTGTGGAGTTTTTCTGGTTCCACCTTAAAATGTTGAGGGTTTCATTGCGGAATGTCCTGTCCAGCACAAAGTACATGATGGGGTCAGTTGAGCTTCTCAGTGCAGCAAGAAGAAACAGGCAGTTCTTCAGCTAGAGAAGGACAAGAAAACCATCATCATGTCAGATTTCCACATACTGTGGGACATTTTTACTTTCAATCTGTATATGAAAAGCAGTCACCTCGATAATGCCGGAGAATGGGTGGCAGCTGGAAGTTTCTTTGGTGGGGGAACATTGAAGGGGAGTTTCATGGACCAGAGAAAAGAAGATGGGTTTGAAGATATGGTGCGGCAGCAGGCAAACAGAAAGAATGACCTGTGTGGAGTTGGTTTTTTTAAAATTTAATGAAATATGTGAAGTATATTGGAAATTTATTTGGCTCAAGAGGTGGGAATTAAGTGACTAAACAATAACATTATTTTAAAGTATAAAATTACTCATAGCCACCTGGATGACCACAATGTTTCGGAACACCCTCCTCAGCAGTCTCTGGGAGGTTGTGACTGGTGTGTTGCGACGTGATCGCCGGATATGCCTCAGCACCGTGACGTAGGACAGCAGCACCAGCAGGTACATAACAAAGAAGAAGGCTGTAATGACCACAGTGGCAGTTTGAGACAGACTGCCTCCGAGTTCCACAGCAGGGCTGTAGCACACCTTCCCACGTCCTGATTTGTCACTTTTGGTGGTTTGGTTCATAGCCTCGTGCACTGCGTAATAAGCAGTCACTGGCACTATGCTCCCCACTGACATTAGCCACACCGTGATGCACACGACGTTGGCGAAGGACACTTTTTTGAGGCTAGCGAAGAAGGCGTGTGGCAGCAGGGTGGTGCAGGCGCTGGGCCTCGAGGCGTGGGTGTTCTGGATTAGGGACGCAAAGCGGCTGAGGGCCACCCAAGTGAGCATCATTAAGCTTATATAGATGTTAACGTGGAGCACCGGGGTAATGCCGTGCAGGACGAGCTGACACAGGACATCATTCAGACCCCAGACAAAGCCTTCGGCATAGTAGGCTGCGAGGAAGGGCGTGGTGATGGACAACAACACATTGGATATACTCAGGTGGCACAGATACATGTGGATGGGGGAGAAGCTGGAGATGCACCGCAGGAACACCCAGAGAGCGAGTGCATTCCCTGGGAGGGCGGTGAGGAAGAGGAGCGCATAGACGGAGGGAAGGAAATATAACGTTGCAGCAGTCGGGCAGAGGGAGAAGTTACAGGTGGTGGACGAAGTTTTTTCTGATGGAAACGTGCCCTCCATTTGATCTAGAACACAGAAGCTGGCTTTTAAATCTTGTTGACATCAAGGCTTCCTGAACTGTCAAAACATTTTTATTTACTTATTTTTTAGCAAAATCAGACTTGACCATTACTTCAGAATGTCTATGAGGAACTTTGAGTCTATTCAGTGACAAAGCTCCAAAATCAGCAGCTCAGATAGTCAGATGTTATAAATATAGACTTGACCAGAAACCTTTCTTAACCGTACACCGTAACCTGACGTACAACTGAACGTCAGGTGGGCACAGCCCGAACCACTCTGAAGGCTGCAGCACAGGGTTAAAAAGAGTTTAAGGTTTCCAGCTGAGAGCATAACTCAGGCACAGCATGTGTCCGAGTGTGAGAGGTGTGGGATCATGACAGTTCATGATATCTTAGTAACCCACTGCAGGCTAGCATGTTATTGTTTTAGTTTTTTTTTTCTGGGTGAGAAGCTAACCTGTTATGTGTTTTGTGCATGGCTTGTCAGTGCACTGGTGTCTGTGGGTGCAGAACTCCTCAAACCAACATGTACTTTCTTTAGTTGCATAGTTTAACTTACTTAATCTTTGACATTTTGTTACAGTTCTGCTGTGCGTAGATGTAGATGTAGCGAATATTATACAAATTAAAACTAAAACATGCAAATAAATATTGAATAACATTTTTTTTAAATTGTCAGGAGGTTAAACAAACACTCCATTTTCAAAAACTTTGAATTTTCCATCAATTTTTTTTACAGTTCAGGCTTTAAAGGGTTAACCGTCTAACTAAATTTGTCGTCTTATATCAGAGTTGTATGCTTAAAGAATGGGCAATACTGAAGTGTCAGGCTTGTAAAATAGACACATTTTAATGCATGTTTTACAGGGATGACTGGAGAAACTGATATGCTCCTGTGTAAAACACCATAAAGTATTTAAAGAAGTTTATTAAGTAGGTCACAGAGATGACAGTTTCCTGTAGGTTTAACATTTGATCGGTGAGGAGATGATGATGATGCTCTCCAGTCTTAACTTGAATGTCCAGCACTTCTCAGTACAAGTTGTTGGAAAAGGAGCAAAATTGTCAGCAATACTTTTCTTTCTTTCTTTCTTTCAAAGTGATAAAATGTAACATTTAACAAATTAAGTGCACTTGACTAACACAACATTGCACAGAGATGCGTTTGGCTTCATGATACATACCAATAACAGGTCCTCTGAGATGTTTCAATAAAAGGCTGCAGGCATCAGATGACACTGCCCCATGTGAAGTATTCTGAGGGTAGAGTAGAAACGGTGGTTTTAACAGCAGGCATGACACGCTGCTTCTCTGCAGTGTCTTCCTTGTCGAAGTGACGCTTTATTGTAAATGGCAAGTTGTCGGTGGGGTGTGGTATTTTCGTAACTAGAATACTATGTTTTGATCTAGCAGGCTTCCTCATTTCGTTTCAGGGTATGCTTTGTATGACTTGAAAATAAGGAGCAGTTGTGTGTTGCATGTTAAGCGTTCAAATCAGTGATTCAATTTGATATTCACTTTTAAATAAGAATAAATAATTTCTCTCATTCAAATTAGTTTCCATCTTTCTGCTTATTTACTCATCCGTTCATCTTTTCTGCACACAATGTTTGGCTTGGGTTGCAAAAATGTCTAAACACTGTCCCTTTTCTGCCTTGGGGTGGCGCTGTTGTTCTAGATGAGAAGCAGAAAGAGTTGTTTGGTTCTTGAGTCCCTACACACACTTCCCTTCCATAATAAGGGACACGCTGCATGATAAACATTGATTAGCACAGAACTATTTATATCCTACTTTATTTAGAAAAGCACAATTTTGCACATTAACATAAGCTTTATAAAATAAATCACACCAAGATACAGAACAAACTTTGAAAACAGACTTCTGTAAATGTCAGAGCTTTTCTTAATACGTAAAAGGCATTTTGCCCTGTCAGAAGTGGTATTTATCAGTGAAGCCCCATGCTTTCACCTCAGTAGGCGTTTCCCTGTTTGTTTGTTTTTTCTAATGCTGTTATAACTACCATAAAGTTCAGGCTTTGATCGAATCTGCAAAGTTCCCATCACCTTTCCTTCACTTTGTCTTCAGCGTGTTTTGTTAGTGACATATGGCCATCTGCAGGGTCACACACGTTTATATTTAAACAGTATGTGACAAGTGCTTTGATAAATGCAGTGAGGGGAAGAGTATTGACTTGTTATCATGTTTCTATCTGTGTAATTGTGGTTTGTGTCTCTCGTTTATCAGTGCTTATACTAGATTAATGCAGCATATGTGTTCAGTTTCACTCGAGCGGTGTAGTATGAAAACATCAGCTTATGCAAAAAAAAGCATTAAAGTCCAAGTGGTCCTGCCTTTGATGGACTTAAGTATTTTTATTTTTGCTTTTTTACTGTCACATCTGGCAAAGTCAAACACCCCTAGCTACGTGTGTGTGTGTGTGTGTGTGTGTGTGTGTGTGTGTGTGTGTGTGTGTGGTTGCCCCCTACTACTTTGTCCTCCATCTTTGAAACTATTTGGATTCAAACATCAAAACGATGCTGATGATGAAAACTCAAAATGTCTCATGGCACACAAGTACATTCAAGTTTCTCTATAATAAGAAAGGACATATTTTTTAATTTGCAGGATTACTCGTAACATTAAGGATGGATTTACATGAAAAAAGTTTCCAGAGGTGGGTCTCAGGAATTTTGGGGGATTCTTTACCATCGAAGACAACACATCTACAAACCCAGTTACAGACTGGGTACAGAAAACAAAACCCACAGTAACTTGCGGGACCACCAGCTTCAGTGTCCCTTGTCACTGCGTGTCCAAGTTTCTGGTGCAGATAGATATTCCTCTGTCGTTCCAAGTCTTATATATTGAGGCTCAGTGGAAAGAGCCCACTCCCATCATGACACAAATGTTTAATCACAGGACTAATCATAGGCCCTACAGTGTAACAGAGCCAGTACTTTTCCTCTGCATAAAATAATGTGAAGTCATCCTAAACCTTTTCAAAATAAGCCTTAGTTCAAAGGTTTTTCTTAGGTAAGCACCAAGTAAAGGCGCACAGGCAAGAGCAGCAGCTGCCCTGTCACGCTCCTCTTCTTCTGCTGGCTTCTGTCATATTTACATCTTGTTTACGTCAGTAGAGTCATCGCTCTGCTGTGTGGGGATTTATAAACCGCTTTCTATCTTTGCATTACTAATTAGACTGGTGTTTGGGTGTTCTCTGTCAGTCCTCCCATTTCTACAATCCATCTCAGCAGTGGAGCTGCTCCCACTGATGCCTGTAACATCTCTTAAGCAGATCACGTTGTTCACCAAGCGCAGCACCTCCTTCCTCACTGAAGAGGATAACAGGAAGTACATGACAGGGTCCAGGCAGCTGTTGAGGGCAGAAAACAGCAGAGCCACCTCGTTGGTTTTGTCAGCGACACACATCCAGAAACACGAAGTGTCTGTGATCTGCGTTTTTATGTAAAACACTCTGATCACATGATAGGGCACAAAACAGATGCAGAAGAGAAAGAGGATGAAGAAGGACTTCTTGGCCGTTCGAGTGTAGCGAGTGGAGTTGGGCAGATCTGGATTTGCTTGTGATGTCCTCAGCAGCTTGAGTGCGATCTTCCCGTAGGACATCATGAGAGAGATGAAGACTAACCAAAAAAGAACCACCATACACATGTTGATGTAAGCCTTCCACTTTGTATTATCCAGCTTCTTGTAGTGGAAACACCTGGACACAGGAAATACATTTTGTCACACAAGTTGGCCACTGCAGATCTTTGACTTTAACAGTAAGGTAAAAAAAAGAAGATTTAAAGGTTTTACCAACCTGCCCACATGTGGAGAGTCATTCGTTGATGACACCATCACTGAAATGATACAAGTGGACACAATCCAGACGATGGCACACAGGGCGAAGCTGAGCTTTGTGGAGCAGAGTTTGCGCTGCATTCCTACACTTTGGTGGATCTTAAAGTAGCGATCCACACTGATCAGCCCTAACAGAGTGATGCTAATGTACATGTTCATGTAGAAGAGGTTTCCCACTACATTACACATGGTGGGATCCAGATTCCATTTGTCACCTTGGCTGTGATAGAGTATCCTGAATGGCAGACAGACCACCAGCAGCAGGTCTGCCAATGCAATGTTAATGAGAAACACTCGAACAGAGTTCTTCTTGGAGTGGACGCAGAAGAAAACCCACAGAGCCACCAGGTTCCCGACTAGACCCAGGATGAAGATTATTGAGTAGCTCACTGCCAGCAGGACCTGCAGTGTGTCGTCATCTCCACACGGGTCAAGGGTTAAGTTTGTTGTTTGGTTCTTACAGGAGAAGTTTTTTGCCATGGTGTCTTTTTTTCAGGGGATTGACAGTCCTGCAAACAGATGAGGGGCACACATGAAATAATTTGCATTTTGGGAAAGGGCTGTCATACGTACAGGTTTGTGGGTGTGAGCATTAATCTGCCCTGCAAAACACAATCTTACCATCATAACCTCAGGAACTGGAAAACCCTAGAAACATGTGAATAACCTGTTCAGGATTTCTTTGGTATCTTTTGCACATTACCGCAGCCAAGCAGTTTTAAAATGATGTGTATGTGCTCAGTCAGTTTACTTCAAGAGAAGTATATCAAAAGATCAGTAAATGAAATAGCAGTAAAAGGAAACTGCTTACTCTCCTCACAGCTCAGCGCGACTGTGTTGCACACAGTGTAAAAAAAAATAAAAAAAAATGGAACTTTTCAAAACACTCACCTAGTTATTGGAGTTCATTAAAAAAGAAGTATGCGTTCCTTTCTTTGTGTAAAGGGCTGTGTGAACGGTGAGGATCAGTTCCAACCTCACACACATACACACTTACAGGTTTTGCAGTCTTTTTGTCTTCCTCTAAGGTACTCCAGGATATCCCTGTAAGTTGAACATGCAGGAAAAATCCAAATTTGCCGCTCTGAAAAAATGGAAATAGTTCCTTGTGTCATCTCATGTTCGATTTTCTCCTGTAGTCCAACTCGCGTTGAGCAAATACTATCATCGTCACAGAATAGTACTGTGTAGACTCAGCTTCAGTTTTTTCTTTTTTTTTCTTTTTGGCTTCCCTAACTGTCCTATCTCACTTTCAAGATAAGCGCCTGTCCACAGCTGTGCAGTCAGAAATGCTGAAGTGCAGAATGCGGTAATGTTGCACAGAGGAAATTTCATACTGTGGTCAGCCCCCCTCTTTTCTTCCGAGCACCATACAGAAGCAGAGAGAGAGAGAGAGAGAGAGAGAGAGGCCTTCTGATTATACACATGAGGGGAAATACTCACAAGGCATGCGTCACTTGTGTACAGTATGCTTTCCACCTTGGACTCTGGCTATTGGAGGAATCTGCAGAGTGTGGTCAACTGTGGTAATCCCCCCCCCCTTTTTTTCAAAATGGTATTTAATGTCCTCACGTAAGATTTTTAGAAAGAATTTAGAAAGGTCTGAGCAAAACCAGAAATTTTAATACTCCGTTCAACAGCTACCGCACGGTAAAACTGTTTCTGTCAGCTGTTTTTCAGATCCATATCAGTCCACATTAAACCACAAAGTAACACTATATCATAGAAAGGATGCTGCAGATGACCACAAATGTTAATGAAATGAAATGTGAAACTAAATAAGTGTTGCCCATGTGCAAAACTGCTCGACTGAAATGTTGTGGTTGCATTACTTGATGCTTTGAGAAGAAAATACCGATCTGTGTTTTCATGGCGTGTGACGACAGCATGATCAAAAAAGCAAAAGTCAACGTTGTATTTAAAATAACTGGAGTCGTATAAAGACACTACAGCAAACTTCCTACTCTGATCTTCCCACACTCTCAGTTATTTGTGTGTGGCCGTGGTGGGTGGTGGTTTGGGGTGTGTCTGGCTCGTGTAATGTCTGTTATTTATAGGAGAATTTCACTCTTTAATTTGCTAAAATCTCTGTTTCCTTCTCCATTCTCTCATTCCCAGCCTCACTGCGTGTTGCTGGCATCTAAAGAGAACTCGGCTCCAGTGAAGCTGGGCGGGTTCGGAGTGGCGATCCAGCTCGGAGAGTCAGGACTGGTGGCAGGAGGTACAGTAAACACCACAACACAGCGGGATTCTCCCTGCATGCCTTGTCACCATTTGTTTAGGGAGATTTTTATTTTTTCTGACTTGTGGGAAAAGTTCCACTAAGATGGGATCAAAGAGACCGAACACGTCTCTGCTCCATAATTGAACTTATTGTTGAAGACACCATTTAAACACTTGTGACATAAGGGACACAGGGTTTATGACTCTTGTGACATAAAGAAGAACTGAGAAAAACACATAGTTATGACGCATATTGATATAATTTAGAGTGACTTTCCCAGCATATTATATATAAATACTTTACTTGAAATTATAGAATATGATATTCATGATAACTGAGCGTGTACATTCATCAGTACATCATTAATAGGATCTGCCAAAAGTTTACTGGACATATTTTTTGCTTCCAATTTGGCTGACTGGAAACAATTACAAGCTGGAAACCATTTGAATTGTTTATTCAGTGGATTCCAGTTCATAAATGAACAACTTAAAACTACAACAGGCAGAAACCTGTCCTGAGCCCCAATGACCATTCACAGAGACAGTGCACTCCCCTGGGTAAAAGTCATGCCTTTAAGTCATTAAGCTACCACATCTCACTGGTAAAGAAGACTTTGGTTGCAGTGAAATAGTCAGTGAGCAAAAGTGAAATGACCAAGATGCTGTAATATAAGATACAAGATATTTTGGCGCCTCCTTTATGTTCTTGAGCAGAGGATACTCTGGAGCGTTCTTTATATAAGGAAAGGCGATGTTGGCAAGTCAATTCTGTATTACTGTTACTCTTATGCATCGCTAATATGTGGATATTTTTTAAAATCTCAACAGCTGTTAAACCCACAGATGATTTGTAAAGATTATGGAGCTTCATTAGTTGTGTCCTGTGTGAAACACTTTGTAAGGTGGGTTTATCAGAGTGATTTAATGATTATAGTGATTATAACTCTTGGCAGCACGGTGCCACGGTGGTTAGCACTGTTGCCGCACAGCAAGAAGGTCCTGAGTTCAATTCCACCATCAGGCCGGGGTCTTTCTGTGTGGAGGTTGCATGTTCTCCCCGTGTTTGCGTGGGTTCTCTCCGGGTACTCCGGCTTCCTCCCACCGTCCAAAGACATGCAGCTTGTGGGGATAGGTTAATTGGAAAATCCAAATTGCCACTAGGTGTGAATGTGCGAGTGAATGTGAGTGTGAATGGTTGTCTGTCCCTGTGTGTTAGCCCTGCGACAGACTGGCGACCTGTCCAGGGTGTACCCCCCTCTCGCCCTATGACAGCTGGGATAGGCTCCAGCACCCCCCGCGACCCTGAAAAAGGATAAGCGGAAGCGAATGGATGGATGGATGGATGGATGGATAGTGATTATAACTCAATTTATATAGTTTTCTCCTCATTTTGGTGTTATTTAGAATTAATTTCACTTCAGAGATCCTAAATGCTTTAATAAAGGCGAGATTTAAAGTGTTTTCATCTTAATGATGTTAGTTAAAGCACAAAAATATGAGGGGACTGCAGAGTGGGTAATATTTGTTAATATAATAATGATATTTTTAAGTTGTAATGAATGAATTGAAATGAATGAATGCTAAATGAGTAATGGGGGAGCTAAATAGCTTGCAAAAGACAACACATTGAGAACACATGGATTTCCGTGGTGCATCTTTAGGAGATCATACTTTCAGCACATCGTGCTTTCAGGCAACCTGGGTAATTTCAGTCAGGAGCTGAAAGTCCTTTCCTTCACATCTTTTCTTGACTTTGTGATATTTTCCTCTAAATTTCAAGTTAAAGGCTTTTATGAAAAGAGATAGGATGCAATTGTTTGTTTGCTTAAAAGCAACCTCTCTTTTTAGGCTACCTCACCTGATCCAACCTGAAAGTGTACCCGGTCACAGCCCTAAAGCCTTAAAACACAGGAGGAGGTGCAGAATTCCACTTTCTGTCAAGAGCACTTAATACAGTTTAACACTCATGACACTGTGTTAAGATGGTATCAGTGTTTGTTCAATGATGCCAGAAACTGACAGCCGACTTGACTTTTAAATGGAGAGCTGTCACATGGAAATTTAATAATTTTTGCTTTTTAAGAATTCATTGTCAATCTGTACACACTATGCTTAAGGTATCAACTTGGTGAAAACATTGTGTACCATACCTCAGCTAGAAAAAGAAAATCAAGTCTGAGTAAAGCTCAAACTTTGAGTCGCTGTGTGGGAGTGCTCATGGGAGAGGGAGGCTTCCTTTGTCAGGAGGTATACTGGCAACTTCCTTTATAGACTGCTGATCGCAACCACATCTTGCAGATTTGGAATCAGTGTGTTGGTGCTGTTGCTAATTCTGACCAGACATTGATTTTTGTGCTGGTTATTTCAGTTATTTCTGAGTCAGTAGTAACTCCCATGCACAGTAACTGATTTCCCGTACAAATGAAGTACCCGTTTTATGAGTCAGATTTTGTTCAGCATCTGTCAAATGCAGATGTCTAAAAGACTCACAGTCTTAACAGTTGCAGAATTTCTTAAAACCTTTTAAATTAATTCATTTTAAATTAAAAGTCTTTACTTGGAGAGAAATGCACTGCTCAGCTGGTTAACTGCCTGTTTGACTGTTGAGACCAAAGTAATTAAACAGTTTTGCAGCATTTAAATTGCTGCAACTAACTTGGGATAACATCATAATTTTAGTTTCACTCTAATAAAGGACAGATAAAGTAGTAGACAGTATCAGCTACTGAGAACTTGTAAGAAATGTAAGAACGCTGCACATTAGAAACTATGTCTTAGTTTTAAACCTGGATGAAAACCGTGCGCTTCCTAGTTTGCATCAAAATAGGAAGTCACCCAAAGTAAAGTATCATTTCCTCTTTTCACTTGATTGTGAGACATTACTTTCTGGTAGTTGGTAATTAGGGAAAAACAAAGGAAATAAAACTTGAACTACTTCCTTTTCAATTTCAGCAAACATAAGAATCGAAATGATTGGGGAACCAACAAGGAAGTTTCGCTGTGCGTGTTTTATTGTCAAAATGTTATTATTTTGGAACTGTTACCTGACTTGCACGCTCTGTTTGTAACTCCAGGTCGCGTAGGAACTCCCCACTTTATGGCCCCAGAGGTGGTGAAGAGAGAGCCGTATGGTAAACCCGTGGACGTGTGGGGCTGTGGCGTTATCCTCTTCATCCTCCTCTCGGGGTGTCTCCCTTTTTATGGCACCAAGGAGCGTCTGTTTGAAGCCATCTGCAAGGGCAAATACAAGGTCAGGGTCCATTCAAAGTGCGGCCACAGTCTGAGCGCCGCTGTGTGTTCCTTATAAATCCTACAAAGACAAGAGTCACCACATTAAGAGCAAACACTGTAGAGGTGGATTCATGCCTTATCTGGTAGATGTTTCAAAGTTCAGTCTCCTATTAAACTGCTCTAGAGCATTAATACTAACATTCATTACACATTCTCTTTAATAACAGCATTATTAATACTGGATGGAGCAGATGGCTGGGTCTGCTGAAGGTGTCTTCCTGTTAAAAGGGAGTTTTTCCTTCCCGCTATTGCCAAGTGATTGCTTCAATTTAATTCAGTTCAATTCAGTTGTATTTATACAGTGCCAAATCACAACAACATGGCCTCATGGCCCTTTATATTTTCAGGTAGACCCTACAATAATACATACAGAGAATAACCCAACAATCATATGATGATTGCTTATAGGGCATCATCTGATTGTTGAACGTTTCTCTGTACTATTGTAGGGTCTTTACCTTACAAAATAAAGGCGACTGTTGCTGTAATTTGGCGCTATACAAATAAAATGGAATTAAATTATTTTTATGGAAACTAATCCTGTACCAAACACCCAACTTCTTTTAACCTGGATCTGTTGTCAAGTTGTGCATAATAATACGAATACCACTGAATATGATTTTGGCCTTTAACTTCTATCTGTTGGACTATTCACCTGTTTCTTAAAATGTTTTTTATGCCTGTGAAGCAACCTAAACCTTTATGAGATACTGGGCAATACAAATACAACTGAATTATATATATATATATATAATTCAGTTGTGTGTGTGTATGTATATATATACATATATATATATATATATATATATACTATCACACCCCACATAAATGGCCACTGGAGGGATTGCAGTATTTGGCTTCATTTATTATCCCCAGAGACTGCTGTATGTATAGCACAGGGACAAATGGATGATGCCAAAATGACACTTATGATTTCATATTCCTGTTTTGGTATTTTTGTGTGTGTAGATGAATCCCCGCCAGTGGAATCACATCTCAGAGAGCGCTAAGGACTTGGTGAGGCGTATGCTGATGCTGGATCCCGCCGAGAGAATCACAGTCTACGAGGCTCTTAACCACCCCTGGCTCAAGGTACTGCAGGGCACTGAGAAACATCCCATGGTGGTTGGTGTTGTGAGATCTTAAAGTCTTTGTGTCAAATCTGATATAGTTTGACCATTATGCTGGGCTCCATTTTATCCCTTTGAGGAATAGTAAGCGTGCACTGACATGTATCCAAAGTTTTGACTTCTGTAAAACTTTTAGCCTTTTTTTGACACAAGTGGAATACTAATGCCACGTCGCCTGAAGTTGTCACGCAATGATCAGTCAGCTATTCAAGCAGGAGCGCAATGACAGGAAGTGCCAGCTCAGTGGTGTTGGCGCTTGTCATGTGTTGTCAGAGGAAGCTTTTATTGTGTCTTCTTCTGTGGGCAGGGATGGAGGGGTACTTAAAAATGATTTCTTGACAATTCTGCCAAGGGACTTGGAATTCATCTGGAAGTGGTCTGACACATCAATCAAATCTCTGAGTTTTAAAAGACACCCCTACTTTCAGCGTTGCATTTTACTCCGTTATAGGTGTCCCTGATTTGCTAAAGTTTAGACACATCAGTGTTTGTCTGAGAGATCGAGCTGGAGCAGTGCAAGACTCTGTTTAGTGTTGATTACGTTCCCCTTTTTAACAGAATGTCACACAAACCCACACAGTTGTGCAGTGCATGAAACCTAACCTGAATTCTTCTTTTTACCAAATTACATCAAAGGCAGAGAACCAAAAATGGATCTTCTGCAGTGCTTCTTGTAGCGTTTGTGTGGCAAAACTCCCACTACAGCTTTCTGACAGCCTGACAGCAACACAAACACTGTGAGGCAGCGCCATGTGGCTAATTAGCCAGAACCACGTTATTTAATAAGGTTCTGGCATAACGTTTTTGTTTGCAGCAGCCTGTCTGCAAGTGATGTTACTTTGTGTGATTTATTGTTCTCATCAGAACAGTACCTGATAAACATGCTACAGTGTTTGTTTACTTGTACCTTTAACCTGTTTCCACATATAATCTGGAATATAGATTTAAAAATGCACATAGGTTTTTACACCTGAAGAGTTCTTTTTGGAAGTTGCATCAGAAAACATCCAACCACATTTTGCCACTTATACCCTCCAAAGTCTGTCGTAAGATTTTGAAGACATTTAATTACTCTCAGTTCAGCGATCTGCTCCTGCTGTGCATCTGCCATCACACGTAGAGTTTTCAATGAAACATAGAAAAGAAGAACAGAGTGCATATGTTATTAGAGCAGCAAGCATCATAACATATTGTAACATAGAAGTGATCAAAGCTGTAACAGGCCACATTGCTGCAACATGTGGCTTTCTTGAAAGCCTAAGGTTTGACTGCAACCACATTACTTTAATTCATGCTTTAGCCTTTAACTGAACTTTCTGTTGCAGTGCATTGTGGGTAATGTAAGTGCTAGTTTTGGGGGAGGAAATGTTTGGAATAAAGAGACTGTCCACCACGAGTCTGGGAAAATTTCAAGAGTACAAAATTAAATTATTGGACAATTTTTATTAGATTTGCAAGAGAACATGGACAAGCCTTCATCTTCCCAGGTGGATTCTTTATTTCCTCAGAGTATGAACACTGTACAGATTGTGTTTACACAAACTGGGATCTGTGGGTTAGCTGGTCTTGCTTTGATCCCAGTGCATTTTACTTCCATTTATATCTGCATAACTGTTTGGGGGGTTTTGTTCCTTGTCCTCCAGGTACAGACAACATTTTAATTTCAGGTGTGAATGAATTATTTAGTCCATACATAATGCATGTCCTTTAACACACCCTTTTTCATTTGACCTTCTCTGACTGGTAAAAGCCCACTGCTTTCAAAGTGTAGTGTCCAATAAATGGTCCATGCTATAATGACAGTGCCAAACATGGCTCAGCAGAACTCAGTAGAATCATCCCAGTGTAAGAAGTCAGTTTAAGCTCGTGTAAGCAATTTTCCTCTCTGTGTTTTCTTTCTAAGGAGAGGGATCGGTACGCCTACAAAATCCACCTGCCAGAAACCGTGGAGCAGCTGAGAAAGTTCAACGCCAGGAGGAAGCTCAAGGTTTAATATTACAATATCATATTGTAATATTCAAGACTTCTGTTCATGATATCATCTCAGTGTGTATTGATGATATACGTAGCTGGGGCCACAGATGCACGTGCTCATGTTCCTGCTGTGGTTTCAGGGGGCCGTGCTGGCTGCAGTGTCCAGTCACAAGTTCAACTCCTTCTACGGAGATCCACCCGAGGAACTCCAAGACTTCTCCGATGATCCCACATCCTCAGGTAGACAAAGACACAGAAGTCAAACTCTTCTTTGTTGTCTTTTTGGCTAAATAATCACATGTTCTCCCTCTAATTTCCTTCCTCTTTTTTTCATGTTTGAGTTCTCCTTTCTCTGTAAGGCCCTGTGCAGGTTATTACAAGAAAGTTTGTGCAACAAGCTCTTAAATATACACCAAAGACAAGAGCTGTAATCAGAGGATCTACTGAGTATCTCTTTATGAAGATTAAGTCTCATACAGATTCCAGCAACTGAAAACACTAATCATTTCCAGTTTATCAGTGTTAATTTCAGAGGCACTTGTGAAGCAACTGCTTCTGAATGTTTAAATGTTGATGGCAGCACATGCACAATGCCAATGTTTTCATTTTTTGTGTATTTTTCTTAATGCTTCCCACATGCTAGGACTGCTAGCAGCAGAACGTAGGTACCTGTTTGTTCTCTCTGTGCTGTGCTTTGTAGTAGTTTGTGTAGCCCTGTCACCATAACTACCTTTGCTATTTGATATGTTGTTTCACATTTAACTGTTAAAAGCAATTTTGTTGTGGCCATTTTATGCCACCTAAAATAAACGATTAGATGTTGTGTCCAAGTCCTGGAATGGTAGTGCCAGTCCTGCTGTTTATTCTGGCATGATCCCTGAAGTGTAGTTATTTTTGTATTACAAACCCACACTTAAACACAGGAGCTGTTATAACAGTTTAGAGGTCATGCCGGTGTATGAGGAGTGATCACAACCTTACCTGATATCAAATTTGTCTCTTTTTAAAAAAATCTTCTTGTGCCCCTCCTGTAAGGCTTGTTCTGTCCCATTGCACATGTATGCATTGTGCGCTGTGTAGTAAATTCAACTTAAGTCTTGTAACTCTGATAAGTAGAAGAAACTAAATTAGATTCTGTTTTTGAAATAGATATTTTCTCTAAATGAGCTGTGCACCTGCCCACTACGATAATCTCACGCTGAGGGACGAGTTCACACAGACAGCCCTGATGATCTTAAAGTAGAGATGTGCTAAATTTAAATCGGCCAAAGTTTTGGTGGCTGAGGAACTGAACTGTAGAACAGTATTGGAAAGAAATGGAGGTCATTATTGTGACAGACCTAATCGAAAGTGCAGCCAGGCTGAATAACTGAGAAACTGTTTTGGCGCTTGAGAGCTGTGCAGATTTGCTGAGTGACTGATGGACTTCTGACGTGCGTGCTTTGCAGGTGCTGTGTCTCAGGTGTTGGACAGTTTAGAGGAGATCCACGCTTTGACGGACTGCAGTGAAAAAGATTTAGATTTCCTCCACAGTGTTTTCCAGGACCAGCATCTACACACACTGCTCGATGTAAGTGTCACACAAGCAAATGAGCGATTGTCAACACTTCACTCTAACAGCTGGAACAGTGGGAGATAGTGTGTTTTATTTTTGTTGTTGTATTTTTCCATTAATAGTTGTTTTTTTTTTAAAATATTATTTATAAAAAATGAAACTTTAATATCATTTTCTGGTATTTGGTTTACAGTTGACTGTGCGTCGTTAACTGCAAGGATGCGAGTTTTGTGCAGATCGCACAGTGATGTGAGAACTGCGTGAACTGAGCCTAAGCTAAAAATAGACATTGAGAACTAGCTCTGTTCCAGGTCATTGTCACTCAGATGATTATTCCAAAAGCATGCACAAATGTTAGATGTATAGCCAGATGTCCATTTTATTTCAGTTGCATCCCCTTATTTTAAAGAGTCCACTTTGGTTGCCTTTCATAGCCTACAAATCCAACGTTAGGCTGTTGCAGTGCACGGAAACTTCTGCACCCATTCTATCGCACATGAAGCTTGATCTAAAGATGTATTTATAACCCTGTAAATGTCAAAGGAGCTTGCAAAGAAAAGCGTCTGGACTTCTTTAAGTTACTTGAAGATGTTTCACCTCTCATCCGAGAAGCTTCTTCAGTTCTAAGGTCAAATGGTGGGGAGTCCCAGATTTAAACCCAGTGGGAGTAACCCCCCACAGAGGGACAAAAGGACCCCCTGATGATCATCTAATCGCCTGAGCCAAGGTGTGAAAATGGGTGTGGGTCCCAATCAGCCAGGGTTTCGGGTGAGCTCATTGTGAAACCTGGCCCCACCTTATCATGCGAATTCCTGAGGTCAGATGGCCCAGGATGTGAGTGGGCGTTTAGGCGTCTGGGGAGGGAACTCAAAACTGGATTATAGATGGCAGAGAGTTGGTGTCATAAACCAACCAATCCGTAAATCGCGGATGAGAGGTGAAACGTCTTCAAGCAACTTAAAGAAGTCCAGACGCTTTTCTTTGCAAGCTCCTTTGACTACGATGACCTGGATGACTGAGAACCTTCACAGACAACCCTGTAAATGTGTTTTTCGATTAATTGTTAATTGTTGTGACGCGTGTTCGAAACGCAGAGAGATGCGCTCGATTTGCCACACGGAGCAGCGCGAGAGTAAAGCACGAGGGAGGTGCTAATAATCGGCTCAGTCATTTTTAATGATCGTTGAAAGCCCAGATCGTAATTTAGATTAAAATTTGATTAATTGAGCAGCCCTAACATCACATGTAAAGTACAGTGTGTTAATGCACAGAAACTGTTGATAATCCCAGCTGCTCCTATGAAATCGTCACTTAATACTACAGCTCTGTTTTACTGTGAAACAATTTCCACAGCCTCTTCTTACAGGTGTTGTTAACAAAGACCTTTTTAAAAATATGTGTTTCTTACTGCTACATAATCATGTGTTATAAACTTTATTACCTCTTTATTCTGCTGCTCGTCTGTGAGTTTGGTTTGGACAGAGCAGCCACTCTTTCTGCAGCGAGGGGATTTGGAAGCAGCCTCACGCATGAATATTAAAGCCTTTTTCTGCTCATTTCCAGCTCTGCATTTTTTTTTTTACTTTGGCCTCTGATAGTGAAGTTTTGCATTATTCATAATTCAATTTAATGTTTTAGGGTCGAACAGCAGGTGCGTGCAGCGTCTGTGGTCAGGGACAGTACTGTATTATAAAAGGGATAGGTCCTCTCTGTGATATCATACACAGATTAGTGTAGAAAAAAGTGTGTGAAACGGATCATTTAGAGCAGACAGAAGCCTGAGCTTTTGACGTACAGCCATAACTTGTACAGCTATGGCTTTCAAACTTTACATGTTTAATATAGGCATGAACTTTTGTAACAATAAATAAAAGACAGAAAATAAGGAAAAGCCTAACAGGTCCACTGTAAACATGCTTTGGGTTTTAGGAAAGCATTTAGTGCCCCCATTCCACTACTGTGGTGTACCTCACAACCAGTGTTTTTGGAGGGGGCACAATGTCTTTGTGGAAATAATCCCTTAATAAGATTCAGTCATTGCTTGTAATATAAGGCATAAATAGCATCTTTCCACACACGGGGATGCTCTTTCCTCTGGAGGCATTATGAAAAGGTCATGTTGTTTTTTAAGATGTGTCCTTAACACAGCAGCAGCAGCAGCTCGCTTGGACTTGACAAATGGTCCGGTTGCTGCTTGTTTCCGTGACTCAGGGATGTTGACAGAAACATCTGAGTCGTAGGTGACAGCAGCAGACCGTGACCTACAACTGGTGCGCCACATTCAAACCGTATTGGGTCACAAAATCGCAGCACAGGGGCCAGACCACATTTAAGATTTAGTTGGACTCCGAGCACATCATTTTGCCTCTGAGGCAGCTGTGCTTTCTCTTCCTTTGATCCACTTTGTTTAGTCTGATTTCTGCGCTGTAGTTTGTTAAACTGAAAAAGCCGGTGTGAGCGGTGTTTTTATAGTCAATGAGGCACATCATTAAGTGAAAGATAATTACAATGAATATGAGCAAATGCCAGTTAATATGCTTTGTGTTGAGATTTAGCTCAGCTACTTTAATACACATATTTCTGCACTTAAAACAAATTGGTTAAAATCAATGGGAGAATTTAACTTAGGATTTGACTCAAAGTAGGATTGATTGGTCAGCTCTCAGGACTGTTTTGGCCAATTATATGTTTAGTTATTTTCACTCTAAAGTACAAGTGTGGACAAATTTTTAGATACACTTCATCATTTAAAAGACAAACTGTTGTAACTAATGGTATCCCCTTAATATTTTTCCATATTTAGCATGGATACCAAAGATGGTACCCTTAATTTAATATCTTCCGGAGAACCATTGAACTTTTATGGGGATTTCCTTCCACTTTGGAGCTAAAAGAGGCCACCCAAACACATGAGATATCAGTGGAAAGCCCAGGATGTCCTCTATTTAGTACATCAGGACTTAGTAGGATAGCTCAAATAAGTCAAAAGATATAGACCAAAACCAAATGTCCACAGTGTGACATAAATGTATAGGCTGGTTCTCGGGAGAATATTTTGTAGGACCACCTTTTGCAGCAACTGCTCAAGCTGTCTCAGCTTTGAAGGCCAGCGTCTCCAAGCTCCAGTTTTCAGAGTAGGCATGGTGTTCTTTAATTTTTTCCTTCTGTAAACACAGAGCTCATCTGAAAGGTCAAAGGCTCCAGTTTCATCTCATCTGACAAAAGGACATCCTCCCAGAAGCTTTTGGGCTCATCAGCATGCATTTTGGTGCATTCCTGTTTTTGATGTTCATTAGTGTTCAAAATTAAACGGATGGTGTGATCAGAACACACTGGTTCGTTGGTTTTGGATGATTTCGTTGCTCTTGTTCAACCATCCAGACCATGCTTCTGATCAACCTGGTCTTGCATTTCCTCTTGAGTCCCAGGAGGTTGGCCACAGTCTCATTAACCTTCTAATTTGCAATACTATTGTCAACTTCGGTCACAAGAACATGAAGCTGCTTGGAGATTGTCTTATGGCCTTTGTCTTTAACATTGCTATCTATAGAACTCCTCAACCAGCTCTCTCCTTTGCTTTCTCTCATCCATGTTCACTGTACACAATGATATCAAACTACAGTTGCATGTTTTTGCCTACAATTAGGCCGTACAGCAGCATTTGTTTTGATAATTGTACTCTATTACATCCCAAAGATAATACAGGTATATATTCGATAACTGCTTTTAACTGAACCATTTTTCAGGAGAAATGAAGCATTGTTTCAATGACAAATTTGTCCACATCTTTGAATATACAGTTTCCAGTCAACAGTGCCAAGCCCTTTTACAAACACTCTGTGTTGTAAGCAGCTCAAATACAATAACGTGAAACAGTCAAACATGCAGATCTCTCCTGTTCACCCCCACTTTCACACCCCAGCCCTGCTCTGAGGAGGGGGAGTCAGGAAAGGACAGAGCATCACAGGCCAGCCTCGGTCATTGAAAATAAACAATGGCTGGTATTGTCAGGCCTCAGTGCCATTCACAGCAAGCGCACCCTTCATCACTGTATGCGCGGCTCAAAGTCGCCTGCACATCGAGGGAATACACAAAATCCTGAAGACGGTGAACGGATGGAGCCTCCTGGCTTACAAAACTCATGTCTGTGTGTTTGCGATCTATTGGCTGTGTTTTTGTGACACTACACTTTCTGTCTTTTGGGTGAGTTTGTTGTCTTCCGTTTTTTTCCCCTTCATCTGATGTGTTAGCACAAAGAGTTTTGTCAAGACATGCCTCAAGCTAATTCGAAGTCAACCCGACATCCCCCAGTGTGTGTTTCTGGTGTTTGACATGTATAATGAGGCATTTTAGTCGAGTGCATTTGTATTTGTATTTTTCTTTTTTTTTCCTCGTGTATCCAAAACTCCTCAGGCTTTCGAGCTAATGGAGGCGAGGAAAAAGAAGTTACCCTCAAGGAACTGATGTCTGCATTTACTTGTCACTAATAAGAAATGAGGAAATCACACTGTTTCTCATCATAAAATAAGAGCCGTGGTTTGTTTGTCGTGGCTGTTGCTACATGCACACGCCGTCACGAGATCATGATCGAATGTGTGCCTGTGTGTGACAGCTGTAACAGTGAAATCTGCATCTGTGCACATATCTTTGAGTGTCTCGTTGGTTGGTTTGTCTTTTGTTACCCTTAATTCAGACTTCGGTCTTTGCTACACTTTTATGTAAAACTCCATCAGAGGTCAGCTCACGATTGCTTAATACTCAACAAAACCAGAAAGATGTTGAAAGCATGAGGACATGAGCGCAGTAAATATGCGTAAATGCTCAGTGGCTGCGGACGGCGTGTGGCACAGCACGCACTCGTGGTGTCAACCACCATTCAGGTTTCCTGAGGAGTGTGCTGTTTGTCTTTTGAGGAGTTTGTTCAAAAAGAATTGGATACAAATGCACTGTTGAGATGTGTGCGTGCAATCTGTGTAGGTTTCTTTTGGGGCTTTTTTTTTTTTTTTTCCTGGCGATGTCAGGTTGTCACAGCGGTACAGGCATTGGAACTCTACCTAATGTTGTAATCAGCATCTTCCTCCCCAGTATACTGCTATTCACTCACAGTCCCTCCTCTCCTACGTCTCTCTTCCTTTGTCTGCCAGCCCTCATCAGTCCAGTTTAGAGGACTGATGTCCATGTGTGGATGAACCATTAGAAACTTACAGGAATGTACCAGATGTGTTTTACAACTCATTCCTTGCAATAGCTGATGTTTTCTCGTTTCCCCTACAGCTCTATAATGGAAAGAAGTCACCGTTCCCTTTTACAGAACTAAAATTAACTCTGCATTCCAGATTTGTGTGTGTCATTACTAAGCCTCACCAACGCTACAAATAAAGGCTGTCCTTTATTAATATGTATGTGGAAACATTGTTACCCTGTGCAAAAAAGTGCATATGTAAAATTGGATTTATGAATCATGCACACCAGCCTGTTGTGCCTACCCAGGCTTTTCTTAACCACCTGAACCAACAGGTTTGTGCATTCAGTCTACATACCATCTGCATATTTCCACACTTCTATTTCTCTATATAAAGAAAAAAAATTAACCTGGAGGTGAAGCGGAAACAGTGATGATAATGTTGTAAGAGAGAAGGCTGCACCGCTGAGACAGGAAGGCAGGAGAAAGTCAGACTGAAGAGACTGAAACAATTAAGTGGATGCCAGAAGAGGCACAGCTTTGTGTTCCCACTGGAGCCATGGCATTTGAAACCAAAAAATAAGGCAAGGCTCTGGTTGAAACAAAGCATATCTCAATGTTGTTTCCCCTGAGAAATACTCACTGTACTCAAGTGAAGAAGCCAAAAGTTCGAGCTTCATGCTGCTCTAAGTGCTCCAGTTCAGACTGGCTCTATATCATCATCTCAGGTGCAGAGCTCTGGCTGTAAACATGTAAGCCCCGCCCACCTGTTAAAATGTTTAGTTTACCTGGGATGGCCAATCAGAATCAAGTTTGTTTAAGGGAAGAGGAAGGGAGCTAAAATGGATCATTTCAGACAGAGGATGAACTGATGGGCTGCACTAACACCTGGAATTAGGTTAAAAAAAAAAAGAAAAAAAAAGGATTATTTCAAGCTGTGAGTCATGCAAAGCTACTCTAGTAAAGGCCATGTTAAAATATGGAGTTGAAATGAGCATAATGGGCTCAATTTAAATACAATTAGAACGCCTGCATGTCTTCCTGTAAATTATTCAGAGGGAAATTAGGATTGTCATTGTTTAAAAAATTATTTTTTTAGAAATATATATATAAAAATATTTTGGGGCTTTTTTGTGATCGTGAACCAGAAAATAAGAATCTGGGGCAGCTGAGTATTTAGTCGCACAACTTCAAACTTCAGTTTTGGGCATGTGTAGCACCACAGACGACTTCTGTTTGTGCATTTCACCCCCTCCACGAAGGCACGCTTTTCTTAAGACAGCTGCAGACACTTTTGATTCAAACTAGAAGCAAAGTGAATGTCTCAGTGCAATGAAACAGCAGCTACATGTACTTGGTGTACAAAATGCAAAAAGATTTTTTAGGTTAATGTTTATCATTGTGCGCTGCATGATGTCGTCTGCTGTCGTGTTTGTAAGAGGGAGAACAGAGCAGCGTTGAGTCTAGGGCTGGTACAAACACAGTTTGTCTGTGACTCTGTGTCTGCCTCCGAGAGTGCTTTTCTTTGTACACATTATGCAGCCCGCTCATGCACTGCAGAGCAGGTTAAATGAAAACTACAAGTTGCTCCTCAAACATCACATTGTTGATGCTTTGTATATGATTAGAGCTGCTTTCCACAGCTGTGGTTGTCTGTGTCTTTTGTTCCAAAAAGCCACCCTCTGCTTTGATTTGAGCTTCAGCTGCTGCTTTTGTTTGGACTGTGTCCAGGGCCACTTTTCTATCCAGACATGCAGTCTCGTTAATAAACATCGGCGATGCAGAGCAGTGCTGTTTATTAGTCACAGGATTTTTATAAGCTTGTGTCTGTTGTCTTTCAGTCAGAGTGATGAGGAAACAAGGTTGTGGCGGTTTTAGGATGGGGGGGGGCAAACTGTAAAAGTGGCATCAGCACTCAAGCTTACGCTTTTTCATAGAAACTGCTTTAAGTTTAAGTGTTACATCAATTTTAATTTTGTGTGCACTTGATGCAGCCAAAGAGAGAGATGTGGTTGTTGTTGCTGCTGAAACCTTGTGAATTTCTACTCATCAAACTTGGAAAGGTGTACTAGTTGAGCAGTTTTGTGCACATACGCACATTGACCGTGTTCTGATAAACATTAAGGCTCTAACCATTTTCTGGGTTTAAATATAATGTATATAATGTGTTTAATATAATATATAAAGGGGAAAAACAGCCTGAAGAGCAGAGTAAGGTGTTGGGCCACCGCCTGCTGTCAGAATGTCTTTGTGCTCTTGGTTATTAGTGAATGAAACATCAATGTTCCTAAAACATCCCCTCATTCAGTGGTTTGTTGAAGGAGCTGAGAGCAAATCTAAAGGTCAGAGGATGGAAGTGGTTGAATGGTTCTAAGGTGCCACACATTATTTTGCAAATGTGTGCTGTTCTTGTGGATTTCGCCTCTGTCAGTGCGCCCCAGGGCAGCTGTGGCTACACTGTAGCTTGCCATCACCAGTGTGTGAATGTGTGTGTGGATGACTGAATGTAGTGTAAAGCGCTTTGGGGTCCTCAGGGACTAAGTAAAGCGCTATACAAATACAGGCCATTTACTATTTCGCTTAGCCTTGGCCACAGAAGACATTATTCAAAATACATTCATCCATTCTTATTTGGTCTTTGAAGAGTTTTTCTTTTTTGTTGTCGTAGTGTTTTTTTTGTTTTTTATTAATATAGTTTTCTCTCCATATCTTATGTGTCTCTATACACTGATCAGGCATAACATTGACAGGTGACGTGAATAACACTGATTATCTCTTCATCATGGCACCTGTTAGTGGTTGCGTTATGTTAAGGATTCTCTTGTCCTCAAAGTTGATGTGTTGGATGCAGGAAAAATGGGCAGGCGCAAGGATGCGAGCACGTGTGTGACATGGGCCAAATTGTGATAGCTGGACAACTGGATCAGAGAATCTTAAAAAGTGCAGATCTTGTGGGGTGTTCCCAGTCTGCAGTGATCAGTGATTAAAAAGTGGCCCACGCGGTCCGATCCAACAGATGAGCTACTGTAGCACAAATTGCCAAAAAAGGTAATGCTGGGATTTTTGTTGTGGTTGTTGCTCTTTGTTGGGGTTTTTTGTAACTCGTATATGTATATTAGAACTCAATCGTGAAAATAAAGTGGAAGCATGTACACATTCCCACATTTTCAAATGTGTTCAATAAAGCGATATTGATGTAGCATCAGGAAGTTACTATGTGAATGTTGCAGCCATGAACAGCTTTGTCTGATATAGCAAATATGTAGAAGACGTGTCGTTGGCCGTGTTGACCTCAGTGAAAACTAATTTCTGGTCACAGTCTCGCTGTCCAGCTCATTTTCCTTGTGCTTTTTATCTTTCAGCTCTACGATAAGATCAACACCAAGTCATCCCCACAGATCCGAAACCCCCCCAGTGATGCCGTGCAGAGAGCCAAAGAGGTGAGAAAACGTGCATTATTTTCCTCCCACGCTTACATTCTTCACATCAACACTTGCATTCATGCGATGTGTGTGATGAATTTAATACCTCGTATGGATGACACACTTACTGCTTTTCTCTTGTTCACCACACACTTCTGTTTCTGCTCAGGCTGCATTAATCCTCTTGCTCACTAAAACTCTCAACTCTTCACTGCCATCAATCGCTCTGCTCACCTTTAAAGAAGCTGCTGTTTGTTTGTGGGTCTTGGCACAACCAGGGGTCCTTAAAGTGTGTCTGGGGTGGCCTAAACAAAATTGAAAATAATTCCCTATGATTTTCTTGTTGCTGTTATTCTAATAAGACATTAAGCACCAGAGTCTATGGAGTAGTATTTGAGGAAAAAAAAAGCACCTTCTGTTCTGTGAAGGAGAGGAACGAGGTACGAAAATACAGTATATTTTGCCCCCCTTTGTTTACATGTGATTACATATGTGACACCTGCACTGATAGCCCCTGTCGTCTTCACAGTTATCCCTTAAATATCGGCTCTTTACGGAGTGCAGCTGTGTGGTGGGGCGACTTGGTGCTGTACTTAGTGTCTCTCCTTCAGGAAAAATCTCTCTCATACTACCAAACAAGAGCCTAACCACCAGCACCCTAGTGCATGACAGGAAAGACAGAATGAGCCACTGAAGGAGCTTTCACATCCAGCTGATAGTCGCTCATAGAAGGGCCCATGAGGTTGCCATTCCCCTGGTAGAAAGTGCTTGCACACCCTGAGGCAACAAGAGATCTTTGGTACTGTAAACTATAAAGATGGCCTCCACAGAACGAATGGAAAAGCCTCTGTTTAGATAAAGCTTACATTTACACGTGGGAAACAAATTTCCCACGTGTGGGACTAATAAAGGTTATCTTATCTTATTTGGCTAGTAAAACAGAAGAATATTGCCTGGTATGTGTGGAGCATGGTGACAGACCTCATGATGGAGGCACTGAAGACTAAAGTCTAATAAATGTTGTCCACCTGAGATGCAGTGCTTAGACAAAAGACTTTAGAAGCCACCATAGGGCCAGATAAGCAACCAGGCACAGCTCAATATGTGTTCGGTTAACTAAGCCATCTTCCACCCCACCATCCAGGTCCAGTTACTATCCATAGCAAGGCACAGGGACGTGGGTAGTCACTGATTTGACCCTTGTAGAGGCTGGCTCTAAAAAAAAAAAAAAAAAACGGGAACAGGGCCGCGTGTATTTTTACAATTGTTAAGGGTAGGAAGAAAACCCTGAAAACCAGTGGAGTATGCCACTCCACCTGCAGCTTCACCACTGTGTGGCAAAACAGATATGTTGTCTTTCCCAGCACTTCCTACACAAATGTCACCCGTCTTCCTCAGGGTTGAACGCTAGAGCTGGTGACAAAACACATTTTCTTTGGGTTCAGTCAGCATTCTGCTAGTGTTGTAGACCCCAGACAGGCAGGGCATCCCTCATGCTGTTTCTTCTCATGTAAAGAGAAATAGTATTGAATAGAAGATCTCTTCATTTGCTTCAATTTGATAATAATAATAACTTTATTTATAAAGCGCTTTCAAAGTGCAGAATATACCAAAATATTGAGCATGTCCATCCAAATAAGAATGGATACTACTGCATGGAAGACTTGAAATTAATGCTCCACAGGCAGCCTATACCCCATCTGAAGAGCGGTGGCTAACTTCAGCACTGTCAGCTAAGCAAACTTCATATTTGTTAGAGGTTTTCTGAGGAATGATTGTGATGACAGCAGGATATATGCTGGCAGGGTTTCATATATGTCATCTGCCTTAAAGGGGTGAATATACGTGTTTTAAGATAGGAAACCCAGTGTTCCTTCTGATTGGCTACCAAACAAAATGTTTAAACAACAGGTGAGTGGGCTGTGTTCCGAAGGTGACCATGTTAGACTCTCCCTGCTCTGTGATTTCATGCAAAGCAAAGAGTAGAAAAACTGTCTGACACCAAGTGTTTAGAGCAATCTGAGCTGTTGGCTCACATAGATTAATTATACATACACTGACCTCATTATTTGAAACCTTGACCTTGTTTAAAATGAACATCGACCATTGGAGCATTATTTGATGGAAAATAAGTGAAAGCATAATAGGAGGAGCATAGTAGCTTCCTTAAAGCTGCTAAGTGTAAATTTGATTCTGTTTGACCTGCAATCAAATCAGTCTGACAGTGAATTATACTTGATACAAGTGTCTAATGGCAGTCCAGCCATAAACACCCACAGCATCAACTTTACACGTTGATAGCTTAGTTGCAGATGTTACATTCTTAAATTTAGCAGCGGTGTGCTTTCACACTTTTCTGACTATTATTAAGCAACACTGGCTCGTCTTATGTCGTCAGTGACATTTCTCTTGTAAAATTGAAAGTAAGTATTTTTTATCAGCAGCAGCAAGTGACAGGAGAGTTATCTGTTATAGATGCCAGTGCTGTACTCTCTTATTGCTGGAAGATGAACCTGCAGACACAGTGTAGATAATACTATAAAATCTATTCAAATAAATAAATAAATAAATAAATGCATGCTAATATGTAGAGCATACATAGCAAAACCTGCATAGGTGGCCTGTAGCTGGTTACTGTAATGCTGAACCTTTGGTCATCAGATTGCCCCAATCAGAGTAAATAACAGTATATTATTAGTGACAGTATAGAACATAGGTGTCAAACTCTGGCCCGCAGCCTAATTACATTTGGCCCGCGAAGCCATACCAAATTACTATTAGAGCTGGCCTACTGGTATTATACAGCTAATATATATATTGTTTAGTATTAAGCTTTGCTTGTTCCATATTCAGTTTTTCAGCAAAACTTGTTTGAGTCCATAAGAAAAGATTCATTCTTATATCTAGAGGAAGATTTTTTTTCAGTAAATATTAGCGTTAGCCCGCGACTTTGTTCCAGTTTTGAATTTTGGCCCACTGTGTATTTGAGTTTGACACCCCTGGTATAGAATATCTGTGAAACCACTGAAAAGGTATCTTAGCCTACTAACACTAGCTAGCTAGTCAATGGCACCATGCTACCGTTTTCACTTATTGACTACATATAAAAGATTAATATGCCCACTATGACATCATCCACCGGTTTCTGGTCTCTGCAAGTTGCATCCATAAACTGTGTGGGTGCTACACATGGATGCAGATACCTGCTAATCAGTGCTAAATAACATATAGACACAGTACAATAATGTCACTTACCTAATCTGGAACATATGTGTACCACACAGCAACCCATATTATTTGTCATAGTTCACTTAAAAATAAACATTGTTGAGAGGCACAGTATAGTAACTAACAATTGTGGATGTGAAGAGGAGAGCAATCTGCTACAGTGGTCTATGTACCACATCAGCCAGTCATCCCTTAATTTAAGCCTGAACAATATCCAAATGGAGAAGTTTAAAGTTAGGTAGTTATTTTATTTTGTTGGCTTATTTGGGGCATGGGGTCTATGGTGATTGCTTTTGCAGCCATCCTCTAGTGGCATTAGAATAATTCCATTTTCTCAGTGAGCTGCTGTCATTGATGACACATTACCTAATCTGAAGTGTGAATGTGTTCCAACAAGATGCCAGTAGTGGCAGCATTATAGTGCAATAGTAAATCTCTACCTGCTGCTATACCTGGAATGTTGGACCTTGGGTTGAGCTTTTTAACCAGCTACTTGAAGCCTTGCGTTTCCGCTGCGTAACCACATGAGTTATTTCCATCCACTGTTTCCTCTTCCTGTCTTATGGCGTGCAGCTAGCAATGCTTGGTTAAATCATTTACTTTTGATTTGCACATATTTTCTAGTATTTGGCTTTGAAGGAAGTTGGTTTGGAAACATATTTGACAATACTTTATCTTCTGCTTTGAGTTTGTGTGGGAGCCCCATCAAAAACCTGTCCATTATGCTAGCTGTGTCCAAGTTTGTTTGTTTGTTTGTTTGTTTTTTAATTCATACCGCACCCCCACTGCAATTGCTCTGCGCCTCGGCTCAAACTCCACTGAGCTCGTGTGTGTTGTTAGCCCAGGCCCCGCCTTAAGAACACACTGGCCTGTGTGTTTTTAAAAAGAGACCTACAGCGTCTGTATTTGACCTTCCTCATTACACTCTGCTACATGAGGCATAGACACAAAAACACTAACAATGATGGGTTTGTTAATGCTCTTAGTCTGGTTTTCTTATAATAGTCTCCAGCATCTGACGGTGACTATGATGAGCTCACAAACATGCAGTTAGTCTGGCCTCACCATCGAGCAGGATGCAGAGAGAAGCTGCTGCTTAACAAGAAGGCTGAAAGAACAGGGAGCATGTGAGAGGAAAGAGTGGGACTGTGGTGTGCATTGTGAGTAGTTTTCTGAACAGCCATGCATGCAGGCAGCTGCACAAAATGTTGCTGTGTTTACGTGTGTGTGCTTTGTTAAGGGAGCAATTAAAAAGTCCGACAACTGAGAGAGTGGGCGAGGGCTGGCGTTGTAAATCCCAAAGCTCTCCAGACGGGGAAAACCATTTACTGGGAGCGGGGCTCTGTTTTTATGTGGCTTTGGTTCATGTCAAAGAGATCTGGCTAATTAACGCAGCTCTGTGTCTGCGGACTTCATTTGGGCTTATAGATTCTGGTTCACATTTTCAGAAAATGGATCAAGAGTTCGCGATGAAGCCACACCAGATGCAGTTAGTTTGTGGGAATAAAAACAGCGTTTTAGTGCTGCTGTCGCAGACTTTCATCTGTCTTTTATTAGTTTTAGATCTGTCTCTACAGAAAACCTACTGTCAGACACTTAAATACACACTAAATGGTGTCACCAAACTTTTTTTTTTTTTTTGGTACAGAAGTATCCTGTCTGCTTATATTATTATTATTAAGCCATATAATTTGCCTGAGCCAAGAAGTGCAGTATATGGTGGTTTGGTGCCCTTACACCAGTATATGTGGAAAACACATGTTCACCATCGATTTATTGTTTTTAATTTATTGAATGATGGTTGTTTTGATTTCAGAGGAATTGGTCATGCTTTTTCTTATGAAAGTGTCATGTAAATACTGTTACAATGGTGCATGTTCATCCCAGCCATCATAGGGCGAGGGGCGGGTACACCCTGGACAGGTCGCCAGTCTGTCGCAGGGTTTTTGTTTTTCTTAATTTGAAACTCTGTTGATTACTTTGACCCCAAGTCAACTTAGTTTCTTTCAACTGAGACTTAAATGGCAACAAAAAACTTAAAATAGTCCATTTTCAAAGACTTTCATATGATGATATGATTGAAACTAGGGTTTGATATTACATGGATGGATGGATGGGATGAAAGCAAACCGATAGGAGTTGGTCTTTGAATGATCAACGATCAGATTGATCACAGAAGATCGATGTTGCTGATCGTTAGTGGGATGATTAGATCTTTAATATATGACCATATTGCTAAATGGATGCTGCTGTCTCTGGATTATCTCTACCTTCTCTCAGATTTTCAAACTGCTTTGTCAAGTGAAGACTGATATGTTCCCCCTAAATTGGCAAGTTGGGAGCTACTTTTAGTCTTGATTTGTGAATATTGACGATGGTATTTAGTCCTAGACCTGTTCATGCTCTCCTCCAATTTGGCATTTCCTGACTGTATTGCACTGCTGTGCAAGGGAATTTTTAGTTCAAGTAAACAAGTAAACTTGTACTGGCCTCTAACTTCTTCAGCATAGTTTGACCTCAGAGTAACGTATTGTTTAATCTTGGTTGTGCTTTCAGGGACTACCCTGCCTTCCTCCTCTGCTTCACCTCTGTCTCTGCTGATTCACTCTGGCTAACGCTGAAGTGCTTTGAACCAATCAGACGGTAGCTTCCAGTGGGCTCCTGTGGGTTTCTGCTGCAGCAGGGCAGTTTGAAGACTATTCAAACTTCAGCAAAGCTTTTTCTTGCTGGCTGCACTAATACGCTCCTTTTTACCTCTACACTGTCATGTCTAATCAGTAAAATGAGTTTTGTTGGTGTAGTTTTGGAACTGTTCTCTCTCAGGAGGGAAGGTTTCACTTTGGCTGTTGATACTAATCTCACAAACTACCCAGATTTACAGCCTGTTTAAAAAGCGGCTTGTACTGATTAAAGGCAGGGGTCGAACTTGATTTAACCCGACCTCTGTCATTACTGACCTTTAACCCTTTACCTGTGAGTCCTGAAAACAAGAGTCAACAGCTTTTATAATGCTTCTTTGTGTCTTCCTCCACTTAAGATTTCCTCCCAAGATGGAGCCTGTGGCGCTTTGAAACTTCTGGAAGATGTAAGACCTCATTACACTACTGCAATGTTCACTGGGCATCAGTTAGAAGTAGTTTCCTTGGCTTTGAAAGTGTTACAGTATTGGATGGAGTTTTACTTAAGCGTGACTGCTGCAGTTTTGATAGGTGGGTAAATGACCACTCTTCTTCAAGTCCACATAAATATATTTTATAATCAAAATTTTAAGGGCAAACATTAAGCCACAACATTCTGTAATAGAGGATATAACCTCATAGAAAACCAAGGTGAACACTGCACTAAATTTAACTTTTCATTTTCTCACATCGGAGCTGTGTACCATATAAAAGATGATGTAACTTCACTCATTGATTGACATTCAGTGTTAGCAATCTGACTGCTGCCATGGAGCTAGAAGCTACAACATACAGATGAAAGACTGGAGTCTTAAATTATTAATTAAGGGTATCTAGCTTGGTTAATTTTGTAACATATTGTAAGTATTGGTTTTAAAACAACAAATTTTGACATGAGGCTATGAGGCTTGACTCCTGTCCAGGCAGCCTTAAATGGAACTGTAGTTTCTGCTAATTCCACATTGGCTCAGTATTTCCGCTCTGGAGGATTGCCCCTTGGCCTAAATACAATTGTGACATGGGGTCAGAGAAAATGACCTTCTGCCTGTCATTTGACAGAATGTATGAGAAATGATCCTCAACTTACACTGTGTATATATGTCGATCCATGGATCACCCCGTGCTTAGTGAGGCCCTCAATTTGAGGTTATCAAGCCTCAAACCGGGTGTTTTGATTGTCCCCACATTAGCTTTTTAAAACCAGTTTGACTGAAGGGCACTGCGTGTGACTTGTCAGTCATTGTGTAGGCCTTCTCTGAAGCATCCCCCCTTTTAATTTTGATGGGGAATATAATTACTGAATAAAACGAGTCTTATTTTATTAAGAACTAAAATTGGTGATTGAGATCATAAACTCATCAAAGGTCATGGGTCAGAGGAAGCGATGTGCACTTCTCTCATAGACTTCTAAACCATCAGAAACTGTATCTCTTGCCCCCTGCTGGCCACGAGAAAGTATGCAGGTTTGAGTCACTAATGCAGTGGTTTCACTTTTTAGATTCAGAAAGGTTATCCATATTTGTAATCTATTATCCTGGTATTACTCCAAAGCTGAAGACAACTTTTAAAATATAGATGATTCTCACGTAAATTCATAACAAGAGCTATGCACTAAAATGTGGATTTTTCTCACACACGCTCGCTTGCCCACTGCTCACTACAGAAGAGTTTGTTTTGCCTGGTGTATTGACACCAAACATCTGATCTTGCCTGATGTGGTTACCACTGCACTACCCACTAATGGTAACAGTATCCTTTCTACACTTTAGTGTGGAATTCATTGGTCAAAAACATGAACCTGACAGATCTCTTAACCAAAAAAACAAAGACCTAATGCATTTGTGTTTCTGAAACAATCAGTAGGTGTGATTTAGATTAAACTTGCCACATGTTTTCTCTTCAGCAAGTAAAAAAATTTAAAGGTCCACCGCATTTAGCCCAGAAAAGAACATCTGGTGCCTGGTGGGTGTTTCTAATTTCTATGGACATTTGTTCACCGTTGACATGGGAGGTGACAACACTGTTGGGGTTTTTTCTGTTGTTGTTGGGTTTTTTTTGTTTGTTTTGGGTTTGGTTTTTTTGGTTTTTTAACTTGGATTCACATAACTGTGCATTTGCCTCAGCTTTTTCTCTTTGTCCAGCTGGTGGAGTTTTGTTTCTTATTGCAACTGATGGCCTCACAGTGATCCCTGGTGTGTAACTAATAGAGATGGACCGATCCGATATTACGTATCGGTATCGGTCCGATACTGACGTAAATTACTGGATCAGTATTTGGAGAGAAATAAAAAATGTAATCCGATCCATTAAATATCAAACAAGCACCTCACAAAACTTGCGACATGGCGTAACCGTAGCACGTCGGAGCAGTGTGCTCACGTGATAGAGTGGCTGTGTGCCTCGCTACCAATCCGGCATTTCATCTCCGAGGAAGTTATCCCAGAGAGAAGTAAAGCAAGTGTGTAAGTTTATCTCTGAATGTTTGTAAAGCATTCCCACGTTAAGCTTAACAACTGATATATGGAGCGACTGCCTCTTCTCTCTCCTGCTGCTACTTCAATGGTGAAACTGATCAGTGATCAGCTGATCGGCTTTTCTGTCGCGAGTCCGTCTCTCTTGTTTGTTTATTGCCCACTTTGCACCAGAAAGAGGAAACCAGCGGCTGAACAACAGCAGCACGTTTAAGCTTGATAAGCTGTTGTTAGGATTTATTTAATATTACTTTCTACTCCAGGATCTTTTTCTACGTAGCTGACGCTGGTAACTGTGCAGGGGCGGATCTAGCAAAGTTTAGCCAGGGGGGCCGATAGGGCATTAACAGGGAAAAGGGGGCACAAAGACATCCTTTTCTTTCTTATTCTCATTTAAAATGTCTCGCTTTTAATAAATAATTATCTGAATCTTACACCCAAAGTTTTAATCTGATGTAAAATGCATAGAAGTCCATTACTGTATATAGTAACTGTTAAGTCTAATATACCCTAGTAAGCTATAGTACTTTTTCCTTTGGGAAGGTATCATCTGTGCAGTCTGCAGTTCTGTTGAAGAAAGATGTTGAATCTATTTAATTATTCTTGAAAAATAATTTATTTCTGGGCATTTTTTTTTCACACTGCATCAAATTAAAGTTGATTACGTCGATTAAGCATCATGAGGTGGAGGGTGGGTGGGTCCTTTTTGTATTTTTTTTGCAGGGAGTTTTAGAACCCTATTAGTTAGGGTGCTTACTCTTTAAAATACCAGAATAGGGAGGATGGAGTAGGTTTAAGTTTATTAGATTGATCAGTATTGCTGAACTATGAAATATTTTAGGTGCAGTGTATAACAGAATAGCTTTAGTGTTTTTTTTTTTGTTGTTAATGTTTTTTAACTTGAGTATAAACTTATACAAAAAGCACCAAGATATTAAAATAACAGTTTTATTGATTAAAAAAACACTATATAGGATTCATATCGGTATCGGCCGATATCCAAATTTGATATCGGTATTGGACATAAAAAAGTGGTATCGCGCCCTAGTAACTAGTAATTAATGGATGCAAATCTATCTATCTCCGTACACACATATTTTTAGTTCAATTCACTTGCCAAGAAACAAACAAAACACAAGGTTAAAGGTGAACCTGACCTTTTTTCCTCTATAGTTTAAACAATGTTGTCCTGTAAAATGTCCATGCAGTTCTCTTAAGTGTTGAAATAGCATCCATGTCTGGCTATTAGATTACAGAGGAGATGCGATTTTTATCTCATTTGGCTGTACTTGTGACTTAGTTGCTGATGTATTAATGCATGTGGCTTTGACATGCCAGTAAGTGCCAGCTCTTGAGGGTAACAAGTAAATGTGATTATTATAGTGTAGCGATAATGAATACCTGGACCCCATGCACGTTCATGAACTAAACACTGCTGTTTGATATGGAGAAGTACATTGAAACTCCTCGATGCAGAGGCCTCACCTCTACAATGTCACATTCACCAGTCAGGCGCAACATAACTGGAGCTGACATCAAGCCAAGTGGCTTCCACAGGGCAGGAGGAGGAGCAAAAGCTTGACCAGATTCTTGACTTGCTGAGTGGTGTCCAAAGTTGGTCTCGCATTAGGAGGTGGTGTTGGAGAGGAACTGTGAGTGTTGTTGGTCTGCGCTGCATACGCTGAAGTGGCCAGGTCGCATTGGAAGGAGGGATTTGGGCGTAAAGGAGAGCTACTGAGGCATAAATTAAACTCTTCTCTCTGTGTTTCCTCAGGTACTGGAAGAGATCTCTTGCTACCCAGAGAAGCACGAAGCTAAGGAACTCAGACGGATAGTAACCCAGCCACATTTCATGGTGAGTGGGGGGGAAAAAATCCCACAGACACACATTAAGAGGTTCTCATGTCCATTTCTTACAGAAATGTGCACAAGGCCCTTTAACGAAGCATCTATAGTCCAGATATAACAAATCAGAATCTCTCTAAATGTTGTAAATAGCACTTTTACATGGTCTTATTTTTGTCTGCACAGATTAGATGGGACTAAAAAGAAAACATGCACAAGAAAGATGGAGTGTGTCGCGTTGGTATTGGTTTATTTAAGTGTTTAAAGATCAAGTCATCTAACATGAACTGTGTGGAAATGGAAGGGTGTTTCAAGTGTCTGTGAATGTGATATATATACATAAATACATCTGATTTTCATCACTGATCAGTGTTGCTCAATATCACGTGGACAGACCGACGGAGAGAGGAGACGTAAAAAGAAAGACAAAACGGTATCAAAATGAAGTGATAGGGAGAGCAAAGTTGAGGAAAAAGATCAGTAATCAAGACAAATGGAAGGAGAGGGTCCTGGCTGTGAAGTGAGAGAGGAGGGCGGGCGTAGACGGAGGTTAGTAAGGCGTGTTTGATGCGATGTGCTGTGTCGGGTCAGAGGCCTGGCTCCTTCATGGTGCTACAAGAGCGTAAACTGACGTGTTCCACATTCCAACAAGTTCAAGTGAGAACTGAATACAGACGATGCCCACGGAGCCATGCCAGGATTTTGACTCGTCTAGCTCTGATGTACACACGAGAGTAGAATTGACTTTCTTTGTAGGTTATTTTTAACAAAATAAACCTGTTACTTTGAGGTGTAGGATTTCAGATTTAGTGTTCAGATGGTATTTGAGGTATAGGAAAAACATTAGCAAAGTGTAGCTAAAGTTTAGCAATCCTCCCCACATGGCTGCTGCCCCTTTTCAGGCAATATTTTTGAAACTGAAATGGTATTACCTTGGCCTCCAGCAACAGTGTGATAACTGTTAAAGTTGTTTTTGACCAGGAAATGTCCTTCAACACATACATTAAACTAATATGTTTTGAAATGGCACTTTCATTGCTATGTAGATGATACCCAGCTTTATTTATTTATCAAGGCAGATCATTTAAATAAACTAGTTCAAATACAGACTTGTCTTAAAGAAGTCCTGGATGATCTCTAATTTCCTGATTCAATATTTAGATAAAACGGAGATTACTGTACTTGGCCCTAAAAATCTTGTTGTCTAACCAGATGCTTGCATAGATTACCTTGGCCTCCAGTAACACTGTGAGAAATCTTGGAGTCGTTTCGACCAGGATATGTCCTTTAATGCACACATTAAACAAATATGTGAACTGCCTTCATGTTTTTGCCAATATCTCAAAAATAAGAAACATCCTGTATCAGAGACATCATCAGAGCAGAAAAACTAGTTTGTGCTTTTTTTTTTTTTTTTAGCTTCTCAGCTAGATTATTATCAGGTCACCCTAAAAGCTTCCTGAATTTAAAATTCTCACGTACAAAATCTTGAACAATTGTATCACAAAGTTTAAAAGGTTTAAAACTTTTCTTTTTGATAAAGCGTAGAGTTAGAGCTGGATCAGCATTCCTCAGTTATGCTGTAGCAATAGGCCTAGGCTGCTGGGGCCTTCCCATGATGCACCGAGCACCTTTTAATATCTAAAATGTCCACATATAGCTTTGCAAAAATTGCGTAAAAAGCATTTGCAGCAACAAAAGCATAATAATCCGGAAACACGCATTGCCGATCCGATCAGCTGTTTGTAACACTTCCTGTGTCGCAATAGACGTCAGCACGAACTAGCGCATGTCCGCCATTACCTGCCCGAAACCAGAAGTGACGTCATTTATGCGGAAAATGTAGTTTTTTTACCTTCGGGTCCTGATAAGCCTATACTGGTGTTTTTAAAAGTCATGTTTGAATTTATGCTTTTCTGTGTCGTTTCTGGGATGCTTAGAACTCAAATTGCACTGCTGGAAATTCTTTGCCAATTTGCATTTAATATTTATTTTCGTTTTTCCTGCAGTATATAAAAATTGGTGTATCTCAAAAATAAAATTATGAAGACACTCAAAATAAATTTCCTGTTGTTGTAAACTCATTTGTGCAACTTTTTTGTATTTACAGTTTTGAGGGATAAGCCTCTTAAATTTCTCTAACTAGAAATATATGTAAAAAACAATTTTCAATTTTTTTATAGTTTATTGAATGTTTTTGCAATTTATATAGTTACTATGCACTAAATGCATATATATTATTAAAATTTGGGCTATAACAGTTGTATTGATGTAAAGCAACTTGAAATGCTCCCAAAAATGGCACTACAACATGTAAAAATATAAAGATAAGCTCTGGCGGACTTAGTTCTATGGTAGGTCTTAAAGGGTTAAAGCTTTCCCACACAGCATGAAAGGATCAGTTGAGCACTTAACCCTGTTTTCATTAGGGTGCACAAACACACACACACACACGTACTTGCACCTACAGACACACACAGTTTTCCTGCAAGTTGTGCAACATGAAGTGTCTTCTGCGTGTGATGTATTTTGACACTGGAGTTAGAGAGGCTGCCGCTGCCTTTGTGTCTCTCCCTCTCTGATGTGCTCTCCCTCCTCGGGTGCGTGCGCTTGTGTGTGTTGTTTGCGTGACGCTGAAAGAAGACAGTGACAGGTTTCCCCCCTTTGTTGGGCTTTGATTGCTGTCTTCTGAAGTTCAGACGGGTTTGTTAAAGTGCCACTCAAGGGAAGGGCCTCTGCGTCTGTCAGACAAGTGGAGTCTAACACTCTGTGGGCGTGAGGGAGCAGCAGGCTCGTCTTGTGGCGATGCAGAGCTCAGACAGATGCAGGGGCTACGGACTAAAGGCACCTGTGCAAAAGGAGAAATATCTTTGTAATGTGTGGCAGAGCAGAGAGTCAGACAAAGTCAAGAAGCAAATCCCTTCCTGCTCTTCAGAGCTTGAATAAAATATTGTCCATGTTATTTTTAGTGAGATCATGTCTTGAGGGAGTTCAAGACCACTGAAGGCTTTGTCTTCTGTGAATTTACTATAAAAAGAGTGTGGATTGCAAATTTTTAAGCTGAATGACATTATTTGTACAAGAGTCACTGCTGGAGTCATATAGATTTCACCAATTCTTTGTATATGCCAACAGATGTGCTTTGGAGTTAGTCTCATTTATGCTGTTCACTCATAAAGCAGTGCCCAACAATCACTCGTTTTCATAAATGGTTTCTGGTGAGAACAACTAGCTAGCTAAAGAGAGTATTTCTTCACCAGATAAGACAGTGGTACTCATATTCAGTCCTAATTCGTCTGCTGCCACAGGAAAGGGGGAAACTCTTCCTCAACATCCTGTGGCCTTGCCTGTACCTCATCTCAGCCTCCCTTTTACTTTGGAAGAATCGCAGATATTCATGTCAGTGATGCCACCAGAAGCTGACAGTAAAGTTCCATAACTGGTGCACTCTTGTTCACACAAAATGTGCCTTTACCAAGAAGAGTGAAGTCCTTTTATGGAGTGTGTGTGTCTACAGGCATTGCTGCAGGCCCATGACGTAGTGGCCCACGAGGTTTACAGTGACGAGGCTCTGCGGGTGACACCTCCACCCACCTCACCCTTTCTGAACGGAGACTCCCCCGAGAGTGCCAACGGAGACATGGACCTGGAGAACGTCACCAGAGTCCGTCTGGTCCAGTTTCAGAAGAACACAGATGAGCCAATGGTACGCCCTTTGGGATTTTGAACAATGCTGAGTTGAAATGAATGAAATGAAAGTGAGGATGCCTTCAGAGACATGCCTATTATTATTTATACTTTGTTTTAGCATTTAAAGGTAACTTGCCACAGTTCCTCTCTGGTTTTAGTCTTCTGTCTCTTCATGTCAGCTCACACTAACTGTATAATGCTGATGTTGGGACTCTTTGGGGGCCATGCCGTCTGTCGGAGGCTTGTTCTACTTGTGGCTGAAGAGAGTTCTTCATGATTAATCGAGATGCATCATAATTCACGGTTAATGATCTAAAGAGTACGGTGTTGTAGTCACTGTACTGACATTTGATCTGGGATGACATTGGGACTTTTTACATGGTATCAGTAACCATTTTCAAATTTATGCGTTTGCAGGGTATCACATTGAAGATGAACGAATCAAACCACTGCATCGTCGCAAGGATAATGCACGGGGGGATGATCCACAGACAGGGTACTCTATTCCATCTTCTGACTGACGTCAATAAGCGACATTATATAAATCTTGCCCACAAGACTTTGACTCATTTGTTAAAATATTCTGCCTATGTTTTATATACAATACTCTAATTTCGTATTTCAAGTCCTCAATAAATATTTTTACTGTTATTACCTGAAATCTTGAAAGAAGAGCAAGGTTTTAGAGCTTTTTAAATTAACGGTGAGTAAAAGAAGAAACTCCTCCTCGATTGTTACAAAGGATGCCACACTGTAGTCGCTGAAGAATCAAACTAGACCGGAGGACCTCTGCTATGGCTGCATCTCGGATGCCTCTGCAATTAGAAAATGTTTTACGTTTGTCTTTCTGCTTGTTTCTCTTTTCCTTTTTCCTGCGTTCAGGAACGTTGCATGTTGGAGATGAGATCAGGGAAATCAACGGCATCAGTGTGGCCAACCAGACTGTAGAGCAGCTGCAGAAGATGCTGGTGAGTTTTGCTTTTGTGTTTGTTTGGGGAAGGGGTTGTTTTTGGAGTCACAACTGACTATATTTGGACAAGAGGGTGTGACAGGTGTAGTTAGCATGAACTGTACCGAAGCAATTTACAGAAGAGAATTAAATGAAATTCTCAAATGTTTATACACCAGAGAAAACCTTTTTTTCCACTATCTCTGCATATGAGAGAAAATCTCACAAGCTGACGTGAAGATGAGACAAAACTCACTAAATTTCTGTGTTTCTGTGTGTTTGCAGCGAGAGATGCGCGGCAGCATCACTTTCAAAATAGTACCAAGCTACCGGACGCAGGGCTCATCCTGTGAGGTAACAACACCTCTGCCTCCTCCTCACTACTTTTTTTTTGAGCTCTTGATCTAGTTACTAACTGCTTGCCTGGTTACTAAGTGTGTATGTGTGTGTGTAACCTGAGTAGGTTGTGTGTACGGGGTGTGCTGTGTGTGTGTTTTGCTGTGTTTTGCTGGGGCTGGGCCAGATAATCAGCACACCAATTTCACAACCAAGATACCGGAACTCCCTCTTCCCTTCTCCGCTCCGGAAACAAGCCACACCTCTCTGTGTATCCCATCCTGCTCCTGCATATAGAACAACCACTACACCTACACACACACACCGTACAGACGTGGATGATAGTAACCTCTCGCGTCATGCTTCAACTTAGGCCAAGCTCCAGCTCATGTGGCGCATGAGATGTTTCAGGATGTTGCTGATGTTTAGATGCTGAATTGTTATACAACTGAAGATGCCTCAAGCATCTCTTGAACAGCTAAAACTCCATCTTCCTTCATCTATCTCACTACATGTGAGCCGAGTTTACAGGAGAGGATGTAAAGTCCAACACAGGATATTGGGTACTGCAAAATACAATACCAGTATACTAAAACTGAATGGAAGCCAGTAAAACTCAAAGCTTAATTGCTCTTTGCCGTGTGCTATGGGATGCCAACGAGGGCTAACTCAGGATATCATTTGCCATAGATCAGGGGTGTCAATCATGCAGTCCAGGTGCCAGAATCAGACCAGCAAAGACTCCAGGTCTGACTGACTGGTTGACTTTTTTTGCACAGTTTTTTTTGCTTGTAAGTTTCACAGCTTCTCTTGCTGAAAAGGAACTCCCCTGCAGAAATCCATGCTATACACGTAACTAAGTAACAGATTTAATAACAAAAAATCCTGTTGTTTTGCGATCTGTTATTGAAACGTCTGGTTTTTCAAAATTTTTCAATTTTTTTTTTTTTTTTAAATTAGACGATGAAATCATTCTGAGATAAATGTAAAGCAAGTGTGCAGTATTACATTTTCAGAGTGGCAAATAATTTAAGGGGTTTTTTTGTTTGTTTTTGTTATATTATCTTTGTAGCTTTTGAAGCAAGTAGAACAAAGAGCTTTCCAGTGTACAGGAAGTAAAGTCCAAAAACAATATAAGTAGAAACCAGCAGTTCAGACAACTACAATACCAGCATACTAAAACTGACAGAAAGCTGGGGCACCAATACTTTGGACCAGCTAAGAAAAGCTAGACCAGCAGAGCTGTGAGGGACAAAAGGAAGTTATACATACATTGTGGTATCCAGCCATCTAAGACCGTACATGTAATTAGTTAGTTCATTTTAGAATACATTGAAACCAGTGCAGAGGTCTAAAACTAGAACAGCATGGTTAATGTGGTTGTTTTTAACAGAAACGAAAAAAAAAAAGGGAGACTTTATTTTGAAAAGTCGTGCACACAAACCACAGCCCTGCTTTGATTTAGGTCATTTTTAGCTGAGAACAGAGAGACTAACTGAGACATTACAGACTGTTAGCTCACTTTAATCATTATTTCTGCTTATAATTTAGCTTTCTCTGAACAGAGCCTTCATATTTCTCTCCATTTCCAGTTGATTTTCACAGTAAAACCTATAACATTGTTGTATTGCTGTCACATTTGATAAGAAGTCATTAAGTGTTCCATTAAAAGAGAAATGTGACGGCGATTTCAACTCTTTTGGTCCTCCAGCACACGCTGTTCTGAACACTGACACAGTCAGGACTTTTGAGCTCTGACAGCTTCAGTTAATGATGACTTCATGCTGATCAGACTAGCATCTCGTGTCAGTCTAGCGCCTCTATGTGGTTATTTAAGGCTGTGCATGCTAGAGTTCTGCTGGTGCTGCTGTCTCCCATGTCTTGTTGACGCATTTCATTACGTCAACTCTGTGGTGGGTCTCTATTGTGTTCTACAAATACACCCTCCATCTCCTACAGTCAACCCCAGAAGTGTGTGAATGTGTGCGCTTGTGTGTGTTTGTGCGCCGGCTGTGCACTGCTGACCTGTGTGTCTTATTTCAGAATGAGTCCCCCACCACCTCCAGGCAGTCCCCTGCCAATGGCCACTCCAGCATTAACAGTTCTATCTTGGTAAGGACCCCCACCCCAACCATAGAAAAACAAAAAATCCCACGATCAGACTACCACCCAGCCATTTCCTCCTCCTTTTTTTCTTTTTTTTTTCTTTCTTTTTTTCTGTCACGCTGTTGTGTCATGGTATTTCTACATGTCCGTGTTGTTACATTCAGTTGCTGCGTGCGTTTCTCATGAGTTGTTTTCATTTCATTTTGCGTTAAATCGTGTCACAGTAGTGGTAGCAGTAGGATTAGATGTAGACGAGTGATGCCGTAGGCCTCAACTCACTCCCGTGTCATTCTCCCTGTTCATCTGTTTGAGCCAAAGGCCCCCCGTGTCCGATATCTCAGTTCACAAATTGGTGTGCCTCACAAAGCCTGCTCCGTTGCTGTGCCTCATTGCTGACAAAAACACACTGAGGCTCCAGTGGTCACGATGGTGCGAGGAGATGTGCTCCTACTCTGCTATTCTACTAAACCCAATCAGGTTCCACAGTTTCCCCTGCCAAGGCTCCAGACAGACATGTGGTGGTGCTGATGCTGCAGCTGCTTCGCTTGCTCTGTGCTTGCTTGGTTGCTCCACAGCCAGATCTGCTTTAACAGATGAGAATGACTTTTTTTTTTTTTTTTTTTTTTTTTTTTTAAAAACATCTAGATTGCATGTAAAAGTTCTCAAAGGGTGGGTGTGTGTGTGTGTGTGTGTGTGTGGGGACGGGTATTAACATCTTCATGGGGACCAAAAATTGGTAGTTTACTATACTTGTGGGGACCAAAATCCCCGTTCCCATGAGTTTGAAGGCATTTTTCAGACTCAAAATGTGGTTTTACTGTCATGATTACAATTAGGTTATGGTTAGGTTTAGGGTAAGGGTCAGGGTTAGGCATTCATTTTTGATGGTTAGGGTAAGCGGCTAGGGAAAGCATTATGTCAATGAGATGTCCCCACAAGGATATAAATACGTGTGTGTGTGTGTGTGTGTTGTAGTATATTTCTTAACCTTTTCTTTCTGTCATCAATGGGTCACTTTCACAGGACCTGCCATCTACCATCCAGCCCAAGGGTCGACAGGTAACTAACAATCACTCACTAGCTCCTTACAAATGCTTGCATCACACTCCTTTACACAAAAGTGTGTGTCTGAGTTTCTCCCAAACTCTCCCTTCTGCTTCATAAAACTCATCAGTGTGATTTGGTTGCATGTAAGTCAGGCTGTTTTTATCTGTCCCAAACTACTGATGGACAAGAATTTTGTGTGATTACAAAGCCTGAAATATTTTATTTTTGTGTGTCAGTGAGCTCCTCCTGCTCATACTGGGTGACAAATTTTTTTCATTAAATAAATACACTGCTCACTAAAATTAAAGGAACACTTTGAAAACACATGAGATCTCCAAGGGAAAGCCCAGAATGTCCTCAATTTAGCACATCAGGACTCAGTAGGATAGCTCAAATAAGTCAAAAGATATAGACCAAAAACAAATGTCCATTACAGAGGACATTAATGAATAGGCTGGTTTTCAGGAAGATATAGCTCCAAATTACAACAGCAGGTGCCTCAAGGCACTTTAAATTGAATTTTATAAGGTAAAGACCCTACAATAATACAGAGAAACCCCCAGCTGTCAGACAACACGCTATGAGCAAGCAGGAGGACACTACATCATTTGATGGAAATGAAAATTATCAATCTACAGAGGGCTGAATTCAAAGACACCCTGAAAGTCAATTTCAGTCAAGTCAATTTCATTGCAGCAAATCAAAATGGTACTCGGTGGTTTGTCAGACACGTTTGTATGTGTGCCTGATGATATTGGAGCGTGCTCCTAAATGAGAGCCTGGATAGTGTCCTGGTGTCTCCTCCCATATCTGGACCAGTGCCCTGCTGGAGGTCATGTTGTAGCTCTGGCAGTGCTCATCCTGTTCCTCCTTACACAAAGGAGCAGACACTGGTCCTGCTGATGGGTTAAGGACCTTCTACTGTCCTGTCCAGTTCTCCTAGACTAGCTATCTGTCTCCGGGAATCTCGTCCATGTGTTTGAGATGGTGCACTCCAGTTTCTGTAGAAACGGGTAGCAGCAGGTTGTGGTGGCTGAAGGTGACATCAGGATGCTGTTGTAGAAATTGCTGCTTTTCACTTCATGACTGCAGTTTAAGTAGCTCATTGTGCTGTCATCTCTTACAGAGAAGTTTCACTGAAAACTGTTTAAAAAAGAAAATCTAATAATTGAGCATACATGAATATGTACTGCATCTAAACTCTCCTAAGAATGAGAATCTCTGCTACTGTCTGGCCTGTGTGCAGACCTACCGGTTACAGAAGTCTGCTAGCAGGTCCGTCTCTAAAGGCCACTTTATGAAATGTGCAGCACGGTATTCCCAAATGGCACAGAAGGAAATTGGTGCAGCAGCCAGAAAATCCCTCTCATCATTTCATAGTTGGACCTTTTCTGTTCCCGTTTCAGTACTTGTTTCGTACTCATCCAATTTTATTTATACAGCACCATATCACAACAACAGTCATATAAAAGTACCCAACAATTAGATGACCACCTTGGCAACGGTAGGAAGAGCGGCCATCTGCTGACCATCAACCATCAGGGGAGGAAGACGGGCAAAAAGACACTGTGGAAGAGAGCCAGAGATTAATACTACTGCCAATAATAAAAATAATAGTAATAATAAATTGCTGTTTTAAGTGTAATCAGTGTGTATTTGCCACACCGTTCATATTTGTGGTTTTTGTGGTGGTATTTGTCTACATACACTGATAATCAAAGTTTATATATTGTAGTGTAAAATGATTCTTAAAAGAGGCTTATTTTCTCAGTTGAGAGTATTCTTTAATAATTTACCACCCCATATTTTGTAATAAAGAAACCTGGGAAACTGTGTGCCTTGATGAAGCTGCATGGCACGCAGGAATTAGTGGAATCGTGCTTTGGGTAAACAGAGTACTTGGTAATCATTTCTTTTGTTGTATTTATTTCTAGTAATGAAAATATCAAAAATCGCCGGCCTCATCCTTTAAAAGAAGAAATATAAGATTCTGGAGCCAGGCCAAAATATCCCATTTAAATCTATAATTTACACCAAAAATAGTGTGCAGCTGTTCAGCTTTTATCAGGCTGAAGACAGGAGTGGACACAGTGCATCTGAGCTTTGTCTGTAGGGTGGGCGGGGAAATTGAGTTTTATTGATTTGGAGAACATAATGCTTCCCTTTGAGTCAAAGAGGGAAACAGTCATTCTGTGTGATGTGAGCAACAAAACTGGTCTGCATCACTGGCTTACACACACACACAATTGTAATCCTTTCATCCGTGCCCACTAACAACCACAGCTCCACAGACAAAACACATGAAAGGGAGGTCGTACTGCAGTGGTCACTGAGTGCTGGACAGCTACAGAGTGAAGAAATGTGCCTGTAGTTTGGCTGAAAACCAAACGAGACCCATGAAAAAACTGGATCTAAAAGATGCCTTAAACTCAGTTCAAGTTTAAGCAAGTCCAGTTAGCTCTGATGATTTGAGCCACATCTAAGCACTAAACAAAGACTTGGTGACAGCTCATTTTGAAGCTTTTCTTTTAAAAAGCTGTACAAGCTACAGCACAGTTTCTGGCTTTCTCACTGTGATTTGTGTTTATCCAGTCAGGATTCTGCATCATTGATCAGATGTGATGCAAAATGTGTCAAAATCCACAGTGGGAGAAGGGAATCTTATTTTTATATATATATATATATATATATATATATCAATCACCAAGTAGTTAAGTGCAGTTTCTTTTTTTTGTCTATGAAGTATCAGAACTTATGAATAACTGCAGTGCCCTTCCCATCCTTAAGAGTAGCTGCCTCTAATTTGGATCCAGCTGGATTCTTATCCCATGTCAGGGTTTTACTAGAAGAGCATTTATGAAAAGCTGTGACCGCTGCTGTCCTCAGCACTTCACAAACCTCTTAACAATCTCTGTGGTAACAATGGCACAGGCATTGTTGAGCCTTAAAGAGCACAAGGATTCCCCTTAACCACTGGTTCCCAGTCACATTAATTCATGCAGTAACATCTCATGCGATGGTTATATCGCTGTGAGTACAGACACTATGAGTGTCATCTATGAAAAGCCAACTAAAACACTGTCCTTCCTAATGGTCTCCTTTAACCCTCATCTAGTCACAGTGTTATGTGTGTGTGCGCCTTCCTGACACATTATTAATCCCCTCTGAGGTAATCCAACATTATTTATCCAGAACCATGACTGTCACACGATTTTGCAGTTTTTCCTCAGTTGCTTTGGCACATTTAAAAAAAAATAAAAAAAAATGTAGCTCATCCGGTCAAAGGGCCGATTGAACCCTCCAAGGTTCAATCGGTGTTCCTCGTACGGCACTGATTTTAGATTTTAACTTGTGCACAATGATAATATAATGGATCTTCACCCAAACTGTGCTCAGGGCCAAGGATAACAGACTGCCCCTGTGAATCACAGTGATACTATTTAAATACTGATCATACACTGAGCACTCACATTTGCTTGGATTGTGTTTGGGGGGGATATGTACTCTTGTGTACCTGCTTATATTCTGTTGTCTTACTGTACTGCCTGACATCCTTAGTCCTATTCCAAGGACAGACTCTTGTCCATAAAATACTTTATCTGAGCTGGCTGCTCTAATTGTATAAAACGCTATATGTCGGTTTCATTCGAGTCTTAAAAATATATTTTCCAGTACTCATTCTCATCCAATTTTATTTATACAGCACCATATCGCAACAACAGTCATATAAAAGTACCCAACAATTAGATGACCACCTTGGCAACAGTAGGAAGAGCGGCCATCTGCTGACCATCAACCATCAGGGGAGGAAGACGGGCAAAAAGACACTGTGGAAGAGAGCCAGAGATTAATACTACTGCCAATAATAAAAATAATAGTAATAATAAATTGCTGTTTTAAGTTTAATCAGTGTGTATTTGCCACACCGTTCATTTTTGTGGTTTTACTTTGGCACGTTATGCTATTAGAGAAAAGCTGCCATATAAGTAAAAGGTATTGGAGAAGATAAAGTCAGATTAGCAATGAATGCAGTACAGAGGAAGTCGTATTTACAAAGTCGGAATGATGATCAGTCTGCCATAGTGCAGATTCATCATGACTGTCATATGTGGGCTCAGCGGAGCAGGTGATGCCTTGCACAATGAACTCATGTAGCATACTTGGATAGTAAAACTGTTCATGACAGAATATTATCTATTTTTCTGATGCATATAAAACCAAAATTAGTGTAAATTGTGGGGAGTTGTTCTCAGTAGTTTGACTAACTGTTCCAGAATAGCTTCATCTATCATTCAAGAACCGATCCAAAGCAACTGACAAAAACTTCAATGCTGTGATAGAAACTCAAAGCAAAGTGGCATATAAAGAACACACCAGCAGGGGGCAGTGGAGACCACAACATACGATGCTGTATTGCAAGCTCAGCAGCCTTAGAGCTGCAGAGCTTAAAGGCCACTGAACTGCCTAATAATTTGCCACATTAATGAGAAGTAAATGTCTAAACCCTGCTATTAACCCACAACCTTCCTCCCTGCCACCGGCCTCGGCCGCCATACTGCTGTTTTAGACATTACCTAGCCGTTTTTGCTGCATGATGTATGTGATGCTTTCAAATCCTAGATTGTATCCAGACCTCCAATCAAGGACAAAATGTCAGTGAAGGTAAGAGACAGATTTCCTCTGCCCCCCAACTCCCCCAGAAATTTAAAAAGAAAAAACACCTGTCAAACACTGCCTCCTCACTTTCCTCACACACTGTGGAAAATTATCAGCTGTGTGCTTAGAAAAGTTTTAAAGCAGGATAATGACTTGTAGTTTGATCTAATGGACACATAAACAATGCCTGTGTTGTAATTACCAGAGAGTTGAGAGCCTCATTAATAGCCCAGCAGTGTCTGGGTTCATCTCACTACAGGAAGTCCTCTCAACAGTACCCCCCACCCCACCCCGTGATCCCATGCCCCCTGAGAATCCACTGCTCATTACTCTAGGCCTAGTTGTCATGATATGCAAAACAAAGCACATCATCTAGACACATTTACCCCCCCCCCCCCCCCCGTCTGTGTCTCTCCCACCACGTCATGCAGCTTACATACTACCCTGTCTAACATCTGTGCTTTTCACCGCAGATCTACGTGAGGGCCCAGTTTGAATATGACCCCTCCAAGGATGAGCTCATCCCCTGCAAGGAGGCCGGCATTCGCTTCCGTGTGGGCGACATCATCCAGATCATATCCAAGGATGATCACAATTGGTGGCAGGGCAAGCTGGAGAACACTAAAAATGGCACAGCCGGCCTCATCCCGTCACCAGAACTACAGGAGTGGTGAGAAGAGCAACGCAGTCTCTGATAGCATGATGGCAGGAAGATAAGTTTCCACTAAAAATTAAAAAAAAAAAAAATCCAGGACCAATACAGTAACTGTAAAGATGGAGATGTCACCCTGGTTTGTGAATTACTGTTTTTGAACTCTTTCGGAAGTCCACTCCTCCCTGCTTTATTGTGCACTCTAAACGGGATCATACTCTACAAAGTGGTGTATTGAAAATAACTTGTAACTAGCTACAGTGATCATCTACGCTTTGAGAAAGTTTTCACTAAGCTATTAGGAAAAAAAATGCAGACATCTTAAAAACGCAGTCTATAAACCAATATTTCACAATATAAAAAGTAATTACCAGTTCCTCCAGCCCGATCTGTTTTTACTCCAGATTTCAGATTTCCGCTGCCCGTCTCTCTGCGTAGTTGTATTATCTGCACTTTGTTCTAGTTCTGTACCAGTTCGTCAGAGACTCTTTCCCCCCCCAACTTTGTGTTGCATCAAAACACAAGGAATTAAAAAAACAAGTTGGAGTTGTGTGTTTTCAAATAGCAGTTGGTAAAATGCTGGGAAGAGCCCCTGATTATTCTGATGGCAACATGGCTTTATTGTCTCTTTACAGCTAGAATGCTTCTGTCCAGCTTTAATTGTAAACTAAGTTCAGTTGTCTGTCTGTGTGGTAGGCGGGTGGCGTGTATAGCCATGGAGAAGACGAAGCAGGAGCAGCAGGCCAGCTGTACCTGGTTTGGCAAGAAGAAGAAGCAGTACAAAGACAAGTATTTGGCAAAGCACAACGCAGGTACGTAATGTACAATCACTCACATATCTGTATTCATTTATATGCATGTGCACACGAAGCAACAAGCTGCAGACTGTTTGCATGCATGCATCTGCTTTTTTTTCCACTCTGTGTGTGCACACACTTTTCTCTCAGATTGTTTGTGCCGGGGAAACTTGTATGTAACAAGATCTTGTAATATTCATCTCAAGTAGCAGAGCCAGGAATGACAGGAAAAGCTGCCAGAGCAGCAGAAATCTTATATGAGCACAGAGGCAGTTGAGGGAGATGTGGGCAGCTTGTGGATACAGACTCTGGCAGATCTCTGCATTATTAGCCATATTTTTAAATGGCATTAGAGGATGTGCATGGGCATCTTTAGTACGCGTGTAATAAAGAGGTCCTGAAAGAGCATTATTAGCGGGGGAAATAATATCAGTTTAGACGGCATTTCCAGCCTTTTAATGATTGCAGTATCATTTTCTGCTCTGCAAATATATTATTTACCAACCACAAATTAACTGAGTCATAAGCTGTCTCTTCAGTGTGGCTGCCATCCTGCTGGGAAAAGTAGTCCTTATTCTGCTTTGCTGTGTCGAACAGAATACACAGTGTAGCAGCACATGAATCAGTTCTTCACACACTGCAGGCTCTGGTTAGCGTGATCCCCAGCTCACAGCAGAAGGACTACAGTCACCAGCTGCAGTCCGAGATGATGGAGCTGGAATGAGTCCAACCACAGGACACAATCCTCTGTCCTGAAGAAAGGAATAATGTCAACGACCACTATAATCAGGACTTCTGTAGCATGAAAGATGGCTCTTTTATGACACTGAGTGGCTAAACTTGCCTTTACGTAGCTTTAGTGTGTGACGTCAACAAGCAGCAAAAAAGAAGCATCAAAAAGCATTTGCACAGTAAAAGATGAGAATAAATCCAATTTTAATTAAAAATAATAAGTCATATTTGTTCTAATCATGTGAGCAGTCATGATCAGGTTGTTAGAGGTGAACAGGATCTGTTTGCTACACAGTGGAATTGTTTATTCTTGTCCTTTGATTTCAGAATGATCCGTTTAAAAAATATATTAAGTGATTTTAATATCGTGGCTATGAAGTAGTTACATCAGTTATTAGGGTGAAACAAGGGGGGCGTTCAAAATGTGGTGCACTGTGGCCTTCTCTGTCACTTCTCATCTCAAGTTTGTAGCTCAGGTAACTAGAACTTCACATCCCCCCTGTACAAACACGTGCATGTAGCCTCAGCTGTGTTTGATTACATGTGGGAACTTGGTAGTCTATATTGAGAACCAGTCAGTGTCTACATGTCCATGTTGAGCTGAACAGAAGTCTAAAGAAGCTGCATGCTTATTATGATTTGTGTACTGCTCCTCTGGTTTTCTATGAACCACAGACTGAGCCCAGAGAGAGTCGAGTAGTAGTGTACTGAGTAATGAGGAAAATGTACTGCTAATTCATTCTTTATTGTATGTCACATCTGTGCAAACAGTTTGTCTCAAAGGATTATGGGATAAGATAAGTCATGCTGATAATGTAACAGAGGGTGCTATAGGGTGTGTGTGCGCACATACGTGTGTACAGTACAGTGTGTGTACATCTGAAAATCCACTCTTGTGAGCATGTCTATAAATCCGTGCACTCTAACACCCTGAGTGACCAATGCATCACTGCCCATATGAAGGACGGAGACACAGTATTTTCTGTCAGTGCCAATCAGAGCTCTTCTTGTGCTGTTGTCATTCCTTTGCTTCAAAGTTGGCATTGAAAAGATCCTACCTTGCTTGCTTTTAGGCAGTAATGGGGACTAAAGTCATTTTGTGAAAGAAATGTGTTCTAAAGTTGACCTGAAGCTGCAAATTAACAGAGTAAAGATCTGTTTTTCTTCCTGTGAACAGTCTGTTTTTCAGGCATTTCTGTGCACAAAATGAGGACTTTGTTCCCATTCGCTTCCATTCAAATGGAATGTTTGGATGTTTTCTTTGAATGGACAGCATGAACAAAAACCGTCCAAGGTCCTTACAGGCACATGGACTTGTGAAGCCGTCCTGTGAAAGAAATTGTCTGAACAGTCCAAAGCATGCAACACACTAGTGAATGCATGGGACCCACAGTTATCTGCATGCCATCATTTAGTGATGAATTCAAAATAATCAAAACAGCGAGTCCGCTGTAACTCCATCCAACATTTTACTGATAACAGGTTCAACAGTGTGTAACAGTTTGGTCAGAACCACTACAGTCAAAAACAATTATTATTTTCATCCTCTGTCATTTGTTTTTGGTGGACTGCCCCACCTTACATACACATGCATAAAGCAAGCAGCAGCAAAACCCCCTGCAAACAACACACCATAGATATGTTGCATAAATCACATACAGCATGACAATAAAAGCTTGGGGGGGTAGGTGGGGGTGGGGGGTTGCAGTAATAGTAGGCAAGCCAAAGCAGCCTAAATGGTGTATCCAAAATAATTAACCAATTAGATCAGCTGATCTCTTGGGATCAGGGATGAGCTTCGCTCGGTTTCATGTTAGAGACCATGAGACTAAAGTGTCAGTCAGATGCGTTTCCGGTTATTTCCCAGGAATTGTTTTCCTTGTGAGGGAGCTATTCTCATGACAATCACTTCATCACATTTACAAAGACGGTCCGCATGGACTGACTTCAAGCTCTGCTAGTTTAGTCCATTGGATCACAAACTTTTTCCTGCTATGCTCCATATCAGAAGCTGAAAAAACGCCACGTCCCTCAAATAGGTTGAATTTTAAGAAAAATAAAACTATGCGTGATGGCACCATGAAGCTTAGTTTCATACATATTTCTCCCTCCCTCACCATTTACACTCCATCAATGAGCCTGGCTTTATCACTGCCTAATCTAGAATCATTTTCACAGACAGTAGAGTAGAAGGCCCACATTCAACTATTACATTAAGTTAACATAAATGTTAGCAGAAGATATTTCTTGTTGTTAGTCCTGTGCTGTGTATCTCAATGAGATGGACATGCAGAGGTAGAAACTGCAATGGCACAGCTTTGACAATCAAACAGAAACATCAGACTGTTGATGGTTGAGCGAGAATTAACCTGACGCTGTATCCCCAATCAAACAGTCAGGCCAACGTTTCACAGGCAGAGCAACAGGTGCACAAAACATTAGCTTCACTGCCAACATCCAAAGACGCACTGAAATGCGGAGAAGCGTTCGTAACTGTCCCTTATAAATTCATATATCCTGAAAAAATGAGCAACTCCTGGATTCCTGGAACTGGTAGCAATCACGTTATCATCAGCAACACATTTTTAAACATCTAGATATGGTAATCACTGCAGGTCCTGTAAAACACCAGATTGCACGATTCTGTGTGACTGCTTTATTATTATTTTATATAAATCGTCATCAATCATCATTTATAGCTGGAAAACAGGGTGACAGATTCCTGGGAAGTACCCACTGCTACCCCTCGGACAGCTGGAGGCAGATGCAGGATGCCTCCATAGTTGGATGCAGCCGGGCTCTGCTGCGCTGCTTGTGGTTGTTGGTGACCATCACCACCAACCACCCCCAACCCACACGTCACCAGTTAGTGTGAATAAACTCTCTAACAGCAGCAACAACAGTATTCTGTCTGCATCCATCTCCGCTCGGCACTGTGTGCTGCTGCACAGCTGCCCAGATGTTGTATCTTGCTGTTTTGCGTTCTGTAATTCTGCTGTTGTAACCATGTTATGACCCCTGCTGTTCATCTCTCTCGCTTTCTCCTACTGAACGGCCTCTCTGCATGTAAGTAACAACCAGTGACAGCAACCAACTCCTCCTCTTTTCTCTCGCTCTCTTCTTCTTCTCTGATTAACTGTGTAGATTAGATCAGCTGTCACTGCCAGCGTTTCACTTTTGTTTCTGTTGCTCTTGACAAAAACAACAGAAGGCTGAGGCAAAACTGAAACCGTGTAGCTTACTCTGTGTGTTTTTAGACACTGCGTGCTGTGATGGTGACCCTAACCTGTCTTCTCATTCACGTTTGGTGTAGTGTGTTCATCTACGGGTCCACTAATGTAACCAGTCTTTTAATAACCTTTTCAGTCCAATATAATGTCGCTGTCACAGTCACCGTCAGTCTGAGCAGCAGCTGCTGACTTGTGGGTGTTATATTTCGCTTGTCAGCAGGCTGAGATGTTGGCTGCACAGAGGCTCATGTTTCAGAGGCAGAGAGCACGTAGCACAGTGAGCCGCTCAGCTTTAACACGCGATACGCTCTGCAGCCCAGACATTCTGCAATTTCCTCTATTTAGTCTACTTTCTATCTGAAAGTAAGCATAACAGGTGTCCTTTAAACCTCCACCAACAGCGAGTAAAAAGTAGAACTGAAAGCTCCGGTTCAGGTTGAACATGTTTTTTTGAAATATCCCAGTTTTCCTGTGTAGCTGCTGACTGAATGAGCAGCAGAATAAATGAGAAGCTGGCCTGCATTTAAAAAACCATCATGGAGAGATCAAAGGTTCTTTTAGAGATTCATTTGCATTTCAGCTTAACAATTATTATTCGAGCTGGGCAGTGGATCTGTCTCTCTGAACCCAACTCTAGTTATTCCCACCCACTGTTTCCTCGTCAGGCCTTTTTTCACTGAGATTTTTAATCTGCTTTGGTTTGTCTTCACCTCGTAGTTAGCGGATGTGTTAGATATTCTCTAGCCTCCTTGCTTCCCTTACACTCTAGTTTTCTAGCTGTTTTTATCCCACACAGTTCTCTGCACATCCTCCTAATCTGCATCTGTCTCTGGCGTCTCTCGTCTCCAGTGTTTGACCAACTAGACCTTGTCACATATGAGGAGGTTGTGAAGCTTCCTGCCTTCAAGAGGAAAACACTAGTTTTGTTAGGTGAGTAACACCAAGTGCAGCAGCAGGACACTAGAACAGCTGCCGTGGCCTCACTGACCGTCTGTGTTTGTCTTTGTCAGGCGCTCATGGAGTGGGCAGGAGACATATTAAGAACACACTTATAACCAAACTCCCTGACAGATTCGCCTACCCCATCCCACGTAAGACGCACAATCGACAGTCTTTACGAGCGCTGCTGTGCATGTAGGGACGTGTAATTCTCTCACTTCCTGTGTCTGATCCTGTGTGCTCACAGACACAACCAGACCTCCAAAGAAGGATGAGGAGAACGGCAAGAACTACTACTTCGTTTCCCATGACCAGATGATGCAGGACATCAGCAACAATGAGTACCTGGAGTATGGCAGCCACGAGGATGCCATGTACGGGACGCGCCTGGAAACCATTCGCAAGATCCACCAGCAGGGGCTCATCGCCATACTGGACGTTGAACCTCAGGTGCGTGCTTATGTGAGGGCACCAAGTCTTCATGCATGGAGTACGTAAGGACACTGAACCCTAACATGTGTTTTCATCAGGCCTTAAAGGTCCTGCGGACGGCCGAGTTTGCCCCGTACGTCGTGTTCATCGCTGCACCAACCATCACACCAGGCATTAATGAGGTAGGAAAATGACTGACGCACTCAGCACAAGGCTGGTGATGTTCTCCATCTCTCCTGATGTTCATTAAACAACCAAACCTGACTCTACTGTACTTTTACTGTCTTTGAAGTTGATTTGTTATGCTCATTTCAAACTGCATATTTTTATTTTTAGACTGCAGGAGACTAGCTTTGCTTAATTTATATTTCCAAATAATCATTATACATGTCTTATATTTTTATACTGTTGAAAAAAATTAAAGGAACACTTTGTAATGGGAATCTCAGTATCGGGGGGGGGGACTGGCTAATGTGTCCATAACTAAAAGATGCCATATGGAGGGCTGAAAGTCAAGGTGAAAAAATAATCCGGCAGGTTAGTTCATTTAGCTGAATTTCATTGCACCAACTCTAAATGTTACTGAGTGGTTTGCCACACATGTTTGTATGCATGTCTGATGACGCTGCACATGCTTCTAATGAGTGATGGATGGTGTCCTGGGGGCTTTCCTCCCAGACCTGGACCAGGGCATCACTGAGCTCCTGGTCTGGATAGATATGGCCCAAAAAGTCTGAGTTACAACCTGGTAGCTTCAGATGGACCAAAACATTATGTCCCAGAGTTTATATTTGATTTAGGTCAGGCAAGTGTGGGGGCCAGTCAATGGCATCAGTACCTTCATCCTCCAGGAACTACCTGCATCATCTTGTTGCATTAGGCTGGGCATCATCACCGTAGGGCCTTAGGAAGTCTGTTTCTGATTGTTTAGCCAGAGCATTGTCCTGCTGAGGGTTATGTTGTAGCTCTGGAAGTGCTCATCCTGTTCCTCCCTGTACAGAGGAGCAGATAGTGGTCCTGCTGAAGGCCCTGTTCAGCTCTCCTGGAGTTAACTGCCTGTCTCCTTGAATCTCCTCCATGTTCTTGAAACCGTGCCTTGAGATGCAGCAAGCCTTCTGTCACTGACACATATTGATGTGCCATCCTGGAGGATTTGGACTACCTGTGTAATGTCTGTAGGGTCCAGGTATCAGGTGTCCTCCACCTGTACAACCATTCCTGTTTTGGGATTGTCTCATTCTTGCCCCTATACTGTATCTGTTGTTAAGACCAAGCAACTGAAACTGATAACAACCCGCTCTGCTAGTTAACTCACCAGGTCAATATCCAACAAGTTTGACTGACCTGATGCTGCACTCTGATTAAAAAGTGTTCCTGTAATTTTTTGACGTGTGTGTGTGTGTGTGTGTGTGTGTGTGTGTGTGTGTGTACCATGTTTACATATCTTTGTGGGGACCAAACATTGGAATTTTACTATACTTGTGGGAACCAACAGTCCTTATGGAGACAAAATGCCCTTCCCCACATGTTTGACAGCATTTCTGAGGCTCAAAATGTGGTTTTTAGCCTATTGTTTAAGTTGGAGGGTTAAGGTAAGCGGCTAGGGAAAGCGATATGTGAGTTAGATGACCCCACAACGATATGAAAACATGACTGTGTGTGTGTGTGTGTGTGTGTGTGTGTGTGTGTGTTAAAGGAAATTCATAATAAGTCACCTTTTAAAATTGTGTGCCACTGATTTCACCCAACTGTGAGACATGTTACTGTGTATGTCTGAGCTGTGTGTAATACCTGAATTATGCTTCAGGAAATCTACATCTTCCTTTAACTTAACCAGAAACCGCTCTCAACCCTACATCCTGACCTTCCATGTAACCTGGCTTAAAAGGGTTCCCGGTTATGTTGTAAGTTAGGACTTAGATTTCCCGCTGAAGTCTGAATCAGGCTTGAGGTTTGAGTTCGCATGCTGCTCCTCACTCGTCTCTGCACTCGTCTTTTTGTTTGTTTGTTTTGCACGCTGCATGTGTTTGTTTGCATGGCACTCCGCTCAGATGCCCAGGTGGTGTCGAACACTGCCAGTAAGTAAGACCTGACAGAGCAGATGCTTTAGTGTTAGTGTGTGTGTGTGTGTGTGTGTGTGTGTGTGTGTGTGTGTGTGTGTATTCCATGATTCTAGTGATAAGTTCTGCCAACTGTGTTTTACTGTTTTCTTCCTCCTCTGCTGGCTGTAGGCCAACACGCTGTGTGACACAGCCATCTTGCAGGTTGAGTGTGCATCACTGTGGGTCTAACACGGTGAAACGCGTACAGTTCAGTGTGGAGCCTGTTCAGTGCTGTAGCAGACACAGGGTTGGGCTTTAAAGCTGGTGGGCAGTCTGGTCTGCTGTGCTAACTTCCTGTTCCATATTTTAGTCAGCCTTTCAAACCAGAAAACCATCTATGGCCAATTCATTAGGTTCTCTGAGTTTAATCTAACACAGTATATAAAACCTTGTTTCAGGAGGGATGCAATGCACTGTAACTTTGGAAATGTTCTGAGTATGAAGGTAAAAATCTACTAAATATACTCGTGAATTTTTTGCTCCTGTCCCTAACTGAGCCTCAGCATTTTCCAGTTAATGAGCTCTAAAAAGGTCTTAACGTGGCAGTGTATCGTGAGCCTCCAGTGGAGGCTCCTCTCACTGATATCTTTAAATGTTGTGGATAAAATTATGGAAACTGAAAATGAGATGGTTAGTTTTAGGTATAAGAACCTAAAAATGTGGAAAATCCTGTGATAGACTTTACATCCCACAGTGTGTAGGGGCCCTAAGGATTTCTTTTCTTTTTTTTTCTTTTTTTTTTTTTTTAGTCCTGTCTTGCTTTCACCTTTTTTGTCATTTTCACTCCTCCTGCTCCTCCTTCAGGACGAGTCACTCCAGCGGCTGCAGAAAGAGTCGGAGATCCTGCAGAAGACCTACGCACACTATTTCGACCAGACCATCATCAACAACGAGATTGATGAGACCATCAGGCACCTGGAGGAGGCCATTGACCTGGTGTGCACCACCAGTCAGTGGGTCCCTGTGTCCTGGGTGTACTGACCCGTAACATCTCATCCGCCTTCGCGCTCTCTCCCCCACTTCCCGCCAGCAACACCTCGGCCGTCTTGCCCTCTTCATAACTACAACACCGACACAGAAGACTCTAATAACAGAAGCCGACAGGGCAGCCCTCTCTACACTGCACTCGATCGGAACCGACTCAGCGTACTGTGAAAGCGTAACAGGATTCAAGCGTCGGACTCTTGCCCTCGCAGATGACCTAGTCTCATAGTGTTGTATAAAAACCGAGTAAAAGTGAATATTGTCATGTCTGTACTAGCTAGGAGGCAACATTTTTGTAGATGTTTGTTTTAAAGAGACAGTACTGCGTCCCGTCCTCTCATGTTGGTGCACCTGCAGTAACCCTCCCATCACGGCTGTTGGAGGACACTGTCTGCAGATGCAGTAAAAGCACACACACTGCAATGTCTTTCATCTGTAGATGTTTTTTGTTTTGTTTTTCCCCTCTCCAGCTGTTAGTGCAGTCACACGCACCTTTGGACTACCGGGTACTGTCTCTTCTAAATAAATCCATAAATGGTTTTAGAGATTTGAATGAGGTTATCATGCATGTGGACATTTGCAAGCTTCCATGCTGTCAGTCAGTGTTCCCCGTGTCCCTCTGTAAACCCTCCGAGAATTAAAAGAAGACAAAATATATATATTACCAGAAAGAAATTTAAAAAAAAGAAAACATTCCAGCTCTTTGGAAAAGTGAACTCAACCAAAAGGAAAACAAAAATGTTAAAAATAAACCAAGAGTGACTGAGCCAGATGTTGACTTGACACCTATGCACATCCCTTGCATTTCAGGTGATGTTTCTAAATTTCTAGAATTATCGACCATGTAAGTGAGATGTGTTTGTATTTAAAAAAAAAAAAAAAAAGAAGGGAAAAAAAAAGGAAGAAATCTAATAAAAGTTTTGATTTTTTTTTCTCTTTTTGATTTATCGTACACCTAGTTCAGCATTTGCCATTTCCAAACTGTGATGTCCAAGAGTGTGTTTCAATCCAGTTTAAAAAGCAGCGATAGATGAGATCTGTCTTGAAACTGTAACCGTGTGCAAAGCAAGTGCAAGTGCACGCTTTACTTTGTGCAGAGCTGACGGCTTCAGAGGATGAGGAGGCCGTGCGTGCCGCTGAATAACCACATACAGTAATACAGTATATGAATATGACTGCCCCTCGGGTGTAAATGACTCCACAATGATGCAGGTTCTTCGGTATGAACAGTTTTTTTTTTTTTTTTTTTAAATATATTTCCTTTTATGTGTTGGAAAATTAAACTTGAAGTGTCTCTTCATTTCGTTCTTTTTGCAGCGTCACATGAAAAGCATCTCTTCTAAAATCTGGCAAAGACCTGCTCAGGGTGGTGCTGGTCACGCTGTACGTGTATCATTTAGTATTAAAAGCCACAAAAATGCACTAATGTGTGACGTTCACTCAGAGATGGAGAAAGATGTAAGGAAGGGGTGAGAAATTGTTTTCATAGATGGGGACTTCTCACAAAGTGATGGTCGATAAGCTGGAAAATCAAAGGTCACATGAAAAAATGGATATTCAAATTTAATAATAATAATATTCAGTTTCAGTTGCCAGCTTTATGCTGGGTTAGAGGCTGGAAGATAGCCATGATAACTCGTCTAGTGTCTGCTCATATATTGGGGAATGTGGCTCTTTGCCAAAAAACAGTAAACCTCGGAGCACTCACAGCACCAGCAGCCTGTCCAATTCAATTTTATTTGTGTAGCACCAAATCACAACAAAAGTCGCCTCAAGGCGCTTCATAGCGTCCACAAAGAAAGCAGCTCTTGTAGAGTTCACAATACAAATGACTTTTTCTGAATGGGTCATTCTAAGCTGATATTTAGAGGCCCATGAACTTCATATTACTTTTTTTTTTAAAAGTATTTTCCCCGTTCCTTAGTTTTTAAATGATTTTTCCATTGTTTGTTTGGGTTTTTTCACATACTTCAGATCAAATACATTTTAAAAGATAACTCCAGATAAATACAATATGCAATTTTTGATTGATGAATTCATCTATTGAAGGAAAAAACCTATTCATACCTGCATTTTTCATTGAGCCAGGCTAGTTGCAAAATCATGTTTGTATAGATGTTTATGGGAAATCTCAGACCAGTGTCTACGTCTAACTTGGCTAATATTTACATTTACTGAACTTTTACTTTAGTTACCTCCAAACTCGCTGACATAAAAAGTCCAAAATGTAGGTAGTATCTTAAGACCTGAACTCTCCCATGGCATGCATTTTTAATGAATGTGGAAACAAAGAATTAACCAGATTTTTTTTTTAACCTAGTTTTTGTTTATGACAAAAATGAGATCCACATATGAGGACTTTCATCTTAAATTTCATTAGAACAGTGGCAGTATAATGTCTTCATAAGTGGATATCAGGCCCTTGTAGAGCAAAATTTAGTGTTTTGGTCTAGACAACCCAAAATGTGATGTCCACATATGTGGACGCCAGGTCCTAGGAGGTTAAAAAAGGGATGGGCTAACTGCCATTACACACCAAGTGTGTAAAAACGACAGAAAATTAAGAAGTTTTTGCATCCAAACGTATGTTTCAGTGTGAAAAAAAAATCAGTCAACATCAAGGTCCTGATGTCCCTGAACAAGAAAGGGAAGGCCCTTTCTTGTTCAGGGACACCTGAGCTTCATCCAGTTCTCACCACAAGACACCAGCAGGGAGAATTTTGAGGTTGATTCTGGAGCTAAAGCTGTGTCATGACCGCTTTCATACATATTTCAGGATGTCAGTGACGCAGTTTGAACTCTTGTTAACAGAGTTGGGAACAGAGAAATCGTTTCAGAGAGCCGCCTGCTTCTGAGGTAAAACAGTATTGTTTCATTATTCCCAGATCCCTGTCTGTTTAGTACAAGTGTGTGTTTTTGAGCTACGAGCAGATTTTCAGACTGGGAACATACGTCCATCTTATTTACACAGTAAATAGTCCAAAGGACCACATTAAAGTTGGTTTCCTGTAAAAAATGCTTTGTGCACATCCCTCCAGCTTCAGCACTGCCTGTGAGTAACTGCAGCTCGATCCAAACCAATGAATCCAGGCGGGTGCTTTCTGGGCTGATCACATGTTAGTTTTATTGCAGCATAAAATCAAAAGGTTCATACTACACTTTACTGCAATACTAGATTTTTAATTCACATTTACTACGTTTTGAAGTAGCTCAAAGTGAAGCCAGCTGCAATTATTTACTATGATTTTAGGTCGTTTAGTGCAGTGGTTCCAATCCCAAACACTGAGTATCTAAAGCTCTATGGACAAATCTGCTTTTAGTTTTAAGACTTTTGTCTAATCCTGGTTTCGCAACTACATTTGAACTAAAAATGCTCAAATCTTGCTCAAATCATCTGCCTAATTATAGAGGTCACCTTGTTCTGCCAGAGCCGTTCTCTTCCATCGGAGTCTCAACGTGCGCCTCAGAACATTAGCAGGAGATCCTTTAGTTCCTGCAGGCTGGGAGGTGTGCATTCGTTGGATCAGCCTGGTTATGGTGAGGTCAGACCGGGAAAACGTGTACACATAAAGCAGAGAGGCGGTACCAGCAGCAAGGGCAGATGAGGCAGACCACAGTGGATAAAAAAAATATAACGGACATGGATTATTGAGGCCAGATAGGGTCATTACACACACACACACACACACGTCCATCTATCCAAGTTTCATACTGGCAAACTCAGGAATACCTTGATGGATATGGCCCCAAAAGCCTCTTCTTAACTCATTAGATTTTGGTGGTTAAGGCCAGTGTGAAAAGGTTACACATCACTGTAATGTTCTGCAAAACCACCTTCTGGCCTTCATTCAGCAGCATAAGTAGGGAATGGAGGAGGAAACAGCAACAGGAAGCTGTGTTGTTTCACACAGCATGCATTCACGCTGCACTGCAGAGAGAAAAACGTGTTATCTATTGCATTTCCCAATATATTTTTCATATCATCAAACAACTGGCTAATTTAAATGTTTCAGATGCAAATGACCTTGTTACTCTTCACCTTGTGGCACATATGAAGATGAAGTTAATCATGTATTTATGTGTGTATGTGCATGCATCGTTCCACCAGAAAGAAAAGCCTGACTTTTAGTTAAAGTCACGCATAATAAATGGAGTCCAGCATGTCATACATTCCTGAGGCTTATATACCTCAGGTGAATGTGCATTAAGCTGACCTCTCTGTTGAAACACTGCATTTGGTGATTTCAATCAATGCAAGTGAGCGATTAGAGTCCTCCAGAGCTGAAACCTGTGGTTTGCTGTTGAATAATCCCATAGCATTAACGTCAGGGGAAAGAAAAACAAGGAGCAGTTGACAGGACAGCTGTGGTTCGTTTTCTTTTTTTTTTTATTCATTTTTTATCAGGTATGGATGTTAAATATCTCACAGTTGATGTGTTACCTAAGCAAGAAGAAGAAAAATAATTGATTTTTAAATCTGGCTTCTTCACCTTCTTTGAAAGCCCCACACTGATTTAAAGTGAACAGCCCTGGGAGTCGGGAAAATGTACAATGACCACGATCCTCTCACACACTTTTATCACTGAGGTGGAGGCAGAGATCCAGCTTGGATCAACAGTGAAGAACGTGAAGATTTGTTGAGTCTGACACAGAGAAATAAAATATTAACATTCACTTCATGCAGAAGTTTTGATGTAGCTTTTTTGGCACTTTAATCACCACAGGGCAAGTGTCATCTGATTTTATTAAATGCAAGAAAACTCACATGAAAATATTTTAGATGGATGTATTGCCAGGGGAAAAGTTTCCCATTTAAGGTGATACAACTTTGTGGCAAATTGTTGCTTATATATTCAGCATTTACAGAATATACCGCTGTAACCTTGGTTCTCTGAGTGAGAGATGGCAAACTTTGTTCACCACTTCAGGCCAACTTTAAGAGTGAGCCATCACCGACATCTCCATAGACCTTCATATTTAAATTACCAGCTGACACACATGTGCAAGTGTAAACAATAGCTATTCATTGGGCTTCACATTTTCTAACTGGAGTCACTGAACATGATCTTATACCCGTATGTACCATGAGGGATTATTTTAATATAGTTATATGGCAAATCTCCTGCCTTATTATGTGGTTACTAACAGACTTGTAAGTTTGGCTTTCAGTTTTGATGAGTTGCACTGATTAGCAACTATCTATGTCTATGAAAAACAAAATACAACAAAGCTAACTGGCTATAGCTGAAATTAAAAGAAAAACAAAAGAAAGTGCTACAACTGAGATTTTAAGTCAGGACATTGTAGTGGTGAATTAGAAATGAGGTCTCCATTTGTTGTGTATCATTGCCACCTTTACAAAGTCAGTGTGTTTTTGGGCTCCACCAACTCCTGAGGGAACTAGCTGCTGCTTTAGCTGCTAAATGCTCATTTCGTTGGTAAGCTAGTCTCTAACACTATCTATCAGACTGTTGGTAATGCACTAACAGAGTATATAGTCATTATGTGATTGCAAGAGTCCTGACTTTTCATTGACAATCCCAGTTATTATATCCTAATAGAGCATTTTGATTGATAGGCTGCAGCTCCACCAGGCTTCCCTTTAACTCGCTGAGGTCTGAGTCATCATGGGTGACAAACTGTACTTTAAAGAAGGCAAAAACTGTCTTTTTTGTGTCAGTTAGTTTGTGATTGCCATGACTTTGGAGAATATTTTAATAAAAAGAAAATATTTATATATTCTGTTTCCTTAGGATTAGATTAAAGCTGAATGCTGTACGGCAACAGAGGGTTAAAGCTTTAGACATGACAGTCTGAGTGCATAATTCCCAGATGACTGCTGTTTATCCTCGAGACCTGGGCTGCTTTGTTGATTTTGAATAATAATACAGTTGAACTAGAAGATGTACTTAATCCTGTGGTCTGAGACATCATCAGTGACATCTACAACCCTATGTTTTCTAAGTCTTGGTGATCGGAAAATGAGCAAATTAATCAGTCTAATTGGCAAACATGTGCCCTTCTCCAAAATACAGGGTTAGGAGAACGTTGGCACCTATGATGACTTAGACCTCAGAGAGCTAAACAAGCATAGCCCTGCCACCATGCACAAATATGACCACAGGTAGTAAAATATTTAAAGCATCAGTAAGTAACAACACTCAGTGCATTATGGTGCAGTAAAAATTGTTAAGATAATTCCAACATGTTATATGTTGAGAAGTAAATTTAATCTCTAAATGTACTATTCTATTTGCTATGATTGTTATGTGTGCTGTACTGAACCATCCTGTTACTACATCACATATGTTACATGATATGTCCATGAGACATGCAATAATGTTTCTAATCTTCAAAGCAGAAGGATTTTCCCCTTGATCACAGTTTCTGTTGTTTCCAGTTCATTTCCTAGAAAGGTTTAACATGTAATCATAAATTCTTGGAAAGGTGCCTGGAAATTCCACTGACTAGAGATGATGTTATATTAATTAATGCAAGTCTGTCATAGCTGTTATCACATTAGAAATTTGTTCAGATATGAACCTTTGCAGCCCTGCGACAGACTGGCGATCTGTCCAGGGTGTGCCTCTCCTCCTGTTCCCATGACAGCTGGGACAGAGTCCTCCTGCTCCCCCGTGACCTGGAATTCGACGAGCAAAAGAAAATGTTGAGAGCGAGAGGGACGAGGTGCGACATCAGCCTCCTCGCTTGTCTTAGTCCCAGCATAATCCCACATTAACGAGCCAAAGAGGCCACTGGGCGGATTAAGTGAAACGGGTCAACCCCTCGACTGATGCTGAAAGGAGTCACTGAGCCAGCACATCGAAAGCTTAATTATTTATTTTATTTAGAAAAATAGATTTTGACAGAGCATTGTGTCTAATAACAAAACTGAACTGCACCACAGGCTGTCTGACCAAACTACTCACACTCACCGGGGTAGAAAGAAAGCAGTCGCCTGTGTTATGGTATGTCAGCCACACAAAGCACAACAGTGTAAGTGTGTACATATGCATTAAACATGCTTTGACACTGCCCCCCCTCCATCCACAATATATGGCAATGACTCACCACAGTCCCTGTATAGAGAGAGATTATACCCATGCACTAGAGGCAAAGATAAAGTCCGTCTGTGTTACTTTATAGCACACACAAGCAGCGACGACACCGAGCTGCATGCGGTAAGAAGATTAATGCATTTGTGGAAAAGCTGCAGAGCCTACACACAAAAAAAGAGTGGACGTGTGTTTAGGAGATAACTACAGGAGCTCTCATCTCCTTTAACATTGTGAACGAAAATACAAAAACAAAATAGTCTGACTATGTAACGCTATGAATATTACATCATAATTAAAATGACGACTTATGCAACAAAAAAACTAGATGTTAGCTTACACAGTTTGAGTTTCATTGCCACTGCAATTGCACAGATGAATCCTGCCGCTGTACAGATTTGTATATGAACGAGGAGGAGCATGATCACATATGAAGTAGTATATATAAATCTTTAATCTATAACCAGTATGGTAAACCACATCCAGTCCTTCTTACCTGAAAATATTCAGTTTCCCCTGTTTGCATTTTACCAGGAAAACAATCCCAAAATCCTACATCAGAGCATTAACACACGCAAACATGAATAGCAACCCTTTTATATTCGCATGAGTAAATAAAACCATCTTTTATCTCGGGAGCATTTTTTTAAAAAAGCTTCCCATGTTCCTCATGTGGGTCATGAAGCAGATCTCATCTCCACTGTTCTCACGTGCAGTACAGAGAGAAAAATAGATCTGACTGGCCAATCAAACCCAAGCTGAGCCACATCACAATGAAGCAAAAAAGAGATTCGCTTGGCCAGGCCCGTTGACCTGTGACCCCTGCAGAGAGCTGTCCATCCTCGCTCTCAATCAGGGTCCCGTTGCGGAGGCTCTCTGTGCCGTTCCCCATCTGATCCCCGAACTCCGGGTGGATCAGTGTGAAAATGAGGCTTTTGAAGCGGTTCTCTGTGGTGGAGGCGATCTCCGAGGAGGCCGTAGTTAGGTTGAGATCGGCGGGGTCCACACATGTGCCGTTCACCTTGGCGAAGACCACCTCACCAAGATCCAGTCCGGCCACAGAGGAAGGTGAAGCGCAGGGGATGTCCCGCACCAGCTTGTAGTTTTCCATCCACTCCTTCAGCCACTCAAGGGAGCAGTCGCACTCCCAGGGGTTTCTGAAGAGGTAAAGCCGGCCCAGGAAGTAGATGGGCTGGAAAACAGGGAAGGGAAGGGTGGTAAGATTGTTGCTGTTCAGGTGGAGCGTGATTAGGCTGGTCAGGTTCTCAAAAGTGCCCTCCTCGATGTATAGCAGCTGGTTCCTGTCTAGGTACAGGACCTCCAGCTCCACCAGGTCACTGAACCAGGTCTTGGACAGGTTGGTCAACTGGTTACCCCCGAGGTTGAGCATCTTGAGCCGGCTGAGGCCTTTGAAGGCGAGCTTGGGCAAATCAGACAGCAAGTTGTCATTGAGGTAAAGGTTCTCCAGCCGTGTAAGGTCCTGGAAGGCCTGCTCATGGATCACGTTGATGCGGTTCTCCTGGAGGTTCAGGTACCTGAGAGAGATTAAGATGTTTGAAAGAATGAACTGGTTTACACAATAAGAGAAGATCAGTGGCTGTGTTAGATTTAGACAGCCTTTCTTTGCTACCAATATTCAGTTTGTCATGCTTTTGTTTCAGCACAGAAAATCACACATGCTACCTTAGGCACTGCAGACTGACACCAGGAACCACACCTGCACAAAATAATTTTCTTCCATGTCATCTGTAAAATCTCTGAAAACAGGATGGGAGCAGTGCATGAACTAAGGATGAATACACAAACTTTGAACTGCTGAATGCTTAGTTCAAACAGAAGATGAACTGAGCGTGCAATGAGACCCTGCATGAGATAAATAAGCAGTATTTTGAACTGTGACTGTGGAATAAAAATCTGTAGCTGGAAATAAGCATAGCAGGTCTGCTTTAAGAGTTTATGCAAAACCTCAGTCAATAAATGAATGCCTGGTTGTAGCTATGTGAGTTCATGCATGAGCTTGGGGCCTGTGGCTTACTTGAGGCTACCCAGGCCCAGCAGGGAGTTGTAGGCCACTGCCTCTATCTTGTTTCTCTCCAGATAGATGTGAGTCAGGTTTTCCATGCCTCTGATGGCCCCCGGGATCCTCCTGAAGTTGTTTTGGAAACAGAGCAGCTCCTTCAGTGCCGTTTGCTCTATAAAGATACGATCAGGGATGCTGAACAGGTTACAGTCGGACAAGTCGAGGCGCACCAGCTTCTTCAGCCCTGTGAAAGTTCGTGTGTGAAGGTAGCTGATGTACTCGTTGTGCGCCATTTTCAGCTCCACCAAGTTCGAGAGGCCCTACGTGACAGAAGCTGTTAGTCAAGTATGAAAACTCTAAAAAATATAAAAATGAATTTTAACAAATCTAGTAAAGATACAGTAGTGCTTGAAATTGTAGATTTTTTTTGTATTTCTGCATGTTGATGGGTTTCCTCACATGATCATTCAGGCAGTTTTTATATATATATATATACCTGTTTGCTATGTGTTTGTATTTTTGGTTACAAAATCCTTCAGCAGAACATTCAGCAAACCTTAAAGGCTCCTGGGGTAATGAAGGAGATGTTGTTGTGGTCCAGAGAGAGAGACTTGAGGGAGGGCAGAGTACCAAAGGCCCTTTCTGACAAGAACTTGAGCCTGTTTTTGTCCAGGTTGATGGCGGAGGCCTCACACGGAAACTCTTTGGGCAGCTCAGCCAGGCCGGAGCGGTCGCAGAGCACGCTGCAGCTCTTCTCCTGCGTGCAGGTGCAGGATGGTGGGCAGGCGCGAACACAAGCCCACCGTGCCAGCACCGCCTGAGGCAGCAGGCAAAGCACAGAGACTGAAAGGAGGACAGGATGGGTGTTATTTCAGAGTGTGGTGGTACTTTCAGTATTTTTACAGGAATTGAAAAGCTTGTTCTACACATGTGGTGAAAGAGTGTTGGAGGCCTAATTCTAACTAAACAAGTGCACTAAGTAAGAAATGTGAGCTAATGCATACTAAATGAGCCACCAAAGAGTCAACTGGTGTTAATATTGTTGTCTATGATGTCATCTTATGTACTATTAACAATATTTTCTTTTTTTATTAATCAGGTCATCGGATGATTTAAAATTAAAAGTGACACAAATATATACATTGTATAAATTTATACCATGTTGTTTCTTTATTTCATTTGTCTACTCTTAGTCTTTAACTAAATATTTAGGCTGCAGTGTTTTTCATAACTGTTTTTTAAATGTAGTCAATGAATTAAAAAAATCACATTAAAAAATGTAATGAAACAAATAAAAAATAAATAAAGGACAATAAGCTCTACTTGTTGCAATATAATCTAGTTTAGAGTTGTGAAAGAAGTTTTAGCAGCAGATTTTCATCACCCTGACGACACACCTTTCTGTAGTATGACCCTTTTCAAACTACAGGGCTTTACCACATCCCCTTATATCAAGCACTATTATAATTATTATTATATAATGCTTCAGTTTCTCTATATCAAGACAGAAAACCTTTCGCACTCCTGCCCATTTAAAAAAAAAAACATCAGTTGCACAATGTAACAAAAGGAGTTGGGCTCATAACTTGTTGGAGCAACTTTTTGTAGTTTTGTCATTATACACCATCACAATCAACACATGAATGGTTGCAAACCTTCAACTTTAACTGAAAGGGTTTTACAAAACATTTCCATGAATTGTTTTGGAATTGCATCCCCTATTTCCAGTCAAAAATTGACTGGAAAATTGCCTAACAAGTCGTTTCGTGGTCAGGTGAAACTGTATCATGACAAATGAAGCAGACATAATATCTGAAGTTATTTTATTTTATAGCTTTTCGTTGTAATTTTAAATATCAGGCCAAAAGAGATGTTGATAAAAGTTAGGGAGGCCATCATTACTGACTGGTGTAGAGTCAACAACCTGTCTCTCCCCTCTTCCCTCCATCACGGACACTGATAGCACCCGCTCCATCCGCAAAGCCACCAGCATTGTGGAGGACCCCACACACCACTCACACACACTCTTCACCGTGCTGCCTTCTGGAAAGAGGTACCGGAGCATCTGGGCCTCACTACCAGACTACAGAACAGTTTCTTACTCCAAGCCGTCAGACTCATGAACACTCAGTGACTGGACTGACACACACGCACACCTTCATACATGTCACTACCAAGCACTTATCTGCAGTATCTCACATTCATACACACACACACCTACAGACACCAAGTTACTTTTGCACAATACTCAGCATTTTGCACATTTCCACTGCACTGTCTTGTGTCTGTATCGTCCTGTTCTGTCTAGTGTTGCACTGTCTTAAATCAATGATCTGATACATTGTTAAAAAAAAGAATAAACTGACCAGCTCAGCAGCACCAAAAGGCCTGAAACATTACAGAAGACAACCAAAGGGCGTGATGACAGAATTATTTTCATGATTAAGAAAAACAACTTCTATCCATCCATCCATCCATCTTCATCCGCTTTATCCGAGGCCGGGTCGCGGGGGCAGCAGCCTAATCAAAGAGGCCCAGACCTCCCTCTCCCCAGCCACCTCCTCCAGCTTATCCGGGGGAATACCAAGGCGTTCCCAGGCCAGCCGAGAGATATAATCTCTCCAGCGTGTCCTGGGTCTGCCCCGGGGCCTCCTCCCGGTGGGACATGCCTGGAACACCTCACCCAGGAGGCGCCCAGGGGGCATCCTTGTCAGATGCCCGAACCACCTCAGCTGGCTCCTTTCGATGTGGAGCAGCAGCGGCTCTACTCTGAGCCCCTCCCGGATGGCCGAACTTCTCACCCTATTTCTAAGGGAGAGGCCAGCCACCCTTCGGAGGAAGCTCATTTCTGCCGCTTGTATCCGCGATCTCGTTCTTTCGGTCACTACCCACAGCTCGTGGCCATAGGTGAGGGTAGGGACGTAGATCGACTGGTAAATTGAGAGCTTCGTTTTTACACTCAGCTCCCTCTTCACCACGATGGACCAGTGCAGCGTCTGCATTACTGCTGCTGCAGCCCCAATCCGTCTGTCGATCTCCGGCTCCCTTGTCCCATCACCTGCGAACAAGACCCCGAGATACTTGAACTCCTCCACTTGGGGCAGGAACTCATCCCCGACCCGGAGTGGGCACTCCACCCTTTTCCGGCTGAGAACCATGGCCTCAGATTTGGAGGTGCTGATCCTCATTCCCGCTGCTTCACACTCGGCTGCAAACCGTTCCAGTGCGAGCTGGAGGCCCTCACCCGATGAAGCCAACAGAACCACATCATCTGCAAAAATCAGAGATGAGATTCTGAGGCCACCAAAGCGAAAGCCCTCCGCCACTTGGCTGCGCCTAGAAATCCTGTCCATAAAAATTATGAACAGAACCGGAGACAAAGGGCAGCCCTGGCGGAGCCCATCACCCACCGGGAACGAGTCCGACTTATTGCCGGCAATGCGAACCAAGCTCTTGCAACGGTTGTATAGGGATCGAATGGCCCGTAGCAATGGGCCAGACACCCCATACTCCCGTAGCACCTCCCACAGGACACCCCGAGGGACACGGTCGAATGCCTTCTCCAAGTCCACAAAACACATGTAGACTGGTTGGGCAAACTCCCATGCACCCTCAAGTATCCTCGAGAGGATAAAGAGCTGGTCCAGTGTTCCGCGACCAGGACAAAAACCGCATTGTTCCTCCTGTATCCGAGGTTCGACTAGCGGACGAACTCTCCTTTCCAGCACCCTGGCATAGACTTTCCCAGGGAGGCTGAGGAGTGTGATCCCCCTGTAGTTGGAACACACCCTCCGGTCCCCCTTCTTAAAGATGGGGACCACCACCCCGGTCTGCCAGTCCACAGGTACTGCCCCTGACCTCCACGCAACATTGCAGAGGCGTGTCAACCAGGACAGCCCTACAACGTCCAGAGCCTTCAGGAACTCGGGGCGGACCTCATCAACACCAGGGGCTCTGCCACCAAGGAGTTGTTTAACTGCCTCAGTGACCTCGCCCCCGGAAATTGGCGGGTCATTCCCCTCATCCCCAGACTCTGCTTCCTCCTCGGAAGACGTGTCAGTGGGATTAAGGAGGTCCTCGAAGTATTCCTTCCACCGCCTGACAATTTTCTCAGTCGACGTCAGCAGCGCTCCACCAGCACTATACACAGTGCAGGTAGAGCACCGCTTTCCCCTCCTGAGACGCCTGACGGTTTGCCAGAATCTCTTCGAGGCAGTCCGAAAGTCTTTTTCCATGGCCTCTCCGAACTCCTCCCACACCCGGGTTTTTGCTTCAGCCACTGCGGCTCGGGCTTCTAACTAACTGAAAAACATTCTCAAAGAGACAGGAGTCCACTGTCAAAGTTTACAATTAAGATGCACTTTCATGAAAGGTAAAATAAACAGTTTACGACTAAGTGCAAACCACCGGTTCCACTCACTCAGATTAGACTTTGCTTTAATGTGTGATTGTCAGCCTAGCTGCTGTGTTTTGGACTATTTAAGAACTACTTTACATACAAGTCTAAACAACAATCTGAATAACTGTGTACTAAGTTTTCACAGAAGTTTGATTTTTGCTGTGTTTCTTGGATGAAAGAAACAAAATTGGATGAGCTTCGGGATATTAGAGGCATTTCAAAGGCAGATAATCTGATTTTGCTTGGAGGCCAGTGGAATGACTGACCTTACATGCACTTCACTGTTCATTCATTGAGTCATGCATTTCTTGGTCATGTGTACATTTGTACACAAAGTACATTTGGAAATTGAAATGTGTAAACACCATGAATGGTACATGAATATGACAGCTATTTCTAGTATAAAATAAATATATGCTGCTTTAACTGACTTGTCATACTGCTCAGCCACAAACCATCCATCCATTCTCTTCTACTTTCCCTTTCTCGGGGGCAACAGCCTAAACCAAGGGTGTCCAACTCCAGGCCTCAAGGGCCAGTGCAGGTTTGTCCTAACCCAGTAGGACATGCCCAGAGCGCCTCGTCCAGGAGGCATCCTAATTAGATGTGCAAACCACCTGAACTGGCTCCTTTTGATTTGGAGGAGTAACAGCTCTACTTTGAGCCCCTTCCAGATAGCTGTACCTCATCCTTTTTGTGAGCCCATTCAACCACCATTCAGAGAAAGTTCATTTCCAACACTTGTATTCATGATCTGAACTTTTTTCACCACAACAGATCAGGGCACTGTCTGCAGTGATCCAATCTGTCCGTCAAGTCCTGGCACTTGTGAACAAGACCCAAGATACTTGAGCTCCGCCACTTTGGGTCAGCCACCTCACCTTTTTCTACTGAGAACCATGGCCTTGGACATGGAGCTGCTAATTCTCATTCCTGCAGTTTTATACAAAGCTGTGAACCACTCAAGTGCAAGCTAGAGAACGAAATCTGCTGAGGACAACAGAAACACGTCATCCACAAAAAGTAGAGACGAGATCCTGAGGCCACCAAGGTGGAATCAACAAAAAAACCCAAAAAACTTTACAGGTTTTCCTTTTGTTGCTGTTGTTGTTTGTTGACAATGAATTTAATTTTTTTTTGATCGTTTATTAATTACAGAAATTATTTTTATGCATCCAAAAATTGGTCAGAAATACTGTGACAGATTCAAACAACAGACAGGATTTTTTAAAAAGTGCTTGACTAAGATACAACATAATCATTAAAAATATTATAAGAGGCAAAACGACTAACGTTGAACATAAATTTTAATTATCATTGTTGAACAATAACAGTAATACAATATATAATACTATTTATCCAATCTGGGAAATTCTGTATATGTGTACCCCACTACAAGCACATTTCATGATGTGTGTTTCATAATATTTCCTTTATTTGTTATTTCTACGTATTACTGTACATGAAAACAATATTGTTTTTGCAAGTTTTTGATGTTTTTGATTCATCAAATCCTTCAAAGTCTACTATCACCAGTAAATAAAAAGATATAATGAATTAAAAATAAATGAATACATCTTTGATATTAAAAAGATTTTGCATCCACAGCAGGACACTGCTGCTTAACTAAAGACTAGATGTTTGAGTGACGTCGATGTGTGGCCCGAAGGCTAACCTGGCCGTTTGAAACGATGATGTGATTAAGAAAGACAAGCTTATATCAGAGATTAGCTCCACAACAATAAGTATTGTCTGCGCCTGTGCTTTCACTCTTGATCTGGTTCGCATTAGCTCGAATTCAGCCCTGCCTTGCAGTTTGATCGGTCAGTCTTTGATGGAGCCACAGCAATTCTGAAAGCAGGAGAAGAAACTAAGTCAAATGAGCCCAGAAACAGTGGAAGAGAGAAGAGATTGAGACTGACCAGTGAAAATGATGACAGTCATTACTGTAGCCGCTCATCTGGGACATGCCAGGATTAACGGAGGTCTGAAATGGCACAAAGAGAGATCTTAATGATGAACAATTATGAGTTATACAAATGCTGCTGGAGATCTTTAGATGATCTAGTGTGGTTGGATAGTTTTATCTGTTAACGGCAGGAAACCACAGACAGTCGGTCTTTACAGCGATGCTAAATTTACAGCAAATCACAGAGGAAATCCAAGAAATTCAAAGCAACATACCTGTAGCTCTTTCCACAAAGTTGCATCCATGTGTACCAAACGTCACTGCCCAAATAGTCATGCATGTGTCCATCCCATGTCAGTCCACAAAGGGCACCTTCAACAGCATCACTGAGCGAGCTGAGCGGAAGCTTCTGCCTGCCACGGTTCCCCAACAAAAAATGCTGCATTTTTTTACCCTTCATCCACCCCACTTCACCAAATGCGCGTGCGTGTGCCTGTCTGCGTTTATGATGGAAAACACACATCAAAAAGCCATCTCTTAATGGCAGTCAAATCCCCTGGGTAGAGTGGAGTGATGGAGAGCGGATGGCAGGATTACAGAAGTAAAGTGAACCTCTGTCATATCAAACTGCAGAGACAGAGCAGTGAATGTTGGATGTCAAACTTATGAAAAGAATGCAGATGCTGAAAGGGAACAGATATTTATCGAGTCGTCACTGCTAGGTCGGAGAGAAGCGATTGAGAGCAGTTAGTTAAATAAGGCTGCCGGTGCCATACAAGCTTCATGGATCAGCATCTTTCCCCATATCTGAGGCTCTTAAATGACCCTAAAACCTCATTCTCACAACATGACACAGAAATTATACAACAGGCTTTCAATGGGTGTCACTGACTCAGTGGTTATGAAACCTACTCAGCACATTAGAGACCATGTGACCTTTTAAGAGTAACATGAAAACCCCTGGAAAATTGGACTAAACATGCTTTTCATGTAGGATGAAAGATATGTATTTGTTGTGTGTCCTGACTGCCTAAAAAGCTGCCACAGATGGCCAAAGTAGAGTCCATCTGTAGAGCACTAAAACACAGGTCAGTTTTTCTTTATTTTATTAGAATGGGTTTCACTAGAAAGTTCTGCACACAAGCTTCCCATGCTCCTTGAACATGTGGTTCTCCACAATAGGTGGAGAGAATATTAGCATACAGGGAAGGGCAGCCCTCTGAATCTAGGTCATGCCTGAGATTTAAGTCACATGTCTCGACTGAATTCAGCGACCTCATTGCTGTGCACTGGCATGAAAACATAATCAACAACCTGACTTCGTCTTTGTAGCTGTGAGTGAGGTATTCAAACTTTCTAAGATGTACTGCATTCACACCATGTGAATTTGCTCCTGTATACCACTACACTGGATATTAAATCAAGTGCAGACTTAACTGAAGGGATTTTACAAAGAATTACATAACCTGTTTAACAATTAGACATTTTTACGCATAGTTACCGTTTGTCAAAGGCTTGAAATTAATTGGAAAATTGATGGACAAGCAGTTTCATGACCACGAGGCCTGTTCCCTCATTACGGCATTAAATCAAATCGATTAAAGATCAGGAGTTGAAATGTTATTTGTATTTGGTCACTGGAACTCCAATTAAACCTGTCAGAGACAAGAAGCTTTCAAGGAGGAGGCATATCCACTGTCAGTCTACAACTGAGAGACAGCTTCATGAATGGGAGCACCGTTCAGTCCTCTTAAATGTGTGCAAGCTGCCAGAAACTTGAATATTTGACTAGAAATGCGCAGCAGTTAAGTATTTCTTGAGCTGCTTTCCATTACTACTTAAGTCCATTAAAGCTGTACTCAAGTATTTAGTCCATCTCATTCGGTGGTGTTGGGAACTGCAACAGTAAACAATAGCATCCCCCTTGCCCCGTTAATGGATCAGCTGTAGACACGCACCTGTGATTAGACTGAGAATAAGCTGGAATCCCAGCAAATACAAAACCAGAGAGGTGACACACTGAGCTCAGCAGAAAAAAACAAAAAAAAAAAAAAATCAACTGACACAGTTTAATTTACAAATGAAATCTTTATGTAGTTTCTTCAAAAGAAATGAAACCCATCCATCCAATCACCATTATTAAATTGAATTTTGCTGGCCGTTGGCCACAGGCTGTTTGCTACGGGTTTTCTTTGCATGTCTATGTCAAACAAGTCTTCGATGAAACATGCTTGATTTATCCAGATACTTTTGCATTCAAACATTTTATTTTGGTAAAATCATACAATTTGCACAGCTGAGTATTTCCCATGCAGTGCAGTTACCTATAAGCTAATACAGAAAGCAAAGTCTATACCTAAAGAGCTCAGAGGTTCTCCGCAGACCGTGGAGCAAGTCTCCGGGTTCTGCCTGCAGTCAGCATGCACAGAGCCTCCTGTTAATCCGCAGCAGCCCAAAGAGCTGCCGTGTAAAAGATCAGCGCTGCAGACCTGCTCCACGTTCCCAGAGAACCCCAGAGGTGTCATATATGCAAATACAACAATGAGAATAAACCACATGTTTGTTTCTTTAAGGATTGCCATGTGCCAGACATTCACTGGAGAAAAATAATCATCAGGTCAAATTAGAATAAAGAGTTATTAATGCACACAATTGGAGAATCTGAACACTTTTGCACTGATATGCTTAGGAAATTTATTTGCTTTTTAGACAGCATTATTCCAAACCTTGGCATGTTTGTTAAGATTCTGTTTCAAATTTCGTTGACCAATTAGTATTATCTAATAGAGATGACTGGCCCTGAGGAGGCCCTGAAACAGCTGTGGATATTATTTACTGAGTCCAATGTATCTTCGACATTAAAAAGCTCACACTACCCCGAAATATATAAATTTCACGCATACAGGTGACATTCAACATTCAAGTGCCAGTGTTTTTTTTGAACTGTCTTTTGGTCAAGTTTCTGAAACTTTCAAAGAATCACTCTGAGGCTTACAAAAATAAATATTTGTCAAAAATGCTTAATAAATTACACAAAACTAGCAGCAAAAGTAGAATCTAGAAATCTGTGCAAATGGCTAAATTCCCCCGACTGCTAAATCCCCTGGTCCCAAATAAATCCTGGTTTTTAACATTGAGAACCCTTCCCCTTTGTAAACAAGCTGCGTTATTTTTCTCCTCCTCTGTCTCCTCACACAATATTTGGAAGCTTAAGGACACATATCCAAGACATCTATATAAAACTCTAGATGTGCAATAAAACAACTTTCGTAAAACTCGATGGGCACAACATACGAGGGCCTACACACCTAAATCAAGTAGCACCATTCAATCTCAAGTTCTCAACACTGTCAGTGCATCCACTTTTATTTTGATTTCTTAAATAAAAAAAGTTCAAGGCACAACAAACCCGATGAGAAAACTGGGAGCATTTTGAGGTGAAACGCCCCATGCGCGTCTTCCCCTCCTCTCCACGGCTGCTCCTCTTTAAGAGGAGAAGCCTGCTCTGGCTTCACGAAGCCACAGATTTTTTTTGTCTTTATCATTTTTATACAGTTCTGAGCAGATGAACTCCCAGAAGACCTGACAGTACTTAAATATTTCTTAAAGGAAGTAGACACCACCCCTCCCAACCCCCCCAGTCTTTGGCCACATCCACAGTTACAATACGCAGCGATGGAAACCAAAGCCACTGACAATGGCGGTGCACTGAAAGCTGCGCCCATCGCCTACACCCCCCCCCCCCCACCCTAAAGCCCTAACCCCAGTGGTTGGAGTGTTCCTCTAACCTGCATCTGTTCCTTGCTGTTTAATTGAAAAACCTCAGTGATTATTCAAATGCCTGTCTCCTTAAGATGAACCATGCCTCCAACGCAGCTTGAAAAAGAGAAAACGTTTGTAATTAAGTTAAGCCTGCGACTCAGTTCACGTGTCCTTTCTCCTTGACCAAAAAACAAAACACTTGCAAGCGTAGAATACCGTGTGGGCCTCGTGATTGCAGGTCAATTCAGGTAAACACTAACACTGCGCTATGCCCCCCCGATGCTGTGGTCCTTTATGCAGCCATTTTGAACTTCACTTTCAAGATGGCAGGCATTTTTGTCTTGTTACACATTTGTAGAGAAACTATTCAAAAACAAAAAAAACAAACAAACAAGAAAACTAAGCAAAAACTGACTCAGTTTTTTAACTTTTCATGCACCTGCATCAAAAAGGTCTCACGCAAAAAAGGAACAAAAAACACCGCCCACTTAATGTAGCTAGCACTTGGTAACATACTAGCTGCCGTAACACTGTCAAGTCAATTGAAAAGCATGGAGTAACAAGTTCCAGCATTTATTATTCTTGTATCAACCTCAGCAATTGTTGGCACTGAGCTTAATGACTTCTGTGTTTCTTAAGATTACGATAGGAATGGCTATTTCAAAGACTACCATTTCCGTAAAAAAGGAGCCTGTCCAGGATAGAGTGAGCAAAAAAGAAGAACACAAATGTAACTTTGTCTCTTACGATTAAAATACGGTCACCTCACAGAGTGGCCCAGTTTGTATTAGATATAGTAATGGCTCCATTAGCTGTTTGAGTATAGAAAAGGCTACATGATGTTCCTGTAATAAATTTGAAGTTCAAATGGAGTCATGACTCTGAGAGCCACAACACCCCAGTGTTTGCCAAGGTTTGATCAAATCCAAGCTTATTTTACCCTTTAATATTTTTCACCAAACAAAGTCATAGTAAAACAAATTTTAGCTCTTGGCCAGGTTCATCTGGTGAAATGAAAACATAGATTTCCTGTTTAAATTCAAAAGGCACAGTACATTAACATACAAATGATCCTCAGGCTACTCGGTTGGGTTTCCCCCCCACAAAAAAACAAAAACAAAAACCCAAAAACAAAACAAAAATACTTTTAACGACGAACGTCCGAGGTTGCTGTCGGACAATGCATGTCAGCATCCATGCTCACTCTGAGGTGTGCGAAATCTCTGCGGTCTCCGGCGTGCTGCACGTGCTGGTGACGCTCCGTTGCTTCGTGCTGCACTTCCTTTTCGAGAAGCGAATGGCAGAGAACCAGGGTTGGTAATGTACTGTGTGTCAGTGAAGCTACACAGGGAAGGTTTTTTTCTTTTTTTTTAATGGTCTGGCTTAAGTCAACATGTGGTTTCCATTGGGTTGGCATGGCAACCTATTCCTATGGTGACTAGTTTCCCCACCAATCCACGCTACCCGAGTGGCTGTAATTTCCTCCGTAGCTGTCGCTGCCGTAGAAGTTCCCACCAAATCCACCTGTGAAGGATACCAACTAAACATTAATTGATGGCAGAGTGAGGTTTTTGTTTACACGCATTTAGAAGAAATTGATCAAACATCAAGTTATTATTAACTAACTTCCCCCAAAATTCTGTTCATCTGGATGGAACATTTTCAGTGGGAGAAAGGTTTCGTCGCCGATCCTTCTTTATCGACTGAAGAAGTCACTTGGATCTCCAAAAGCTGATTCTATTCATTTGTGGGAGAAACGTTTTGTCACTCGTCCAAGTGACTTCTTCAGTTTCCAGACTGAAGACTTCTCTGGTGGTTTCGGAGCTAGAAGTCACTTGGATGAGTGACAAAACGTTTCTCCCACAAAACGCTACATCCAGATAAACAGAATCAACTTTTGGTGATTTACTTACCTGAAAACGCTACGCCCAGATGTCCAACTTTTTAGACATCTGTACGTGGATGCTGCAATTCCTTGATGCATGCTCAATAACCAAATCCCCACCAGGTGCCCACATTAAACAGTTCCAAATAACAAGGTTTGCATGTGTAAGTAATTCTCTTCTCTAGAAAACATTTGACCTCAAAACACTGTTTTTTCATAAAGAAGACTAAGCTACTTTGAAAATGATGAGCACAGTTACAGTCAAGAGGGAGGATAAACATGCCAGACACAGGCCATCTGCTCCACACTCATGTCTGGTTTCAAAAACACTGGATGTATCCAGTGTTAACTCCTCAGCCTCCAAAATCTAAAAAACCTAGGCGATTTTCAGAGCTGACATCTGACCTTGAGTTCAAATTCAAACTTGTTAGTAAATTAACCTATATTATGAATTTCACATCAGACATCACCTCATTCTCAAATCACATTCTCCCATAGTTTTCATAACAGTTAAAAAAGCTGCACGAATAGTTTGCTTACCTCCACCAAAGCCACGGTTTCCTCCATGGCCTCCAGCGCTGCGCCCTGAACGGTTGTTACTGAAACTTCCAGAGCCAGACGTCTGACGGTAATCTCGAGCTCCGAAACCACCAGAGAACCTGAACAAAACCAAAACAATTGGTTAAGTGTTACAGGTTAGGCATTACATAAAAAACAAAAAACAAAAAAACCCCAAAACAATAAAACAACCCTCCCACCCACAAAAAAACCCCGACACCTTAACAAGTATAGTGCTCAGATAACTCAATTAATTTACAGTACGGGTCAGGAAACGCGTTACATTTTGCAGCACAGAACTAAGATAAATAAGACAGCATTTGTTGTTGCCATGTTACCTCTTAGAGCGCCCACGATTGTTGCTCTTGTGCTGGTGCTCATAGGCCAGGCTCTCAAGCCAGGAGGGAACCTCCTGCTTGGCCTCAACCAGAATGTCCAGCAAATCTTTGGTTATGTTGCTGTTTTTGTCGTTAAAGAACGACGTGGCCAGACCTGCACAAAAAGGTCAGATTACACAGTCAAAAGACTGTACACCAACAAGGAGCAAATATTCTTTAAAAATCAGTTCATACCGAGGTTGCCCACACGTCCCGTACGGCCGATACGGTGAACGTATTCTTCAATGTCACTGGGCAAATCAAAGTTGATAACGTGCTTCACATTGCTGATGTCCAGACCTCTAGCAGCCACCTGCAAAGGACAATGGAAAAAAAAAAAGTTTAACATTAAGCATCTGTAAAAATGCCACATGTTATATTTCACATTCTTATTGGCCATTAGTAGCAAAGTTTGTTGGTTCAGTGTGTGCCACAGTTCCCTCCCCAACCTTGAAGATTAAGAACTTGTCAGAATACTTACAGCTGTAGCCACCAGGATGGGGCAGCGTCCAGACCGGAACTGATGCAGAGCCTCCTCTCTGTCTCTCTGGGATCGATCTCCGTGGATGCTGGTGCATGCATAACCCTCGCGGTAAAGGAAGTCCTCCAGTGCATCGGCTCCTTTCTTTGTTTCCACAAACACCAGAGTCAGGGAGTCTTTACCTGAGCAGCAAGAAATTAAGAAGACAAAAAAAGAGGAGCAGGACAAAAAGCATAAGAGAAAAATAATAATTACTTTATGCAAAGCTACACATGAATTTGAAAATTTAAAAAAAAAAAACAAAAACAAAAAAACAAACAAACAAAAAAAAAAAAAAACGCAAAACTTCAAAACACTATCAGAAACAGCTGGCAGTTGCAAGACCATGACGCACAAAAAAAAAAAAAAAAAAAAAAAAAAAAAAAAAAAGAAAGAAAAGAAAACAATCAAATACCAAAATGACAACTTAGAAATGGAGACAAGTGGTGCATTTAAAAAAAAAAAAAAAAAAAAAAAAAGCTTTAAATTTACTGACAACCATTAATTGATAACAATGGCTTTGGTTTCTCTGAATAATTATTTCAATGACTTTAAAAAAAAATTACTACATCTGGAGTAATTTGTTTATATATTTGGCATCAGATATTGGGCATTAATGGCCATCAGAATAAAAGCTCAAGATAATCAACATGACAGAGGTATTGGGGTAAGACAGGCCATTCCACGTTTTGCATTATTCACAGCTAACCCTGCAATAGTTTTGCCAACAACAAACAACATTCCTCAAAACTTGCAAGTACCTTCAAATAAAACAGATCAGCCAAATCCAACTGAATGGTTAACGTGGTACCATGTTCACCATTTGGTGGTAGCATTAAGTCACCATGGAGGTGGCATGTTGCTTTGGTGCCTAGACATAATAGAGTGATGGCTCATTCACCATTAAACCCTAACCTGGTCCTATTCACTGTCATCTATTATAGCCACTTAGGAGCTCTAACCAAGATTAACAGACACACTGTTCACTGACTTCACAGATCAGCGCCATTAAATTTGTCACAGCCTTCCGACTTTCAGAAAGAGCCAGCTGACCTTAGTTCCAAAACTAAACACACACTAAAACACTACACTGTCTAACATTTCACAGGGGAGTTTTAAATCAGCCTATGCACTGCTTGGCAAGTGTTACCACTTATTGGAAATGAAATTTGAAAGACAAAAACAAAACTAAACTGAGGTAGCATGTCAGCTGCAGCAGAGCAGAGGGAACGGGATGAACTGTGGGATGTGATGTTTCTTGCGTGTCAAAGTAAAGTTATGGTATGTTAACACTTACCCGTTTTCTCTGGGGCTTCTGTCACATTTTCCTGAACCTCACTGGGAATAACTAAGATAAAACCAAACCGGCCAGTAAACGCAAGGCTACAACAGCTTTAGATCATTGTGAGAAGCTAACCCCTTAAAAACACGTTCAAGTGGTTTTAGTGCCTGCTCACCAAATTGCATCAGATCATTTTTACATTTCACTTTTTGATATAATGACAGATTGTTAGAAATGTAGCAAAGTCAATATTAGCTCGGTATGGGGCAGACAAACAGGATGAAGGGTTAGAGCCCAAAGCCCTTTATGGGAGGGGGAAAAAAATAAAAATAAAAGAAGTGCATGTGCAATCTCACCAGTGGCATTGAGCAAATCAAGGAGGAAGGACCTCTTGTCTGTCTCCTCTACCCAGACCACCTTTTGGGTGATGTTTTCTGAAGTGGAACCAACACGCCCCACGGCAAGGAAAATGTAGTCCTCCAGGAAGTCACGAGCCAGGATCTACAATAAGCAAGTTCAAATATGAGTATGCAAATATTTATATTGCACATATATGAAATATGGTTTTGTATACCGGCCAGCAGGCCAACGTACCTGGATCTCTTTGGGAAAGGTAGCACTGAACATCATAGTCCGGCGGATGCCTTTTGGTGGCATTGTGTCTTGTTCCACAATACGTCTGATCTGTGGCTCAAAACCCATGTCCAACATGCGATCAGCCTCATCCACAACCAGGTAGCTGTGAGTACATTTAATAATTAGCAATTATAAATAAGGGAGTCAGACATTTCCATTAAAGCAACATTTCTTCCCATGAAACCCAAAATTGTTCTGTGTAATACTCACTGGCAGTAATCCAGCCCGATCTTGCCCCGCTCCATCATGTCGACCAGACGTCCAGGTGTGGCCACCAGCAGGTGACAGCCTCTCTCCAAGTCCCTGATCTGCTGGCCAATATCAGCACCACCGTACACAACGCAGGGACGCACCCTTGAGCGGTAGGCAAACTAAAGGAGGAAGGAAACAATTCAGCTTGGCGAGTCAATATTTTGGCAGACCAAGATGATGCCAGATGTTTCTAGCTCACCTTCCTCGCCTCATCATAGATCTGCAATGCGAGTTCTCTGGTGGGAGCCAGGACAAGGGAGATTGGGTACTGCTTACGGCGTCCATACCTTCCATTCTCCTGAGAAGACAAAACATGTTTATGAGAAAAAGCCAGATGTTTGTTTCGTTCAGTTATTGTGCCGTTTCTGTCCATAGTACCTGTCCACTGTTCTTGGCAGCCTGCAGAGCGTCTCCTGGCCCTTCCGTGTAGATCTGACTCAACACTGGCAGTAAGAAAGCAGCAGTCTTACCAGAGCCTGAAACACAGCAAGGGTCATACAGTGTTATTTTGGCGTACTAACATCAAACTACGGACACAAAAAACAAGCCCTCTCTAGGGTTATTTAAATATTACAACAGAAACAAAGTTCATGGTTACCAGTTTTCGCTGGTAGTCAAGTGAACGCAGAATATGTAGAGATACTAACCAGTCTGGGCACAGGCCATCAGGTCTCTCTTGGACTTGATGATTGGGATAGCATACTTCTGGACAGGGGTGGGGCGAGTGTAGCGACTCAGGTTAATGTTCCCCATGATAATCTCGCCCATTTCCACATCATGGAACTACAAAAGAATAAAGTATGCCATATATAAACATATAAACAAGCCATTTTTATTTATTTATTTTTTTTAAACAAAACTATGAAACTAAATCACTTACGCTTTCAATGTGGGGTGGGCAACTGCTTCCAGTAGCTTCCACTGGAATATCATCATATTTCTCAAAGTTTATGCCGGTGTTGCTTCCAGAGAAAAGCTCGCTAGAAGACAATACAGAAAAGTTTAGGTTTTGGATAACCACGGCTGTTAGTTTGCTATAGGTGAACGGAATCTGTCTTACTGTTCCAGACGCTCATTAGGAGCAGTGGGCTTGGACCAGTCATCATCTCTGGACTCCTCTGCCCAGCGGCTATTTCCTCCACCAGCAAAACCTCCACGCTCGTATCTGTGCACACAAAGGTTATTTAAATGAACTAAATTGTCACGCGACTTTGAAATTAGATAAAAACAAGCTATAACCGACAGTTCTTTTTCCAAACTCTCAGCACTATTTTTCCATACTCTCTGCAATAATAGCCACGCTGGGATTGTATGGTACAATCAAAAACATTTCTGCTAATCTCTCTGCTGTTCTAACAGTAAACCAATTAGTGAGGTCAACGCTTCACTAATTGGTTTAAACAATCAGTGAAGCCAGACTGGTTGGGTTAATTACCAGATGGAGAAACAATTTCACATAAAAATGAACAAATGCAAATACTATCAGGCAATACAAGACTTTGCTCTCAGGACATGTTAAAATACCAAAATTATAAACAGTACATTACTGAACGCAATGACACCCACCTTCCTCTTGAGCCTGCCCCGCGGTCGTTGAAGAAGGCAGACTTGGACCTATCAGAACGTCCCCCAAAGCTGTTGTAGGCCGCATCCCTGGGAGGTCCTCCCCAGCCAGCTTCTTTGTTTTCGTAATTGCCAAACCCTGTAATAAAAATATATTGGTCAGTGGCAATATTTGTACCTTTTTTGGAGCGGGCAAAAGAGCGGTTACAACCGACACCCTTCTTACCAACAGCAGAACACACTTGTGTTTCCCCTAAAGCAAAAATACCATTAAATGTTAAAAATCTAGTTACTCTAACAAAGTGCAAAGTTAATATTGCAAATAACAACTTCCAGTTTATACAGAGTAAATATACTGTATTAAAGATAAGGGGTGGGGGAGGGTAGACTTTACAATGGAAAAACTACACTACGACTAGGGCTACAGCTGGACATTTTTAAGGACAACAGGTTTTTCCCACCTGCATTTTGCAATGGCTGATTAAACGAACCTCCACCCCTGTTACCACGGTAGGCACCACGCCCACCTCTATCATTGCGAGGGGGTCCACGCCCTCCAAAGCCCCCGTTTGTGCGGTTGTCGTGGTAACCATTCACAAAGCCATTGGTGCGTCCGGAATCCCATCCAGGTGAATCTTTATTGGGCGGAAAAAGAAAAATTGAAAAAATAAATAAAAATATATTAAATAAGAGTTGTTAGGAAAAGCAGAAAGCGGCATGTTACTTATTTGTGTCAGTAAGCCAGTACACACGTCTGCGCTCAGTGATGTCTATCCATGAGCCTCTCATTACTAGTTGACCTATTTTTAATCTGAATTACTGACAGTGGATACAAGCAACTCAATTACACTAAAACCTGGGACTCATGTCTCAAGTAAAGCATCACCACCATTAGTGTCACATATTCATATTATCTAAGTTGCATAACCATGTACTTGATCTGTACAAAGGAATAGCTGTGGACAAGTCAATGGTGTTTACATTAAATTAAAAAAAAAAAAGTTTAAAAGTAGTGACTACTGAGGTGTTGCCCTTATTTTATTTGGTTACACACAAGTTGTTCTACAAAGACCAGCTGAACCTCGTTTCTTCCTATATGGGACATTTACCACAACGATCTGCCCAGCTTTGGACACTGGCTGTGTCATCATTCCCATCGGTGGCCACACTGTTACCAGTGTGGGCTGAGGATGAGGCTGGTGGAGGGGGACAATGGTAGTTAGTGCTGCCATACTGAGGCATGCTGAAAAGATCAATCTATGCCACAGCAGTATCAAGGGGCAGACCAACCACAAAGACCTATTCTTCAAGTAGTTTGGCTTTAGGGGAGGGAAAACAAACAAACAAAAACGTTCAGCCTAAAGGTCTAATTAAACCTGCCCTGGGGCTTTTCATTTCCACCACTGCGGCAGATTTAAACACATACAAACAACCCCAAAGATTCACAAGCACTGGCCAATCTGTCTGTGGGGAGTGAACCAGTAAATTCTGTCTTGATACAGATCTGAGTCACTAAAGAGAAAAAAATATTTTGTCAACAGAACAAAAAATATAATTTTTTTTTTTTTTTTTTTTTTTTTTTTACACAAGCTGAATATTTGCCATTTTAACGTACATTTTAGACAGACAACCAACTCTGCAAACTTTAATCTTGCATATTTACAAAAACATGTTCCGACTTGACTTTAACATACATAAGCCAATTTTAAATTGAGTATGACACATTGCACGTAACACTTGTACTATGAAGCAAGACTTATCTTGATTTTATCTGGGTTTTGAGTATTACTTTGGCTCTTCACTTCTTACAAGGGTACATCACCATGGTAACCCCGCCTGTTCTGAACTAAACATAATCCTTTTGTCCATTTAAAGCACTGAAAATCTTTGTACTGATAAATAGATTACTCAATTTTTTGACCCAAGACCCCCCAACCCCACCACACACACACACACAAAATTATTTCAAACATTAATATATGATCTTTGTATTTGCCGACATATCAACTTTGCAAGCAGACTCAGCCTACGTTTGAATTCTGTACCAAAAGGCACCTCTAGGCTGCAGCTGAAAGAACAAAAACGTATCAAATATTACCCTTGTAATTTCCTTTCACATCTGATCTTCTGCTGCATACAGACCTGCAAATGTTGACCAGATGCTTCCATTGCCACAAGTTCAACTTGTCATGTGTAAACTTGTGCATAGCTAGAATAATGAGCACGGAGTTGATTTACTGAATTGTTAACCATCTAACCACTACTTAGCCCGTTTGCTGATGTTAGAGATATTGAAGCCAAATAACAGATATTCCAGGTATGTTGTAGCTTTGTATTGCAGGGTCCAGGATTTGAGAGATTTTAGTGACTCAGAGTGGCATCAGACCCAAAAATACATGTGGTAAAGCACAGAGTGCAGCAATGTTAGAACCTGATAATAATAATAATAATAATAATGGATTGGATTTATATAGCGCTTTTCAAGGCACCCAAAGCGCTTTACAATACCACTATTCATTCACTCTCACATTCATACACTGGTGGAGGCAAGCTACAGTTGTAGCCACAGCTGCCCTGGGGCAGACTGACAGAAGCGAGGCTGCCATATCGCGCCATCGGCCCCTCTGGCCAACACCAGTAGGCAAGTAGGGTAAAGTGTCTTGCCCAAGGACACAACGACCAGGACAGAGAGCCCGGGGATCGAACCGGCGACCTTCCGGTTACAGATGCGATTTCCAACCCCCTGAGCCACGGTTCTAAGACAGAGTCCAGTGGACTTCAAACCAATAACCTACATAAACCAAAGAGAAAATTCACAAATTCATCCATAAATACTTACGCAAACAATGCAAGCTACAACTAGAGTATGTTATTCAAACTATTTAAAATTCAAGTCAAAATCCCCAGCCAATGTTTCCCATAAAACTGAACACAGCACTTTAAGAAAAAGGGAATCCACAAAACATAACTAAGGATTACAAAAAGTTAAACATCCATGACTGAATACTTGGCTGTCATTAAAGCATACAATACACACAAAGGTATAAGGTTTTACCATACAAGTACGAGTTATAATTCATCTGGTGATTCTGGACAACTTACAGAAAACAGCACAGTCTATGTGTCCTTCTGCCCCATTTTGATCATGCCACAAAGAAAAAAAAAAAAAAAAAAACATTCAACAGCAAATGTATGGCATGTTCTGGAGATGCTTGTAGACCACATGCTCACAGATTTCTTTTTGTTTATAGAACACAGATTTACACTGAATGGAAGTTTGGCTGCCATGCTGTCCAGGCTATGAAGAATTAATTCTGCTCCATTACCAACTGGAGAGATTAAATAGACTCTAAAAAGCCAAACAATGATGCCCCCAGTCAACTATTTTCATTTAAATGAAAAACAAAAAAAGGCCACGAAGGACAACTGGTAATCAGTCTACTTACAAAACATGAGTTTAAGACAAACACACACACACACACACACACAGATCATGATTCAATCATGTGCCAAGGAGGTGTTTGTATGCAGATTTCTGTTCTAACGGTCAACTGCAGATTGCACTGGACACTGACTTTACACCACGTAAAATAACCAAGGAAATCACCTGAGGTTATCAGCTGGAACACAAGTGTGCGTGCAACCAGGTTAATCAGTGCTGTATTCAATGGCCAATCCTTTTAAAAACATAAAATGTAAGCAGATAAAAAGCTGTGAAGTCAAAAAAAGAACCCAGAACTGCAACTGAGAGGCTCCAGCTAATAAATATTGTGAATCCCAATAATACCTCAGTGTTCAAATAACTTGACCACAAAAGTCCTACTTTGACTTAATGACTGAGGCTAACATGGTGTAACGTATATATGACTGGACAACACAAAAGTTGATATCGTCTTGTTATTAGTAAAACAGCCACACTAGTGATGCAATGCACTTAAAAAAATAAAATAAAAATGCATCATCAGCAACTCTGTTTGCAAGCTTTGAAAAAAATGCAGTGTTAGGCCCAGATTTGTGCTGCTTTTTTCCTCCAAGTGACCACAACAAAGCAAGGGCACACTGACTAAGCTATATACACTAAGAAACTCTGCATGGCATGCAGGTAGAGGTCAAAGTATACCACATTGGTTTCGCCAATCCCCACTGTAGGCATGGTAAAAGGCAAGCTCTTGAGAGGCCAGTCTTGGGTAACCTGAGCAAAGGTAGGGGAAGCAGGCTATAAAAAGACTCATGAGTACTGGCTCATGCAGTATGAGTGTTGGGCTTGACTTCACGCTTATAGTTACCAGTCTGACAGTCATCCCATCCTGAAGTATAGTTATTTCTGTGTCTTTGCTGACACACTGCCTGCCATGGTTGGGGGCACGGCTTAGAAGAAACTTGGGGCACACAGCAGGTAAAATATTGGCTTTATTATACAGTGGGAATATAGTTCTAATAAATCTAATATATTTTAACTAACTACAGTGAAGAAAAGCAACGAACCAACAGGGTGATGCTTAGATTCCTCTCCCCCCCCCCCTCAAAACTCCAACCAATTTCAACTGCAAGCATTCCAGCATAGAGAAGCACATCAATTAAACATGAACTCATTATACTTTTACAGTGGAGTTAGGGCTGTGTGATATGACCAAAATCTCATATCCCGATATAAAAATTCCGTCGTCCCGATAACGATATAAATCACAAAAATGTAACATTTTCTGTAAATTCTGTGAATCTCGACTTGCGGGAAGTGTTTCCAGCTGCGCATCATGTAGCTGGAGTCGAGTGTTTTAACCGATGTATGAAACTATACATTTTTAGACATAAGTTGTAACGGCCGCCGTTTTCTTTGTGAGTATTTATTACACGGCGTGCTGCGGGGAAAAGCCTGTTCTAACGTTTGAGGCTAAGGTTTATCTATTAGCACCTGGCGGCTCTTTTTTACTTCTCATCCGTAAATAATCTGCTCTTTCACGTGATTCAGTTTATTTTTGAAAAGTCTCAACAGGAGCTTGAGCTTTATTGTGAAAGGTTTATGTGGAACATAAACAAGCGGACACGCGATGTTTTACCGTCGTTGTTGCTAACCACAATGCATAATAACAGGCGCTTGTCAGTCTGTAGTGTGGTTATATTAAACATAAGAGAAAGAGAGAACTTTAAGAAGTTAATACAGTCACTACAGTGACCATCAAAACGATGAAAAAATATTGCCGTAAACAGTTTATTTTGCGACACCACGAAACAAACGATAGCGTAAAATGAAACTATAGACGTTTTTTATATCGTCATCAGATATATATCGTTATATCGAACAGCCCTAAGTGGAGTGTATGGATCTAACCTGACCCTCCCTTCACACTGGCTTTGCTGGTGTGTACAAAAAAAAATGGCTATTTCATGCATCTTTAAAAAAAAATGCAAGTTGCCCTCAGCAAAAGCAGACAGAAGGGACTTACAGAAATTTACTGGTGCCACTGAATAACCGCACTGTCTACCAGCGGAATAAGCATTTCCTGCTGTGGAATAAGAAAACAGTACAACGAGAAAAAACGTCAAGTGTGCAATGACACAGGAGTATGATTCCAAATGTTGCCCTTTTTTAAAGTTTTAATGTCAGTTTTTGACTTACTATGCCAGGCATGACGTATGTGGATTTAAGGCCTTTAGCAGAGCAAATATGTACAGAAGGAAATTATAATAATATATATAAAAAATAAAATAAAAAAAACCTCCTCAGCCACCTCACCCTGGCTACAAAACCAAAATATTACCTCAGTTTTTTTTTTTTTTAAAATAAATCAATAAAACACCCCCACACACACAAACCCACCCTCCCTCCACATTCCCCTTTATCAGAGCAGCCAATAGCTAGCACTCCTCTTTGTTCACATGCGATACACTGTACCAACCAAAGAATACGAGTCAGAAAAATTGCGCATGAAATTACTCGAACCAAATCAAAACTTTTGAAAATTGTCATATTCTCCTACTTATGAGCAGTCTAGGGTGAAAATACAAAGCCAGAGCTGTAATACAATACCACTTGCCCTACTTTTGCAGTGCCAAAATAAGTTCTCATGCAAAGATGCAGAAAGCCCAATTGACATTACGTTGTCCTCAATCTCTGCCTAGGACAAATGTTCCCTCATTTTGTATGCTCTAAAATGCTGCAAACACTGCACAACTACCAATTTTTTGGTACGAATGTTTTAGTCGAGATTATAAGATGCATCTTCTTAGAGCCTCATTTTCCCCCCTCAATTGTGCTTGCTTTTACCATGCTCTGATGGGCATTTATCATCAACAAAAAAGACAAACTGGTGTTGATGGGCTAACAGCAGATCGGCAGGTAAGTGTTAAACTTACCATTTTTGGGAGCATCTTTGTTCCTCAAGTGAGGTGGAATGTAACGTCCTGGATAGAGGGGGGGGAAAAAAAAGTTTACCAAAATGTATGAAATCTGGCAATATTAGTGATTATGGGTACAACTGTAGATTTAAATAATGCTTAGGGCTTAATCCACCAAGCAGGTTTTAAAAAGTTTTATTATGAACAAGTTTTTTTCCCCCCCTTTGTCTCGAGTGCCAAAGAATTCCATGAAAGTTGTACCACACTTTAAACAACGTTACACAAGGCTTACGCTGATAAAGCAGCGTTATCGATTTACATTTACCACTGACAAGTAAAATCTGCTTTATTACTTACTGCCAGTTCCTCCACCTTGTCCGTCAGCCGAGTTCAAGTCTAGGGCAGCAAGCTATAAATTACAAAGAAAAAATAAACATAAAGAAAGGTAAAAAACGAACTAGAACACACAACTGCTATATTTGAAAACCATTACTTGACCGGAAACACTGGTTAGCCGCTTTTTTGAAGCGGGACAGCTTCAAGTGGATTTCTAAATAACCGAGGTTAGAATTTACGATCATTGAAGTTAGGCCTAACAGTAAAAATAAAACTATATATACCGGAAATAAAAATATGCCCTCTTAATTTCGCTCAATTTCGACTCCTAAATATATATTCCAAGCGACTTAAAAAATTTAGAGGATTACATTTCAGAAATAACTGTCGCTGAAAAACTGTGCCAACATTTTTTCCTGCGCCACGTTTCAGGTTCAGAAGGCCTCACTCTAGCCGGGCTAACGCGGTTGGATACCGGCCGGGTGGTAAATGTTAGCCAACCCTGTATATTTCCATTGGTTACAGTACGTTTTCACCAGAGTCTGTTCACTTGCTGTACTTAACATGGCTTGGGGCGACAGCTTGTCGTATTTTAAGGTAAAAACTTGAAGTGTCCGAGCTTGTTAGTGCCAATTAGCCATCACAACGCATCGGCAAGCGTCGCCATCACAAACGTCGTCACCTCCATTTTAGCAGCCGCAGCGTTAGCCTAGCACCAGGCTAGGAAGTGGGCTAACGAAGCGCTCAATTTCTCCTCGAAACTACATGTGCGTAATGGAAAATTCCAAAATTTCTAGGAGAACAACAGAAGAACAAAATAGTTTCTTACCTGCTGATCTAGACCGTGTGGATTATCAACGACCACATGACTCATAACTAAAGAGAGTAGTGGGGGATTATTTCTGAAGAGAAAGGATTTTCTTTGTTAGCACAGCCGGCTATTCCCGTAACGTTAAAGCTTTTTTTTCTGTACAAATTACGAACTTGAATCGACAGTTATCTATAAAGTTCCCTTGAAGATTATATTTACTTTAAATAAATAAAAAGACGTTATTTGTTATAAATATAAATGCTGATCAAGTTTCCGATTGAAATGATCGTTGCGGAGCTGTTCAGCAAAAACCCCCTCCCGGTAGGCTTGACCGTGGTGGAATGAGACACCGAAGGTTGAGGTAGCGCGAGATATCGCTTTTGCCACCTCAGGTCGGCGGGCTACAAAGCAAATATCGCGATGTTTCCTTTAATCTCTGATTGGTTTAGCCAGGGAAACATGAAACTCAACCCCTAGTTTGTGTACTGCCACCGAGCAAATCGACTGCATTTTGCCTTGAAAAAAATTAAGAAAGAAAGAAAAATATGACTGAAACCTAAACATCTGTAAGACAGATGTTATATCCCGCTATCAGAATCATCTGTATTTAGCCAAGTTTGTGCACACAAACAAGGAATTTCACTCCACTTCACACTGTTCTCTTCATGCAAAAAATAATTGTTAAGGAAAAAGTGTAAATCTGGGTAGTGCAATGTGCATATGACTTAAATGATACAACAGTGGGTTATTTTACAGTGTTCAACAGAGTGACAGACAGGGGGAATAAAGTCTCTCTTTGCCGGTTTGAGTAAACAGCGCTCTGTAGTGCCTGCAGTTTGTACAGTCATTGTCCAGGATGTGAGGGGTCTGCAGAGATGTTTTCTACCCGTTTCCTAACCCAGGACCTGTGCATGTCATGGATGGAGGGAAGATCAGCACTGGTGATCCTCTCTGCAGACCAGATTGACCGTTGAAATCTGGCCCTGTATTGCTTTGTGGCTGAACCAAACCACAGAGTGATTGATGTGCAGAGAACAGAGTGGATCATGGCACCAGCAATTCCTTTGGCAGGTTTCCTGAGTTGCCACAAGAAATACAACCTCTGCTGGGCCTCCTTCTGTAGAGTCCATAAGGTGGACCATTTCAGATTGCGTGAAAAGTTACATCATAGGAATCTGAAGTGAGCCACATTGGGGGCATGTGTTGTTTAGGAATGTGAGGGGGAGAGGGTGGGGGGATTTCTCTGATAGTCCAATGTCATTTCCACCGTCTTTAACAAATTCCGCTCTAGGTGGTTCTGACTGCATCAGTGGACCAAGTGGTCCATCTCCCATCTGTACGCGTACTCGTCATTGTTCTGGATCAGACCAATGACCTTGGTGTCATCCGCAAACTTCAGGTGTTTCACAGATTATTCTCCTAAGGTACAGTCGTTAGTGTAAGAGAAGAAGAACGGCGGGGAGGACACAAACCCCTGGGGGAGGCTAGTGCTGATGGCCACTTGTTGCTGCCTGTCCGTCAGGAAGCTGGGATCTACTGACAGCTGGAGGCGGGCACAGTAAGCTGGTTGAACTTTCGGTGGAGGATGTCTAGGATTACAGTGTTGAAGGCCAAGCTCAAGTCCACGAACAGTATCCTGGCGTACATCCCAGGTTGATCAAGGTGGTGCAGGATGTAGGGGGCAAACTGTAGGGGGTCCAGCAGGGGGTCTGTGATGTCCTGTTTCAACACCAGTCCTTCAAAGGACTTCATGACCACAACAGGCCTGTACTCAATTAACCCTGCAATGGTGGACTTCTTTGAGACCAGGATGATGAGAGAGAGATGGGATGAAACTTTATTAATCCCTCGGGTGGGTACCTCCGGGAAATTCAGTTTCCAGTAGCAAAGCACCGAAAGAAGTTGCATGTTACAGATACATTAAGGGGAATGAGAGTAAGGATATAAGCATAAATACACCATATATACACATATACACATATCTAGATACAGAATATACAATATGGATAAATAGGATTGCTCATTTGAGTGAGTATATTGCACAGTGATTATTGCACAGTCAAATATAAGAAAGAGACAAAAACAAAACAAATATTGCAAATATTGCACCGTGTAGAAAAGCCCCTACAACTCAGTTGTTCCCGCCCTCCCTTGTCCCCCTGTTTCTCCTCCCTCTCCCCTCCAGTGAGGAGTTAAACAGTCTGATGGCGTGTGGGACAAAGGAGTTTTTAAGTCTGTTGGTTTTTGACTTTGGGAGAAGCAGCCTGTCGCTGAATAGGCTCCTCTGATTGTTTACGGCCGTGTGCAGAGGATGCCCGGCATTGTTCATAATGTCCATCAGTTTCTTTAAGGTCCTCTTCTCTGCCACTGTCACCAGAGTGTCCAGCTTCATGCCGACCACAGAGCCAGCCTTCCTGATTAGTTTCTCCAGTCTGGATGAGTCCCTCTTTGCTGTGCTGCTCCCCCAGCACACCACGCCATAGAAAAGGACTCCTGCGACCACTGACTGGTAAAACATCCTCAGGAGCTTCCTGCAGATGTTAAAAGACCTCAGCCTCCTGAGGAAGTACAGTCGGCTTTGGCCTTTTTTATACAGGTTCTGCGTGTTGCATGACCAGTCCAGTTTGTTGTCCACCCACAGCCCGAGGTACTTGTATGTGTTGACCACCTCCACCTCCTCTCCCTCTATCTGAACTGGCAGTGGACCTGGTCTGGACCTCCCGAAATCCACAACCAGTTCCTTGGTCTTTGAAGTGTTGAGTTGCAGGTGGTTTGTGTGACTCCATGTGACAAAGTTCCTCACCAGACTTCTGTACTCCTCTTCCTGGTCATCCCAGATACACCCCATGATGGCTGTGTCGTCTGCAAACTTCTGAATGTGGCATAATTCAGAGTTATAGCAGAAGTCAGAGGTGTACAGGGTGAAGAGAAGAGGGGACAGCACAGTTCCCTGTGGTGCTCCTGTGCTGCTGACCACAGTGTCCGACGTGATGTCCTTCAGCCTGACGTACTGTGGCCTGTCGGTGAGGTAGTCGGAGATCCAAGCCACCGGGCAGGGGTCCACCTGCATCCTGTTTAGTTTCTCCTGGAGCAGACAGGGCTGGATTGTATTAAAGGCACTGGAAAAGTCAAGAAACAGGATCCTGACCGTGCCTTTTCCCTTGTCCATGTGTGAGTGGGCTCTGTGTAGAAGGTACAGGATGGCATCCTCCACACCGACATCTGCCTTGTAGGCGAACTGTAGTGGGTCCTGGGCATGTTGTACCTGTGGTAGGAGGAGGTTGAGGAAGAGCCGCTCTAGAGTCTTCATAAGATGTGACGTCAGTGCCACCGGTCGGAAGTCATTCAGCTCATTGGGCCGGTTCTTTTTGGGGACCGGGACGATGCAGGATGTCTTCCATAGGGCGGGCACTCTCCCCAGTCGCAGACTGAGGTTGAAGACTCGTTGTAGCGGCTCCCCAAGTTCAGCAGCACACGCCTTTAGCATCCTCGGACACACCTTGTCTGGGCCTGCTGCCTTTCTGGGGCGAAGCTTCCTCAGTTGTCTCCTGACCTGATCCACTGTGACACTGGGAGATGATTGGAAGGGGGGGAGAGAGGCTGTCGTGCTGTTTAGAGAGGGGTTGGAGAAGGAGGAGGGGGGGATGTCATAGTGTCAGGGAGGGGGGGAAGCGAGGGAGGTAGGAGAGTAGGGAGAGGGCTCTGTAGTAAAGGTGAGGGTGAGGGTGGGGGGGTTGTGGGCTGGTCAAACCTGTTGAAGAAGTTGTTGAGTTCGTTTGCCTTCTCCACAGCCCCCCCCCCCCCCCCCCCCCCCCCACTGTGCTTTTCTTGGTGTTGTGGCCTGTGATGGTTTTCACACCATTCCAGACCTCCCTCATATTGTTCCTCTCCAACTTCTGCTCCACCTTCCTCCTGTAGGTGTCCTTTGCTTCCCTCAGGCAGCGTTGATGGTGGAGCATTTGAAGCAAGAGGGCACCTAACACAGCTCCAGAGGTCTGTTAAAGATTCGGGTGAAGATGGGGACCAGTTGCTCTGCACAGACCTTCCAGCACCAGAGGCACACACCAGTCTTCCTGGTCTTCTGTCTCTGGGTCAGAGGGGAGGGGGGTGAGGGCTGCAGGTAGTCCTTTTGTTTAGGTGTGAGTTGAGGGTGAGCAGATGGGAGGTGTGAGTGATGGTCTTTCAAATCTGCAGTAGACGGTGTTAAAGTTGTCAGGCAGTTTGGGATTCTCTTCAGGGTGGGGGGATGGACTCCTGTAGCTGGTGATGTGCTGCAGGCCTCTCCAAACTGATGCAGGGTCTTTGGCTCAGAAGCTGGTTTTTAGCTTCTTAAAAAATGACACAGATGGATTTGCGGCCTTGAATCTGGAGTTTGGGGTTTACATTAGTGTTATTTGTATTTTTTGTTCTTTACATTTATCTTTAAAAATAAACAAGCACTGGAGAGTGGTCAGAACATCAAATGGGACAATACTGGGTATATTGAGCTAGACTGTGTACCTATACGTGACTGGATTGGTTTGTTTTGCCTGCTGAACAAATGCTAGCCTGTCTGGCTTTTTTGGGTAGTGAGAAAAATCAAAATGCAAAGTAAGTCAGATATGTTGATGAATTTCTAAGTTTGGAAGGGTGTTTGGTGACAGAACACCTCCAACATGTCCGCCCCTCTCTGAACCTTGCTCTACCCGAAGTTTCTTCCCGTTAAAGAGAGTTTTTCCTTCCCACTGTCACTAAGTGCTTGCTCACTTGGCGTCCTTTGATTGTTGGGGTTTTCTTTGTATTATTCTAGGGTCTTTACCTCACAATATAAAGTTCCTTGAGGCAACTGCTGTTGTGATAAACTGAATTAAATGACAGCCAAAATTAAACAGCAAGTATAAGTTTCTGCTTTGGATAAACAAAATGTCAGTATAATTTGAATAATGTGAGCACTGATCCAGGCAAATATACAGCAACTTCCAGTGCAAGTTTCCACCCAGCGTCCTCTTCACCACAGTGACAGTGGACAGACGACACATACTCAACTACAGTGCTCACATGGAGCTAAAAGAGAATTAGATAGATCGGAGAAGTCTGCGCAACATTTTTCCACAATTTCTAGAATCAGAATTTCAACATTGGATTGAAACATTGCATCTAGGGTGGGTAAATCTCACTTTATCTTATGGTATCAAAAGCCTTTTGTAAACTCAGAATAAGGTCAAGTATAAGCTGAGTCAAAGACTGCCCCTTCTGTTCTACTCTTAACCCCCTATCTGTTGTTAGCCTAGCAGCGTGCCTTCTGTCTGCACTCAGGGCAGGCTGTTTGGCCAGGTCTTGTTATTTATCCCTCCTTCTCAGTGCTCATGTACTAGTTAGAGTGAAGGAAACCTTAATAGACCATATGCTGCTGGGATAAGGTGTGCCACAGGTAAGTGGCTACTAGAACAAAGTTCAAGTGGTAAGAGGTTTTTCCAAGATGACATGCCATAAATGAAGCTGATAGTGAGGGAACCCTTCCTTTTTTACCTTTTACCAAGATGCCACAACGAGAAAGTATAATTCACAGTCTCTTTCACACCACTAAGCCAAGGCAGTGGTTTGGTAACTTGTTCTTTACTTGTGCTTTCAGGTGGCACAGGGACTATGGCCATTTGAAAGCTGTTTGAGCAGTAGTCTGTTTTAATAGTAGCTGCACTGAAGCACAAGACTAAGCCACAGTCTCATTACAGCATCAAATATGATTGATTCTGTTAAGCAGCAGAAGTAAAGAAGAGTTTATCACACATTCTTTGTACCTTTTCGAAGTGAAGGAGTTAAAGAGTGATAGGCATTGGACTAAACCACTGCCAGGGATATGAAGGGCAGTCCGTTTTTTAAACACTTATAAGATATAAAACCCACATTTATTTCATAATCATCATCGCATTCATTTTAACAGGGGAAAATAGAAGAAGATTAAAATTAAAATTGTAGCTCTTGTTGCAAAGTGCACATAAAGAGCAACAATATGGCTAGAAAATAAAAACAGTATTTATTTACAATTTCTCATAAATAATAAAAATCCATTTTATGCCCTATCACCAACCCAGGCCCATCACACAATTCAGAAGCATTAAAAATGTCTTAGCCCTTTGCTCTAGACCTGACACATAACGCTCTTTACAGCTGCACATCAATCTTCAACATTACATCATAAAGAATTGTGTAATTGTTGTTTTCGTATGCGTTTCCGTTACGTTACAGACTCTCTTGCCGCCTGATTCACCTGCTAAAATAGACAGCACAGAGTTGGAGCTTCTTCTTCGACTTCAGCATGGGATCCTAGTACTTCCTGCACCACTGCTCTTTAAACAGGAACATCAGCTCATGCTATGTTTGCACCTCTCTGCTCCATGCCTCAGCATTAGTCATCCTCTATTACTCATGTGGCGTGTATTTGCGAACACACCGGGAGAGCACAGAAGAGCTCCTGCCTACTAAAAAATGCAGCTTAACTTGATACAAAAGTGGTCAGGGTGTGGGTGCCACAGAGGACCATTGAATTCTTTGTGTAGCTTCACTCTCGGCAGTTCTTTTCCTGTTCTTGGAATCATTTTAATTCTGCGGGATTTACTTGTCCCAGTTAAAGTAATCCAAACATGTGGAGTATCAGCGGTCGTTTTATTCCTCAAGCTGGCAGGTTTGAGGCTTGTCTGGTGGAATTTGTGACTCCATCTGCTGGACAAATTCTGTTACATGAGCCGGAGTTACAAAGGCCACTCTACTGCAGACTCTTTGGGGTGGCAGGAGCTGATTATTTTACACCAAGTTGAAATTTCTCCATCCATTTTCTTTCGCTTATCCGGGGCCGGGTCGCGGGGCAGCAGCCCAAGCAGAGAAGCCCAGACCTCCCTCTCCCCAGAGCCACCTCCTCCAGCTTGTCCGGGGGAACACCAAGGCGTTCCCAGGCCAGCCGAGAGATATAATCTGCCCCTGGGCCTCCTCCCGGTGGGACACGCCCGGAAAACTTCACCCAGGAGGCATCCTTGTCAGATGCCCGAAGTTGAAATTTATTGTTAACCTAAATACTTTAAATGTATTTAAGCAAAAAGCCCCACCTCTTTCTGCAGCAGCGCTTTTTGGAGCTTATTTACACATCATTAAAAAAATATTATTTAAAACCTCTCATGGAAACATCCCAATGCTATTGCTATTAGCTAAAACTGAGGAAGACACCGACGGCCTTTACTATATTTATGTCCATTCCTGAATATATCTGCCAGCATGAAAGTGTAGGGCATTAACTATGAAGGTTTCTATGTAACTATGAAGGCCAGGTTTCACTCGAAACCCTGGCTGATTGTGACCCACACCCGTTTTCACACCTTGGCTCATGTGATTAGGTAGAGGATCATCAGGGGGTTCCTTTGTCCCTCTTTGGGGGGGAAACTCCCACTGGGTTTAAATCTGGGACTCTCCACCATTTGACCTTAGAACAGAAGAAGCTTCTCGGATGAGAGGTGAAACGTCTTCAAGCAACTTAAAGAAGTCCAGACACTTTTCTTTCCAGCTCCTTAGATTAACTATGAAGTCTTACTTAGTATTTTACTTAATACTTAGTATTGCTGCACAGTTGCTTGAAAAGAATAACACAGCTAAACTTTTACTTTAACATATTTGGAGCTTTTTTTTTTTGCTGATAATTTTTGCTGGCATGACGCAGATGTTACAGGTCAAGTTTACCATGTAAACAAACTGTAATGATTAATCTCCAGACACCAGGGGGCACTGCAGAGAAGCCTGACGACAGTTTCCCAATGTCTGCAGTTTTTGCTATGCACTTTAGCAAAGTGGACATTAAATATCCTAATTAGAGAAGTGAGTTTTCTTGAATGCATTCTGGCAACAATTGGAAGATGTGTTAAAGTTAATCTATTATGGTTTTTAAAAAAAAAAAAAAAAATTTTCTGCTCAAATATGGCAAAAGTTTTAAATAATGGTGATCAGTGTGTGTAGATGTAATCACCGTGAGGCTAAAGCTTAGATTCAGACTGCTCTGAACACTTCCTTTTTTTTGCTATGCTTGTCCACAGATGGCATAAGATAAATATACCTGGCAGATCTGAAAAGGGGAGACAGCATAGATGTATCTTAAAACTGGATTCTTTTTAACTGCCTGCAGACTTCTCGTTGTAACAGCTCAATCACTAGTTTCAGATTAAAAAGGAACATAAATAGGAACAGTGACAATACGTGTGTGTGATATCGACCCCTTGTTTGTCATAACAGGTCTTCATCATACAGCAGGTGATACCATGATGGCCACATCCTTCATACCGTTTAATACAGCCAAAAATCCTTATCTACTTGACAATGTGACTGTGGTGAACAGCCCACTCCTTGGCTGCTGGAAGAACATCTCTGAATGAAAACGATTTCAATGAGTTAAAAAACAAAACAAAACATTTTTATTGAGACAAAGATTAAAAAACATTGAAACACTGATTATAAAAGAAGACAGCAAGAAAAGATCCTACATTTTAGCACACACACACACACACACACACACACACACACACACACACACACACACACACACACACACACACACACACACACACACACACACACACACACGCAGTGTAGTGAATCAGTTCATCTCTCTTCCCACCACTTGCCCTCTCTCTCCTGAAACTGCAGGCATCCTTTTATGCAGCGTCACCAGCCAAACATGTACTCCATCGCCTTGGAAACAAAGCTGTCATCCTTCCTGGGTGTCTGTTTGTCTGCTACCACCTAAACACAGACACACATGCATTTATAGTCGAAGAAAAACAAGAGGTCAACTCTTTTAAAGTTGACCAGACTAAACCCTTGGGTAACAGTTCACCTGGTAGTCACTGCCTGAGTTCCTGTAGGTGGCGCTGAGTGGTCTGATTGCAGAGCGAGGGGTGGTAGGGAGCGCGGAGGAGGAGAAGGAGGAGGAGACAGGAGTAGAGACAGCCTCAGTGCTGTCCATCACGCTCTGAGAGACAGATAAATGAACTTCATTGCTCCTTCAAACTCAGTTTAACTTAGTGTGGACAATCGATCACAGCTCAGAGAGAAGATCAGACAGGAGCAGGGAGCAGCAGGAACCCAACCTTGTCTATGCAGGGTTTGACTCCCACCATGATGGAGTCACCGAACACCTTTCCATCTTTGGACAGCGCTTTCCTGGCCTGAAGTCTGGACTGATACTGAAGGTGCATCCAGTTACCAGGAGACGCCATCTGTCAACACATCATCAATATGTTAAGTTAGTTCACAGCAATACACCTCAAACTCCAGTTGCTTCTCTGGTTGGGCTGCGACTCTTCTGGGCTCTAAATCACAAACACCATCCAACACTGACTCAGGGCTCCAACAGCCTGTCTGTGCTCTGATTTCAAGGTGTTCAAATACACTGACTGTCCGCTCTAGACCACAGACAGCATAACAGACAGATGCAGCTTCCAGGTCTTAAAAGTGAAGCCAACAATGAAGCAGTTTTAAACAGTATGTGGTTTCACAGTCAGACTCACTCATTGCACCTGATTTCCAAATACCAATACTGTGATTGCAAACAGGTGCAATCATTTCACAGATGATTTGTAAGCCGTGTGGATCAACTCTCACCGGTAACAATCAACTTTTACACTTTGGTCACTGACTCAACTTTGAAAGATCTCAACAACCGAAAGATCTGAACCATCAGAAACTTTCTGCTACAATGTCAGACTTCACTTAGTCTGTTGGTGCTTGTTCAGAGCCAATACTAGGAAAGTGATTAAGAAGCGATGCAAAACCAGCAGTCATAAAATGCTTTTGATAGACGTTTCATCCGTCTGTAGGAAATGGCAGCCATCAGGGCCTGTGGTGGCTAAGAGGTCAAGAAAAACCGCAGTGACTTAAAAAGATTCAGGCATGACCTTCAACGATGCTCAGTAGGAAACCTTTCCTGCATCCTGAGCATGAATTTGAATGCCTAAAGTTTAGAAATAAACATCCAGAGGCGTGACGCATTTTGGAAACATGTCCTGTGGACTGACGTCATTGAAACAGATGTTTTTAGCTCAACAAGTGTTGGTTGGTAGTTGGGGCCTGTGCTGCAGTCACTGGCACTGAAAATACAGTTAGGTCCACAAGATGTGACCATGGATTTTGGTCCCATCTCGACTGTTTGATTTAAAGTCCACTGTGACTGTATTCAGATGCAAAACGATAAAAAAGTGTCACCGTCCATATACTTATGGACTTAACTGTATTTCACTGCTAGCAGGTATAATGGATTCAGTTAAACACCAGAAATGTCAGGAAGCAAACATGTTATTCTGCTCTCTCTCTTATGTACTGTGCCCTGCAGTCATGTGGCCTCCTGCTCTGCAGCTAGTGATGGTGACCTTGTTCTGCTCTGGAGGTCTGCTGCGATCCGGAGGGACAGGCAGGTCATTCTCGAGCCACTACAGCGTGACGCATTTTGGATATATTAACGGTATATAGTTAATATGCAAACACTATATGATATAGTGCCCATTTGATCAGACACAAATATCCTGCAGTCTGATAATGATGTGCGAGTGTCTCACCGTGTGTTTGAGGATGTTTCCGTATTGAGCGAACTGGAGCAGGATGTAGGAAGCCGAGGCTGGAGGGAAGCTAAAACACACAGACATACCCTTAATGTACACAGAGTGCATTTAAACTGAAGTGTGATGAAGTGTGAGCATAAATACCCAAACACTGTGACCCAGGTCTGGTCCAGCTGGTCGTCAGATGACAAAGACTCTCCCTGAGTGTAGAAGGGGTCCACCTGAGCTGGAGACAGACACATCTGCTGCATGCCTGTCGGGACAGATATGTTACCCAGTTAATCCCCATAAACCTCACCGTGAGCAAAAGAATAAACCTTTTCAGTGCCAACACAAACAAAGCTTTGTGCACTGATGTGTCAGTATCTGCAGCTGCACGTGTTATCAGGTTTTACAGCAACAAACAATGAAAGAATGCAGGTAAGCTACTAGCTACCAATTCTCCTAATGGTTCAGTAACAGTAGAATGAAAGTAGGATGGAAACCTTGTAAACTAGAAGATAGAGAGGAAAAATACTAAACGTGGCTGTCTAGCGAGTTAAAAAATCACGTTCTAGTTATATTCCCACATAAAAGAAAAGTTGCAAAGTGTCTGTTTTGCAGTCTTATCACCATCCAGCAGCCACGTTACTATTTGTCTTGTCTATTAACACAGAAAAAATGATCACAGACAGACTTCATCCGTTTTGCCATCTTGATGCAACAAAGTTGCTTTGAAGCCAGCAACTGACTGCGAAACATCCCAGCCCCGCCACCCATCTTTGAAGCAACCAGCCTAAAGAAAACATGGCCTCATATTTGTTGCACACTGTCGCAATAATTATGGTTGTGCCACAGTCTCATACCACCATTTCCCCTTAGTGTCACTGTGATCAAAATGCAATCTAAATCTAGGCTAGTCAAAAAGTAAGAAAAGAATAACATTTTCTAATTAGTGCTACGACCAACACTCTGCTTCCCTTTATAAAACCGAATATGCTTTTGCAATGCCACTGACCATCAACTGTCTAGATAAAAGTACCACCAGGAATTCCACTTCTCCCATTTACAACATCCACTAAGGGCATAAGCGTGATGAGTGAGAGGATTTTGGGCTGCTCTGGATATAGATCTGTCACTCCATAACTGAGCAGTGAACCAGTGCTACAAGTGACAGAAATAATTAGTCTAACCAACTTCATATTTCTGCTCCCGTCAAAAGTTTGATTGTTGACTTAGCCGGCTAATCCCTCACTTCACTAGCTACAATGACTTCTGTCACCAGCTGCTCTTTTTATTTATTTACATTTTACAGGAAGCCATTGTTTTTAAATGTTTCTACAAAAAAAATTATCCTTGATGACTTCTAGCCATTGCGACGCATAACACAAGCATTACTGTTAGAAGTTGTTGTAAAGTCACTACGAACAGAGTAGTCAGCAGTGTCAGTGTGTACCTGTTCCTGGAGTGGAGGCCTGACGTGCTGACAGAGGAGACTGCATGACTGGGAACGACTGTAGAGAGTTAATCAGACGGAGGAACATGTTTTTAAAAAGCCTTTTTCACATGTCATCGTGAACTTTCATCAAACACAAGCACTAGCCAGTCATCTGGCCTGTAATGAGCCTTGTCACGCTGTGTTTTTTTTTGGTTTGCCTACTTTATGTTTACTTTCATCATGCACATGATCACCTGCTCAGGAATCAAGTGTGTGCCATTCAACCACCTGTATCTATTCCTGAACATCTGTGAACATATGAAAATTATATTGACCATGCATGATGATGTACAGAAATTAAGTCACCATGAAACGCTATAAGGCCTCCATGTTTCACCACCTTACTGAGGGTAGAGGCGTTGCTGTTTGTGAAAGATCCCAGGAGTTCTGTCCCAAACTAGTCCTGGGTTAGGTGCTTAACTAAATGTGATTCAAAAGACACCTCTGTGAAGAAGAATGGCACTTGTGTCACTGGACACAAGGTGACTGTGTCTGACCTGGGGTCGGGGTTCATTGGGGAGCGTCTGATGGCAGAGCCTTCACCCATTTGCATTTCTTAATTCAGTCTCCCTCTCCAACCCCCCCTGCTATCCCTGCTATTGTCTTGGTTACAAAACCAGGAGGTGGCAGCTTTCATGTGAAAATAGGCGGTTTAACTCACTTTACCGTGCATGCTTACCCACCTGTCTGTGTGCAGCAAGAGGTGTCGCTACAGTAACCAGGTCGTCATGGATACTGCGAACAGGTGGGGCTCCACTCTTGTCTTTGGGTGTGGGGACAACAGGCTGCATGGCAGAACCTCCACCACCACCTCCTCCTCCTCCATTTAAAATAAGTTAAGTATGAATATGAGTCACTAATGAATCTAAATAATCTAAAATATAAGCTTTAGACAACAATCAGGTATGTCTCTTCTTCCACTCACCTCGAAGTGTGCTTGTGCTATCCACAAGTGGTGAGGCCAGGCTAAAAGAGCGAGGCTGTGGGCTTGCTGGAGCTGGCAGGTCACCCATCAGGAAACCGGGCAGAAACTGAGCCCCAGAGGTTGGCTTAGGAGAGGTAGGAGAGCCCAAGGTCATCGGCTCTGAACCCACTGAGAGACAGGGATAATTTAATGACAGACGGTCCAAAACAGCCATTAATAGAAATACAGCTTTAGAGCTTAGATGCTAGTATATTATTATGAAGCTTCTGACAGCATGTCTTCACTCTGACAAGTGGGAACAAATGCCCCAAATCTAGGTGTTTATTATCAATGTTAAATCTGGAGATGAACGCAAATTGGTGTATGTTTATTTGAATAATGCTTTGTGTAGAGGAATCTTAGTTACTGAAAAAACGAATGTTCTCATGGTGTGAACTTTATTGTGAGCCATGAGCATATTTTTTTTAAACTTATTCTCTTGTCTTAGGACATCCGCAATTTATAAAAATCTTAACTAATGATTAAAGTATTCATCTATCTATCTAAAGAAATACTAAAATATAGCCACTTGTGGTCGACACATGGGCTTTTTTGTAGTGCTTTACCTTCTACCTTCTTCTTCTAAAGCAAGAAAATAAGCACCGCTGCCCCAACACAGAGTTGACAGATGACATATGACATGCTTGCCTAATAAAGCCATAAATGCCGAATAGCTAATACCATCAATCAGAACGCAACGGATTAAGATTTCTAAAAGTTCCCCTTACCTTGTAACTCCATCTCTGTTTCTTTCCTTTCTGGCCGCGATTTTCAAAAGTAGGAAGTGACGCTCGGAAAAAAGGATGGCAGCCGGCTAACGCGGCTAACAAAGCTAAATGATGTGTCACAATATCTCACTGTTACTGCACCGTAAACGCGACTAGGAGTCAGTGCTGTTTTAAGGATCTAAACTGTTACAGCTGACCGATTTAAAGTCTACTCTTTCAGTCCGCCACGGGGTGTTTCTGGAGTTCAGAGGCACTGGGAAAAGGCTGACGCTAAACTGGAAGTACTACAGCTTACTTCCGGCGAATTTAGAAAGCGTCAATGTGATGACGCGTTCAATGGCCCTGCGTAACGTCGTTCATTTATATTTTTCTAATGAATGAAATGAACGTACAAAGAAAAGAAAATATCTGAGGGCTTTTATTTTCTTACACTTAATTTTTTTTTTTTATCAACACGCATACAAGGGATTTGTTTTTAATGATTCTTCAATCTGTTTATTTTTGGCTTAACCGAAAACATTTAAGGGACTCAATAAAATCTATATACTGTAGACTGTACTACACTTTTTTCTTTTGCTTCATGCTGTAAGTGCTCTAGTTGTAATTCCTATTTTAGATGTTTCACATTCTGGGTAAAATCTGACCCAGTCACATTAAACGAGGGAAAACCTGGCAACCAAGCTCTGTGGAAAAAGGATGTTTCTGTACATAGTCACAGGAGAAAACTCTTGACCACTACAGACTTTATTCCTGTGATACAATCTGCTATTTGACGGGGAATCAGTGTTGAATGATAAACAAACAAAGATGATCCAGTGTGGCCAGTTCTTAAGGGAACTGCTTTAAAAAATAAGATTTTTGTAGCATTATTAACCCCTTGGTTTGGCCAAACGAGGATTTTTAATGAAATCACTACAACCTAAGTACCTGAAAAGTCTAACGTAAATGAACTTTTTAATAGCTTCATTTAAACATCAGCATTTTAGCATCACATTAATAACCTCTTCGGGACCTGTACTGACTGATGGAGTAATTGCATCCACGAAAAATCCATGAAAAGAAAAGCACTAGTAGAAAGAACAAACAAAACAATCCTTACAGGTCGTTTACATATAGTGTTATAAACACAAGTAATGCTAGAAAACAAATATGTTGTGAAATATTAGAAGGTTGGATTGCTGATCAATTAACCAAAAGTTCAAGAATAACTAAAATGCATTGATCTAGTAACTAAATCAACGTTTTTTTAATTGAAGTTATATTTCCCCCATTTGATTACTTTATTTTAATTATGCATAAGAAATTTTTATTTCATAATTCTTTTCCGGACACTGAAATTCCATGGAAAAGTTTTGGAAGCATTGGGATCGCACATCCACCGACGAACGAACACACCATTTGCGTGAACGTCATCAATATGTGGCAAATACTGTTAAATATTTGTCACCTTGTTCTACAGACAACCAAGACGTATCCGGTGGCTAGAGTTCTGTTATCAAAATAAAATTATAACGCTAGCTGGTGGGTGGAACAGGCCATCATTAACAGAATAGCACAATGAAATTAGATTAGCGAGTGGCTTTCTGAACATACATAAAGTTTTAGTTTTGTCTGTGTGGGACTCAGAGTGTACCGTTTAGCTGCACGACCTTTATTGTGAAGCACAGTAAGCGGAAGCAGCTTGGGCTGTTGTGTGCAACTTGATGCCGGGTCCGAGCCGGACGCTGATGCGGATCTTCATCTCCAGACTTTTGGAAGTTGGGACTCTTTAAAGGTAACAAAGCCGACGCATTAAAAATTAATATTGAAATGTCTGCTAAATATTACATGAATATTGGCTTTTGCTTCACCAATAAGACAGCAAACAGCTCCGTGTCGCAGTGAAGCTAACGAGCTAGTTAGCTGAGCAAGTTGTAACAGGAATAACCACAGGCGTGTTAACGATGCATGTACTTTGACGTATCGCCTTTTTGGCTTCGTCTACTGTATCAAGAAAAATATTTTTCACTAGGCTTGTTTTTCAGAATCTTCTGGAATTTTGATTAAAATATCTGAGTGCTATTATTGCTATTTATTTCTCCCTTAATCTCGTAAACAGTTCCCAAATCTACATGGATGCTCTGTTTCTGCTGAAGAATAGAGAAATAGAGGCTTTTACTTTGAAAGCTACCGTTTATCAAATGTAATTACCATTTAATTAAAAGGCAGCTTCGTGGAAGCAGATGCAGCTTTCATTTAAATTTGTGTTTTTTGTTTGTGTAAGATGTAAAATTAAATATGTTGTAGTATGTTCATTTTTCTCGAGGAAAACTGTTGTACCATAAAAGTAGGCGATCCTCCTGGAGCGACCCTGAAAACAGGGAAGAAATCTGCGGATATCAAAGCAACTGTTTGAATAGTTCAAGGTGCAGGAAACTGCAATGCAAAAGACAACGGTGTAAAAAAAATGCTCCTCTTTCTTTTATCTGCAGACCACTTGTCCTTCCAAAGCCTGAGGCCATATAAAAGTAGAGATAATGCTTCCATCCTTTAAGCCAATCCAAACAGGCCACATATGTAAACGACACTCCTAAGGTGACATGCTGGCTCTCCTGTGGTGACTGTATTTGTTTTTTTCTTGCTGTGGAAAGAAGCTGTTTGCCTCACTTACTGTGATATTAGTGAGGCAAGGGGATGGTAATGGCTACAGGGTTGGGTGGACAGGGTATTTAGAACTGATCTTTGTGTCTTTCTGCCCCAGTTCCTTTAGTTGCGGCTGCTTGTTGACTCATTGAAGGAACATTCCCGATGGCGCACAGGGTTGCCCTAAGGGCCCAACACCCTCGGTCCACCTGGCTTACGGTGCTGCCGATGCTCCTCACCGTCCTTTTGGTGGCAGTTTGGGCAGAGGGCCAGGACTACTATGAATTGCTGGGAGTCAGCAGGGAAGCGACGACCAAAGAGATACGACGGGCCTTTAAGCAGCTGGCGCTCACCATGCACCCTGACAAAAACCCTGTAAGTTACGCAGACAAACCACAATCTAGAAACACAAAAAAATGACACAGTAATTCTCTGAAATCTGTCACGTCTCTATGAAACCCTGACAAAACTGATGCTTATTGACTATTTCAGGGTGACCCCTCAGCCCACGAGAAGTTCCTGCAGGTCAATCGTGCCTATGAAGTTCTGAAGGATGAAGACCTGAGAAAGAAATATGATAAATATGGAGAAAAAGGGCTGGACGAGCAGCAGGGCGGACGCTATGAGAGCTGGAACTACTACAGATATGACTTTGGTAAGTAACCAATGGGATGTTACAACACTTGAATGTTTTTACAATTGTTTGTATAGAAATCGTTTTATGAGGATATTGTAAAAAGAAAAGAATAGCTAGCTCTGCTGTGAACAAAGAGTTGTTCAGTATTTAAGTTCGTCTTTCTGTCCAGGTATATATGACGATGATTTGGAGATCATCACGCTGGACAGTGGAGACTTTGGTAAGATATAAAACATATTCTGTTTTTGCTTTAGTGTACAAATGAGAAAAACCTTCATCCTTTTTCGATTGTTTGATGTTTTCCTTTCAGAAAAAGCCAACACGTAAGAACTATGTAAATTTAAAGATTTCTCAAATTTATTTTGATTGGCTTTTGAAATCTTTTTGAGGAGAAATAATGGGAGTTGTCTTTATGTCATTAGTGCAATCTCTTCTTTATTTTCACACCTCCTGACTACTGTTTTATTTTCAGTTTTTGTCACTCGGTCAGTCATATGGAGTTCCATGCAGATGTTGTTCTTGTTTAATGACAGACATCATACATTGCATAATTAACTTCAGAGGTGTCAAACACATTTTAGTTCATTGTCATACAGAGCCTGAGCTAATCTTAATTGTGCTGGAACAGAAAAACAGTGCAATGGCCCCAAACAACCAATCAACCCACCAAACAAACAAACTGTTTGTTTGTTCTTGTATAAAAACATTTTAGCACATTCTCAAATCTTCACATTTAGTTATCCACAATGAGCAGTCTGAGAGGACTGAAGAAAAATTATTTTGTCTGAAAGACAAAACACAGTACAAAGTCCAAAATCTAATCTGTAGCTCTCGCCCCTCAGTCTTATGTTTGACATCCCAGACGCACATTTATACACTTGTAATTACTATGTGCGGTTCCACACATTGTAATTGTAATAGTCCTACCCACTGTCACATAGACATCAGGTTCCATTCTTTCATGACGGATGTCTTTGTCTTCTTCTGATTTCAAACTCTCTGCTCATGAGTGAAGAGGCTCTCAGTTGTTTGTCTCGCATGCTGGATTGGTTCTAAAATGTTTTTTATCCTGAACTTATTTCATATCTTGTCATCAGACACAAAGAGCCTAAGCTGGAAGTAAACCTGTCAGCAGCAAATCAAAGTGAAAACACAAAGGGAATGTTTAATGGTTTTCTTGTTTGATTTTAGTTTTGGGTGAGCTGCAGGGTACAATTCAAACGTTGAAGTTTGGGAATGGCTGGTCCAACTCCAGAGTAACTGCTATTTGCTGTCTGTTTTTTTTTGTGTGTATATATGTGCCGTAAACCTTTTTTCCTGTAAGTCTTCAGACCTTAGCATAAAGCAGAACAGCTGTGCAGCTTTCTCCAAACTGTAGTTTTACCCCACTCTTATCAGTGGGAGCAACAGTAAAAGGATTTCAAAGGCACCACGACACAAACACCGTGTGAGAAACAAGAGCGTAAACAGGTAGTGACTGACGTGTCTGTGTGTCTGCTTCAGAAGCAGCAGTGAACTCTGGAGAAATCTGGTTCATCAACTTCTATTTCCCACGATGCTCCCACTGTCACCAGCTGGCTCCGACGGTAACACTACACAAGAAACACACTAAACACACATCCTCAGTCTTGCACCCTTTTATGATTTTGTTTTCTTCTGTGTTATATATGCATCTGTTAGAAAAACATTCCTGGTTTTGTTAGTTTCTTGCTCAAGTTGTAACTTGATAATAATCACATAGACAGAGTTAGACTCTGTGTCAGACAGAGTGAGTTACTAAAATATGTACGTGTCTGTTTGCTTTGACCTTTGCATGTCACAGTGGAGGGATTTTGCCAAGGAGATGGATGGTGTGATCAGGATTGGAGCGGTGAACTGTGGAGACAACAATCATCTCTGCAGGAGGAAGGGCATCAACAGCTACCCCAGCCTGTACATATACAGATCAGGACAGGTGTGTTTGCTGCTTTTTGTAGCAAAAATGGATATAGCTCAACTTTGAAAAATGAATGTAGTACATGCACATACTGAGTTAGCTCAAGCACCTGAACACTACAAACCTGAGCAGGCACCAAGTAAAAGTTTCAATCTAACGTCGATAAATGAGTTTAACAGACTCATCAAAGTAATGACAAAAGCTTGAAACCAGTTGTATACAGTTACCAGTGTTAGTCCATAATTGAACTTTTCCTATGATAGGCAGACAGCTTATTTATCCTTTGCCTCCTTTGTTTGTTTACACTAAACAAAAAGTGCATGTTAAGGAAAATCAGTGAGTACGTTCTCACTCAAGGGTACATTTGATGCTGTTGGAGAACCGTGTATAGCTTTGATTGCACTCTGTTGTGGATGCGGAGACAGACAGATGGAGACCCGACAGCCGAGTGGTTATTTCTGTTAAACCTCTTTGATGTTTGCTGCTTGAGGCACATGTTTAGTTGGTGCATTGTAATGTCACTTTTCCGCTGATGAGTTTGTGCATTCACACATTCACAAAGTAAAACCCAGACATAAAAGTTTGCGCTCATTGTTTGAAAGCTTTATTTAACATGTTCCATGTTTTGTTTCTTATAATTTCTTATCAATTCTTTGCATTTCTGTAGAGACCAGAGAAATTCAATTGGGAGCGCAATAGAGACAACCTGGTTCGCTTCTCCATGCAGTTCATCACTACAACCATCACTCAGCTCTGGCAAGGTGAACTACAACCCGCGACCACACTGAGATGAGCTAACTTTGTGTTAGCGAGCAGTCTGGCTAAACTTTCACTGAAATACAGTCTGTGGAGAGTTTTTCTGTTGTTCGAGTTTATTCCTCATCCTATTCTTACCGCTAATGTTTTTTTCCAGGTAACGTGTTCAGCGAGATAGAGAGCGCGTTCTCGTCAGGGCTTGGCTGGCTGATCACCTTCTGCTCTGACAGTGGAGGTAACACATGTGCACAGTCAGCTTTTTTTTTGCATGTTAACACACACATACACACACATACAAGACTCTTTATGAAAAGACAGGCAGATGTGTCACAAATCAGTCTACATAACCACGTGCTCTGATACGTGGACACACAGAGTGTACTGGTGTTATCAAGCTTGTTGTTTAAAATAAATGGTGTTTGTCTCTTTTTCAGATTGCCTGGAGCCAAGAACGAGACAGAAGCTGGCAGGAATGTTGGTGAGACAACAGCAGTAATGTTTTTACAGCTGTTTATCACAGAGACATGCTGTGTCTGCTGAATAAATGAATTCACTTTAAAGATTTGAGCCAGTAGAGCATTTTATAAAGCCATGCAGGGAGGGGCACGCAGCTTTGGTTTTCAGTCTCCCAGACCCATGACTCTTACACCTGAAATACCCACTCAGAGAAATGCTTAAATCCCACCAGACACACTGCAGTGTGATTCAGAAGAATCCCTGAATCTGCTTTGTGCGCCACATCACTTACATAAAATATTTTTTATGGAAGTTGCTTCAAGCTGCACGGAGCAGATAAGGAGGACAGTAAATCAGGCACAGAGAGAATCTAGTCAAATTACAAGGCCCGGTGCAGACCACATGCTCTGCTTCTAACGATCATTCAGATTTTATGTCATTTGAAGCTGTGTGAAGAACAGAACAAAACTGCTTTAGAGATGTGATATCACAGACACACAGCAGGTGTGTTTTATGGGATAGGTTAAATTGGCCCTGGATGGATTTAGAAATTTTCAAACACTTGAAGAGGTCATTTTTTTCCTCTAAAGTACTTGAGAAGAGAGAAAAGTCAGAGAGAGAGATATTTTGAAATGACAGGGAGCAGGGGCATCTTACTACACGTAAAACGGCTGCAAAAAAAAAGATGTACAGGCAGAGCACAACGGTCAGCACAGCACAAAATTTGGGTCCTTCGCTCTAGTTAGCGGTCAGCGCAGCGCATGTCGCGTCCTATGTGAAAGGGCCTTGAGGATATATGTCACTAATAATGTTAACACTGTCCTACATGAAAGACAAAGACAAAAAAAAAAGGCTTAAATGCTAAATTCTACTTATGTGAATGTGTCACCAAAGAGACCGTGTGTCTAACCACAGTGTTGCTGTGTGGCTCTTTATATTTTTCAAATGATAAGCTTTATTTGGGGCCGATGAATGACAGGCAAATGTTTTCTCTGAGGGGTTGTGTGTCATCTTCATGCATTTGTCCTCTAACCTGTTGAAGTGAGGACGTACTTTGGATTTCCAGCTTGTCATTCCAATCTAATAGCTGCGAGGAACAGCCTTGTAAACGATGTCTGTGTGTGACCGACAGACCTATCAGTTAGTGTCGTCTAGGCAATTTGATTGAATCCTATAAAGGTCGCTCACTATCCTCAAGTTATGTTTCATTTGTAACGTACATTGTGTAATGTTAACTTTTATTTGTAGTTCTATCATGACAAGTTTATTAGTAGCTGTGATGCTGATGTATGTGTTGTAATAAATACTACAGCGCCTTTATAACTGCTAAGTGTTTGTGTCTGAATGTAGGATGGTCTGGTTAAGGTGGGATGGATGGACTGCACAGCAGATGAACAGATCTGTGCAAGTTTCCAGGTAAGGGTCAGAAGTACTATAGTAATGGTACTTACATGAGATATCTGTGTAGTTGGGTTATATACAATGTAAGTGAGAGTATCATCTGCAAAGATGGGGGTAAATGGTTTCTACATAGTGCTTTTCTACTTTACCTCAGCACTCAAAGCACTTTATACAGCATGCCTCGTTCACCCTTTTTTCACACATTCACACTCCAATGAGACAACAACGTGGTGTTCAGTATTTTACCCAAGAATAGTTTGACATGCAGACTGGAGCAACTAGGGAACAAACCTTCCAATTAGTAAATTAGTAGATGACCTGCAATACCCCCTGAGCTACAGCCAGGAGGGAGGACGATATTTTGTCAACACATAGTGCTCTGCTTAGAACTGACTTTAGACTGATTTAGTTATTTCCAGCAGTATCGCCTGCTTGGCTAATCTTTCTGTTGTGTTTCAGGTGACCAGTGGAGCAACTGCTTTATTCCCACCTGGAAGTGCTTTGAATGAACCAGGCAGTGTACTTGTAAGACGAAGAACACACTACTGTCTGTGCTAATACTGTGTATAGTACTGGAATACTGACTCTATGTGTATGTGTTTCAGTGGCTGAATACTCTGGACAGTAAAGAAATTTATAATCAGGTCATCAACTATCTACCTGATTTGGAACTTCTCACCAGCGACAGTTTCCAGGTATTCTGACTCCAGATGCACAGTCCATCTGTGCATAATACAATTACTTGTATTGTATTACAGCGCAATTCAATATAATACAGAAGTACAATGTAAAATTGTTCTGATGCAGTGTAACTTGTTTCGTCCAGAGTAAATTGGCCCATCATCGCTGGTTAATCAGTTTTACATTTGGTAACAAAAACTCTGCCTCCAACGAGTACAAGAAGCTACAAGCTTTCCTCCGAAATGACCACATACAGGTATCTGTCTATCTGACTGTCTGTGCGTGTCTCTGCATGTATCTGCCTGCCTGTATGTCTGACTGACTGTTTGTCCTTCCAGGTTGGCAGAGTGGACTGTATAGCGGACTCAGAGCTGTGTCAGTCTCTTTACATTCATAAACCCTGTATGGCTGTCTTTAAAGGACTGGGAATCCACGACTTTGAGATCCACCATGGTCAGTACTACATTTGCATTGTACTTCTGATGTATTCCCATGTTTATGGGCTCAAAATGTGGTCATAAATATTTTGTACTTGAAAACAGATTTTTATGTGTCAATAAAGATTGGGGTGTCCGTAAAAAAGCTTTGTGTGTGCCGTAAAAAACGATTTGTGTGTTGACTTAGCCCAAAAAACCCCTGCAAGTGGCATACTACGACTTTTGACCCTATTTTTCTTCCTTTCCTCTGATTGGTGAATGTCGGTCAATCACAAATGTAACAATCCAATCAGAGAACAGATGGGTTTGGCTGGCGAGGGGCTGCTTTTTGTGAAACTGCAGGTCTTTGAAGGGACTAAACTGCCCTTTTCATGCCAACCCAGCGCTTCCTTCCCTCACCCCGAAGGAAACAGTTCTGTGGGTCGTCCGAGTTTGGTGATTTTGTTTGGTCAAGGATACGTGTTTAATAAGGGAGACTTCCACATTCTTTTCAACAGCGCTGCGGACCGCGGGGGGCAAAAAAGTTTTTGGTTTTGGAAATGACAGTCTTCATTACAAAGCTTTCTTGTTAGAATTAGCATCCATGTTTTATTGAACAATTTGAAGACCTAGCAAAAAAAACCCCCTCAGAAACTTTGTAGAGGACTAAAGTCAGGATCAAAACGAAAGGAGCAGGTTGCCATCTAGTACAGGTAGAGCTGCTGCAAAACCCACAGAGCTCAGCAGCCAGCCACAACTTCTGGATCCTTTGCTTTTAGTTAGCAGTTAGCCTTAGCCGCACCTCTGCTTCCAGTTGAAAGGCCTTTTATGCTGCGCGCTGTGACTCACAGCCACTGGCCCTGGTCCTCCCTGCGTTGTGTTAACTATCCTAAAGTAATATGCGTATTTCTACCCACTGACATACCACAAACTTTATCCTTTCAACAGCTGCTGAAAGTTAGGGGACCCTAACGCTTCGGATATTTATATAGAGATTACCCTTCAAGGACCTGCAGTTCAAAAAAAGCGCCCCTCCGACAGCCCACCCCAATCTGTTCTCTGATTAGATTGTTTAATTTGTGATTTGACATGACTTGACCAACTCAGCTTCAAGGACGAAAACATAGGGTCAAAATTCGTACTTGAACCTGGCAAGGGGTTTTTTTGGGCTAAGTCCACACACAAATCTTTTTTACACATACAAATCTTTTTTACAAGTACAAAATATTTATGACCACATTTTGAGCCCATACATGTTGCTCTCCACTTGCATTTTATTTGTTTAAATTAGTTTGAATATCTCTGCATGTTTGAGGAGGACATGTACGTCTTGTCCAACTAGCAGTTTGTTACAAGGTTACAAGGATAGAGGAGTTCCAAAAAAGGGCTCATGTTATTATTTGAGGAGCCAGTTTGCTAAGGTTGGTTGAACAATGGCTTATTAAGTTAATCCGTTCAGAGAAGGTTTGCTCATCTGCATTAACTCGTGTGTTTTGTGTAGGCAAAGATGTGTTGTACAATATTGTGGGTTTTGCGAGGGACAGCGTTCGAGCTTTTGTCACCACTCTGGGGCCGGACAACTTTCCTTCAGACAGAAAGGAGCCGTGGCTCGTCGACTTCTTCGCTCCGGTTTGTATTTGACTACTTTAATCACAATTATGATGTTGTGCTTTATCTTTTGGTGGCAGATTTTCAAGTAGGTGGTTATTTTAGTGGTTAAAATGATTTATTAAGCTGTGACCTCAAAAGTGAACAACAAACTCTTCCTTTATTTATTTATTTATTTATTTACATTTGATTCACTACAAAAGAGTTTGTAGTTGTTGCATCTAAATCTTTTAGTTTTAGTTGATCAAATATTACGAGATTATAGTAGACTAAACCTAAAGTTGCTTCAGTGACTAAAATACAAAGTGTAAACCACTTTGGAACAACCAGTAAATAAATTGTAAAATATATCCATACTGTTCTCTTTCTTCTAAGCGTTGATATTTTGTCGTGTTTTCATGAGAAACAGGGAGCATTTGGCTGAATGCGATTGAGAAGTTACACACAGCTGTGATAATGTGACAATTGACTGTAAAACATTGATAAAAGCCAATCGATGAGGCACGTTACTCTTATCAGTCCAGATTGACTCACATTGATTGCATTGTCTTTTAGACGGAGTTATTTGCAAAGCTTTGGAAATCTGTCACAACACAAAATCAGGATCAAGAGTCTGAAAGTGAAAAAAAATAAATTTGAAGCCCAAAAAAAGAAATGAATGAAAACAAGTAATTTATTTAAAATAAAATAATTATTAAAGAAAAAAATTGTATTTTTTTATTTTTTAAATATAAAAAATATCAGAATTTCACTTTGAAATAGCTTTTGACCCTGATGTAGCTTCACGTGACTGCATCCAGTCTGAGCTGGACTGGGATCGTTTGGAGACACGTCTCCCACCAGGCGAGCTATTTGTGCATTCTTCAGTTGCAAACAATATTCAATGCAATCACTGTTATTTTTTATTTATTTTATAATTGCAGGGTTTGACAGTTTAATACTATTTTTATTCTAGTGTGACTGAGCTATGAGCTAAGGGAACAAACGTAGCACAAGAGTAATCTGCTGGTTGCGCCAAATGTTTTTGGCACTGATGATGCAGCCAGTCAGAGTCCTTGTTTAACTTCAGGGCTGGTGGTGGTGCTACACCTACAACACAAACAGTCACTGACTCCGAGGCAGATATGGACCACTTTGTTGGGAGCATTGTGAGCTTGTAAGAGGCAAGAAAGACCCTGAAACACTGAGACCGCTGTGTGAACAAGGGTTAATTAATCAAGCTTTGTCAACCGTAGTAAAAACATTAAAAACCAAAAGTGAGAAAATGGGACTTCAAATCAGTTTTACAGCCTAAATCCTTGGTAGCTCAGATTTGAACATTGGGTAAGAATTCAGAGTTGTCGTTGCTACTTATTAACCTCACAAACATTTGGCTCTTGCTTGCAGTGGTGCCCCCCGTGTCGAGCTTTACTGCCAGAACTGCGAAAAGCGTCAATCCAGCTAGCTGGGCAGATGAAGTTTGGCACTTTGGACTGTACCATCCATCACAACCTCTGTTCTAGAGTAAGCACACACACATCCGTGTATATTGTTGATTTTTAAGCTTAAGGCTAAAATGTGCCGACCAATTAGTAATTTACTTTTCTCTTTTTTCAGTATAATATTCAGGCTTATCCCACCACAGTCATCTTTAATGGTTCTTCTGTGCATGAATATGAAGGCCATCATTCAGCTGATGGCATCCTGGAGTTTATACAGGTACTACATCAAATACAACTGAAATGGCTCCTCTTTGCCTGGATTTTTGTCATCTGTACACCGTTTGGTCAAAATGTACCTTTAAGAAATTTACAGCTCCAGCTGTAATGAGTAATCTTTTTCAAATGAATCAGTAATCTAATCAAGTAATCGGATAAGAAATACTTGAGTTTCATTTATGAGCAATAATAAAAACTCAAAAGAGATTACAGGTCTTTCAGAATGAACTGCTCATTGGTTTCCATTTTGGAAATTGCAATATTTTAAAGTTTCACTGCATGTAAAAGAAGAAACCCAGCTAAACCCTTTAGCTGTATTTGCATACCATATTAATTTCATTTTTTTTTAAGAAAACGCTTTCTTAAATGCAAATATATATATATTAAACACATTTTTATTGGCTTGTGAAAAAAAGCTTTTATTTTTATATATTTAAATATTAGTGCAATTTAATTAATACAATATTTTATATTATTTCACTTTAATCTGAAATGTTTTATGAAAGCACTTGACGTTTATATGGTTTTTTACACCCCATGTCCCCCTTTAGACTGATCCCTGTTTACTGCAGGTATTGCTTCCATCTAAAATAGGACGGCTGCTGTCAGCCTTCAGAGAGCTGAACACGGGTTCGGACGAAGTTAACGGTTCATCTGAACATTTTAATACAACTTCTGGAGATTTACTGCAGATTTTTCTGTGTAAAACAAACGGCGGTGGACGGAGCAGCTACAAACTTTGCTTTTCTTTACGTCAGAGTTTGATGATCGGGTGTTTTGATGAAGGACTCCCGCTCGCTTTCCCCCACTAAAGATTAATGCCTTTTACTATTGGTGATCACAGGAACAGCCCTGCTGTTTACGTCACTAGAAACTTTTTTCTTTCATTCTACCTGAGCTCAGTGTCTCGGTAACGGCTCCGTCTCTTTGCTCTTTGTGGTGTGTAAACAGACTCCGGGTCCACGTTAAACTGCCAGCATCATCATCATTGCTGCTGTTGTGTTATCAGTGTTTTTGTTTAAAACTGAAGCCTGCGTGGGCTGAATGTTGTCTGACTTTTTATTCACACGCTGCTCCTAAACACATTCTGAAGGTTTGTTTTAGTCACACCTGTGTTAAGCGCTCACGTTTACATCGTTTAACACATCAGTGCAATACAGAGCCGTGCGTTAACCAAAGCATCGAAGCAAAGTTTGTGTTGAGAATTTTTTTTATGATCAATTTTTTTTTATTACTCAGTGAATCATTGCAGCTAAAGGGCTCATCACCACTGTCAATATTATTACAAAATAACATTTGATGCATAGTATAATTTTTTTTCATTGCTGTTTTCCTTTGGTTGCCTTTGGTCTCAAAGTGGAGTATTTAAAAGACAGTGAGATCACAAAGAGCTTATTTCTATCTCTGCAGGACCTGGTTAATCCATCTGTCCTGATTTTGGATCCTTCAAGCTTCACAGAGAAAGTTAAAGGTAAAAGCTGCTCCTGACAATAATGGATTGCATTTATATAGCGCTTTTCGAGACCCTCAAAGTGCTTTACAATTCCACTATTCATTCACTCTCACATTCACACACTGGTGGAGGCAAACCACTGGGGCAGACTGACAGAAGCAAGACTGCCATGTCGCACCATCGGCCCCTCTGGCCATCACCAGTAGGCGGTAGGTGAAGTGTCTTGCCCAAGGACACAACGACCAAGACAGACAGAGCTGGGGATTGAACCGGCAGCCTTCCGGTTACAAGATGAGCTTCCTAACCCCCTGAACCGATAAACTGCTTCTTGCACAAAGGGCTAGTTGCAAAGACTTTGAACAGCACTGTTGTAAAAGAACTTGACAGCTGCAATTGCTGTTTTATGAAAACTACCCATTCCCATCTTTCAGTTTAAAGCACCATAGAGGCTAACACAGTGGTCTGTTTCTCTGCTGCAGGTCGAGATGAAGGACAGATCTGGGCGGTAGATTTCTACGCTCCCTGGTGTGGTCCCTGTCAGGCTCTGATGCCTGAATGGAGACGCATGGCCCGGGTATAACTCACTTTACATGTGCCATATATAGACCATAGACACAAACTGAAAGAACACAAGAAGGAGAGCTGTATAAACTTTAAAGGTCATCTAGCTGCTTCACTCTACTGTCACCTGATCAGTAAACTTCAGTAACCCTGAGCCACTGGAAGCTCGAGCCATGACACGGCCTCCAGCTTGTTCTGCTGTTGTATGCTTTAGATGAACCTTAGTAGACACTTTTTGTATTTTGTTTTCAGAATGTACAAAGGTCTCAATTTGCCATTCATAATTTTCCTGCTCTCTCTTTGATAGATTTGTTTCTGCAGCATGACCTGTCCTTGACAGTTAATGGCATATTTCTAAAAACTAAGCTGAGATTCTTTCCTTTAAACCCATATTTATTGTATAACATAAGCTTGAATGCGATTTATTAAACAGTTAAAATAGCCAAATTGTGCCCTGGTCCAAAAATATATGAACCTTAAAGGAAAGAAATTCAGTTTCGATGTCAGTTTTAAAATTAAAACTTTTAAAAATGACTGAATCTGCACAACTCCACAAAACAGTGAATTTGTGAAGAAAACCAGGAACATTGGGATTTTGTTTATGAACCTAAAGCAAGTGACAGAAATCAGCAGATGAAAACAGAGGGTCAGGACTCAGCTATCAGAGGGAGAGAGCAGCCTCTAACCTGACGCCGTCTTGGTTTCCATCCAGCTGCTTTCAGGTCAGATCCTGGTCGGTTCGGTCGACTGTCAGCGCTTTCAGTCGTTCTGTCAGAGCCAGAGTGTGAGAGCATACCCAGAAATCCGCCTGTACCCTGGAAACAGCCGGCAGCCAGATCGCTATACGTATGTAACTCACTTTACATGCTCCGATGTTGGGAAATGAATATTCCCAGGAGACGAGAATATGGATATGAGTTTCATCACAACATCTCAGATGTTCAGAATTATTTGTTTTACCTTCTTACATCTTCTTTTTACTTAGATTATTGATTACTGATTTCCTTTTCGCCTGCCTGTCTCTGTAGGAGTTATAATGGTTGGCACAGAGATGCCCATTCACTGAGAACATGGGCACTGAGGTGAGATGCAAGTTGCCTTTTCTTGTCTTTCTGTATTTCTTTAGGGTTTTTCTTTTTCTTTCTGCAGTAAAAGAACCAGTGAAATGGGACGTGTACAGTGTTAATAGTTGAGTTATTCTCTTGTGTGTACAGTTTTTTACCCAGAGCCTCTGTGGACCTTACTCCAGAGACCTTCAGATCTCTGGTTCTGTCAGGTCGGGATCACTGGGTCCTGGACTTTTATGCCCCCTGGTGCGGACCCTGTCAACACTTTGCCCCGGAGTTTGAGGTCCTAGCTCGGGTGTGAAAACTTTGCTTCTCTGCATGAATCTTGTTGCTTTTTTTCTGCAGTGACTGATGAGACAAACCGAAAGTAAACTTCTCCAACAGACTGTGGGACGAAGCACAAATTAAGAGTTTCTTAAAAGTATGGTTTTCTTGTAGTCAAGAGTCCTGCAGTCATGCTTTTTGTGTGTGTGCGATTGACAGATGCTTAAAGGCGAGGTCCGGGCAGGGAAAGTTGACTGTCAGGCTCATTATCAGACCTGTCAGTTAGCTGGAATCACCGCCTACCCAACTGTCAGATTTTACCCATATCTGGGAAAAAAGAGGGTAAGCACACACACACGCACACACACACACACACACACACACACCGTGACTAGCACTGTCACTTCAGAGTAAGAATGTTCTAGGATTAGACTTCATGGCTGTAGCCTCTTTTTATTTTGTAAAAGTTGTGTTGCTTGCCATGTTTTTCTCCATGCCTCAGTTTTTTATGTTTGTTTTTATTTTGTTTTGGTGAATCTGTCTTCTCCCAAATATTTTTGTTAATTAGGAATCAACTCCTTATTTTTCCCCATTCTAACATTTTGTCCATCAAATACCATTTAAAAAAGTAAAAGCAGGGTTTATAATCTAATGTTTTATATTCATCACCAAAAAAAGAGCTTAGTTTACTTTTATAAAACAAAAGAAAAGCAAAAAGCACAGCCTTCATCATCAGATTTGATGGGAAAGAATCAGTGATGGATCGACTTAATAGTGGAAAAGATTATAATGTGTGTGTATGTGTGTGTTCTGACAGCATGAACAGAGTGGGGAGCATATCAATAGCCGAGAAGCTAACGTGATCGCTGACACCGTCAGACAGTGGCTACAACAGCTGTTGCCACGGTTACACAATAAGCCAAAGGTAAGTGCCGGTTAACTTCAAGCACAAATCAACCCAGCCGCTGAACTGGAGTCTGACACGTTTGTATGTTGTAGGATGAGCTGTGATGGAAGCGGGTGGTACTGTGAGGAAGATGAGCCACCTGATTGGTCAGGTAGAGACAGAAGTGAATTTGATTGGCCCAGCAAGATGATCAATCGGTCAACACTCCTTTATAGAAGCTACAGCTGGAACACTGGGACCGACTGTTACCTGCTGTGCTGAATGTACTGAACACTTCTGCCTTGTTTATGTTTGGTTTATAATTGTCTCCATTGTTTCTATTTACTCTATGAAGTAAAACTTTGGGACACTGTGTATTGATCATGTTACTGACACATACACACACACACTCGCCGATCCAAATGTTGACATAGTGTTGTATTTTATTGCTCATGTAAAAACTGTTTGAGAATAAAACGGTTTGTTTCTGTTAGATGTGTGTGCATCCCTGTGAGTTTTACAACCATCGCTGCAGGTTAAATTCAAAGTATACAAAGATGTTGACAAGATTCAGAAAAAAGAAATAATCACAAAGTATTAACTCTTTCAATTACTTTGTTTTTTTCTCAAGCAAAAGTGCCAAGCATTTCAATCTCATGGTTTCTCAACACTGTTGCATTTCTGTGTGTCAAACTGAGTTTTTGGGGATTGGATAGGGGTGCATCCAGAGGGACATGAGGTGGCAATAGCCCCGCTGAAAACATGATCGTCCACCTCAATGCTCTGTATGGACCCCAGAACGTAAACACACAGCTGTAGATGTTTTCTTAGTTATTCACACTTTGACCAGCAGGTGTCACTGTTCACTCACTGTTCACTCACTGTGTCATCTGGCTGAAAACTGCAGGAGACAGGAGCTTAAGAAAAGTTGGATTGACAAGATAAATACGTGCAGACAGGGTTTATAAAGTCTCTGAAAAGAGCTCAGAATATATCAAGGATTGGGTGCCCGCTGAAATCCTCAGTAAAAAAAAAAACTTTATACTGTTAATGCGTTAAAAGTTAATTAGATCATTAATTACTTGTTATATGTAATATGTATTCCCACAGAAAAAACAAACAAATAAAACTGATGCATTTATCTTATGCTCTTGGAAATTTTACACAAATAAAAAGACAAAACAAAAACAACAAACTGTATTGAAATAATTTGGAGCTTTTTAATGGTTTGTAATGGCTGTGTATCTTAAGAAGGGCAGCAGGTGTCACTGTTGCTTCTCTGTGCAGTGACTTCCCCAGAAAAGAGTTGATCAGGAAACAGAACCTGTGCACTGATTCAACTTTTGGAACACGGGCTTATCCACAACGGACCTGAGTCACATTACATTACCATGAGAACATTACATTGTGTCACGGTTCTGTATTATGTGGTCTGAAGAAAACTCATCTACTATACTCAGTGTTGGGGAGTAACGGAATACATGTACCGCCGTTATGTATTTAAAATACAAAATATGAGTAATTGTATTCCGTTACAGTTGCCGTTTAAAAAGGTGGTATTTAGAATACAGTTACTTTGTTGAAATAAATGGATTACACGGCGGTACTTTCCTGTTTCATATTGTCGCGGGTCAGGTTTTGGGTTTTGTTTGACAGCTACGTTCTGTTGTTCCAGGTGGCAGTGTTACGGTTGCCATGGTTACAGGGTGACGCTCTCTCTCTGCGTGTTTCCTGGGTGAGAGAGCCCTTTTTGTTGTTGTTGTTGTGCTAAGCTAATAGGCAGAATGCTACAGGGGACAGTGTAGTCCGTGCTGCAGGGAGAATGGACTGCCATACCCGTTATGTGTCCGTGAACGCGAGGAGGGAGAAAAAGGCGAGTGGAAAACTACGAGTTGTCATCGAGCAGAAACGGGAGCTGGAAGCATGTAAATATAATAATAACCACTGCAGCCAAGAAGAGTGCCTGAGGAGCCCAGTTGTAAGTAAGCTATTAAAACTCGACTGTACACTGTGTTCGTGTTTTCCTCCGAAACAATAAGTTCCGTTGGAGCAGCCTTTCAACGCCTCTCTCTGTCTCTTGCAAGCAAAGTTGACCCAGACAACAAAGTAAAGCTATTTTTCGGCTATGAGCCCAACTCGGAACCCGCCGTATTAGTCAGAGGTCCCTTTACTATGGTTCGGAGCCGCGGACCTTCAGTAACAGTAATAAATCACAGCAATAGTACATTCACATAGTTGTAAACAGCATGATAATATATTAAGTAATCCAAAGTATTCAGAATACGTTACAGAATACATTTTGGGGCATGTATTCTGTAATCTGTAATGGAATACATTTTAAAAGTAACCTTCCCGACACTGACTATACTATACTCAATAAATTAAGCTGTAGATAGCAGCTGGTCTGCTAACCTTGTGAACTGAAGCCTAAAGTTCATCCATGCCTTCGGTAAGACAGAAAAAGGTGGTGATATTAATGTTTCTGTGCATATAATTTTCATCGAATCTGTCTCTGATGATCACACTGGGAAACTCTGGCCAGGTTCACATTAAAGATTTCTTGATGATAATGAGAAACTCTTCTTTGTCTTCTGTAGCAGTAGGTGAGAGTCTACCTCAAAAGTAAAAATCTACTAAGCAGCAGTGATGCTTATATCTGGCTAATTTGCACCATAGTGTAAAAGATGAATGTAGCCTCTGGCTCTGAGAAGCAAAGCCAATTCAGGTAATGCCTTTTAATGGCCACCAGGGGGTGATACCTGTTGCATGAAAAACCCTGTAGAAGTCTTTGGGGAAAGGGCTCTCAGCTCTGACTGCAGTAAGCACTTTTCTGATGGGCTCACTCATTTTGGTTCATACCTAATATAACATTATTTCCATTTTATACATTTTGGTCATTCTAAGAGTCAGAAAGCAGGATTAACTGGATATACGTCTTGGCTAATGACTCATGATTTTTAAGTTGTTAGCTAACAAACGTGCTTGCTGGTTCCAGTTTGAAAACGCCAACACTGTGATGTGATGACAGTGAAAACTTTCTTCTCAAGGAGTTCACAAACCAGTGACGTCACAGTAGCTACACCCATCTAAATCCATGTGATTCGTGAAGATTATTCTTGATTTTGCTGATAACCTATTTGTTTGGCAACAAATCACATCTTGGGCATAACCAACAATTAATCTCATCCTAGCGGGAATGCGAATTTCGCAGTAATCCATCCAGTTGGTGTCGAAAACAGAAAAAAGGTCAAACATAGTCCTGTGAAAAAAATATTTTCCCAGGGCTCTGTGCGGCCCTGTGAAAGCGCATGCCATGATTCAATTGTTTGTAGAACCACCTTTAGCAGTAATTATAAGTAAGTTGAAGTAATTGCTTCTGTAGGACTTTATCGGTCTCTCATTGTTGAGGAGGAATTTTGGCCCGCTCTTCTTTACAAGGTCCCACTACAGTATTTGAGCTCTGGACTTTGACTGGGCCACTGCAACACCTCGATTCATTGATTTTTCAGCAATTGTGTTGTAGATTTGAGATGTGATTGGGATAACTGACCTGTTGCATTACCTCATATGGGCCAAGTTTAGCTGTCAGACAGATGGCCGCACATTTGACTCTAGAACACTTTGGTTTTGGTTTGGTTCATGGTCAACTCAGTGACTGCATGGTGTCCAAGCCCTGCAGCTGCAAAACAAGCCCAAATCATCACCCCTTCACCATCGCCACTGACAGCTCCTATGAGGTGTTTGTTTTCGCTGAATGCTGAAAATGTGTTAAGACACCTGAGAATGCTGCACACCTACAAACTGCCAAAACTTCTGATTTTATAGAGTTGGTTTGATTAGCAGGACCTGGTTGCTACTTACCCTATGCGGTAGATGAAACGTGAGAGGATCACTGAGGTTAGCGTGGTTCATTTTATGGGGGACATGAAAATTAAATTACTTTATGTGTCCATGTGATCAGTGACACCTATAAAAAATGTAATGCTAGGCGTTTGTGTTTCAGGTAGTAATTCACCTGTTACACAAACCTTACACATTATACTGTTGGACAGCATCACGTCCCTCTCTATATAAATCTGTATATAATTACATACAAGTGTAACCATCAGACATAGAAATTCTCACAGTCTGGAAAAGACCAATAGTTAAAATGTTCTCTATTACTGTAATTACCTAAATGACCTTAGATACTTTCCACTTGAACATTATTAGAGGAGGACATTTCTATGTAGTCCCCCCCTTTACCTCTTTCTCTCTCTCCGTTTTGTGGGCAGTTGGAGGTCAGCATTGACGCAGCACTGCTCCATAAACCACTGGAATCACTTACTGCGTGTGCATTCTATTGTTTCATTATGTGAAATGGAGCAACAAGTTGGACAAACACTCGCTGAGTTATTGTGGGAACCGACCTGGTAGTCCTGTGCGTGTGTGTTTTGATGATGATGTCAGATTACTTTCCGTGTTGGACGCTTGGAGATTTGGCTGGCCATATTTGAGTTGGAGAGCACCGCTTCCTGTGACGCTGTGTGCTGCATAGAACAAACTTTTACATGCCTTATCACAATGATTAACACACAAGAGAAAATCCTGCCAGAGTAGCTCTGTGTACGTTTAAGCTGTTTAACTTTAGCATTAAATAACATCATTAAGAGAAAAAAAGATTCCACATTTCCATAATCATTTGTTGATGTTGTTAACACTGGAGAAATTTTATTTAACCTTTAACACCACCAAGTGTTAAACAAGACCCTGAAATCCCTATTAGTACAACTCCAAGACCACTAAATTTAAGACAACATCATGATCTAAAACACAGGAAAAAAGGATTGGACACAAAAAACAAGGCATATATCAGACCAAATGAGGGATATGTATAATACTGGAATGAACTATAACTGAAGCACTGGTACTGGATGAAACCCTGTTAAAACTAGTGCCCCAACACCAACAAGAAATAGTGGCCAAAAAAAATTCAGAGAAGGTGGCTAACAAACAGATATTTAGCCAACTATGCCAAAACATCACAAGATGGAAACACACTAGGGCTAAAAAAAAAAAAAAAAACTAATCTGAATCAGGACTGGAACATCAAAAGGTTAGAAGACCAAAATATGGCAAATACCAGACTGAACTGGCGACAAAGCATCAGTGGATACTGGCTCAAATCAGGGTTTGAATTATATTAGAAAAACATTAGATTGGAAAATATTGAAAGAAAAAGTAATAAAGGCAGCAAAACAGAAAAAAGGACTAAACATTATGTCATAACTGACCAAACTAGGGCTTAAACCCCCCAAAACACTAATACCAAGCCCTGGCCTAGAAACCTAGGTCAGGATATCAATGGGATATCAATCTCTGCTAGGTGACTATGGTTTCAAACCACGAGTCCAAAAACTAGAGCTAAAATGTAAGGTGATAACATATAAAACTGCTAACATATTACAAAATTATTAAATTGATTTATAGATAGAGATATATAGATTAAACCCTGGCTAAGACATCAGAGTAATTCTGACAAACATGTGAAACAACATAACCAAAATATTGGATTACACCTGCTACAGAGACTCATTAAGCAGGGATGTCAAACTGTATGTGGGCCACATTCAGCCCACTTTGATCTTAATGGGGGCCGGGCGAGTGAAACTGTTCTTTCTGTCATCATAAAAATCTTTAATTAACATATTGAATCCCTGAGATATCCTAATATAAAACAGAGAAAAGCAATTTCTACAGCACGTCTCAGTCTTTTTACATGATAATTTGTAAAATGACAAAGTTCTGGTTGCTCACTGTCCAGACTGTCCTGTAGTTTCAAAACAAAATTTTTGTTGATTGAACTGAACTGAATATCTAAATTAGAAAGCAAAAAACAGGAACTTTTCTGACATTTACTGGTTTGTCTATTATTTTCTGTCTATTACAGTTTCGGTGTAATATGAATGGCTGTGGGGGGGGGGGGGGGTCTTTATTTGCAGAAAAAAGCTGTAAAATGTCTGATAATATAACTTAAAGTCCAAAAATGTATGTCCTCCATCATATTTTCCAAAGCTGTCTAGCGGGCCGGATTGGAGTCTTTGCTGGGTCGATTCGGGCCACCGGGCCTCATATTTGACACCGTGCATCAGAGAATCTGATAAAACCCTAACCCATTATTGTTGGGTCTTTACCTTACAACCAGACCCCGAACGGTCCCAGTAGATGGCCACCCCTCCCTGAGCTTGAGGTTTCTTCCTGTTAGAGGGTAGTTTTTCCTTCCCACTGTCACCAAATTCTTGCTCATAATATAATTATTGGGGTTTTCTTAGTATTACTGTAGAGTCTTTACCTTACCATACCAATCACCTCGAGGCAACAACTTTTGTGATTTGGCACTATATAAATATTATAAATACTATATTATATTGAATGTTGATAATATTGTATCAGTATCAGTGAAGCTATAGGAAAAGCTAGGACAAAAACACCCTAGGATATGGCAATATACCAGACTACATCAGATTCATGTTGCATAGAAAAAAGATGAAAAAGGGGTTAAAACATTGACGAGAAAATTGACCAAGCTAGCACTGAAACGTTGTCAAGTGCTCTTACAAAACGGACTGAAATACAACCAAATATTTGACAGCACCAGATGTGACGACACACGAGAAAAGCCAAAGAAACATTTCTACTTGTGCTTTTTAGTTTTATTTCAATGAGTGTTTAAGAACTTGATGAACAGATGTTGGGGGAAAAAAAAAAAAGGATTTAAAGCAGCTTTAACTTCTGTCAACAAGGTCGGCCGGTGTCAAACTCTCTGCTGTGTCAGCACTCAGGAACATGAATAGAACCACTCAGCCTCCAGAAACAGACTACACCTTATCCCAGCACCAGGTGTGTTTTCAGTCAGGCAGTCAGCTGAAGTCAACACGGAGCACAGACCAGAGAGGACAAGAGCGTGGAGGACTAAAGTGGAGGAGGATAAGGAGGTGTAATGGCAGTAAATCCATGAAAACATTTTCTCTTCCCTCTCATGGAAACTGCAGCTGAGAAAACACTGCTGGAAATTAGTACTCAGGAACTACTGGAAGCAGTACAAACACACACACGCACACACACACGCACACACAGTGGCTAGTTCATGCGGCTACTGGTCTGCTTTGTTAAACTTTACTCCCATCAATGAGAAACACTGAAATTCTGAGAGTTCAGCTTTATTGCTTTTAATCTGGTGTAGTTCAAGGTGGTGAAGCCCTGTATGAGCCTTTATGGTATGAATCAGCCTCAATTTTAAGGCCGATTTTTAAAACAAAACAAAAAACCCCAAAAACAGACACACTCCAGCTTATCTTGTCTAAATGTTTAATGGTTCACACTGCTACGAGAAGTCCAGAATTCAACATATCAGGGTGTTAGTACAGAGTAGTGTGGCACTGAGTGTTAGTGTGTTTACATGAACAGAGTTACTGTGCGATAATGAGAATACTGTTTATCTGAGGCTGTGTTCAGACAGCAGCAGCAGCAAATTGCAGTTCAATTAAAAAAAGAAAAGAAAAGAAAAAGACTTTGCTCACTGATCACATCTGTCAGAGTAGGGACAGCACAGGTGGAAATGGTAACAGTTTGGATGGCTGCTGTGACAACAACAACAAAAAAAGTTTTTCAAATGACTTTAAAAGTAGAGGTGATGCTCATACATTTTTCAGATGTAAGAGATTGACATCCAAGGAAAAGTCTGCCAAAGTCTGCAAAGCCTGCCATTCCTCTGAGAAGAAAACCACAAAACACACACACAAAAGGGAATGCTTAAGGCAAATGACGCCAACTTACCTTGGTCACACGACCAACAGTATTTTTATTGTCAATCTGTGCAAAAGCCATTATTTTATATGCTTCATCATCATTATATCCATTCCCCAGATTTTGTGGCCAACCCAACAGCACATTCTGTCAAGGTAATGCACTTCATGTGTGCTACGTGTCAGTATATAGTACGTGAATATCATAATGGGAATACATTTTTACTTTGCCTCTTGCACAAAGTCAATGGCTGCGTCCACAGATAACTCCAATAAAAGCCTAGAGTTTAGTCGCAACAAAAATAACGTGTTACAAAGTCCCTTTTTTAATATCTACCTACAATTTTAAATGAGAACTGTTAAAACTGGTTAACCATTCAGTTTTCTAACATTTCCAACATGATTTTTTTTTTTTTTTATTATATTTTTGGATTCTACTCAGTTAGCTTTGGATGATTCTCAGCTCAAGATGATCCTTATTTTTCTTGGCCTTGGTGCAGTCTATTTTAGCTCCCTTCGCTTGCCATTCAAGATCACCTTCTTCTGATTGGCTGCCCTTCATAAATAGGTTTGGACATAATGTTGGTGGGACTTTTGTGCTCCACAAGAGATACGTACCAATACAGGATCCATGTAACACAGATTAATATTACCGAATTTAAGAGAAATGTAACAAGCACACATTTAAGGACTTTTTGTCTGCCACCGTGTGTGTTTTCTGACTCGCGACTGTCATTTTATGAATTTATGACATATTCATAATTTTTTTAGTCAAATGATGAAAGACCCCTTGCAAATATAAAAAAAAAGGTTTTATGGCCCACAGTTGGCTTTCACATGTACTGAGATGTGTATGTAAATGTATGAATATTTTTGGTGCAGAACGTCCAGTTTTGGATATATCAGCCATAGAAACATTGACACTACCAACACTACAGTTCAGACGAGGGTGACGCCATCAGCGTTTACATCCTGTCACGAGCAGACGCAGGCATCCTCATGCACGGTGATATGGTGGATTACATTTTATTTTGGGGTGAACTCCCTCTTTAAGTTACGGTCACATTCCTCTTCTATTTAACATTTTACTTAGAAAAAAAAAAAAAAAAGTCTTTATTGGTCACGGTGTGGGTCGCACAAATATAGTACTAATTTTTAACAGGTACCAAAACAGTAAATTCATGTTAGAATATGTTTGTTGGTCAGATTTGAGGGGAGAATAAACATTTGTTAAACAAAAGCATAATGGAACTGATGTCCTACATCTGCCCCCCACCCCCATAATGCCCACGTAAACTATCAGCCAACAAGAAATCATAATACTGAATGCCATATCAAAGCAGTAAGATTTTTGGTTTTATTCTTTACGTACAACTGCTTTAAAAAAAAGGTTATAAAAAGCTTTACAACATGTTTAAAAATGTGTTATTCATGTCTAACAAATTTGCAAAATGTGAATTTTACAGGCAATTTTAAAAAGGGCTTTTCTTTTATTTAAAACAGTGCCACACAGAGTTTTGATAATTTGTATCTCTTTATATGGTTGTTAGTCTTCAACTTGTTATCCATATCTTTGCAGTCATTTACTGTCTTTTTACACATCTATGTGACTGTTTTGAAGCTCTTTGCAGATTATAAAGTTGGAATTTGTCAAAACAGAAGGCTGTGACCTGTGCTCATGAGGCCCATTCAGTAATCCATCGATAACTGGATCTAATGATATTCAGGAAAACAAGTTTCTGCTGCTTTCTACTCACACTGCTGTCTGAACAAAGCACAGATATCCACGTTTCATTTTCTTAGGAGCTCAGTGGAAGGCAGGTCATGGCTACAGATGTATTCAAAATGTCCAAGTCCAAATGGCTTTTGTATCATTCAAATGTCGTCCATCCCATCACCATGGTAACATGGCCAACATCCAGGATTAATAAAAACTGTAACCATGAAGAAGAGCTGTGTAGCCAACACAGCCACCGCAGGGGGAAAAAGTAAAAAATAAAAGTACATGGCTGCACGCAATTTTAAGCTCCTCCCTCTTAACTGAGTGCTTTAGGTGTACACACACACACACACACACACACACACACGTACACACACACACACACACACACACACACACACACACACACACACACACACACACACACACACACACACGTATACACACACACACACACACGTATACACACACACACGAACACACACACACACTAATTGATGTTTGTGCAAAGGAAGTAAATGACAAAACTGACTTCAAACAGTGGCAGATGAAGAGATGAACTACATTCAGCTACAACAGCCTGTAATAGTGCAATATCTACACACACACGGTCACACGCACACAAAGTCGGAAGATCTCAGTGGCGACTCTGAATTTTCCTGTGCAGCATCTGGTTCCATCTCTGGACAGAAGGAAAGACAGAAAAGTGAAAGATGATCAGCCCCATCAGACAATGAGCAACTAAAAATACAATCCCTAATAAAGATCCTTGGTTGCTGCTCTTCACCATTGGATTGATCACTATCGCTGTCAATGTTACTTTTCTAGAGAGGGTACTACAATCAATGTATTAGTCACTGATCGCAAAGTGTGACAGCATTGTAATCATTTATGCTCAAGCCTATGGCGACTGACTTGCTGCAATCTTCCCCTAAATGATACACGTTCAAAGAAAACAAAAAAGGTAGTAAAAACAGAAAACAAAGCAAAACATGAATCTTTCTTTTTAAAAAGGTTTCAGCAGAGCTGTTCAGTTTTTCCAACTGTTGAAATCTCCCTCTAAGTCTCTGGGGAATCCCGATGCTCCTGCTCTGGTACATTTCAAACATTAACAACACTACAGTGCGCTGAGCAGTTTCGGTGCATGCTGCCATGTGCAATGACAATGATGGGCGCGTGTTTCACCACAGTCACAATGCCAAATCTTCAGAGTGTGAGAAAACAAGAGCTGCAAGCCTGTTCCAAAGAAAACTGATAATTTATTTTAAATTGCTGACTCAGTTTTGCCTGAGTAGTAATTTGCTCATAGTTGGCAGAAGATGGGAAAAAAAAAAAGAAAAGAGTTGAGAGCAAAGGGTCTGAAGCCAGTCAGCACTAGAGACTTTCTATTTTAACCCAGAACCAAAATCAGGTATATTTAACTACGCACCTTGACCTTCCTGCCAATTCTATCCTTCCACTTCTGAGCAATGGACCTGTCAATCAGGAGCAACCTGCAAAGACAAAATTTTAACAATGTTTGGCATAGTTTAACAGCTAGCAAAAGAAGAAACTAAAATATGACTTTTTTGAAAAAAAGGAAAAAAGTAACATTTGGCTGTGATCAGTAATTTATCACAATAGCACCCTGCAGAGCAAAGGGGCAATCGGAAGCTGTCTCAGAAAGTCTGACAGCATACTGGTTCTACGAGTGAGATTTTTCTCTAGATAAAGCACGGGCCCAGTCTCAACAAGTTCTGGACTTCTATCTTACCAACTTCTTCTTGTCAATAACTATATATATTATCAGTTATATCTTCCGCTGCCCATACTTTGAGGTTTCACCGTCCTCGTAGCCCATAATGATGTAATCTTCTCCAGGAGTCAGCTTAGGACACAGGCAGGAGGATGAGTAGTAGAGTGTCAGCGTCATCTTGGGAATGTTGACCAGAGAAGACTTGATCACCTCCTTCACGTCCACCACAGCAGTGGGCTCCAGACCGCGATTCCTCACGTCCTTGACCCTTGCTCTGATCACTGCAGAACAAAGGCACCAGCATGGAAACTGAATATGAGATATTCAGAAATTCCTCTTACCAATGCGCACCAACCCATAAAAACACACCCTTTTGTTATGTTTTTTTAAATTCCTGGTTTAAGTGTGAATCATTATTTAATTTTTTCTTGGCCTGGTACCAGACCTTATTAAACACATGCATACCACATTTTACAAGTGAAAACTTTACTGGACAGCACAGCGTGGGTAAGGAAGCTAATGGCATTGAGCAATTTGTCCAAGTCAGCAAGCAAGAAACTCAAACACTGACTAATGAAGCCTGTCTGCCTGAAAAAAAAAATTAAACTGCAGGGAACTTGAGTCATGGAGGGTAGTTTGACTTTGGATATCAATGCTAATGCTGAGCTATCGTTTTTCTGCCTAATGTTGGCTAATGTTAGCTACTGTAATACTAGCATCAAAGCAACTGCAACCCATCTTACATTGGAATATAGCTACACTGTACAAATCCGGCTAAGTTATAGCTAGCTAGCTAACTGTATCATTTTTGCTAACATTATCACCAGCAAAATGCAAGTGGAGACAGTCATATAATGGTACAAATCAAAAGATATAAAACTGATATATGCACTTTCTAAACAAATAACCAGCTCAGGGCAGTTAGACAGCTAGCTATGACTTGGGTAAGTTGACCTAAACGTTACAAAGCTATTAAAGACACATTTAATATTATATATCAGGGGCTAACATGACCAGGACTCCAACTGGCATGTAGTATGCAACATATGTGGTGTTTGCATGTTGATGATATATAAGTTCCCAACTTTTCTGTTGTGCATTTTATTATTTTTTTAAAAAAAAAAAAAGACTTGACATGCTCACATTAGAAAATCTCAGGCGCTGACACATGAGGCTAATAGGGAGACAGTCAAGAAACTGATCCTCCAAAAAGCCCTGTGGCCTATTTTTCACAATTAAAACGTGTTTATTAGACTTACTGATTACAAACCCGTCACTTCAAAAGTAAAATAAAAAATGTATATATTAATCATCCAGCAGCACCAGCCCAAAGCACGGAATTTACTAAACTGTCATCTTAACAAAACCAAACCTATGCAGAAGTCTCAGGGTTAACATACCAAAGAATGCAACTAATGCAGAAAAACAGACATCACTGTAAAGCAAAAAAAAAGAAGAAGAAGAAGAAGAAGAAAAAGGCCACTAAACGAGGAAATGGAAGCTACACAGATGGATGAGAAGTAAGCAGAACCAGCACGGCAGGTTGGATTCCAGTGTAATATCAGAATCAGTGTTAATTAGCAAAGGGAGAATGCAAGCAGTAAGATTTATAAAGACCACCTTGTGCACTCTGGCATGCTACCAGGTTTACTAAACTCCTCTGTTTCAATTATATCGGACGATTTTGAAAGTGGGCTCTTGTTTAATGATTGCTTGGAAAAAAATAAAAATCTAAAAGCTTTCCCAAATGGATTTTGTGGCCAAAAGCATTAGTGAGGACCACATGGAAATCTCTGCTGGATTTGCCAAATCAAGCCTGCGTGCTGTATTCATCAGGAAAAGCCTTTCTGGCCTCAAGCATTTGTCTCCAATTTATTTCTAGTTGGAGCACAGAATTGTTTTACTTTTATATTCAGGGAGAAAATATCTGTGTACGAGGTTGTTAAAAACCTTCTTGCGGTTAAGGTATAAAGCAAGTCAAGTACTGATTTTACAGACTTGTGAAAAGGAACAATGGGATTACTCAGATCACATTACTTTAAAGACACTGGTTCATTATTAGTGTCACCAATAGCATCTGAGCATCAAATATGATACAAGATTAGCCACCTGATGAAAGCTAAACAACAAATGACACTCTCTCTCCATAATATAGGCTTTTCCAGGTACTAAACATGAAAAACAAGATCCCAAAATCATCTCAGAGCATCCGATCTGACTTGTATCTCAGTAAAATTATACACACATATATGTGAAAATGTGACCTCAAATAAATTATGCATTTACATTAAGTGTAAAAAATAAAATAAAAATAATACTTTAAACAAAAACTTCAGATGACTCACCATAGTTGTAGTTGTTCTTCTCATAGGTTCTCATATTCATTCTGACTGACTTACATCTGCATCTATCTATGGACACACAAATTACAACTTTTCAAATAAGCACTGACAAAGGAAAGTTTCTTCCAAGCTCCATCTTAAAAATCCACATTTCCCAGTTAAATTTGCAATGCCACATTTGAGTGAGCCAAGAAAGATCATCGTTGCAAGTTTAAATCCACTCAAGATTGTTGCTTGTCTGAGGGCATCTATGAATTTGGTTGTTCTTAAAACATGGACTGATATGACACATTCAAATTTGTTTACTTTTGTGGCCATTTGGACAGCACCCAGCATAGCTGTTGCCTCATGTTACCAATTTTTATACTTCCAATTGGCCAAATGTGGTCTGACTGTAACTATTAAGCTACACTCAGGGCCAAATATAAATATTATCAATACCACTGGTGTAGAATGATGTAAACTACACCAAAGGTCGGACATTAGACAGAAGTTACCTCCATCTGGTCCTCTGCAGTGAAGGTTGCTTGAGTCCATTGGGAAGTCTGGACTGGATTCTGTCAGGGGAATCAAACCCAGGAAAGACACGCTTTTTAGTAAAGTATTTTAACAGGTTCATAGTTAATTCATACCAGTGGTTTTCAAACTTTTGGGGTGGGACACAGAGATCTAGATCCCATTGTGCTGACCTTTTACCCATGTTGAACTAATTTTAAAATTGGTGTGTCAGACTTTCCAGCTTCTGAGGTGCGGCAGAAAACGTTTGACAACTACTAACATCGGGTAGTCCAGTGGTCAGAAAAAAAATGCAGTCGTTTCCACATCCAAATAAACACACACACACACACACACACGCACGCACGCACGCACGCACGCACGCCAATTCATCACCGTTTGGTGTAATCTGGTTGTGAGGCCTCAAGGTCAGTTTTATTTTCTACTTTAGCCAACTTGAGGTTTTGAAACTTGATGTGATGAACGAGGGGTGGATCAGACAGAAATCGAGGGTGACAGCTGAACTCTTTAACACAACCAGTCATTGACTAATGATCATATCCTGGATAATGCTGGATGTAATCCTGACATGATGAATGAAACTTTTTTTTTTATAACATTTAGTAAAGATTTTATTCAATAATGACCCAGAATGAGACTGTGAGCCCCAAAACCCAAGTGTTTACAGATGTAAGGGTCATTTTCACAGATTTCATAAGACTAGAAGTTTTGGGTTTTTTTTGCAACCCTCAGGTGTTGCCCACTACTGACCATCCTGTAGGCTTAAGGCTTTGCTTTTTAGGCCCTGGAAGATATTTTACATACAGACCATGTTAAGAAAATGGAAATGTTAAGGTTTAGCCTTACCTGGGTTACACCTGGTTGGGTCCTGGTGGTATGGATCTATGGATCAGAAAGATGGCAGTCAGAAATGAAAGGCCTGAGCCTCAATCTGCCTAACAGAGAGGTTTCTTTCTGTTAAAAGGGAGTTTTTCCTTTTGTGTGTGTGTTTTAGAAGCATCATAATTTTGTTAATGTTGCTTCAGAACCAACAGGGGAAGTTTACTTTCAAAAGCTTTTGAGAAAGCACTGAAAGACAGTTTGGATAAAAATGAACCTTTTCACAAAAGTATATTTTTATGAAACTGAAAAAAAATAGAAATTGTAAAAATAATGAAAATAACAACAACTATTATTATGACGATGACAACTTTATACCCAAACCTAAGTCATCATTACCCCATTGGTTGTCACATGACATGAACTGCAGTTTGAATGTCCATCTCAGTCCGCTTCCTACACCGACTTTGTTGCACATTATCGGCTCTCATCGACTTTCTGAAGCTGTTGTGGGAGTAGATTTTGGTCTTTTTTGCCTAGTTGCAAAGCTATGACATCACCACAATGTGATTAGTCAGTTGCAATAAAAGTTCCAAGAGCACCAAATTATTTATAGTGTATGAATACCAACAGCATTGCATATATCCTCAAGCCTTAACCTTTTAGCCAAGGCACCGTCGACTAAAGTGAATAGCCCTCAGTTTGTATTGCTTACCCTTTGAGTCAGACATCTGTTACATGTGTAAAGCGAAACTTCCTCCCTTTACACAGAAAGGAGCCAGTAGAGGTTGCTTCAAGTAGGGGGTTTTGTAGTGATATTCAACTGGAAGAAGAGGCTGGAAATTTGCGTCCCACCTGACCAGAAAAATATTTTCAACAAGAAGCTTGTGATCACTGTTACCATTGTGATCTGGACCTGGGCAAAATGGATGGTTAGACTGTCCTGGAGGTTGTGGGAAAAAGTCCAGAAGGAGGGAAAATTAACTTTGGAGATATGTGGGACTTTGGATTTCTTTATTATTATAATCATTTTTTATTAATAAATGCTGCCTCCTGCAAGGTACATACAGGCAGCACCCTTCTATAAACCAAACTGAATATTTTCATCCATTTCATTCATCTATCTCATTAATTTAATGTCAGAAAGAGCAACTGTGGAAAACGTCAATTTTTCAGAAACTTCCAAAGTTGCTCTGTAAAAACAGGCTGTAGCCTTGGCATCTGTATCGATAAGCCAGGTTCTTAATACAGACCCGAGATGCTACAATAACTTTCTATCTGCAGGGTTTCTGCACCCCCCCCCAAACAAACAAACAAACAAACCCAACAAGGTTAATAGGCCAGTCATTTTTTTTCTCCTTTTCCCCCTGATATTGTAAAAACTAGATCATTATGGCAGATTAGCACATTAGCCTGTGGTGTGGCATTTAACTGCTCTGGAAGAGGTGAACTTAAAGAGATCAGACTTAAAAACTGCCTGAATGCCTTAGCCAGATTGGCCAGACAACTGCCAATACAGAGATATGTATTGCAGTTACCAATTTTTTACAGTTTACAGTTCTGCACAGGAAGTATGCCACCCTGGCGGCTGCTGTGCTACATCTATATAAGTCTATATGAACCACCTTTTTAAGGTCACGTCACAGAATCTCAATCAGATTCAGGTCAAGACATTGACTAGGCCACTCCATAATCTTAGTTTTGTGTTTCTTAAGCCATTCAGAGGTGGACCTGCTGCTCCTTTAGGATGTTTTGGTAAACGGCATTGTTTTATTTACCACAACAAGTCTACCAAGTCCTGAGGCAGCAAAACAGCCTCAGACCATCACACCATGACCACCAAATTTTACTGTTGGTATGTTGTTCCTTTTCTGAAATGCTGTGTTACTTTTTTTACACCAGATGTAATGGGACAGACACCTTCCAAAAAGTTCAACTTTTGTCTCGTCAGTCCACAGAGGAATTTCTCAAGATGTTTTCTGGCATAGCTGAGACAAACTCCTTTGCTCAGCAGTGGCTTTGGTCTTGGAACTCTCCCACACAGGCAATTTTTGCCCAGTCTGTATCTTATGGTGGAATCATGAACGCTGACATTTACTGAGACAAGTGAGGCCTGCAGGTCTTTGGATGCTGTTCTGGGGTCTTCTGTGACCTCTTGGATGAGTTGCTGCTGCACACTTTTTCACATTAATAATAAACACCTTAATTTAGAAACTGCATTTTGTGCTTTCTTGTGTCACCATTGTCTAATATCTAAATGTGTTTGATGATCTGAAACATTTAAGTGTGACAAACATACAAAAAAAATCTGGAAGGGGGCAAATACCTTTCCACACCACTTTATGTGCAGCTCTACTGAAAAATCAATAGAGGATAGGGAAAAGAGCTATGTGGGGTGGCATCCAATCACGGGAAAAGCATAATACACTGATAATGACCTGGGAATTAGCTTTATGGTACAAGTCTCTGTTCTCATGCATCCATGTACCTCTAGGCGTGCAAAGGTAACTGGGGTTGTGAGCTGGTATTTCAATACACTGACAAACTGCAGCTGCTTCTAGTTGTAGACATACTTCTGTAAAGCAACATGCAGACCAGAGTCCCACAGAAAATCACTGGAATGACTTAAATGATTCACCCCGACAGAACCTCAGCAAACCAACAAATTACACCAAGGGAAAATCCCAAAGCCCCGCTGAGCCAAGCCAAGCTGGGGCAGAACAGAGATATGTGGGTGTATCGTTATGGAGGTCAAGGGGATTGAGATGAAGGTTTTTTCTGGACTTGCTGGTCCTGGATCTGTTTGAAGGAGCAGAGGACAGTGAGGGTTTTATTGAGTGTAAAATGAGTGGGCCTCCTGTATCAAGGAGCTCTTTGAGAAAGTCTGTGGGAGTGAAGTTGGACAGGGAATGACTCATGTTATCTGAGAGGGAGCAGAAACAAACTGCTGAGAGTAGTATAGCATGATAGAAAACACTGATATATACTAAAAATTGCAGTGAGCGATCCTCGTCGGAGTTAGCCTCCATGTTGAGACTCTCGGGGGGAAAAAAAAAAGAAAGAGTGCAGTTCATACCATTTAAGATGTCACTGGTTTTACTATGCAAGAACTGGAGTACGAGTCATTTTCATGTTGTCATAATTCACTCTTAAAGATATCATACATGGTATAATTTTTGTGGATCACCTTTGCTATGGTTATTGCCAATGTATATATATTGTACTATTGTAAACCTACAATAACATGGAGAAACCCCAACAATCAGATGAACCCCTTATGAACAAACACTTTGGTGACAGTAGAAGACAAAACTCCCTTTTATCAGGAAGAAACCTCCAGCAGAACCAGCCACATCTGCTGGTCATGGAACATGGCTGCTCTTTATGGCACTTATGTCACTAATCTGCAGAGTCATTTTGTTACTTAATTACACATTCAAAATCAAAAGTTGTGTTGAAATTGACAGAATTCCTAAAAATATCCTGAAACTATGTTAAATAATGAAAACTCAATGTTTTAAATTAAACTCAAATGCTACAAATCAGTGAGACTGAAAAACGTTTGTGTTTAATAGCAATGAAGGGCCATCACGTGAACAAGCTCCCTCTTTGTCTTCACAAAGAAAAAAATTTGCTCTTTTTGATTCAGAAAAATCTCAATAGTGAAGCAATATCTGTATTCTGAGGAGACACTCGGAATATCTTTGGTGAAAAGGCTAACCTTCCAATGCAGATAGTCCTTTCATTACTACAGACACTATGAAAGATGGACATAGCTTTCAGGTCTGAAAAATAGAAACCAATGCAAAGCAATTTAAATCTGTCTTCTTTTCTACAAGGGTCGGCGTTTTAGAAATCTGCAGGAAAATTGGCATCAGCCCTGACCTGTATGAACACTTTTCTGAGTTTATGGTTTGAGTCTCTCATTCTGAGTGATATCGAATAAAACGTCATGTCCACTTTGTAATTTTGGTCATTCTAAGTGTTGGAAAGGCAGGATTATCAAAGTCACCCCTTTCTTATCACATCTGGTCTCAAAATACCAAAAAGGCAATGGCAGAAGCAATCAGGGGCTCATGTTACTGTAGCTACATCCATCTTTCACAGTCTTTGGTCATGCTGACAGACACTGGTATGTGGTATTAGTAAGAGGTTAGAGCCTGCTACATTTTACTTCAGTGGTCAAATACATGAATTAAACAGTGTCTGGCTTCAAATAATCATCTTATGAACTTTTTATTCACAAGCTGATGTTAACTGTCCAAAAAGCTTAATAAAGATTACATTTTAAATTTGAATCAATCATTTGGTCATGCTCACTCACACCTTCATTCAGGACCTCTAAAAAGGAGCTGATTTTAAAGTTTTTTTTTTATGTTGTTTATGATGTTTTTAATGTTTCTGCACGTCAGCCAGAGTCACTGAACAGCTTCCTGTTACCATCCTTTTACTGTCTCTTGCACTTTTAAATGAAGGACATCCTTCAAGTACCAGCATGAACATTAGCATTGGAAATAGGTCTTATTAGTTATAAAAATGGTGATTACTCGCTTAATATTTTTCCCCCCCTCTTTGGATTTTGTGCTTTTTTTAAAAGATTTTTTAATAATCTTTGTCAACGTCAACATCATTTTGTGATGGTGAAACAAAAACAAAAAAAAAACAAAAATACAAAACAAAACAGAAACATAAGAACAATTTCCAGAATTAGGCTGTCTCGGGTCAAAATTGGCAGCCACACATATAACAGCAATAATACAAACGAATGAGTGTACCTGGTCCGTCTGCCTTGACGATGGCCTCAGGAGAGATGCAGACTCCACGGTCATAGAGTGGCAGCTCGCTGCAGGCCAGGTTGTCGGGCCAGCTGTGGTTGTAACGCTTCATCACCGGCTCACAGCCGAGCTTCGCCCGCTCGCACACTGCCTTACAGGGCTTGATTGGCTCATGCTGGAAGTCAATAGTACAGATTGGCGCGTACATGGCACATAGGAAAAAGAGCAAATCCGGACTGCAACCAGTACCTTGAAGAAGGGAAACACAGGTTATATGTGCAATTTCATTAGAGAGCATAAATGATGAGCAGCTGAAATGACAAAATAGAAATCAGTGGGGTGGCAGCTATTGAATTTAGTCCACCCGCCCTGGAGTCACTCCCCCGCCCACACCAGGTGTATCATGTACACCTGGTGTGAACTCTTATTGTATTGTACTGTTTTAAGTAGAACTTGAGATTTTTCCAGGTAAAATAAGGTCAGTGTAGTTCCCCACTCTCACTCTGTGTATAGGAGTTCCATGTACATCCAACACCCTCCCTCCATAAACTCAATACTTTTGTTACTTTTGAGCATCCAAGCAATCAAGCGGTATAAAGACATTTTTCCATGGATTCGTATATAAAGGCAGAATCGGTGGAAAGATGTCTTTTTGCAATAAAAATAGCTGCAAATAGCTCTAAATACAGATGTTTTGCTAGAGGCAGCTTTAGTCACAATATTTATGGATTACAGCCCACATGTAAATATGCAATGTTACTCAAGAAAGTTACACAATATCTTATATGGTTAAAATAAATAAATAAATAAATAAATAAATAAATAAATAATGAGGACAAATTGGAGCACTTAGGAAAATATGTTGTGAACACCTGCAAGCATTTAAAAAAAACAGACATTTTTTTTAGCAAATTGTGTCCATCCTGGAAATATCTTTTTTATTTTCTTTTTAAATCCATGTGGTAGCAACACAAGTCATTGGTGATGCTGACTGGAAGCTCCTGTGACTCCTACTCTGGAGAAAGACGAGGGCATCCAAAAGCTCGCTGCTCCATTTCAAACAGACCCATTAATAAAGTGACCGTCCACACTTTTCACTAATAGTGAGTCAGTTAGTACAATAACTCGTACTACTAGCTAGCATGATGGAGTTTCTATACAGCTGGGTGGGTGCTATGATGTTACTGACAGTGAACTTTATTTTATTCATAAGGTTAGTTAGTAGAGTTGCCAACTGTCCTGTAAAAAACGGAATCGTCCCGCATTCAGAGAAATTATTACGCGTTTCGTATTGAGCTGAAAAGGAGCACAGTTTGTCCCGGACTTCAGCTAGAATGGAAAAAGACACAAAGCTGGAGTTATTCTGCGTCTTTACGCTGTACAGCTGTTTCTTCTGCTCTCATCCTCTCCCCCTCCTTTTGCTGCTTCAATCATGAAACTGATCAATGATCAGCTGATCGGCTTTTTTCTTGTTTGTTTATCGCCCACTTTGCGCCAGAAAGAGGAAACCAGCGGATGTCGCGTTAAACAACAGCAGCATGTTTAAGCTTGATCAGCTGTTGTTAGAATTTATTTAATATTACTTTCTAGTATCAGCTGATGTTTGCTGGAGCCACAGCTGTAAAAGCTGCTGGTCATGATGTCGGTTTGGATATGTGGTGAGATGGAAACATGAAGATGAAACCAGGAGATGTCCTCACTGAATCATCAGAGCTGAACAGGTGATGGACAAACAGGTTTACCTTTTAGGTGACATGAATGAGTTGAAGGGAAGTTATGAACTGTTTCTGAGAGACAAATAACACCAGGATCCTTTTTCTAAGTAGCTGACAGCTGGTAACTGTGCAGGGGCGGATCTAGGAAAGTTTTGCCAGGGGTCAGGTAGAGCATTAACAGGGAAAGGGGGGCACAAAGAAATACTTTTCTTTGTTCTTCTCATTTAAAATTTCTAGCTTTTATTAAATAATTATCTGAATCTTTCAACCAAAGTTTTTATCTGACGTAAAATGTATAGAAATCATACATATACCAACAAGATTGTACATCACTGTCACAACAGCGTTTGTTTTCATTCAAAGGCTTTATGACTTTTCCTATAATACCTGGTGGGCCGGTCTCTAGTCAAAATGCCCGGGCCGATTTTTGTCCCAGTCCAGCCCTGGGCACGACCGGTTGGGGTGAGAAAAGGAAGACAGAGAGGTTGTCACCAAGTGCTCATCCACTGGGAATTCTTCACCTTTTAAATGGTATTTCAGAATTACCCCATATGGAAAAGATATATATAAATCTTATAAAGTTTGTATCTGTCTTGTGTGAAACTTGTATGAAAAGCATATAAGAGTGAAAACAGATATAAGATCCCTTGAAAAATTATATAATGAAACTTGTATGTTTTGGATACTTACTAAAACAATATATGAAAGTAATGAGAAAGTGGCCACTTCCATGAGTAATCACTTATAAGTTTTTACTATTTCTTTTCCATATGGGACGTTACATGCTATGACCAAGAAGCTTTCATATCCACACTTGTTGTAGAAATATTTAAGGACGGTTGTTCAGTCTCAGCTCACTTAATTTGAGCTCTCTAGATAGACTCATGTCTTCTTCATGTCAGTGAAGACATGGTGCATTCAGGGACCCCTGGCTGAACAAACACTGGACTTTTACCATCTGCCATCCTGCTGCATGTTTCAAACAGGATGAGACCAGAAAGAGTGTAGCACTGGGTAGAGGATGGATCAGTGCTTTTATTGCAGAGTGGGTCTGAGGTTTGGCTGTACCACTTCACAGTGAAGTCAAAGAAATAGCTTGAACTTGTGACCTCAAACTGCTTCCTGGTTTTTGGCCCAGAGCTCTTTCATTAGGACATTTTTCTGGTTAAAGCAGAGTCCTTTTTAACCACTTTTTAAAATCTTCATTCCGCCCACCTCAGCCAAGCTCAAAGTTCAGCCAGCACCTAAATGTATTTATTGAAGACAGACATGGATAAATTATGAACTAATATGGCAGGAAATGAGACTGCAGAAACCTCAAATAGTGAAGATTACTGATGAATGTGACCACAAATGCAGTTATCAATGCTTGTCTCACATGGAAATGTGAAACGGTCGCTTATTACAAGTTAAACGACTGGGAGAAATGATCCGATTAGAGAAAAAATAAGAATGAACACCTATACATATTTCAAATTTAAATCTACATTAGCAAAGAATTCAAAATATGGTTGTAGAAATGGATAAAAGAATTTAAGTCAAACTGCTGGTTTGAAGTAAGAAAAAGGTTGGCTTTTACAACAAGGACGTTATTATACAGCCCTATTTTAAAGTATCTTATTCACCATTTTAAGTTAGCAAATTTTAGTATGCTAACACACCAATTATATATATATATATATATATATATATATATATATATATATATATATATATATATATATATATATATATATATATATGCGCTACCTTTTTCTCTTCCACCACTGCTCTATCCTCTTTCCACCTCCTTACCTCATGTCTCATTACCTACACAGTGGTTGGGGCTCTAACACATGAAAATGTGCATAAACGGGTTTATTTATTCTGATGTTGTCACAGTTATTTCAATGGATTCTCATGTGATGACAGTGTATTCGCCAAGTGTGCAAGGATCCAACAGGCTAACAGCAACTAACAGCAGCAAGAAAGCAGCGTTTACTAACAGAAAAGGTCAGGAAATCCTCAACCACTCACACGAGTTGTCTGTCCCACAGCCGCTACCTTAGCTTCAATTAAGCGCTTGAAACAGAATTCAGTTGACTGCAATATACTGACATCTAGTGGTGACATTTTACACACAGTATCTCTTAAATAAATAATAAAAGAAATCCAGCCTGACACAGAACCTGAGAGCTGCATCTGGCCCTTCCACTGATCCATCTACTGCAGGGGTCCCCAATCCCAGTCCACGAGGGCCGGTGTCCCTGGAGGTTTTAGATCTCACCCTGGGTCAACACACCTGAATCACATGATTAGTTCATTACTAGGCCTCTGGAGAACTTCAACACATGTTGAGAAGGTAATTTATCCATTTAAATCAGCTGTGATGGATCAAGGACACATCTAAAACTTGCAGGGACACCGGCCCTCGTGGACTGGGATTGGGGGCCTCTGATCTACTGTTTGGCTCTTTGAGGCATCATCAGAAACGGTCTCAGTAGAAGGGTGGCTGTCAAGAACCCATCCTTAAGGAAAGGGAACAGGGCAAAAAACAAAACAAAACTGAGGCACGGAAAATTACCCAAGGCCTGGACTGGAAATCAGTGGCAACAGGTATAGTAGAGTAATGAAGACTCTTTGAAGCAAAACATTTTAATTATGGAGTTAATATGTAAGGAGTAGGTCAGGAGAGAGGTACCCTCTGAAAGTTTGGAATTTATGGTTCAAACTGCTGTTAGTATGGATGGAGGAGATCAGCCAAAGTAACCAAACCAAACCTAACTGTGGCAGCCTGCCCAAACCTTTAATCAGAACTCATATTTAGTTTAGTTAGTTTATTTTTAACCAGACAGTGATGGCATGTGTAGAGAACGTGCAGGATTGAAAAGCAATGTTACTTGCCAAATCCTACAGAGAGATAGTAATATTTGATATCCGCAGATATGCTCCGAGGCAGTTCCTGTTACAGTTTACTTAATAAATGTAAATTTCATGCATTTTGACTGAGGCGATTCTACTTCTACTGTCCTCTATAATGACCTATTCCACTTGAGTGGAAGGAGAAAAGACTATCTAAATCTAATTTGCCTAATTTTATCGGTCTGATGGATTAGAAACTTTTACTTAACTGAATTACCACATACATCAAATGGTAGTGAAAATAAAATCATAATGAGGGGAAAAAAGTTAAAGCTATTTTTTAAAGAAGCTAACTAGCCTTGATTAGCAGCTACAGTAAAACTGTAACATTTCATGTGGTTGAACTACTTTTAAATCATATAATGCAAAACCAATGTAAAATCACCTGCAATAAAAATAAAGTTTTTTGTTAACCTGACTTGCTAGAATATATATGAGTGAAATAAGTAGTGAGACTGTGCATTGCACCATGGCAATTTCAAAAGACAAAGAATCAAGAATAACTTTTTCTTTAATATGCAAAAGGAACCAATCCTATTTATTTCCACTGTGGGGCTAACTTATCAGGCAAACAGTCTCCCTGATGGGAGACTTTTAGATTTGGAGTTGAACTGTTATTATGTGTGGCTAAATTATTCCAGTTATCATTATTATTATCATTAGTAGTAGTAGCAGCAGTAGCAGTAGTAGTAGCCTTAAAGGCATGCAAGCTAGTAGGGCGCGTTTTTACGTGAACTTAAGCACTGCACCGACATTCAAGTGTAAAATGAATAAGGATTATTTTGTACTTTGAGCCGCACAAAGCTACTCTCATGGAGTCTGGAAATAATAACAAAGGAGCATATCAGTCCCCTTCAATGGAAGAATACATCCTATTATATCTAAGTAAAATTAACAGACCCCTTTATCTTAAAAAAACAAAACAAAAAACAACTCCCATAATCCTACAGTTTTTACAGTTTCGCTCAGGATTTATAGCTCAACAAGCCACTCTTAAAATGAAGAGAAGGTGGTCATTTAAAATAAATGAATAAATGAATAATAACTTCTGTGCCATTTTCCAAGGTTCTCATTATTTCTAGTTCTGAAAAAAGATTTCTGCTCAGAAAAAGCAGCACTTTCAAAACTATGTGTAAATGAGTGTTGTCGGTACAGACGGCCATACTTCTAATATTTAGAAACATGAGGTCAGAGGTCTAAAGACTAAAATTTGCCAATTGGATGCAATAGGTGACCAGCTGATGTCTGCTGGCATTAAGGTCAGCTTACCTGCTAACTGTGCTGACTCCACGGCCTGCCAAAGCTAAAACTTTTGAAAAGTGAAAGCCTCCCGGCAGGGTTAAGCAGGGTCAGAACTTGCTGTCAATTACTCCACTGATTATGTTCCTGATTGATTTTTTATTTTTGCCTACAATTTACTACCAGACAACTAACATGGCCATCAAAAGTTCCCACAGTCTAAAGTGACATGTTCACAAGTCTTGTTTCTTCCTACAAAGCAAATGGACCGACATTTTGTTCACAGTGTTATAAAACAGAAAATGGAAAGAGACGAATTGTTTTTGCACTATTGAATGAGTGTGGTTGTGTTGTTTTGTTTGTGCTCCTTGGTCATTCGGTTATATACCCTGAATATGGAAGAAAGACAGAAAAAGATGAATTTAGCCGACTGATTAGTTAAAACCATGAGTGTTTGACAGCTTTACTAGAAAAATGACTTTTGCCTCAGGTGTATTGTTGGTTGAATAAAAATATTTAGACTACCATCTTATTCAAAACTGCAAATAATACATAATTACAAAGATGTTTCCATCAGAAATGCCAGATACATGTACACAAGTTTGAACACTAATGCACTGGTTTAAAAATCAGTCTTTTGTACTACAAGCTTCTCAACCAGTTAAAAATGATGCCAAACGGGCTCATTTTCAAACTTTATTATACCGCAGGTATTTTCCCCAGAAAATGGAAACAGATTTTTGTCAAGAATTTTTTGGGAAATACCAGGAATTCAATTTCCAGTATTCAAACCAACTCATGCTATGATTCTTCACGGTCAACTGGCTGGCTAATTAGAAAAAAATGGAATGTCATCCCTTGCAGCGAAACAATTGAAATTCCTGTTTTTCCTGGACAACGTCCACAGCTCGGAGATCATTTCAGAATCTTGAACGCTCTTGTAACCAAATTCATGTGAACCCAAGAGGCTGAAAATGCTCAGGTTCCTCCTCCTGTAGCCAGCTATAATTCTGATGTGTGCTGTCTTGGATTAGTGCTACAGTCAGACCAGAAAGTGGGTTGTCACTGACCAACTGTTCAAAATATGGTTGCTCCATTACAGAGTACTGCTACAGCAGCCAAAAAAGAAAGGCAGAAAAAGGTTTCCATAATCTCTAAGTGAAGCGATGGTTTCAGTGATCAGACCAGATCCAGCCCTGCTCCACCACAAAACGTCCTGACATTTTTCCTGCAGATCTGCTGGAAATACTTGGCAGTAGTTAGTATTTTATTAGTTTATATTTGATTAGCATTTATTACTAGTCAACATCTGGGGGTGAGAGATCTAAGTCTGAGGGTCAGGTGGTCAACAGCTGATATAAAAATATTACTGAATCCCAATTACATGCATATTTAAGAAGAAAGAAGGTAAATAAAGCAAAGTAAAGTATTTGACACTGATTATACCTACCCACTGCTGTGCATATAATAATAATAATAATAATAATAATAATAATAATAATAATAATAATAATCATTATTATTATTATTATAAAGACATCAATTTAGTTCATGATAACATTCACTAATCAGTATTTTGGGATGTGATCATCTGTTATTGCACAGAAGAAAAACTATTTTTATGGTTTCCATAAGTACATTGGAAGGTTGGAAATTTGAATATATCTGATTGGGGGCATATGTCCCCTCAAATATATATGATGATTACGGCCCTGGAAAAAACACTTGGTAATTTTAGAGAAGTGACCTATTCAAGTGTCTGTTCTTCACTCCACTTTCTGTATGTACATTAAAGCCTCTTTACTTTAATTTAATCATTTCTGAGTTATGTGCCAAATAACATTACAGAGATGTTATGATTGGTCAGGTGTTTATGTTAATGTCAAGGCAACGTGCAGATGATAAAAAGGTCATCCCAGGCTGTTTCAGCCTTTGCCCGACTTGTTAACTAATCTGTGTGCCCTAAAATAGCGCTTTAACTGCTTATTAGCGACTTCAAAAATCAAAAATCGTGAACAGCAAGTTAAAAATAAAGTTGTGGGGAAAACGTTTACATGTTTTCATGAGAACCTGAAAAATCACTGTGCGATTGCTTCTACGGTCAGTTAATTACACACCAGGTTCTTCAATGACTTAATTAACTGCCCAATTAAAAAAAGTTTATTAGGGCACTGAGGGGCAGTAACTCACCCAGCAGCCCCTCAAACTGCTCGATGGCCAGCACCGCGTTGTCCTGCGTGCTGTGGTGGAGATGGTTCGGCATCTTGGTCATGTTCCAGGGCATGGACCGGCACAGCGGGATCCGCACCGTCTCGCAGGACGCCGCCCGGACCGCAGCCGGCCACAGCGCGCAGGACACGGCCAGCAGAGACACGGCGAGTCCCCAGAGAGAGCATGTCGGTCGGTTCACAGAGGGTATGGGGGCACAGTGAAGTGAGGGCAGCGCAGGTCCGTGCTCCGGTGAAGACTCGCTCATTCACTTCGAGTTAAATCCCAAATTAGACGCGATTTTCCTGCTGATTGGTGCTTTTCTGCTGCTGCCGTCCGGTCCGCAGACAGCGGGAGGGAGGAGCTGCTTTCTTATGCACACTTCAACCTCCTCCTCTTCCTCTATCCCTCCTTCTCTCTCCAGCTCCCCTCCTGGACTCGTCTCACCTCTCCTCCTCTCCTTTCCCCCTTCTTATCCTCCATACTAAAAGATAGATTCCTTTTAGATGAAAAATCAACACGAGTAAAGCCGTGAAAAGCTCGTAGATCTGTGTGTGTGTGTGTGTGTGTCATTACATTTTACGAAATCAGTGGCTAGACCTCTTACTTCTTAAGAGAAGGTAAGAGCGTGAGAAAAGTAAAATCTGTCTTTTTTTTAATATTAGAAAACACTTGAAGTGTTATCAACGCCATCTACTGCAGAAAGTGATGTCCGTAACAAATGGGAAAATCCTTGTACCTGACCATTTTCAGACGGTAGCGCCAACTTTGGATTTTGTGCTTCAGATTGCTATCAGTATGTAGGGAGGACGCATACAGCGTGCAGCTGTCAGTAAAACACGGTGGAGGCTCTGTCATGGTTTGGACTGCATTACAGCTGATAGTGTTGTCATAACTGATGATATTATGAATGCAGATTTTGATCCAACATGCCATGTAGCATGTGGATGGCAGTGGCTTCACCTTTCAACATGTCAGTGACCCCAAACACACTGCAGTAAAACCTTGTTTAAATACACATTTCTCAAACACTCTGTAAATATAGTAAAGGTACATTGGAATAGAGAGACACAACAGAACGCTATCAGGACCCAGACCTCAACATCATTGAAGCAGTGGTGGATCATCTTCACAGAACTTAACAAAAGGCAGGAAACGTCCAAAGAAGAGCTTTGAAAGTCTTTCAAGAAACCTGGAGAACCAGTGCTAAAGACTACTTAAAGAAATGAAAGCTGCTGAAGAGAGTTCAGGCTATGTCAGAGAATAAAGGCGGTCATACCAAATGTTGACTTTTAGGATAGTTAAAAATGAACAAACTTTATTTTTGTCATACTGTCTGTTCATGTATGTTTGCATATGCTTCAATAAACTGCTGCAATGCCTCAAGACATTTGAATAGTGTCATTTATAACAATATCAAATTCAAACAAGAACAAACAAAGACAATTTCACAAACTAATCTATACTGATATAACTTTCTGAACCCAGGCATTACATTTCCTGCTATGTTTGGAGTTTAGAAGTCTCAAAGTGCTCTCTTTTGAAAAGTAACCTGTGACAAAAGCTATCATGTAGGCGAAGAAAAAATGTTTTCCTCTGAGGTAAAGGGAAATAGAAGCTGAAATGATTAAAAATAAAAAATATGCATTTAAAGTACAAACACAGACACATCTTATCACAAAGTCTACAATTGATCAAGACTAGATTACAAATTGTCCACTGGAAGAAGTCTCTGTAAAACAGATTCTGTATCTGCATATGCAGAACAGACCGTTACCAGTGCATGGGCACAGAAGCATAATCTTTATGAAAATTCAAAATGTTTACAATGAAAAGCTGAATAGAGTTTGATCCAGCTCTTTGGTGTGAGCTAAACTGTGACATCGCCTCATTTGTTGTAGATCAGAGGGTGGAGTGCTACGTTATACTCTAAAGGCTACCAGGTTGAGTTAGAAAGCTCTATGACTCTATGGACACTGTTAAGTAGTACCAAAGGCCATATTATTTGTCAGACAGCACCAAAGTCAAGCAAAGTGGCCACATCCCAAAGGAAAAAAACCTATACAGTTATTATGAAGGAGAAAGTTAGCTATAGAGACCTGCAAACAGCCTGCTATAAAGTTTGAGATTTTGGGGACTGATTTGCTTTTGGAGCCAGACCCAGGTGGTCGTTTGAGGAACCACCCGGGTCACTGCACCTTTTTTTCAGCCCTGGGGGAGCTACGGTTGGTACTGCGAGTTAATGAAGTGTGTGGGAAAACAATAACAACAATACAGAGAAGCTTCCAATAAAAATAGGGATTCCCTGTGGAATAACTAAAGGAAACAGAGAGCAAAAGTAGGACCCACACCTGAAATTAGCAAAAAAAAAAAAAAAAACAAAATTTCACATTCTTTCACGTGGTTGTAGTCTTACACTGTGCTCTTACAGTTGTTGCAAAGACAATCAGGCACTTGATACGACCTGCTAACAGCAAGTACTGGGGACCTGTAACTGGTTCAGTGGTTCACTGGCCGTCGACCTTTGACCTCCGCAGGCTTGTTGCATTAACAGCTCTGTTATTGGTCCAATAAAGCTGAAAATGACGCAGCAAACTACAGCAGTGTGTGTGTGTGTGCATGTGTTGACAGCAGTAATGGTTGTCAGATGTTGGAGGAGCTTCCCATGTTAGGGTTGAGTTACAGCCAGCACTCACACACACGCACACACACACACAGACACACACACACGGACATGGTCTCTCTGGGTTTTGTGACTCATGGATCAACAAGCAGATAACTGAGTCAGCACTTTCCCTTCTATCCTTCCTTCATTCCTTCCTTCCTCCCTTCTTCCTTTCCACCCTCCTCTCACTATTGCTTCCTTCTTTTGCTTTCTCTCCCAAGTGTGTTTTTTTTTCTGACGTAAAACCCCTCTCGCATTTGGCAGGAAAATCTTATCAGAGGAATGAACACACACACGCACACACACACACACACACACACACACACACACACACACACACACACACACACACACACACACACACACATTAACTGTTTCTTGCACAGTGAATGCACATTCCAGTGAAAGTGAAAAAACCCTGCTCATTTTCTCTCCTCTCCACTGTCTGAGAAGCAAAACAAACCCGCAACCTGACTCCGTTGCGTGAATGTGTGTTTGCACCTCTGTCCTTGTGGGATCCAGTGTAAGTTTTGGGACAGACCTCCAAAGGGGTTCAGGTTAGAATGAGGTTTAGGTGCGTGGGAATGCGCTGCTGTCACTGATGGTCCTCACAAAGATAGCCACACTAACATGTGTGCTGAGGGAATGAAAATTTCAGCCAAAAGAAAACTCTTTCTCTCCGTATGTGGACATATTCTTGGAAACTACCAGAATCTTTTCCAACAAAAATAAGACTGCAGCTGTCCACACACACACACACACACACACACACACACACACACACACACACACACACACACACACACACACACACACACACACACGGTACAAGGACTGAAAGTAATCTGCAATGATTACTGATTTTGCTACAGAGCCTGAAATTGGAGCTAAAAACGTGAGTATTGCCCTGAGGGTGGTGTTTAAGGAGAAGTCACGGGGGCGTTAAAGGAGAACTGATTTCACATCGCACTCCCGTGACACTGTCAGTTTCATGATGGATAGTTTTAAAAAGTAACTGCAGCAGAATCAGAAAAAGTGTCCTTTTTGCTTTCATATGATCTTCTTCCTTGTCGACAGCATTGCCTACATTACCCACAATGCAGTTTCATCTATCAGTGAGATTGTAGTCAAAGTCAAATTTATTTATATAGCACATTTAAAACTACAACTGTTGACCGAAGTGCTGTACATTTAAGACAATCAAAAATATAAAAACATCCATGCCACAAAATAAAAGTAGGTTTTCAGACAGGTTTTGAAAGTGTCCAATGTTGGGGAGGTCCTGATGTGAAGGGGCAGTTTGTTCCACAATTTAGAAGCAGTCACAGCAAAGGCCCGATCTCCTCTCTACTTTAATCTGGACCTCGGGACAGCCAAGAGCATTCGATCCGCAGACCTCAGTGATCTTGCAGGAGTATACGAATTTAAAACATCAGAAAGGTATGAGCGTGCTAACTCATGCAACGCCTTAAAAACAAATAATAAAATCTTAAAATTAATTTGAAAACTAACTGGCAGCCAGTGAAAGGATGACAGTATGGGAGATATGTGGTCTCGCTTGCGTGTGCAAGTTAGTAACCGTGCTGCAGCGTTTTGGACCAGCTGCAGTCGGCTAACAGATGACAGACTAACACCAGAGTAAAGTTGCAGTAAACTGTCTCTTTCGCTGGAAAGTGTAGGCAACACCAAAGAGCCAAAAACCTTCTTTATGGCTGGTAGATAAGCTGAAAAAGCAGTTTAATGTCAAACATGAGGTCCAGAGTGTGGTCCAGTGTGAAGGAGGGCACACATTTTGGGATTTTATCCGTACTTTTATATACTTTAGAGATGTCCTATAGGTAAAGATCTCCCCCACAGCCATTCATATTACAGTAATGAATAAACAATTAACAGCAAAGTGACAGGAGAGTTTCTGTTTTGTCCACCATCTACTGTAGAAATATCAGTTAAAAAAAAAACAAAAAAACGTTTTCATGGTAAAATAAATAAAAATTTACATCTTTCCATTTTATAATTACCATTAAAAAATACCAGAACTTTCTCTGTAATTTGAAACATTTATTTTCGGACAATGTAAGTCCAAAGAATTTAGGTGACAGTTTATCTGACACATCTAAATGTACTACAGCACCATTTCTTTATCATGTTATAAAAAAGAGACATTTTATTGAAACGACACTTCTTTTGTACACTTTTCTTCTGTTTCAGGGATATGTCTGCAGATCAGAGTGGGCTGTTTGTGGCCCGTGATGTAAAATGACTTTGACATCACCGATTTAGGTTATTTTAGTATGGAAATAGTTTAAAAGCCACATCTGTGCGTGTGAATGTCAGATTGTTGATTTACTGACACACCTGCCTACAATTTGATAAAATGTACACAGACAGAGTTTTGTATGTTCAGCTGCCACACATCAGAAGCATTCTGATGTCTTTATAATATGCAAGGCCATGCTGTGTGAAGCAAGACAACAATGAGCTGGAGACGGACAGGAGCTATATTATTTCCATCATAGTGTAATATGTGCTCTGTCACATCACTATAATTAACATAAAAATGCTAAGCCAGGAGGTCTCCTCTCTTCAGGAACTCACTCTGCAGGAGGGGGAGATATAGGAGAGGTGGAGGAAGATCTCAGCCTGGTCATCTATTGTTTTATGTAGTCTGGAAGATGAGTGGATGACGGAGTGGGTGCAGTTTTCTCTGTGGTGGGGTCGGGTGGGCTGTCCCGGGCTCTGTGGGGCCAGGCAGCGCTGCTGAACTGGGCCCCGGTCCGGATGGGCCTGGGCCCCCTTTCCCTGGTGGGTTGCAGAGTATGGGGGTGCCTACTGGGGTCAGCGGGGGAGCTGGCCCCAGGGAGGGGTCACTTACCCCTCCCTTCCTTCCCTCCCCATCTCCAGCTGCCTCCCTCTTCCTGCTCCACCACAACCACCCACACATGCAGGGCCTTGGGGTAAAGGTGTGTCACCAGGGTGCAGGGGAGGCATCCCCCCCCCCTCTGTCCCCTTCTGGCTGCCTGTGCCTCAATTTTATCCCACAACTTAGACATTCACATTACTCACACTCTCATTACACATACATATAGGATCTTGGGGGTGGGCACGCTACACGGAATCCAAAAGACCATCAGGGTGTACAACCTCACCCCTGGCGTTGTTGCCCACCTCTCAATTTTAAATACACGTAGACATTGAGGGCTATCAGGAGGGGCTATGCGCTTACCTGCTGCTCTCTGGCAGGTAGCTCCATGCCCTCCTGGGTTTTAAATGCACCGTAGAACACACATGCATCAACACTACACATGAGTGGGCAGAGGGAGGTTTGGAGTCTTCACACCCCCCCCACCCCCCCACCCCCCCGTTCTCTGCAGCCTGCTGGAGCGGGGGGGTCTGGGAGGAGGAGTTGGCCGTCCGATTGGGGTCTGGAATGTGGGGCCTCCCTGCTGCTGCCGAGTCGGGGCAGTCTGCTTCTCTCCACCCCAGGGAAAAGGGTAACACTACCTGGGTCTGGGTGAAGTTTCCCCCTCCAGGGGCAAGGGTACCTAGACCTGGGGTATAGAGTACGCTTGGGGAGTGTGATCGTGTGTACAGCGTCTCTTTATGTCTGTCTCCACGTTGGTTGAGTGTGGAGTAAGTGCATATGAGAGCATGAGGGTGGGAATGGATGTTTGTATCTGTGTGTGCCTGTATGTCTGTGTCTATATGTCAGGTTGGGTATCAGATGCCACCTCTCTGGGGACATCTCAGGCCCTCCAAGGTATGGAGGCCTATCTCCCCCCACCACCACTTCCCCTGCCAGTGGCAGACGCCCTCAGACATCGGTGCATTGGTGGTTCTTTGTGTCCGGGGGTGGGCGTCCAGGTACACACTGGCTCACTCCTTGGCGGCCGCTTATCGGGGCCTGGAGCCTGGGGCTCGCTTGGGCCACTTCAGGGGTGGGGTGCCCTCGGCCTCTCGGCCTGGGGCTCGGTCACTCTGGCACAGCTGGCTGCCGGTGGAGCTCACGGGCGCGTCACTGCAACCCCCCCTGGCTTCTGCTCCGTGGCTGCTGAGTGACCCCTCATCTGGGACTCTCCTCAGCTCTTTCTGGGACAGTGGCACAGCTGCCCCTCTGTTGGTCTTCCTTGGTCTCTTGTGTTCTGGGGGCCTCTGGATGTCTGGAGTTTTGATCTCCTCCATACCTGCTTCATGCCCTGGAGGACGGGGCAGTGGTTCCCCACACCCTCTAGCAGATCATTACATGTAGGAACCTTTTAAAAACAAGCTCGTTCATGCTCACAGGTGTACACACGGGTGATCACACACACAAACTACACCCTTTTTGGCTCCTACCTCAAAGCACACTGTGCACTGTCGATCTTACGTGCTGCACAATAATGTTTAATATTTAGTATTTACTGTTATATTCCCATATATCATCATGATGTTGTTTATCCCTTGTTAAATGCTTGTTTTCTTTTTTCTTTCTCAACAGGTGATCCAGGTGATTGATATATGTATTTTATGTCTGCTTATTTTGTTGGTTTTTTGTTTTTTGCCCTTTATCCCCGTCCCTCTTCCCCGCTGTTTTTCTTTCCCTCTTTCTTTCTCCCCTTTCTTTCCCCCAGTCAAGTCTGTCCCGTATTTAACAAGTGAAAATAAAATACAATAAACAATAAAAGGTGAATCAAATAGACCATTACGGCAAGGCTGGGATGGTCCATTTGGTAAAGTAAATCCGTTGGGCATCTTTCTTCGCCTTTAGACAATAATTCTGATGGCAAAAGAGCCAAACGGGACAGGCAAAAATAAATAAATAAATAAAATAAAATAAAATAAAATACTAAGCCTTGAAAGACTTGTGTTTTATGTATTATTCATTTGATAATTCATTCTAACTGTAGCTCTTTATTTTAACAGTTCGTTGGGCGCTGCAACAGATTTGAAGTAGTTTTTCATTAATGCTGCTTAAGAAAAGCAAATATGTGGCTCCCTCTAGTGAAAAAGTAAGAAACAACATCCAACACCAACACAACCAGTCCTTCTTTACTAATTTCCTTGAAAATATTCTGACATTACTTCTGTAATTTTATCATATAATCATATAGAAAAGCATATATTTTGCCATTGTGCTTTAGCTGCATGTGCTCTATATTAAAGTGAGGCAACAAAACAGGAAAGAGGATTTATTCATTTAGTACATAGGAAAAATGAAAAGGATTGCGCTAAAGTCTAAGTTTTTTTGTTTGTTTGTTTGTTTGTTTGTTTGTTATGCACTTGGTAAATGTGTCATTGTTAAAGTGCACAGGTGAAATTCAGACAGGCAGCAGGTTTCATGTTACACAGCAGCAGCTCACCTCCAGCAGAGTTCCTGACCTAACGGCAACCAAGTTTAGTCGGTATTAGGCATCTGAACCACACTGCATGTCTACTGTGAAAAAAAGATGACGAAGGGACGCATCTGTTTTTCTTCTGCAAACTGAACCGGATCCTTCGCCTTCTCTGGTTTCTGGCATTTAAGCTAGACTTCCCTGAGAAAAACTAATACAAGCTGAACTGAATTACAACAATCACAGGAAACAGGTACTGTATAAAGATAGTGCATGTTATTACAGAGCATGTATGTGCTGGTTGTTGTTCCAAGGTGAGGAAATTAACATTATGATTAGGTCAGGTTATCCAAAACAAATTTAAGCTACCTAATAAAACAAGGTGGACAGAACCTAAATAGTTGATTTTTAAAAATGATTTGAATTAGATAATAATTTGCATATTTAAATTAGATGTGTTATTTTGCTTATGAAGATGTCAGGGTAAGGGCAGGTAGTCCCTGTGAGGTAACAGCACAGATGGATCTGAGCACTCTCATTTATGTGAGTGAGAATAGGTCTGCATGACCTGCCTGGTCTTCTCAGACACATAGCTCAGGCTGTTTTTAAAAATAAAGCTGGAAATTAAGAAATGGATCCTCTTTAAAAGATAACTAACATTTTTTTGTTCAGCCTGATAGGGAAATTTATTTCTTAACCAAAATTTTTGACCAGCTCCTGTTAGATGATATGTTCTATCCGGGGCATTTTTTTTTTTTTTTTTAGATCAGAAGTCATGCAGAAATGCAAATGGTGATTCTAAAGTCATAGTTGGGTTTACAAAGTTCAGGGACTTCAAAGCCACAGTCACAACTTTGAGTCTAGGCTGCAGAGCAACTGGCAGATTTTGATATGATAGCCCCGACGTCCTGATGGAGACATGATGTTAGAAGTAGCTCTCTAATAACTGTCCAGCCACACTTAATTCTAAAAGTTATCACAAGAATTTTCCATTTAATGTGTGAAAATTCAATTCTCCAAAAGATGATTCTGTTCGTTTGGACGTAGCGTTTTGTGGAAGAAATGTTTCTTCCACAAACGCTACGTCCAGAATCAACTTTTGGAGATCTAATTACCTGGATGATTGAGCATGCATCAAGACGCAAATTCAATTCAATTCAATTCAATTTTATTTATACAGCGCCAAATCACAACAACTGTCGCATTCAATGTGCTTTAAATTGTAAGGCAGACCCTACAATAATAAATCAAAAACCCAACAATCATATGACCCCCTATGAGTAAGCACTTTGGCAATAGTGAGAAGGAAAAACTCCCTTTTAACAGGAAGAAATGTCCAGCAGAACCAGGCTCAGGGAGGGGCGGGCATCTGCTGGGACCGGTTGGCCTAAGAGAAGGAAGACAAGATGAAAAGACATGCTGTGGAAGAGAGACAGAGATTAATAACAAGTTTGATTCAGTGCAGAGGGGTCTATTAACACATAGTGAGCGAGAAAGGTGACTGGGGAAGAAATACTAATACTAATAGTGCATCATGGGAATCCCCCAGCAGCCTATACCTTTTGCAGCATAACTAAGGGAGGATTCAGTGTTACTTGATCCAGCCCTAACTATATGCTTTAGCAAAAAGGAAAGTTTTAAGCCTAATCTTAAAAGTAGAGATAGTGTCTGTCTCCCGAATCCAAACTGGAAGCTGGTTCCACAGAAGAGGGGCCTGAAAATTGAAGGCTCTGCCTCCCATTCTACTTTTAAATACTCTCTAGGAAGAAAAACTAACCCAGCAGTCAGAAAGCAAAGTGCTCTAATGGAGTGATATGGTACTATAAGGTCAGTAAGCAACAGTGCCTTGCTGTGAGGCAAGAAGGTCCTGAGTTCAATTCCACCATCAGGCCAGGGTCTTTCTGTGTCGAGTTTGCGTGCCCATATGGAAAAGAAATAGTAAAAACTTATATGATTTAACTCATGAAAGTGGCCACTTTCTCATTACTTTCATATATTGTTTTAGTAAGTATCCAAAACATACAAGTTTCATTATATAATTTTTCAAGGGATCTTATATCTGTTTTCACTCTTATATGCTTTTCATACAAGTTTCACACAAGACAGATACAAACTTTATAAGATTTATATATATCTTTTCCATATGGGTGGGTTCTCCCCTGAGTTTAACTAATTGATGTATGTTATCTGGCTTCATGGATAGATAAAGTTGAGTATCATCTGCATAGCAGTGAAAATTTATGCTATGTCTTCTGATGATACTGCCTAAGGGAAGCATGTATAATGTGAACAGAATTGGTCCCAGCACTGAACCCTGTGGAACTCCATAATTAACCTCAGTGTGTGAAGAGGACTCTCCATTTACATGTAGAAACTGGAGTCTATTAGATAGATATGATACAAAGCACTGCAGTGCAGTACCTGTAATACCTACAGCATGTTCTAATCGCTCTAATAGGATATTATGGTCGACAGTATCGAACGCTGCACTAAGGTCTAGCAGGACAAGCACAGAGATGAGTTCACTGTCAGAGGCCATAAGAAGGTCATTTGTAACCTTCACTAAAGCTGTTTTTGTGCTGTGATGAGCTCTGAAACCTGACTGAAACTCTTCAAATAAACCATTCCTCTGCAGATGATCTGTTAGCTGTTTGACAACTACTCTTTCAAGGATTTTTGATATGAAAGGAAGGTTGGAGATTGGCCTGTAATTAGCTAAGACTGCTGGGTCTAGAGATGCTTTTTGAGTAAAGGTTTAACTACAGCCAGCTTGAAGGCCTGTGGTACATAGCCGATTATTAGAGATAGGTTGATCATATTTAAAATTGAAGCATTAATTAATGGCAGGACTTCTTTGAGCAGTTTTGTAGAAATGGGGTCTAAAAGACACGTTGATGGTTTGCAGGAAGTGATTACTGAAGTTAACTCAGAAAGATCGATTGGAGAAAAAGAGCCTAAATGAATACCAATGGTACTGAAAGTAGCTGTAGATAATGTTACATCTCTGAGATGATTATGAATAACTTTTTCTCTAATGGTTAAATTGTTATTTGTAAAGAAGTTCATGAAGTCATTACTAGTTCAAGGGATGGTTGGCTCAAAAGAGCTCTGACTTTTTGTCAGCCTGGCTACAGTGCTGAAGAGAAACCTGGGGTTGTTCTTATTTTCTTCAATCAGTGATGAATTGTAAGATGTTCTGGCTTTGCGGAGGGCTTTCTTTTAAAGCAAAGTTAAATGTTATCAGGAAATGATCAGACAGGAGAGGGTTTTCAGGAAACACTGTTAAATGTTCAGTTTCTATGCCATATGTTAAAACAAGTTCTAGAATGTGATTAAAGTGGTGGGTGGGTTCTTTTATATTTTGAGAGAAGCCAATTGAGTCTAATAACAGATTAAATGCCATGTTGAGGCTGTCATTTTTAGCATCTACATGGATGTTAAAATCACCCACAATAATTATTTTATCTGAGCTGAGAACTAAATCAGATAAAAAGTCTGAGATATCAGACAGAAACTCAGTGTAAGGCCCAGGTGGACGATAGATGATAACAAATAAAACTGGTTTTAGGGTGGATAAGGCTGAGTATCAGGCTTTCAAATGAATCATCTTCAACATGTGAAGATAAATGGAACAGGATGCAATGACAAAACCAGCAAGGTCACACATAAGGACACAAAAAGGAAATTACTAGCTTTCTGATTTTTGACAGCATAGAAAAGATAGTTTAGCCATATTTGGAAAGTGAAACAGACGTGATAACACCTCTCAAACTGTACCTCTGCAAATTATGTGCTGAAGAGGAAGCAAAATAGGACCCATAACAAAGCCTTGAGGCACACCACACAGTCAAAGTGAGTTGGTGAAAGTATTGTTAACCTGAAATCCAAAGATTCTTCATTCTTTATTTATTTGTCACATGTAGTTATAGCTAGTACAACATACAGTGAAATGTTTTTCCTGGCTAAAAAATACTCCCCCCGACTGTGAGAAACATACTAGAAAAACTTTTACCTAAACTAAGAGAAAAAAGAAAAAAAAAACAAAAAACAAAAAAACAGGAGTAAGAATCATATATAAAAATGTAAAAGTGTATAACATGAATAAAACAAAATAAAAACACAGTCGCCGCGGAGCTACCAGGACGGCAGCCGAACTCAACGGCGCCATCTTGATGGTCCATCCAATCACAGCCAGAGTCAATGATGTCAATGTGAACCAAAATGGTCCAGAGTTTTAAGTACACAACTGAATTTAAACTGGACCTTTCTGGGGCATAAGGATCAAAATGGACAAAATAATGAACCAAATAAAATAATTTAGAAGACAAAATAAATAAAATGAAACATGAACTGTAAAACAGCTGCTTCTTTCTATTCAGTAAACATCAGAAACTGGTGGTGATGTAAGAGTATTGGGGAATCATTGCATGATTGTGCAGTGCTCCGTCAGCATGATCATAGACTGAGTTCTGAACCTGATGGGGAGACAGAAAAGAAATCAAGATCAGTGTCACATGAAACCTCATAGAGGACCTAATTAAAAAGCTTTACAGCAGCTATTAAGACCACTTGTAAGTGATCCAGGGGTTTCTTGTTAAGCCACAGTGTTACATTCATTAAAAATTAAAATTCAAAGAGCTTATTTATGGTCCTTAGCTCAAAAGACACGAGCAAACTTAAGGGGAGGTCCTTTCTTATTCAGCTAGTCTGTGTCAGTACTTTCTGATCTTGATCTGCGCTCCCATTCCGTGTCATCAAAGATGTAAACCCTTTAAATGGCTTGGAAAAATGTGCTTTCTACTCTTCTAAAATGATGCAGGAATTTTACATGACAGCTTGCCTCAGATCGCAGGAAACTGTAAGCCCGTTCGTACACATCCGGTTCTCTAAACAGATGACATGGAGTTATTTGAAATATTCATTTACATTTATCTTTCAGGTGCAGTCCAGGTCAGTCTGAGCATGCAGTCCTTGACCGAGGAGATCCACAATTTTTCTCGGACGCGGCTGAGGAAGCAGTGCACCCGTGTGACCTCACTGAGTGGCCGTCGCATTATCGAGACTTGGAAGGGTTCAACAATCACTGTGGTCGAAGACCCTGCCCCCCCTTCAGAGAAGATGCTGGGATATGTCCCTGACACTTCCTGGGACCTGCAGGTTGGCATTGTCAAGCCCTTCCTTCTACTGGGTGAGTAACCCAAACAAATAACGCTTATCTGAATACCTGGAAATATTGAAGAGCATGACCACTGTCAACCACTAGGCTGTGATTTCATTTGGTTAAAAGGGGTTCAGCATTTTACTGGCATTTTCCTCTGTTGGACAGCCAAGTGAAAAGCTGAGGTGAGTGGAAAACATGGTGATAGAGGAGGATGTGTTTGGAGGATATGGAAACAGACAGAGATTTTGTGTCTCTTTGGAAACATGTGATTATTCAGCTTGTGCCAAAAAAAGTGAGGAAATTAAAAAAACAAAACAATTTTAGATGAATCAACCATCAGTGACTCTACACACAGAGAGAGGTTTAGAGGACAGAAACAGCAGCTAATTTAAGCTGTTCCTATACAACTATACCTGAGTCATAAAGAGCTTCAGCCACATGAAAGACAAAAGTCTGGTAATGGATAATGTGGCCTCCAGCGAGCCCTGATTCAACATTGTAGAGCCAATTTTGGATTACAATAACAGACACCAAGAAAGACTCAATCCACATAGGAACTCCTGGAGACTGGAACAACACAAAGGCCAAATAATTTGGAAAAAAATACAAAGGTAGTAGGGGGAAGTGCTCCCCTTTTAGAGGCTTTGCTTTGACTGAAAATTACAATGTATAAATACAAATATCCTCAATATTTATTATTAGTTTTTAGCACTTGCAGAACAAACACCTAGATATGAATTTAGGAAGTACAAAAAAATAAGCAGATGAGCCCATCTCCTCTCCCTGTGTCTCCCTGTCCTGTCCTGGATGCCCCCTTCAGCCCAGCAGTGCCGATAACCACTGAGCTCGTAACATGAGCCCCTACATGCGAGGGACGGGAGGAGACGTGACCCCGGAGCGCACTGATTTAGTGGGAGACCATTGGTGACCCCATGACCTGCAGTAGATGCTGGGGCATACACACAGCAGAGTCAAACTACACACTAACTAGTTTTATGTATGTGTGTGTGCAGGTTCTCAGGATGCTGCACATGACTTTGGCACGCTGAGAAAACACAAGGTGAGCTTCTTTTCCTACAGGCAAGGAGTTCGTTTCAGTCACTACTATCAAAGCAAAATTATGTTTCTGTTCCTGTTTCTCTGACTGTGTAGTCATAGGTAAGCTTCATTTTATGAATATCAGTATAGTGATAGTGAAACGTTATCCTCCTCAGGTGTCTCACATCCTGAATGTGGCCTTTGGGGTGGAGAATGTCTTCCCGGACCTGTTCGTCTATAAGACTGTCAGTATTCTGGATCACCCCGACACCGATCTCCTCCCTCACCTCCAGGAATGCTGTGACTTCATCCAGCAGGCTCAGACTGAGGTGACATAATTTCTTATGCATGTGTTTATTATTAATGTTAATGTTAAGTTACATGTGGATTTATCTAAAGGATAAATCCATAAATAAATGTATCTATATAAAAGGTGAATTAAAACTAGTATTAAGAGGTGATTAGTAATGTTGATTACATTTATTTCTATTCTGAAATTTATTTCTCCTATAATTTCTCCCAGCTGGGTCACACATTGGCCTTAACACTTTTCATATGACTGGGTAGCATTAGCAAGATTTAAGATTGCATGGGCCCCATGGGAGTTTCTGTTTTTTAAGGGGGCTGCAGCTCTCTTGACTTTGGGAATGGCTGCTAGTATGATAAACATAAATGCTAAAGGACATAACTAACATGTGATCTCATTGCTAACTACATGCTGTCTGTCTGTGGCTTTTACACTGCATGTTTTGAAAACTATTACAGATGATTAAATAGAGAGAAATACATTTTAAAAAGAAATATTGATGAATAGGCATGGTCTACACATTAATATGAATATTTATATTAATTGTCTATTAAGCAATATTAACAGCAGAGCTGGGTATTTTTGCCGAATGAAGTACTTAGCAAACTAACTAGCTTATGGCAACAAGCATGTAAGGGTTTTAAACTGAGGGATGCATTAACATGCTACAAATGTTTCAACACTTCTTCCTCTCCTTGTCACCTCGTTGTGTTTCCTCTCCTTGTCGCCTCATCCTTGGTTTTAAATAATAGATGGTTAGTTTTGGTCATGTTTTATTCAACTGCTCTCAGATCAGATCTCAGTGTCATACAAGCTTTTAGCAGCGAAGCTCACGACTCACCTTAACATGACACCCCACACACACACTCACACATACACACCCATAGAGTCATTACAAAGTCATTAGAGGTGTTTGATTACAGGAAGTCTATGTGTGTGTGCGCGTGCCTGTGTGTATGCGTATCCTCATAATGATATGTTTCTGTGTGTGGTAATTCCAGCTCTGATAATCAAACTGATGCTTTTACTTTGAAATGCAGACTCAAATTACTCGGTGGGCCATCTGGCTGGTAATGACGCTCGATTATGGACGCTGTCATGACGACAGCAACAGCCACAAAGGCATCATGTGACGGGGTTCATGACTGCAGGACAAATATATAAATTAATGTAACTTAATTGATACCAACTTTACTTTAGAGTTTGCATTATGACCTTTATTTTCTGAGAAATTCCTTTTCAAAATTGTCTCAAATTCATCATCTATGATGATCCCAAACCCCCAACCCGGAGAAAGAAAATATTTTTTTTTGCATGCCAGAGTGAGTACTTTCTTTCTCCCCTGATTGCTAATAATTTGGAGACAATATAAAACATCACATATTCTGATGATTTAGATTAGATTTAGATTGTAATTTTGTACCTGTTTAGAAATCTTTGTTCAAATTTGGTTGATAAAGAGGTCAGCTTTTTACAACATTGTTGAATGTGTAAAAAAAAACTCAAATAGTCTTAATGGAGAACTGCAACTTTTTCTCCATAGCTCTTATTGTTTCTCTGCACGTTGGTCAAATCAGCTGATTTGGCCAGTGAGTGCTCAGCCTGGTAACTGAGACACAGCTTATGGTGTACACCTTTCATGAGAAGGAAGATACAGACTGCAAAAGAGAAGCTAATGTGCATCCAAAGACACAAACAAACAAACAAGCCTATTAACTAAAGCGCTCGTTGGAGCGTGAAGATCAGCCTGGACATCCTGACGTCAAAGCAAAGGCTCTGATCCGCTGTTTTGAATGTGGTCAATCAGGAAAAGTCAAAATTAAATATTATTAAAAACAACAACAACAACAAAACAGCGAAAGAACAGGCAGAGAGAGATGTTTAATTAGAATTATATTCTGTCAGTGAATATAATTTAATATTAATTTTCTTGTCTCTAATGCAAAGAATTGGGTTTGCCAAGATTAAGTTCTTTCTTTCAAATGAGTAGATTTAAATAAAAAAAAACAATGACATAAAATTTAAATTCTGTTCATTAAAGTTAATGACAGAAAAATTATATCTCACTTTAGTTTACAGCATGTTACATTAAATACTTTAAGAACATGAGATCATGAAACAAGACGGGGGTCTGTGGTAATGAAACTGTTATCATGGCCCTTTTTGTTGCCACCATGTCCAAGTTTACAATACAAAAGCTTTTAGAAGAAGTTATAAGGAGAAAACTGACCAGGGATCTGTCTGTGAACATGATTCACTGGTGTTTTTAAGTGCAACAGACAAACAAACATACAAACTAAGGATTAAGGGAAAAATCACACACTGGGTTGCACTACAGGCATTATTAGTGTTGGGGCAATGGCCCAAACAAAGCCTATTTCTCCTACTGCTACTAGAAAGTGCTCAACTCAGGTGTGACTTCACTTCCAAAGGTAAAAGCATTACAGCATAAGACAATTTTACACCGGTTTTATTTTTTTAGACCTCAAGCTTGATCTTGTCCTGATTGAGTGATTTGGGACCCCTCCTGGACCACTCCTGTGTGACTTTTTTCAAGTGTGTTCCACCAGGAGCAGGGCCTGGGGTAAACCCAGAAGATGTTGGAGAGATTACATCTATCGGCTGGCTTGGTAACACCTCGCTGGCCTTAATAAGCTGAAGAAAATGAAAGGACGAATGTAATATTGATCTTTTATAAATAGTCTATAATGTTCTTTGTGGTAGGGGCAAAGAACCAACAACACCACAAAGTTGAAAGAGGAACACACAATAAAGATTGTTTCACTGTCCCAAGTGAAAGTAGACAGCAACAACATGTGGATGTTGGCCTGTAAAGGTCTGTCTGTTACCTAGGGATTATGAGAACTACTTTTTCACAATTATACTAATCAAGTAGTTTTTAGAAGCTAAACTTTACCAAGCTGTGGGCAAAGATGAAAGAGTGTCAAACAGGAGCTGTGCCTTCATCACCCCACATGCCTATGGATGAGGACTGTTACGAAATATGAAACACACAACATGACCTTATTAGGATATTTTGCCCCAAGTGGCAAAGAATGGAATATTGATCTTTTATAAATGATGTGGTTTTAATATTATTATTTTTGTGCGTATCTCCATTAGAAAGGCGTGGTGTTGGTCCACTGCAACGCTGGGGTGTCACGTGCACCCGCTGTGGTCACTGGCTACCTGATGTCATGCGATGGCCAGTCTTTTGATGCTGCCCTCTCATTGGTCAAATCAGCTCGGCCCACCTCCTCACCAAACCCCGGCTTCCTGGAACAACTGCGGAATTACAAAACACCAGCAATGAATGGGTCCTGAAGTACAAAGACAAAATGTTACTTTAATTAAAATACTTTAGTATAAAAATATATTTGGGATAATTACAATGTATGGTCTGTTTTTTTTAAGGAGAAGAGGGGTGGCTTATACAGAGGTACCATCCAATTAAACTTATAAACTCATTATTCATCAAAATTTCCAGCATGTTTTCTCTCTTTCCTCTTCATTGAGGCATGATTTACGTCTTTGTGTTTTATTTTTGAGGGCGATGTCTTTGTGCTTGAATGCTGTCATTTAGATTTGTATCTCTGGGGGAAATTCATTTTGACCCATCCTTATTGTTTCGGAGTGGTGGGCAGCCACAAACTCCAGAGTGTTATTTCTAACCAGAATTGAAAATAAATAAATAAGTGAATACAGATGTCAATGACTGAAACAGAAATGCTTGTTGTAACTTTTTTGCAGTTATGGCTTTGAATATGGAAGCAACAGTAACAATTTTTTTGTCATACCTGTAGAAAACAAAACTGAACTAGAGAATACAGGAAACTAAACCAATTAACAGAGCACACAGCTGGGTACGAGGGAGATTGCAGACATAAATACACACAAGGGCAAACGAGGGAACAAACCACAGGAGGGAACACAGCTGAACGTGATCTAACTAACGAGACGGGGAAACGAAACTGAACATGGCGCACACTAGACAGATGACACGGAAGCTGGGAGGCAAACACTCAGAAACAAGATGGACTAGGGAGATAACGGAAGGAGACAACGAGTGGGACGGGGAAACAGTTAAGGGACACGAGACATAGAGAGAGAGACAGAGAGAGAGACAGAGAGAGAGAGAGGGAGAGAGACATGATGGGCTGGGGAAATATGGATAAACATGACAGACAGGAGAGACATGGAATGAACACGAGGAAGGGGCACATGGGAACAGAAAAGGGAAACAAGACACAAGGACACCCACGTACAGATAAACACAAACATACAGAGAGGGACACAGAGGACAGAGACACACGAATATATGAAACTCAAAACAGATTAAACTTAAGACTACTAATGAGCCTAAAACATAAACAATAATACAAAATCACACCAAAACACAAGAAGTTCAAGAAGGCTGGACTTGTATGTGTATTGCACTAATATTTATAAAACTTTCACAGCTAAAAAAACATTCTGATGTCAGACCTCCTTTTTCCCTATGGCTCTTTAGTAGTTACAAAACTACCTGTTTGTGCACACACAGTGGAGAGACTGCAGCTGCTGGATGAGAACACAAAACAGTGTAGTGGTGCCTTTGAACAGTCAAATTTGTGTGGGAAGATTCCTAACAGAGAAATTACTTGCAAGTGAAGCGGTGTTAGTAAGTGTTAGCTGGTCAAATTGGCAGTTGTACTTCTTAGCCATAATCCTTAGCCTCCTAGTTGAATCCTTAATCTCAAATTATGGCATTCACAAGATTTCCAGAAAACCTGACCTCTGACCTTGAGGTTGAGCTCACTAAGATTGGGACTCTACATCACCCTGTTCTTGAGTTATTGCATTCACAAACTCAGGTGTCCATGCTGCCCACATGCCTGCCTGATGACAATAGCCCCTCAGCCTCTTATGGCTCAGGGGTAAAAATTCCTTCAGTTCTTACTTTATTACAACCCGAATCCCCCCCAAAATTGCCTCATTGTGTAAAATATAACCAAAAACAGAATGCAATAACATGCAAATCTCAAGAATCAATACTTTATTCACAGGAGAACACAGAAAACATGCGAAATGTTTAAACTCAGACATTTTTACTATTTCATGAAAATATTGGTTCAATTTAAATTTGATGGCATCAAGACATCTGAAAAAAAGTTAAGTTGGGGGGCAACAAAAAGCTGAAAAATAACTTTTGGGAATCTCATGGTTCAAAAACTATTTTGATTGCAGTTACCAAATTTTCTATCCATAATGTAATATTAATCAGAATGAAGAATTAGAAATAAATCCATTGAATGTAGCTTAACATACAACAGTTCATTCTGTAATGTTGAATATGTTTTTGATGACCATCAAAGCTTCACAAACCTTAAGGCAAGTATTCATTTATTTTATTATTTATTATTTTTTATTTCTTCTATTTATATATCACAAATCACAACAACAGTCTCCTCAAGCCGCTTTATATTGTACAGTAGATCGCACAATAATAGACACAGAGAAAAACCCAACAATCATATGACCCCCTATGAGCAAGCACTTTGGCGACAGTGGGAAGGAAAAACTCCCTTTTAACAAGAAGAAACCTCCAGCAGAACCAGGCTCAGGGAGGGGCGGGGCCATCTGCTGGGACCGGTTGGTGTGAGAGAAGGAAGACAGGATAAAGACATGCTGTGGAAGAGAGACAGAGATTAATAACAGGTATGATTCAATGCAGAGAGGTCTGTTAATACATAGTGAGTGAGAAAGATGACTGGAAAGGAAAAACTCATCATGGGAATCCCCCAGCAGCCTATGTCTACTGCAGCATAACTAAAGGGGGATTCAGGGTCACCTGATCCAGCCCTGAGTATATGCTTTAGCAAAAAGGAAAGTTTAAAGCCTAATCTTAAAAGTAGTCAGTGTTGGGAAGGTTACTTCTTCAACAGATTACAGAATACATGCCCCAAAATGTATTTTGTAACGTATTCCGTTACGTTATGCAATGAGAATAACGTATTCTGAATACTTTGGATTACTTAATATATTATCATGCTTTTTACAACTACATGAATGTACTACTGCTGTGTGATTTATTACTATTGCTGGAGGTCCGCGACTCCTAACCATAGTAAAGGGACCTCTGGCTAATACATCGGTTCTGTGTCGGGCTCATAGCTGAAAACTAGCTTTACTTTGTTGTCTGGGTCAAGTTTCAGATAGAGAGGCGTTGAAAGGCTGCTCCAACGGAACTTATTGTTTCGGAGGAAAACACCAACACAGCGTACAGTCGAGTCTTAATAGCTTACTTACAACTGGGCTCGTCAGGCACTCTTCTTGGCTGCAGTGGTTATTATTATATTTACATGCTTCCAGCTCCCGTTTCTACTCAATGATAACTTGTAGTTTTCCACTCGCCTTTTTCTCCGTCCTTGCGCTCACAGACACATAACGAGTATGGCAGTCCATTCTCCCTGCAGCACGGACTACACTGCCCATGAGGCTACATTCTTTAGAGCTATGACTGTAGCATTCTACATTCAGGTGCATTCTGGTGACGCGCGCTCTCTCTCACCCAGGAAACGCAAGTTGCAGAGAGAGCGCGCGTCACCCTTTAACCATGGCAACCGTAATGCTACCACCTGGAACAACAGAACGTAGCTGTCAAACAAAACCCAAACAGTCCTGACCCGCGACAATATGAAACAGGAAAATACCACCGTGTAATCCATTTATCTCAACAAAGTAACTGTATTCTAAATACCACCTTTTTAAACGGTAACTGTAACGGAATACAGTTACTCATATTTTGTATTTTAATTGCATAACAGCGGTACATGTATTCTGTTACTCCCCGACACTGAAAGTAGTGTCTGTCTCCCGAATCCAAACTGGAAGCTGGTTCCACAGAAGAGGGGCCTGAAAACTGAAGGCTCTGCCTCCCATTCTACTTTTAAATACTCTAGAAACAACAAGTAGGCCTGCAGTGCAAGAGCGAAGTGCTCTAATAGGGTGATATGGTACTACAAGGTTATTAAGATAAGATGGGGCCTAAATATTTGAGACCTTGTATGTGAGGAGCAGGACTTTGAATTCAATTCTGTATTTAACAGGAAGCCACTGTAGGGAAGCCAATACAGGAGAAATCTGCTCTCTCTTTCTAGTCCCTGTCAGGACTCTTGCTGCAGCATTTTGGATTAGCTGAAGGCTTTTCAGGGAGTTTTTAGGACTTCCTGATAATAATGAATTACAGTCGTCCAGCCTGGAAGTAATAAATGCATGAACTAGTTTTTCAGCGTCACTCTGAGACAGGATATTTCTAAATTTAGAGATGTTGTCCAAATGGAAGAACGCAGTCTTACATATTTGTTTAATATATGCATTGAAGGACATGTCCTGGTCAAAAATGACTCAAGGTTCCTCACAGTGTTACTGGAGGCCAAGGTAATGCCATCCAGAGTACGAATCTGGTTAGATACCATATTTCTAAGATTTCCAGGGCCGAGTATAATAACCTCAGTTTGATCTGAAGTAAGGAGCGGAAAGTTAGCGGCCATACTGCTAAAATATTTAATGCTTTCATTTTAAAAGTTTTGTGGCTGTTGTTAATAATTCCTGTATTATCTATCTATCTAATGAATAACAACTATCACTATACTGTTGAGATAGATTTAAATAAATTTATTTTGCATGTGTTCACAATTTGGATTGTTAAAGAGCAAGAATGAAGGTTGTGTATAAAAGTGCAGAGGGCAGCAAATGACAAGAAACTCAAAACAATGTCAGTTTCACCCAACATTTCTGAACGTCAACCTGTGGAAAATCGAGAAAAATCCACCAGTGAGTCCACTTCTGTCAACATTTAGGTGGTCTAATTGCAAAAGTTGTCTAAAATTGTCTTTGATCTTATGTGGATACTTCAGGTGTGGAGCATCCTTCAATGTTTCAAAGGTTTTGTTACCAGACACAACATGTGGAATAGGAGTATTCTGTGCACAAAGGAGCTGTTGTCCCTTGCACTCAATTCTAAAATATTTAGGATGCCAATAAAAACAAAATGCAAGGTGACATCTGCTCAGTCAATAAGCGTTTCCCTAGTTTCCCAAACCAAAAAACCTTGTTTACACTGGACTCTAATAGCCATTATTGACCAAGTGCAGTCTGCACCAACCGATTGTAACAAGAAGAATTTCATGGTTTAATCCAGGAGTTGAAGCTACCTTCATACATATTTCAGGTTGTCAGTGGGGTATATTCTTTGGGAACAACATCTGAGAATTTTGTATATTTGTATATTCAGCGCTGGTGAGTATTTTGAGCTACAGAAGCACTTTTTGCCAAATGCAGTGGTCTTATTTGTCTGAAGTTGGAAAATGGAACTTGGTTCAGAAAAAAAATGCCTCAAATTTGTAGAGTGAATTCACATAGTCACTGTGAATGGCTGCATAGAGAATATATGAGTCTGAAGTATTTTTCATGACCTGTGTGTAAAGCCCTTAACTCCGCAACGTCATACATGTTGGCCAAGATATAAAGTAAGAGGCAACTAATTTGTTACAGTGACAAATCAATGACATGCAGCTTTCAGTGGCTTCAAGAAGTTTTAAGAATTTTTATGACAGAACACTGTTTTAGATGAAAGGAGAGGGATTGGTTTCATTTTATGTCTTAAACGATGTTTATTTTTAGATTTCATTAGACAAGTACTGCTTGCCTTGCCTGCCCTGACCTGACGCCAGCTTGTCACTGTGTATACAGATTTATACCCCCAGAGCTTGAGTAATACAAAAACATGCACACATAAGCACACACACACACCAAGGACCCACTTGCTTGAAAGGGTAAACGATCTCCACTTCCCCGAGAGAGTCAGTGAGCTTAACAACATCTGGGAAGAGCTACAGAGCAACACTGAGCAGCATGTGGATGAAAGCAAAAGGAAGATGTATCTACAACAGGTAAAAATATATACACAGCATCCGTGTGTTTGGAGCCTCCTCCCTCCTCCTGCTGCTTCTGTGGTTACTACTGACAATGGGCTCCTTCTGCTCGGTCCTGGACAGAAGGACGGCAGTGACAGTGATGCCTCGTGATGGCTCGCTTGTTCAGAAAGTTTCAGGTCAGACAGTCATTTTCTAGTTCCCCATACCTCCTCCATACCATCCTCTTTAAAAAACCAAATTATAGATCTTTTTAATTATCTATGTGATGAGTATGAAAAACTTTTATATGTCAAACAGAAAATCCTTTAAACATAGACTTCTTTGGATAGACTACTGATAAAATGTTTGGGTCACAAACTATGCTGCTGAGTGTAATTAGATAAACTTGATATTTAAGTATTTCTTTAAAACAGAGTGTTAGTAAGACTTGTCATATTTAGTCTTTTGTATGTTTGGTGTGACTTTATAAGATAACTGCTAAAAAGATAGCTGCCCTCTCCTGCCAGAGCTTTCTTCCTGTTAAAAGGCTGTTTTTCCTTCCCATTGTTGCCAACGGCTTGCTGGGTTGTCTGATTGCCGGGTTTTCTCTTTAACCTACAGTTACACTGAGGCAACGTTAGTTGTGAGTTGGTGCTAACACTGAATTGAACTGAACTAAATAATGTTCAAAAAGAAAAGAACTAAAAATTACTAACAAACTTAAGTGTGCTACATGAAATCAGTTATCTCTCATAATTTTCAACTAATAGAGCAAAGGCAAGACAACACAGTGCAGTTGGGTTCATAGGTTTTTGGATAGTGAGACAATTGTTGTTTGGTCTGTCTCTGTAGACCAACACAGTCGATTTTAAATCAAAGAATCAAAGTGTGACTGAAGTGCAGACTTTCAGCTTTGATTCGAGGGTATTAACAAAAGTATTGTGTTAACATTTTATTTTATTAATTGTTGCCATTTTTATATGTATCCCCATAATCCCCTTTTTAGAGGCTCAACATTATCTGGACAAACTAACCAAATACTGTGTTTCCTCTGAGATACTCTGCTAGGCCTTTACTGCAGCCATCTTCAGGTGCTGCTTGTTTGTGGGTCCCTGCATCTAGTTTTGTGTTCAAGAAAAGCTGTTCACCTGTGTTGAGTCTTGGGTGATGTTGCAGTTTTCTTTGGCTCATCATCCATTTTTACTGGGAAGTGCCATCTGATCAGTTTACAGCATTTGGCTGAATCTCAGCAGAGAGTACAGCTATCACATCATCAGCAAACAGCAAGTTATCAAATTCTACTGGCAGCCGCATACATGTCCATATTATAACCTTGTCTGCCTCATGTTTTACAGATGATGTGTTATATTTCAGATTATTTTCTTTCCTTCTCCACACTTCCTATGGCTGTGGCTCAGGAGGTAGAGCAGAGGTTAAAGGCTTGTGGTTTGATCCCTGACTGCTTCATTCTGCATGCCAAAGTATCCTTGGGCAAGGTACTGAACACTGAGTTGATCCCGATGTGTTCATGAGTGAGTGGGAATGCCAGATAGAAAGCTCTTGTATAAATGTGTGAATGACATGTTCTTGTGTGCTCGAGTAGAAAGCACTATATAGGAACCATTCCATCCACCTATTATATACATATATATGGTCTAATCTGGGTTTCTTGTTCTTGAGTGTAATCAGTGGTGTATTTGCATTTATTAAACAGTCTTTTCCACTTGCATGGACATTTCTTTGAACCTCACAATGAGAGTTACAGTGAATGCATACCACATAAGAGTTCAATATTTTGAATCAACAGCTTTCATCTTCTTAGTTTGACATAGAATAACTGGAAAAAATGCTTCATCTGGCAATTAAACTGCAGATCAGTTAGTTGTCTAAATGGTTTTGAACTTCTGAAAATGGACTCTGTATAAAATGTCTGTAATTCTAACAGTTATAAAAATACTGTTATAAAAGCTGCTGACAGAAAAACTGAAGTCTGCGCTTCAGCCACATCTTGATTGTTTGATTTGAAATCCCTTGTGGTGATGTACAGAGGCAAAGCTATAAAAATTACTTTATTGTCCAAATACATATTGATGTGATTGTAAAAAGATCTTGTGTAACCTTTAGTGACTCCACATCTTTGCTCCAGCTTTATCTTTCTTAAAATATTTTTTTTTATAAAAAACATAAAGTTTTGATAAACAGAATCTATTTTTAAAATCTGAAAGTGACCTTTAAGGTCCACTTAATAAAATTCAGATGGTTTATTTGTCAAAGTGTCTGTCTGACAGTTAATTAACATGTTGCTCAGCTCTGTTCATGAGCTACTTGTTGCCTAAAAAGCCTTTTGACAAACAAAAAGCTGAATATATTACTGAAACACACACACACACACACACACACACACACACACACACACAACACACACACAACACACACACACACACACACACACAACACACACACACACACACACACCACACACACACACACACACACACACAACACACACACACCACACACACACACACACACACAACACACAACACACACACACACACACACACACACACACACACACACACACACCTCCAGTCACCCACATGGTCATCTTTAATTGTCTGTTTAGCGTTGGTGCTTATAGTGAAGAAACCATTAACAGTCAATTAGCCAGCTGGCCAATCAGAGGGAAAACTGTTACCCTGAGGGCTTGTTTACAACCACAAGAGCAGCTCATTTGGAGAACATGGACACGGTTATTATAATCCTACCCTTCACCTCACAAGCATGGACAGACTCTAAAACAACAGGATTCCACTTAGAAACTCTCTGTTTAACACATTTTTAAAGTATAAAAAAATCTGTCAAACTCAGTATTTTCAATATCACCAATGGCTTTTAAAGCAAACTTTTCCTTTCTCCCCCTCATCAGGTCACTCAGCTGTGAATCGGCTGCAGAATCAAATGAGGAGCGGGTGCAGTGTTGAAAACCCTGTCTATGGACCCACCAACCTCTGCATTTTGAAAACCCACAACACCTGGTAAGAATGTTGTTGCTGCTGTGTAAGATGCATGCAGGGATGAAAAATGAACCTGTTGCAGACATTTGGGGGAGAAGAAATCCTACTTAACAAACATAGTGACTTCAGTGACAAATTCTGGCTCTAGAAACAAAGCTATAGCTATTGCAGTTCTTCTATTGGCCACTTGAGACTGTCATCCTAACCCTAACCCAAACCCATTCCCAACAAACTCCCATGTTAAAAGACTCAAATTAATAGATGTAATAAATATCTTTATGATTTTTTTAAATTCTATGTCATAAAGACATAGAGTGAATTTAGTGTAGAAGACGTGGTGTGGAAGATTAACCTGCACAGAGTCCTGACGTCAACCTGAAAGAAAATCTCTGGGATAAATTAGAGTGGAGACTTCTCGTCCACGTCCAACATCTGGAAGAATAGTAAAAAATTCCCATAAACGACTGAAGGTCACAGTACTTCAGCATCTAGCTAGCGCTACAGAAGAGGAGCAAACATTAAGGGAATAACATTTTGTAGCAGGTAATTTTAGATTCAGCATTTCTAAATTCAACAAACATCAGCAAAAACACAAACAAATTTGTGTGCAGTTGTCATACAGTGTGTTGCTAGGTAAAAGTCCAGCTGATGCATTTCACAGGGAGAGAAAAGAGAGTGAGCTCATTTCAGTCAGCGATGGAGAAAGATAAGAAAGACAGGACAGGAGAGGAAGGAGAAAGACTTGATAAATTGGAAATTTAAAGCTTACATGTAAGTCCTCATGTTTTTAAATCAGATATTGGGTCTGTATGTGTCACATTAAGTTTTTTCATATTGTGAAACATGCTGTAAATCAAACTGAGGTAGACTGACTGTGTTATATGAAGGTAGTAATACTCTGCAGGTTAGTGCAGGATAAACAGGTTAGTTTGCTGTACTGTGATGGATTTAAAGTAAGTGTGCAATTGGTGCACAGTGGCTGTGGTTTCATGGTCAGAGTTAGGTTACATCACGTTGCTTAGATTCGTTCACTGAATTCCATCTTCAGACCAGCTTTATTCAGTATAATGTTAAAAAAAATATTCTGTTAGTGGACAACTTATAACTTACATCTCCTTGAATTCAGTTTAGTGTAAATCTACAAAGAGCAGTAAACCTCAGACCAGCAGCAGCAGCAGGTCAGCTGATCTCAGTCTGTGCATTAAGAAAATCTACTGGAGTGCTGAATAGAAATGATCGTGAGCTGTGATTCTTTTCACCATAATGAGCCATTACAACTGATTTTAGGGTTCCTCCACCCCCACTGTCATTTTGCTGTGTAGACACAAAGTCACTCTCTACAGCGTAGGCAACAGAAAATAGAGTTACTTTTATTTTCCGTCTTTTTCTTTGCTCATGTTCTATTTAACAAGTTCAAGCTCAGTACAATTAGAAATAAAAATTTGTTTAAATTAAAATTTGTATTCCTATCTACTAATATTATTTTATTATTACATTAATTAGCTTTACACAAAAATAGCTGGTAGAAACGTCCTTCAAGGAGCTACTTTTTACTTTCTTTATTTTTAACATAGGTATCTGTACTTCTACTTAAGTACAGAATTTCTGTATTTTTGCCACCCCTGCTGCACACTATTACACAATCCACCAAGCAGTTTTGGTGCCTGTGGTGGAGACTAGTGCTCAATTGAGGTGATCAATGTTTGCTTTCTAAGTAGCTCTTTAACTTGCTTGGCACGTTAAGACCAAGAAGCAGCCATAAGGGTTGGTGAAATTTCCAACTTGATTGGGGTGGCTGTAGCTCAGGAGGTAGAGCAGGTCACCTACTGATCGGAAGGTTGGTAGTTCGATCCTCTGGCTCCTCCTTGTGCAAGAAACATCAGTGAATGTGTGTGAATGTCGTCAGAAAAGCACTCAGTTTAGAGTCAGTGCTTGTGTGATTGGGTGAATGTGGCATGTTGTATAGTAGAGTAGAAAAGCAGTCCATTTACCATTGTGGCTAGACTTCTGCTTGATTATATGGTTAATTATGTCACATTATATGAGGGTATTTTGCCAATTATTTGACCATGACCAGAAACTTTGATCTATCGTGATCACATAATTCCCACCAAATTGCCACTGGAACACTTTTTTAGGAAAATTGATGTGGATAACAAATTAAACGTGAATTCATAATATTTGATCTAATTACACTAATGCTATACAGTTATTGCAAAATCCCATGTCACATCTGGCCATTGGATTTTGGCCTCCTCCTCCTCCAGGAAACTGTTTGGGAACCTCTGTTAGAGATATTATATATACTGGACCCATAGCTTAAGGGCCACTCAGAAACATGTCCTTACATTTGTGTGGCTAAAGACAGAGGAAAGATTGCTGTTTTTAAAGCTTTAAAATCTTACATCCATGAGGAAATTATGGCTGTAATAATCTTTTCAGCCTCTAGAGGGAGCCATTAGCACTTTACACCGACTGTGAGATTGTACCACTTGACTGGAGAGGATTTGTGACTCTCATTTTCAGGACCATTACATCATCACTGTTTCAAAAAAACAACAACAACACACACACACACACACACATACATCTCACTGTACAGTCTTTCTGGCAGGCACTGCGGGTGAGTGAGGGGAGGACAGATTAATGTGCCTCTTTGCTGTTTGTATCTGAATAGAGCATAAAGTTATGTGCATTTGAATTTGGGAGGGGGTGAGGTGGAGGAGAAGGAGGAGGAGGAGGAGGGCAGTCTGTCGGCTGCAGAATTCCATCACTCTTGGCAACCGTTGTTGGGTTACCACGGAAACGCACTGCAATGTTCTCTGCTTCTCTTTTGTACTCCTCCATCACTCCTCTCTCTCTCTCTCTCTCCCTCACTCTATCCCATCTTTATTGCTGGTCGGCTTCCTCCTTGCGTTGCTACGGCGATGCTCTGGGACATTCAGTGGGATCATTTTGTCACTGCAGTGTCGGCGCACAGAGCTGGCACTGCGCTCCGAGATCTCTGTGAGACGTGTTTTGTTGTTTTTATGCTCCCTTTTTTGTCTCCTTCCAAATTCTCGTGACCTTTAACCCCTCCACTTCCCTTACCAATCAGTCCGAAATCAGCGATCTGGACTGGCCGGGCTCATCAGGTGACACCACAGAAAGTTGGATGAAGTTTCGCTGAACTGAAGGCTCCGATCAGTGTTGATGTTTTCACGACTCTGTCGGACTGAGAGACGTCCGGACACTTCACAGAGACTGAACTCTGCTCGGTGAGCTCTGCCACAAACCGAGATGAACGAGGACGCGGAGGAGGCGCAGCTGCCTGAGAAGTTGCTGGAGGCTGAGGAGCAGGAGTTGCAGCAACAGGAGGGAGAACATGAGATGGAAGATGAAGTGAAGGACCAGGAGGTAGAGGGAGAGAAGGAGCAGGAGGAGGTCCATCCGCTGGAGGAAGACCTGGAGGAAGAGAAAGTGCAGCAACAGGATGGAGATACTGAAGATGTGTATGGGCAGGAGGAAGAGCTAGAACAAGAGGAGGTTGCAGCGCATGAGTGGGAAATACAAGAGAAGGTGGAGGAGGTTCTGAAGCAGCAGGAGGATGGGCTGTCTGAGCAGATGCTAAAGCCAGAAGGGGAACAGGGCCATCAAGAGGAGCAGGTACAGGAAGAAGAGCAGGAGGAGGAGGAGGAGGAGGAGGAGGTAGAGATCAAAGGGGTGCAGGAAAGTGAGCTACAGCACCTTGAAAAGGAGGAGGAGGAAGAGACTGAGGAGATGCAACAAGAAAAGGAGGTGCAGCAAAGTGAGGTGTTACAACAAAAGGAGGAGGAGGTAAAGCAGACTGAGGAGCTGCAGCAACAGCAGCAACCTCGAGAGCAGGAGGAGGAGGAGGAGGAGGAGCAGGAGGAGGTGCAGCGTGAGGAGATGTCACGGACTGAGGAAGAGCAGAAGGAGCAACAGCAGTCTGAGGAGGTGCAGGACTTTGGGGACGCTCTGGAGCAGAATCACAACAACCAGGTCCTGATCCGGCTCAGAGGAATGTGAGTAAACACAGATCACGCAGTCAGCTGGCTGATGATGTAATGTCAGTGTGTTGATGCAATAGCACTATCGATAATTGGTGATCATGCTGTGAGGATCCGTGAGCTGCTGTAAGACTGACAGCCTCGGGGACGGCATCAGTGCGGTTGACCGGTTGCCTTGGTGATGCTGGCACGGACCGACGATGGAGGGGAAGACAAATGACAGAAAATGAGCGGGGAACGGTGGGCGTGCAACATCACTTAACACGGGAGAGAGAGCGCGTGTGTGTGTGTGTGTGTGTGATGAAGTCACAGCTTCTCGTCTGTCTGTCTGTCAGATTCTTTCTTAGCAGCTGACTCCTACGCTGCAGCGGAACAGCCTCGCCACATCTGTTTGAATTTGAGGCGATCACACACACACACACACACAAAACAAATCAAAAGCAGCAACAACAACAACAAAAAAAGAGCCCAGTGTGTTTTTTTTGATTCTCCATTGTTGCCATGGTAACAACTGAGCGTTGCGATGCAGCAAACTCTCAGCAAAGAAAGACACATCAGCAGGGAGATGGACGAAAACAGAGACAGAGATGAAGGCAGGGCATGCGAACACAAAATGTTTGAATGTCCTGTTGATGCTTCAGTCTGTGAATTACAGCCTCATTCATCACACTACGCTCATCATCACTCCTTTCTTTGACAAATCTGACAGCACACTTTGAAATGCTCCTAAACTGAGCATTTCAAACCAGTGAATGCCCTGTAGGCATGAAGCAATGAATCCTAGTAGTCCAAGTAAGGATTTTAAGTGACTGCTGTTTAAAGTTGCCAAATTGAAATATGTACACTTTTGTTTTAGATGTGTAAATCGTCCATATAACACACAATAAACATTTTTATTATTGTAATATATAAAAAAAGTTATGTGTTTAAACACATCTTTGCTATGGCAAGAACTGCAACTCACAACAGGAAGTTGCTGGTTTGAGCCTCCTGTTGAGCTGTGATGAGTTTGTATGTTCTCCCTATGTGGCTTTTCCTCCTAGAGTACATAGACAAGCATGTTAGGCTAACTGGTGACTGTAAATTGCACCCCTTGGTATGAACATAAGAGTTGGCAGTTATCTGTCAGTCTGTTTTATGTATTACAACATAAGATAAATTTTCTACTTCTTACTAGATGTTAAAATGAGGTAAATTCAAGCTCAAATGAACAGCAGCACAAAACATGTCACACAGTGTCGCTGCTGTTTTAACAAAAGCCAAAATTCAGTAGCTTTTAGAATTACTCTTCTTTACCATACTCTTTCAGTTCACTGAAGTTTGCCGGCACAGTTTTGATTATAACCCTTCTGCAGACGGTGGCTGAGTAGCCATTGCTGTTATACTTTTTTTGAAGTCTGCCTCCACAGGCCCATGTGCAGTTGTCGCACTGTATTGTAAAGTCTATGTGGATGGGTACACATGGTCTCAAAAACAGTGGCAGGCATTCAGACATTGGCACAGACCTTCAAACTGATTATCTGATGATGGAATTTCCGTCACTCTGACCTGAACGGACCCTTGTAGGCTCACGGATGCGGAAAGTATAATCAAAGCTTAACGCTTCAGCTGCAGGATTTCAATCAGGCTGAGTTCTGGACTTTGACCGAGTCTTTGCAACACTTTGATGCTTTTCGTTTTCAGTCATTTTATTGTACATTTGCTGCTGTGTATGGGATGATTGTCACGCAGCATGATCCAGTGTAGGACAAGTCTTAGCTGTTGGACCGAGGACCTCACATTTGACTCTAGAATACTTTGGTAAACAGAGGAGTTTATAGAGTAACTGACTCAGTAACTGTAAAGTGCTCAGGTCCTGTAGCTGCACCACCACCACCACCTTGCTTGACCAGTGGTACGAGCTGTTTATGCTGATATGCTGTGTTCTGCCCCGATGCTCCAGACCAGCAAACTACTGTCATGTTTTGTAGCTCATCTGGGGTTTTATTTGCCTAATTTTAAGATCTGCTGGAGACCAGATTATTTTTATTGTTTTCTTGATATGTGTTTACTTTCTTTTTACCTTGAACGTGTCTTGATCAGCATTCATGGTGCCTTCGCAGACATCCAAATATCCGTGACTGTTACCACTGATGCATAATCGTACCGTCAGATCAGGCTCTGATGCATGCTCTGGATAATCCTGCTCCTCTTCAGCCTGAAGTATGCTGCTCCCACCTTTTCCAAAAACACAGAAGGACATAATTTTCTGCTTAATTCATCCAAAATGTGTTTTTAGTTGGATAGATGGCCAAAAAATCATAAGTATTCACATCCATTCAGCATTACTTTCCAATTTTGTAACTCCCACACAGAAACTCCTCAAGCTTCAGAAACTTAATGATTTATTGACTGCAGATTACAAAAGAAGTCGTCAAATTCTTCGCAGTTTAGTTGTGACATGCTCCGTCAAGAATTAGTTTGGGTGTTTTTTTTTTACATAACCTTCCCAGTCTTTTGTGTTTGTTTGCCTGCCGTCTTTAAAGGAAGAAAGCAGCACATAAATGTGTCTAAGACAAGTGTTCTTCTTGATTTTTTCAGTGACTCGCAGCTCACACGTTCAGTCTTCGACTGCAGTTTCACCAGAAACATTTGTCACATACAAAATATCTGGACAGTGCTGTGTTCAGTTTAGTTATAGCTCTTCGTCTGGTTTGGTCCACTTAAATCTAAGAACTTTTTACACATTTAAAGTAATAGTATAGACTAAAAAGAGTACTAATGCATATGTTTTAAAAGCTGCTGTATCTCCAGAATGGCATGGCATGGCTACAAGTGGAAAAAAAAACCCAGGTGCGTTGTGCTATCCTCTGTGAGGTTTCATTCCAATAACATAGGTCCCCAAGGAGGAATAAATAAGAAATAAGGAGGAATGAGGAAATGATAGCTCTGTTTTTTTTTTTGTTTAAACTGGTCATGTATAAGGTCAGTGTGGTACTCTAAAGCATACACTGATGTTTTAGTCAACAAATCTGTTTCCCAGCAGAGATGCTGACTTGTCACAGTAGGAAAAGAATTGATGGACCCGTTGTATTAAAGCATACCTTTACATCTCCCTGTTGTGACAAGTCTGTATGTCTGATTGAAGTGGTTTGTCTCTTTGTCTTGGTTGCATGACATGCCCATGACAGGCAGTCAGATCTTTTTCAACCAGGTCACTTTTTCCACCTTAAGCTAGTTAAAATTCTAAATCATTTCAGTTTCAGATCTTCCTTTAGTCTAAATGGTAAATGGAAATTTTCTTATATAGTACCTGAGCACTCAAAGCACACACATGTCTCTCTCACCCAGTCACACACAAAATCACTTTTTTCTATGTCTAAGTGCTTTCTATCTAACATTCACACACATTCAACCCCAGTGAACACAGCGGATGCAACTCAGGGTTCAGTATCTTGCCCAAGTGCACTTTGACTTGCAGACTGGAGCAGTCAGGGATTGAACTGATTAATAGATGACCAGCTATACTTCCTGAAGCACAGCCATGGTCATTCTTTCTAAGAATTACTAAAACTGAAAATGTCAGTTTGTTTTTTTTCCCAGAGGCTTTCTGATATTTGTCAAAGAGGTTTGGAAATTAAAATAGGGATTTGTTAGGAAAAGCTAGCTAACTTATGATCCAAGTATCCACAAAAACATCCAAGCAGTGATGCAATCAAGAACAACCAGACTTCCTAATATTTCCTGCATTGGTTGTCTTAACTTCACTGCGTGCAAATACCTATGTATGTCTGGAAAATGTAGTTTATTAAATAATTTCAGCAAATAAATAGCACATCGACCAGGGAGATGGACTGTCTGTTCCACCAGCAGCGTCCTGCCCCCCTGAGCAATGCTGGTGACTCTTCTGTCTTTAGCCTCTGGCAGTAACAGCGTGGATTGTGACTGAGCAGTGGTGCTTTGATCAAAAGTTGAATCATTTACGAACATGCTACAAGTGAGCATTTAAAAGATAAGATAAGATAACGTGGTGCCAAGGAATTTGCTACATCTATTCAACAGAATAAATATATAGAACAGTAACAATAGAGATTATTATCAAGAGATTATATAAAGAAGAAAACATATATTGTGTATTTTGTTGTACAGTTATTTTATTTTCAACTTTAATTTATATATTTTATCTTATTCTCCCAGTTAAATTTACCCTTCATTCTAATTTGTGTGTACAGTCATTCATTTTTAACCTTAATCTATATTTTATTCCTTCCTAGTTAAATTTACCCTTTTTAATTTTTCATATTTATTTCCTATCTTATTCATAGCCTTTTCCTTTTTTGTTTTCTTTAGGTCACGAGCAGTTGTCCAAGCATTTCACTACATATCGTACTGTGTATGACTGTGTACGTGACAAATAAAATTTGAATTTGAATTTGAATTTGAATTTGAAAACAGAATATATACACATTTTATACATATACAGTGGTGAAATATTGCACAGATGACATTTGAATCATTATTAAATCACAAAACCTCACATTAACAGACACTGTTTGACATCTTCAGTTTAATAAATAGTAATCTAACAATTTTGAAATTGTAAGGAACACAAGGTAAAAAACAAGAACATTTTACACTTAGGTCTGTTTCTTTCTGACTTTTCCATTCTGTTCGCAAATTAGATTAGACAAAAAACATTTAACAACAAAAAAGGAAAATATATACAGTGTCGGGGAGTAACGGGTATTTAAAATACAAAATATGAGTAACTGTATTCCGTTACAGTTACCGTTTAAAAAGGTGGTATTCAGAATACAGTTACTTTGTTGAAATAAATGGATTACACGGCAGTACTTTCCTGTTTCATATTGTCGCGGGTCAGGACTGTTTGGGTTTTGTTTGACAGCTACGTTCTGTTGTTCCAGGCAGCAGCGTTGCGGTTGCCATGGTTACAGGGTGACGCTCCTTCTCTGCGTGTTTCCTGGGTGAGAGAGCGGCTTTTTGTTGTTGTTGTGCTAAGCTAATAGGCAGAATGCTACAGGCATAGCTCTAAAGAATGTAGCATCATGGGCAGTGTAGTCCGTGTTGCAGGGAGAATGGACTGCCATACCCGTTATGTGTCTGTGAGCGCGAGGAGGGAGAAAAAGGCGAGTGGAAAGGTACGAGTTGTCATCGAGGAAAAACGGGAGCTGGAAGCATGTAAATATAATAATAACCACTGCAGCCAAGAAGAGTGCCTGACGAGCCCAGTTGTAAGTAAGCTATTAAGACTCGACTGTACGCTGTGTTCGTGTTTTCCTCCGAAACAATAAGTTCCGTTGGAGCAGCCTTTCAACACCTCTGTCTGTCTCTCGCTAGCAAAGTTGACCCAGACAACGAAGTAAAGCTATTTTTCGGCTACGAGCCCAACTCGGAGCCCGACATATTAGCCAGAGGTCCCTTTACTACGGTTCGGAGCCGCGGACCTTCAGTAATAGTCATAAATCACAGCAATAGTGCATTCACGTAGTTGTAAAAAGCATGATAATATATTAAGTAATCCAAAGTATTCAGAATACGCTACTCTCATTGAGTAACGTAACGGAATACGTTACAGAATACATTTTGGGGCATGTATTCTGTAATCTGTAGTGGAATACATTTAAAAGTAACCTTCCCAACACTGAATATATATCAAGGAAATACATTGTAATATGTCATCATTCAAACCCAGCAAAGAGGACATTACATAATAACCAGAGGTGGAAAGAGTACTAAAATATTTTACTCAAGTAAAAGTACTATTACTTTGCTGAAATTTTACTCAAGTAAAAGTAAAATTACCTGTCTAAAAATGTACTCAGAGTAAAAGTTACATAGTTACTTTTTTGTCAGCAGGAGGACAGCCTCTTCTGAGTAGTGCAAAAAAGACAATGGGATAAATCTCAAAGTAGTTGTTTTTTAATTAAAAGAAAAACTTTACAAATTAAAGCTCAGTGGCAGTTAAACTGCAAGTCTATACATCAAAATGGATAATGGTCACCAAACCAACCAAACTGTCAAAACCATATAATTCTTTTACATGAGAATGTGTTCTAAACTGTCAAATAAGAGAACAAGTACTGAATTGAGCTGTACGGCAGCTGCTATAAAAATGTGTTTTAATTTTTTAAACTTGGCCCTGCTCTGTTAATTTTGAGGAGCAATTCAATTCAATTCAATAAAACTTTATTGATCCTGAAGGTTGACCCCGAAGGAAATTGGGTTAAGGCTGCCGACCTTTGCCAGCGCCGACTTACCCTTCTGACCATACATACAGGGAGTGCAGAATTATTAGGCAAATGAGTATTTTGTCCACATCATCCTCTTCATGCATGTTGTCTTACTCCAAGCTGTATAGGCTCGAAAGCCTACTACCAATTAAGCATATTAGGTGATGTGCATCTCGGTAATGAGAAGGGGTGTGGTCTAATGACATCAACACCCTATATCAGGTGTGCATAATTATTAGGCAACGTCCTTTCCTTTGGCAAAATGGGTCAAAAGAAGGACTTGACAGGCTCAGAAAAGTCAAAAATAGTGAGATATCTTGCAGAGGGATGCAGCAGTCTCAAAATTGCAAAGCTTCTGAAGCGTGATCATCGAACAATCAAGCGTTTCATTCAAAATAGTCAACAGGGTCGCAAGAAGCGTGTGGAAAAACCAAGGCGCAAAATAACTGCCCATGAACTGAGAAAAGTCAAGCGTGCAGCTGCCAAGATGCCACTTGCCACCAGTTTGGCCATATTTCAGAGCTGCAACATCACTGGAGTGCCCAAAAGCACAAGGTGTGCAATACTCAGAGACATGGCCAAGGTAAGAAAGGCTGAAAGACGACCACCACTGAACAAGACACACAAGCTGAAACGTCAAGACTGGGCCAAGAAATATCTCAAGACTGATTTTTCTAAGGTTTTATGGACTGATGAAATGAGAGTGAGTCTTGATGGGCCAGATGGATGGGCCCGTGGCTGGATTGGTAAAGGGCAGAGAGCTCCAGTCCGACTCAGACGCCAGCAAGGTGGAGGTGGAGTACTGGTTTGGGCTGGTATCATCAAAGATGAGCTTGTGGGGCCTTTTCGGGTTGAGGATGGAGTCAAGCTCAACTCCCAGTCCTACTGCCAGTTTCTGGAAGACACCTTCTTCAAGCAGTGGTACAGGAAGAAGTCTGCATCCTTCAAGAAAAACATGATTTTCATGCAGGACAATGCTCCATCACACGCGTCCAAGTACTCCACAGCGTGGCTGGCAAGAAAGGGTATAAAAGAAGAAAAACTAATGACATGGCCTCCTTGTTCACCTGATCTGAACCCCATTGAGAACCTGTGGTCCATCATCAAATGTGAGATTTACAAGGAGGGAAAACAGTACACCTCTCTGAACAGTGTCTGGGAGGCTGTGGTTGCTGCTGCACGCAATGTTGATGGTGAACAGATCAAAACACTGACAGAATCCATGGATGGCAGGATTTTGAGTGTCCTTGCAAAGAAAGGTGGCTATATTGGTCGCTGATTTGTTTTTGTTTTGTTTTTGAATGTCAGAAATGTATATTTGTGAATGTGGAGATGTTATATTGGTTTCACTGGTAAAAATAAATAATTGAAATGGGTATATATTTGTTTTTTGTTAAGTTGCCTAATAATTATGCACAGTAATAGTCACCTGCACACACAGATATCCCCCTAAAATAGCTCAAACTAAAAACAAACTAAAAACTACTTCCAGAAACATTCAGCTTTGATATTAATGAGTTTTTTGGGTTCATTGAGAACATGGTTGTTGTTCAATAATAAATTTATTCCTCAAAAATACAACTTGCCTAATAATTCTGCACTCCCTGTACACAAACATCACATGGGGAAGACAGGTCAGAGAGGCATAACAATGGAAAATGCACAACATGAGGAAAGATAAGGAGAAAAAAATAACTCCCCCCAGACTGAGCTCCAACAGGGAGATCAGTTTGAGATCAGAAAAAAAACACCTCTGCACAAAGCACGTTATTCTTTTGCCTGCAGTGTGAACATATGTGGGTTAAGTAAGAAAGTAGCCGCTTCTGTCTTCTGTCTAATTTAACTATTTTTTTTTAAATAAATTATTATTATTAACAAACAGGAAAAATGTAAGTAAACACATTTTCTTTTGGCAATTTACCGATCCTGTAAAAAAATTAAGTTGCGTGGACAACAACGTGCCCAATAACAGCTTATGTCTTAATGTGATTAACTTGAGCACGGCCTTTTTGCTAAAATAAATGTACAGGTTTCATTTAACTTACCTCTACATGCTTGCGCAGGTTTGATGTGGAATTTTTAAAAGCTGCTAACTCGGTCTCTCTGGGCAAACACAGCTTACACTGCATAATAAAGCTGTTGCCTTTCTTGCACTTGAAGCTGAAATGGTCCCTTAAATACGGCCAGGGGTTCACATCGGTTTCCTCGAGTTCAGGGTCAGCAGAATTCGACAGGGTTTCTTTTTTCGCTGGATCCGTACCACCGATGTCAGACTCATCTTTATCGTGACCCAACGCCAATTTGTTCTACTACCCATCATTCCCTGCAGTATTTCCGAAGCGCAATGTTGGGTTTTTTTTGTTTGTTCTTTTAATTTACTCAGTAACGGGTGTGATTGAAAATGTAGCGAAGTACAATACTTTTTAAAAAATATACTTAAGTAAAAGTAAAATTACCGACTTGAAAAATGACTTTAAAAAGTACAAATACACAAAAAAACTACTCAATTACAGTAACGCAGGTAAATGTAATTCGTTACTTTCCACCTTTGATAATAACCATGGTAGCTGCTTCATTCAAAATTTAACAGCCCATTATAGCTAATGGGCAAATACAGACTGATGCATTTGACTGGTCTGTTTTTCCAGCTTCTCACATATGGTGATAGTTACAGAATGCTAACTTAGCATTCTGTAATGCTATCGTAGCATTAGTGAAGCCATACTGGCATATTTTGAAACAGCTGACTTTTCATCTGCCGTTAGTGTTTGTTTCAAATGGGAAAATTATGTCCAGAAATAAAATTAATAGATTTAATGGTGTTAAGAGTACGTTTGCCATAGTATTTTTTTGACAGCTAAAGTTAAACTCTCCTTTATTTGATCAGCTTCTGTTCACAAAAACATTTAATAACAAGATTCCCAGTGTATTGTGTATGTCTGTGATACTTCTTCTAATTCACTATCTTATGGAAGACCAGGTCACCACCAGTATTTGGTTTACTGACTGTATCTCTCATCAGCAGTTAAATGAAATGTGCACGGCATCATTACCATTAAACACACACATTTAATTTATGCCCCTTGGCTACTCTTGCTCTGTTTAACAGACCCTGCTTGCTATACAGCATCTTGTGTTGGTAACCGGCTGGCAACAGAGGAAAATATAACAGAAAAAAAAAGAAACAGAAATTTATCAGCAGAAGTTGGTGTGTTGGTTGAAGAAACTGACGCCAAGACAAGTGTTTCGTTTTTGCCAAATCCTCTAATAAACATTGGCAAGTGAATGTGTTCTCTGTCAACAGTGAGAGAATGAGAAACGCTAGAGGTGTAAAAATAAAGATGCAGAATTCAGCTTGTCTACTAACCTGACAAGACTGAACTCCGAGGTTAGGGGAACTCCGTCACGGGGAGTGAACACACTCCGAGGTTTGTTTAGTTTTCCGGAGGATTCTTCTGCTCAGTGAGAAAAGGTCTTAGATAAAACAACAAAGCTGGTTTTATTTTGGGTAGTGAGTAATGGCAACAGGCATCTGTAGTTTGACAGTAATGCTGCTTGTGCGTAAGCAGAAGCTCTGCATGCCTGTGTGTCCCCCCTCAGTGCCTGTGCACCTAGTAAATAGATCCCCTGCTGCACCTGAATGCTAATCACACTCAAGAATTGTTGGCACCTCTGACCTAACAACTTGTGAGGCATAGTTGTAAATAAAGTAACACTCTGGGTTGCAAAGTAGCAGTGACTAAGGAGAGACCATTTGAATGAATAGTTCTCAATGATTTATTGAAATATGGAGCTTGATTAATAATTGTTTGGCAATTAGACTCCGATCAGTCTTTGTAGTAGAACAGAGTCCAACGCTGGTAGGAAGGATGGCAGCGAGGTGAAGCAGGTGAAGACTTGGAGGATCTCTATTCTGGCGAGGATGAGGTGGAGATTTGGAGGAGGCTGGTTGCACGAATGAGGATCTGAAAGGCAGAAAAGTAGTAAGATTTAAAGCACACAGGACAGAGCTCGCAGAAGACAAGCAAGAAAATGTTTGGGCCAAAGTGATGACAACAAAATTAAGTTTGACACCACAGGAAAGTGGAAGTAATGTGAAGAATAGACTAGCAGCGCCAAACCCCGAGGGATGCAGGCAGACGAGTGGATATAGAGCTTCCCCATTGAAATTAGCATAATCATTATTATATGTTTCAGTCTGTTGAGTGGTGCACCACAAATGGAAATATCTCAATAAGTATGGGCTGAGAGGTTGTGAAAAACTCTATGGACATTCACATCACATTCCTCCCTGAATAACAGTATCTCTGAACCTCCTGTCTCCCTCCCCTCAGCCCTAAACAGTCATGGCAGATGGATGCCCCTCACTAAGTCTGATTCTCCTGGAGGTTTTCTTCCTGCTAAAATGGAATTTTTCCTCCCACTGTCACTAAGTGCTTGCTCATAGGGGGTCATGTGATTGTTGGGGTTTTCTCTTTATCTTACAATATAAAGCATGTTGCATATATATATAAATAGAATAGAATTAAATTAAGTTTGACTTAGTTCAGACAGACCACAAAGCCAAGCTTACCTGCAATCCATATGCTATAGAAAGGGTGGTGAGGTTCTCAGACAAGAGCCATGCAACCGAATATAAACAAACGAAAAGACAATCTGTTTTTGAATATAGTCGTTCTGACTTTGAGTCTTCATATGTGCAGTTACCAAAAATGAAAAGAAAAAAATAAAATAAAGAGAAGCCTTGTTGTTACATTTCTTTTTCATAGACTGCAAATTTTTGTTTGATTAAAAAAAAAGTATTAAGGTTACTTCATCATGTTACTGCCAGGTACATTTGTATCGCTATCATCAGAGCAGAGCAGAGCTGCTGTTCCATTTATAGACATTCTGCCTGCCACTGTTGACCTTTCCAGGCACAACCCTCCCTAAGTTTGGGGACTCTGTATTTAGAAGGGCCTTGTGACATTGACTTCTCTATTATAACCTGTGACACCTGTTAAAGCAAGTTTCTGAAATGTACAAATTATCATGAACTTTGTCTAAATTAAATAGAGCAAGCATGAATGAATACAAGATTAAGACCCATTCAAGTGGTCACAAAACCAGCTGTTTCTTTGTGTGAGCGATTGTGTCTTTGTGTTCATTACAATATTATTTCTTCCTGGCAGACATAAAGTTCATCCATAAATTAATCACAGAGCTTAAAGCTGTTTGACAAGAAAACAAAAAAGTGTGGAGATATTTATTTATTCGTTTATTTTTGAAAATTTCCCCCAGTTTCCGTGGTAACAGCAGAACATTTCGATGCAGTAAACTAGAAAAGGACAAAAAGAGAATAGAACAGCTTTTCATTTACTTTTGTTTTTTTTTCTTTCTTTTTTACACATTGAGATGCATAATTTTTATTATCAGTAGGCTTTGGTGAGAAGCTGAGTGGAATTACAGAGGAAGTGTAAAGTGTAAAAACAAAAGCAAAAAATAACTTTTTTTTGGACACATTAAAGAGCAGAAATCAGCTGAGAAAGCTCAGCTATGAAAAAAACGTTCTGCCATCTGAGGATGTATTAAAAGAAGTACCAGACTGTCCAGGTCAGATTAAGCAAAAACTAATCTTTATAATGGTTTTTGCATGTCTGGCTTGTTGTCATGCTTCAAAAATTAAATTTAGGACCAATCTGAAGCCACCCTGATGAGGTGGTTAAGAAACTAAACAACAAAAGGCTGATACTGTGTAGTGTGTGTGCACTGCTTCAATTTAATGGAGGTTCAGCTTTTTTCTCCAGGACACTTGGTCTAGACGTGGGCGGGTTAGATGGAGTTAACCATCAAACACACACACGCACACACACACACACACACACACACACACACACACACACACACACACACACACACACACCCTGCAGTGATGCATTGCAAACAGAACAGTGCACAAAATAAAATACATTCCACAAGCTCAGTGTTAATGATGCAGAGAAGAAAATGTGTAGGTGAAATCACAAAACAATTGGTACAAGGACAAAGAAAAAAAAAGAGGTAAAGACGCAAAATGCAAATTCTTTCGCTGAAGGCGTCACCCTGTAAAAGTCATGATAGGGGGGTGAGTCATTCTCCAGAAACTCTCTGTCCTCACCTGTCACTATTGCTGCTGCCGCGTGCTGGAGAGTTTTCTCTGACTAAGAAAACAATGCAGCGACCTGGCACTGATCAGCGTGCCTTATACAGCTTTGTAATTCAGCTCTGATCCGCCCACGCAGGCCGGCGTACAATTACCATTCGACCATGAAATAACAGGTCTCTACAGTCGCATTTCAAAGCTGAGACGTGTCAGAGCTGTGATTAGTTGCTGGGGTCAGATTCCAGAGCTGTGACTGGCTAATTTCAGACCAAATGGAGCGTTTAGATCGTCGTCATCTACTTGTGGGGTAATCTGCTGTTCAAATTTACATTCCAATAGGTGTTTAGGTTCGGTGACGCATGATTTAATGCTTGCATTTTGGTGACATTGACTTTGTTTTGCATGGTTTTAATAGTAGCAAAATCAGGTCTATTTTGTCCCCTTTTTTCTGACCTCATAACATGTAATGAAGTGGTAACACTTTCCAAATTGGATTTGGGCATATTTATCAAAGGTGAGAAAACATGTAAATTAACATTAAAATCTTACTACTTCACCAGTACCACCTCTTTGGCCTGATTTGGAAAGAGTGATGTTGTGTAAAAAGCCCAAGGATATTTGGCATGCAGACTGGGGGAGCCAGGGATCGAACCACAAACCTTCTGATCAGCAGATGAAGGATGTATGGACACCTTTAGATTTATTAACCATGTAAATTTCCTGTACCTGTTATAGATGTCCTCAGTCCAAAGTTCAAACATTGAATGTCATATTGATGGCCAAAGTGGGTCATGGCTGGACGCCCAAATTGTGGACTTAGTTTGGACGGAATTGGCTATGGACCAATGGACCCAATATAGATCAGATCTGCATGTCTATCCAACGTCCAATGTATAGTGGGAAAAAACTAAAAAGTGACACAAAAACACTTCAAAAAGACATAAAATGTCTACAAAGGGACAAAAATTTACTGCAAAGTAGCACAAAACAACTTCTAGGAGACATAAAATGACTAAAAAGCAATAGAAATGACTAAAAAGTGGCAAAAAACAACATCATAAAGACACAAAATAATTCTTTGAAGGAGACACAAATATGTAATATGACTTAACCCTCTCAAGGCAGGCGTTGCCGATTTGCAACAGTTAAAAACTAACAACCTGATTACCCCACATACATATTTTATGAGTTTTCTTTTACTCAGAAGTACCACTGCAGGACTTGGTTGTGCATTAGTAACAAAAAGTTTAATTTGAGCCTGAGAGGGTTAAAATGGTGGCAAAAAATATCTGCAGACTCACGAGACATCAAAGACAAACTTTAAAGAGAAGGGAACCGAGCACAAAGAGATATATAATAAAAAATGAGACACAAAATGACTGCAAAAAGACACAAAATAAGCAGAAAAATGACAACAAACAAACAGCAAAATAGCTAAGAGAGGCGAAAAAGAAAGAAAAGGAACCTTAAACTTCTTTTTAAAAAGTCAATATTTATTTAATATGTGTTTCCATCCCATCATGTCAAATACTGCTTGTGTTCTGGTTTCTCTCCCTGCTCCGTGTGCTTTAGTCAGCAACACGTACTTGGTTTAATTTAGGCAGCAAAAAAACTTAAAATTTGTCTCCTATACATCATTGACCTTGTGTGGTGAAAATGTAACAAAGGTGATCTTCCATACATGACACATTAGTTGTAAGAGAGCTTTTTCATTATTGCCAGAAATGTGTGTATCTGTCAGATGTCAGCATTTATAGGAATTTGGTCATTTACTTGAAAATCCATCCCAAACACACATACAACATATCATATGTTTCTTTACATGTGACACAGCTTTAACCTGCACGCCCAATATCACGATTGGAATGTTAGATTCTTTAACCTTTCATCGCTACAAATATCTGCAGACTAATATTTCATCCAGCAAATCATTTGTCAGTACAAAGTTATATTTAGGCACCCTGTTCATTAATTTGGCCTCTGTCTTTATCAGAGAACAGTCTGCATGGACTGGCCTTGCTTTGCATCCTTCACCACATAACAGCGGTAAAATGTAATCATGTGCTTCACAGTTTCACAAAATTAACAATAAATCATTTAACAGGTGCTGCTTCCCCAGATTGGACCTTACTATGAGGCATCTGTGTTTTAGAGGGAAAGGGAAAGGTTGTCTGCACTAGCACATTTAGAAGCTTCCAACCACTTTATTGATGCAACTTTTTGGGAAAATATTCCCGCCCCCTTTGGCGTAAGACAGGAATCAACCTCAGTGAATTCAAATGTTGAGCTGGAGGCAGTGACATCATTGTCAGCCATCACGCTCAGAGAAATGAATGAGAAAAATGGAGTCTGAAATGGAGTGTGACACTAGAAATATATTCAAAGAAAAAACAACTTGATAGGGTATGTGCGATCCCTGGTTGATGTAGGACAGAAAAAGCTGACAGTAAACCCCTGAATCCCTTTTAAGTCATGATTATTCTTTGTGTAGGGTTCTAATAATTTGGGTTTTTTTGGTGATATAAACATGAATTGTGTTGTAACACAGAGTCAGTCATTCACTTAAACTGCTGTAGTTTTTTTCATTGTTAGCAGTCTATCTGCTGTTCTTCTTTGGCATGTGCCTATTACAAAAGGAAACATAGAAATGTGAGGATTCACAGGCTGCTTATCAAGATGACATATTCATTTATGATGCCTGCAGAATATGCTACTATCCTTCGTACACTGAATCTAAAAGGAGGTGTATCATATCTATGTGTTCATATTTGGCTGTGTTATGACTCATAGGAAGCTCCATGTTTGATGCAAATTGCTGCAATCTGCTACTAACGGGTTTAAAGTACCTAAATTACCTCCATGAGCCACTGCTGTTGCTGGAACCTCTGACAGTGTTGAAAAGCAACCAAATCAGCCACCAATCTCCACAAAATACCCAGCATTCATGGGTTCCTTTCACCTCCGCTCTCCATGTTCAACTCTTTGACACCCTGCTGGGACGGCTCAATTCCCAGAACGAAAACCTCTGCTCCAGTGCTTTGGAGTGCTTGTCTGAGCCACCCTTGCACACAAAATGGGTAGAAAACATGATTTACTAACCGGTCTCTTTCAGACTTTTCAGATTTTATTGGAATGAGGGACATTTTAAAAGACTTAACACAGAGGACAAACAGTTTTTGAGTATGTTGGCCATGTATCATGTATGTATGGTTTAGCTTTATGTGTCTTCTAAGCCTTTCGAGGCAACAGCAGTTGCCATTTTTGTTGTGTAACGCTCCCGTGGTTGCATGTCATTCTCATCTGTCTCGAGGTTAATGGAAATGACAGTTTGCTTTTCGCATGCAGTGTTTGAGTTTGCTCTCTGTAATGCAGCCCCCTGACTCACTTCAGTAAATCCAAGCAGCATTTCCACCTAACCCACTGACATTAGTGCAGGTAGCTTTGGTGTGCACTCATAAACTGTATATAAATGATGGACGTGCCATCAAGGTCTAAAACGTGAATCCAATGTGCCAAAGTACCTTAAGTACCTTCTGATGGCCACTATAGGAGCAATCTGGTCTCGTAAAAAGTCTTTTAAAATACATCATGTTGTTAATTTAATGAGTAGTTCAGTACAAATGAAATATATCTGTATATACCAATATAGACATTTATTCAAGCTTCTGAATACTCTATGGTTTATTTATTAGTTCCAATGTGAAGATGTGTTTTTGTTGATGAAGATAAGACTTTATTCAGAGAAGAAATATCTTTGTTAGTCTGCATGTTTGTTTCAAGGTGTGCCTTCTAACCTAGCCTGAAACTCACCATGTGAGTGGCCAATTTGATTAACTCTTGTTTGTTCTTGTTTGTTTACAGGCAGAAATATAAAAGTACATCGCAAAGGTAAGGCACGCACTGGCACACACATACACGCACAATTGTTTTTATGGAGAGTTGAAACAATTAGTTGTATTCTTGTGTATTTGTTTAGCGGAAAATCATTGTGACAACTGACAAGCATGAATGAAAAATTAAAAATACAAAATAGAGAAAAAAAATCAGCTTCTCTAAACTGCAGATGTTTTTGCTTTTTTCTTCTTTATAAAAGTGTAGAAGTGAAAAGTGTAGATATTTAATAACATTCCCTTGGTCTTTTGGTCTATGAAACTTACACTACCAGTCAAAAGCTTGGACACATCTTCTATTTTATAGGTTTTTCTTTATTTTCACGACTATTTAGATTGTAGATTCTCATTGAAGGCATCAGGACTATGAATGTGTGTGAATTAACTCAAAACAAGTTTTATATTTTAGATTCTTCAAAATAGCCACCCTTTGCTTTAGGTCAGATGACTGTGAAAGCCAAGCTATCTGGCGCAGCACTCCATCACTCTCCTTCTTCTTCTTCAGTATGTATCTATGTATGTTGAAAGTAGTAAAAAATAAAGAAAAAATATTAAATGAGAAGATGTTTCCAAACTTTTGACTGGCAGTCTATATTTTCCGATTCATGATTAAATCCTTTCTGCAGTTGTTTTGAGTAAGTCTTTGATAATTAAGTGCACAAAGATTTTTTTCACCATAAAAGCACACTGAGCTCATTATGCATCATAAAAATATGAAAATGAATTAGCATGTTATTTTAGAATTGTGGAAACCATCATCGACACATAAAAGGTACTACTTGCTTTACCCTGAAATTTAAAAGAAAAAATAACTTTGTCTTTGTCTAAAACAGATACACTCCCAGAGGGAGGCCTTGTTTGACGTGCAACACTAAAACATGTTTCAGCTCTTTAAAAAGACCCTCCCTATTTCTTTACGTATTTTGTGTAATTTTAAAACAAATCTGACTGTAAATGTGTGTGTTCTCAGGGGATATTGCTTTTAGCTTTGTGACTGTAGACTGTAAACTTAGGCTACATTCACACTGCAGGCGAAAGCGCGTCAAATCCGATTTTTTTGACCCTATGCGACCCATATCCGATCATAGTGTGACAGTGTGAACGGCACAAATCCGATATTTTCAAATCTGATCTGGGTCACTTTTGTATGTGGTACTGAATCCAATACATATCCGATGTTTTAGAAAGCGACTGCTGTCATGTCGCATTAAATCCGTCTTTTACGTCACTGACACAAGACAGACGCCAATTATCAGCGCCGGAGAAGCGCCCGATAAGACATCGCGAACGCTTCCTGGCCATCCAGCGTAGATGTCAGTGAAACTGTTGGGAAGACAACGTTGGAGAAACGTGAACATTTTATTTGTACTGTATAATCTGCAGATTCTGACAGAAATCTGCAACTATCCTTTGAAGCACCGCTCCTCTAAAACAGCAATAAGGATAATTATTAGGTTATTTACATTATTATGTAAATAACAAAATAACTTAAAGCAAAAATTGGGAAACGTAAAGTCCGAAGTCTTTATATTAAGGGCCATCAGTCAAATATTGTTTGCTCTGGGTCTAAACAGAGCGCGTTGTGTGTGACATCTTTTGCGCATGCGGGCCGCTTTGAGCGTTCACACTATTTTATTTGTAGTGTGAACAAGCAGACAAAAAAATCGGATTTGATCAAAAAATCGGAATTGAGCATTAACACCTGCAGTGTGAACGTAGCCATAGACATCTTGGATCCAGAACTCTTGAAGTCATTCTTTCTAATTACCAGCAGGGGGTGTCTTCCATTTGTCCAGTTAAATAGATGTCACTTGGAAAACAACCCTATGGCTGCTTTGCTCCATCCATCCATTTTATTCCGCTTATCCTTATCAGGGTTGCTGGGAAGCTGGAGCCTATTCCAACTACCATAGGCCGAGAGGGGGGGTACATCCTAAAAAGATTGCCACTGTGACACAGGCCTAACACAGAGGGACAGACAACCATTCGCATGAGCAATTTAGAAATCACCAGTTAACCTAACCTAACCTGTCTTTTATCTGTGGGAGGAAGCCAGAGTACCTGGAGAGAACCCATGGAAAACATGGGGAGAACATGCAAACTCCACACAGAAAGGCCTCCGGCTATTTTCAAGTCTTACTGAATACAGGGACTTCACCTTTGTGGTTGGGGTTGTGTCTTTTACTGAAACAGCTTTAAACGCACTGCATTAGAAACCTCTAACCTACAGTGACATTTGTAAAACTCAGCAGCTACTACTACTAATAACTAATAATAACATGGAATATTTCAAGTTATTAAAAAAGAAAACAGATGGTGTTTTGTTGACACCTGAAAATGACGCACCTGAATCACAATCTCTCTAGTCTTGAAGTTATCTTTCTCACCATCTCCTACTCTGACTTCAGCTGTTACCATGGCAACTAAAACAAATTTCATCCAGTTTACAGGGTGGTGGTAGGTCACCATGGCAATGTTAAAAGGCTTGGACACAGCAGAGTCTTTAAATCACCCTGTCGACAGTCTGCTACATAAAAAATATCACTTTATACTGCAGTTAAAGATGACCAACATTTCCATCCATCCTTCCAGATTAAACATTCTTGCTGGCCGTAATACCTCTTTTAGGTTATCTGGACGAACTTTTTAGAATTTCTTTTAGATCGTTTACCTCAGTAAAAATACAAATACCACCCTGCAAAAAATTTAAAAGTCAAGTCATTCAAGCTTAAATAAGAAACCTACCTCAAGGAATGAACCAGTGTCTCAGTAAAGAACCAATTTAAATCAAGTGATCACATTGTTTGTAGATGGGGAAAAACATGTAATTTCTTCTCATTTCTTTAATTGAATGTATGAAAAATGTGAATAATAATAATAATAATTTGACAGGTATAAAATAGTATTTGTTTACCAACATGACGATTCCCAGAGAGCTATTTGCTGTAAACTTGTACAAGTGGAGGACAAAAGAATAAGTATCAAACAGCATCCTGGTTCTCTTGGCTCATCTGTCATCCTGAGCCTCAGGTACCTTGGTGTGATCTTTGATTCTGCCATGTCCCTAGAACAACACTGTCGCCACTTGATTAGGAATGGCCTTTTTCAGCTAAGAAACATCTCCAAACTGCGAACTTTGCTGTCTAAATCTGAGTTAGAAATGGTTATTCATGCTTTTACTTCATCTCGCTTAGATTATTGTAACAGTCTTTTTCTTTGTTTGAGCAAAAGGAATCTTGACCGTCTCCAGTTAGTCCAGAATGCTGCTGCAAGGCTTTTAACTAAGACACGAAAAAGAGAGCACATTACACCAGTGTTACGTTCATTACACTGGCTTCCAGTACATTTTAGAATTCATTTTAAAATCTTGATACTGACTTTTAAAGCTTTGAATTGTGATGCCCCTGCCTACATTTCTGATCTTTTAGAACCCCACGTTCCCTCTCGCAGTCTGAGATCATCTAATCAAAGGTGTTGTTAGTCCCACAAACTCGTTTTAAGACCAGGTGATAGATCTTTTAGAGCGGTGGCCCCCAGGTTGTGGAATGCTCTCCCTCCATCATTATGTTGCCTTGATTGTATTTATTCTTTTAAAAAGCAGCTTAAGACTCATTTATTTAGATTGGCTTTTAATTAGATTTGTGCTGTATGTTTGATTATTAATGTATTTTATGTATTTCTGTTTTATATTACTGTGAAGCACTTTGTGGTTTTTATTCTGTGAAAAGTGCTATATAAATAAATTGATTTGATTTGATTTGATTTGAAGTAGCAGGCCTAAAAAACTACAGCAAATCTACAGCAAATGAACTGTATCTGAGAGTCATGTCCTTGGGCAAAGACCTAATACAGGACCCGACAGATGCATCTGGCCTGGCCTTTCAGTTGATCTACTGATTGCCAAAGGCTCATCAGATCTCAGTGGAAGGGTGGCTGTCAAAACCTGGAATTATGAATGCAGAATAGTAGATTTTGATCCACCAGGCAATACCATCTGGAAAACTTGATGATTAGTATCAACTACTGCCAGTGGAGTAAAAGCATAACTGGATAGAAAACCACACATTAGAACCGTATCAGTCATGGATTGGCCTCCCCAGAGACAGGACGTCAACATTACTGAACCACTTCTCTTGACAGAAAATAGAAGAAAAGGCAGACAACATCCAAACAAGAGCACTAATTGTCTTTCATGAAGCCTGGAGGGCTTATAAGTGCTTTTAAATGCTTATAATTAACCTCTAATGACTTTCAAACAGTTTGCACAAATTCTGTTTCAATGAAGCCATTAGTTTGTGATATGTAACTTAATCTGATTTCATCATTTAAAAGTAAGTCATAGGTCATCCCATCTGAGAACTTTTCAAACTGGCATAAGGGCGCTGTTGGCTGGCAAAGACGCAAGGAAGATGCACTCTACAAGGCAGCGTGTTTATTTCCTGGAGGAGACTCCAGTCGTTTTCTGTGGGTGTCAGCTGACTGACAGGAGGCAGCGTGTCATGTGTCCATCTGGAGGAAGCAGATTTTCATGTTCTGGTTCTGTGGTGTGAACAGGACAGCAGCTGTGTGGGTGCTAAGAATGAAAATCCACCAGTTACAGTAGCAGGTGTGTGAAGACTGCAGGCAGACTAAAAGCATATCACTGATGTCGTGAGGTGCAGGATATCATACACATTTACATTATATGTACATTTAAATCCAGTGAAGTACAGTATTTAGTATAGTAAAGCAGACGGAGCGTTACACGGGTTTTGAGTGATGCACTTCACGTTAACAGACAGTTTATTAGCGATAGTCATTCTGTATCATTCACAATACTGTTATAATGTAGGAACTACATATCTGACACCACAAACAAAATTCACCCTGATTTATGGCATACAGTTCAATTCATTTTGATTAAGTTTTGTTTAAATGACACCAATTTACAACTACAATCACCTCCAGGGGCTTTATATTGTAAGGTTAAGATCCTATAGTTTTAGAAAGAACCCTAACTATCACACAGCCCGCTATGTTCATGCCCTTGGTGACAGCAGGAAGGAAAAATTCCCTTTTAACAGAAAGAAACCTCCGGCAGACCCAGGCTCAAGGAGGGGCGGCCATCTGCTGCAACCAATTGGGGGTGATGATTAAAGATATGCTGTGGAAGAAACCAGAGATTAATACTAACTGATAATCAAATACAGACTATTGTCACTCCTGGCCCTTCATATATAAAACACATGGTGAGTGAAAAAGGTGAATGAAGCACTTTGTAAGTGTGCATGCGCCATTAGTGTGCTGCCTGCTGTAACCTATAATTTCCTTCGGGATTAATAAAGTATTCTGATTCTGATTCTGAAGAAGAAACGCTCAGTGCTTCACAGGAATCCCTCAGCAGCCTAAACTTATTGTAGCATAACTAAGGGAGGATTTAGGGTCACCTGGTCCAACAATAACTATAAACTTTATCAAAAAGGACATATCAACATTTTTTTAAACCAAATCTTAAAAGTAGAGATAGTGTCTGTCTCCTGAATCCAAACTCCCAAGCTGTTTCCACAAAAGAGGGGCCTGAAAGCTAGAGGCTCTGCCTTGCATACTACTTATAAATACTCTAGGAACAACAAGTAGGCCTGCAGTGCGAGAGTGAAGTGCTGTAATGGGGTGATATGGTACTATAAGGTCATTAAGATAAGATGGGGCCTGATTATTTAAGACCTTGAACAGGATTTTCAATTTGATTCTGGATTTAATAGGGAGCCTATGAAGAGAAGCCAATATAGAAGAAATCTGCTCTCTCTTTCTAGTCCCTGTCAGTACTCTTGCTGCAGCATTTTGGATTAACTTAAGTTCTTTTCAGGGAGTTTTCAGGACATCCTGATAATAAGAAATCACTAGTAGAACCAGACTCAGGGAGGAGAAGGGGAAACAATTCCAGAATCAAACATATAGAGAAACATGGTAATTGCAGCTGGACATCTGCACCCTGAACAAAGAGAAGTACCACACCTTTCACTGAGACACTGTGGAACTAGGCCTGAATGATCGGGTAATTTAAAAAAAAAAAAGAGTCATGATGACACATAATTTCTGATTTCAGCTGAGAACAGACATACCGAAAACGACCTCCTAGCTGATAAATTTAGCTCCACAGTGATAAAAATAACTCAAGTTGACACTGAGGGAAACAAAAAAGCAAAAATACTTGAAAAGAGGCAAGAGTACTTTGACAGTTCTGCAGCACAAACTACATAGTTCCGGAATGTTCGGAATTCCGGAATGTGCCAAAGTTCCGGAATGTTCGGAATTCCGGAATGTGCCAAAGTTCCGGAATGTTTAGAAATGTAAATATGCTGTAAATATGAGGAATGATATCCACAGCAGCCATGAAGAAAAAGAAGATACCTGACTATATTAAAGTATAAAATCAATGCCATATAACCGAATTAAAAGTGCTTGTTGTGTTTGTGACTAAACTGCATCTAACAGAAAATTGAGCATAACATTAGTTCTGTCAGGCTGGACAGTAAAGCTCAGCCTGCAGTTCCATCAGATCAGCTGATGCCCAGGCTGACATTCTTCAATTTATTCTACTCACTCATATTTAAGATGCTTCACCTTCCATACAGATACTGCTGCCTCTGCAAGCTGCTTCGCAACCCAGATTCCCTCCAGCTAAAGCGTTACATGCCGTTAATTAATGCCATATGTTTTCTAACCGATGCCTGCTCTGCTGTGTTAGGGGCCTTTGTTGCATTCTTTTTACCTCTTAGCTTTCAGTGTATGCACATGGACATACAGAACAGAACTGTACAGACAAATATGAGTTACTGCAGATATAGACAACAATCTCCTTTCAAATAAAGTGGTCCTGACAGGATTTTAAATGTTACCTAGCCCTTTAACACTGGGCGTCCAACTTCTGAATAACTTTGCATCATTTACTTGTTTTTCTACTGTTTGCTCAATTAGTGTAATGCACTGTATATTTGTTTGTGCTGTCAGGCTGAAGGCGGTCTTGGAGCAGATGGACCGTGGTATGGTGGACCTGCAGGAACTCCGGAGGCACTTGGAGCTTGCAGCTGCCATGCTGGATGCTGTTTACACCGATGAGACCAGGTGAGCCTGAGCAGGCTGTTGAATGAATGGCTGTATAGAAAATAAAGCTTTATCAGCAGTTGCCAAAAATGTGACTGTTTCTCTCTGCAGGCGCCTGCTGGACACTGAAGATGAGCTCAGTGACTTGCAGGCAGAGTCGGTACCAAGCGAGGTGCGTGACTGGCTGGCGTGCACCTTCAGCAGGAAGATGGGTGTGGCCAAGCGTCGCCCTGAAGAGAAGCCAAGATTCAGGAGCATTGTTCATGCAGTGCAGGCTGGGATATTTGTAGAGAGGTAAATGTTGCTCTGATCAGCTAAACAGAAAGCTTGTATTCACTAATAAGCATGCTAGAAATACTGCATGGAGTGGTAGTGTGAAGAAAAGAAATTCACAAATTGTTTCAGTCCCATAATTTCTCCAAAAGCCTGCATTCAGGTTTTGTGAATTCAAAATAAATGCTCATGAATAGAGAAAGTGTCTTCGCAACTGCACCAGCAATGAGATTCTCACTCTAACTGCTGCTAATGGCCATTAAACATAGCAGGCATTAGTTAAGCTTTGTAAATCTCATTTTAAATCATTGTTCAGTGTGTATAAAACTGCAGAAAACTCTAAGTACCTCTGCTTCACACTCCATTAGCTGTTAACAGACCTATTCAAGGATTAAAATGGCTGCAGAGCTTGGAACGAATTTATATACTGACTCACTTTCTTCCTTTATGTCCTCCCAGGTGCTCTGACCTAGAAAATAATGAAGTAACTTTGACATCGCCCATTATATCCTTATATAATAAGACTGTTACAAAAAACAAACAAACAAAAAAACATGTTATAAACATGAACTGAGTCCTGCAGGACAATTCACAAACCTTTACAATATTAATAATTTGCTGCAACTTCTCAACTGATATATTGATATTCCAGTTTTATGTAAGCATAATAACCCACAATCCACCCATTCATTCATCGGTTTTCATCCACTTATCCAATTTAGGGTCACAGGGGAGGAGTGAGTCAATTCAGAGTCAAAAATGAATGTTGAATTGTAAATAACTATAAGTTTTATACTTACTCAGGAAGAGACTAGCAATGTGAAAAGAGTCTGGAATGTCAATGCTGCCATTAAAATTCACCATTAGCAACGTGAAGTGCGAGGGACTCAGGCTTTCACGTTTGGTTGACCCATCAGTCCACCCTTACCTCCTCCCTGATTTCCAGAAAAAGAATTACTATGAACAGTATGCCACACTCCACAAATGAACTTCCGATAACTATACTCTCCACTTTGGGTGTTTTTGTGTGTTTGCTTGTTTTTTAAAATGACCTTACTTTACTCTTAACCCTCTCAGGCTCAAATTAAACTTTTTCTGCAGTCCTGCAGTGGTACTTCTGAGTAAAAAAAACCTCATAAAATATGTATGTGGGGTAATCAGGTTGTTAGTTTTTAATTGTTGCAAATCGGCAATGCCTGCCTCGAGAGGGTTAAGACTTCAACATACAACCACACTGTAGACAATACTGATCTTCTAGTTGCACTCGCCCCTCGCTAGAACCTGATCATCTTTTTGCACACAAAGCCAGCTCCAAAGTGAAGTGGCTTTCCTAGTTTGGTTTATAGGTCCTGAACACCAGGGGATGAGTTCCAGCACTGACTGTGACTCAAATCCAGTTCCACAGCTGGACCTTGTGAATGCTCTTGCAGGTACATGTGGACCAGATTCAATGTTGAGGCATTCATATGATTACATTTCATAAATGTTGGGTCTGACTTAGAAACTGAGGAATTCTACACTCACCCTCATACTGCAGCAACTCGTCAATCACACAGTAAAGCATACCCCATTTTATCCTGCTGTGTGACTCTAATGGGGACCATAATATTGTGCAGGCGGAAACTATCCATAGAGCTAAATGAACTAAAAACAGCTTATCATGACAGGTAATTATTAATAATTGTAGGAGCACAGGACTATGCACACTTTGCCTTTCTCTTGCTATTGACATTTTTCTTTTGTAGTCCAGCACTTGGAGAGAGTTTTCTGGAATATTCTGACCCTGAAGGTAGAAACGATTGCGGCTGTCTCGCTGGCAGGAGGTGACATTTTATTGTATTAAACCGACATTTGATCAGAAGTTAAAACAAATAAAAACCTTTTCAGTCAGAGCTCATTTTTTTTCACAGCTCAGAACCTTAAACAGAAATTGAGAAAAAAACAAAAACAAAAGAAAAATTGAAAAAAGGCTGTAGAAAAGTAGACAGGTACCAAAGGCAGGGAAAGAGCAATCTGAGAAGAAAAACAGTAAGGTGGTAAAGGAAGATAAAACAGTCAGATGACAATTTATCCTGCTGTTTGACTCTAAAGACTTTTGTACTTTTGCACAAATATTTTGTGCATGAAAATATTTTTTGTACTCACCTGTACTTACTGCAACCTTTCACACTGACCGTATCATTTCACTGAATATAGAGTATTTTAGCATTTATTTTTTCAAACCAAGCTTGATTCTTGCTATTTCTCAGCTCCAAAATAACAGATCTGACCCAATCAGACCACTGTATGTGGTAACAAGTGTGCTCGTCGCTCAAAGTAGGCACAGGTACAATTATATGGTAATAGTAAAATAATACTAACCCCAGAAACACAGCTAGACACTACTCTGGCCAGTCGGCTCTCTGAAATGATTTCTCTGCCTCCTCAGAAGTTGTTTCCAACTCTGCCAACAAGAGTTCAAACTTCCCCACTCACATCCTGAAATATGTGTGAATGCGGTGGTGATACAGCTTCAAATCCTGGATCAAACCATTAATTAAATTCTCCCTCTTGCTGCCTTCTTGTGAGACTTGGATGAACCCAGAATCTTTCTTTCTTTGTTTTCTTCCTCAAAATTTAACACTTTCAGTGTGTAACATTTGGACATATTACATTCAAATATTACATATCTTCCTAGTTTTGTCATTTCTATTTCTAGTTCTTAGATTTGTGTTCATTTAGTCTCCTCCCTTTCATGCTGTGGTCATCTTGGTCTTGTCTGTGTTCTCCCCAGTCCGTCATATCTCTCATCCTCTCTGTGTCCTCATTCTGTCTTGTTCTCTGCTTCTGTTTCTCCCCTGGTCCCAGTGTCAAGCCCTTGTCTCTTAGTCTGCGTCTCAGTGTCTTTCCTGTTTTATTTTGACAGTCTCTCGTCCTGTGTTCAGTGAGTTCAGTTTCCCTTCTCCCTGTCTCATTGTGCCTGATTACTACCAGCCATGTTTCCTCCTGTTTCCTAGCCCCTCATTAGTCTTTGTGCATTTAAGTCCCCTGTCTTCCTCTACTTGTTGTTGTGTTGTCCATGTTGCTGTGTGTTCTCCTGGGCTCCTCGTGTCCATCACTTCCTCGAGTTTTCTTCCAGTTTCGTGTTTTCATTTTCTAGCGTTAGGTTTTGTTTTTGTGAATTTAGTATCTGAGTATTTTGATACAACACATAAAAGCTGCCTCTTTTAGTTATCCCTTTGTGTTTGAGTCCTGCGTTTAGGTCCTACTCCTGCCTGCCACACAGCCAGCATTGACAGATCTGACCATTCAGATCATTATTTGGCAACAAGTGTGCTTGTAGTTCCAAGTCTGTCAGATGAATTTTTCACAAAAGCGCAGCACATTGGTGTGCACATACTTTACAAGACAAGTTTATGATGTGAGCAGGAGGTCAGGCAATTGAGAACAGTGAGTAGTTGCATTTCTGGGGAAAGAGTTTGCAAGAGGACTTGGTGGATTTTACCATGAGCCAGCGTCTAGGGCAGGGGTAGGCAACTTCAGGCCTCGAGTGCCGGTGTCCTGCAGGTTTTAGATATCACCCTGGGTTAACTTAATCAAATGATTAGTTCATTACCAGGAGAACTTCAAGACATGTTGAGGAGGTCATTTAGCCATTTAAATCAGCTGTGTTGCATCAAGGACACATCTAAAACCTGCAGGACACCGGCACTTGAGGCCTGGAGTTGCCTACCCCTAGGAGATTGCACTGCGGGTAAGTTTAATCAGAGGCTTGGCAGGAGAACAAAAGCCACAATGGACTGTAGTTGACGGGCATGACCTGGGAGATGTGGAATGTGGGATGGATGTGCATGGATGCTTGAAGCTTGAGTTTAACCACTGAAAGGCTGATGACAATCTCGATCTCATATCATCCAATAAAACAGGGAGCGAGCTTGCAAGAGATGGCCTTAAGATGAATATCTTTAGTGGCTAATCAAACCTTTTGTCCTAGTTCATATCTGAGAGTGGGTGTTTGGAGGCAATCTGCATAGTGGCAGTGCTGATCGACTGTTCGGAGTACGGCCTCTGGGCCTAAATGCGCTATCTGCAGGTGGTGCTAGATGGAAGGAACAGTGAGATCTGCTTCTACAGACAGGCAGGTGGTAACCTAAGGATACGTTGAAAGGTGAGAGACAGTAGCAGATAAGGTGAGTGAGTTGTTCTGTACTCTACTCATGGGAACTGTGAGGACCAGATGGCTGAGTTTTGTGTCATAATAAAACGGAGCCAATTCCAACTCTTGATTGAGCCTCTTGGTCAGACCGTCGGTCCGCAGGTGAAACCTGGAACTGAGGCTGACGTTGGCTCCCACTGCAGTGAAGATCTTCCAGACCTGGGAGGTGAACTGAGGACCCCTGTCCAAAACGATCTTCAGCGGAATGCCATGGAGCCTGAAACATGATCAATAAGCAGTTGGGTGGTTTTGGTAGCAGTGGGTAATTTCTGAAGAGCAACAAAATGAGCGAACTTTGAGAACCGGCCTATTATGGAGAGGAGATGGGTAGCCTGGTAATGAAGTCCAAAGTAACTTGGGACCAGGGCCTGTGAGGTGTAGCTAGCGGTTTGAGTAAACCTGAGGGTTGCTGGGAGTTACTCTGACTGCGTGCAGAGATGGAACAGTTGGCTACATAATCCCTAACATCTCTTTCCAGAGATGTTAGATTGAAGATGAGAGAAGGAGGTGAGCAATCAGGGCACATAGGTGGACACAGGAGAACACAGGACCCAAACAGAAAAACACCAGACATCACTCAGATCATGACAATATTTAGTCAATGATTTTTATTCTGTCACTGATAAATTAACAAACTTCTGTGAAAAAGTAGCAGGAAATGCACATTAGGAATTTGAACAGGCCAATCACAATATTTAGTTACATTTCTAGGGAGGTGCATGCCAAGTTATGCCATAGGTTACAGTGCAGGGTTTCAGAGTGCTTGCAATTACAGCTAAACATGTGAGTCTATGAGGATTGACTCACTTTTGGTTATTTAGAAGATCTGCATTTTATGACATGTTGAATTTACTTCATTTTTCAGCCCTTAAATGAACTAAAAACAGGAACCCAAGCTTACCATGACAGACCTTTATTGATAAAAGACTGCTGAGAAAACAGTGCTGTGCAGACTTTAGCCTTTTATTGCTATTGACATTTTTCTTCCATAGTCCAGCACCTGCAGTTTTCTTGGATATGTGAATTGTTTTTATATGATGTTGAAGAGCCATAAACAACATGAAAAGTATACTTTTTAATGTAACTGTATCTTATCTTTACAGTAACGTCATAAATGTATTTCCTGCCACTTCACTGACATGCAGAGGTTTCTCTTAATCTCTGAGCCTAGTGCTCTATATGTTAATTTATCTTAAAACTTGTTATACATGTTCAGAAAAGCAGTGAGGCGTCGCAGAATTCTGTCAAATGATTGTTTCAAATGAACACTTTCAGATGTTTAGTCATTTCAGTTATTTTTATCTGCAGCAGAAATCTGGAACACCTGCAGACAGAACAGAGAACAGTCATAGATTTTCTTCAAAATAAACGGCAGAACATCCGGCTGACTCCACCGCAGATGTGATTAAAGGGTCCAACATGAAGTGTAACAATGTTAGCCTGCAAGAGAGCTGGGGATGGAGATCATATAGGGAAACTGTGAAGTCCACTATTATTATATTGTAAATGACTCGCAGTGATAGAACGGTATCAGTTCATCTGCTGCAGCTTAATGACGCATGAAATCAAAAAATATCTGCTGCACCGAAGCAGCGCTCATTGTGTGTCTGTGAGTGTTTGAGTGTGTCTGTGTGTGTGTTTAGAATACGGTTACCATGACAACAAACAATCCATCCTGGTCACAAACTGTGGAGGAGGGTGGCTGGAGGGGGTCTGTGCGGGGAGTGTTTATATGCATGCCACTGCCTGTATCAATGTGTGAAATTAGTGCGTGATATTTTTATCTGTGTGTGTGACAACAGGATGTACAGACGGACGTCCAACATGGCTGGTCTGACCTATCCTCCCACAGCTTTGACAGCTCTGAAGGTAAAAATTACTGCTGCGTTCCCACTGGCAGCAGGTGACAATTTATTGTATTAAACCTGCGTTTGATTAGCAATTGAAAAAAAATAAAACCTTTTCAGTAAGAGTTCTGAGTTCAGAGCCTTAAAAGGAAATGAAGGGAGAGAAAAACAAAAAATGAAACAAAATAAAGAATGACAAAAAGACTGGAAGAGGTAAGAAAGTGTGTAAGAAGGTAGGAAACGCAGGGAAAAGCAATCCAGGATGATGAAAAGAGGAACGTGAGAATGACAAGGAGGGTAAAAAAGTAAGGTAGTTGAAATGGAAAGGAGGCAATGTGAAAAGAAAAGAGGAATGAATGAGTGAATGAGTCAGGGAGGACTTGGGAATGGGAAATAAGAAATAGACAAAAAGGGGAAGAAAGTGAGAGGAAAACAAGAGGAAGAACAGGAAGTAGGAAAGAAATACGAATTGCAAAAAGGAAAGGAGACGCTAGAGAGAGACTGAGAGGGGTAATGATAAAGGAGACAGAGAAGGAAGTGAGGACCTGGTTGGGAGGAAAGGAATGAAGTAAAGATATAGCAATGAAAGGAGATGAGAGAGGACATTTGGAAGAGAAGAAAAAGTGGGATTTGGGAAGAGTATGAGGGGAAGCACAAGAAAAAGGTAAAGCTGTAAAGGGAAGGCGGAAATAAAAGGAGCTAATAAAACATCCATCCAATCCCGCCAGCTAGCCAACCAGCCTTTTTAAACCCTTGTCCAAGTCAGGATTGGGGGAGGGTGTTGGAGCCTATGTCCTAGCTGTCAAAGGACAAAAGGCGAGGTACAGCCTGGATAGCTTACCAGGGAAAAAAGAAAGTAAGATAAAGAAAAGAAGGGTGGAAAAACCAAAAACAGTGACTGAAAGCAGGAAACAGAAGTGCTTTGGATAGTAAGAGGTTATTAGGAAGGAAGGCATGAAAATGAAATATAGACAAAAAAACGAAGCAGAGAAGGAAAAGAGGAGATAAACAATAAATGAAGGAAGTGGAGAAAGGCAAGACACTGTGGTGAAGGACAATGTAGGTTTAGTACATTAATGATATATGTTTCCTCCTCTGCACTTCCTGTTGTCTACAAACTTAGAAAAAAATTGAATTATTCTAGTCCACGCTTCTTGCATGATGCAAAGCACGACCCAATGAGAGGCTTTAAATGTAATTGTGTAAGTAAATGTGAAAATTAATCTGAGTTTTAGATCCTTCCTGTTTGAGCAGACATTATCAGGACAGTGCCCTCTACTGGCAGAAATCTTCATTTCACTAAGGTCTCACCAGCTTTATGTCACACCCCCCTGCTGTAATCATACCTTACATGTGAGATGGTATTTGTTGATGCATTTCTCAGGAGGTGGATCAGTGGTCCTTTGATGTCTTTGCCTTCCACGAGGCCACAGGAGAGCACGCCCTCAAGTTCCTAGTCTACGACCTTCTGACCCGCTATGACCTCATCAACAGGTTCAGGGTACTCGCAGTTTAATTTTGTTCAAATCTGGTGGTGGGCGAACTTAATACTGGGGAAAGTACATTTAGTCTTTGTGCTAACTTACAGTTTTGTGTTCAGATTCCTGTGCAGGCTCTGGTGCAGTTTGTTGAAGCGCTTGAGAACGGTTACAGCAAACACAGGAACCCCTACCACAACCTTATTCATGCCGCTGATGTCACTCAGACTGCCCACTTCCTGATGCTACACACTGGACTGATGGTAACACACACACACACGTGCACATCTTTTTGTGGGGAACCTCTGGCATCCCTTTACACTGCTGTTAACCTAAACCAGATTCTTAAAAGCTGAATCCTCAAACAGTCTTTCCTAGGACCACGCAGCATGTCCTCATTTTCCAAAACGTTGCTGATGTCCAAACCTTAAATTAGCCCACACAAAGACAAGTAGATTTTCAAAAACACCTATGTGGATATCATTTTGTCACAATCTTGTTGTGCAACTGTGCTTGCCTGCACATGGCTTGCAAAGACAGTTGTCTATAGAAGCTAACTAATGATGTGTGTGTATGTGTGCAGCACTGGCTGAGCGAGTTGGAAATTCTTGCAATGGTTTTTGCCGCAGCAATTCACGACTTTGAACACACAGGAACCACCAACAACTTCCACATCCACACCAGGTAATGTAGATGGTAACACTTCATGTAGGTTATCAGGGGATCTGATTTGACAGGGACAGTTTTTCTCAAGATAATTAACTTAAGATAATTGATATTTGACATTTAACACTAAACACAATATAAAGTTAACAATATAAAGTTTGTCACGTAGTACATAACATATGAATTAGGCCTGTGTTTAAAGACTCATGAAAACCATCTATCTTACATAATAAAACAATGGGAATCTGCCAGTTCATTGGGTGAGTTGTGAATTCATCCAACAGAGTTCCAGATGCTTGATTCAAAAGCATGGTGACAGGTTTAAGGAGGCGCTAGGAATAACACAGTGGGATTCATCTGGAGTCCCCCCACCCTTCTTTTTTTTTTTTTTTTTCAAAAATTTCAGCAAGTGTGGTTTAAAATATTAAAAGAATAGATGTGAATCTTAAGTAGGGGAACAACAGGAAACCTGCTGATGTTGCGGCTTCTGTATACAAACTGCAGAAGATATCTGATTGGATGTTGTGTCTGTCTGTCAGGTCGGAAGTGGCCATTCTGTACAATGACAGGTCAGTGCTGGAGAACTATCATGTCAGCGCTGCCTACAGGCTGATGGCCGAAGAAGACATGAATATCCTGGTCAACCTGAACAAAGATGACTGGAGGTTTGCCCTTACTGCCAATTCTTGATGTTTGTGCTTCCATCTCAATGCACCTAAATGCCCTTACCCTGAGCTTTGACATCACAACTACATACAAAACTCCACTTTGTGTCCTTTGTGTTGATGTACAGAACTCATTCTCTAAGAGACAAAGAAAGGGCTATTTTAAAATACTTACTGTTCTGATGACATTTACAGAATTCCCAGCAGATTCTGTAAAAATCAGGTGACTGAAAATATTTTAAATATGTTTCCTTGGTTAAAGTGTTTTCTATACAGCTAGTATTGTTTTCAGAAACAGAGTTTTCATCACATGATGACACAGATCCTCATGTGTTAGTGTGAAGTCTGGTTAGTGCCCCAACCTTGCATGATATATGTGAACACACACACACGCACACACACGCACACACTGTGTGTACTCATATCCTTGTGGGGACATCTCATTGACATAATGCTTTCCCTAGCCGTTTACCCAACCCTAACCAAAAATCAATGCCTAATCCTAAACTTTAATTATTTACTTGACTTGTTTTTTGAACCCAAAAGAAGTTGAGTTCCCACAGCGTCGCGACAATGTCAAGTTGACAAACTTTCAGAGGTGTGGGCTCTTTGATGAGACCTGATGGGTGATTACTGGATGTGTTTGTTTATTTATTTTTCATAGGGAGCTGAGGTCTCTGGTGATAGAGATGGTGATGTCAACAGACATGTCCTGTCATTTCCAGCAGATCAAGACCATGAGGAATGCCCTAACACAGACACACAGGTCAGAACTCTAGCCATTATTAGTGACCTTTGACCTTTGTAACTGGCTATCATTAGATCAGTGATAGCCAATGATACATTATGTTTTGTTAACATAACATAATGTATCCATGCCTTTGTGTACTTTTCATATTTTCCACAACTTTATTTAATAAATAAATATATTATTTTGCATAAATGTATCATTGTGACCAAACTTTTCCAGTTCAGATGGAAAAGTAAAAAGAAACGGATTCATTCTATCAGTTTATTTCCACCACATGAAAATAACGTCATGTCCTGCTGTGGCCACAAATGTTGTGTAACTGGCAAACTGGAAAAAGTCAATTTATTGTACTATTAAACAGGATATTTGCAGATCCTTAATTTCTACCACATGCAAAATTGAGGCCTTGATTGCCAATAAAATTGATTCAGGAGAGGGTCCTGCTAGCAGATAAGATATTATAGATAATGTTTTTGGTTAGTTTGTACAACATATTGGTGACTCCAGATAATGTTGGCTCATATCACTTTAGAATGTCTGCAGTCTGTCATTGGAAGAAACGATAAACCTGAAAGCCTTTAGTTATAAAATCGTGCCGTGAAAAATATCACTTATTTGTTGGCTTAGGTTTGGTGGAGGAAAGCGCACGATAACGGTCGGCTTACAGCTGTGAAAGCTAACACCGCAACAGATGTAGCAGCTAATTATGTTTAAGATGGTGCTGTGTCGATGGCATGAAATTAGTTCCTGTGTTAGCAAACAGGTGCCACCATCATGTCACCCATTTGTTAGTGAGGTCCCGTCTTAAAACCTCCAGCTGAGCATAGTAACCAAGACATACTGGGCACACATGGTGTAGTAGCTATTACCAGTCAATCACTGGGAAGTCACACTGGGAAGTAAGGCATACTCTCCTTCATCCCCCTTTCCCCTCTGATGAAGTTGATAATTTACAAAATGAACATCATGTTGTATTCAATATGTTGCTAAACTATCAAGCTGAGACTGTAGACTGATAAAGTGAATAGGAGAACTCATCTTTTTCTCAGAGATTTCCTTTTGTGACCAGATTTATGCCCTGAGCTGGAGATTAGAAAGATTAAGTAAGGCTTGTTGCACATTGCTTTGAAGCTGACAGCTGGTCGCCTGCAGATGCTCCGGCTGATGTATGTCAGTCAACAATATTTTTCACTCTCACTGGTAGTCACTTTAGTGGCTCACTATAGAGGTGTAGAAAAGGTTTTTCTCCAGTAGGCCCACTTCTTGTACACTGATGGTTGTTTCGGCCGTTGTCTCTTGAAGTTGTCGTTCGCTTTCTATTGTCTCAGGTCGCCACATTGTTTTATATCGAGCCTGTGGCTAATTTAACCCTGAACTTTGTAAGACTTCTAAGAACCTTTTAGGTAAATAAAATTCTCTAAGTGAAAACATGTCTTTCTGGCTTTCTTATGTAAATAGAGTTCTTCAATTTCATCTTAAAAATCTAATATTTACCATTTCTAAACCCGCTGATACTCTGAACTACAAATACTTTTCATTCTTCACACAAAAATGACTTTTCCCACTCAAACATGTAAAATTAGATTCCTCTGCAGTTTCATAAAAGATTTTCCGGCAGACTGTGCAAGGCTAGTCTATCTGACAGAGACGACCAGATCATCTGTGGGAGTGTGGTGAAAAGGCCCAACATAAGCTCCTGCAGGCTGCTGGACCAGATTGCCCTGTGCGTTCCTGTAGGAGCTATCACAGGAATAGTACCAGAGTCCAGTATCTCCTCTATGTTTGTCAGTCCTGCTGGACCTGCGGAGGTGTGTCCATGTGTATCTGTGTGTCTCTGTGTGTAAGCGTGTCTGAGTGTGTATGGAGGGGGTGCTGGCAGCTGTCGTGATTCTCAGCTCACGCTTGGATGGATTTTGGGGGAAGACGCTGTCATCAGCCTGTCAACACGCTGGTTCTTCTTTTGTTGCTGCAGCAGCGGGCAGAACTGTACAGTCTGCACAATATGATCAAAATACAAAAAGGCACAGCACTGTTCACATAACATATGGGAAGCTGTAGCAGAGCAGTTTCCTTCCTTCACAAGTCATTCTCAAAAGACATTTTTGCTGATCTTCTACAGGTCCAAAAATGTAGATGCTCAGTTTTTAGTCAAGGTAATATAGTTTCTTTTTGATTGATGGATATTAATGAAATGATTTTGTTTCCTTTTCCTTTCCAGTATAGACAAAGTGAAGGTTTTGTCTCTGATGCTTCATGCTGCAGACATCAGCCATCCAGCCAAAGCATGGCCGCTGCACTACCGCTGGACCCACAGTCTGATGGAGGAATTTTTTAGACAGGTACAAACATCTGTCAGTGAGGGTTCTCATTTGTGGGGATGCTCGTGGACTTTAAAATCAACTATCAAATCAACAAAACACTAAAAATCAGTGTAACACAGGCACTGTCACTGTCACTGTCCCATCATGGCTTAGCAACAATTTAGAAGGTTCTTTAAAACAGGATTTCTCCATATAATAACACAGAATTGTGATACCCTTCTCTTTGTAATGCCTACTGCAAAATTAATTTGGTGCCATGTTAAAAATAAATCAACCAGTAAAGAAAAATTTGCTAATTGTTGCTGCATTAACAAATAAAGGCAACGTTAGCCTAATTAGCCATTTAGAATTAATAAAATCTTTTTCAGTTGTCATAGCCGACATAATTGACATTATTACTAGAAACTGTATGAGCTCTGTAGCAGTTACAGGTGATGACCTGGGTGCTGCAGAGCTGTTTGTTTTGTTATACAACACTTAACTTTTTTGAGTCCACCCAACGAATTCCAGTCAACTTGTATCAGTAAGAATACATTTTTGTGTTATCACTGAAGCACTCTGAAACACTGAAAGACTCTATTGCCCATGTTGTAATGATGGAGATATTTTAGCTTATTTCCATGAGGAGGATGTCTCCATTGTGTTTTATTGTTTAAGGCTCAAGCAGAAACTGAATGCAAATCCCATAAAGTTAACTTGAGTACTTGAAGACACAGTGTTATATTGTCCCACTTTCTACATTGTTTCCAGGGAGATAAAGAGGTTGAACTTGGGCTCCCGTTTTCTCCTCTCTGTGACCGTAAAGCTACGATGATTGCCCAGTCTCAGATAGGTAAGAGTCACAATGAGAAAGGACTTCATAAACTTGTGCTGGATTTGCAAACAGCTGTTGAAACTTTATTCTCATGTTTACTATCTGGTAGTGATTTATTATAAGAAAAAGAACCAGTATTAAGTTATTATTAGTAATGATGCTGTTACGTCTCCTCGAGGGCAGGAGGGGATGACACAACGACTCTGGAAACCTGGTACAGGTGTTATAAAAAAAGTTTAATGGCAGCGCTCTCACAAAATAAATAACCCAAATTCAAACAACAAACGTGGGGGAGAAAGGGACAGTTAGGTTGTGCCAAAAAACCCACCAAAAAGGCAAAACCAAAACTTAGCTGAGCTATTATCCTAGAAAAACAAAAACAGGGGGGAAAGACCCTAAACCTCAACTCAAAACAAGCTCAAAATTGCATGGGTGGCACCAACCTACTTACCTAGTGTTTCTAACAAAAAGACATCAGCCTGCAGTCTGCGTACCTAAGGGAGTGGCAAACAAAAGGAGAGGGAAAGAAAACATGCAGCCTGCAGACACGTAACAGATGCGCTTGTTATATATTTTGCTCTCTCTTCTTCTATTATCCTAACATTTCTCTTGGGATTCAGGTTTCATAGACTTCATTGTGGAGCCAACCTTCAGTGTACTGATTGACACGACAGAGAAAGTGATTGGTCCTCTAATAGAAGAGGACAGGAAGGCCAGAGAGACTGGAAACAGGAGATCCAGGTACTGCTGCTATTACTGCTGTAAGCTCAGTGACTTATTCAACATGTGTATTAGACACAAGGTTTTTAACATGAACGATTCCTCAGTGAATAACCACAACAAAAGAAAAGCAACAGACTTGATAACAGCTGAAACTCTTAATCCACATCAGAACAAGTCTTTGGAAGTCCAGACCTCAGCCCGATTGAAATCTGTGGTGGCACTGTGCATAAACAGATGCCCACAAACCTCAGTCAACTAAAGCAATGTTATAAAGTATAGTGGACTCAAATACATTAACAGCAATGTGAGAAACTGATAAAGTCATACAGATAATTATTACTGTAAGTTACTGCTGCAGAAGCTGGTTGTACAAACTTGTAATTGTTTTTACAACACTGCATAAAGTCATTTTTATTCATACTTGATGATTTTGGATGAAAAATCATTGAAAATAGGCTGGTCTTAGACCAGAAACTGTGAAACCCAGTCTAATCATTCAACTGTACAACTACTTATTCTTTTCTTAAAAAAAAAAAAGATTTATTTGGGTTTCTTTTGTTTTGCCATTTTTGTCTTTATTATACAATCTTTATTAGTACAGAGAACTGACAGGAAACTAGGGAGAGAGCTGCATGCAGGACATGGATGCACACCTGTACATAGCACGATGTACAGATACATGACACAAATAGTAATTGGTGTTCTTCAAGACCACATAGTGGGCAAAGAGGGTAAAATATAACTTGATGGTACAACAACCAGTAACAGTCCCAACCTTAAATCAGCTAAATGTCCACAGGAAATGCCTCGACTACAGCATATGTTGATCGGTGTGTGAGGGCAGGTCATCACTGCACAAAATCAAGTAACATTGTTTTTCTCATAGAAATGTAAAGTTTTTGGCCATGTAGAAAAAAAGTATTGCTCATTCACCAGGTTTTATTTAATCAATGCAATATGGAATTTTCCTTAATACATTAATACATCCAAGGTGGAAAAGGCAGTCCCTCTCATCGCTTTACACCTCTCTCTCTGTTTCAGTCTAACAGGAAGCGGTTCAGTTACCGTGGAGTCAGTGCAGAGACACAGTAGTGTTCGCCATGGGAACAGTGATGATGGACAGATGGACTTTTCCCTGACAGCCATTGATCTGCTGGCACTGAAGCTGCACCTCTCTGGTGTCATTACCAGCAACAAGGACAGATGGAAAGAACTATCTGTGCACGGTACACATACAGTCACAAACAAATATTCAAGAAACTCAGAATCATTCGAGGTAAAGTTTCTACAACCAAATTTAGAAAAAAATTGTTTTATTTGGAGTGTTATTACTTTGTTTTGCGCTTTTGGACATTATAAGACAAAGCATCCAACAATCTATAAGTGATTTCTCAAAAAACGAGATGTTTTTCAGTGTAACAAATGTCAATTGTTCAATTCTCACAATTCTTTTGATCTTTGGGCTGAAGGAAAGACAATACTCGGTGTATAAATGCTCAATCAACAATCTTTTATTCCATACAATACTCATACCTCAGCAGTATAATGCATCATAAAACAATATCATTCATTCACAATAAATCAGCAGTCTAATGTAATACAAATCAGTTTAATAACTGTAATAATTATCACCTTCTTCTAAGTCAGGAGAATAATGCAAACTAAAACTACATAATGATTTCACAATCTTTAATTAGGGGTCTAACGTGGCATAAGATAATATAATAATCTCACACTCTTTGGAGAAAATGTTTGTCTGCAATTTTATAAAACATGCTCTTGAGAAAATTGTACCCTTATTTTAATATAAGCTACCATCTTTGTGCTTTTAGCCTTGTTGTGCTTGTTTCACACACTCAGCTGTGGACTGCTGTAATTTGTAAGACAAAAAAATTTAATAACGGTGCTGCCGATAAATATCCCAACAAAATCGATATGCTTTTTTCCACTGCGAAGTCATTTTTTCCTTGTTGACATGATCACAATACAGTGAGAGGTTAAATTGTTGAACTGAGATTTGTTCACCTTTTTCTAAAGTTTTGTGCAAGTGCCACCTGTTTACCTTAGGGTAGTCAACATTTGAGTTAGGTGTGATTTTTGGCTTAGCACCACATATCATATCTAATATACTGGGAATGTAATATAGTGGGAAAGTGTCTCATCTTCTGAGATAGATTCTGATATTGGAAACTGCGAGTCAGGTTGTTGTGGTGATGTATCTACACACAAGCTTTGCCATTAATGTAAATATCCACCAAATATCAGATGCAAAAAACACTGAACTGAGTGTAAACTTCTCCAACACTAGTCCTAGAAACAGCTAAGAGTCTCAAACCATCAAGGGCCCAGGCTTGAAGAAGATCCCCAGATTTGATGGAAAAAAAAATTTTTCCCAGTTGAAAATTTATGTATTTTCCTGTGTTTGCCTATTGTGAACAGAGCTAGCCAGCAAGGCGCAAGAAGAAAAAGAAAGCGTGGACCTCCAATCACATGCCTCAACCAGCCATCGTACTCCTGATGGACCCGCTGCCGATCAGCCACAGAACTCTGACTGCTCACCTCCTGGTGAATCTCATGACAAGTCACCAGACCAAATGTTGAATGGTATGAACTTGACAACAAACGTAACAACTTCCTGACATTTAACCCTCAAACTCACCTTTAGCTGTGGTAACCTTTACAGGGGAGGCCCCAGAGGAGGAGAAAGAAGATGATGAAGTGCCTGAAAACGCCTGACTGCCCTCTGCCAAACGTACCACTGTATTTGACTGTGGCAGACGACCCTGGCAACAGGGCGTTGCCGTGCAGAGTTCACACTCTCTGTTTAAACACAGCAGCTGACTAAGTGGTCCTTCAGTGACTTTGAAAAGGGCCACTAGACCTTTGTTTTTTTGGGGATTTTTTTTTACAACTGACCATGAAAATATTCAGAGTGAAAAGATTCATTAGATAACAGCTTCTTAGCAGCTTCATGGCCCATTAACAGTGGTGAAAATGTGTTGTGATTTTATTAGAGATTCAGAGGAATGCTGTCTGTGAAATAGATGTCATCATTTAAATAAAAACAGAGGCAGGCAGGTCAAAACCAAAGAGTGAGGAGCGGCTTAAAAACCCTATTCAGGGAGATGGGAGACTGAATGTCTGTTAGGAATAATAATTAACTGAGCTGTTAAGAAGCAGTTGTCGAGGTTTTGTTAATGCAGCTGAGCACAACAACAGGTGTGATGTTTTAAACTTATAATATGAGCGTGAAAAGTGATTGCTGCTCTGTTCTTTGTTCCTACTCCTTTTTATCTCACACTTCTACCCATGATGTCAAACAAAAACATGTTGGATGATGTTGCAGCAGTTGTTTATCGTACCGCCTAAGTAGCAAGCTAAATGGGGCCAATTGCATATTGGCATAATTGACTATGCTGAGATTATTAATACCATACAGAATTATTTCTTCTGGCATGCACGACTTAGGCTATTTTTTGGGGCTAAACCATACCTGGCCATTACTAACGCTTTTGGGGCAAAAATGTTAGCAGTTATTCAGCAAACTGGAACCTCTAACTTTTGGTCTTGCACTAGCATCGGCCGAGAAACTTTCCAAAATGTGTGCCAGGTGGTTGATGCCCAGTACCCCTCTGCAAGTTGTGCTTAGTGCTAATTAGCAAATGTTAGAGAGCGAAACTAAGATAAACCATAAATGCCATAAACCTTAAGCATTACACAAACAAAACTTATGTATATTACCACTATCACTGACAGCATATTAGCATTCTGATAGCATAGCTGATGGCTATTAGAGAAGCTGTAGACTACCAGGTGTGTAAAATATCCCAGCACTTTGTACAGAAGACATTACAAATGTTACATTGTAGAAAGTGATGTACAAGTTATGAAATTTTTCAGTTTATTTGCAAAGGAAAAAATCCATGGACCTACTTGCATTGGTCAATTTACAGTGCTAACAAGTTAGCAATATATACCAAATGGAGGTCTCCTGTATGCAGTCTTTTAACGTAACATAAAAGGAGGCATCTACAGACCTGGATATAGTGAATATTTGCAGTCCTGGTTACACTGTAATATTTGTCCTAAATACTAACATGCGACAGAGACAGGAAGTGTTGTCAGTCACGATGCTTTTTAAATGCACAGTATAAAAATGTAATCTCAAATGTCAGTTATTTATGTTTTGTCAAGCTCAGTTTGGTTATAGAAATCATACCACAAGCTTAATTAGCTTAGTGTTAAATGTAGCTAAGCAAAAAACCATATAGCCATTGTGTAGAAGGACAGAGTGTGGATGTTATTCACAGCTTGTTTACACCATCAGTGGTGTATTTGATTCAAGAGCATTTTATTGAAACTGAATCACTCAATTCATTTTCTTATCAAATCTCAATTACAACGTGATGAATATTATGACATAATATTCATTAACCCCGCCCTGACTTTTTCTGCTGCTGTCTAACATGCCTCCTCAAAGTAATACAAATTAAATAAACTTTGTATTATATGCATAACTAATGTTTGCGTGCACAATGTAGTGAACATTACCTGCAGGTGACCTAGTTGCTGCTCTGCTGCAGTTCACAGATCTCACAGATCACAGAATATGGTTTGACAGCTGTCATGAGCTGCTGCTCAACACTCGAATAATCTAAAATATCACATGTTCTTGCTTTCACATTTGACAGTATACATTTCAACAAATTCTAGTTTAACATTAAACAATATGCTATTAATACACTACATGGAAACAGCATGTAATTTATTATTTCTTTTCCACTTTTGACATGAGGCTGATATTGAATTTGCTTATTTAATTAGTATCTTTTTAAATGTTTACTGGTTAGGTTGAAGGTGAAGGGGGGAGCTGTACATAAGAAAGCTAATAGAAAGGATTAGCTCCAAGGCAAGAGGCTTGGTAACTAAAGATTAACAAAGATTTAATGAGGGATTTGCTGGCTGCTGAGCCTAACCAAGTACTTTGCAATCTCCAAAAAAGACATCAGAGCTCATCTGTAGGATCAAATCAGAGTCAGTTCTGTGTTACAACTGATTGTAATAAACGGTTGATCCCAAATCTGTATCTGAGCCCTGACTGAAGAGTCTGTTTCACTTGAAAAATGTTACATACGGGAGCTAAAAAGCTATGACTGCCATTCAGCTGGCTTTACCTATTCCATGGCTAATAGCAGTAAAAATCCAAACATAACACAGTGGCAGTTTGAACGCACAGAGAGCAGAGCAGCAGCAGTGAATCGGTGTGAATTTCTTTACATGTTTACATGTGACCTTTTTTTAAAAAACAAAACATGGGCCATCTTATCGTATTCTGGGCCAATATACCCATAGAATAGCATTACACTGTACTCTCCATCGTTGTAGAGATTGTGGAGATGAGCACTCTGATGGAAAATGATAATGAACACTGAGTCCAAGGAAGTGTGATCATGAGTAAATAAATAAGATTTACCTTTAAATCGACAGGAGCCCAGAGTTCAGGCAGCTCTTGTTGTTCCTGTGCTGGGCCCCTGTTGCTCCACCTGGCTGTGAATAAAGAAAAGTGCCATAGAATCAACATGGTGACAAGAGAAACACCAGTTTCTATAGCAATGGACAATGAGTCAAAGGCCGGAGCCAAAATGGCCGAAAGTCAAAGCTCTTTAGATTCTGTGAGCACTGTGTTTGTTAATGCAATGTGTGCTATAGTTATTGTGTGCTCTTTGACTCTGTGTGTGGGTGAGATTTTGAGTGTGAGTTTGTGTGAGAGAAAGTGTGAGAGTGTGCACTGTATACTGTACAGCCGTTTTCTGTATTATTGTATTAAACATTCACAAATCTGGCTCTGTCTTTGATTTTATTCAGTCTTGTTGTTTACATTTGGTGGTCAACAGACCTGTATCTGAACTTCTGGTATCTGCTTTCACTATATGGACATTCTACAGGAATGCCATTTCTGTCCAGTGCATGCATATTAAGTGACTTCAAAGACAAAAACAAAACATAATACTAAAGTAAAAAAAGATTTTAAACTAAAGATCCACTAAATCAACCTATTATACTTTCCCTTATTTTTTAATGTGCTGTGAAATTTTTCACCAGTCTCATTTCTTAGTCTTTTGTCAAACTTAAATGTTAAAACCAAATTTTAACATTAGACAAAGATAACCTGAGTAAATAGAAAGTTAAAAAGTAAAAAAAAAAAAAAAAAATCATCTGGTGTAAAACTACAATTTCACCATCATACCAAGAGTCTAACATGATGTGGTAGTGTGATGGTCTGTGGTTGGTTTGCTGCTCCAGGACCTGGACAACTAGCTAAAAGAAAAACCTTATGGAGACCATCCAGCCATCAGTTTGTGTCCTGAATTTCAGGTACAGTTGGATGTTATTGCAGGACAATAATGTGAAACACAGCAGTGAGTCCACTGGTTAAAAAATGGGTCAAAAAATAAAGTAAAATGAGGGTTTTTGGAGTGGCCTAGCCAAAGTGTGGACTTCTTTGCCATGCCCTTAAACAGGCCGTTCCCCCGTATCGAGATGCCAGAGAGGTGACATTCCACGATCCAGGACCTAATTTCAGTAAATGAGGACTGGACCATCAGACCACTGGTTGCTGTCTGAGTCACGTTGCACCCAACCCCTGCAGCATCTTCTGTGGGTGTGGGACCACAGGATGGCTGTACCTGGCTTGGCCCAATAGGTTAAGACCTGGCCAACAAGTGTTCTCCTTTGAGGTGAGGGGCCTCTTCAGGGGAGTGGCTGCGGTAACCCTTTTCAGGGTATAGGTTAATCATGTACCATAGTGTATTCTTCATAGAGCTACTGGGATTTGCTCTCATCTAGGGCAGCATAGCTCCCGGGACAACAACAGTGCCCCTGTACTAAGACTCCATACATAAAAATTAAAACAGATGTACACTATAATGAAATGCATTTATTACCTAATCTTCTTTTGTAAAAAGTGTGCACCTTTGTCTTGAACACAAAGTTTTGGATCAGTCCAGAAACCTTTTTAAGAACTTGAATTTGATAGCATTTATTAGAAAGCAGCACTCATGACCTTACTCAGGTAAATATTGCCGAAAATGTCGCAATGCAATCTTTCAATTTGATGCACTAAATTTGTGCTGCCAGCAGAGAGCACTGTGACTAAACCAAATTTGTGATGTTGTGGGGATCTCATTCTATTGTTGTACAACAAATACCGGCCACCAGAGGGTAGCAGAGAACCACTGTCATTAACAAGCAGTCACACTAACACTTACCGCTCTTTATTCATTGATTAGTGTTGTGTAGAGACACTTAAGGTGTCTTCAATCACATCCAATCAGCTCTCTGACTAACAGCACCACAAGAAGCTACAGAACATGCTATTCTTGCACAAAAAGTGGCACGACTAAACCGTAACAATACATTGTGTTTCAAGTTAATGTATGACTAACGGATGCCTTAAAATGTAAGCTAACAATCTGCAAATTGCACTCTCAGCACCACAAAATGTTAGAATTTCTTTTGAACACTTGCAGCTCTTGTTAGTTGGATTGTAGACAGCAATATGGCATCCAACAGGAGACAGATAGAGACAACATGGTAAACATTTCGCAGAAGAGACTGATATTTTTCAGAGCTAAAATAGATTTAGTAATGCCATTCTGCTTTTCATATCACCTAATACAGGGGTGGGGGAACTCCAGGCCACACAGGCTGGTGTCCTGCAGGTTTTAGGTGTGTCCTGGATCCAACACAGCTCAACATGTCTTGAAGTTCTCCAGAGGCCTAGTAATGAACTAATCATTTGATTCAGGTGTGTTGATCCAGGGTGAGATCTACACCGGCCCTTGAGGCCTGGAGTTCCCCACCCCTGACATGATAAGACTGCTTGCAACTTTTCTTTCTTTTTTTTTTTTGCAGGTTCACAGAATTTACAGCAGATAGGTGTAAGAACACATGACTGTCATAGTCAAAGATGATTCACATTGAGACTCTGGCTTGATCAAAGCTGATAGTTAGCCTATTTATAATAACTGCACCGTTAGAGTCTGTTAGTTATTTGGTGGTGTAATAAATGTCGACCTGAATCAGCAGAATTTCCTCAAAAAGCTTCTGTGAATAAGTAAGTTTCACTTTCTGAGTTCAAAGGGTCAATTTAATGGTTTACAACAGCCTTTGAAGTCTGGCCAAGTTCATTCTAATTGGGAGTACAATTCTGATTGGCAGCGGTTGCCAGCAGAGGGGCCTGTGTCAGACCATACTTTTGCCAACTTAATTTAAGCAAGTGGCATAGGGTCTATCAGGGTCTCAGATCGCTTTTTGAAATTCCTAAATCTACTGTATGTTTTAGCAGACTTGCACTGATGCGTTGACTGGTTTTACTGATCCCAGAGTGGAAATTAGGTTTCTGCAGCATCCAACATGCAGGGATGTAGTTTGTGACAAAGTCAAAAATAAGAGTGATGAAAAAAGATGCATAATAAAATACACTTGCTATCTAATCTCTGTAGATAGTAATGTACATCTGTGTTATGTGTTGTATATATGTGTTGAAGCAATAGTGCGTATGTTTGTTTTTTTAACTACTAATTTTGTACAACTGGCCGAAACAGCACAGGGAGTAGTTGAAATTTCAGTGAACCTCATTAACCAAAGTAAGTGTGCTATTTAATAGGACACAGGTTTAAATTGCAGTCACTTTTACCACCACTGTCTATTTCCCTATATCCAGATCATTGGGTCCAGTTCACTTCACCTCACCTAATGACATAAAGCAGCAGTTCCTCTGCTGAAAGAGTAATCAGTTCCATCACTGCCATGGCAGGAATGAGAAGAGGAAAAAAAGCAGAAGATGCAAAAGAAGAAGAAGCTGAAAAAATATCACTGTTTCTGTGTTCTAGCACGTGTTCTCAATATCACCCTACATTTAGTCGTTTTGTATTTATCCTATTTCACTTCTCTCTCCTCAGCAAACCCAGTATGTTGGTTTGGCTTGATCAAGAATCATTTCAAAATCAGAAACTTCTGTTAGAAACATGTAGCAAACTAAACCAACTGAAAACTGATGGGAAATTTAGCTCCACTGATTTTAATTATGGACGAGTTTTAATTCAGTGTGTAGCAAAGGTGAAGCTGAGGAAATGCAAGGACTGACCTCAAGCTTCTCAGGACCTGTGCTAGCCAGGTGTGTGTGATCCTGACAACCTGACTCTGTTTCACATCGCTTCACTTAGCACCAGTTCATATAACAGTTACCTCAAGGTGCCTCAAGGTGCTTTATTTAGTGAAGTGAACAACCATATTAGAGGAAAAACCCTAACAATAACTGGGCAACAGTGGGAAAAACTTCCTTTTTCCCCACTGTTGCCCAGGGCAGCCATCTATAATGACTAGTTGGGAAGGTTTGGGGAAAGAGAAGAGAAAAAAATGAGAACATGGGGAGAAACAACAAAACTCAAACTTTAAGAGAGAGGAGACAAAAGTTAATGAATGTTGTAGTGGAGCATAAACACATGGGAGTGAAAACCAGTACCTTCATCACATCACATGTGATGCCATGGCAGGACCACAGGTGAAAATACCATCCTCATCTTTTAAGTGGATGATGTAATCATCTGCATCCTTGGATGTATTAGTGATGGGCTGGAGGAGAAGTACAGAACACTATTTGATTATTATTTTTTGAGTAGTCTTGAAGAACTCATGACATGGTGATCAATTTCAGAAAGAAGAGGATGCCTCTGAGGTCTGTACTTTGGGCCATTGCAGCACCTTGGCTCTTCTCTTTTTCAGCTTGTTGCTGTGCTTGGGATCTTTGTTCTGCTACGTGAGCCAGCTTAGGCCAAACTTCAGCTGTCAAACAGCTAAATATTGTATTGAAATAAAGAGGAGTTCATTGTTGACTCAGTAACTGTGAGGTTCCCAGGCCACGAGGCTGCAAAATAAAAAGAACCCAAATTAAACTACTGTGCCTGACAGCTGGTATGAGGTGCTGATGTTGGTTTGGTTTTCTCCACATGCAGTGTTATGGATTATGTCCAAACATCTCCATTTTGGTCTCATTTGTCCAAAGGACATGGTAAATGGTAAATGGAGCGGTTCTTAGCTACTCTTAGCACTTAAAACACTTCATTGTCTCACCCATTCACACTAATTCATACAAGCACTTTTTTCTGAGCTTTTTCTATGTAAGTGTTTTCTATTTACCATTCACAAGCATTTATACTCCAATGATGCATTAAAGAACAACTTGGGGTTAGTATCTTGCTCAGCGATATTTACCATGCAGACTGGAGCAGATGGGGATTGAGCCATCAACCTTTTGATCACCTGCTCTGCCTCCCGAGCTACAGCCATCCCTCGTTTACCAATATGTGTGTGGAAACATTTTTAGTCTGTGCAAAAAATGAGTTTTCATGAAAAATTACTGTCAGATTTATGACGTATGCACCAGGCAATTTTGTTCTTACCGCAGTGCATACGTTGGCAACTCAGACTCATTTTAAATCAGCAGGCTCATGCTTGCTGCCTGCAGTTCGAATACCACCACTGCTATACATCCATTTCTCTGTATAAGGAAACAAGTTTACCTCCAGGTGAGTGAGAAAAAGTGGTGAAGTTACAAAAATGTGGTGAGTAAAAGAAAGCAAAGTTTTAAACACGTTTACTACTGAAGAAATCAAAGCAAAAAAAAGTTTTCCATACTTTTCAAAAGTGTTTCTGCAGGTGTGACGATGGTAAAGAAAAATGAAGCTTGGGCTACAATAACAGAGACAGTTACCATTGTGTCCTCTGAGACGCAGACTGTGGCTCAAGTTAAAAAGAAATGGTTTAACGTTAAAGCCAGTTCAAAACAGACACAGCTAGAGTACAAGGGCCATCTGATCTGTCAGACATACATGAGAGACCTCCAGCATTTATTGGGCAAGCATACACAGTGGGATATCACCCAGACATAAGGAGGAAAGTGGTGACAAAGACTTTCATCCACAGGCAACTTTTTCCTCATTTGCGATCTCCAATTATTATTTTTTGTGTAAATAATGATCCAAATTCAAAGACATGCAGTCAGTGGGGACAGGTTAATTGGTAACTCTAAATTGCCCATAGGTGTGAATGTGAATGCAAATGGCTTTCTGTCTCTATGTGTTAGCCCTGCGGCAGATTGACAGCCAGGGTGTACCCTGCCTCTCGGTCTGTTGGGAAACATATATTTTCTAGCGCTTATTTGCTGTGTATTTTGTTTTATGCATTTAATAACAGGCCAGTATATTAAAGGCCACCTTTGACTTATAAACTGTGTCATAGGTCATTAGATTGTTTTGCAAGACTGAAAACTGAAAACATTTAAAGGATTTAAGATATCTCTCAGTTCTTTGTTTGCAGGATTATCTTTCTGTCACTTTATGTCCTTTACATGACTGAAGTGACGTTGGGGGAACACATGCCTACAAATGGCTGTCCTTCAGTGTGACGTGGATAATGTCAACTTGGGTATTTCACACAGGCTCTTATTCATGTTTAGCTTTCGTCTGCTAACCTTGGAGGTCACTTGTCCAAATGAAACCTCTTGATGTAGTTAAAACTTGACAGCTGAGGAGGGACAAATGACATCTGAGTGGTAGGAACTTGGTAGAAAGCCTGGTAGAAAACTTGATTAAACCCAAAGGGACTTTACCATCAAAAGGGGAAAAAACAAAAAAGTCCACAGGGAGTCCAGTTTATAGTGTACAATTAAAGACTAATGCCCTCAAACTCACATTCATTGAGCTGGAATATCGACTGAGGTACCTCTGAACGGTCTGAGAAACAGCTAAGAAAAAACCTCAAAAACATTCAGCTCCACTGCGCAAACATCCTTCGTCTAAAAGAGAACTATCACTCCTCACTCCATACTATAAAACTTATAAATATTTCAGCAATGCTGGATTCATTGTTCCTTCATGAATTTTTGAGTTAAACATCATATCGATCCAGAAAATATTTTAACAATGACCTGATGGATTTCTGTGAAATTTGTTTCTCGCAGAGTAACACACTGCTAACCTATAACGCTCTGTTGCTTTTTCCTATTTGGAGTTTAACGTGTTGTATTGATCTGTATCACAGTGAGTATGATTTGCCATTTCTGTTTTCTTTTCCCCAGAAGTAGATTAACCAGTGTGTCTAAACCGGCATATTAGTCACTCTTCTCATTTTTAGGTTTGATTCCATTTGAACAGCAAATATTAAAATTTCTTTGATCGAAAAAGCAATGAAACTGGCCATGAAGAGATTACAGTTGCTGGGCGGAGTGGTAGGGTATTTACACAAGTACTTTTGGCTGTGCTCTTATTTCCCCACAGGTTTTCACGGTAGATGGATGCAGGCGGTTGATGTGGCACAGATTTTATGCTGGATGCCTTTCCTGATGTTACCCTCACGTTTCTCTGAGCTTGGGGTCAGTACTGGGAACACACTAGCTTATGACCCCCCAAGGCTGGATTTGTGTCTCTGAACCAGGGATCTTCTGCATGTAAGTGATAAATAAATTCTGCATGAAATCCAGATATTCAGAATCTTCTTATGTTTACATGTAGACTCAAAGGGATGAGTACTCCATTGAACAAATCAAATCAAACTCATGGATATATGGTCAAGTTAGTTCTATTGAATGTGCACATTAAAAAAAATCATATTAACAGATGAAAGATGTTGACTCTGTCTGTTTCCATTAAATGGACCTTCTTAGACGTCCTACACAGTGTGTGACGCTGAGACATGGCAAACCAGGATAGTAAGATCTTAACTGTTGCTTCAATTATTTAAGTGAGCTGGCCTTGAGAATGAAACTCAGGGTAAAAACTGGCTCCGGTTCCTTCCACATAGCAGTTTTTACAGCCTCCAAATGAAGACACGTATACATATGCAACACATTCTCACATCCGGTGTTATGACTGTGCTAATGCTGGATGGCCATTGTGGAAACAACTATGCAAGAAGAAAGTAGTTTAAAAAGATCATCAGGAGCTATCAGAGAATGACTCCTGCTGGTTATGTGAATGAAGGGCCTGTCTCATTGTTGACACTCACCATTTCTGTTCTTTATATGGGCTAATGGTGTGACTAATGCCATCAAACTGAGAGGGAGGAAAAGGGCCTGCCACACTGAGGTTCATAATAATTGGATTTTGAATAGAGTCTTCTGGTTTGTTGCTGAAAGAGAATGTTATTCACTGTTTCATCACCCATACTTAATCCTCATTGCTCACAAACAAAGTGGTGCACCTGCACAGAAATTACGCTCATCAGGGTAAAATGGGAATAGGAAAGCGTTGAACTGGAATTCATAGAAAATTAATGTACTTTTGCTCAAAAACAAATTGGGTATTTTTCATCACCTCTCAGTGGAAAATCTACCTAATGAAGATTTAGGGACCTCAGCCAGAATGAGCTGTACTACAAGAAAGACTCCCGTACATATTCTTGTATTGATACATTTATTTATGTCCTGCACAGTAAGCACAACTAGGTTACATAGAATGGGCACTGGGCTGATTTATATTCCTTGTCCTCCAGCCTGTTTTATTATCTTCTGGCATGACACTCTTTTCTTTTGACATCAGCTATACTGGTGTTTCAAACAAACAAGAAAGACAACAATGCCAATACAGAAATAACCAACTGGTGGATCCAGTATCTAATAAGAGTAGGGAAACCACGAATGAGTATTCCCTTTTCTGACACTTAAAATCATTAAAATTTACAAAATGGGTTAATTTTTTTAATTCGACTTGACCCAAAATGAGTGATCTAGCCCAAAAACTAATGAAACTATTTGAAACTCTAAAGAAAGTGTTTCCTGAATTCAGGGCTGACAGTTGTTTCCCCATAGATTTCTATTTCATAGATGTCTTATTGCAACTACAGCCATCACCCCCTGGTGGCTACTAAAGAGAATGCTGCCTTGTCTTCACATTTCAGACCTGTAAGTTATATTCATCTTTTATACTGTCTATGCTCATCATACTCTGTTTCAAAATACCAAGATAGTGTGTGTAAAAATTCTTATTGCAAGGCTTCATAATGGGACATAAGCAACAGATTGCTACATCTTTACTGTCTGTGGCTGGGAAAGATGCTGTTTACCAGTAATATAGAGTGTGGGTGCCGGGGTATTAATCAGACTGGATCATAGTTGATGTCAAATCAGAAGCTCAACAGAAGATTTGTAGGAAAGTAAGCCACAGTGTTGGGAAGGTTACTTTTAAAATGTATTCCATTACAGATTACAGAATACATGCCCCAAAATGTATTCTGCAACGTATTCCGTTACGTTACTCAATGAGAGTAACGTATTCTGAATACTTTGGATTACTTAATATATTATCATGCTTTTTACAACTACGTGAATGAACTATTGCTGTGATTTATGAAGGGCTCCGAACCCGTAGTAAAGGGACCTCTGACTAATACGGCGGATTCCGTGTCAGGCTCGTAGCCAAAAACTAGCTTTACTTTGTTGTGTGGGTCAACTTTGCTTGCGAGAGACAGAGAGAGGCGTTGAAAGGCTGCTCCAACGGAACTTATTGTTTCGGAGGAAAACAGGAACACAGCGTACAGTCGAGTTTTAATAGCTTACTTACAACTGGGCTCGTCAGGCACTCTTCTTGGCTGCAGTGGTTATTATTATATTTACATGCTTCCAGCTCCCGTTTCTGCTCGATGACAGCTCGTACTTTTCCACTCTCTTTTTTTCTCCCTCCTCGCGCTCACAGACCCATAACGTGTATGGCAGTCCATTCTCCCTGCAACACGGACTACACTGCCCATGATGCTACATTCGTTAGAGCTATGCTTGTAGCATTCTGCCTATTAGCTTAGCACAACAACGACAAAAAGGCGCTCTCTCACCCAGGAAACACTCAGAGAAAGAGCGTCACCCTGTAACCATGGCAACCGTAACGCTGCCACCTGGAACAACAGAACGTAGCTGTCAAACAAAACCCAAACAGTCCTGACCCGCGACAATATGAAACAGGAAAATACCAGAGGTGGGACCAAGTCATTGTTTTGCAAGTCTCAAGTAAGTCTCAAGTCTTTATCCTCAAGTCTCAAGTCAAGTCTCAAGTAATGTCAGGCTTAGAGTCGAGTCTCAAGTCACTGGTGTAAAAGTCCGAGTCAAGTCACAAGTCTGAAACTTTGAATTTCAAGTCCTTTCGAGTCTTTAAAAAAAAAACAACGAAAAAATAATGTTGCAGTTATGTGCTAAATGTAAATATTAGACCATGTAATTTTAAAATCTGTGTTTTTCTCAACACATGACAAAATAGTGAACTTAGAAAATATACACAAATTATGAAATTGCACCTCTTTAAAATGCAGCTCAATTAAACCTAGCTCCAAGAATAATTTTCACCGACAGTTCTGAGATAAGCTGCATGTTATTCTTGGATGCGGTTGTAGGACTGGCTTTAAAATCGCATGACAAAAATATCATACACATTAAAAAAACTGCATCACCAACGTGGCCTGGACAACATTTGCTAGTTAGATGAAGTCAGCTATCTCATCTTAGCATATTTATATGCATATTTATAATCATACGGTTCTTGGAGTGAGTGCATACACTCATGAAGTTTAGTAACTTCAGGTCACTGCAACAAGCCCAGGTACAGTTTACCGACGGATGGGTGCAGGACCTTGAAATGCACCGTGTAGAACGAAAGACCATCGTACCTATCATAAGTTTACCAGTTTCACAAATTGTCGTCATAAATACACATTCCTTAACTGTTTATTAATAGGACCTTTGAGCTCAACGGTAATTAATTAGTAGTGGTTAGTTAATAATACAACAGCTTCTTGACATTTTTGTGTTTCTTTTTATCGCTGTGTAACTGATTTTAATTGAAAGTCTGCGTGCGCTAGTACCGCTTGCCACGAGTTCCCAGAATCCTTTGCGGTTCTACCCGTGAATGACGTCACATTTTCAATCTCGAATATATATGCATGGTAAATTTATATTTGGGGTAAAATCAAGTCTTTTCAAGTAAACCGGTTCAAGTCCAATTCAAGTCCCAAGTCATTGGTGTAAAAGTCCAAGTCAAGTCACAAGTCTAGAAGCATTTTTCAAGTCAAGTCTAAAGTCATAAAATTAATGACTCGAGTCTGACTCGAGTCCAAGTCATGTGACTCGAGTCCACACCTCTGGAAAATACCGCTGTGTAATCCATTTATCTCAACAAAGTAACTGTATTCTAAATACCACCTTTTTAAACGTAACTGTAACGGAATACAGTTACTCATATTTTGTATTTTAAATACTTAACGGTGGTACATGTATTCCGTTACTCCGCAACACTGGTAAGCCATCAGTAAGTATTATGACACTGGCAGCAGTGATGACATATCAAAGCTAGGCTAATTGTCTGCCTGCCACACTAACGTTAATCAGAACAAGAAGCCTTTTTTGCAAAGTTAGTAGCCTGATGTGGTTGTTATTTAATTAGTTTCAGTCTGTTTATACTGAGCTTTTGCACACATGTTACCGCTAATCATGTGACGTTAACTTGTCTGCCATTTTGGATGAGTGACAATCGTGGTGACATTGTAGGATCAAGTGAATAAAGCTCCCAGTCATGCAGACCTACGGACTGATCTGTGGAAACCACATGAGTGGAAAATGAGTGCTCCCCAACCTGTTGCGATTGGTTGCTGCAGGTTAATCGTGGTCACTGAGAAAATCATTTTCAAAGCCCATAAAACCACCTGCAGACTAGTCACTGGCCCATTGTAACCACCTGCTGGTTGGAAAAAGACTCCTTGTGACTGCTTTGGTCACCAGCATATGTTGTCATAGTTTGAATGGAAGTGATGGACTTGTCTACAAACACTGGCCAGCTACGTTCCAGTGTGACACACACCGGAAATGGAGACCGTTTGCCTTCAAAGTAACAATTGTGCCCTTTGAAACCTGTGGGATGCAAAGCTGAGGTACCAGTCTTTCTATGAAGGTGAATCATTTCTGGTTTACATCATACTTTAATCAAGATGTATTAGTGCTCAGTAGTAGGTAGGGAGTATTTGCTGATTTCATCCAGCAAGAGTGAGCAACCTCCAAGAACCATTGCCAACCAGTGGGGAAAGACACAAATTTTCTCTAGCAGCTGGTGGTTGTATCACTTCCACTATGGCAGACAACTTTCGAGCAATGTGCCTCAATATAAGGTTCCATTAGAGTATTTTATCTTATTATCTTATGCAAAGAATTTGTAAAGACACATTCAGTCGTACCAAATCGAGACCTTAACTCAAATGTGTGTCATATTGTCCTCCTTTATTTTGAGGTGCATTTAGAGTAGTGCCTTTTGGCTACCTGGGCTACAAATGTCTTGTTGTCTTTTAAGAGAAACAGAAACATCAGCATGTCTGTGAGGATATGTTGCCATGTTTGTGATTGAATGTGCACAGCATGCAAGCAGAAATGCATTTGTGCACACACGTGTGTCTGAGCATACCTGTTGTGTTCAGAGGAGAGAAAGAAAAAGAATCTGTCTCTGTCTCCGCTGAGAGCACTTGAACTCCGGTGCTTTCTGTTGCTCTTCAGATTCACCTGTGAGCTGAATTTTAATGCTTTGTAGTCTGGTGCTAAGCTCCCAGGCATGTGTCATATCACCATTCAGCATGCTTATAAGTTTAGAATGAAGAGATTCTTGTGGGAGTAGTGGCTGTAATGGGTATATGGTGGATACAGAAGATATGTGCATTTACAGACTGAGATTTTATATTGAGGGTCATGTTGAATTGCATTTCTGATGGGAATAGATGACACCTTCATGACAGAGAAGTCTGACATTAACATGCTGCAAAGCCCATCTGTTTTATGCTCCAAGAATACAGTGGATTTTCTCATTAATCTCCTTAATCAAATATTTATTATCTTTCTCTTACTTGCTCAAGTCCCTCGCGAAATGGAGAGAAGGAGTCATAAGCAGCTGATTGAATTTGTAATTTAGTTTCTATCTTGAAAATTCGATAAGCCTGTGCAGTATTTCGGACTGTGTTAATGCAATGAAAATATGGAGCATCTCCCCCAGAGTGTTTGCAAGTTCTCCTAATAGATGATCTGTTTGTTTCTGCCGTGCATGTGTGGACAAAATAACTGAATACATCTTTATGGTGACAGGGCAAGATGTGGTCGTCAAACCTGCTATTTCTTTAGATTTTCTATTTCCCTGTTTCGTGTTCTTATACTGATCATAAATCAATACTTTTTCCCAACATTTATGGGTGAAAAAAGTTTATGAGCTCAATTTCGGTAGATTTCCTGACAATTTCCTTTCACCTTAAGGGTTAGGGTTAAACCCGGACAAGGATTTGGGTAATGAATCAAATCAAGAGAAAAGTCAACCTAGTGTTTGCTACTTACTTATCTGCACTGTGTAGGACAGTAGCATGCTTCCTTGCCTTGCATCTTTGCACCCTTCAGAACAGGTTTGAGCAGCCACCCAGCCCAACTGACCAGCATAAGTCCTGTTATTTACACATTTGGCCCTATAGTATACTTTAAAGAAATTTTAAAGAAATGCAAACATTTTTTTTCTCGAAAAACGTCAACAGTTTTTAATGTGCCATAGAATGATTGCAAGTTTTTATTTTCTAATTAAAAACGTTTATTTTCTCACCATTTATTATTTTTATTTCATTCTGACTTTTTCTTAGTTAAGTTTCATTTACTTTCCACAGTGAGTTCTCTTGTTTCAGTTTAGTTTTACTTTAGTTTTTGTTAGCTTTAGTGTTAGTTTTAACATTTTTTATTTTCATAACTTTGACTCACAAACTTGTAGACATCCAGGTCTCAAAAAAGCATCCATCAATTCCTTTTTAGCTACAAGTTAACCAAATGTTTTTCACCCTGTTTAACAGGCTAATGAGGTATCGGATACCCAACTTGTAGGGTATGTAAACTCGAGAACGAGCCGACGTAGGATTTTGAAATTGATACCATACTCAAAATCTTGGACAAGGTCAAGGTCAGAGGTCAAGTTTTCTTAAAATCTTGTGAATGTTATATATCGAGTAGAAACTTACATAGGTTCTTTTCACATTTATACCATGGGTAGATCTACTGGGAGGCTGCTGGGTAGTTAAGTTTTAGTTAACTGTAACAATCTCGCTGAGAGGTCAGCAATGTGGTGATGACCACAGACAAGGGTCAGGATTACAGAAGTGGCAGTTTTTACATCTATAGTGTATTTCATTATATGTAAACTCAGTGTGCTTACAATAGAAAATGTAAACATATAAACCTGTGTAGGTTTACAAGTCCAAGCAAAATAAAACTTTACACACCTGTGCGAACAAACAGGTTTTTAGTGTTTTTGAGAGCTGGCACAGAATTATTCCACACATGCACGAGAGGGACAAAACCGACAGAAGCTGGCAGCGGACAGAAAAGAAAGATGGTGTTTTCTCCTGAAGCATGGGGAGAGCTATGACAGAAATAAATACCCAAAAGTTTTCAAAAATTACACACTGTCAGGTTGGATTTTAGGGCAGTGCGCAAAACACGACAAGGCATTCAGAATATGAATGATGCAGCCATAAAACAAATCTCAGGGGGCAACAGGATGATACTGTGCACTGATGTTATTGCACATGATGATTTTTCTCATCTTCAAGCTGCAAAAGAAGGAATTAAAGAAAGTACCTGAATACAACAGTGTGGGGTTAATTGCGGAGAAGTGCAAGTCAACTGCACTTTAAACTAATCAAACAGTGATTTCTCTGCCTGTTTTCTGTGTGCAGACGTGGGCCACTGCTGAAAGAGGAGACCTTAAACTGAATGCTCAACAAGACACATGCCTGCTGCTTCTTCAGGTGGTGTTTGGTTGTAAGCAGCGGGTGTTTTCTGTCTCCTGTCTGATGGCGAGGACAGAATATCAATCATTTGGTTGAGGAGTGAAGCAGCGTGTTTGATAAGCTACAGAAAAGGTGATGTATGAAATGCAAAAAAAGGTGAAACCAGCAGCTAGAATATACAGAGAAGAGAAGGAGAGCTTCATCTCTGCTTTACAAGAGTAAAACATAGCTGTGAAATAAGTGGGAAAAATCTACAACGTAGCAGTTGTTTTTGTGATTGCTGAGGTGCCCTTGTACAAAGTCCTGAAATGTTCAGCGGGTTTCTTTATTAAACTTTATTTTTTTGTTATTTTTATTTACGAAATTCTCATTTAAAAAAAATAAAACAAATAGCAAAAAGAACTAAAAAGTAAAAAATTGAGAATCTAATAATAATTTTGCAAAGACTGGGACCCAACACGCAGTTTTAGGAGTGTTTATTAACGCTGCACACATATAGTTTTCATGTTCATGCTCATGTTTCATGTTCATGGCACCTCATCCACCAACGTTCCAGCTGACTGTACGCACTCCTCCTATCTGGTCTCCGGCTTCACTATAAAACAGCAAAAGCCCCCTTGGGCTCATTGCACCACCCCTCCCCTGCAGCTGAGTCAGGGACCACACCTCCGCCAAAAATTTATACCCAGATAACTCACATTTACTCTGTTAGTTCTTCCTCATTAAAAATAAATAAATAACTAAATGCCTTAATCCTCTGAGTTGGCGATGGCCCTAACCTCCTAACCTTCACTCTAACCGTATATTTTGGAGAAAGGGAAAACTGGCCATGGGAAAGAGAGTTTTTGATCTATTTCAGTTATAATAATTTTCTTTGTGCTCTTATTTAAAAATCATTAATGAATAATCTAAAAAAACACAAATTACATATTATGATAGTTTATGGTTAGAGTTCTTTTTCCAAGTGTTTGTTCTGGAAAACCACCTTCAGGCATGTTTTAGAAATGTAGCATTGTCTTCTCTGCTTTTGAGATTTTTACATTGATCAAAGAGCTGATGCTTCTGGTAGCATTTACATTTGTGTTGTTCAGGCTGTAAGCACGATAGCTTGAGAAATGTTGAATGAATTCTAATAAAACTGTAGGGGTGTGGAGTGGGGTCATGTTAACAATCCATTCAAATTTGTCTTAAATCCATCAAAGTCTTTAAGGTCCACTTTACAATTTATTGGATAAAAAATGGCAAAAAGCCATAGAAGTGTGGCGTGTACTGTCAACATATAGAAAGTTCTTATAAAGATTTAAAATATCATGCCATATTTGACCTCTGACCTCTCCTTAAACATTAATAAATTGATCTGAAGGCCAAAGTGATAATGTGATATAGAGATATTCAAAACTATGTTACTTACTATCATTTATTTGTTTTGTATTGATAACACATAGGGAATGATATGTGTGGACTCTAAATATCTTTGCATTATGCCTTTGTTATGTACATTAAGAGGCTATGACCATTTATAGCAAAGAAAAATGTTGACTTTATAATTATTACTAAACATTTAAACAATGAAATTAATGCCACTCATGTAGTGTATACACATATATTTAAAAAAAAACTAACTATACTTTATACTAATACGACGTATCTTAAGAACTTTCGTTTCTCTAAAGATAAGCTGAGGATATAATACAGCACCAAGTGATGCCCTTACTCGGCCAGTGTTTAAATGATAGATTCAGCTGAGCTTGTTTAAAGCTGATGTGAATTCTGTTACAGAGTTCTTTGCACGAGATGCCTAAAGACACAACAGCCCAACTAGCTCATTTATCCAAATAATTATTTGAAGCTTTTTATCTCCCAAATATTGTTTGGCTCACAGGCCTTTGTTTTGACACATATAGTTTATGGTATAGATGGATGTATCCTCGAAGATGGAACAGTGAAGCCGGAACAGTACCACTAAGGTCCTGGCTGCAGTGGTTTCATATTCAAACAGCATCTGCGTCTCTCAGGAAAATACGTTTTTAAGATTGTTTCCTAGCCTGATGAGAGATCGGGTTACGGTTCGTTTTTGAAAAGAAAGCCCCACCAATTAAATATTAGTATTCAAATGGAGGTTTCCCAAATCAGCTTTGGAGTTCTACTCATGAGACCCACACTTTTGTCCAAACAAGGTGGCGAGGGCAAGGGCTTTTTTTGTTGCAGTGCAGTGAACCACCACTGGGACAAATCTGCCGGAGGGGCATTTTAAAGATGGTTTTTTTGTCCTTTTAGAGTAACACATTCACTGGGCCTAATTACTGAGGCACAGTGGATGTGTGTTCAGCAAGAAAACACTTAAATGTTCCACAGAATGTACTGCATTTGTGCAGCATCAGTCCCCGCAAGGGAAGAAATTTACATTGCTATTCATCATTATCTCTCCCTAACTTAAAACCAAAGGCTGAGACTGATCGACCTTCAAGTCAGGCTGATTTCACTGTCTTTTAGGCCCATTATCAGCGCTTTTAAAATACCAACTTGGCTCTTATCTCCAACTTTCACAAGCGCTGCAGCTCCGTGTACACTTATAATTGGTATTTTTTGATGTCATACAGTAACTGTTGTGCAAGCATTTTTTTTCTGGAAGCTGCATAAATCTTAAGCATGACTGCATGCATTACAAGAAGAGACAATATGAAAGCAGGGCTGTAATTTTGCTCTCTGACACCAGACTCTGACACCACGGGGATGATTGCTTGTGCCGGTTGACCTTTGAGAGACCATCTAATTTGGTGCAGTACAGTTCAGAGTAAACAGCAGCGTGGTCAGCTAGACTACATGCTTTGAACACTTTGGTATGAGACAGAAGTTTTTTGGGGGTTTTTTGTCACAGCACACATTTGGATTTGTCACGCACAGGTATAACTAACACTATCAATGACTGCTTTCTCTTTTCACCTTACGCTTTCAAGGACATTGCATTGTACCAGCTGGCTCAGTGTTATCACTGCTTACACCTGTGCTTCAGCTGCTGGGGTAAGCTGGGTTCAGCTGCTGTGAGAATTCATGGCAATTTTAGCGATTTCCAGGAAAAATGATTCAATTCGAAAGTTTGTTCAGCAGTCAGAGCCAATGTTTAGCATCAGCGCACCAAAGAGGACTTTGCATCCAAGCAGCTTGTTTTCTTTCGCAGCTTTTGTCTCTGAAAGCACACTGTGTCTGTTTCCAGCTTGCATTATGCTTTTTCAGTTTTCATTGCACACATTGGATAACGGGACAATGAATAATGAAATCGCTGTTTTCACCAAAGGTGACCCAAAGAAGGTGTTTTAACTTTGTTATTGAAGAATGACTGTTGTCAGTATTTATATTTGCATAAGTAGCCATTATACAACTGCAAACCAACAGTGGACCAGGAGAAGAATTTACCTACAGGTCAGTCCATAGGCTTTTTAATTTATATGTAAAATGACATTTTTTAATAATAATTTTTGCGTCTGCACACCAACACAAAGGATTTTTAACCAGCACGCAGGATGTGATTGCAGATGATCAGTTTTAATTCAAAGGGATTAACAAAAGCATTTTTTATTTTTTATGAAATACCCACATTTTTATACATAGCCCCCACTGTCAGAGGCTCAAAAGTAGGGCCTGCCCCCTCATTATTTCATGGCAAATTAAGCAATTCAATAGTCTGATACTTTGTTAAAAAGAATGAATGCACTGACCAGCTCACAGACGACAACTCAAGTTTGAAATGAATTATTTCAGTTGAAGAACAATCTTGTGTAGGTGCGCACATCCTTTTCAAGGTCTGCAATCAAGAGATGTCTTCATGAATGCAACAAGGTCCAAACAAAAGGTTACGCTCAAGCCCAGAAAGGCCTGATTAGATTGAACCAGAATACATCTAACACAGCCTGCACAGTTGGGCAGATGAAATAAAGATGAACTTGTACCAGACGGGAAAAGAAAAGTGCAGAGAAGGAGAGAAAGGGTTCATGATCACATCGCAGGCAGTATTATGTATGGCTCAGTGGAACCAAGCCACTGGTGTTTATACAGTAGATGATGTGACTGCTGACAGAAGTAGCAGGATTCAGCAGTGTAAAGGGCTGTACTCTCTGCATAATGACCCAAAGCACACTGCAAAACCAGGCCAAGGGTTTCAAAAGGAAACGAAATGAGATATTCTTCAATGGTGGTCTGAACACCTCTTCATCCAAGTATCAAAAACAGTCCAATTGTTGTTTTTTTGAGTTAGTTTCACCAATTAATTTTGAGCCTCTGACAGTGACTGACTATGTATAAACATAGTGGGTAATTCATAAACAATGAATGCAATACTTCTGTTAAACTGAACATCGGCTTGCCAGTCACATCTTGCTTGTCTGGTTTAAGATCTGCTGTGTTAGTGTACAGATGCAAAATTAGAGAAACATAACAAAAATGTATGTAGGTCATCCACATGTTGCTCTTTCTTTCTGTGTCTACCCAGATCTTATGATCATAGGTGACAACAGAACAAAACTGGTAAAGTCAGACACTCTTTATAAAAATCAACCTGACTCTTCGTGTCGGTCAACCCAATAAGAGATTCGTAAATGCTGGTGTTTTTTTCTTAATTTGTCAAAAATACAAACATTAATAATTAGTCAGACTTTCTGTTTTGACAACAGTGAGTGGTCGACTTCAATCAAAACATTAATCTGATCTTTAGAGAAAAAAAAAGAGTCTTTAGGCCTGTTCTTCACCCACGCTGTGAGTGAACGGGAGTCTCAGAGTGTGTTTACACTTCCTTTACCCGACAACAGCACGACTGATGGCTCAAAGATGATTCGTTAAATATTTGATGCTGTTTTCAGAACGTTCCCTTTCATGCAGACATGCCGGCTGTACTTGCCGCTGTGATGAGACGTTCATCTGTGGAGTCCTGTCTCAATTAAAGTTTTTACACAGCCTCCCAACTGCAGGGTTATTACAGTCTAAGTTTTTCCTCACAGGAATCACTGCTTTGATCCAGAGTATGTACTTGCACTCCTGTCTGTCCTACAGCTGTGCTAGTTTGTCTCTTAACTTAGTGCGAGAATTTAAACCCAATGCTACCATCAAGTCAGCTGCTATTAGTATTTCAGAGTCATTTTTTTCTAATTGAGCTGAAGAGAAGAATTTCTCCTTTATAGTCAGAAGAAATTGCAGTCTTACGTACAACAAGGTGTCTTCAACATTAGATGTAGATGGCAGATTACTTTTTGATCTTAAAAGTTAAACTGAATTCTCTGATAGAGTAAATTTCACATAAAGGATCTTTGCTGTGCCCTATTTACTGTGCAGGAAACTGTTCTGACAGGTGAAGAGCTGGTGAGCCAGAGGCAAAATCTTCTTCCTGGACAGGGACTGAAGAAAACCACAGAGCCCTGGAAGGGACATAAAGGAAATAATTATAAATGTCAAGAAAAAGAAAAGCACTCTTTATCTCACAACAATATAATAACAACTCTCTAAAGTCAGGTGCCATATGGTAGGGCTACAGAGCCCAGTATAATGAGACAGGATGTGAATGTGGAGCTGCAACTCTTTCATATCCATCCATCAGCCCAGTGTTCATTTCCTGGACAAAAGCTGACCCACATGAAGCCAAGAGTAAATACAAACGGATGTTGCAGTTTGTCAAGAAGCCGAAGGACGGCTTAACAATCTCTATTGGTGACACCATTCGAACAGCAGACACAAGTTAGGAAATGAGCTCTAATTCAGGTTTGGTGGGAAGTGGAGGTAAACAAAGTTTGTTACATGTCAATAGTTGCTCAGAGGTTGGTTTTCCTTCTTTTGTTCAGCTACTTCCAGCATTTCTTCTAGAGCGACAGCTGGAATTAACATCTCATGGAGAGTAGGAGCTGAGCTGTGCTGCACTCTGGTGAACCGCAGATTAATTTGCTTGTAATGACTGGGTTAAATGACTTACTTAGTTTAATGTTCATCTCTTAGTAATAGTCAGACTCCAGACGTTTAAGACGCCTAACCCTAAATGGAGCCATGAGACACCAAGAGGAAACAAACAGGCTTTCCAACAGTATGAGGTTTATTGCCCAGAAGCATTGTTACAACACAGAAATAAACCACCAAACACAGTTTTCCTTACTTTTGGTATTACGTTTAGACCAAGGATAGTTACCTCTACATACCACAAGATAAAACTCATATTGTGCCGTGTGGTTCAGGATAAATGAGTTTATGGATAAACCTCAAACAGGTCTTGTAACCAAACTTGCAATAATCAGAAAATAAATAGTTATATTGCACCCTGTATCTTTGAAAGTGCACTACTTCACCTCAGTGCACTTTGAAATATAAAATTAATAAATGATCAGACACCTCCTCTATGGTATTAGTAACGGCTATGAATTTAAACATCCAAAGTGCCCAAAACTTTTGCACAGCAAGTTCTGTATATAATAAAAGCTAATGCATTTTTTCAGTTCTACCACTGAATATAATTAAAGGGCTTTTTTTGGTTTTACTCTTGCTGCTCACTCACAGTGAAGCTGTTTGTGTGTTTGCAGAGATAGAAGTCCGCTTATTTTCAGGTCTGTGAAACATAGCACAATTTGTTAGGTGTTGTTAGCGATTATGTAGATCAGCTGTCAGCTCTATCGCGCTGAGTGTAATGTAATCTACTTTCATAGGCATGCTTTGGCTGCCTGCTTTTGTCAGGATGTGGCGACAGATAGGAACCCAGACTTTGATATATTGCAGACAGGAGCCTTACATTTCCACTTTGTCTTTAATCGCATTAATTGAAAGACTTATATTGACAATAAATAAGTTATTTTTTAAACCATAATAATAGCACTATTTTAGGGATGGCAGTGTTGGTCTGCTGTTGGTCGAGACAGAAACCTCTGTCGAAGCTAAAGTAAAGATTTCTCACCTTTTCTCCTCCAATCATAAATTATTCTTTCAGGCTTTTGGAATCTGTATCTGTACTTAGTGTCAATGTCAGACTTCCTTACAATTCTGTACAATGTGATGGTACTACAGTATATGGCTAACAATCAGACTTGTCTGCTTTGTGCATTATGTCAATTAAAGTCATAGATGCTGATATTTTTTGTCCCCTTCAATTTTGTTGAGTTCTTCACATTGCTGTTGCTTGATGTTTTTTGTTTTTTTATGGAACAGAGAGGAATCTGATTTACATTCTAATCTAGAAGGTGGCAGTTATGTCCCAAAAAGCTGTCCACCACTACCAAAAACAGACAGGATGTTGACATTTGTCCTATTTTCCTGCTTTAGCCAGGTGGAAACCTCCTGGGCTGACAAATGACACCAAGTGGCTCCTTAAAACCATCGACAGACACTTTTTATTGGGGGAAGTGCTCCAGTAAAATCTTCACTTTGAATTTTAACAAGAGTTGATTAATTTAGATTTCTTGTACTGGGAGAAGAACAGTTCACCTCTAATGCGCAATGTGAAAGCAATGCAATTGAACTTAAGATACAAGCTGCAGTGCACCTTACAGTCTAGACTGTGATCTGTGGACTGGCACACTGTACGAAACATGATGCCAATAAGTTTTTAAACCATGGGACTGATCAACTTTTGATTTTTATTTGAATCTGTGCTGGCCATTCCATGTTTTCAAGCTTACCATCTTGTTCTTTTTTCCTGATGCAGTTCTGGCATAGCTGGGACTTGTGTTTTAGGTCATTATCCTGCTGTAGGATGAACCCCTGACCAACTAGGCGCATACTAGAGGGTATTGCATGGCGCTGCAGAATGCTGTGGTAGCCATTTTGGTTCAGGGTGCCTCTCACTCTGTACAAGTCACTGATCCCGGATCCAGTAAAACAGACACAGACCACCACACTTTCCTCCATGTTTGACAGTTGATGGCACACACTCTGGAACCATCCTTTCGCCTACTCAACTTGTAAAAAGATCCTGAACCAAAGATTTCAAATTTTGATTCATCAGTCCATAATACTAGTCTTCAGTAGTCCAATGGTGGTGTTTCATGGTCCGGGCAAGCCTCTTTGTCTTATTCTGATGTCTTAGTAATGACTTTCTTGCTGCAACTAGTCCTGTCAAACCTGCAGCTCGAAGTCTTCTCTTCACAGTCGAAGCTTAGACTTTCTTACTAAGACCACTATTAAGCAGTGATTGAAGCTGTTGTCCTGTGAGCCGCCTATCAGGCAAGTTGTTAACTCTCAGAAACTTGACCTCTGATTCAGTTGTGGCTTTGGACCTGCCAAACCTCTTCCTGTCAGCGTTTGCTCCAGTTTCTGAGTGCCTTGTGATATAGTGAAGGAAACTGTGCTCACTGACACCTTGACTTTCTTTCCAATTTCTTTGTAGGAAAGACCTATGTTTTTAAGTGTCATGATGATCTGTCTTTCTTCCATTGTTAATTGCCCTTTTCTCACCATTTTTGTGGCAACCCACTACTTTCTGCAGTACAATACCGTTCAACTGATGCTCACAACTGTATGGTACCACAGTGTTACAACACTGCTTTTATGCAGACAGCGGGGGTTGTAAGTAGTCCAGAAAAGCTGGAACACCTGTAGGAATTAGTAGCACCAGTTTTCAAGGCTTGATTAAACCTCCATTGCTGCAGAACAGTTTTAAATTGTTAACCCATTTTGTGGTCCCTGAGAAAGGCCTTATTGTTCATTCTGAAATGTACGTTATTTTTCTGTTTTAGGTAACCTTACCCCTTTTTAACCTCTGGCAGTTCACCATTTACCTTTTTACCATTTCAAGCTATTCATTTGACTTAAATGACTTGAATTGCAATAAATAACTGGGAAAATTGGGGTTTTCTAAAACATTTGACCGCTAGTCTGTATATATATTTTAGTTGCGTCCTACTTAAAATGATTATTTCATGTTTATTGAGGGTGAAAATCATATTTGAGTGCAATTATGGATGGTGAATTTGTCACGGCTGCGCTGGCAGCCCATGCAGATGAGGGAAAGGAGCACCCAAATGCAGGACTCTTCAATGCAAGCAGTACGTTTATTTACAGTGACGTAAATAATACACAACAATAAATCCCCGTGCGCCCCAGACTCCCATGCTGTGTCTTCCTCCCAGTGTCCGTGCCCTGTGTCCTCGTTTCCAAGTGTCCATGCACCCCGTGCTTGCTGCCCTTTCGTTTCCAGGCTCCTCCTGGGAAATAACAGAGGCAGACGTTAGACACTTTCAAACTGCGGCAGGATTGCACTTACTGATATGTTGAAAACATATCATAGTCACATAATGATCCAGTGTCGGCGAGAGCTCCACCACACTCCTAAGTAGCTCCTCTGATGAGGCTTGATCAGCTGTGGTGTGTGATGATCTTCAGGTGTGACCAACCACCTGGCAGGGCCACACCCACCAGGCCTGAAGGTGCCTGTCACAGCCGCACCCACACAAGCACACACACCTGCCTATATACACACAAGCGTGAACAACAGGGACAGCAGCACAGAGCAGCAAAAACACATATAATGTGATACAAGTCCATAAGTGTTCAGTGACCCTGGGTCGCTCAGATCCAGGTCCCTGACAGAGTTAAAGAACAACAATTAATTGCTACTATCACGTTTAGATGCATATAATTTTTTCTAATCTTTTTAATTGATCTGAATTAATTTAAACCTCTGAATAGGTTATAGGTGATCAGTTTGAGTCTTGTTTGAGTCTAGCTTATACTCTGCTTGCCTTTTGGCAAAAGCACAAAGAGGAATTCAAATTAGGTCAATTCAATTCCAATCACAACAACAGTCACCTCAAGGCAATAATAGTAAAGAACCTGCAAGTGAGGAGGAGGGATGGATGGATAGAGAGAATAGGAGAGAAAGAGGCCAGCTCACACGTGGATGGATCTCCAGCTTCCTCTTACAGTGGCTTGCAAAAGTATTCGGCCCCCTTGAACTTTCCCACATGTTGTCACATTACAGCCACACACATGAATCAATTTTATTGGAATTCCACGTGAAAGACCAACACAAAGTGGTGCACACGTGAGAAGTGGAACGAAATCATACATGATTCCAACATTATTTACAAATAAATAACTGCAAAGTGGGGTGTGCGTAATTATTCAGCCCCCTTTGGTCTGAGTGCAGTCAGTTGCTCATAAACATTGCCTGATGCGTGCTAATGACTAAATAGAGTGCACCTGTGTGTAATCTAATGTCAGTACAAATACAGCTGCTCTGTGACGGCCTCAGAGGTTGTCTAAGAGAATAATGGGACCAACAACACCATGAAGTCTAAAGAACACACCAGACAGGTCAGGGATAAAGTTGTTGAGAAATTTAAAGCAGGCTTAGGTTACAAAAAGATTTCCCAAGCCTTGAACATCCCACGGAGCACTGTTCAAGCGATCATTCAGAAATGGAAGGAGTATGGCACAACTGTAAACCTACCAAGACAAGGCCGTCCACCTAAACTCACAGGAGTTTGCAGCCAAGAGGCCCATGGTGACTCTGGACGAGCTGCAGAGATCTACAGCTCAGGTGGGGGAATCTGTCCATAGGACAACTATTAGTCGTGCACTGCACAAAGTTGGCCTTTATGGAAGAGTGGCTACAAGAAAGCCATTGTTAACAGAAAACCATAAGAAGTCCCGTTTGCAGTTTGCCACAAGCCATGTGGGGGACAAAGCAAACATGTGGAAGAAGGTGCTCTGGTCAGATGAGACCAAAATGCAAAACGCTATGTGTGACGGAAAACTAACACTGCACATCACTCTGAACACACCATCCCCACTGTCAAATATGGTGGTGGCAGCATCATGCTCTGGGGGTGCTTCTTTTCAGCAGGGACAGGGAAGCTGGTCAGAGTTGATGGAAAGATGGATGGAGCCAAATACAGGGCAATCTTGGAAGAAAACCTCTTGGAGTCTGCAAAAGACTTGAGACTGGGGCGGAGGTTCACCTTCCAGCAGGACAACGACCCTAAACATAAAGCCAGGGCAACAATGGAACGGTTTAAAACAAAACGTATCCATGTGTTAGACTGGCCCAGTCAAAGTCCAGATCTAAATCCAATCGAGAATCTGTGGCAAGATCTGAAAACTGCAAAACAGCTCCAGCTCAGTCAGATTAGATGGACAGCGTTTGTGAACAGCAAAGAAGAATGGGCAAGGACTTCAGTCCCTAGATGTGCAAAGCTGGTAGAGACAGACCCTAAAAGACTGGCAGCTGTAATTGCAGCAAAAGGTGGTTCTACAAAGTATTGACTCAGGGGGCTGAATAACTATGCACGCCCCACTTTGCAGTTATTTATTTGTAAAAAATGTTTGGAATCATGTATGATTTTCGTTCCACTTCTCACGTGTACACCACTTTGTGTTGGTCTTTCACGTGGAATTCCAATAAAATTGATTCATGTTTGTGGCTGTAATGTGACAAAATGTGGAAAAGTTCAAGGGGGCCGAATACTTTTGCAAGCCACTGTACTTTTGCTTTCAATACACAAATACTTGTTTGCTTTATTTATTATCAGATTGCATGTTAACAATCTGGTTTATTACAATCTATGTGTGGCTGACCAGAGGTGGCTGGACACACACTTAATTGAAAGAAAGTAAAACAGGAAGTCAAAGCTCAAGAGTTATAATTCTTTTTTTGCCATATCGACTGTGTGAACGCCAAAACTAATCTGAATACTGTAACTAATAAGTGTATTGATACATTATCAGAAACTGTTGCATAAATTTGATTGTGCTGTCGTTAACGGGAATCTGTTTTGGTTTGTTTTGTTTTGGATGTTGCAGAGAAAGACAATACTGCAAAGAAGAGAGGCAAAGCTACGCAGCGAGACAGCAGAGATCACACCCAAGAGATGAAACTGAGGCACTTGTTGCCACAGTAGCAAAGCACATCAAACTAGGGAAAAAAGAAAAACAGTGTCTGCGATGTAAAAGAGAATGTTTGTGACCCAAACTGAGAGAAGTTGTCCCAAAAATCCTCAGTGCAACTTTGGATTTAATAGTGATCCTTCAACTCTAACTGGCTTAGAAGCTTTTGTGGTTGGAATCCACATCTAGAGAGGCAGCTTTTTGTTTTTCATTTAGGATGTTTTTGGCAACAGCACTTTGTAAAAACTGGCCAAACACTTAAGCAGAAAAAAAATAAACACCTGTGTATAAATCAAAAATTTTTTCTGGGCACAGTTTTAAATTCAGAACAGCAAGAAATCAAATTCAATGCGGTTGCTGAACAGTAATACTCTGAAATGTCACAGACAGAAGAGTATATTAGTCACAATGTGAATATCACACAATTCTTAGATATGCAAAATATTCCCTGGTCATGATGTATCATTGCAGCCATAATCAGACAAATGTTCTAGAGTGCATCAAACTACTCTTGCAGTCCTCTTCACACATTATATTTATCACCTCCATCTGAAAATGGGGGAAACCACAGATATTGTCAGTGAATAATAAAGAGGCAGGAATTTTTCCAGGTGATGGAGACACTGAGTATTTTTATGTGTTAAGTTTGGCTTAAGTCAGCTATAATAACCTAAAAGTCCTTTTAAAAAATTCAAAGACAGACAACGTCATAGTTTGATGTAACAATACTAATTCCAAGTTAAAGACAGCATCAGTGACGCTAAAAGTAATCAACAAGCATATAATATCAACACTACATATACATGAGGATAAAAGCATAAAGTGACACAACAACAGTCACAACAGTTTTTTAACAACAGTTAAAAAAGCACTTGGGCTTAGCCGTTTATTGACTCTAACACTGAATGCTGAATGTGGCTGTAGATGTCATTGTTGCTGCTGCTCTAGAAGAGTCATTTAAAGCAGCAACATCGTGACATCATGTCCTTATGGAAATGTCTCCCGGTGAGGCCCCTCCCTGTCCGGGTGACATCAGCCGGAGCTCGGCTCCTTTCCTCCAGGAGTCCTCGGTGTAAGCGCACACACACGTCCAGCGCTGCCACCGGGAGAGCTCGACGGAAAGGGCGCCTGCTCGGCTTTTCTAACCGCTTTTCTTCATGGGACAAAACAATATTAATACTCCCCCGCCAGGTAAGCTTCCATCTTTCTTTCGTCTTCGTTTGCCTCCGCGTCAGTTAGAAATGATTTTTTTAAGAGACAATTATACTCCACCTGAGGGCGGCAGTTTAAAAGCAGCAACTTTTTCTTCTTTTTTTATGAACCTCAGCGTGGAGAGTGGTGCTTACATTTGGGCTGTTAGGGGAGAAAACGGCACTTTCTAGCTGGGTTTTAATTCCAAAATGTTCTCACTTAAACAGTTACACGGCTTTATTTGGCTTGTTCTCCCCGTCTCGCTGTTTCCTCTCTGTGAGTGCAACTCTATCATACCTGCCTAATAACTACAGTAACGGGTCTTTCCGCCGTTCATGTAGCGGTTCTTTTGCCTCGTTTGCGCTGCTAAAAGTCATGTGTGACTCTTCTTCAAGTGTAAAATCCGTCTGAAACACAGCTAAAGCCTCGGTAAGCTGTAGTAACTGTCGGATAGTGAGCTGTAGCAGTGTTACAACCTGATAGTCTCACTGTATGCTAATGTTTAGTTCCTAGCTCAAGTAGGGCTGTGGGTGGTGGTGGTGGTGGTGGTGAGGGGGTCACACTGGTTTCCATGACAACACATTAACCACAACACTGATTGCGACTGAAGATTTGACACCAGCACCTCCACCACAATCATCATCCTCACAATAACTACAAGCTGCAGTTTTCTGGGTCAGAGCTTTCACACAATGCACACTGGGTCATCAGCCTTGCTCCTGCATTGGCGTCCCTGACCTCCAGGACCCTACGTGCCCCACCTATCATTCCTCCACCTACTCACCACCTGGTCAGAGCTTTACTGGCCCCCTTAATTTTCACTGGCCCAAGGGGAGAAAAATCCACCCCATCACTACAGAACACATTTGACTGTAATGCAGTCCTAGCACTAGCCCCACTCTAGAGCTCCCATGGGTCATTAGAAACTCTTTTGTTTGTATAATTTTGTTGTATAAAATGTAAAAATGCCGCGTTTAAGAAAAGCTCATCACCAGTAGGATTCATTTGTACAGGTTTTAAAGCTGTGGCAGTTTCTAGATACTTGCTCAATGTTGTCACCCTTTTGTTATCTGCATCTAGTGAAGCTAGTAGGTTCTAGGACACATACAGGCAAAATATGTCCTGTGCAAATCTCAGTCTGATGTCCAATGGAACAAAAATGAACAACCCACAAAAACATTAGGTGAAAAGCAGAGTTATGTTATCTGAATTCCAACAGAATTTAGATAACATAGTGCTGAATTCCCCACTTGTGTGTTTCATAAAGTACTTTATTTATACAGTAATGCAAGTCTATCCTGCAGTGGATCCTACACAAGTAAAAACAGTTTGACTGAAGTATTACAGCAGTAATAACAAAACAGAAAATAACTGGAGTTCATTCATATATGTACAGTATAAAGGCTGGGTGTAGTTTCTGGGTATTAAAAGTAAAAACAATATGAAAATGCCTTTTTAATTGCCAGCCGGGCCATGGGCTGTGGTTGTTTTAGTTCTCTATACATCTCTATGATAGTCCTCAGCCCTGACTAGCGTAAACTCATTTTTTGTGGTCATCATTATTTCCGATCATCTTAAATAAAATGTGTCGACACTTGTTGAGCATCACTTCTAAGCTGTTTTGGAGTCATCTTGTTCTTTCAAAAATGCAGTTCGAATAAAATGCTTCTCGGGGAGTCCAAGGTTAGCTTAAGTTATTTAGCATCACAGGTGACTTTGTGATCATAACTGGTAGAATAATTGCTAACTTTACACATATTTTATGATCTCTTTGCTACATTGGAGCATTTGTTATCTGGAACCAAGCCCTTACCACCCCAGGTAAAAGTAGCCTAATCTTAATCTTGAGAAATATGTAAAGAATCTTGAGATAATTTAATATGCCAACAAAAACAGCATGCTAGCTTTTTCTGATCTCGAATCTGTATAGTATTAGTGAAAGTTGATAGGGACACATCAGGCACACAGCTTTGGCTGTAAGCCCATAAGCCCCACCCACCCGCTGTTCAAACTTTCGATTCATGAAGGGCAGCCAATCAGAAGAGAGTTGGGTTTAAGGAAATTTGAAGAAAGCTATAACAAACTGTTTCAGACAGACATGAATCTTAACTGCAGATTTAAGAGTTGTTTACTCCCAATAATATTTAAAATAAATGACTGCCAAATGTCAGCTGACCATGAACACGTATTTGCAAGCCAGACTGATCATCACTCACTCAAGACAGCTGAACAGACTTAATTGTCACAAAAATAAGAGATCTGTTTCTGACAGCTTAGACAATTACATGAAAAATAGATTCAGCGCTAAAAAATAAGCAACTACAGTTTACTACCTCATACTTTAATAGTTAATAAAATAATTAAACTTTGGCAAATATGCATCCCAAAAGTCTCTGTAGAGAATTATTTTTGTTTTTGTCATTTTCTCCGTGTATACACAGTATATGAGAGCATATAAGGTGGCATGGTGTGTGATGTGTACATAATATAAATGCACTGAGTGTGTAAATATTGAGCTCTCTGAGCTGATTATTTAAGCACACCTGGCGTGTAATGGGTTGATGTGGCACAGTGTGCTATTTACTTCTCTGTGCTGAGACTCCGATCAGCTATTTACATTTCCAGAGTCACTTTGTCTGTGTGGTGTACTGGTGGTGGCTCCTTGACGTTCTTAACAAATGCCACTTTGTAGAATCACTCTCTTTTTTTTGCATCTTTAGTGCTTTTCCCTTTTTGTCAATAGGAAGGCTGTTTTTTTTTGTCAGTGAGTCATGTTTCAAATGAAATCAGATGATTCTTTTACTGGGTTGAAAAACCGCTACAAATGAATTAACGCCCACTTTGGATTTAAATAACACTTCAGAGTCTTTCTAATGTTCTTTTGTAATCACTTGTACGTCACGTCTTAAAGCGCAAACTGTGTTTTACTCTGAGTGTGATTTCCTTGTCATCTGTTGACATCATGAAAATATAGTCAAATTTCATTCACAGCTCTGTTGCTTTGAGCGTCATACCTGCTGATAAGTTGATATAAAAATAGAGCATGAAAAGATCAACAGATTAAAAGAAGTCCACAGAATAGCTCTGTTACGAAAGCTTGTTTTCTTTTTTACATATTTGGTTAATCGGTGAGCTTTAGAGCTGTTGGTACGTGGGCTTTAAAGCCAATTACCTCCTGTCTCCTGCTGTAATGTTCTCTGTGTAAGGAATGGAAGAGGGTAAGTTTATTTACAAGTAGGGCTGCCACCATTAGTCGACTAGTCATGACGACTAATTTAATAGCTTTGTAAGGTCCCAAAAGACGCAGGAATAAGTAGTAGGATTTAAGAGTGTAATAACGGACTGAAACAGAAGATGGCAGCACTGCATGTACAAGGATGCCAGCTGCCGTTAAACCTCGAAGAAGAAGAAGCAGTGTCTGGTGTCGTAGCTGTGTCCAAATTCAGGAACCGCATCCTCCTGTGCCCGTATTTGTAGGCCGATTACGTTACAGTGACACGACGAAGACTGTCCAAATTCGAAGACTCCGACAAATGCGGCCGATAAATGCGCCCTTCATTTCCTGTGTCCTTCGTAGCCCAACCTATCCCAGAATTCATAGCTTGGCCCAGCTTAGTTTCTAACAATGGCGGCAGATAGTTAGTTTTAATATTACTCTTATTATTCTTTCTGGGCCACAAAATAAACATTTAACATATTTTCAGGGGAGAGTGTAGCTGTGTAAACCTCAAATATCTGCTCGGTTTATCAAGACACCACATATTTTCAAAAGTGCTCCGACGTTTTCGGAGACGTCTGTTACCCACTAGCTCGATAGCTAGCCGGGGGCAAGGCTCACTAGAGCCCGTGAGAACACCGGACTCCGGAATCGTTTTCAAACCCCCCGCGGTCTGTCCCTACTCAGGTTAAACATGATATATAAGTAATAATAATAATAATGGATTGCATTTATATAGCGCTTTTCGGGGCCCTCAAAGCGCTTTACAATACCACTATTCATTCACTCTCACATTCACACATTGGTGGAGGCAGCTACAGTTGTAGCCACAGCTGCCCTGGGGCAGACTGACAGAAGCGAGGCTGCCATATCGCACCATCGGCCCCTCTGGCCAACACCAGTAGGCGGTAGGTGAAGTGTCTTGCCCAAGGACAAAACGACCGAGACTGTCCGAGACGGGGCCCAAACCGGCTACCTACTGATTACAAGATGAACCGCCAACTCTTGAGCCACGATCGCCCTAAGTCACTTAGATATCTTAAAAATGTTATTGTTTGGCTTTTTTCAGTATTTTATTTGTTCCTGAGTAAATCGGTTTGGCTGAGATTAAAGTTATAGTTTTTACACAGCTGAATAAACATCAAGCAGACAACTGATTATCAGAAGTGTGAGATGCTCGAGAATATACTCCGGTGTCCTGTTATATTTTAGATAGCAAGGAGCAGACGGCTGAGTTTATTAAACTCCAACGAAAGAATCTGCAAATTTCATTAAAATTTAATAAACTATCATCTTGTCTTTATTTTTAGTTAGCACATACCTTAAACACTTAAAGCTGTAAGCTAATGATAGTTATATAAGAGCAGACGCATGCTGGTGCAATAAGCTGTACGTTTTACGTCTAATGGATGCATGATCTGATTAGTCGACTAATCGCAAAAGTAATCGGTGACTAGTTGACTATCAAAATAATCGTTTGTGGCAGCCCTATTTACAAGTGCATTACATATTGCATTAAAACAAAAATCGCCCAAAAATATGGACTTTTTTTAGGACTGCTGTTAGTTTACGAGACAGTGTTCATTGGGGCAGATGGGTGCCCCTCCCTGAGCTGGGATCTGCTGGAGATTTCTTCCTGCTAAAAGGGTTTTTTTCTTTCCCACGGTCGCCAAAGTGGTTGCTCACAGTGGATTGTTTCATTGTTATGGGTTTCTCTGTATTATTGTAGGCTCTTTATGTTACAAAATAAAGTGCTTTGAGGCAGCTGTTGTTGTGATTTGGTGCTATATAAATAAAATTGAATTGAATTGTTCAGACTGCTACAATGTTTGAAGTTTTCTTTTTTTTCTCCATAGTTAACAAGTACAATGAAAGCACAGAATCCAACAGCGTATCAGTCCATCTTTAAATAGTCACTGACTACACTGCCCTGTCTGTAACTTTCCACTCCAAGCTTACCACTTTCCCCTTATACACATTTCTCAGAGCACAATATAAAGCCTTTATAAATATATAAAGCCAAATGATCTTTGTTGCTCTGATGAGAATATCTACCATTTTACTGCGGACTATTTTGAGTGAGGGATTAATGCATCTTTGTGACAACACGATGGGGTATGTGTGATTAAGTCAGAATAACTACTCTGTGTGTGTGTGTATGTGTTTATCGTAATTAATGAACTTGTCACCCAGTGCAACATTATGGCTCACTAATGTATTTTTAATAGTTTTTGGATGATAGTGGAGGTCTGTTACACAGAGAAATAAGATATGCATGCACAATATTTAAGTATAAAAAGAGACATTTAGAATATTACCAGAAGTTTGAGAGGTGGAAAACAAATCTATGAATTAAAAAGGACATTACTGAAAAACTCTAAATATTTCTGTAATGTATTTGAAGTGTGTGGCTTACGCAAAACTAAGTAAACAGCAGCTTCTGAATCCGAAACGACCATACCACGTGTGTTATTATTTCATTCCAGGCTACCCTTCCTTGTCTCAGACATTTCTGTGAGCCACACTGCAGATACACCAACAGTCATATGGCTGATTGCAGTGTAAATTTGATTTGTGGTGCGTGACTGAGGTTAACGCGGCTCAATGTCGTTTATAGGTCTGTATGTTTGTTCTGGACATTTCACCCGGAGCAAAACTTGCTTCATCTTTCTGTCACTGGGAGGCCCAGTCTTGTGTTTCAGCTGGACTTGAACGGACTTCATTGTGTGAATGAATACATGTGATTCCAGATAAGCGTCACCCCCACCCCTCCCCTCCTTCCCTCTCCCCTCCAGGGGTGAACGTGCGTGTCCTGGTGTCGCTCTAGCTCAGTTCCAGCTGATTACAGCATGAGTTATGACAGCATGGGCACTGCTGCTGTTGGCATCAGACAGGCAGCTGGTCCTCACCTCCATCCCCCACCCAGCAGCACAGGGCCACCATCATCAGCTTTACTTGTCAGGGATTGAAGCCAGCCTTTATATCAGGGGTGAGTCATACTGGAGCTCGGTCTTTTCCTAACTACCTCCCCTCTTTTCACGCTCAGCATCAGCTGGCGCTTAGAGTGAGTGTTCCACTGCTGCACGCGAGTCATCGCCACCTGTTATCAAGAAGGAAACACAGTGTTTATCAGATTGATTTGCTTCAAGGTTTTTAAACCGTGCTGTATGACAGTCTGTGTGAACATCAGTGTCCCTGCAACATTGTTTGGTATTCAGAACTGCAGCACATTAGAGGTGACTCCAAGGATGGCAGTGTCTGATGGTCAGACATTTGTGTTAGTTCTGAGAGGAGTGTGACATTTCTGACAGGAATTCAACAACATGTGAGGTACATGGCGAGTGTACAGCGATCTAAAACACCCTGTAAATCTGTTTAGATTACACAGTACTTTGTCTGATGAGATGCTAATTGGGCGTCATTAGAGTGACAAATTCTGTGTGGCTTGTTGATTTTCTAGCCTTCCTGAGTGGTTATTAAGACTGTAAAAGTTTTGGAAACTGTTCTTTTTTGTAGGAGATAACATGAACAAATGTTTTTCACAATAAACATTTGCTGTTGGCTTAATGGGACTTCACACAAGAATTGACTAGCAGCGATTTAGTGACCAGAGACCTGTGGCCCTATGGCAGAGCTTCCCTGGTATGTCCTCTTTTCTTCCCGATATACACTTGCAGACCTGCAGGGACACTTGTGAGGTGGGCTAGATGGTCAGAAACACCTCATAATGAGGGCACGCCACTGTCCCTCATCATGACCACCTATTGTTTTCATTTGTATGTGTATATATTGTATTTACACATATATATCTTTTAATATCAAATGACCATATATACATTTAGTATTTATACTGTTTGTATTTATAGTACAAATACTGTAAAAAAAATAGAAATTACCATACAGTATTTGCAATATTTTGGTTGAATTCCTTTTTAGTTAAAGGAAATTCTAATAGCCACCCATTTTGCAGAGTTTACAAGTTGACCCGCTGCTACAGCTAAGCAGCACTTTTTATTTAACATTTTTATTTTACAACTATTTTTAAGCTACATCCATAACATTAGTTATTGTATTACCTTAGCCTGCTGTTTTACACAGTCTGGCCAGTTAACAGAGTTAGAAAATAGCAAGTTTCCTTGTCATTGTTTTCTAGCTGAAATTCTTAAAGTATCACCTCTCCAGGGACCATGTAATAAGTGGGAAATCTACACTTTAGCTCCATCATAATCACAACCCCCTATGAAACCCTACAACACAACCTACAGTGTAGAATGTAACTGTCGCAGCCGGCAAGTATTGTGATCGATCTGTTCAGTATCATCAATTAATACTGTGAGTGGGAAACATGACCAAACTAATAAACGATCATGGTGGACTGATGGACTGTTTGACGTGTCCATCAGTATGATTTTTAGGATGTGTAATATAGATTCAAGCTTCACAGCTTACATATCATTGGCTTCAGTCTGTGGACTTGTTAAAGAAAGCAAAAGGGAATGAAGTGTGTGTGTGTGGGGGTGTGTGTTGGGGCTAGGGTATATGGGTTTGTGTCTGTGTGTGTGCTGCCATTGTATTCAGGATCGTGACAAGACTGGTAACACTGAAAACAGCCCAGTGAATTTGCTGGTAAAGGCAGAGAGTGACAGTTAAAGCGTGATCTCTAACCTCGTCTTTGTCGTCAGAAGAATACATTTTCCTCTTTTTCTCCCTCCTCCTTCACTAGAATAGTGCATGATTTCATTTGAAGCTTGGCATTCCTCGCATTCCTCCATACTTTTCTTTCCTGCAGCTCCATTCCACCTTGGTGTGTTTATATAGTGAAGTGAAAGACTGGATGATAGAGGCATCTGCTGCAGCAGTGACACATCACACAGAATACTTTTGTGGTGTCAGAAGAAAACTGAACTGGTATCTACAACTAATCTTTATCCGTAAATATGTACTTAAGAGAATGCACCCGGGACTGCCAGAGACAGAGGAGTCAAAATATTCAAACATGCACGGTTTATTGCCCCTGGTCATCATCGCAGTACTCTAAGGAGAGTCTGTGAGCCAGCACAGTCTGTGTCTGAGTGTAAAAGAATAAGTGCACTGAAATTTTGTCCTCGGCATTCATGTGGGTTTTTCTAAAATCAGACACGTGGACTTCAGGCCCTAAGGCAATCAGGAGCTCTGGCTTGGAGAGTTCTGTTAGTCAAAAAACAGAAATAACTAATAGAGTTCATAAAACAAGAGTAATGACGGTGTGAGACACCTAACTCAGTGCAGGCTCAATGAGTTGAGCAGATTCCTTCTTTGGTTTTTAGGTGATAGCTAAAACTGTTTCCAGACAAGCGCTTTACTGCAGTTTGTCTGTTAATCAGCAAGATTAACTACCAGGCTGAATTTCTTTCAACCTGGTGGAGTGGTGGAGCATCGGCAAGATGAGAAGTCTGAACCAGGGATGGTTCTAAAGTCTGAGTGCTGATTAGATCATTAAGCCGTTGGTTAACAGGAAATCCATTGACAGCTATTTATTTACTAGTAATTTGATCATCTTCCTGGTTCCAGGAATTGCGTATACAAATTTAAACTAAAACAAGTGAATGTCAGGTATTTCCATTTCCGTTTCCATTTCTGCTCCACCTGAAAATCCGTAGGCAAATTAGATACCAGCAATTTTCACATCAGGAGCCAGAATCATCATGGTTTTTCCTCTGTGGTGTCTGACGCCTTTGAATAATGAATAAAACAAAAGCAGACTGTTTACTGTTGGCTTGTGCAGTATCTGCTAATGAACATTACTGCAATGGAACATAACTTATTTCCTCTTTTCAATGCTTTAACTTCACCCCTTCTTTTTCCTTGTTGCTCATGCTTTCCTTTTTCTCCTTTTCAGCATACATTAATTTTTTTCTATAACTATTGCTATAGATAGCAGTACGGCTGTTCGATACAACAATATATATCGGATGACGATATGAAAAAAGTCTATTGCTTCATATTATGCTATCGTTTGTTTCGTGGTGTTGTAAAATAAACTGTTTCTAGCAATATTTTTTCATCGTTTTGATGGTCACTGTAGAATTCCTTAAAGTTCTCTCTTTCTCTTATTTTATATAACCACACTACGGACTGACAAGCCACTGTTTTTATGCATTGTCGTTAGCAGCAGCGACGATAAAACCATCGTGTGGCTCCACCATCCGCTTGTTTATTTTCCACATAAACCTTTCACAATAAAGCTGAAGAGCCTGTTGAGATTTTTCAAAATAAACGGAATCACGTGAAATAGTATGCAGAGTGTTTACGGACGAGAAGCTAAAAAGAGCCGTCAGGTGTTAAAAAATAAACCTTAGAACAGGCTTTTCCCCACGGCACGCCATGTAATAAATACTCACAAAGAAATTTGCGGCCATTTCAACTTATGTAACACTCGACTCTAGGTACACGACGCCCAGCTTAAAACACTTCACGCAAGTTGAGTTGCCTGAGATTCACAGAATTTACCGAAAATGTAAAATTTTTGTGATATATATCGTTGCGGGGAAATGTCTTATATCGGGATATTAGATTTTGGTCATATCGCACAGTCCTATATATAGGAATGGGTATCATTTAGGCTTTATCCATTACCGGTGCGAAACCGGTACTTTTGAAACGGTGCCGGTGCTTAAACGGTGCTCGAACCGGTGCTTAAAGAATGGAAAACACAAACTTTGTCCAAAAACCTCTCATGTTCAGCTGTTTTTTTGTAAAAAGATAACAATGTTAGCCTTTTCTGTAGCTATAGGGCATATAAGGTATCACTCTTGGCTGGAAGCAGTGCTTAAACAATGGAATAAACACAAACTTTGTCCAAAAACCTCTCATATTTAGCTGTTTTCCACTTTTTCTTTGGTCATTTTAGCCTTTTTGGCCAGGGTGAAGGGAGTGTCTGCCATCAAACAAGAAGACAGCAGCACGTAACTACGACGGTGTTTGCTAGTTCACCTTACATGCATTAATTTAATAATGTGGTTAGCCTATAGGGTTGAGTTGTTGTTTGACTCTCTGCTTTTTATTGTTGTGTGTGTATGATGTCCCATGGTGGCAAACACTGGCGTTAACTCCATACCAGAGCATCCCATGTCCTCCGCTATATTTATCGCTTTTCAGCCCTTCCCCCTTTTTTTTTTTGCAATTGTTTTCCAGTACCTAGTTTGAATATTTTTAAGGTGTAGTTGTGACAGCGAAGCATGACTCTCCAAATGCACAGAAACAGGTCTCCCTGACAGTTGTGTATACCCTGCGCCAGAGCTCTGCCTTGCTGCGGGACATGAAATACCGGAGCTTTGTTTCCGCACACTCAAGGCCTCGGCAGTGTTGACTCAGTATGAGAGTGTTTGTGTTCTTGCATCTCTCGCAGGGCTGCTGCCTGCAAACACAGCAGCTGGGTTTCTCTCATTATCTCATGAATTCACAAGTTAATTCAAGGTCTGAGAGCTTGTTTAACAGCCAGCACTCGTCAGCTGCCTCATCCTCCCTTGCTGGAGACACACTCAGATGGCTGTGCGTGTTAGTGGGTTTAAATGTGACGCAATGGTGGAGTCACTGTTGTTTCTGTTCAGTCCGTCTTTAGTCAGAAAGTAACTTATACAAGAATGTTTTGTTAACATTTCGAAATAAGAAAAAGCTTTGTGTTAGGAAAACCATAATATGATGCCCTTTTTTCTGCCATCTTCTTTGTTGGTGTGTCCTGAGGATCTATGATTGCAAGTGAGCAGATGCTATCAATGTATTGAAGGCGGCTCTTTGAAGGAAATGCAACAGGCAGGGAGAGTAAGCAGAGATCTGGCCGCCTCTCATCACAAAGGCATTTCCTCCTCAGCCACTTCCTGCTAAGGAGCAGTCGCCCTTAAAATCATAGCAGAGGCCCAGGCTACGCTGACGGTCAATATGAGGCCTGTCATTTGGTCATCGGGCTCCTTTTATTGCTGTGAGGAAAACATCTTTAACCTTGTACAGTAGGTGGTTTTATAGCCCAAAGCATCATTAGTGGCTATCCACTGCAGTCCTGTTCTTTACAAATGGTGTACTCTCCTTTTTAAAGTAACAGCATAAAAGGGAAAAAAATGATGAGCAAGCAGGAAGGCAGGGTCTGTTTCAAGCCACAATCTGTGATCCAAGTATATTCAAAATGCTAAATCCAATCTCACTGTTAGTAACAGCAAAACCGGATTTGATTTTTTTTATGACGCTGGAATTAAAGAGTCACAGAGTAGTACACAATACAGACATTTCACCAGTCCAATGGGACATTTCATCTGTAATATGAATTGATTGGCAACTGTTCAAATCCACCCAAAAACGTGGGGCCAGAAAAATAATTTCCTACGGTTTTGTACTGGAAAAATAAAATAAATGTGTCATTAATGTAAAATCACAATCTGTCATATGTTTCATTTATTAGCAGGCTTTGTGCCCAAGGCGAAGTCGTGTTTAATTAGCTCACCGTGCACAGGCTGGTGTTGGGATTTTAAAACCCAACACAGAAGATCCTGTTACCGGTGGTACTTGTAAATATGTGCACCCAGACGTTCTGAAATATTCATATTTTGTGACAGTAAACATCAAAGCAATAATCAACCCTGTCTCTTTAGCCTTGGGTCTGCTTAACATTTAGTGCTAATTAACAAACATCAGCCTACTTAAGGTTGAGTCCACTCATAAAGTCACTCACGCACTCGTTGTCATGGTTTTGAAGCAGATGTTTTGTTGCTAGTGAACGTGAAGGTGCCTTTGGAACTAACTTATATGTTTCCAAGTGAAACAGGCAGTGTTGGAGTTGATATTAGTTAATGTACCTGTCCTCTTATCCAGTGGTTGATTCGACTGTTATCATTAACACTTGCTGCATTTCTTTGTCATTTCTGACAGCTCTACTAATCTAGGAAACTAATTTAAAATTACACATGCATAATTAGCATACTGGCATGGTCATTTATAAAGGCAAACTGTACTGGGATTGAAATTAGTTTATGTTGTAGTACAGATGCTTGCTTAACATATGATAACTCCACCCCAACTGCTGTGCGGGAAATGGATGCTGACACTAAAAAAGTTGTTGTGTTTTTTTTATAGGTTTAATAACATTTCTGTATGCTACAAACCTCATACGGACATTAAAGTTAGAGAGTCTGGGAAAAACAAAACATTTCATAACTAAGAGTCACAGGGAGAGCACATTATTTCTAAACTGTGGGTTTTTCTATAATGAAGATGCCCACTGTGCCTTATAAGCTGTTCAAAGGCTCTTTGTGATTTCCCTGTGAATCTGTAATAAAAACCAGTTGGCACCAGCATTTTCCTGAGGGACATCCACCCTACAGGAAGTGAACGGCTGAATAAAAGGAGTGGCACGGTTGACAGCTTTGCAGAGCACTTCCTCTGCAGGGACCGTGAAGGAAAGGCTGAGTGACTTGACTTTTTCTTCAAGCTGAGATGTTCTCCCACGGCCGCTGCAGTGAACTGAAGTGTGGAAATCGGCTTAAGGCGCCTCAGCAGGGTCAACTATCTGCCGTTCCCGCTGCCTGCCTAAATTGACCACCTCACTGCCCTGACAGGAAATGAGAGCAGAGGTTGGAGAATGACGGATGTGATTATAATTCTATATTCATGGCCTTGGTTTGCATCGGAAGAAATCGTCTCACGCTGCAACGCAGTTAACACTTCCTCCTCCCACTCCCCCTTCTCCTCCTCTTATCCCTCCTTCTGCAGACAGTTTAAAAGACAGAGCAGCAGACAGCCTGAGGGCGGCTGGGCTTTAACTGGGCTGACAGTGGATCAGTACCATTAAACAAGTACGCAGAGAAAGACAGCAAAACAAAAGATATGACCAAATAATCTCTCCTCGCTGCCTGCAGTACAGTCCACTGCACCAGAGTTTATTGGACGATTTTGAACCTGTTAAATGGGATGTGTAAATAATTTAGAGTTTATTGCTTGTTGCTCTGTAAAGATGTATTTTAAGGATGTACATTTTAAAGCTAGAAGCTAAACAGTCGTTAAAGGCGACAAGAAGTCTCTTTTTGGACATTTACACTGGGGGAAATAATTAGTTGATCCCTTGCTGAGTTTGTAAGTCTGCTCACTTTCAAAGAAACGAATAGTCTCTTATTTTTATGGTAGCTTCATTCTAATGGAGAGAGACAGAATAATATAATATTCAGAATATCAGTCAATTTAAAGCTTCAGTTCCCTCAACAGACTTTCTGTAAAACTGAAGTCTGTAGACTGGCTAGGCCACTCATAAAGTATTTTTTTGCGTTAGCCACTCTTTTGTTTCCTCGGAAATATATTTTGGGTCATTGTCATACTGGAAGATCCCCCAATGACCTATCTTAAGTGTTCTAGCAGAATGAAGGAGGTTCTTCAACTCCAAACTGGAGTTGCTACTAAAGTTTCATTGTATTCCTGATAAACCTTTCTTTTGGTCATTTGGTCTGTGCAATCACAATTTCTTAAATTCCAAAAAGCTAGAGTTTTTTTTTAAACCCTTGCAGGGCCCTTCTGTGTGTGGAGTATGGGTTTTTAGCATGGTTTTTCTCAGGGAGCTCCGGTTTCTTTCACCTTAAAAAAATGATAAGTTAATGCTGTCTGTCTTGTCCCAGGACACAATCTGAAGTTCATGTCAGGAGTTTAAACTTTTCAGGTAAATGAAAGTTAAAAAAGGTTTCAGAAATTAGAAAATACATTGAAAACTGAATGTTCGCACATGTATTTCATAGATGATGTAATACTTGCTGTAACTTTAGACAATAATAGAAAATGTATTTTTAAATGTCAATTAGATGAACAAAGCTGCCAAATTTGTTAAAAGTCAAGAACAGCCTGAGACTGTATACCCCCACCAAGGCTGGAAATAACCTCCACTCTAAGCATGAATTAGTCCCTGGATCCAGATACGCTTGATATTTTCTTGGAAACTGTCTCCCACTTTTTCCTATTTTGGTTCTACTAACTCTATTAGCTTGCACTCATGCAGCTTTCTGCTCATATACTGTACATCTTCATCAAGTCTTTATTTGCTCAAGTGTTTCTGTCCACACACTTGGTTTGTGTGCATTACTCTTTTCAGAGAGCCTTATTTAGCTGAACTGCCTCCACAGTCAGGCTTTAAGTCTTTACATAAAATTCTTCACAATAGATGAAAATAAAAGACTGTTACTGTGTGTTCTCTGGTCACTTGTTCTGCATTTATCTGTGTCTGTTCTACTGTGGCTTAGAGGAGAATACCAGCCACAGCTTTCCTTTTTGACACAATCCTCCCAATGAGAAACTTGAAATTGTGGGAAACTGTTATGGAAGTCAGTTAAAGCAGTTACACTTTGCAGAAATGTTATTAGAAAAAGTCTGGAGGGAGAGGTTTTGACATGTTGTTAGCAAAGAAGCTGGCTGAGCCTCATTATGGCCTCTCCAAGCGCCTTATTACCAGGCAGCATGTTGTGATTTGCATGAATAGAGTCTTCTTGTTGCGCTTTCTCAGATATACATGCCAGAAGGACCTCGCCCACCATTGTTTTACAGTGTTAAACAGTGCAGGGTGGTCAGGCTGAGGTTTGGATAGCTGCTGCTGCAGACCACCCAAAGTTTACATCTGACCTCACCTCACCCAGGTCTTCCCACTCGTTTCAGATGAGATCCAGACAATATGCCATTGAGCAGAGCATACTAACATTGGTTTTGAGTTAATAGTGAGAAAACTGTCTTTAGGGCTGGACTAATGTGGATTATAGTGATATTTTTGGATTAAAGCTAATTTTTTTCTTCATGAACCTGTTTGTGCAGCGGTTTATATTCAGAAAGGAGCTTTAAGGATGGCTGGAAATCCAATAAGACATCAGATAAAACAATAAATGGGGACACAAGTTAAAAAAATAATAAAATTAATGGTCAAAAACATGAAGCTGTACTAAAAGAGTGGATTTAAAATATGTATAAAGCTGTCACTACACTCTGCTCCTCTCAGAGCCTCATCAGGCTGTTTCAGCAGCTCAGAGCTGCCAAGCAAAAATGTGCCCCACCAGAGGATTTTGGCCTGAACGTTGGAAAACCTAAAAACGGCTCGTGCAGATGACCCAAGGGACCCACTTGCTTCATCCAGCAAAAAACTCAGACATGGACTATATTTTGGCACATGAGCATGTAGTCTTGTGTAAAGTCATAAGAGGCATTCTTATAGCCGATACAATTACAACCAGTGCTACAGCTTTAATATTGGTGTAATGTACATGAGTAATCATCTTAATTAAAATTGCCTCAGAGCTGTTGTTTTGGCCACTTGTGGGCAGCAGAAGTGAATTATGATACAATCATCATACAATGCAATATTATATCACCTTTACTGGTGGCAAAAATGCTCATGAATGGGAATCTGATACTCACTTCATTTGGTTACCTCCAATACCAGAGAAAATACTGAAGTGTTTAGCTGGTCTACTGGCATTTCACCTGAAAAATGTCTTTTAAAAAATTCTGGCCAGCAGAGGCCAAAAATGAATGTGCTAGACCTGCGTAAGGCTCCATTCACACAAGTCTAGAGACTGGCTGGCGTGTACCTGGTAGGGTCGTAAGTATTCCTCAACTGCTTGCTGGCAGTTGCCGTGAAATCAGTTGTTAAGTTCCAGTCACACAGCACTAGAAACTAGTCAATCCCCCAGTAACTACCATTCATTAGTGAAAAATGTGTATTCCTCGGCAAATGTTTGTGGGATGTTGCTTGCTGTCACTTGGTGAAGTGGTCACCAGTAGGGCTGCAGCAGTTCGTTGCCAATATCGATGATGTCGACTATGAAAATTAGTCGACGTGAAATTTTACTGTCGACACGTCATATACTATTACCACGTAAATGTATTAGTATATAGTAGTTAATATTTCTTTTCTGATGATCCTATTAAGTATTGTTAAAAACACATTTGATTATTTTCACATTCATATGTTTCCTAAGTCATTACTTTAATTTGCTGTGAGACGAGACAACAGGGTGATATTCACAGACCTGAACATGTGAGGCACTGGGGCCTAAAACAGGAGGTTTGCCCGCAGGATGAGAGTTATTGAAATGATCGTTGACTAATTGACTAATTGAAGAAAAATTGGCAGATTAGTCAACTACCAAAATAATCTTTAGTTGGAGGCCATTTCTTTAGATGGAAGATATCTCCAAACACTCCATTTCGTGCTGTGCCTCTCTGAATCATGAAGTGAACATGCATGTATAAGCTGCAGTACCAGCAGGGGAGATCATATCTTTAAAGCCAAGAAGCTCCTAGCGACCAAAGATAGTATGAAGTACAATCCTTCTATGCTAGTAACGATTAAGCTAGGCGGCTAATGTGTATTTATATGTAAATGTGTTAATAATGTCTGTTTAAGCGCTTTCCCTTGATAATTTTCATTTTGGTTTGAAATGAAATATTTCCCTCTGCTGTTACTGAGCTTACTCAGCTTCTGCATGCGTGACTGTGTTATAAATAGGCACAGTGGACCGATGTATCTATTATATGCTTGACCTTAATACTGGTTTGAACAGAGACCGTTCATTAAAAGTTGCACATTTAAAATGTATCTGCTGCACCAGTGAAGTGTCTCTGTTTCTAGTTTGTGTCACACTTTTTCGAGTTTCACTTAGGTTAGGTACGTAGCGAATGTTTGCAAACAAGTCAATATCTTCCATGCAGTCTGCTAGTGACTTAAACAATCTCAGGGAGGGTTTTGGTGCAGCATTTTAATTCTGATTGTGACTCAGCGATGACCAACAGCTTCTAGCAACCACTCACCAACTGGTTGGAGAATGCACATTTTTTCCAGAGACTGCTAGGGAGTTTCCAACCATTGTAAATGAGGCCTAAGCTAACAAAGAATATAACATTTGTGGGCCAGACAACTAAAAGAGGCTAAAAATTCTAGTTAAAAAAAAATAAGTTAAAAAAATCTATCCTAAATTAACTTACAGTCAGTAGATATGCTTACCTGTATTTGCAGCTCTATATGCACAGAATTTCCATGTACAACCTTCCCACAGCAAACTGGCCATATTCTTTGACAAGTAATTTATCTTGTTGAAAACACTAACTAAACAGTAGCCCCACAAGAACGTGTCAGTGTTTAAACTAAAGACAATAAAGTCATTTTTATGACAGTAGTGATAATGGCCTTTGTTGCTAATGTACCTTAAATTCCATTGCCCAGCCTGTGCTATTACTGAGAACATGGCACACAGATACAGTTTTAAGGGTTATAGCACAAAACAAAACCATACTTAATGTGCTAGAGAGTAATGAAGGTTAATCACGCACACCTTTATGCATTGCTACAGCTATAAAGTGAATCTTTGTCTCCCAGCAGGATAGAGATTAATCATAAGCTGGTATTTGTTGAGCCTGTTAGGACTCAGAAACCCTGCATGTGGTTTTATGGGGATACTATAAAGTAGCTGATGCTGCAGCTTTTATATACCAAATTAATAATTTTGCTTCAGTGAATGGGCTGTTAATGGTTTCCAAAGCATAAGACAGTAATTTCCCCTGATGTTCTAAATGTCAACAGCTGACAGTGGGAAGCTGTAAAGCTGTGACTTCTTGTTTTGGAGCTAAAATCAAACTTTAAAAGCAGAACCTAAAGCAGAACAGCTGTTTGTTTGAACCTCTTCCTGTCCCCTTTGTGTCTGAAACAGTCTGTATATCTATGTTTTATGTGAAGCAACAGAATGAACTGAACTTGAATCTTTAAATGCTTCAATGAGTGTGATGTAAAGCAAAGAACATACATGTCCTGATTGAACAAATTTGAACTGGAGCGCTCAAACTTTAGAGTCCCAGTTTAATTAAGCAGTAACACACGTGGTGCACATAAGATTCAAAGAAGCCTGTAAAACTTTGGCTGCAGTGTTTTTGATCTAATGTTTGGTGTACGTGTGTGAGTTAGAAGCACACCAGGGTTGCATGCAGCTGTCTAAGAGGATCTCTTGCTGTTATGTGATGAAATACCCTCAGTCACCTTTTTCATTGCACATTGTATAGGTTTCCATAAACTGTATTTGTTTTCCATTAGAAATTCTGATTTAATTCAGTAGATCAATCAAAATAGTTCAAACTAAGATAACTGTTAACAAAGCAGAGAACAGGAAATTGGCTTTACCAGATTTTATGAAGGTGAATATTAACATCGTATTGATGTTAATGATAGACAAAGTGTGTCTGACATCTGCCAAAGTTAGCTGAAGCCAGAATACTGAAATGGTTCATATATGGTGCTTTTGTACTTGAGCAATCGAAGCACTTTACACAAGCTACACCTAAGTGCTTTCTATTTAACATTCTCACACAGATGAACACATCAGAGCAAGTTCAGTATCAGGATTCTTTGGCATACAGACTGGAGCAGCCATGGATTGAACCACTAACCTTCAGATTAGTAGACGACCTGCTATAACTCCTGAGCTACAGCCCAGTGAAAGACTGGATGTTTGCTTGTATAGTGCAGTACAGCTGCAAGTCTTCCTTGGCCTCTTCCTCCTTGCGCTTTATGCCATCTTTGAGCTGACTGTGTTATACTGTAAATTATGGATTACAGTGAAATGCCTGGTGTCTCTCAAACTGCTATGTTCCACTGACCCATATCTGCTGTTTGCATTTCTTCACGCTCCTGTTCTTTAAGCCTTGTGTTTATATTGACTGCAGTGGGTTTAAAGTCTTGTCTGATTCCTGGCAAGGACTGCAAGAGCAGACAGAAAGTTATACTAAACGTCGCATGATGCATCTAGAAAAAACAAGAAATATTACAATGTGTGGAAATATGTGCCACGTGTAACTCACAAAGAGAAAATAAAAGTCCAATTATTCTATCCTAAAACTATATCAAGAGACATTTCATTCAATATTTGGTATTGCACTAAAGGATGTTGAACACAAGCTATGTTGTATCGTTCACATTTTCCTGTGTGAAAGTATAAACTGCTTCACAGACAGACACACAGTTACTACAGCAACTGAGCTCTTAAAACGTTTTTTCTTTTGAAGCACCACAGACAAGCTGGAGCATCAAAGGTGAACGAATCAGTTGGTGTTGTTTCCACCTGTATAGAAATGCTGTTTACAGAATAGTTTCAGTTTTAAAATGAAACTATATTTGTAACAACTTTTTAAAGATTCGTGTCTTCAGCAGGAACCAGACAGCCTGGGGCTGAGAAACTAACATTTATTTGTTTTGGTATTTTTGGAGGATTTATTAATAGAAGGAAAAAATACAGACTACTAACCTTAACCTTTATCAGTGTGATAGTAATCACTTTGGAGGAAACACTGATCCTGTGTTATATTTATGTGTTTTAGTTCATTTGAATCCAACAGCTAAGAGTGGACAGCAGTGTGAGTTTGCCTTCTGTTGACCAAAGATGAGGGAATATTTTGTGTTTTTACTTGATCATATCTGGCAGCTGACTTGTCCCCTGAATATAACCCTTCTGCGTTTTAGATTTTAGAAGCTCAAAAACAAGATAATCTCTTTTTTCTTTCGAGTATGTTAATTATTACAGAAATAGTCTTATCACTAAGGAGAAGATTAGTCTGAATAAATAAGATAACATTTATGAAGATTAATTGCTATCATCGCCCAGGCAGCCAAAACTCATGCGTGTGCTTAATTTTGTATTCTACTGATGTTTCTTTTCTGGGCTGAATCTGTACATGAATATCCTGAACTCCTGAAGGAGCATCAAAGAGTTTAGGAGACTTTAATCATCCAAATAATTTTGAACATCCACTATATCTATACACACTGGTGTTTAGTTTGTCTTAAAGAAGACAGAAAACCAAAAACATTCAGATTAAAAGATTAAAAATCTTACTTTGAGAGGACGCGTTGGTATATTCTAAATAATAATTAATAACTGCTGACTCAATATATTCTCTGTCTTACAGTGATCATGGGAGGCTGTTGACATCTGATCTCCCCGTTAGCTCAGAGGACGCTAGAGTAGCTCGAAAACACCGCCGGGTGTGCAGTCACTGGTCCAAACATGGCTGCCCATCGAATCAGAGCCACGACGAACAACAACGCTTCCCTGCCTCGCTGCAAATCAGAGGGAACGCTCATCGATCTCACCGAAGGAGTGTCAGAAGCCAGTCTCACCGATGTCAAAGGTCAGCAGGCCTGAAAAGCGTATTGAAATTAATGACACAAGAGTCATTTATTTCTTTTTTTCTCTGTTTTTCTCTCAGGTTTGAAGTACTTTACTTTAAATAAGCTGATTACAATTTTTCAGAGATAAACTTTGATAAATACTACTTTTAAGTGCTTTTTAGGGTAAATTTTTCAGTATTGTTAAAACTAGGAATAAAGTTTAAATAAACCCCAGACTCAGCAGTGAACTTCTTTAGATGCAGACTCTGTTTTGTAGTTGTGTTTATGGGGATTATAGGTACTATCTTTGATAATTGTAGAGCTCTCTGTAACATCCTGTGTAAACAACTCCACAAAGAACATTCTAACTCATTCCGCATTGAGCCATCATTCTGCCATACATATTGTTGTTAAGTGTAGGTAAGATACACAGGAACCACCCCCCCCCCCCCAAAAAAAACAACAACAACAAAATAAAACAAAACAGGGGCATGAAATAGTGAGAGCTTTCCTTCCATGTCTGCACATCTGGTAGTGACACTCCATAGCTGAATATAAATGGCCCAGGTTCTGCATATGTAGACAAAAAATATTTAGTTCTTGAAATAATTTGTAATAAATAAAATTTTCTTAAAGCCCTATTTCTAGGATTTTAGAAGTTAACCCTACTTCTCTATAGAAACACTGAAAAGTTGATGACTAGCACTTGCCTTATATACATAATGATGTATTTCACCACAAAAATATCACACTTTCATGTTTTATTTATTTATTTTTTTCCAGTGCCTTCTCCCAGTGCCTTACGACTGGACACAACTGCCTCCTTTGGCACTGCCAGGGAGGTCGTTGCCATTAAGGACTACTGCCCGTCTAGCTTCACCACCCTGAAGTTCTCTAAAGGAGATCGCCTCTATGTTCTGGACTCGTCAGGAGGAGAGTGGTGGTATGCCCACAATAACAAAGAGATGGGTTACATTCCTGCAGCATATGTGGAGCCCATTAACTACAGAGACTCGTCCTTCAGCGACAGTGGGATGATTGACACTGTGGGAGACTGTAATGAGGAGGCAGCCAAAGAAATGGACCTTCTAGGCGAGTGGGCAGGAGTGATTCTTAAACCAACCACCTTCCAAAATGGAAATCCTTTTGCAACTAACCATACCTCTACAAATCCCTTTCTAAACGGGGGTCCCCAGAGCTCACTTGATCAAAACAGTAATGAAAAATCAGTTGATCTTCTTCTGTTTGATACCGTCACTCCATCATTGCCCAAGTCCACCAGCAGCACTGCTGACATTAATGGTTTTGGCAGCGGTGTTATCAGTTTGAACCCTGTAAGTCCTGTGGGGGTCGGTCAGGTTATGCGCAGAGACAACCCGTTTTTTAGAAGCAAACGTTCCTACAGTCTGTCTGAGTTATCCATCCTGCAGGCACAGTCCGATGCTCCTCAGGCCTCTGCTAGTTTCTTTGGAGGCCTTAAAGCACCAGCACCAGAGCAGTTCCAGAGCAGGGAGGATTTCCGGACTGCATGGCTCACACACCGCAAGTTGGCCAGGTCCTGCCATGATTTGGATTCCCTTGGCCAGAACCCAGGCTGGGGCCAAACGCAGCCGGTGGAGACTAACATCGTATGTCGACTAGACAGCTCAGGCGGAGCTGTCCAGCTTCCGGAAACCAGCATCAGCATCCATGTACCAGAGGGCCATGTCGCCCCTGGGGATACACAGCAGATCTCAATTAAAGCTCTGCTAGACCCGCCGCTAGAGCTCAACAGTGACCGCTGTACCACTGTCAGCCCTGTGGTGGAGATTAAACTCAGCAACATGGAAACCAAAACCACTGTTACCCTGGAGATGAAAGTGTCTGTTGTGGTAAAAATGGAGAGCAGGCAGACTACTGAAGTCTTGTGTGTACGAAGTGATTGTAAAGAGGGACCTTACACTCCTGTTCCTCAGGCATACATGTATGGAGACACAGTCCAGGTGTGCCTGGATAACCTTGAGCCATGTATGTATGTGTGTGTCGTGGCTCAGGCTCAATCCTTATCTCCAAATTCCACAGTTTGGGAGCATGTGGTTAAGAAGATCACTTTAGGAGTGTATGGTCCCAAACACATCCATCCATCCTTTAAGACAGTGGTGGCTATGTTCGGCCATGATTGTGCGCCAAAGACACTGTTGGTGAGTGAGGTTGGCAAGCAGGCCCAGTCTGCACCACCAGTTGCTCTCCAGCTCTGGGGCAAACACCAGTTTATCCTGTCCCGACCGCAGGACCTTCGTGTTGGAGTTTATTCCAACATGGCCAATTATGAGGTAAAGGCTAGTGAGCAGGCCAGGGTAGTTCGAGGATTCCAAGTTAAGCTAGGCAAAGTCAGCAGGCTTGTCTATGTCATTGCATCACGCGCAGACGATGTGTCGGATTTCACCCTAAGAATCCAGGTCAAAGATGACCAAGATTGTATACTGGCCCAGTTTTGTGTCCAGACACCAACACCGCCACCCAAAGCAGGCCCAAAGACATCAGCGCAACGGCGATTCCTGAAGAAGAAGGAAGTTGGTAAGATTGTCTTGTCTCCTCTTGCCATTGCCACTAAGTATCCTGTTTTTCAGGACAGGAGAATAAACAACCTGAAGTTTGGAAAGTTAATCAAAACTGTCATACGACAAACAAAAAATCAGTACTTGCTTGAATATAGGAAAGGAGATTTTGTAGCTCTGTTAAGTGAGGAGAAGATCAAGCTGAAGGGCCAGTTGTGGACAAAAGAATGGTACATTGGATATTATCAGGGCAGAATGGGACTTGTTCATTGTAAGAATGTGCTAGTGGTCGGCAAAGTTAAGCCAATTTACTTCACTGGGCCTGACCTCACAACCTCATTGTTACTTGAGCAGATACTGAAGCCCTGCAAGTTCCTCACATATATTTACGCCTCTGTAAGAACTATATTGATGGAGAACATTGGCAACTGGCGAGCATTCGCAGATGCACTTGGATATGTCAACCTACCCTTAACGCATTTTTGCCGCGCTGAGCTGGACAGCGAACCAGAGAGGGTTGCATCAGTGTTGGAGAGGCTGAAGGAAGACTGCAACAATGCCGAGAGCAAAGAGAGGAAGTCCTTCCAGAAAGAACTCCTGACAGTAAGTTACTACCTTGGCATCCTCCTCTGTAGCAGTGACATAGCGTTTTCTTTGAGCAACCGATTTGAAGAAATGAAAATTGTTCTTTTCTGTTTTAACTTTTCAGTTTCATTTCGATACATTATGGCCTTCATTGGTCCAATTAGAGGCATTATTTGTTCTTTATCCCCTTGGTTGGACACTTGTTTCTTAAAGCAAAATTATCCCTCTGCTGTGTTATCTTCCCACAGCTGCCTTAGGATTTAGGCTGTGGTCCAGTCTACTGATTCTGCTGGGAGTGCAGTCAATAACTGCTGTGTAGGCATCGGGGTCTAATCAGGACCGAGGAGCTATGCAGAGCAGCAGAATACTTTGTCCCCATGAGTATGCTGATCCTACAAATCCAATAGATAGCATAGACTGCACTTGTAATTTTTTTACTTTATGTGCAAATAAATCAAATACCAGGAAAGAAAAAAAAGTGTTGAGAGCTTAATGAAACTGGCTCTTACTCTGGTATGTACACTAAGACATTTCAGGAATGGAAACAATGATACTGAATTAATTAATTCGGTGAGGCTAACGTGTGATTGATGATGAGAAGTAACCCAAACTCTATTTTTTGGTGAAAAATGCATGTTTTTCATTTGTGTCAGTTCCAATTACTATGATTTTGACCAGTGGTTGTGACAACTTGGGAAACAAATCCCGTATTCTTAGGTTATCATTAGGGGTTAGGAATAGCGATACAGCTCAGCCAGTTAGAAAGAAACACAGGTGCTTGTCAGCTCATAACAAAAACCCTTTTCTTTACGTCTCTTTTTTCAGTTGGGCTTTAAGTAGAATATCAAATGTGGAATGCTTTAGCGAAGTTTAACATTTTTAGGGATTTTACTGGGGCTTTTCTTCTAAAGTGAACAGATGTGTCTGAAGCCTGGTCATTATGCTTATGTATTGTGTTTTTTTCTTTTCAGTGCATTCAGCCTTTTTTTTTTCTCGGAGGGGGAAAGGCCAAAATGCTGAGCTGTGCTCACTGTAAATGTGCAAACCAGCTCTGTCTGGCACTCAGTTATACATCTTCTGTCATGGAAATGTGGATTTTCGCCTCAGCGCCTCAGGCTGTCTGGATATCGAGCCTCATCCTTACATGCCTAAACACACTGTTTGTGGAACTGTGCTCCGTAAAATTTGGCATTTTTCATTTTACGACTTACATTTTACACGTCTGTGTGCCCCTGAAATATTACTTTTTAGTGGGCTGTGTCCCCTTTTGACTTGAGGCACTGTTTCTACGCTTTGTTTCTGTATCAGTACATTATCCTCCTGAGAGTTTCTCAGAGGTCACAGACATCTTACAGCTGAAGTAATGCCGAGCAGAAACACTGTAATTTGCACAGGGTTGTAAACACTAGTTAGAAACATTTATAGACAGAGAAACTGCAGTATGGAAAAGAACATAATAAAAGGTGGTGACTGAAAATATGCCCTGCTGGGTAGTTTGAACATAGGCCTGTTTTTATGTTATTCCTGTCTGGATTACACATAAACTACTGGTTACTCTCAGGACAATCAAAGCACGCAATGATCACTCAGATTCGGTATCACGAACGGTTGTTTTACCAGCGTACATATTCTTGTTTGACCAATGTGCAAACACTGCTCCCCCCCACCCCCGAAACAGAATCATTTGCGTGATCAAATCTTCACTCCTCTGGAAATTGAGCTATTTTCTGTGTCGGGGGGACATTCTCCAACGATTCGCCTGTGTGCCATTTGACGTGCCATTTTGAAATCTATTTTTAGACGAAAGAGAACCAAATCAAAAGCACTGTGGCTGCACCAAAGAGCAGTCTTTGTGTTAAAATGTATGATGCTTTTTTAGTGTGCTTTGATTATTAGTAGAGAAAAGGAACATTGTATGTATATATGCACACATCCAGTCCTGCAGTACATCTTCCTTCGCAACGATTATGAGCTTCAGTTTAAGCTGCACCTGTATTGCAGAGGCACAAAAGGTATTATGTTATGAGATGATTATGTTATGTGCTTATATTGTAACTTGGCCACTGATGTATGCTGTGTTCCAGAGTCTGTGCTTAAGGTGACATCTTTATAAGCCATGTTTTGGTCCACCAACAGTCCAGAACTAATTTTCTGTAATTTAGAACAGAAACTGAGCAAATCTTCACACTGGAGAGGCAGAAACAAGACAACGATCTGAGACTTACTTCTGCCATGTGAGTAACTTGCAGATCTTTTATAAACCGTAACAGGAAGGCAGAACAGCAGGGAAGTCTGTCACTCAGACTAATTCCCCATACATCTGCATGATGTTTTATTCAGGAGTAAAATCAGTAGGGCTGTACTGCTGTGCTCATATTCATATAAATCCATCTATTCTGTTCTTACATTTTTTAATTTCCACAACATGTTGGATTATCTGAGTGTTTATTACACTTCAAACCAATTAGCTGGTTTCAATTTAAAATATTATTTTTAATATTACGACAACCGCGGGTATTTTCTGGTGCCACCATCAGGTCAGGGTGTTCTTACACTACTTAGTGTAGCTAAGTTTTTTGTTGTTGTTGTTTTTTTAACAGTAGTCAGAATACTAAACTAGGATTAAAGTGAATTTTTTTGGTTTGAGAGTGATTTTCAGAGAGCAATACAGTGCATTCTAGTGTTTTTTTCCATAAGGTTTTTTATATCAACAGGCAGGGACAAGCTTGACTTCTCTGTCGATACCTTGGGAGTACAGCTGGAGATTTATTTCAGCTGTCTCTGTGTGACTAACTGGAGTCTGTGATTTTTTTCAGTCATTATGAAAAAAAAATCTGTGTTATAATGCTGTAAAAATGTCTCATCTAAACAAAATAAGCATTTTCTTTCTCATAATAACACAGCCATAGATGGTAGATGTTTTAAAGGAAGTAAAGGGGAGACATGCTGTGGACTACATGAACATTTAGCACCCTAAACAGTGTAATAAATGGGGAGTGATTTCAGATTCATGGACAGCTCAGTTGGCAACAGAAAAATAAAGTGGCATTATGTTAAAAAAAAAAAAAGAAAATCATTTACACCATCAATGTACTTTCCCTTTACTTTGTCTACAAACCATTTATTTGTGGAGCAGTTTATACTCCACCAGCAGACGGTAAAAACACCACCATGAGGCAAACTCACAGGTTAAATCTCACCACACTTAAACTTGATGTTAATGGGGTGTGTTTATTATTATGCTCAATTTCACCCTTTCAGATGCTGCTTTGAGCTTTAGGGAAGTTTTAAATTCTAAAAAGTGCTAGACTGTTATTTCATTTAATACATCTTATGTGGAATTCTTTCAGTGCGTAAATACAAATAGTGGTGTGAATATAGCTTCCATCGCACACGTAATAGTTTGGCCCTGCAGGACAGTCAGATGTGAGTTTTGTTGGTATGTAAAAAGAGTTTTGTTGTTGTTGTGGATAATGGAAATGATCCAAGTTATGTCTGTTGGATCTCAAACCTGCAGATGTTTCCTGCCTCATTGTTCCCAAACTAAACAGAAGATGCAGTTGTGGACTAGTAGGCGCCTGCAATCCATACGACCCCATTGTCTTCCTTAACCCAGACCCTGCACATAGGACCAATTTGAACTTGTCTGAGGCAGGTGGATGATGTCTATGAACAGATTGATATTTTAACAGTAAAAATGAGCAACTATGAGAAGCAGCATATTAAACATATCAGGTCCCCATAAGGAGAATCATGTGCTAACGGCTGTCTAAATGACTCGGGTAAAGTTTGTAGCATGCGTGCTTGTTGTTTTTGTCTGCTTCCACTTGTCTTTGCACTAGGATGATGTCGGCGTAAATGTGCAATCATATTCATTGTGTTCCCACTAGTGCTGTCAGCGTTAATCTGAAATGATGTTAACGCCTAGGCGGAGTAGTCGAACGCAGATCCACTGAGCTTTCAACACAGACAGCAGTTGATAAAATAAATTAAAAATTTTGTATTGTTCGATACATATGTGTACCGAACCAAAAGCACTGTATCGAACAGTTCAATATCGATACGAGTATCTTTGCACCCCTAATATATATATATATATATATATATATATATATATATATACCGCAGACATGTGCGAGACAGATAAATATGAAGGCATGCCGGCTCGGACGTCGCCCGGATCAACAAGGTCTGCGTCAGGTGTTGAGGAACCAGGGCACCCTGACAAAAAGTGGGCTACTGGAACAGGAAGGCATCGGTGTGCAAGAGACGAAAACAGGGCGTTGTTGGAATGCTACTACGCAAGTAACCCCGGCGGAAGGGGCTACACGAATAGGATGAGGGACCTATGGATTCTTCGATACCCAACATCCACAATGACGGCGAAACAACTAATAGCTCAGTGTTCCAACATTCGAAAGAAGGGACTACTCTCACAGCTAGAGATTGACGAGGTACAACAGAAATGCTACGGCAAGGAGGAGTCAGGACGCCAGGTAAGGGGGGAGATATCATCACCCCCACCCGAGATTGGGTACATAGCCCCGAGTGCGAAAGGAATTGAAACCTGGATCCCCCGCAGCCGGTTACCAAGATTACGTGAAGTACCCTCAGAAGGTCTGCTAGATGATATTAATGCAGCACTACGGATACCTACAACTACGATTACCGACACTAACAAGCTGATCTACAATACGGCAGCAGTGAGAGCACTGAGGGCAGACCATAGTGACCTCCCTGAACAGGGTCCAGTAACCATCACAGTGGCAGATATCCAAGAAAGGGTCTCCAGTATGAAGAGTTGGACAGCACCATGGCCCGACATGGTGCATGCCTACTGGCTAAAGAAGCTGACTGCACTCCACGAGTGTCTGGCAGCACAAATGAACCAGCTGCTAGTTAACGAGAGACACCCGGAATGGCTAACCGAAGGTCGGACGGTCCTGATCCCCAAGGACCCCAAGAAGGTCCCCTCCAACTACCGACCAATAACCTGCCTCAGTACTACATGGAAGCTCCTGTCAGGCATCATATCGGCTAAGATGAACAGGCACATGGGTCAATACATGAGCGGGACACAGAAAGGAATTGGCAAGAATACCAGAGGCGCAAAACACCAGCTACTGGTAGACAGAACAGTCAGCCGAGACTGCAAGACCAGACTGACCAACCTGTGCACTGCCTGGATTGATTACAAGAAGGCCTATGACTCAATGCCCCACAGCTGGATACTGGAATGCCTAGAATTGTACAAGATCAATGGGACCCTAAGAGCCTTCATCAGGAACTCAATGGGGATGTGGCGCACAACACTAGAGGCCAACTCCAAGCCCATAGCACAAGTCACCATCAAGTGCGGGATCTACCAAGGAGATGCTCTGTCCCCACTGCTGTTCTGCATAGGCCTGAACCCCCTCAGTGAGATCATTAACAAGACTGGCTACGGATACCGACTACGGAACGGAGCAGTTGTCAGCCACCTCCTGTACATGGCAGATAGAGGTGGCTGATATCCAGAAATCCTTCCAGTGGCTGGACAAAGCTGGACTGAAAGACAGCACAGAGGCACTAATCATGGCAGCACAAGAACAAGCTCTGAGCACAAGATCCATAGAGGCTGGGGTCTATCACACCAGGCAAGACCCCAGGTGCAGGTTGTGTACAGATGCCCCAGAGACAATCCAGCACATAACAGCAGGGTGCAAGCTGCTAGCAGGCAAGGCATACATGGAACGCCATAACTAAGTGGCCGGCATAGTGTACAGGAACATCTGTGCCGAGTATATCCTGGAAGTCCCGAGGTCAAAATGGGAGATGCCCCCAAGGGTGGTGGAGAATGACCGAGCTAAGATCCTGTGGGACTTCCAGATACAGACGGACAAAATGGTGGTGGCTAACCAACCGGACATAGTGGTGGTAGACAAACAGAAGAAGACGGCCGTAGTGATCGATGTAGCGGTTCCGAATGACAGCAATATCAGGAAGAAGGAACACGAGAAGCTGGAGAAATACCAAGGGCTCAGAGAAGAGCTCGAGAGGATGTGGAGGGTGAAGGTAACGGTGGTCCCTGTGGTAATCGGAGCACTAGGTGCGGTGACTCCCAAGCTAGGCGAGTGGCTCCAGCAGATCCCGGGAATAACATCGGAGATCTCTGTCCAGAAGAGCGCAGTCCTGGGAACAGCTAAGATACTGCGCAGGACCCTCAAGCTCCCAGGCCTCTGGTAGAGGACCTGAGCTTGAAGGATAAACCGCCCGCAGGGGCGTGCTGGGTGTTTTTTATATATATATATATATATATATATATATATTAGTGATGTGTCCTGTGTGTCGAAGCTTCGAATCGTGCGTCGGGTAATCGCGGGGGCGTTTTTCTGAAGCGCGTATCGAGGCTTGCTTTGATTACGTATGCAGTGACGTTCGAGGCCTCGCGGGCAGTCCGTACCACGTGACTGATTCAGGGACTGGTTCACCGGTTCGCGCCAGATTCGAAATAACATGGGCAGGAAAACAGCTGATTCCCCATCACACCGTGTTGTGGAATTGGATTACGTACGTGCTACATAGTTACTTGTGCATTTCTTCTTCGATGGAACCAGCAAGGAAGACATGTTTTTTTTTTTAAATTTTGTCTCTCCTAATAAAGTATGCACACAGTAATAAATATCACAAATGATAAACACCAAAATATAAATAAACAACACTACACATCCTATAATCTGATTTCTGTCTTTTAGTTTATTAAAAAGTGAAGCACCAAACACTAGTTTGTGTCATTATCCAGATGTACATAAGGTTTACACATCATTATAATCAAAGAGCCCGCTTCACTTGAATTGTCCACTTCATGGCGCAGTAGAGCAAATGAATCATCACAATGCTTCGAACCATGAGTCGACCAATTGGATGGAAAGCTTCAGTTCATCATGAGGCTTCATCTCACCATCACTAATATATATATATATATATATATATATATATATATATATATATATATATATATATATATATATATAGAGAGAGAGAGAGAGAGAGAGAGAGAGAGAGAGAGAGAGTTCTGTAATGTTGAGGTCCAGGCTCTGGGAAGGCCAATCAATTGTTGATAACGTTTGTGTGGTTGATTTGCGTATATTCAGGTGTTCTTTTTACTTCATGTTTGGGAACATTGTAATCCAGGAAAAATGGAAAGCATTACCAGTCAGATGCTTTCCAGCTGAAGCAAAATCTGACTGTACTTTTCTGTGCTCAGAATTACTTCAATTCTGACAAAACCCAGACATTACTGGTTGAAATGGGCTTGAGGTGATGGGTTTTAACAAACACGTGGAAAGTAGGGTGAATTTCATGGACCTTGTAAGTTTAAGAATATCGGCATGATTTATTAGTCTTTCAATAACAAAATAAAACAGGGTCCGATAATATGGGAGCCATCTTCCTAGTCAGTTTTGAGTGGAATGTCTCTAGTAGAGAGCCAAACTTTGTGACCTGCCACATAGTTGGGAGAGGAGGGTCCTCCTGTGGTCTGCCAGTTGTTTGTTCTGCTCTGCTGTCTAAAGAAGCGCTGCCTTAATCTGATTCCAAATCCTATAGCAGTGAGGTGGTGGAGGACTGATGGCCCTGCCAACTCTTGCTCCTTGGTTTGAAACGGGAATGCTTCAAAGACTGTCATTCCTGTTGCTGATGACGTGAGTGTATTGCATGTGCACTCAATCCAAAGCAGCTGTGAGCTGGTAGACCAACTGGTAGACTGGTCCAACTGGTAGACTGGTTGGAGAAGGCTGTACAGTGCACAGAGCTACACCGCTTTGTCTGGCCATTTCTTTGGGGTGAAACCAAAAGGAAAGGCACCCGGCATTTTACAAAAAATCCTTGCACACCTTAAATGACTGACACTCACAGTCTGAATTGGTGTCATTAGGAATGCTGGGAAGGTGAAAAACATGGTGGATCAATAAATTAGCTATCTCTAAGCTGGTGAGCAATTTAGAAGGTGCTTTGAAGTGGAAAGATTTAGAAAATCTTAGACTTCAAGGATTACTGTATTCCCTTCAGAAGGACAGTAACAAAACCTATTCCAATGCCAGGGTCTGTTGGTAGGGAGTAGGGCTGGGCCATATCATACCGTTCACGGTAATACTGGTATAATGTTGGGCAATGATAAGAAAATGAAATATTGCGATAGAATATGGGTAAAACGTGCATGCGCAGCGCCTTTGTTTTCATGCGCAAATGGCGGAAAAGCATGGCGGCGACGGAGAATGAGAAGGGTGAAAGTGGATCATTGAATGAAAAAGATAAACCAGAATTGGTTTGTAAAAATGCTGCAACTTCAGTGGTGTGGAACTGGTTTAGCTTTCGTCCGTCAGATACAGAACAAAGCACTATTTTTGGTAGAGCATGCTAGCGGGCCGTGGTTATTACCGTGTTTTTTGGAAAATACAGCACACTTAAAATCAATATTTAGATTTTTCTGAAAATAGACAGTGCCCCTTATAATCCCGTGTGCCTTATGTATGAATTCTGGTTGTGTTTACTGACCTCGAAACTATTTTATGTGGTACACGGTGCTCGAAAGTCTATCGTAGGCAGGAGCCTCGCGGAGTGATACGTACTGTGCTTCAACATAATATTACCGTATTTTTAAGTTTTGTGGATATTATACGTGGTTATGCTGAGGATATGTCGGCTAATTTCCACTGGAAATGCCTTTTGGTTAAACTGTCAGCAAGGAATTTGCATTTGCACTGTTAAATTTTTTATATAACTTTAATGCACGTAAAAAACAGCTGCTTGTTTAAGTGAAAATACAGTGATGTTTTTTTTTGCACTGATAAAATTGTGGAGTTGTAAAGTATTTTGTCTAGTGTCAATTATATCGTCAGTTATATCGTTATCGCAAATTTTCAAATGTATATCATAATAAATATTTTTGGTCACATTGCCCTGCTCTAGTAGGGTCCAGAGGTTATAATAGATCTGATGGGGGTTGTAGGAAAGATTTATTTAAGGCATAGACCGAGCAGGCTGACACATAAGAATAAACCTCCCTTTCCAGAGCAGACCATCAGAATGTTTGTTTAATAAAGTTTCTGGTTCAACTCACTCGAGGATGGCATGCAAATCTCACAGCATTGAGCCCATTGGATTACTTGAGAGTGTATGGAGGAGGGAACATAAAGGCAGTTGGGAGGGCCTCCTCCTATGTCTGGATCATGTTGTCTGGTCTTGGTTGACTGTGGCTTCATGTCAGTCTCTCCATGTTAGTTCACCCATATTTATGGGAGGAGCATCGGGACATTCTTTGGGAATCTGTGTCTGGTATTATATCCCTGGATTTCAAGCAATAGGTAAAAGGAAATTTAGAACACCCACAAACAGTCCCTACCCAGCATGACAAGGACTCGACCTCCTTGTCGAGTCCTTGTCATGGGGTGTCAAGCTCCAGTCCTCGAAGGCCAGCATCCTGCTTGTTTTTGAGATATCCCTGCCCTACCTGCTGCTGGTTACCTGGATCAGGTGTGCTTTGCCAATAAGAAGGAACCAATGTTTCCACTCCCTCTGGGGCTAGCTTAATGGCAACATCGTCGTTCTTTTCAGATGAAGATAGACAGGATGTAGCTTACCATCTGAGCCAATGTTCTGGGAGATTGATTGAGTAAGGGAGGCATCTACATCAATAATCTAAAAACCTGGGGGAATAGACAGGTTTGGAAGTCTGTATCAGCTTCTGGAGACCAGAGAAAGGAGAGAGTTGGTGTGGTGAGCATAGCTAGAGGAGCCAGAGTTCTGCTGTTGTTCTGCTGCAGGAAAGCAGGGTAAATAACTGATAAGCAGTCAGGTAGGTTGATAATCAAAGTCCAATTCCAGTTTAGCTTGGAAGTCAGTTGTGAATTCTTCTTGGGGGCCACATGGGTATGAAGCACACACTAAGAGTTTCCTAAAGATGAAAACAGCGGGTATGTATTTGTGAAAAAACCAAAGCATGAAAAGAAGAGTCTAACGTTACAGCTACTGAAGCTGAACTTGCTGGGGAAGGTGGATGGGAGAAGCCTGCCTTTAAATCACAGAAGTGTGATAAAGAATGGGCATGAGGTGTGTGCATCCAGCTGCTTCACAATCTTATTAACTTCCATGCACCAGGGCGGCAACCTGCACACACACGAGAACACTCTCCAGAGCAAGAGAGCGTGACACTAAGGGTTTTGTGACAAAGATATGTCGGGGGAAAAAATTGAGATGTAGAATGAAAAATGTCTGACACAGTGTAAAATCACAGATTTCTAACTTCTCTGATTTTTTTTCATGAAATCTGCAATTAGGTCCAAGTATAATCAAGTTTCTGTTAAAGGTTCTATAAGTGAGAATTAGAAGCCTGATATAATGTAGCAGCAGATAGTTCTTTCCTATGAAAATATATACAGGAGCAGAGAATGAAGTCACTCTCCCTCTGTGTGTGTGTTGTAATCTGAGATTTTTTTATTATATGTTTTGGTAGCTAATCTGTGTGTGCATGTCGGTGCATGTGAGACCCTCCCTGTGAAACTGTTATGGAAAAGCAAAGAGAGAAAATGATGTGACGTGGTTTCATTTTCAGCTCAGTGTTGATTCTGCTGGTGTTTTCCTGTGCTTCACCCACAGCAGCAGGAAAACCTCAGCAGATGCTTTCATAGTGTCGGGCTGGACACCAAATTCATTCAGTGTCATTTGGTTGCATTCTGTTCACCAAGAAAATAGATTAAAAAGGAATTTCAGCAGCTTGAGAGTTTCAGTCTTGTCTTAAACTGTAGTTGTTTCTATTAATTTTTCATGCTTTGTTTCAAATTGTACAAAGCTATTATCAAGCAGCACCTCTTAATGTTCAATAAAATGCTGTAGATGCCATGCAAGCATTCAGATTTAATGTTTTGGGAGATACTACTGCTGTGAGCCTAAGAAAAAGAGCAGAAAAGTTGAATTTTAACATATAACCTAAATCATTTTTATTTTTTAAAGTTGCAATTCTACTTTTCTAGGGCGTTGCAAGGGATTCACATACTTCAGACACATTAAGGTTTCCTGATAACAGTACACTTATATCAAAGAGCGAGACATCTCCCTCAGGGGTTAGTAGAGACCCACCCATAGCAAAAAATTGAACAATATTTATTGATGTTATAAGAAAATTACATGATTTCAACACTATGTTGCCCTAAACTGAGTGCTGTGTGATTGAGAAATTCTGGACAAGTTTTAACAGGCTCTCTCGGTCCTGCACTCCCCCTTAAGTTTTTTTTTAACTCACTCCATTCCTCTCCCCTTATCTGCTCATGGCCTGTTGTAACCTCAACATGATGTTTGGGCACGTTCAGGTTTTTACACTAAACTGTAAACCTGCCTGCTAGATGCTTACTCAGACACCACTCGTTTGCCAACATTGATTTGCCTTTGCAGTAATAGTGTGCATTTTAATGGAAAATGGCTAAAGCAGTAGAAATGTTAGGAAAATCTCTCTGCAGCTAAATCATAAAAATCTGAGGGAATAAACTTGTAAATATTTAATGTTTTTCTGACAAGTCGGTGTCATAACCTTTCTGTCTTTCTCTTCCACACAGAGGTGGAAACTGATTAAATCCAATTTTTATGATAATTTGCCAGCATTTGTGTTAGAAATATAAATGACAATGACAAAACATGTATTATTACAACTATTAAAATTATTTTGCAAATGCAGTCATTTTATGTTATGACAAGGATTGGATGGTTAAAGGGAAATGTATAGACACCTAAGTCTACTTAAACACATTAACCTTACGTCTGAAAGACCCCTGGCTCGATTCCGAGGGGTACAAACAAACCCAGCCTAACTGGGTCTCACATTGCTGTAAGTCCTAGTGCCTCTCCCAAGCCTGAGTAAAATGTGAGGAAGAGCAAAAACATGTGGCAAGTCAACATGTGGATACATCCACTGTGGTGGCCTCTTGGGAAATAGGGGATCAGCTGAAAGTACCTTCTGTTGATGGACCGATCCGATATTACGTATCGGTATCGGTCCGATACTGACCTAAATTACTGGATCGGATATCGGAGAAAAATAAAAAATGTAATCCGATCCATTAAATATCACGAAAGCACCTCACAAAACTTGCAACACGCCGTAACTCACCTCAGAACGTTAGCACGTCGGAGCAGTATGCATCACGTGATAGAGCGGCTGTGGCATGCGGGACCTGTCGGTGGTCTGGATAGCATTTGGAGCTTCGCTAGCAACCCGGCATTTCATCTCCAACAAAGTTATCCCGAGAGAAGTAAAGCAAGTGTGTAAGTCCATCTCTGAATGTTTGTAAAGCATTCCTGCGTTAAGCTTAACAAACGACTGCCTCTTCTTACTGCTACTTCAATCGTGAAACTGCTTAACGATCAGCTGATCGGCTTTTCTTTGCACCAGAAAGAGGAAACCAGCGGCTGAACAACAGCAGCACGTTTAAGCTTGATCAGCTGTTGTTAGAATGTATTTAATATTACTTTCTACTCGAGGATCTTTTTCTACGTAGCTGACGCTGGTAACTGTGCAGGGGCGGATCTAGCAAAGTTTAGCCAGGGGGGCCGATAGGGCATGAACAGGGGAAAGGGGGCACAAAGACATACTTTTCTTTCTTATTCTCATTTAAAATGTCTAGCTTTTAATAAATAATTATCTGACACCCAAAGTTTTAATTTGATGCAAAATGAATAGAAGTCCATTACTGTATATAGTAACTATTAAGTCTAATATATATATATATATATATATATATATATATACATATATACTAGGGGTGCAACGATACACAAAATTCACGGTTCGGTTCGGTTCGATACTTTGGTGTCACGGTTCGATATTTTTTCGATACAAAAAAATGTTCATGCATTTTTAACTTGTCATTTATTAAAATTATAAATATATATTTTAACTCAAAAGTACAGTTTTTAAATTTAACCCTAACCCTTGTGCGTGTTTTTTATTTTGACAGCGAATGCACACCTGCGGACCACTTATGTGCAGCCCTGGTTATTTAGCTCATCATATTGCAGCCACAGAAATTCTTTTGTCCATGAAACCATAAAGCTGCACTTTCTTTTTGCCTTATAGTCTGATTTGTCATAACTTCTCCGTTTTGTGGTAAGCTTTTCTTTGGCTGTCACTTCTTCACCCTGACCTGTCTTATTTGGCTCAGCAGAACTGAAATGCTTTTACACGCTCACTCACATAAGCTCAGCGATTCTCTGCGCGATCAACCTCTCACATGTTTAAGCTTGCTGCGGGAGATTTCACTTGTCATGTTTGCATAGTAAGCTAACGATTAATAAGACGATGTCAGAGGAATTGGTGCACAAATTATCATCACTCACAGATCAGTGCTGTCGCTCTCTACACACAGTTCGCACGATTGCAAAGTGAAAGCAAAAAAACAAGCGCAAATTCAAACGCGACTTCAATATGTCACATATTGACAGTGGCTCACCGATGCCAATGACATAATTACCCAGCTACATTTCTGAAAGAATGCAAAAGCATTGACATATATTTTTCCTACAATAGCCCGACGGGCAGGGAAGAGATAGATTTTGGTAGCCCGACTGAAAAAATCGCTAGCTCCGGGACGTCGGGCTAGCGATATTGCAAGCCCTGTATCTGATTGAGGAATCACTCATCTTTGGAAAAGAGAGTTTATTACAGAGAAATGTCTCTTTCCAAAATAAAAGCTATACTATCCGCTACTTCTGGGCTATATTCTCAGCAGCATAAGGAGAATCATGTGCTAACAGCTGTCTAAATGACTCGGCTAAAGTTAGTAGCATGCTTGTTGTTTTTGTCTTTGCACTAGGATGATGTCGGTGTAAATGTGCAGTCATATTCGTTGTGTTCCCACTAGTGCTTTCAGGTTAATCTCGTTGAAATGACCTTAACGCCACAACACGGCAAATCTCCGTTAACGAGCTACCGCCGATCGCTCCGTGCATGGGGCTGGGCTAGACGGCAAACACTTTAACGAGCTAACTGCGCTAACACACTAGTTCACACCAATGTAATTGAGCATTGCATGGCACATCCAACATACTGTTTTACTTTAGTCCATGACTCGCTTACCTTCAGGGTCATACGTCACATGAAAACCAAAATAATTCCAAACGCCAGATCTGAATGAGGGTGGGGGAGGTGCCCTGCGCTCTTCCTTCTGACTATGCTGTCTGTGTTGAGCGCTCAGTGGATCTGCGCTCGACAGTGCAGCCGAGGCGGAGTAGTCGAACACAGATTCACTGAGCGCTCAACACAGACAGCATCGTCAGAAGGAAAATTGATAAAATAAATTACAAATGTTGTATTGTTCGATACATATGCGTACCGAACCGAAAGCACTGTATCGAACGGTTCAATATCGATACGAATATCGTTGCACCCCTAATATATACCCTAGTAAGCTATAGTACTTTTTCCTTTGGGAAGGTACCATCTGTGCAGTCTGCAATTTTGTTGAAGAAAGATGTTGAATCTATTTAATATTTCTTGAAAAATAATTGATTTCTGTGCATTTTTTTTCACACTGCATCAAATTAAGGTTGATTACGTCGATTAAGCATCATGAGGTGGAGCGTGAGGGGTGGTTCCCTATTTTTTATTTATTTATTTTTGTTGTTGCTGGGAGTTGGAACCCTATTAGTTAGGTTGCTTAATATTTATGCTAAGTACTCTTTAAAATACCAGAATAGGGAGGATGGTGTAGGTTTAAGTTTATTAGATTGATCAGTATTGCTGAACTATGAAATATTTTTTTTTGCATACAGGTATAACAGAATAACTTTAGTGTAGTTGTTGTTTTAAACTTGAGTATGAACTTATACAAAATGCAGCAAGATATTTAAAAAACAGTTTTGTTGATTAAAAAACACTATATCGGATTCATATCGGTATCGGCAGATATCCAAATTTATGATATCGGTATCGGTATCGGACATAAAAAAGTGGTATCGTGCCATCTCTAGTAATGCAACAGTAAATGTAACAGTGTTACATGCCGTTATCATCAGTGATCACTTTGAAGAAAGTAGTGGAGTGTGATGGACCTCCTGTGGTGCTCTTAAAATGGGTCTTTAAATGACTGAAAAGACTAACTCCACAGACCTTTTCAGTGTGGACACTGATGTGAGTGTGCTGTAGCTTTTCTATGGCAGCTTGTTCATTTTCATTGAAAGAGTGAAAAAAAGAATCTCCTTGTTACTTTGTGAGGTATTCCCAGTATGATGTGTAACATTTTTTTGAGGTTTCTCCAGATATCCTCTGAGCATCATTTAAGTCTAATTAGGCTTTTGTGTTTCCATCTCTGTGGTTCCATCTCGATGGTGGCAGGTCAGTGCTGGCTTCCTCAGTAACATTAATGTTAGTTTGCTTTTCTTGTCAGTGGATATGCAGGACTTTCAAATGCATTTCTGATATTAGGATTCAGGGTTGCTATGTGCCTGCTCAAAGTAATTGAGGTCTCTGGACCATATCAGTCTGGTCAAGATAAATGCCTCAGTAGGGTACTTCCATACAAACTCAGGCAAATCTAAAAATGGAAAGAGTACAAAACTATTCAGAATCAGTTATAGTGAAGAGGCTTCAGTATATTTAATGAAGCCATGCAAAATGTTATTCTTAATACTGTAAAATTATAATGGCTGAAAAACATATTAAAGCTGTACAACCAAATAAGTTTTGAATTCAAGTAAAAAATTCAAATATTGAAAAAATTCAAGTATCACAATATGGTGATATTATCGGTAATCTAGAGATTTTTTCAGGTCTTTTTTTTCTACATCCATTCACAGCAACATTGTCAAGAGATATATCATAGTTTCAATAACAAAAACATGACACTGGTTTCTATTACTGTTTGACATAGAGTAACAGAAACCAACGTCCTGTGGTGTGAGAAATGATCAAAAAGTCGAAAATTTAAGTATTCTGATTCTGAATTTCATGGCTTATGAGAGCATGTGGGATAGGTGGCTGCTCAAAACAATTTATGGTATGCGAAAGGTCTTTGATGCCACACACATCTTCTAGCTTTCATTCCTTTCACACAGTACACAAAAATACTGAATTCCCACCACAATCAGTCCTTTATGATTTCATGTCACTCATAATATTAATATTCTAAACATCCATCAGTCTCTATTGTTAACTAGTCCAGTGGGGATGAAGCCTATCCCACCTGACTCTTGGTAAAAGGCCAAGTACAGCTTAGGTAAGTCCCCAAAAAGTCAAAGGACTAGATCAGGGGTCCCCAACTCCAGGCCTCGAGGGCCGGTGTCCTGCAGGTTTTAGATCTCACCCTGGGTCTACACACCTGAATCAAATGATTAGTTCATTACTAGGCCTCTGGAGAACTGCAAGACATGTTGAGGAGGTAACGTAGCCATTTGAATCAGCTGTGTTGGATCACAGACACATCTAATAACTGCAGGACACCTGCCCTCAAGGCCTGGAGTTGGGGACCCCTGGACTAGATGAACCGTCTGCTGTGCAAGTAATCACTGATCAACCTGATCTCTGAAACTCTATGTAAAGCAACAAGGACTTTTGTAAAATAAATAAATTATGATGCATGTCAGTTTGAATGATTACTTTGCTTGCCCCCTGATTTCCAGACTTTGGAAGACCATGAGGGTTACGGTCACTTAGAGGTCATAGGATTAATCGTTTAAGCTCTAATTCTGACCCAACAACAGGAAAATCAAAAGAAAAATTTCCATTGTTTCAACATAAAGCATCAAATACAAAGAGAATTTTGTATTGGCTCACTAAGTTTAGTATGTAATAAACACATTTCCTTCTGTCACCCTTAAAAAAAGACTGAGCTTTGCTCTTTCAGCTGAATATCTTCTGTTCAGCACCAAAGAAACCTCACGTCCTGTTCTTCCTTTCAGTCAGATGCCGGTGTAGAGATTCCACAAGATCTTGAGGCGTGGGACCACATGGGGGGCGGGGGACCTCTGTTGTATCTCAGAGCTAAAAGGGGATTTTCATTTCAAAGCTCTCACTCAGCTCTGCAGCTGAACATCTGACCCCACTGAATTACTTGCAGTGAGATCAGTGGAGCAAATCGAGCTTGGGAATAATAATAACATCCTATTTCTGGAGGAAGGCTCTGAAAAATGGCGAGGCCCATTATATGCAATTTGCGCTCTGCTATGCCATTTTTGTACACAGATCAATCTAGGTTTTTTTTCCCCCATCCCTGGCCTCCTTCCTCTTTTTTTTCCTCCCTCCACTTCCTCTTCCTCCCCCTCCTTCAGTGGTTGGGTGTGGTGAGTTGCTGCTTCTGGAATAACTGTCTGAACAACAGCTCGCTTACTCTCAGGAGATTCTGCCTTTTTGGGGGGAGTTACTTAAGAATTAGGAGAGTTCAGATGCAGGGTAAAAACCAGCAGCTGGGCTCTCCAATCTCTCCAATGTTTTAGTTTTTGAGGCTGATGCCACTGCTCGCAAAGTGGTAAAGAGATGAGAAAGAACAGACAAGAAAGAAAGAAGTGTGCCAAAGATAGAGCACAGAGGCTGCAAATGGGTGAGGTGGAGGAAGTCAGATGGAAAATGAAGATGGGATAGAAAAATAATAAAGAGGAGATTGAAGTGGAGAGATTGACTGTCAGTTTTCTAGGTGAGGGGAAAAGAACTGCAACAGGACAATGGAAGAAACAAATCATTTATCAAAATTGTCTTTGCTTTAGTTTGGTTGTTTTCTACAGGTCTAAAGGCACCCTCTCTCTCTGTGTGTTTGTGTGTGTGTTTTGGTGTGTAACAACAGACACCGAAACCACCCGCTTCGTTCGTTTCCACACCGCCGTTATCTCTGAAAATATGTCTGGAGGAATTTTCTTCTCATTTTGACAAGCAGATGATTTATGCAGCAGGGAGAGCTGCAGGGCTTCAGAGCACTGATTGCTGAGCTAGTGAAACAAACTCGGTGGCATTTAACAAACACACACACAAACATTCAGAGAGTCCTATAACACATAAAGCAGCTGACATTTTGGAAAAACGCAGCACAGTAGTTGATTCCTCTATAGAGGCAGAGTATTATCCCACTGCATAGAAGCTTTTTAAATGGCAATAATGACAGTGTGCCCAGCTCGGCCTTCTGCAGTGCAATTATTAGTTTAGAATCAGACTCGTGGACTCGTGAGGGAGCCACGCTCTGTGATAAATACTTTACAACACGCCATCAAAAATTTACAGCAAGGAGAATATTTCCAACCACCAAGACGCTCCAAAAAGAGACCAAAGTGCGGATCCACAGAACGTCTTCTTTAAACTCAAACAGTGAAATAGACCTCATTACTGCAGGGAAAAAACATTCATAGAACCTGTACTGTGTCTGGAGCTGCTCCAGCATTACAGATCACATGTAAGATAGGGTTTGTAGCATGTTTACTTAAAATGCTGGTTTTTGGCTTACCAACATAAAACTTTGAAGCAGCAAAATTCTTAAAATAACACTTAATGTTTAAAATGTAAAGCAGAAAATCCTAACAGACTGAAGGATTACTGACCTCTCAGTCCATTATAGGCATGATAATGCCTGTAATGGACCGGGTGATCATTATAAGGACCATTGCTACAGCCGACAGTTATTATACCACTGTGCTACTACTCTAGAAAAGTGTGATAAGGTCTACCAGGTGGCCAGTAACCTGTCTAGTGTTAGATTAAGGGTTTTATTGGGTTTTGTTTTAGCAACATGCTAAATACGCACATTTTCAGAAACTAGAAGATGTTGCATTTTCAATGAAATTTCGGACTTTTAAAAGGGGTGGTTGTTAAAGAAACCCTACCTCCAACCCTAACACATACTGGGTCGCCAATGTTAGGGAAGGTAGCACCAGCAGGTAGGCTGCTTCAGTCATTCACATTCAGTTCAGATGCCCCTGTGGAACAGCAAGTGATTAGCTCACTCAGCATTGCTTTGTAGCTGATATGTGGTTGCTAGGGGACAATCCAGACATAAGCAGCCTAGGTAACCCCCTAATCTATATACCAACCTTTCATATGTCAATCAGGACTATCCTTTACTCTTGTTGGTAGTTGCTTCAATTACTTGACTTCAAGCTATGAAAACATTAATTCTGGAGCCGCCCACTTTGCGCTGACAGCAGTTATTTCATTCCCTGAAGTTGCTAAAGCCTCTTTTCCATTAGTACCTACTCGACTCGGATCGACTGGTTTTCCATTACAACCCGGGAGTACCTTGTTTGCATGCTTGTCTGTGCGTCCCACGACACAATAAATGTGCAAGATGAACGCTACAACAAAGGTGGATATCGAAGCGAATATATACCTGCTGCTCAGTCTGTTGCTTTTCGTCAGACTCAGGGACCACAGCGTTGTTTTTTGTAGCCATTTTCCTTGTCGAGTTTCAAAATTAGCAGTTTTGATTTTCGTGAACGAGACGCTCTCATGACTCATCGAGTGACACTACTGACCAGCCAATCAGTGCCATGCAGTCTGACGACGTCAGAATTTAGTACCTGTTTGGATTGCTTGGAACCCTAGCCGAGCAGGTACCAAAAACGACCTCGTCCCAGGTACTGTGACCTAATGAAAAACCCTGAAAACCGTGGCGAGTTGATCTGAGTAGGTTCTAATTGAAAAGGGGCTTAAATGTCGCTGACTTGTATGGTGTGTGGTCACCACGTCACTGCGTCAAGTCCTCCTGTGTGAGCGCCCCTTTAACCCTTTCTCCACAAGTAAAGTCATTTTCTTATTAGCCATTACTGTGTAGCTTATATTTGGTAATAAAGTGGCTGTTGGTGACCCTGTTGTACTGGTAGTTGCTTCAAGCTTGCAACCTCAAAGCTGAGATTCGTCTAACTCATGAGCCTTCATTGGAATTCCTCGGTCCCTGGTCACCGCATGGCTGTGTGCTCTGCGGCAGGACACAGGGTGGTGTGTTAGCTCATTGTTCTTGGTTTTTGTGCTGTTGCATTTTTATCTTTTTAGTGACCACTCACTTCTTTTTATATTTATTGTGTCATGTGTTTATTTTCTGTTCTTGTGTGCTTTCATAAAGTTCCTTGTCCAGAGTGGGAATGCTTATTCTCTTTTATTGGAAATACGTTAAAAAGTTAAACATTAAAATACCAGTATAGAGCAAAATAATAACATCTCAGTTAAACTCGCCTTGTTAATAAAATCCAAAACTCTGAACCTACGAAATACAATAAATGTGTTTATTTTCCTAATGTTTGCTGGACTTTGTCAGTCCAACACTTTCTGCTGCAGTAAACAAATTCTAATATTGTTAGAGACTTGTGTTGTGTTGAGACAGGAAGTGTTCTCCTTTATTTTGGCAGGAATTTCCTGTTGTTATCTAGCAAGGAAACAGGTGCTTGTATTGCTAAAATCCTCTTCCCCTTAACATTCACAAAGATATCCAGAAAAATACCAAACAAACATTGTGTGATTCTGTCTGTCACTCAAAGTCCAAATCAAACTTTAGCTGCAGATTTTGTCCAGAAGTGTCTGATCGACTCAGTTTGCTTCTCTGTCTTTGATGTAATGTGGCGACAGATCAGCATTCCAGCATTCCAGCAAAACGCCGTCTGATTGGCCCCCAGCTGCCGCTATCTCATCCTCTGGTCTTCTCTCAGAGCGAGAGAGGCTGCTGGAGCATGGCATCTGCATTCCTTACCCCCTCCCCCAGTCTCCCGTCCTCCCCCCCCAATATCCTGTCGTTCCACACATTCCTGCACATCCAGCTGAGGTCCAAAGTGGAGCTTTAAACTCACCTACGCTCTGTTGAGCCTGCAAGTCAAAGGCTGCATCCGAGTGTGTGCTGGCACTTCTGTCTTTGTGAGGACACTCGGAATAGAAATTTTTAGTTCCTCATTTGGTGATATAGTCTGAAACAGTTTCCATGCATTTCTTTTTTCTTTTTTTTTTTTCGTGTCCCGTTTGGATCTTTAGCCATCAGAATTGTTGTCTTAAGGCCAAGAAAGATGCCAAGCGGATTTATTTTACCAAGTGGATCATCATGGCCTTGCCATATTGGTCCATTTGATTGACCTTTATTATAATTATGAATTTATTTTATTTTCAGTTGCTACAAACGGGACAGACATGACTGGGGGATAGGACAGGGAGAAAGAATGAAAGAAAGAGAGGGAGAGAGAGAAAACCAAAGGGGAGAAGAGACGGTGAGAAGGGGGGGAAGAAAGGAAAAAAAACAAACAAACAAACAAAACACCTGGATCACCTGTATGGAGAAAAAAAACAGAAGAGAAAGCAAACAACAAAGAGCAACATAATAAAAAAAAACAGCACCATCACAATAAACTAGCTAGCAGTAGATAACAGTAGATACTAAATAATAAACGATATTGTGCAGCACGCAAGATAGACAGCGCACAATGTGCTTTGAGGCAGCAGCCAAGAAAGGTGTAGTCCGTGTCTGTGAACACCCGTGTGTACACCTGTGTGCATACCTGTGTGGATCAGCACGCTTGTATTCCAAAGGTTTCTCCATGTAACGATCTGCTAGGGAGTGTGGGGAGCCATAGCTCCGTCCACCAGGGTATGAAGCAGGTATGGAGGAGATCCAGGCCCCAGATATCCAGAGGCCCCAGAGTACAAGGACCCGAGGAGGACCACCAAAGGGGGGGGAACCGTGCCACCCTCCTGGGAAGAGCTGAGTAGAGCCCCAAAGGAGAGGTCACCCCGCAGCTACGGAGCAGAGGCCAGAGGGGGTTGCAGTGGTGTGCCGGCGGGCTCTGCCGGCAGCCAGCTGTGCCAGAGAGGACCGAGCTTCAGGCCCAGAGGCCAGAGGCCTGAGGGCATCCCACCCCCTGGAAGGGGCCCAGCCGGGCCACAGGCGCCCGGCCCCGCCAGTCAGCCACCAGGAGTGAGCGCCCAGCCCCAGACGACAAGGACCACCAACACACCAACGTCTGAGGGCATCAGCCACCGGCAGGGAGTGTGGTGAGGGGAGATAGGCCTCCGTACTTTAGAGGGCCTGAGATGTACCCAGAGAGGTTGAGTCTAAAACCCAACCTGACATATAGACACAGACGAACAGGCACACGCGGACACAGACGTGCATTCCCACCCCATATGCACAACCAAATACTCGGCACTCACCCAACGTGTAGACAGACACAAATAGACACTGCACAGACAGTCGCACTCCCCAAACATACTCTATATCCCAGGTCCAGGTACCCCTGCCCTCAGAGGGGCAAGCCGCACCTAGACCCAGGAGATGTAACCCTTCTCTCTGGGGTGGAGGCAAGCGGACCACCTCCTTATCTGCAGTAGCAGGGAGGCCCCGCATCCCAGACCCCAGTCTGACGGCCAGCACCTCCTCCCAGCCCCCCAGCCCTGACGGCTAACAGAACCAGGGTGAGTGAAGACCTCAAACCTCCCTACGCCCGCTCATATGTAGTGTTGCTGTGTGCTGTTCTAAAGTGCATTTAAAACTCAGGAGAGCATGGTTCCTGCTTCCTCTCAGAGAGCAGCCCGGCTCTTCCCGAAAACCCTTAGTGTCTAAATGCATTTCCATGCATTTCTATCAAAAAGAGATCAGTGTTGTTGGCACAAACCTGGAACCAGCACGGCACCATCAAACTGTTGGGCCTAAAGTTAATATCAGTGCTGTTGGGCCTTCTAGCTTCTATAAAGGGCAGGATTCAGACTTAGTTCAGACTTAGTTCTTAATTTGCACTGCTTGAAGATTAGCACTCCAGGTGTAAACCCCCCCCCATGTGGCGACCACATGCCACACTGCTGAGAGCAGCCAGCCCGGGTTCGAGTCCAACCCGTGGCCTTCTACCACATGTCTTCCCCTGCTTTCCTGAACCTTCTTCACTGTATCTATCAAAATAAAGCTGAAAAAACACTTTGCAACTCATTTTATGAAAATTTCTCCATAAATGGATATAAGCCTCTAGAATACACTGTCTTCACAAGTGTACTCATAAAGTCAGCACACATTAGTGGAAATGCACTTATTTGCATGAGATTCATTTGGATTTGCAAATCTGCTCTGACGTGCTGCAGGTCCTCTCCGCCGTAGGAACACAGCGAGTCTCCGCAGTCTTTAGTTTTCCCACAATCACCAGTCATCTGGGCAGAATTGACAGAGACAGAGAGGTTGCAGAGGCTGATGGGAGGGGCCGGGCTCCTGTCCAAACCAGTTAAATTCAAACAAACAGGAGTCACTTTAGCATCATGCATTTTTCTTTCTTAGTTTTTATTCTCTCTGTCCTCAGTTGTCCTATTTTTGGTTAGAAGAAAGTCAGATAATTACTGTTTATTTAGACCCAGCTACATCATGAACGTGGTAAAAGACCAGAGACATTTTTGACCAGACTGGGGAATTTTGTAAGAAAATATTGGGACACTTTGGACATCAGACATGTCATTGTTGTGTACTGGATCTCATATTGGATCCTGTGTGTATCAGTGTTGAGCTGCTGCATTCCTCATGTCATAAATATGCTACTGAAGCAACACAAGGTTCTTACTTCTACATCCAACCTGAAGCTCGTAAAAATTGCACAAAGCTGAGATTTGCAGTGGGTTAGAGAGGCCAGCTGTGGAAAAAACTGAAACCTGTAGATGTGCATTTATTTATTAATTGTATCTTTGTAAAGGGTGACTTCTGTCTGGCGTCTGGTCACTTTGCACCTTAAACAGACTTTTTGTGAACACACTGTATGTATGTTCATGTTGTGTGTATTATTGTAGGGTCTACCTTACAATATAAAGCGCCTTAAGGCAACTGTTGTTGTGATTTGGCACTATATAAATAAAAATGAATTGAATTGAAATGAAATGAAATTAAACACTGATTCCAAACCAGAATTCTTCAGAATCAGGAATTGATTCTGAATCGACCTCCATCACTCAAAGGTGAATAATTTATTTAGAACCCACATCTGAAATCTTCTCCCTCTCTTTTCTCTGCAGGCCCTGTTGAAGATGGACTGTCAGGGTCTTGTAGCCCGACTGGTGATGGACTTTGTCCTCCTCACCACCGCCGTGGAGGTAGCCGGCCGCTGGAGGGAGATGGCCGAGAGGCTCGTCAAGATTTCGCGCCAACAAATGGATGCTTACGAGGCACCACACCGTGACAAGAACGGGGTGGTGGACAGCGAGGTACGCGTGTCCTAACATCCCAAAAAAAGATTTCACACAACAACAACTTCAACAACGAATCCATTCTGTACAAGCCTGATCAGCTTTATTATGTTTTAGGACTGAACACTCAGTTATTTGCTTGTCTGTTTGAATCTGTAACATTAAGACATTCATGTTTCTCAGAGGATGAAATCAGCTGACCTAAGCAGCTGAAAGTGTAGGTGATTCCTGACCTGATTATTGTGTTTTAAAGGAACAGTGACACATCTTGAGAAATACAAATGTTTCACTTTTCCCTTCTGTCAAAATCACAAGTGGACCGAGTGCATCTGTATCATTCTGTCAGCCGGTGACAGTTTTTCGACATGTCAGTGTCCCAGGAGATCATGACACGTTTGTTTCTCTTCTTGTCTGCAGGCCATGTGGAAGCCGGCATACGACTTCCTGGTCACGTGGGCAGCTCAGATTGGCGATAGCTACAGGGATGTGATCCAAGAGCTTCACATGGGCCTGGACAAGATGAAGAACCCCATCACCAAACGCTGGAAGCACCTGACCGGCACGCTCATCCTGGTCAACTGCTTGGATGTCCTGCGGAGCTCCGCCTTCAGCCCCTCTGCTCAGGATGACTATGCCATCTGAACCCAAGCATTGCCCCACACCAGCACACCTTGCTCTTCAGGAGCAATTTTTTTTTTTTGAAATTGCAACGTTTGAAATGCTGCATATCAGCTGTTTGCTCACTCTGAATGCCACTACTGCTGTCGTTCCTGCAGCGTTGCCTTCAGCTCTTCGTGCCCAGGGCAACATCACCAGACAGGCCCCACGTCCCCAGCAAACAATACAGTGCTCTATGGAGCTTGCAGTATTCACAGAGACTCTTTTAATAGCTTCAGTCTTGCACAGTTATGTATTTTTGTACTCTTATTATGGCACAGCAGTTTTTTAAGCAACCATTTGGTTAAGATCTGTGGATTGAATGCCAAGACAGACATTTTTATTAAGAAAAGACATTTTTAGATATTGTATCCTCGTATCCTCACGTGTCAGATCTGTTCTATTTATTTATACATTAAGAAGAAGAAGCATCACCTTTGGTCTGTCTTCAGCTTCTCCCTCACTGCAGTCCTTCAAATTTCAGTGATCCAAATATTTTGGTGTCCTCTATTTTCGAAGATCTGAGACTGAAGATTGTACATTCAGTTTTACACTGAAACGCGCAGTGTTTTTGTAGAACATGAATCAATGGATTTATTAGATTTAAACTGATAATTTAGTTTCAGCAAAATTTAAAACCCTTGTGTCAGTTTTAAATCAACTTTTGAGTTTTGGCTTCCTAAAAACTGTTATATTGTTTTCTGATTAAATTTATTGTAACAAACTTGACCTTCTAAACATCAATTGATAAATCAGCCTCGACCTGAGCCATACTCACTTTGTTCTAGTTCACTCAACTTGTCCCAACCTTTCCAAAACTGAGAATGTCAGACATAGATATCCACAGTCCATGTTTGACTTAGAATGCACTCCCGTTAGGCAATTTGAGCATGCTTAACCCGCCACAGTCCGGTTTGTGTGAGGAGTGTGAATGCATTGTGCCCGCCTGTGGGAGAGAAAGGTCTCTCAAAGAGTCCTGAATTAAAATCTGCAAAAATTGTGCAGCAGACAAGATGGTAGTAGAAGTCAAACTGTGGCGGGCTGTTTAAAACGTTATTTTCGGACAGAATCAGACAGAATCATTTTTTAAATCAAGTGGGTCTTTACATGTAGTGTTTATTCCCTGCAGATCATTGAAATCTATGTTAATTTAGATAATCCACTCAAATCTTATGGATCACCACAGCAGGTCTTTTGCCTCTATCTCACCCAATAAGTGCCTGGAGGCATTTCAAATGAATTGTTAAGTTATGAGACTCTCTTTTAAAGGAACTTTGACAGGATGCATGTGACTTGCTTGCTAACGTTAGGTGGTCAAATGCTTCCTGCTGCTTTTCTTTGCACATCTGAAAATGTCTGTTTCAGAGTGGACCTCATTTAATTACAAGTAGCATTTCGTGAGTTCATACATGGCCTTTCCGCAGCCCCTCAGTTCCTCCTCTGTCTGAAACAAGCTACTTTTGCTCTCTGTTCACTTCTTTAAGCCAACTTTCCTCTGATTGGCTGCCCCTCGTAAAGAAAGCATGAACAGCAGATAGGTGGAGCTTCTATCCTCATAGCCTGAGATGTGAGCATATGACATTAAAAAAGCACCAAAAGTAAAAATAAAATGTCTGAAAGAGTATTTAGAGTAGCATGACGCCTGAGCTTTTGACACACAGGGATTCCTTCTACATATGCTGACCTCATTATCTGAAACCTTGGCCGTGTTCATTGTTAGTAACGACCACTTTCAAAGAAAAAAAAGGGAATAGTATAATTGGTTCACCTTAAATAACTGCTAGGTTTGTGAGAGCAAACTTTGTAACTTTGCTCCAGAATGACTCAAAACAGAATAAATTTAATGAACTGCATTGCATTGTGCTTTGGGAGAGTGCTTTTGTTCTACTAAACGGTAGTATCATGATGAAGTGTGTGGTTCTGCAAGTGGGGTTTAGATGCTAATTTTATTTCAGGATAAAGTAAAGTTGAGGAGAAGAGCACTGGCGAAATTATGGGGAGAAAAGTGAAGCATGTTTAGCCCTAAAAGCACAAAGTAGAGAGATGGAAGGGGGACAGTGGAGATGGGGCATGATTCACTGTGTCCTGCGTAATGGGGACCTTAAACTAACTGGCTGAAATATGGGTCACAGTAAACTAAACAATCAAGAACACCGACTGAGTGTTAGGATTGGTCCATCAAGGATTTATGTCTTGATTAACGATTACCTTGAGCCTGTACCTCCATATAGTAACCAAACTCACACCTCTTAGTTCTGAACTCTCTCATCTTTGTTATGCAAAATCTGTTTTTTTTCTTTCTGTTTTTTATAAAGCTTGCCAAAAATAAGTAGAACTCTACACAAATAACCATGTACAATGTTGAGACCACTGTTGTAATGACACTGTCTATCAAAGCTTCTCTAGCTTTCGTCCCAGTGCTGCATACTGTATAATGTGCTAGTGACACAGCCAGTGTTGAGTTGAAAACCTTTTTTGTGACTGCATACTTTTACGGAAGAGACTCTAAATAAAATGTAAATATTTGTACACGACATTCGTGAGAATTGACTTGCTGCTGGCTGCGCAAACAACCCCCTCACCCCCACCACCATCACCAACAAACAGGGCACCACAGTCAGGAAACTCCTTATCTGAAGCATGGGAGACAGGCCGTCATGTTTCAGGTGTTATCAGTGCTCTGTTTGTGGAAAAAAAAAAAACAATGGCTGAGAAAGTGTGCAGTTGAAGGTGGTAGGGAGCAGGACAGATTCTGGGTAGTTTCTGGCTATACATTGCAAGACCAAGAGAAACTAGAAGGGTGGCTCAGGTAGCATAAAAAGGGTTGATGATCTGTACCAGTCCCTATTCTCATTGTTGAACTGCTCTCATTATACTGTCCATTTTTTTAAGGAGGGGGCTGGAGGGTCTTGATCACGTGCATAGAGCAAATCACCAGTGTAAATGACCAGGGAGGCTTTTATAGTTTCCACAACTGCAAATTTACTGGGGTCCACTTGGGTCAGTATGAAATTAATTTTGTCATCAGTTGATGAGTGAGTTTTAGCAGCCATCTGTGAAAAGACCATAGTCTGCAGTGACAGCAGCTGTCCATGCCCGTCTTGGTAATTAAGTGTAGTCCCCACCAAATAAAAGACTATCTGGACTGAGGATTTTAACTAGAGACTTTAAAGGAGAGGCATATAGAACTCAAAAATTCCTCAACATAAATGTACTGGAGAATACTGGAATTTTGGAACGGCACAGACTTTATAAGTATAACTTCCTGGAAAGTTACTTTGGTGGTAAAGGTAAAGTTTTTTGATTTTTCTGCCTTTTGCAGTTTTACGTCTCTTTGACATCTGAAATTTAAGCTCATTTTGATAAACTGCTCAGTCTTCCAAGAACGGAAAGATTCTTGTCTTGAAGAAAACTGACAGGCCTGACAGCATGTGTGCAAAAAGTTGGGAGAAGATGGCTAATGCTAAAATGGTGCATGGCAAAGCTAAGGTCTCAGTCAGTCGGGCCTAGATCTTTGTGTTACCAATCTCATTCAGCAACAGCACACAACCTCCAAAACCACTTGCAAACCAGTTGGAGGAATGCAGTTTTTCCCCCTAGCAACTCGTGGTGAATATGGGGAGTGTCACCTGATTGGTGCATGACTCAATTAGCAATTAATTTCATAGCAACCATCAGCAACCACTACATCTGTTCAGGCAATACTTAATTTTGCCTTGCAACTGGTGGTAGCGAGGCAGTTGCCAACCAGTCTCTAGGCCTGTGTGATTGGGCTTAAAGAGTCTCTTGGAAACTGGCATCTCCTTTGAGAGAAACTTTATGGACCTTAACCCAGAAACAGCAAGAGTGATTGTGCCAAGGTGTTTGATCAATTCTGTGAATTGGTGACAAAGAAATTGCAGCTGCCTTGCTAGACCCAGATGCCATAAATGTGCTGTCAAAAATATAATGTTATGCAGAATATTAGACAGAAATAAAGCAGTGCCTTGAAGTTTTAGTTTCAAAGCACATCATGTGCCTTGGGCACTAACAAATACTTTTCTAGACAACCAGCTTCTGTGTCTCCAAAATTCACAGGTCATATGTTACTAATCACTTGTCATATATAGTAGTATAGTAGTGTTATGTTGAGTTAAGACAGCTAATTATAGAGCATATAAGCAAAGAGCCGCCAGATCTTGACTGAGCAAAAATGAGTGTCTCTGCTTCTTTACTCAGATAATTGAGAGGATTTCCATATAAAAAAAAAAGGTCTGTAACTTTGTATCTCATTTTCTCTTTCCATTCCTTTCTCTATCCCTTTCTCTGTCTCTCACTCTCTGTGCCGTAAAAGCAAGCAGACATTAATTAAATACACAGATTAATGGAGGAGAAAAAAGAGCCAAAAGGAGTAGAATTAATTACAGTAGGGTATGGGCTGACAGGCTTCAAATCCCTGCCTGGAGTGCCAGTAATGAGCTCCCCAGGGTGACAGGGCTTACAGAACAGCACACAGCTCTGTACTTAGCTTCAAAATCCAGGGATAATCTGTACAAAGAGACGACTCACTCGACATGTTGACTTTTTTTATTGTCTTTTCCGACGTGTCCGAGATGTTCGTTCGCTGGGGTTTAACATTTTTAATCATAGCACTCAATAGGCATAAAGCTTTGGTTTCCAGAGAAACATTCTACTGTTGAATAAGTGGATTATAGTCTAAGTCTCATAAATGCCTACAGGTTCCACAGTATGCACAGGTACGAACCAGAAAAGACATGTTAAAAGCAATGATCTGCTCAATTTTTCACACTTTGTACATTTTCACTGGGGTTTGAGTCTTTATGTCCTTGCCTCTCTTTCTGCCCATGCTTGCTGAATGATATTTCCATTTCCATAATGCTGCTTCTAAATTTGGACCCATTGTGGTGTGGCGCATGATGCAGGAACTCAAAGTTCTCTAAAAATGTAGAGAAGCCATCCATTGCCTAAAATCAGAAATCTCTAACCCTTTTTTACCACCAAAAAGTTGGGACACTGTGAAAAATTGAATTAACTTATACACAGTAGAACATAAAAAACTCATTTTGAATTTGATGGCCAGCAACACATCTCATGCAGGTTGGAAGGCAGGGAAAGAAACAGCTGGAAAAGTTAGTGGTGTTAAAAAAAAAAAAAAAGCAATGTAAATATACAAAGACTGAGTATCTCATCATCTACAGAACATAATGTCATCAAAAGATTCTGAGAAGCTGGAGAAATCTCTGTCTTCTGAAAATCAGTGGTGGATGTTTGAGATCTTTTAGGTCTTCAGGCAGCACTGCATTAAAAACAGACATGATTCTGTATTGGAAATCACTGCATGGAATCAGGAAACGTTCCAAAAATCTCAAGTAACTGGCCACGAACAGAGACTTAAAGCTATGAAGATGAAGCCGTATTTGAACATGATCCAGGAACAACGCTGTGTTCTCTCGGATAAAGCTTAGTTAAAATAGACTGCAGCAAACTGGAAAATTGTTCTGTGGTCAGACAAATCGACACTTAGATAGATTCTGCGCTCTTCGGATTACAGAGCAAAGCTTTTAACAAACTTGCGGCTCGCTATCAGCTCTTATTTCAAAAGCCTGCATCTCTGATTATAAGCTGCCAGTTCAATACAGCTTTTCAAATGAGCGGCTTGCATTTGTCTAAAAGCGCCAAAGGTATGTACAGGTTTCAGAGAAGCATGTGCTCCTATCCACACTTTGTTTTGTCTTCTGTATTTCAACAAGACCATGTTAAACTGATTACTGCATCTATTTCAAAAGCATGGCTTCATAGCAGAAAAGTCTCATCATAATATTGGGAGCATCATGACACCAAACATATAACATAGGTGACCCAGAACTGTTAAGCAGTTAGAATCCCATATCAGAAAAGAATTGGACAATTCTTGGTCCTAACTTTATTCAGACATGTGGCTGCCACAAAATTCATAAAATGGGCTAATGATCTTTCAGTCAGATAATATTTTAGAATTCTTTCTAATATTCTTAAAGTGGTACGTTTTCTCAGCTTAAACATTTGATATGTTTCCTGTGTACTACTATGAATGGAATGAGATTATGCCATTCTGTCTGTAAACATGACAGATCAAAAAGTTTTGAGATAATACTGATAAAACTTTGTGTAGAGTGGGCTCATGTTAACAATCTATTACAATTTGGTGTACGTCCACCAAGGTCTTAAAGGTCAACTTATTGGCAGAAAATAGACAAACAGCCTCATAACTATGTGAAAGAACAGTTGGTAGCATTCAGAGGCAGGTTCAGTTTCAGGCAATACATTCCTTCTATACGAAGTAAGACATAACTGTGATCTCTAAACCCTTTCTTATACAATAAGGACTGAAAACTATAATTATAACATTATCGAATTTGTCACAGATAAAGGAATGATACACTAATACACACTAATTTAAAAATCCAATGAATGAATCCAACAAGTTCAAGTCCATCCAAACCACACTCCTCAGACATTTTATTAGCTGTTCCTGGCCAACCGATTGTTAACCTAAATATCGAATCAGCAAATCATATGGTATCAACTCAGTTAGTTTAGCCATGCAGGTCAAAATGACCTGAAGTTCAAACTGAAGGAAGAAAGATGATTTAAGTGACTTTGAACATGGTATGTTTGTTGGTGCCAGATGGGCTGGTCCAAGTGTTTCAAGAACTGCTGATCTACTACACATCTTTTTTTTTACAAAACCATCCTTAGGATTTAGAGAGAATTGTCTGAAAGGGAGAAAATATCCAGTTAGAATTAGGCACAAACAACATGGAAGCCTGGATCCATCCTGCCTTGTATCCATTGCTCAGACAGGTAGTGGTGCTGTAACTTTCTTGGTCATATTATCTTTGCACACTTTGGGCCACTTATTACCAGCTGAGTATTGTTTAAATGCAACAGAGTACCTGGGTATTGTTGCAGCCTGTGTCCATCCCTTTGTGACCACAGTGTACCCATCTTTTGATGGCTTCTTCCAGCAGGATAACATGTCTGAAATCATCTCAAACTAGTTTTGTGAACATGACAAAATGGCAAAATGGCCTCAACACTCACCAGATCTCAATCAGCACTTTTAGGTTGTGATGGAAGAATTGTTCATGGATGTGCAGCAACAATGTGATGCTATCAAGTCAATATGGACCAAAATTTCTGAGCAATGTTTCCAGCACCTTGTTGAAACTAAGCCAAGAACAAAGCAGTGTTGGAGGCAAAAGAGGGTCCAGCCCAGTACCAGCAAGGTATACCAAATACAGTGTTCGGTGGTATGTAGGGATGGGTATCGAAAACCGGTTCTTGTTGAGAACCGGTTCCCACTGTTTCAATTCCTTGGAATCGTTTGCCACTTTTAAAAACGATTCCCTTATCGATTCCAGTCGCCCCGAATGACGTCATCACGTTGAGTAGCGTCTTTTACCCAGTAGGAAACACGGCGCCTGAGCGGCACAAACGCTCAAAAGTTTGGTTACACTTTATGAGAAAGGATGACAACAGGGCAACGTGCAATACTTGCAAAGTAGAGATTTCATCAAAGGGAGGAAACACTACGAATATGCAAAAGCATTTGCTCAAAAAACACGCGATTGCTTTCAACGAATGTCGTGTTTTTGATCCGCTCCGGACTAGCGAAGCTCAACCCAGCAGCAGCGGTAGCGTTTCCACGTCCTCTCCCGTTAATACTGCAGGTAACTAATCAATTAGCATTGCATATTATGTTAGCGTGATTTACCTTATTACAAAACCTGCTATTACTGTGCGTTGCATTTAGATAACCATGATGAGAGAGACAGAGTCTGGCTCAGATGCTGGCAGTTCTCGCTGCAGTCTACCGGTAGCGTCTCCTTTCAGGCCAGGATAGACGAATGTCACCCAGCAGTGTCTAAGTTTGTGGTCAAAGGTTTGCACCCATTTGCCACAGCAGATGCCCCCGATTTCACTTTGGTAAGTGAATGTGTTTAATTGTAGGCAGGACATTACTGGATATTCTTGTGTAATTGCTACAGAATAATTTATGTTAAACTTTGTTATTGCTACAGGAGAATATTTATTTTATTATTTTACATATACATTTTTTTCCTGGGGACCCTGTGACACCCCATTGAAGAGCCGTAGGCTGGATCTCTTAAGATCTCACTGTTGGGTTTGTAAGGCCATGTTACTCCTAAATTTCTATCTTGTTCAAAGAGAAGATATAAAACAAAGTTCTAAGCTAATCGACTTTAGTGTTCTCCTTTTTAAAAAAAAGAATCGATAAGAGAATCGATAAGGAATCGAATCGTTAAACAGAATCGAAAATGGAATCGGAATCGTTAAAATCTTATCAATACCCATCCCTAGTGGTATGTAACAGCCTATCTGTCACAAGGTATTGTTCTCTGCAAAGTATTTCTAAAGGGAATATATATAATATTAGAAAAGCCAGTTAATAACATGAACCTAATGCCAAAGGAGCCACAGCTTTACACTGCAGCCTTATTTAAGAAATGAGAATGTTCTTAAACTGCACATTGAAATTCAGACAGCATGAAACGCCTATTTACTAATGCAGCAAGACAGCTCAGTCGAGACTTACTAGTTCTTGATAGACTTGACAGTTGGTGGGTTTTCCTTTGAATCTTTAGAAACATTTTCATTAGATTCTCTAACCGGTCACAATTTTTTTTCCTCAGCTGAATGTAAACAAAGAAGTCAAAGACTGAGTCCAGCCATCTCTGACTACAGCGATTGTGCTTTTTTTTTTTTTTCGCCTTTCCATAAAGTGCGACGGCTCCTTCTGTCAACAGCAGCGTCCAAATGTCAGTTTAACTACAGCTGAGTCTGTGACAAAGGCTTTGACGTTCCTGCCAGTTGAAGAGGAGCTCAGTGTAATTCGAGTCATTTTTTATCATTGTGCTGTCATTTTGCTGTGGCAGCTATCAAGAGCACCAAGGAAAGGTCAAGGTCTGAATGAGCCACTCAAACAAGGCTCTCACAGAAGCTTGATGGATCTCTTTTCTTGTGTATCTAAATACTGAGTCATGAAAATGAAGAGTTAGCTTTTAGTTTTGTCCTGCTGTATGAACCACAGTTCTCTTCTCTTATTTTAGAGGAAAGTTTGTCTACGCTTCTTAAACTGACAAACCTTCACGCAACGCAAAGTAAAAGACTGTTTCTTTAGATTTTCCGCCTTCCTTTACCGTCTTGCATGGATTAAAATAAATACCAAAGCAAATGACAGATGTATAACCTCTTGCATTTCATTGTGACAATCGTGTGAATATACTGGGAATAGAGATTAGATACGTTCTGCTGTCTCAGATCTGTAAATACATAAGTAAATGAATAAAAAGCTGTTCACTAGTATATTTACATAAGAAAGTGACTGCAGAACTGATACTTTCACCACTTTAGTTTCAGTGTTTAGATGTGTCACAGTCTTTTTTGACACGCTTAACTAAAAAATTACTTACATGATTTATCAAAGTTGTACCATCGGGCGTAGGGTCCTGGGTGGGTTATGGGGGACTCTGTTATAGCAAACATCAATCAAGATTTTAAATCATAATGGATTAAAAAATGGTACAAAAAAGGTAAAAATGGCAAAAAAGGTATGTTTACTGAAAATTTAGGTTGTTTGCCTATGCAAGGTCCTAATATATTCAATGAATTAGGCTTTAATTGTCAGCTTAGTTCAGAATAAGTTACATCTAACTATAATGATGGCCTCCTGTTTTTCCTCCTCACGTGCTGCCATCACTGACAAAAATACATGCAAGAAGTACTAAAATCTGCACAACCAGTTCAGTACCCACGTTTTAGCCCTGAGGATGAATCCATTTTCTTTTCCTTCAACCAAAACAAAACAAAAAAAAAATGGTTTCCATCTAAAAGCATTTGAAAACACATTTGATGCCACAGAAGCTTAGACATGCCATGTGGTTTGACTTCTGTAAACCAAGACCTATAATTTATGATGTTGTCAGGACATGAACATTGAATGCCACAAAATGACGTGCCTATTTTGGTTATCTGGACGTGAAAAACTGAGAAGAAAAAATAATTTAGTATACTGTGATTTTTACACATGTAGTCACCCTGACTTGTTCTTTACACACGAACACGTAACTTAGATGTAATGTCACTGTTCGTTCTGACATCACTTACCAGACATAATGTATTTAATAAGAAAGGATTTCAGTGTTATAAAATATTTCCCAAAAGCTATACAGATGTTGTCCTGGTACCCAAAATAGTTTATATAATTAAGTTTCATCCAGATTAATGTGTCTAGGAGGATTTAGGGAAAAGCCATTCAGATATATTTTATGATCATTATAGTTAGATTGTTATTATTATTATGATAACAAACTTGAAGTAGAGAAAATCATTTCTGACTTCAGAGACCTAATGCTCTGCCTTTATATCACTCAGATAGGGATGAAGGCTTTTTTAGGAAAATAAAAGTCATTTTTCCTTTTTATTAGCACTGGCCTGTAAACCGTGGTGGTATAATCCAGTACAGCTGAAAAATCATTTACTAAATTGATTACATAACTTCCTTAGGGATTAATAAAGTATTCTGATTTCAAAATGTGACTTGAAGTTGTGCACTCATGGACTGCTTTTTCCTGCTCTACTTTTCCCCGTTTTTTGGTGGAGATTTCAGGGTTCATACGTAAATAAAAGGTTGGCCAGCATGTTCACAAGCGTCGGTACCGCAGCAGGAGTTTGTGTCTTTGCCAGCAGGAACAGAACAGAAGTCTGTTTGTTCTCATAGCAGCTCTCTGATGAGAAAGGTGAGTAAGATCGAAACCTGGAAGGGAGGCCGAGGCTCTGTTTGCTCAGCACCCGTCAGCCCCTTCCACAAACCAAAACCTCTTCTGTTCACTCCCAATCCTTTATGTGTGTGTGCGTGCTCGCTAAACACAATCAGGTTTTATAGTTTGAAGGGAGATTGGGAGCAGCAACAAACAGGGAAGAGAGCAAAGAGAAAGATGCTGACAGATTGGACTGCATCAGAGTTTAGAATTAAAGGTAAGTCACTTCTTTTTACGTTTTTTTTTTTTATGTGCCCCAAATATATTTTGGGTAAGTTTTTAAAAATTATATTCCTGTGTGATACATAAAACATACAGGGTATCATTTCTGTTACTCTACATTATAGACATTAAATTGGTGCAGCTATGATATAACTATCCTGCAATACTGGTACTGCTATAGAAAATTATTATGCTGGACAAAAGCAAGAAACATCTCAAACTGATTTGTTTGCAGTTTTAAAACAATTTAAATGGGCTCTTCAACCCTTAAATTTCATGTGACTATCTACTTATCAGAAGTCAAAACCCAAGCAATGTCTTCCCTGAATATACTACTGTTATTGTGGGGTCCACCTATTGATTTTGAACAGATTGACCTCTTTGTTGACCCTCTACTGACTCTACTGACTTTTTAATTTTTTGGGAAAAAAATATTTACAGATATTGGTTTGTTGCTTCAAGGCAACACTGTGCGACAAGGGTAGTAAAATGCCAAGTTATTCTATAATAAGTTGTATTAGTACAACAAGGATGAACAAATAAATAAACAACAAATAAACAATGTAAACATTTCACAGAACAATAAAACACCAAAATACATCCAACATTTGACCCTAACCCCATGCACGCGTGCGCACGCACACACACACACACACACACACACACACACACACACACACACACACACACACACACACACACACACACACACACACATTTCCTGGAGGCTTATCCTGACTCTACCCATCACAAGTCCCTGCCTGAACCTTACCCTAACTCTGACTCAAGCCTTCACCCTAAAATTAAATGATTTACCTTGCAATTTGTCCCCATAAAGTAGGCGAGACCTCACAATGGGAGTGTGTAAACAAATTTGTGTCCCCACAACAATAAGTAATACACGTCCACACACACAGCAAAACTGGTATGGAACAGATCTGGCCCACACAATGTGCTTACACATGGCCCACATACCGCAATGAATGACGGCCCTTTGGTGGCCCAGACCTAGTTTGCCAGTGGTGGCCCACACATGGGCCAGTACAAGGCCAGTTTCAGACACACTGGTGGTCCTGTGCTGGCCCATGTGTGGATTACATCTGGCAAACCTGATCTGGGCCACCAAAGGGCCGTCATTCATTGCGGTATGTGGGCCATCTGTAGGTGGTGTGCAGCCACGGGCCAGTTGCAGACACACTGCTGGCCCTGTGCTGGCCCAGAACGGTTTCAGCTCTGGCCCCAGATGTCAGCCTATTGTGTACCTTAATCAAGCCATGCAATAACAACATGTGCCAGAACATGCAAAACAGTGCAAAAGTAACATGCGGAAACTCTGTTCAGACAGTGAATGGACTGATTTTTATATAGCGCTTTTCTACTCTCCCAGATTGCTCAAACTGCTCTATACAACATGCCACTTTTGCTTAACTGAGTGCTTCCTAACTACATTCATACACATTCACACTCTTGACATGCAGACTGGAGGAGCCAGGGATCGAACCGCTAACCTTCCGATCAGTTTGTAACCTGCTCTACCACCTGAGATGTGGCATCCCATCGCATAAACAGTGGCCGTCATTGCCAGACCTGGCACACATCTGGTTGACATACACTCTGCCAAAACACCAGTCAGTCAGAAGTGCCACCTTGATGCCAGATCTGGGCCAGACCTGTTTTCTGTAGGCCTGGGCCACATAAACCAAACCACAATCAAGCCAGATATGGCATGCCATCACATAGACAGTGCCATCTATGCCAGGCCTGTCCCATATCTGGATGACATACGTCTTATCATGCCAGAAGTCTGCCAGCAGTGCCAACTTGATACCAGATCCTGGCCAGACCTGCTTGCTATGTGGGCACTAACACACACACAGACACAGTTACTTTACCAACCGACCCCTGAGCTCCTAAGTGTCCCGCAAACCTCATTCAGGGATCCACTCCTTTACTTCACTGTCACTCCCTGAAAGCTCACTGTCCTCACTTTCTGAGGACAGAAAGTGCACATTCCCTTGGTTTCCTTCCATAAAAGGTATTTACATCCATGTCCTGTAATTATGAGTAGATTGAAAAAGTAAAAAACATTGACTATGATCATATAAATGCACACAAACACATCTCTAGACTCATATAAAAAGGCATTATATTGCCTGAAAAAAATTGGGCTAACTGCGCAGTGTTGCCTTGAGGCAACGAATGAAAATGAACAGTTTTACTGTATAAATAAATTTTAAAAAGTAGAACAAACAATCAAATATGCTTCTTAACATATTCATGCACATACAAGTATTTTTTAATATACATTTATTTCACTATAAACATGTAAAATAGTGATCTTTATCTTGCCTCCTAATGGAGATGTCCCTCATGTAGTGCAGCTTGCAGAAAGGGGTCCCCCCCCCAAAAAATGAAAGGCACACCACCTTCAACTCATCATTTTATTGGAAAGAGATGTGTCTGGTAGCATTATTTGAAAAAAAAAAAGTTTTTTTTTTGAAGGGCCAGTGTAAGGCATGACAATGTGGTTTGTTACCTCAGGGCAACGCTATGCTAAGCCCAGCTTTACAGCAACATAAATATATTTACAGCCGCACTTACAGGGTTTGGTTTCTATAAGAAAGTTTATTGGAACTACTCCAGTCTACAAATCTTTGAAAGGCTGTGTATTCAGAGGAACAGCCATTTAATATAGAAACAGTTTATCACTCTAAAAAATAAAAAAATAAGAAGAAGAATTAAGACTTCTAGGGTGGACTATTGTAATTCAAAAGTTGATGTAGTGAGATCACTGATAGGGATCGGAAAGACAGAACATATTTCTCCCACATTGGCTCCTTGTTAAATCCAGAATCAAATTTCAAATCCATCTCCTTTTGACTAAAACTGCCTTATCTTAAACACCTCATAGTACCGTATCACCCCAATACAGCACTTCACTCAGACTGCTGGCTGTGAAGTGCAGCCTCCCATTCTACTTTTAAACATCCTGGGAACGTTTAATGGTAGAATGGGAGGCAGAGCCTTCAGCTTTCAGACACCTCTTCTGTGGAACCAGCTAGCCTCTCCTAGATACGATGCTGGACGATTCCCACGATGCACTGAGTGTTTCTTCTTCATTCACCTCATTTCAGTCTATCTTGTCTCCCTCCCACATTAGATGGCTGCCTCTCGCTGAGCCTGGCGCTGTTGAATAAATTCTTCTTGTTAAAAGGGAGTTTTTCTTTCCCTCTGTCACCAAATGCTTGCTTATAGGGCTTTGTCTGATTCTTTGGGTTTTCTCTTAATTACTGAAGGCTCTGTTGTTGTGATTTGCTGCTACAGTATATAGAAAAATTGACTTAAACAGAATACAAAATGAGTTAAGTTTGTATTATGTTACATGCCTTGTCTTCCTATTATTCCTTCTCGCCTTTAGCACGTTAATTAAATTACACTGACATCACTTCTGATAATTATGTCCATGAAATGCTTTGCAGAGCTGGAGGGTATTGACTGGATGGAGGTCTCACCCACAGGTTTGAACCCTTGTTGTTTTTGGGGTAGGATTTGCTGTTAAAACTCGTGAGGGTAAAATGTAAAAGAGGTCAAAGTTCTGACATAATGGTCAGAATATCATTCGTTACAGGCATCACCTCTGTGTCAGACAGTGTACTATAGCAGCTCAGTGGAGGCTGCCTTTTTCTCTCGCCATTTACTTTCTCTTTTCTCGTCTCCTAGGAAACCTCATCTGTGTAAAAACCTACTTGGTTTCAAGGAGGATACGTTTGCCAGAGATAAAGGCATTTCATCACATTGCACCGGAGACCAGGTTCAAGAAACTGCCTTTTATCAGCAGACAGCAACTGAGCTGAACATTTCTCAGTCTTCATATATTAACCTTATTTTTCCCTCCAGTCTTTGAGTCGGGAGTGTGTTTCTAGTATCTGATTGTTTGTATTTAAACCAGGATGAAGAACAGTCAGGCTCTCGGCAAACAGAATAAACTATTCTTTGAACTTACACCAAAACAGGGAGGAAATCTTTTGGTGCTATTATCTAAAAATGTGAAGTCATGTTGAGTGTTAAAATAGATTCGGATGACCAGCCTGTTCTCTGTGTCCCTTCTTCAGACTCTCCTTTAATGTGCACCACAGAGGGCAGGATTTTTAATATACAGCTTTGAAAAGGGAGACCAATGGTAAGATGCTGTGATAAAACTGAAAAATCATATATTCCTTATTATGCACAGCTATAGCTCAGCACAATGCTGCTCTTTTCCTTTGAGTATCCTCATTGGCGCTCATAGCCACTTCAATGATGCTTTCAACAGGCAGATCATATCCATAAACCCACGCCTTTCTCCCCTCACTATCAGTCTCACCCGCGTCCTCCTCTCTTTCGATGTCAGTCATTGCGATCCATTTCAGGAGTCGGTAAACATCCAGCAGTGTTCAACAGCCGCAAACTTAAACTGCTTCATTCTGGCAGAGGCAGAGAGATCACCGTGCCAACAAAACACCGGTAAACATTGGTGCCATGGCAACCTCCAGAGCGCAGGACGCAAATCTCCATGGCAACCTTTGTGTGTGTGCAAGGGGGAGATGGAGCCAATGATTGAAAGACGTCAAGACGAATGATTATATCGTCAGCAAACAGAAAATATATTTATCAATGTGCTAATGCTACAACTCTGACTGCAATATCCAGGAGATGAATAATGTGAGAACCTCAGGGCAACGAGGGGTAAACAACAACCGCAACACAATTCCCTGATGGAAAACATCTCTGACAGATCTAATCGCCGCATCACTTTTCATCCACTGTGAGGTTTACGAGGTAATAAAGGACTACAGCCAAAGCACAGAACTCAATTTCGTAAGGACTTTATGCTTCATAGGAAAATGACTGAAGAAATTAAACTTTACTTTTTACCCATCAGCCATGAAAGGCTGATAGGCTTTTGTCATCACCCTGCCAGGTGGGTGGTGTGGATACCCAACTTTTTGAACATGATGATGTTGGATTTTCAAATTATAGGTGCATCTACAAAAAGTCTCAGACGATTTAAATCATGGTTAAGGTCAGAGGTCTAGTATCTTGTGACTCTTTGTGAAATCAAGAAGAAAGCCACCTAGGATTTTCACATTTTAACCATTAGTGCATCTATTCAACTCATTTCAGTTTTATTCACTGTTGTTGTAAGGTAGACCCTACAATAGCCTTGATGTGACTGTGGTTGTGATTTGGTGCTGTATAAAGTATAAATAAAATTGAATTGAATTGAATCATATGACCCCCGAAGAACAAGCACTCTGGGACAGTGGGAAGGAAAAACTCCCTTTTAACAGGAAGAAACCTTGGCAGGACCAGGCTCATGGAGGGGCGGCTATCTGCCGTGACCGGATGGGTTGAGAGAAGGATCTACTAGAAGACTGTGGGGTAGCACTGATGGCTGCCAGTGTTTTTGGTATTGCCATCAGTTCCATAGTCTTTTCCTGTTGTTGTCTGTATCATGTATCTGGATCTGTTCTTAGACCATCTTGTAGTTAACGTTAACTCCTCCTGCAGCCTTCTGTGTTTTTACTTCCCACTTTTGTTCCTTTTCCCGTCCCCATTATTTTCCTGATTCACCTGGACCTTACTATCCATCGCCCTTGGTGTGTGTATTTAATTTGAGAGTTCTCCCACAGTCTTCATTGTGAAGACAGATTATTCTGTGTGGTTTTTTTTTTACTAGATTCTCTTCCTATGTCTGACTTCTAGCCCCCCTCATCTGCTCTGTGCAGCGTTTTGCGGTATTCTTAAAAATATAGCCCAACACTATTCTTAGCACCCTGCCTCTGAGATGCAGAATCTCAAGTATTGCCTTGAGTGGGCACAGCCAGGGTTGGATTCAGAACACTGGCGCCTCTGCAGAGCCAGTTCTTCCTTGGTGCTTTTTGAGAACCAGTCTATAATTAGACTGGTTTGGAAACTGAACATTGTCTGGGGGAAAGTTCGAGTAATTATTTTGGGAGGAAATCATGCAGGATAGAATCTGAAGGTTGCATCTGCAAATCACTGGTTTATTGCTTGCATTGGTCTGTCACATGGTCACTGATGACAGTGATTGACACTTTCTTGTTAATGCCAAAAGAAATTCAAAATTTGCTGGGCCTATTTTCTTTCTTTTCAGTGGGAATGCCTGGAATTGGATCAAGATCAGGGAGCTGCTTCTGTACCAAATCGTTGTAATCTACAATCAACAACAACAATCTTTATTTATAGAGCACATTTAAAAACCAGCGGTATACCAAAGTGCTTAACATAAGAGACAGAGAAGTAACACGAGTATTATAAGGCCTTAGCAAAGTATCAAATATACTCACAGGTCAATGCCACTAATACACAGGGGTAATATAAAATGCATATTAAAATAAAAACATAATAAAAGCACAAGCCATAAAAAATATGTATAAGGAAAAATAGTCTAAGAGTCAGGTGCGAGCATTAACAAGCAGGAAAGGCGAGATTAAACAAATAGGTTTTTAACCGTGATTTGAAAGATTGAATGGAATCGGATGCCGGATCACAATAGGTAATCTAGTTGTAAGAAAATATTAAAGGTGTTTTTGGTTATGACCTGGGACGCTGCTTAATATTCTGAAAAATGTTGCAAATTAGAGCTAAATAACTTTGTGTAGTCAGTTATGCTTTGTCTTCTGGGATGCAGCAAGGTACTATATATATGTGCAAAGGTCTGTATGGGCTACTAGCCATAAATTCTCTGTGTTCTCCAATAGTCCATAAAACAGCTCCTTCTTCCTGTATTTACTTTTGCCTGGCTAATAAGAAGACTGAATATTCACACGTCGTGGTTTGTAGCGACACATTTTGGTTCGCTTGGATATGATAAATATACTTCATTGTCCCCTTTGGAAAATTTGTTGTGGACTTAATTATTGTCACAGAAGTTGCCTTCACAGAGTCAACGGATTAAAAAATGTTCACTTGGATTTTTCTCTGTGTGAAAAGAAACCAAATCATGGGAAAAAGCTGCAAGTTTACAAACTCATCAACTGATTTGGACCAGAGGAAACAAAGTACAGGTGTAAAATCGCTCTCACAATACCCCAGTCTCTCTGACTCCATCTCCACCTCTCCACGCTCTCTTCTACCTGCTCTAAATACACATCACATTGTCTTCCATCTGTTATCTTGCTGTGCACCTCACCACTGTCTCCCTGTCCTCACCCTGACATACTTCTCTGCCACTGAACTTCATCATGCACTATCACAGTTCCTCTCTTGTTACTATACCTTGTATTATCTCTGTAACACAGTTCAACCTGTTCTCTATACTTCTCTATTAACAAACTGAAAGGAAATACTGCATCTGTAGTTCTCTTTCTCAGCATGAAACCATACTGCTGCTCGCTGATCACCACCTCTCTTCTTAGCTTGGCTTCAACAACTCTTTTTTTTTTATCTTCATGTCATGTAGTTACTACAGTTCTGCACATCATCTTTGTCCTTAAAAATTGGTGTCAGTATACTAATTCTCAGGGATCCTCTGACTCTACAAGATTGTGTTAAACAGTCTGGCCAAAAAGTCCACTGCCCTCTCTCCTGGACATCTCAGGTATGTCATCTGAACCATCTGCCTTTCCACAATCCTCTGTATTTCATGATTCACTAACTTTCCTCCATCTGTCCTACTTTCTCCCTCATTCACTCATGAACTCCTCAAAATACTCCTTCCATCTTCCCAGTACGCTCTCTTCACTTGTTTACATATTTCCAACTCCTAAATCACCCTAACCTGTTGCACATCCTTTCCAGCTTAATATCTCTATTTGACAAATTGATACAAGTACCTTTCTTTGTCTTAAGTATCTAGCCTCCCATGTAATTCATTATGTCTTTTTCTTTAGATTTGCCACCTCTATCTTTGTTGTATGCCCAGCCTCCAAGCCTAGCCTCCTTCTCCTTTGAATGCTTTCCTGCATTTTGTCATTCCACCACCAAGTCTCCTTGTCCTATTTCCTCTGTCCAGATGATACACAACACCTTCTTGGCAGTTTCTCCTCCCACTACACCACAGAAAGGGCAGTGAAATGTACAATATCATTTCTGTTTTAAAAGAAGAAACAAAGAAGAAACAAATTATTTTAACATATGAAAAGTAGTCTTGAATTAACTAGCTCACCAGTTCTCAGAGTTAGTTCCTCTAGATCAGCAGTCCCCTAACCTTTTTGGCGCCATATCTGACAATATTTTCACGGACCGGCCTTTTTTAAGGTGCTGCAGAAAAATACAACAAAATAAAACAAGTACAGCAACCAAAAAAGGAAGGATTTATTCATAACACATGGGAAAAGACCCAGGGAACCTTGAAGTCCCTGAAAACCATAAATTTCACACCCGAGCCTCAACTCTCGCGGTACCAAACAACTCACGGACCGGTACCTGTGGTCTAAATTTCTTCTTTAATGAGATGGTGCAGACCTATTCATGTGGAACCACAACTTGGGTGCACTGACACTTGCTGTAGTTACAACCAGCCACCGTCTGCTGTCGCTGACACTTCTCCATGAGTAAGAGGAAATGCAAATGTTACTCTAAGCCAGTGCAAATTGTGAGTTCATCCAAAGTTTTGGACAGTAATGCATAACTTTTTGCAAAGTAATATAAAAGGTAATACCAAATTCTTCCAATTTTTAAAATATATTTTTCTCATAATATTTTGAAATCTGTTATTCATTTATGTTTAACTTGTTTAAGTTGACAGCTGGGATAGGCCACCTCCACCCTGAACTGGATAAGTAAGAAAATGGATAGATGGATGTTTAAGCAGCCCTACTTTCTCTGGATAATTTGAGTGGATGTGGTGACTGTTCCTTTATTAGCCCAAACACCCAAATATACATAAATATATTTTGACCCAATCCCAAACACACCTTCGTTTCCCCCCAGATATTTACTACCAAATGATTCATTCACTGTGGAAAAAACATCACCAACTTCCTGCTTTTTGTTAAAAGGTAAATCATCCTGCTGCAGGTAAACTGTGACAGCTGAGGGCTGCAGGCAGTGTATGCAGTTTAATAAAGCCTCAACAGATGGTTCAACTCATTGTTGACTTTTGTCTATGAAAAACAGGGGGAAATATACAACATGCAACAACACACAGTTTTACTACAGGGAAGGGATGTTCTTAATTGCCTGCAGGTTTCCAGAGGCTGTGACCAGCAGCTTGTAAATTCACTGTTACATCATTTGCATCAGTTAGTGTTACTGCAGGGACTTACAAGCCAGCAGATTGCCAGAAGAAAAAGTGCACCTACAAACAACTGAGTAAGCCAAAGATCATGTAGAGAACCCCTGCAAGCACAGGGAGAACATAAAAACTCCACACAGGCCAGCAGGTGGTTTTGAACCCAGGACCTTTTTAGCGAAGGGAACAATGCTAACTGTGTCACCAGGTTTTCTCCCCAACAGATATGGATACAAATGACACAGTAACTGCTAGTTTGGCTTAAATGGAAAATCATTTAGGTAAAGCAACTTAAAACCATATAGTGCAATAACAATGTCATAAATTATTGAACCTACAGAGAATTTTTAGTTAAATCTGGAGCTCCTCTGAAATGCCCTCCTTCTGCAGTGTCATTTTTTTGCTGCACCAAAAGTCTCTTATTAGAGAGACAATATGCTAGAGACTGAGCAGAAAACAGCAAGATTATTAAGCAGAGCCAGTGGTAGTAAAAACCAAAAACAGATCTAAAAGAGCCTAAATACTGGACATATATTTACATAGAAGTGCTTTTAAAACACATGCAGTCTGAAATAAAGCCACTTTTATTAAAGCAGAGAGGCATACAGTGAAGGAATTAGATAATATCCTCTAAATTATATTAAGCAAGTAGAAAGTGGATAAAGCAGATAAATGAATCAAATTGGCAACAATTAAATGTATCAACAATCTTTAAATGAAACAAAACAGAGAACATTAAAATGAACGAATGTAGGCTTGTCTGAGTTTGAGCAGGAGTCTGCCTGCCTGGTACAAAAATATACTTGTACATTTGCACCACAAGGTCTTGTACTCTTATCACAGATGGAAAACTAGGAACAAAGATCCATTTACCTGTTTTCCTGCTTGTTGCCTCTCACTCTGTTAAAAATTAACTGAGGAAACAAGTGTGTGGCTTCAGTCAGTAATGGATGGAGAGGAAATATACTGCACATGTCCACTAGATAAAATCAGATTTATGTGGTCATTTTACATAGTTAGACATGGTGGTTGATTGATGATAATGACCTGCCCACAGCAGCTTATTTGATTAAATGCAATCTTGTCATTACTACATATACACTGTGTAGGAAATATCTGCAGGGAGGAAGCTATTTCCCTCAGTCTGCCAGAACAGTACACTAGCTTTTCTTATTTTTATGTATAGAGACAAAGTAGCCTAAATTGGCATAAGGAAAACAACTACCAGTAGAAATCTGAATATTTGTGACTGAAACAGAATTAATAAATGTGTGGATGTGACAGTTTTAATTATGAATGATGACATTTATTGACACTGGTCACCATTACTTACTTAAACACTGCAGACCAAGCACAGCTTGGCAAAGCAGGTTCATTTGCCCTTGGGTAGAACGGTGAACTCCAATTGTCCCCAGTATATGCATGAATGTTAGGCAAAGTACTTTTAGACTAAAGCACCGTGTGACTGGGTCAGTGATGCTTGTGGTAAAAAGCGCGTTGAGTGTTAAATTAGAGTAGAAAAGTGCTACGTAAGTACAGCCCATTTTACTAACCACACTCACTGACAGCAGCACCTTATCTTAGGAGAACATTTTGCCACATCAAAACCACAAAATTGCTAAGGAATGGCTCGAAGAGCACAATAAAGAGCCTGGATCTGAAAACTCTACCATGGTTTCAGCAAATCCTACCCAAAAACAACAAGGGTTCAAACCTGTGGGTGAGACCTCATCCAGTCAATACCCTCCAGCTCTGCAAAGCATTTCATGGACATAATTATCAGAAGTGATGTCAGTGTAATTTAATTAACGTGCTAAAGGCGAGAAGGAATAATAGGAAGACAAGGCATGTAACATAATACAAACTTAACTCATTTTGTATTCTGTTTAAGTCAATTTTTCTATATACTGTAGCAGCAAATCACAACAACAGAGCCTTCAGTAATTAAGAGAAAACCCAAAGAATCAGACAAAGCCCTATAAGCAAGCATTTGGTGACAGAGGGAAAGAAAAACTCCCTTTTAACAAGAAGAATTTATTCAACAGCGCCAGGCTCAGCGAGAGGCAGCCATCTAATGTGGGAGGGAGACAAGATAGACTGAAATGAGGTGAATGAAGAAGAAACACTCAGTGCATCGTGGGAATCGTCCAGCATCGTATCTAGGAGAGGCTAGCTGGTTCCACAGAAGAGGTGTCTGAAAGCTGAAGGCTCTGCCTCCCATTCTACCATTAAACGTTCCCAGGATGTTTAAAAGTAGAATGGGAGGCTGCACTTCACAGCCAGCAGTCTGAGTGAAGTGCTGTATTGGGGTGATACGGTACTATGAGGTGTTTAAGATAAGGCAGTTTTAGTCAAAAGGAGATGGATTTGAAATTTGATTCTGGATTTAACAAGGAGCCAATGTGGGAGAAATATGTTCTGTCTTTCCGATCCCTATCAGTGATCTCACTACATCAACTTTTGAATTACAATAGTCCACCCTAGAAGTCTTAATTCTTCTTCTTATTTTTTTATTTTTTAGAGTGATAAACTGTTTCTATATTAAATGGCTGTTCCTCTGAATACACAGCCTTTCAAAGATTTGTAGACTGGAGTAGTTCCAATAAACTTTCTTATAGAAACCAAACCCTGTAAGTGCGGCTGTAAATATATTTATGTTGCTTGTAAGCTGGGGCTTAGCATAGCGTTTGCCCTGATGGTAACAAACCAACAGTTGTTCATGCCTTACACTGCCCTTCAAAAAAAAACTTTTTTTTCTCAAAATAATGCTACCAGACACTCTCTTCCAATAAAATGATGAGTTGAAGGTGGGTCGTGCCTATCATTTTTTGGGGGGGGGACCCCTGTCTGCAGCTGCACTACATGAGGGACATCTCCATTAGGTAGGCAAGATAAAGATCTACTATTTTACATGTTATAGTGAAATAAACTGTATCATTAAAAATACTTGTATGTGCTGAATATGTTAGAAGGCATATTTTGATTGTTTGTTCTACTTTTTAAAATTATTTATAAGTAAAAACTGTTCATTTTCATTCGTTGCCTCAAGGGCAACCCTGCGCAGTTAGGCCCCAATTTTTTTCAGGCACTATATATGCCTTTTACTATGACGTCTAGAGATGTGTTTGTGTGCATTTATATGATCATAGTCAATGTTTTTTACTTTTTCAATCTACTCATAATTACAGGACATGGATGTTGTATAGAGCAGTTTGAGCAATCTGGGAGAGTAGAAAAGCGCTATATAAAATCCAGCTCCAATTCACTGTCTGAACAGAGTTCCGCATGTTACTTGGCACTGTTTTGCATTTCTGGCACATGTTGTTATTGCATGGCTTGATTAAGGTACACCATAGGCTGACATATGGGGCCAAGACTGAAACCGTTCTGGGCCAGCACAGGGCCAGCAGTGTGTCTGCAACGGCCCGTGGCTGCACCCACCTACAGATTGCCCACACTACCGCAATGAATGGACGGCCCTTTGCGTGGCCCAGATCAGGTTTGCCCAGATGTAATCCACACATGGGCCAGCACAGGACCACCAGTGTGTCTGAAACTGGCCTTGTTACTGGCCCATGTGTGGGCCACCACTGGCAAACTAGGTCTGGGCCACCAAAGGGCCGTCATTCATTGCAGTATGTGGGCCATGTGTAAGCACATTGTGTGGGCCAGATCCGTTCCATACCAGTTTTGCTGTGTGTGTGGACGTGTATTACTTATTGTTGTGGGGACACAAATTTGTTTACACAACTCCCATTGTGAGGTCTCGCCTACTTTATGGGGACAAATTGCAAGGTAAATCATTTAATTTTAGGGTGAAGGCTTGAGTCAGGGTTAGGGTAAGGTTCAGGCAGGGACTTGTGATGGGTAGAGTCAGGATAAGCCTCCAGGAAATGTGTGTGTGTGTGTGTGTGTGTGTGTGTGTGTGTGTGTGTGTGTGTGTGTGTGTGTGTGTGTGTGTGTGTGTGTGTGTGCGCACGCGTGCATGGGGTTAGGGTCAAATGTTGGATGTATTTTGGTGTTTTATTGTTCTGTGAAATGTTTACATTGTTTATTTGTTGTTTATTTATTTGTTCATCCTTGTTGTACTAATACAACTTATTATAGAATAACTTGGCATTTTACTACCCTTGTCGCACAGTGTTGCCTTGAAGCAACAAACCAATATCTGTAAATATTTTTTTTCCCAAAAAATTAAAAAGTCAGTAGAGTCAGTAGAGGGTCAACAAAGAGGTCAATCTGTTCAAAATCAATAGGTGGACCCCACAATAACAGTAGTATATTCAGGGAAGACATTGCTTGGGTTTTGACTTCTGATAAGTAGATAGTCACATGAAATTTAAGGGTTGAAGAGCCCATTTAAATTGTTTTAAAACTGCAAACAAATCAGTTTGAGATGTTTCTTGCTTTTGTCCAGCATAATAATTTTCTATCGCAGTACCAGTATTGCCGGATAGTTATATCATAGCTGCACCCAATTTAATGTCTATAATGTAGAGTAACAGAAATGATACCCTGTATGTTTTATGTATCACACAGGAATATAATTTTTAAAAACTTACCCAAAATATATTTGGGGCACATAATAAAAAAAACGTAAAAAGAAGTGACTTACCTTTAATTCTAAACTCTGATGCAGTCCAATCTGTCAGCATCTTTCTCTTTGCTCTCTTCCCTGTTTGTTGCTGCTCCCAATCTCCCTTCAAACTATAAAACCTGATTGTGTTTAGCGAGCACGCACACACACATAAAGGATTGGGAGTGAACAGAAGAGGTTTTGGTTTGTGGAAGGGGCTGACGGGTGCTGAGCAAACAGAGCCTCGGCCTCCCTTCCAGGTTTCGATCTTACTCACCTTTCTCATCAGAGAGCTGCTATGAGAACAAACAGACTTCTGTTCTGTTCCTGCTGGCAAAGACACAAACTCCTGCTGCGGTACCGACGCTTGTGAACATGCTGGCCAACCTTTTATTTACGTATGAACCCTGAAATCTCCACCAAAAAACGGGGAAAAAGTAGAGCAGGAAAAAGCAGTCCATGAGTGCACAACTTTCAAGTCACATTTTGAAATCAGAATACTTTATTAATCCCTAAGGAAGTTATGTAATCAATTTAGTAAATGATTTTTCAGCTGTACTGGATTATACCACCACGGTTTACAGGCCAGTGCTAATAAAAAGGAAAAATGACTTTTATTTTCCTAAAAAAGCCTTCATCCCTATCTGAGTGATATAAAGGCAGAGCATTAGGTCTCTGAAGTCAGAAATGATTTTCTCTACTTCAAGTTTGTTATCATAATAATAATAACAATCTAACTATAATGATCATACAATATATCTGAATGGCTTTTCCCTAAATCCTCCTAGACACATTAATCTGGATGAAACTTAATTATATAAACTATTTTGGGTACCAGGACAACATCTGTATAGCTTTTGGGAAATATTTTATAACACTGAAATCCTTTCTTATTAAATACATTATGTCTGGTAAGTGATGTCAGAACGAACAGTGACATTACATCTAAGTTACGTGTTCGTGTGTAAAGAACAAGTCAGGGTGACTACATGTGTAAAAATCACAGTATACTAAATTATTTTTTCTTCTCAGTTTTTCACGTCCAGATAACCAAAATAGGCACGTCATTTTGTGGCATTCAATGTTCATGTCCTGACAACATCATAAATTATAGGTCCTGGTTTACAGAAGTCAAACCACATGGCATGTCTAAGCTTCTGTGGCATCAAATGTGTTTTCAAATGCTTTTAGATGGAAACCATTTTTTTTGTTTTGTTTTGGTTGAAGGAAAAGAAAATGGATTCATCCTCAGGGCTAAAACGTGGGTACTGAACTGGTTGTGCAGATTTTAGTACTTCTTGCATGTATTTTTGTCAGTGATGGCAGCACGTGAGGAGGAAAAACAGGAGGCCATCATTATAGTTAGATGTAACTTATTCTGAACTAAGCTGACAATTAAAGCCTAATTCATTGAATATATTAGGACCTTGCATAGGCAAACAACCTAAATTTTCAGTAAACATACCTTTTTTGCCATTTTTACCTTTTTTGTACCATTTTTTAATCCATTATGATTTAAAATCTTGATTGATGTTTGCTATAACAGAGTCCCCCATAACCCACCCAGGACCCTACGCCCGATGGTACAACTTTGATAAATCATGTAAGTAATTTTTTAGTTAAGCGTGTCAAAAAAGACTGTGACACATCTAAACACTGAAACTAAAGTGGTGAAAGTATCAGTTCTGCACAGTCACTTTCTTATGTAAATATACTAGTGAACAGCTTTTTATTCATTTACTTATGTATTTACAGATCTGAGACAGCAGAACGTATCTAATCTCTATTCCCAGTATATTCACACGATTGTCACAATGAAATGCAAGAGGTTATACATCTGTCATTTGCTTTGGTATTTATTTTAATCCATGCAAGACGGTAAAGGAAGGCGGAAAATCTAAAGAAACAGTCTTTTACTTTGCGTTGCGTGAAGGTTTGTCAGTTTAAGAAGCGTAGACAAACTTTCCTCTAAAATAAGAGAAGAGAACTGTGGTTCATACAGCAGGACAAAACTAAAAGCTAACTCTTCATTTTCATGACTCAGTATTTAGATACACAAGAAAAGAGATCCATCAAGCTTCTGTGAGAGCCTTGTTTGAGTGGCTCATTCAGACCTTGACCTTTCCTTGGTGCTCTTGATAGCTGCCACAGCAAAATGACAGCACAATGATAAAAAATGACTCGAATTACACTGAGCTCCTCTTCAACTGGCAGGAACGTCAAAGCCTTTGTCACAGACTCAGCTGTAGTTAAACTGACATTTGGCCGCTGCTGTTGACAGAAGGAGCCGTCGCACTTTATGGAAAGGCGAAAAAAAAAAAAAGCACAATCGCTGTAGTCAGAGATGGCTGGACTCAGTCTTTGACTTCTTTGTTTACATTCAGCTGAGGAAAAAAAATTGTGACCGGTTAGAGAATCTAATGAAAATGTTTCTAAAGATTCAAAGGAAAACCCACCAACTGTCAAGTCTATCAAGAACTAGTAAGTCTCGACTGAGCTGTCTTGCTGCATTAGTAAATAGGCGTTTCATGCTGTCTGAATTTCAATGTGCAGTTTAAGAACATTCTCATTTCTTAAATAAGGCTGCAGTGTAAAGCTGTGGCTCCTTTGGCATTAGGTTCATGTTATTAACTGGCTTTTCTAATATTATATATATTCCCTTTAGAAATACTTTGCAGAGAACAATACCTTGTGACAGATAGGCTGTTACATACCACTAGGGATGGGTATTGATAAGATTTTAACGATTCCGATTCCATTTTCGATTCTGTTTAACGATTCGATTCCTTATCGATTCTCTTATCGATTCTTTTTTTTAAAAAGGAGAACACTAAAGTCGATTAGCTTAGAACTTTGTTTTATATCTTCTCTTTGAACAAGATAGAAATTTAGGAGTAACATGGCCTTACAAACCCAACAGTGAGATCTTAAGAGATCCAGCCTACGGCTCTTCAATGGGGTGTCACAGGGTCCCCAGGAAAAAAATGTATATGTAAAATAATAAAATAAATATTCTCCTGTAGCAATAACAAAGTTTAACATAAATTATTCTGTAGCAATTACACAAGAATATCCAGTAATGTCCTGCCTACAATTAAACACATTCACTTACCAAAGTGAAATCGGGGGGCATCTGCTGTGGCAAATGGGTGCAAACCTTTGACCACAAACTTAGACACTGCTGGGTGACATTCGTCTATCCTGGCCTGAAAGGAGACGCTACCGGTAGACTGCAGCGAGAACTGCCAGCATCTGAGCCAGACTCTGTCTCTCTCATCATGGTTATCTAAATGCAACGCACAGTAATAGCAGGTTTTGTAATAAGGTAAATCACGCTAACATAATATGCAATGCTAATTGATTAGTTACCTGCAGTATTAACGGGAGAGGACGTGGAAACGCTACCGCTGCTGCTGGGTTGAGCTTCGCTAGTCCGGAGCGGATCAAAAACACGACATTCGTTGAAAGCAATCGCGTGTTTTTGAGCAAATGCTTTTGCATATTCGTAGTGTTTCCTCCCTTTGATGAAATCTCTACTTTGCAAGTATTGCACGTTGCCCTGTTGTCATCCTTTCTCATAAAGTGTAACCAAACTTTTGAGCGTTTGTGCCGCTCAGGCGCCGTGTTTCCTACTGGGTAAAAGACGCTACTCAACGTGATGACGTCATTCGGGGCGACTGGAATCGATAAGGGAATCGTTTTTAAAAGTGGCAAACGATTCCAAGGAATTGAAACAGTGGGAACCGGTTCTCAACAAGAACCGGTTTTCGATACCCATCCCTACATACCACCGAACACTGTATTTGGTATACCTTGCTGGTACTGGGCTGGACCCTCTTTTGCCTCCAACACTGCTTTGTTCTTGGCTTAGTTTCAACAAGGTGCTGGAAACATTGCTCAGAAATTTTGGTCCATATTGACTTGATAGCATCACATTGTTGCTGCACATCCATGAACAATTCTTCCATCACAACCTAAAAGTGCTGATTGAGATCTGGTGAGTGTTGAGGCCATTTTGCCATTTTGTCATGTTCACAAAACTAGTTTGAGATGATTTCAGACATGTTATCCTGCTGGAAGAAGCCATCAAAAGATGGGTACACTGTGGTCACAAAGGGATGGACACAGGCTGCAACAATACCCAGGTACTCTGTTGCATTTAAACAATACTCAGCTGGTAATAAGTGGCCCAAAGTGTGCAAAGATAATATGACCAAGAAAGTTACAGCACCACTACCTGTCTGAGCAATGGATACAAGGCAGGATGGAATCCAGGCTTCCATGTTGTTTGTGCCTAATTCTAACTGGATATTTTCTCCCTTTCAGACAATTCTCTCTAAATCCTAAGGATGGTTTTGTAAAAAAAAGATGTGTAGTAGATCAGCAGTTCTTGAAACACTTGGACCAGCCCATCTGGCACCAACAAACATACCATGTTCAAAGTCACTTAAATCATCTTTCTTCCTTCAGTTTGAACTTCAGGTCATTTTGACCTGCATGGCTAAACTAACTGAGTTGATACCATATGATTTGCTGATTCGATATTTAGGTTAACAATCGGTTGGCCAGGAACAGCTAATAAAATGTCTGAGGAGTGTGGTTTGGATGGACTTGAACTTGTTGGATTCATTCATTGGATTTTTAAATTAGTGTGTATTAGTGTATCATTCCTTTATCTGTGACAAATTCGATAATGTTATAATTATAGTTTTCAGTCCTTATTGTATAAGAAAGGGTTTAGAGATCACAGTTATGTCTTACTTCGTATAGAAGGAATGTATTGCCTGAAACTGAACCTGCCTCTGAATGCTACCAACTGTTCTTTCACATAGTTATGAGGCTGTTTGTCTATTTTCTGCCAATAAGTTGACCTTTAAGACCTTGGTGGAAGTACACCAAATTGTAATAGATTGTTAACATGAGCCCACTCTACACAAAGTTTTATCAGTATTATCTCAAAACTTTTTGATCTGTCATGTTTACAGACAGAATGGCATAATCTCATTCCATTCATAGTAGTACACAGGAAACATATCAAATGTTTAAGCTGAGAAAACGTACCACTTAAGAATATTAGAAGAATTCTAAAATATTATCTGACTGAAAGATCATTAGCCCATTTTATGAATTTTGTGGCAGCCACATGTCTGAATAAAGTTAGGACCAAGAATTGTCCAATTCTTTTCTGATATGGGATTCTAACTGCTTAACAGTTCTGGGTCACCTATGTTATATGTTTGGTGTCATGATGCTCCCAATATTATGATGAGACTTTTCTGCTATGAAGCCATGCTTTTGAAATAGATGCAGTAATCAGTTTAACATGGTCTTGTTGAAATACAGAAGACAAAACAAAGTGTGGATAGGAGCACATGCTTCTCTGAAACCTGTACATACCTTTGGCGCTTTTAGACAAATGCATGCCGCTCATTTGAAAAGCTGTATTGAACTGGCAGCTTATAATCAGAGATGCAGGCTTTTGAAATAAGAGCTGATAGCGAGCCGCAAGTTTGTTAAAAGCTTTGCTCTGTAATCCGAAGAGCGCAGAATCTATCTAAGTGTCGATTTGTCTGACCACAGAACAATTTTCCAGTTTGCTGCAGTCTATTTTAACTAAGCTTTATCCGAGAGAACACAGCGTTGTTCCTGGATCATGTTCAAATACGGCTTCATCTTCATAGCTTTAAGTCTCTGTTCGTGGCCAGTTACTTGAGATTTTTGGAACGTTTCCTGATTCCATGCAGTGATTTCCAATACAGAATCATGTCTGTTTTTAATGCAGTGCTGCCTGAAGACCTAAAAGATCTCAAACATCCACCACTGATTTTCAGAAGACAGAGATTTCTCCAGCTTCTCAGAATCTTTTGATGACATTATGTTCTGTAGATGATGAGATACTCAGTCTTTGTATATTTACATTGCTTTTTTTTTTTTTTAACACCACTAACTTTTCCAGCTGTTTCTTTCCCTGCCTTCCAACCTGCATGAGATGTGTTGCTGGCCATCAAATTCAAAATGAGTTTTTTATGTTCTACTGTGTATAAGTTAATTCAATTTTTCACAGTGTCCCAACTTTTTGGTGGTAAAAAAGGGTTAGAGATTTCTGATTTTAGGCAATGGATGGCTTCTCTACATTTTTAGAGAACTTTGAGTTCCTGCATCATGCGCCACACCACAATGGGTCCAAATTTAGAAGCAGCATTATGGAAATGGAAATATCATTCAGCAAGCATGGGCAGAAAGAGAGGCAAGGACATAAAGACTCAAACCCCAGTGAAAATGTACAAAGTGTGAAAAATTGAGCAGATCATTGCTTTTAACATGTCTTTTCTGGTTCGTACCTGTGCATACTGTGGAACCTGTAGGCATTTATGAGACTTAGACTATAATCCACTTATTCAACAGTAGAATGTTTCTCTGGAAACCAAAGCTTTATGCCTATTGAGTGCTATGATTAAAAATGTTAAACCCCAGCGAACGAACATCTCGGACACGTCGGAAAAGACAATAAAAAAAGTCAACATGTCGAGTGAGTCGTCTCTTTGTACAGATTATCCCTGGATTTTGAAGCTAAGTACAGAGCTGTGTGCTGTTCTGTAAGCCCTGTCACCCTGGGGAGCTCATTACTGGCACTCCAGGCAGGGATTTGAAGCCTGTCAGCCCATACCCTACTGTAATTAATTCTACTCCTTTTGGCTCTTTTTTCTCCTCCATTAATCTGTGTATTTAATTAATGTCTGCTTGCTTTTACGGCACAGAGAGTGAGAGACAGAGAAAGGGATAGAGAAAGGAATGGAAAGAGAAAATGAGATACAAAGTTACAGACCTTTTTTTTTTTATATGGAAATCCTCTCAATTATCTGAGTAAAGAAGCAGAGACACTCATTTTTGCTCAGTCAAGATCTGGCGGCTCTTTGCTTATATGCTCTATAATTAGCTGTCTTAACTCAACATAACACTACTATACTACTATATATGACAAGTGATTAGTAACATATGACCTGTGAATTTTGGAGACACAGAAGCTGGTTGTCTAGAAAAGTATTTGTTAGTGCCCAAGGCACATGATGTGCTTTGAAACTAAAACTTCAAGGCACTGCTTTATTTCTGTCTAATATTCTGCATAACATTATATTTTTGACAGCACATTTATAGCATCTGGGTCTAGCAAGGCAGCTGCAATTTCTTTGTCACCAATTCACAGAATTGATCAAACACCTTGGCACAATCACTCTTGCTGTTTCTGGGTTAAGGTCCATAAAGTTTCTCTCAAAGGAGATGCCAGTTTCCAAGAGACTCTTTAAGCCCAATCACACAGGCCTAGAGACTGGTTGGCAACTGCCTTGCTACCACCAGTTGCAAGGCAAAATTAAGTATTGCCTGAACAGATGTAGTGGTTGCTGATGGTTGCTATGAAATTAATTGCTAATTGAGTCATGCACCAATCAGGTGACACTCCCCATATTCACCACGAGTTGCTAGGGGGAAAAACTGCATTCCTCCAACTGGTTTGCAAGTGGTTTTGGAGGTTGTGTGCTGTTGCTGAATGAGATTGGTAACACAAAGATCTAGGCCTGACTGACTGAGACCTTAGCTTTGCCATGCACCATTTTAGCATTAGCCATCTTCTCCCAACTTCTTGCACACATGCTGTCAGGCCTGTCAGTTTTCTTCAAGACAAGAATCTTTCCATTCTTGGAAGACTGAGCAGTTTATCAAAATGAGCTTAAATTTCAGATGTCAAAGAGACGTAAAACTGCAAAAGGCAGAAAAATCAAAAAACTTTACCTTTACCACCAAAGTAACTTTCCAGGAAGTTATACTTATAAAGTCTGTGCCGTTCCAAAATTCCAGTATTCTCCAGTACATTTATGTTGAGGAATTTTTGAGTTCTATATGCCTCTCCTTTAAAGTCTCTAGTTAAAATCCTCAGTCCAGATAGTCTTTTATTTGGTGGGGACTACACTTGATTACCAAGACGGGCATGGACAGCTGCTGTCACTGCAGACTATGGTCTTTTCACAGATGGCTGCTAAAACTCACTCATCAACTGATGACAAAATTAATTTCATACTGACCCAAGTGGACCCCAGTAAATTTGCAGTTGTGGAAACTATAAAAGCCTCCCTGGTCATTTACACTGGTGATTTGCTCTATGCACGTGATCAAGACCCTCCAGCCCCCTCCTTAAAAAAATGGACAGTATAATGAGAGCAGTTCAACAATGAGAATAGGGACTGGTACAGATCATCAACCCTTTTTATGCTACCTGAGCCACCCTTCTAGTTTCTCTTGGTCTTGCAATGTATAGCCAGAAACTACCCAGAATCTCTCCTGCTCCCTACCACCTTCAACTGCACACTTTCTCAGCCATTGTTTTTTTTTTCCACAAACAGAGCACTGATAACACCTGAAACATGACGGCCTGTCTCCCATGCTTCAGATAAGGAGTTTCCTGACTGTGGTGCCCTGTTTGTTGGTGATGGTGGTGGGGGTGAGGGGGTTGTTTGCGCAGCCAGCAGCAAGTCAATTCTCACGAATGTCGTGTACAAATATTTACATTTTATTTAGAGTCTCTTCCGTAAAAGTATGCAGTCACAAAAAAGGTTTTCAACTCAACACTGGCTGTGTCACTAGCACATTATACAGTATGCAGCACTGGGACGAAAGCTAGAGAAGCTTTGATAGACAGTGTCATTACAACAGTGGTCTCAACATTGTACATGGTTATTTGTGTAGAGCTCTACTTATTTTTGGCAAGCTTTATAAAAAACAGAAAGAAAAAAAACAGATTTTGCATAACAAAGATGAGAGAGTTCAGAACTAAGAGGTGTGAGTTTGGTTACTATATGGAGGTACAGGCTCAAGGTAATCGTTAATCAAGACATAAATCCTTGATGGACCAATCCTAACACTCAGTCGGTGTTCTTGATTGTTTAGTTTACTGTGACCCATATTTCAGCCAGTTAGTTTAAGGTCCCCATTACGCAGGACACAGTGAATCATGCCCCATCTCCACTGTCCCCCTTCCATCTCTCTACTTTGTGCTTTTAGGGCTAAACATGCTTCACTTTTCTCCCCATAATTTCGCCAGTGCTCTTCTCCTCAACTTTACTTTATCCTGAAATAAAATTAGCATCTAAACCCCACTTGCAGAACCACACACTTCATCATGATACTACCGTTTAGTAGAACAAAAGCACTCTCCCAAAGCACAATGCAATGCAGTTCATTAAATTTATTCTGTTTTGAGTCATTCTGGAGCAAAGTTACAAAGTTTGCTCTCACAAACCTAGCAGTTATTTAAGGTGAACCAATTATACTATTCCCTTTTTTTTCTTTGAAAGTGGTCGTTACTAACAATGAACACGGCCAAGGTTTCAGATAATGAGGTCAGCATATGTAGAAGGAATCCCTGTGTGTCAAAAGCTCAGGCGTCATGCTACTCTAAATACTCTTTCAGACATTTTATTTTTACTTTTGGTGCTTTTTTAATGTCATATGCTCACATCTCAGGCTATGAGGATAGAAGCTCCACCTATCTGCTGTTCATGCTTTCTTTACGAGGGGCAGCCAATCAGAGGAAAGTTGGCTTAAAGAAGTGAACAGAGAGCAAAAGTAGCTTGTTTCAGACAGAGGAGGAACTGAGGGGCTGCGGAAAGGCCATGTATGAACTCACGAAATGCTACTTGTAATTAAATGAGGTCCACTCTGAAACAGACATTTTCAGATGTGCAAAGAAAAGCAGCAGGAAGCATTTGACCACCTAACGTTAGCAAGCAAGTCACATGCATCCTGTCAAAGTTCCTTTAAAAGAGAGTCTCATAACTTAACAATTCATTTGAAATGCCTCCAGGCACTTATTTGGGTGAGATAGAGGCAAAAGACCTGCTGTGGTGATCCATAAGATTTGAGTGGATTATCTAAATTAACTTAGATTTCAATGATCTGCAGGGAATAAACACTACATGTAAAGACCCACTTGATTTAAAAAATGATTCTGTCTGATTCTGTCCGAAAATAACGTTTTAAACAGCCCGCCACAGTTTGACTTCTACTACCATCTTGTCTGCTGCACAATTTTTGCAGATTTTAATTCAGGACTGTTTGAGAGACCTTTCTCTCCCACAGGCGGGCACAATGCATTCACACTCCTCACACAAACTGGACTGTGGCGGGTTAAGCATGCTCAAATTGCCTAACGGGAGTGCATTCTAAGTCAAACATGGACTGTGGATATCTATGTCTGACATTCTCAGTTTTGGAAAGGTTGGGACAAGTTGAGTGAACTAGAACAAAGTGAGTATGGCTCAGGTCGAGGCTGATTTATCAATTGATGTTTAGAAGGTCAAGTTTGTTACAATAAATTTAATCAGAAAACAATATAACATTTTTTAGGAGGCCAAAACTCAAAAGTTGATTTAAAACTGACACAAGGGTTTTAAATTTTGCTGAAACTAAATTATCAGTTTAAATCTAATAAATCCATTGATTCATGTTCTACAAAAACACTGCGCGTTTCAGTGTAAAACTGAATGTACAATCTTCAGTCTCAGATCTTCGAAAATAGAGGACACCAAAATATTTGGATCACTGAAATTTGAAGGACTGCAGTGAGGGAGAAGCTGAAGACAGACCAAAGGTGATGCTTCTTCTTCTTAATGTATAAATAAATAGAACAGATCTGACACGTGAGGATACGAGGATACAATATCTAAAAATGTCTTTTCTTAATAAAAATGTCTGTCTTGGCATTCAATCCACAGATCTTAACCAAATGGTTGCTTAAAAAACTGCTGTGCCATAATAAGAGTACAAAAATACATAACTGTGCAAGACTGAAGCTATTAAAAGAGTCTCTGTGAATACTGCAAGCTCCATAGAGCACTGTATTGTTTGCTGGGGACGTGGGGCCTGTCTGGTGATGTTGCCCTGGGCACGAAGAGCTGAAGGCAACGCTGCAGGAACGACAGCAGTAGTGGCATTCAGAGTGAGCAAACAGCTGATATGCAGCATTTCAAACGTTGCAATTTCAAAAAAAAAAAATTGCTCCTGAAGAGCAAGGTGTGCTGGTGTGGGGCAATGCTTGGGTTCAGATGGCATAGTCATCCTGAGCAGAGGGGCTGAAGGCGGAGCTCCGCAGGACATCCAAGCAGTTGACCAGGATGAGCGTGCCGGTCAGGTGCTTCCAGCGTTTGGTGATGGGGTTCTTCATCTTGTCCAGGCCCATGTGAAGCTCTTGGATCACATCCCTGTAGCTATCGCCAATCTGAGCTGCCCACGTGACCAGGAAGTCGTATGCCGGCTTCCACATGGCCTGCAGACAAGAAGAGCAACAAACGTGTCATGATCTCCTGGGACACTGACATGTCGAAAAACTGTCACCGGCTGACAGAATGATACAGATGCACTCGGTCCACTTGTGATTTTGACAGAAGGGAAAAGTGAAACATTTGTATTTCTCAAGATGTGTCACTGTTCCTTTAAAACACAATAATCAGGTCAGGAATCACCTACACTTTCAGCTGCTTAGGTCAGCTGATTTCATCCTCTGAGAAACATGAATGTCTTAATGTTACAGATTCAAACAGACAAGCAAATAACTGAGTGTTCAGTCCTAAAACATAATAAAGCTGATCAGGCTTGTACAGAATGGATTCGTTGTTGAAGTTGTTGTTGTGTGAAATCTTTTTTTGGGATGTTAGGACACGCGTACCTCGCTGTCCACCACCCCGTTCTTGTCACGGTGTGGTGCCTCGTAAGCATCCATTTGTTGGCGCGAAATCTTGACGAGCCTCTCGGCCATCTCCCTCCAGCGGCCGGCTACCTCCACGGCGGTGGTGAGGAGGACAAAGTCCATCACCAGTCGGGCTACAAGACCCTGACAGTCCATCTTCAACAGGGCCTGCAGAGAAAAGAGAGGGAGAAGATTTCAGATGTGGGTTCTAAATAAATTATTCACCTTTGAGTGATGGAGGTCGATTCAGAATCAATTCCTGATTCTGAAGAATTCTGGTTTGGAATCAGTGTTTAATTTCATTTCATTTCAATTCAATTCATTTTTATTTATATAGTGCCAAATCACAACAACAGTTGCCTTAAGGCGCTTTATATTGTAAGGTAGACCCTACAATAATACACACAACATGAACATACATACAGTGTGTTCACAAAAAGTCTGTTTAAGGTGCAAAGTGACCAGACGCCAGACAGAAGTCACCCTTTACAAAGATACAATTAATAAATAAATGCACATCTACAGGTTTCAGTTTTTTCCACAGCTGGCCTCTCTAACCCACTGCAAATCTCAGCTTTGTGCAATTTTTACGAGCTTCAGGTTGGATGTAGAAGTAAGAACCTTGTGTTGCTTCAGTAGCATATTTATGACATGAGGAATGCAGCAGCTCAACACTGATACACACAGGATCCAATATGAGATCCAGTACACAACAATGACATGTCTGATGTCCAAAGTGTCCCAATATTTTCTTACAAAATTCCCCAGTCTGGTCAAAAATGTCTCTGGTTTTTTACCACGTTCATGATGTAGTTGGGTCTAAATAAACAGTAATTATCTGACTTTCTTCTAACCAAAAATAGGACAATTGAGGACAGAGAGAATAAAAACTAAGAAAGAAAAATGCATGATGCTAAAGTGACTCCTGTTTGTTTGAATTTAACTGGTTTGGACAGGAGCCCGGCCCCTCCCATCAGCCTCTGCAACCTCTCTGTCTCTGTCAATTCTGCCCAGATGACTGGTGATTGTGGGAAAACTAAAGACTGCAGAGACTCGCTGTGTTCCTACGGCGGAGAGGACCTGCAGCACGTCAGAGCAGATTTGCAAATCCAAATGAATCTCATGCAAATAAGTGCATTTCCACTAATGTGTGCTGACTTTATGAGTACACTTGTGAAGACAGTGTATTCTAGAGGCTTATATCCATTTATGGAGAAATTTTCATAAAATGAGTTGCAAAGTGTTTTTTCAGCTTTATTTTGATAGATACAGTGAAGAAGGTTCAGGAAAGCAGGGGAAGACATGTGGTAGAAGGCCACGGGTTGGACTCGAACCCGGGCTGGCTGCTCTCAGCAGTGTGGCATGTGGTCGCCACATGGGGGGGGTTTACACCTGGAGTGCTAATCTTCAAGCAGTGCAAGTTAAGAACTAAGTCTGAACTAAGTCTGAATCCTGCCCTTTATAGAAGCTAGAAGGCCCAACAGCACTGATATTAACTTTAGGCCCAACAGTTTGATGGTGCTGGTTCCAGGTTTGTGCCAACAACACATCTCTTTTTGATAGAAATGCATGGAAATGCATTTAGACACTAAGGGTTTTCGGGAAGAGCCGTGCTGCTCTCTGAGAGGAAGCAGGAACCATGCTCTCCTGAGTTTTAAATGCACTTTAGAAAAGCACACAGCAACACTACATATGAGCAGGCATAGGGAGGTTTGGGGTCTTCACTCACCCCGGTTCTGTTAGCCGTCAGGGCTGGGGGGCTGGGAGGAGGTGCTGGCCGTCAGACTGGGGTCTGGGATGCGGGGCCTCCCTGCTACTGCAGATAAGGAGGTGGTCCGCTTGCCTCCACCCCAGAGAGAAGGGTTACATCTCCTGGGTCTAGGTGCGGCTTGCCCCTCTGAGGGTGGGGGTACCTGGACCTGGGATATAGAGTATGTTTGGGGAGTGCGACTGTCTGTGCAGTGTCTATTTGTGTCTGTCTACACGTTGGGTGAGTGCCGAGTATTTGGTTGTGCATATGGGGTGGGAATGCACGTCTGTGTCCGCGTGTGCCTGTTCGTCTGTGTCTATATGTCAGGTTGGGTCTTAGACTCAACCTCTCTGGGTACATCTCAGGCCCTCTAAAGTACGGAGGCCCATCTCCCCTCACCACACTCCCTGCCGGTGGCTAATGCTCTCAGACGTTGGTGTGTTGGTGGTCCTTGTCGTCTGGGGCTGGGCGCTCACTCCTGGTGGCTGACTGGCGGGGCCGGGCGCCTGTGGCCCGGCTGGGCCCCTTCCAGGGGGTGGGATGCCCTCAGGCATCTGGCCTCTGGGCCTGAAGCTCGGTCCTCTCTGGCACAGCTGGCTGCCGGCAGAGCCCGCCGGCACACCACTGCAACCCCCTCTGGCCTCTGCTCCGTAGCTGCGGGGTGACCTCTTGTTTGGGGCTCTACTCAGCTCTTCCCAGGAGGGTGGCACGGTTCCCCCCCTTTGATGGTCCTCCTTGGGTCCTTGTACTCTGGGGCCTCTGGATATCTGGGGCCTGGATCTCCTCCATACCTGCTTCATACCCTGGTGGACGGAGCTATGGCTCCCCACACTCCCTAGCAGATCGTTACATGGAGAAACCTTTGGAATACAAGCATGCTGATCCACACAGGTGTTCACACGGGTGTTCACAGACGCGGACTACACCTTTCTTGGCTGCTGCCTCAAAGCACATTGTGCGCTGTCTATCTTGCGTGCTGCACAATATCGTTTATTTTCAGTATCTACTGTTATCTACTGCTAGCTAGTTTATTGTGATGGTGCTGTTTTTTTTTATTATGTTGCTCTTTGTTGTTTGCTTTCTCTTCTGTTTTTTTTCTCCATACAGGTGATCCAGGTGTTTTGTTTGTTTGTTTGTTTTTTTTCCTTTCTTCCCCCCCTTCTCACCGTCTCTTCTCCCCTTTGGTTTTCTCTCTCTCCCTCTCTTTCTTTCATTCTTTCTCCCTGTCCTATCCCCCAGTCATGTCTGTCCCGTTTGTAGCAACTGAAAATAAAATAAATTCATAATTATAATAAAGGTCAATCAAATGGACCAATATGGCAAGGCCATGACGATCCACTTGGTAAAATAAATCCGCTTGGCATCTTTCTTGGCCTTAAGACAACAATTCTGATGGCTAAAGATCCAAACGGGACACGAAAAAAAAAAAAAAAAAAAGAAATGCATGGAAACTGTTTCAGACTATATCACCAAATGAGGAACTAAAAATTTCTATTCCGAGTGTCCTCACAAAGACAGAAGTGCCAGCACACACTCGGATGCAGCCTTTGACTTGCAGGCTCAACAGAGCGTAGGTGAGTTTAAAGCTCCACTTTGGACCTCAGCTGGATGTGCAGGAATGTGTGGAACGACAGGATATTGGGGGGGGAGGACGGGAGACTGGGGGAGGGGGTAAGGAATGCAGATGCCATGCTCCAGCAGCCTCTCTCGCTCTGAGAGAAGACCAGAGGATGAGATAGCGGCAGCTGGGGGCCAATCAGACGGCGTTTTGCTGGAATGCTGGAATGCTGATCTGTCGCCACATTACATCAAAGACAGAGAAGCAAACTGAGTCGATCAGACACTTCTGGACAAAATCTGCAGCTAAAGTTTGATTTGGACTTTGAGTGACAGACAGAATCACACAATGTTTGTTTGGTATTTTTCTGGATATCTTTGTGAATGTTAAGGGGAAGAGGATTTTAGCAATACAAGCACCTGTTTCCTTGCTAGATAACAACAGGAAATTCCTGCCAAAATAAAGGAGAACACTTCCTGTCTCAACACAACACAAGTCTCTAACAATATTAGAATTTGTTTACTGCAGCAGAAAGTGTTGGACTGACAAAGTCCAGCAAACATTAGGAAAATAAACACATTTATTGTATTTCGTAGGTTCAGAGTTTTGGATTTTATTAACAAGGCGAGTTTAACTGAGATGTTATTATTTTGCTCTATACTGGTATTTTAATGTTTAACTTTTTAACGTATTTCCAATAAAAGAGAATAAGCATTCCCACTCTGGACAAGGAACTTTATGAAAGCACACAAGAACAGAAAATAAACACATGACACAATAAATATAAAAAGAAGTGAGTGGTCACTAAAAGATAAAAATGCAACAGCACAAAAACCAAGAACAATGAGCTAACACACCACCCTGTGTCCTGCCGCAGAGCACACAGCCATGCGGTGACCAGGGACCGAGGAATTCCAATGAAGGCTCATGAGTTAGACGAATCTCAGCTTTGAGGTTGCAAGCTTGAAGCAACTACCAGTACAACAGGGTCACCAACAGCCACTTTATTACCAAATATAAGCTACACAGTAATGGCTAATAAGAAAATGACTTTACTTGTGGAGAAAGGGTTAAAGGGGCGCTCACACAGGAGGACTTGACGCAGTGACGTGGTGACCACACACCATACAAGTCAGCGACATTTAAGCCCCTTTTCAATTAGAACCTACTCAGATCAACTCGCCACGGTTTTCAGGGTTTTTCATTAGGTCACAGTACCTGGGACGAGGTCGTTTTTGGTACCTGCTCGGCTAGGGTTCCAAGCAATCCAAACAGGTACTAAATTCTGACGTCGTCAGACTGCATGGCACTGATTGGCTGGTCAGTAGTGTCACTCGATGAGTCATGAGAGCGTCTCGTTCACGAAAATCAAAACTGCTAATTTTGAAACTCGACAAGGAAAATGGCTACAAAAAACAACGCTGTGGTCCCTGAGTCTGACGAAAAGCAACAGACTGAGCAGCAGGTATATATTCGCTTCGATATCCACCTTTGTTGTAGCGTTCATCTTGCACATTTATTGTGTCGTGGGACGCACAGACAAGCATGCAAACAAGGTACTCCCGGGTTGTAATGGAAAACCAGTCGATCCGAGTCGAGTAGGTACTAATGGAAAAGAGGCTTTAGCAACTTCAGGGAATGAAATAACTGCTGTCAGCGCAAAGTGGGCGGCTCCAGAATTAATGTTTTCATAGCTTGAAGTCAAGTAATTGAAGCAACTACCAACAAGAGTAAAGGATAGTCCTGATTGACATATGAAAGGTTGGTATATAGATTAGGGGGTTACCTAGGCTGCTTATGTCTGGATTGTCCCCTAGCAACCACATATCAGCTACAAAGCAATGCTGAGTGAGCTAATCACTTGCTGTTCCACAGGGGCATCTGAACTGAATGTGAATGACTGAAGCAGCCTACCTGCTGGTGCTACCTTCCCTAACATTGGCGACCCAGTATGTGTTAGGGTTGGAGGTAGGGTTTCTTTAACAACCACCCCTTTTAAAAGTCCGAAATTTCATTGAAAATGCAACATCTTCTAGTTTCTGAAAATGTGCGTATTTAGCATGTTGCTAAAACAAAACCCAATAAAACCCTTAATCTAACACTAGACAGGTTACTGGCCACCTGGTAGACCTTATCACACTTTTCTAGAGTAGTAGCACAGTGGTATAATAACTGTCGGCTGTAGCAATGGTCCTTATAATGATCACCCGGTCCATTACAGGCATTATCATGCCTATAATGGACTGAGAGGTCAGTAATCCTTCAGTCTGTTAGGATTTTCTGCTTTACATTTTAAACATTAAGTGTTATTTTAAGAATTTTGCTGCTTCAAAGTTTTATGTTGGTAAGCCAAAAACCAGCATTTTAAGTAAACATGCTACAAACCCTATCTTACATGTGATCTGTAATGCTGGAGCAGCTCCAGACACAGTACAGGTTCTATGAATGTTTTTTCCCTGCAGTAATGAGGTCTATTTCACTGTTTGAGTTTAAAGAAGATGTTCTGTGGATCCACACTTTGGTCTCTTTTTGGAGCGTCTTGGTGGTTGGAAATATTCTCCTTGCTGTAAATTTTTGATGGCGTGTTGTAAAGTATTTATCACAGAGCGTGGCTCCCTCACGAGTCCACGAGTCTGATTCTAAACTAATAATTGCACTGCAGAAGGCCGAGCTGGGCACACTGTCATTATTGCCATTTAAAAAGCTTCTATGCAGTGGGATAATACTCTGCCTCTATAGAGGAATCAACTACTGTGCTGCGTTTTTCCAAAATGTCAGCTGCTTTATGTGTTATAGGACTCTCTGAATGTTTGTGTGTGTGTTTGTTAAATGCCACCGAGTTTGTTTCACTAGCTCAGCAATCAGTGCTCTGAAGCCCTGCAGCTCTCCCTGCTGCATAAATCATCTGCTTGTCAAAATGAGAAGAAAATTCCTCCAGACATATTTTCAGAGATAACGGCGGTGTGGAAACGAACGAAGCGGGTGGTTTCGGTGTCTGTTGTTACACACCAAAACACACACACAAACACAGAGAGAGAGAGGGTGCCTTTAGACCTGTAGAAAACAACCAAACTAAAGCAAAGACAATTTTGATAAATGATTTGTTTCTTCCATTGTCCTGTTGCAGTTCTTTTCCCCTCACCTAGAAAACTGACAGTCAATCTCTCCACTTCAATCTCCTCTTTATTATTTTTCTATCCCATCTTCATTTTCCATCTGACTTCCTCCACCTCACCCATTTGCAGCCTCTGTGCTCTATCTTTGGCACACTTCTTTCTTTCTTGTCTGTTCTTTCTCATCTCTTTACCACTTTGCGAGCAGTGGCATCAGCCTCAAAAACTAAAACATTGGAGAGATTGGAGAGCCCAGCTGCTGGTTTTTACCCTGCATCTGAACTCTCCTAATTCTTAAGTAACTCCCCCCAAAAAGGCAGAATCTCCTGAGAGTAAGCGAGCTGTTGTTCAGACAGTTATTCCAGAAGCAGCAACTCACCACACCCAACCACTGAAGGAGGGGGAGGAAGAGGAAGTGGAGGGAGGAAAAAAAAGAGGAAGGAGGCCAGGGATGGGGAAAAAAAACCCTAGATTGATCTGTGTACAAAAATGGCATAGCAGAGCGCAAATTGCATATAATGGGCCTCGCCATTTTTCAGAGCCTTCCTCCAGAAATAGGATGTTATTATTATTCCCAAGCTCGATTTGCTCCACTGATCTCACTGCAAGTAATTCAGTGGGGTCAGATGTTCAGCTGCAGAGCTGAGTGAGAGCTTTGAAATGAAAATCCCCTTTTAGCTCTGAGATACAACAGAGGTCCCCCGCCCCCCATGTGGTCCCACGCCTCAAGATCTTGTGGAATCTCTACACCGGCATCTGACTGAAAGGAAGAACAGGACGTGGGGTTTCTTTGGTGCTGAACAGAAGATATTCAGCTGAAAGAGCAAAGCTCAGTCTTTTTTTAAGGGTGACAGAAGGAAATGTGTTTATTACATACTAAACTTAGTGAGCCAATACAAAATTCTCTTTGTATTTGATGCTTTATGTTGAAACAATGGAAATTTTTCTTTTGATTTTCCTATTGTTGGGTCAGAATTAGAGCTTAAACGATTAATCCTATGACCTCTAAGTGACCGTAACCCTCATGGTCTTCCAAAGTCTGGAAATCAGGGGGCAAGCAAAGTAATCATTCAAACTAACACGCATCATAATTTATTTATTTTACAAAAGTCCTTGTTGCTTTACATAGAGTTTCAGAGATCAGGTTGATCAGTGATTACTTGCACAGCAGACAGTTCATCTAGTCCAGGGGTCCCCAACTCCAGGCCTTGAGGGCAGGTGTCCTGCAGTTATTAGATGTGTCTGTGATCCAACACAGCTGATTCAAATGGCTACGTTACCTCCTCAACATGTCTTGCAGTTCTCCAGAGGCCTAGTAATGAACTAATCATTTGATTCAGGTGTGTAGACCCAGGGTGAGATCTAAAACCTGCAGGACACCGGCCCTCGAGGCCTGGAGTTGGGGACCCCTGATCTAGTCCTTTGACTTTTTGGGGACTTACCTAAGCTGTACTTGGCCTTTTACCAAGAGTCAGGTGGGATAGGCTTCATCCCCACTGGACTAGTTAACAATAGAGACTGATGGATGTTTAGAATATTAATATTATGAGTGACATGAAATCATAAAGGACTGATTGTGGTGGGAATTCAGTATTTTTGTGTACTGTGTGAAAGGAATGAAAGCTAGAAGATGTGTGTGGCATCAAAGACCTTTCGCATACCATAAATTGTTTTGAGCAGCCACCTATCCCACATGCTCTCATAAGCCATGAAATTCAGAATCAGAATACTTAAATTTTCGACTTTTTGATCATTTCTCACACCACAGTACGGACGTTGGTTTCTGTTACTCTATGTCAAACAGTAATAGAAACCAGTGTCATGTTTTCGTTATTGAAACTATGATATATCTCTTGACAATGTTGCTGTGAATGAATGTAGAAAAAAAAGACCTGAAAAAAATCTCTAGATTACCGATAATATCACCATATTGTGATACTTGAATTTTTTCAATATTTGAATTTTTTACTTGAATTCAAAACTTATTTGGTTGTACAGCTTTAATATGTTTTTCAGCCATTATAATTTTACAGTATTAAGAATAACATTTTGCATGGCTTCATTAAATATACTGAAGCCTCTTCACTATAACTGATTCTGAATAGTTTTGTACTCTTTCCATTTTTAGATTTGCCTGAGTTTGTATGGAAGTACCCTACTGGGGCATTTATCTTGACCAGACTGATATGGTCCAGAGACCTCAATTACTTTGAGCAGGCACATAGCAACCCTGAATCCTAATATCAGAGATGCATTTGAAAGTCCTGCATATCCACTGACAAGAAAAGCAAACTAACATTAATGTTACTGAGGAAGCCAGCACTGACCTGCCACCATCGAGATGGAACCACAGAGATGGAAACACAAAAGCCTAATTAGACTTAAATGATGCTCAGAGGATATCTGGAGAAACCTCAAAAAATGTTACACATCATACTGGGAATACCTCACAAAGTAACAAGGAGATTCTTTTTTTCACTCTTTCAATGAAAATGAACAAGCTGCCATAGAAAAGCTACAGCACACTCACATCAGTGTCCACACTGAAAAGGTCTGTGGAGTTAGTCTTTTCAGTCATTTAAAGACCCATTTTAAGAGCACCACAGGAGGTCCATCACACTCCACTACTTTCTTCAAAGTGATCACTGATGATAACGGCATGTAACACTGTTACATTTACTGTTGCATTACTAGAGATGGCACGATACCACTTTTTTATGTCCGATACCGATACCGATATCATAAATTTGGATATCTGCCGATACCGATATGAATCCGATATAATGTTTTTTAATCAACAAAACTGTTTTTTAAATATCTTGCTGCATTTTGTATAAGTTCATACTCAAGTTTAAAACAACAACTACACTAAAGTTATTCTGTTATACCTGTATGCAAAAAAAAATATTTCATAGTTCAGCAATACTGATCAATCTAATAAACTTAAACCTACACCATCCTCCCTATTCTGGTATTTTAAAGAGTACTTAGCATAAATATTAAGCAACCTAACTAATAGGGTTCCAACTCCCAGCAACAACAAAAATAAATAAATAAAAAATAGGGAACCACCCCTCACGCTCCACCTCATGATGCTTAATCGACGTAATCAACCTTAATTTGATGCAGTGTGAAAAAAAATGCACAGAAATCAATTATTTTTCAAGAAATATTAAATAGATTCAACATCTTTCTTCAACAAAATTGCAGACTGCACAGATGGTACCTTCCCAAAGGAAAAAGTACTATAGCTTACTAGGGTATATATATATATATATATATATATATATATATATTAGACTTAATAGTTACTATATACAGTAATGGACTTCTATTCATTTTGCATCAAATTAAAACTTTGGGTGTCAGATAATTATTTATTAAAAGCTAGACATTTTAAATGAGAATAAGAAAGAAAAGTATGTCTTTGTGCCCCCTTTTCCCTGTTAATGCCCTATCGGCCCCCCTGGCTAAACTTTGCTAGATCCGCCCCTGCACAGTTACCAGCGTCAGCTACGTAGAAAAAGATCCTCGAGTAGAAAGTAATATTAAATACATTCTAACAACAGCTGATCAAGCTTAAACATGCTGCTGTTGTTCAGCCGCTGGTTTCCTCTTTCTGGTGCAAAGTGGGCCAAAAGCAAACTAGAGACACGGACTCGCGACAGAAAAGCCGATCAGCTGATCGTTAAGCAGTTTCACGATTGAAGTAGCAGTAAGAAGAGGCAGTCGTTTGTTAAGCTTAACGCAGGAATGCTTTACAACATTCAGAGATGGACTTACACACTTGCTTTACTTCTCTCGGGATAACTTTGTCGGAGATGAAATGCCGGGTTGCTAGCGAAGCTCCAAATGCTATCCAGACCACCGACAGGTCCCGCATGCCACAGCCGCTCTATCACGTGATGCATACTGCTCCGACGTGCTAACGTTCTGAGGTGAGTTACGGCGTGTTGCAAGTTTTGTGAGGTGCTTTCGTGATATTTAATGGATCGGATTACATTTTTTATTTTTCTCCGATATCCGATCCAGTAATTTAGGTCAGTATCGGACCGATACCGATACGTAATATCGGATCGGTCCATCAACAGAAGGTACTTTCAGCTGATCCCCTATTTCCCAAGAGGCCACCACAGTGGATGTATCCACATGTTGACTTGCCACATGTTTTTGCTCTTCCTCACATTTTACTCAGGCTTGGGAGAGGCACTAGGACTTACAGCAATGTGAGACCCAGTTAGGCTGGGTTTGTTTGCACCCCTCGGAATCGAGCCAGGGGTCTTTCAGACGTAAGGTTAACGTGTTTAAGTAGACTTAGGTGTCTATACATTTCCCTTTAACCATCCAATCCTTGTCATAACATAAAATGACTGCATTTGCAAAATAATTTTAATAGTTGTAATAATACATGTTTTGTCATTGTCATTTATATTTCTAACACAAATGCTGGCAAATTATCATAAAAATTGGATTTAATCAGTTTCCACCTCTGTGTGGAAGACAAAGACAGAAAGGTTATGACACCGACTTGTCAGAAAAACATTAAATATTTACAAGTTTATTCCCTCAGATTTTTATGATTTAGCTGCAGAGAGATTTTCCTAACATTTCTACTGCTTTAGCCATTTTCCATTAAAATGCACACTATTACTGCAAAGGCAAATCAATGTTGGCAAACGAGTGGTGTCTGAGTAAGCATCTAGCAGGCAGGTTTACAGTTTAGTGTAAAAACCTGAACGTGCCCAAACATCATGTTGAGGTTACAACAGGCCATGAGCAGATAAGGGGAGAGGAATGGAGTGAGTTAAAAAAAAACTTAAGGGGGAGTGCAGGACCGAGAGAGCCTGTTAAAACTTGTCCAGAATTTCTCAATCACACAGCACTCAGTTTAGGGCAACATAGTGTTGAAATCATGTAATTTTCTTATAACATCAATAAATATTGTTCAATTTTTTGCTATGGGTGGGTCTCTACTAACCCCTGAGGGAGATGTCTCGCTCTTTGATATAAGTGTACTGTTATCAGGAAACCTTAATGTGTCTGAAGTATGTGAATCCCTTGCAACGCCCTAGAAAAGTAGAATTGCAACTTTAAAAAATAAAATGATTTAGGTTATATGTTAAAATTCAACTTTTCTGCTCTTTTTCTTAGGCTCACAGCAGTAGTATCTCCCAAAACATTAAATCTGAATGCTTGCATGGCATCTACAGCATTTTATTGAACATTAAGAGGTGCTGCTTGATAATAGCTTTGTACAATTTGAAACAAAGCATGAAAAATTAATAGAAACAACTACAGTTTAAGACAAGACTGAAACTCTCAAGCTGCTGAAATTCCTTTTTAATCTATTTTCTTGGTGAACAGAATGCAACCAAATGACACTGAATGAATTTGGTGTCCAGCCCGACACTATGAAAGCATCTGCTGAGGTTTTCCTGCTGCTGTGGGTGAAGCACAGGAAAACACCAGCAGAATCAACACTGAGCTGAAAATGAAACCACGTCACATCATTTTCTCTCTTTGCTTTTCCATAACAGTTTCACAGGGAGGGTCTCACATGCACCGACATGCACACACAGATTAGCTACCAAAACATATAATAAAAAAATCTCAGATTACAACACACACACAGAGGGAGAGTGACTTCATTCTCTGCTCCTGTATATATTTTCATAGGAAAGAACTATCTGCTGCTACATTATATCAGGCTTCTAATTCTCACTTATAGAACCTTTAACAGAAACTTGATTATACTTGGACCTAATTGCAGATTTCATGAAAAAAAATCAGAGAAGTTAGAAATCTGTGATTTTACACTGTGTCAGACATTTTTCATTCTACATCTCAATTTTTTCCCCCGACATATCTTTGTCACAAAACCCTTAGTGTCACGCTCTCTTGCTCTGGAGAGTGTTCTCGTGTGTGTGCAGGTTGCCGCCCTGGTGCATGGAAGTTAATAAGATTGTGAAGCAGCTGGATGCACACACCTCATGCCCATTCTTTATCACACTTCTGTGATTTTAAAGGCAGGCTTCTCCCATCCACCTTCCCCAGCAAGTTCAGCTTCAGTAGCTGTAACGTTAGACTCTTCTTTTCATGCTTTGGTTTTTTCACAAATACATACCCGCTGTTTTCATCTTTAGGAAACTCTTAGTGTGTGCTTCATACCCATGTGGCCCCCAAGAAGAATTCACAACTGACTTCCAAGCTAAACTGGAATTGGACTTTGATTATCAACCTACCTGACTGCTTATCAGTTATTTACCCTGCTTTCCTGCAGCAGAACAACAGCAGAACTCTGGCTCCTCTAGCTATGCTCACCACACCAACTCTCTCCTTTCTCTGGTCTCCAGAAGCTGATACAGACTTCCAAACCTGTCTATTCCCCCAGGTTTTTAGATTATTGATGTAGATGCCTCCCTTACTCAATCAATCTCCCAGAACATTGGCTCAGATGGTAAGCTACATCCTGTCTATCTTCATCTGAAAAGAACGACGATGTTGCCATTAAGCTAGCCCCAGAGGGAGTGGAAACATTGGTTCCTTCTTATTGGCAAAGCACACCTGATCCAGGTAACCAGCAGCAGGTAGGGCAGGGATATCTCAAAAACAAGCAGGATGCTGGCCTTCGAGGACTGGAGCTTGACACCCCATGACAAGGACTCGACAAGGAGGTTGAGTCCTTGTCATGCTGGGTAGGGACTGTTTGTGGGTGTTCTAAATTTCCTTTTACCTATTGCTTGAAATCCAGGGATATAATACCAGACACAGATTCCCAAAGAATGTCCCGATGCTCCTCCCATAAATATGGGTGAACTAACATGGAGAGACTGACATGAAGCCACAGTCAACCAAGACCAGACAACATGATCCAGACATAGGAGGAGGCCCTCCCAACTGCCTTTATGTTCCCTCCTCCATACACTCTCAAGTAATCCAATGGGCTCAATGCTGTGGGATTTGCATGCCATCCTCGAGTGAGTTGAACCAGAAACTTTATTAAACAAACATTCTGATGGTCTGCTCTGGAAAGGGAGGTTTATTCTTATGTGTCAGCCTGCTCGGTCTATGCCTTAAATAAATATTTCCTACAACCCCCATCAGATCTATTATAACCTCTGGACCCTACTAGAGCAGGGCAATGTGACCAAAAATATTTATTATGATATACATTTGAAAATTTGCGATAACGATATAACTGACGATATAATTGACACTACACAAAATACTTTACAACTCCACAATTTTATCAGTGCAAAAAAAAACATCACTGTATTTTCACTTAAACAAGCAGCTGTTTTTTACGTGCATTAAAGTTATATAAAAAATTTAACAGTGCAAATGCAAATTCCTTGCTGACAGTTTAACCAAAAGGCATTTCCAGTGGAAATTAGCCGACATATCCTCAGCATAACCACGTATAATATCCACAAAACTTAAAAATACGGTAATATTATGTTGAAGCACAGTACGTATCACTCCGCGAGGCTCCTGCCTACGATAGACTTTCGAGCACCGTGTACCACATAAAATAGTTTCGAGGTCAGTAAACACAACCAGAATTCATACATAAGGCACACGGGATTATAAGGGGCACTGTCTATTTTCAGAAAAATCTAAATATTGATTTTAAGTGTGCCGTATTTTCCAAAAAACACGGTAATAACCACGGCCCGCTAGCATGCTCTACCAAAAATAGTGCTTTGTTCTGTATCTGACGGACGAAAGCTAAACCAGTTCCACACCACTGAAGTTGCAGCATTTTTACAAACCAATTCTGGTTTATCTTTTTCATTCAATGATCCACTTTCGCCCTTCTCATTCTCCGTCGCCGCCATGCTTTTCCGCCATTTGCGCATGAAAACAAAGGCGCTGCGCATGCACGTTTTACCCATATTCTATCGCAATATTTCATTTTCTTATCATTGCCCAATATTATACCAGTATTACCGTGAACGGTATGATATGGCCCAGCCCTACTCCCTACCAACAGACCCTGGCATTGGAATAGGTTTTGTTACTGTCCTTCTGAAGGGAATACAGTAATCCTTGAAGTCTAAGATTTTCTAAATCTTTCCACTTCAAAGCACCTTCTAAATTGCTCGCCAGCTTAGAGATAGCTAATTTATTGATCCACCATGTTTTTCACCTTCCCAGCATTCCTAATGACACCAATTCAGACTGTGAGTGTCAGTCATTTAAGGTGTGCAAGGATTTTTGTAAAATGCCGGGTGCTTAGGTTAGCCTTTCCTTTTGGTTTCACCCCAAAGAAATGGCCAGACAAAGCGGTGTAGCTCTGTGCACTGTACAGCCTTCTCCAACCAGTCTACCAGTTGGACCAGTCTACCAGTTGGTCTACCAGCTCACAGTTGCTTTGGATTGAGTGCACATGCAATACACTCACGTCATCAGCAACAGGAATGACAGTCTTTGAAGCATTCCCGTTTCAAACCAAGGAGCAAGAGTTGGCAGGGCCATCAGTCCTCCACCACCTCACTGCTATAGGATTTGGAATCAGATTAAGGCAGCGCTTCTTTAGACAGCAGAGCAGAACAAACAACTGGCAGACCACAGGAGGACCCTCCTCTCCCAACTATGTGGCAGGTCACAAAGTTTGGCTCTCTACTAGAGACATTCCACTCAAAACTGACTAGGAAGATGGCTCCCATATTATCGGACCCTGTTTTATTTTGTTATTGAAAGACTAATAAATCATGCCGATATTCTTAAACTTACAAGGTCCATGAAATTCACCCTACTTTCCACGTGTTTGTTAAAACCCATCACCTCAAGCCCATTTCAACCAGTAATGTCTGGGTTTTGTCAGAATTGAAGTAATTCTGAGCACAGAAAAGTACAGTCAGATTTTGCTTCAGCTGGAAAGCATCTGACTGGTAATGCTTTCCATTTTTCCTGGATTACAATGTTCCCAAACATGAAGTAAAAAGAACACCTGAATATACGCAAATCAACCACACAAACGTTATCAACAATTGATTGGCCTTCCCAGAGCCTGGACCTCAACATTACAGAACTCTCTCTCTCTCTCTATATATATATATATATATATATATATATATATATATAAAACACCCAGCACGCCCCTGCGGGCGGTTTATCCTTCAAGCTCGGGTCCTCTACCAGAGGCCTGGGAGCTTGAGGGTCCTGCGCAGTATCTTAGCTGTTCCCAGGACTGCGCTCTTCTGGACAGAGATCTCCGATGTTATTCCCGGGATCTGCTGGAGCCACTCACCTAGCTTGGGAGTCACCGCACCTAGTGCTCCGATTACCACAGGGACCACCGTTACCTTCACCCTCCACATCCTCTCGAGCTCTTCTCTGAGCCCTTGGTATTTCTCCAGCTTCTCGTGTTCCTTCTTCCTGATATTGCTGTCATTCGGAACCGCTACATCGATCACTACGGCCGTCTTCTTCTGTTTGTCTACCACCACTATGTTGGTGGTAGACACCGGTTGGTTAGCCACCACCATTTTGTCCGTCTGTATCTGGAAGTCCCACAGGATCTTAGCTCGGTCATTCTCCACCACCCTTGGGGGCATCTCCCATTTTGACCTCGGGACTTCCAGGATATACTCGGCACAGATGTTCCTGTACACTATGCCGGCCACTTGGTTATGGCGTTCCATGTATGCCTTGCCTGTTAGCATCTTGCACCCTGCTGTTATGTGCTGGATTGTCTCTGGGGCATCTGTACACAACCTGCACCTGGGGTCTTGCCTGGTGTGATAGACCCCAGCCTCTATGGATCTTGTGCTCAGAGCTTGTTCTTGTGCTGCCATGATTAGTGCCTCTGTGCTGTCTTTCAGTCCAGCTTTGTCCAGCCACTGGAAGGATTTCTGGATATCAGCCACCTCTATCTGCCATGTACAGGAGGTGGCTGACAACTGCTCCGTTCCGTAGTCGGTATCCGTAGCCAGTCTTGTTAATGATCTCACTGAGGGGGTTCAGGCCTATGCAGAACAGCAGTGGGGACAGAGCATCTCCTTGGTAGATCCCGCACTTGATGGTGACTTGTGCTATGGGCTTGGAGTTGGCCTCTAGTGTTGTGCGCCACATCCCCATTGAGTTCCTGATGAAGGCTCTTAGGGTCCCATTGATCTTGTACAATTCTAGGCATTCCAGTATCCAGCTGTGGGGCACTGAGTCATAGGCCTTCTTGCAATCAATCCAGGCAGTGCACAGGTTGGTCAGTCTGGTCTTGCAGTCTCGGCTGACTGTTCTGTCTACCAGTAGCTGGTGTTTTGCGCCTCTGGTATTCTTGCCAATTCCTTTCTGTGTCCCGCTCATGTATTGACCCATGTGCCTGTTCATCTTAGCCGATATGATGCCTGACAGGAGCTTCCATGTAGTACTGAGGCAGGTTATTGGAGGGGACCTTCTTGGGGTCCTTGGGGATCAGGACCGTCCGACCTTCGGTTAGCCATTCCGGGTGTCTCTCGTTAACTAGCAGCTGGTTCATTTGTGCTGCCAGACACTCGTGGAGTGCAGTCAGCTTCTTTAGCCAGTAGGCGTGAACCATGTCGGGCCCTGGTGCTGTCCAACTCTTCATACTGGAGACCCTTTCTTGGATATCTGCCACTGTGATGGTTACTGGACCCTGTTCAGGGAGGTCGCTATGGTCTGCCCTCAGTGCTGCCGTATTGTAGATCAGCTTGTTAGTGTCGGTCATCGTAGTTGTAGCTATCCGTAGTGCTGCATTAATATCATTTAGCAGACCTCCTGAGGGTACTTCACGTAATCTTGGTAACCGGCTGCGGGGGATCCAGGTTTCAATTCCTTTCGCACTCAACGATCCTTCTCCTATCGCACTTGGGGCTATGTACCCAATCTCGGGTGGGGGTGATGATATCTCCCCCCTTACCTGGCGTCCTGACTCCTCCTTGCCGTAGCATTTCTGTTGTACCTCGTCAATCTCTAGCTGTGAGAGTAGTCCCTTCTTTCGAATGTTGGAACACTGAGCTATTAGTTGTTTCGCCGTCATTGTGGATGTTGGGTATCGAAGAATCCATAGGTCCCTCATCCTATTCGTGTAGCCCCTTCCGCCGGGGTTACTTGCGTAGTAGCATTCCAACAACGCCCTGTTTTCGTCTCTTGCCCACCAATGCCTTCCTGTTCCAGTAGCCCACTTTTTGTCAGGGTGCCCTGGTTCCTCAACACCTGACGCGGACCTTGTTGATCCGGGCGACGTCCGAGCCGGCATGCCTTCATATTTATCTGTCTCGCTCATGTCTGCGGTAGGCTCGCTTAGCATAGGGGGTCTAGCCTTAGGACCCTTACTGGATACAGACACCCCAGGCAGGAATCGAACTTGCGATCCTCTGTTCTAAAGGCGTGTAGTCTAACCACTACGCTATCCAGCTGCTATATATATATATATATATATATATATATATATATATATATATTTATATTAGGGGTGCAAAGATACTCGTATCGATGTTGAACTGTTCGATACAGTGCTTTCGGTTCGGTACACATATGTATCGAACAATACAAAATTTTTAATTTATTTTATCAACTGCTGTCTGTGTTGAAAGCTCAGTGGATCTGCGTTCGACTACTCCGCCTAGGCGTTAACATCATTTCAGATTAACGCTGACAGCACTAGTGGGAACACAATGAATATGATTGCACATTTACGCTGACATCATCCTAGTGCAAAGACAAGTGGAAGCAGACAAAAACAACAAGCACGCATGCTACAAACTTTACCCGAGTCATTTAGACAGCCGTTAGCACATGATTCTCCTTATGGGGACCTGATATGTTTAATATGCTGCTGAGAGTATACCCCAGAAGAAGCGTATAGTATAGCTTTTATTTTGGAAAGAGCCATTTCTCTGTAATAAACTCTCTTTTCCAAAGATGAGTGATTTCTCATAGTTGCTCATTTTTACTGTTAAAATATCAATCTGTTCATAGACATCATCCACCTGCCTCAGACAAGTTCAAATTGGTCCTATGTGCAGGGTCTGGGTTAAGGAAGACAATGGGGTCGTATGGATTGCAGGCGCCTACTAGTCCACAACTGCATCTTCTGTTTAGTTTGGGAACAATGAGGCAGGAAACATCTGCAGGTTTGAGATCCAACAGACATAACTTGGATCATTTCCATTATCCACAACAACAACAAAACTCTTTTTACATACCAACAAAACTCACATCTGACTGTCCTGCAGGGCCAAACTATTACGTGTGCGATGGAAGCTATATTCACACCACTATTTGTATTTACGCACTGAAAGAATTCCACATAAGATGTATTAAATGAAATAACAGTCTAGCACTTTTTAGAATTTAAAACTTCCCTAAAGCTCAAAGCAGCATCTGAAAGGGTGAAATTGAGCATAATAATAAACACACCCCATTAACATCAAGTTTAAGTGTGGTGAGATTTAACCTGTGAGTTTGCCTCATGGTGGTGTTTTTACCGTCTACTGGTGGAGTATAAACTGCTCCACAAATAAATGGTTTGTAGACAAAGTAAAGGGAAAGTACATTGATGGTGTAAATGATTTTCTTTTTTTTTTTTTAACATAATGCCACTTTATTTTTCTGTTGCCAACTGAGCTGTCCATGAATCTGAAATCACTCCCCATTTATTACACTGTTTAGGGTGCTAAATGTTCATGTAGTCCACAGCATGTCTCCCCTTTACTTCCTTTAAAACATCTACCATCTATGGCTGTGTTATTATGAGAAAGAAAATGCTTATTTTGTTTAGATGAGACATTTTTACAGCATTATAACACAGATTTTTTTTTTCATAATGACTGAAAAAAATCACAGACTCCAGTTAGTCACACAGAGACAGCTGAAATAAATCTCCAGCTGTACTCCCAAGGTATCGACAGAGAAGTCAAGCTTGTCCCTGCCTGTTGATATAAAAAACCTTATGGAAAAAAACACTAGAATGCACTGTATTGCTCTCTGAAAATCACTCTCAGCAAACCAAAAAAATTCACTTTAATCCTAGTTTAGTATTCTGACTACTGTTAAAAAAACAACAACAACAAAAAACTTAGCTACACAAAGTAGTGTAAGAACACCCTGACCTGATGGTGGCACCAGAAAATACCCGCGGTTGTCGTAATATTAAAAATAATATTTTAAATTGAAACCAGCTAATTGGTTTGAAGTGTAATAAACACTCAGATAATCCAACATGTTGTGGAAATTAAAAAATGTAAGAACAGAATAGATGGATTTATATGAATATGAGCACAGCAGTACAGCCCTACTGATTTTACTCCTGAATAAAACATCATGCAGATGTATGGGGAATTAGTCTGAGTGACAGACTTCCCTGCTGTTCTGCCTTCCTGTTACGGTTTATAAAAGATCTGCAAGTTACTCACATGGCAGAAGTAAGTCTCAGATCGTTGTCTTGTTTCTGCCTCTCCAGTGTGAAGATTTGCTCAGTTTCTGTTCTAAATTACAGAAAATTAGTTCTGGACTGTTGGTGGACCAAAACATGGCTTATAAAGATGTCACCTTAAGCACAGACTCTGGAACACAGCATACATCAGTGGCCAAGTTACAATATAAGCACATAACATAATCATCTCATAACATAATACCTTTTGTGCCTCTGCAATACAGGTGCAGCTTAAACTGAAGCTCATAATCGTTGCGAAGGAAGATGTACTGCAGGACTGGATGTGTGCATATATACATACAATGTTCCTTTTCTCTACTAATAATCAAAGCACACTAAAAAAGCATCATACATTTTAACACAAAGACTGCTCTTTGGTGCAGCCACAGTGCTTTTGATTTGGTTCTCTTTCGTCTAAAAATAGATTTCAAAATGGCACGTCAAATGGCACACAGGCGAATCGTTGGAGAATGTCCCCCCGACACAGAAAATAGCTCAATTTCCAGAGGAGTGAAGATTTGATCACGCAAATGATTCTGTTTTCGGGGGTGGGGGGGAGCAGTGTTTGCACATTGGTCAAACAAGAATATGTACGCTGGTAAAACAACCGTTCGTGATACCGAATCTGAGTGATCATTGCGTGCTTTGATTGTCCTGAGAGTAACCAGTAGTTTATGTGTAATCCAGACAGGAATAACATAAAAACAGGCCTATGTTCAAACTACCCAGCAGGGCATATTTTCAGTCACCACCTTTTATTATGTTCTTTTCCATACTGCAGTTTCTCTGTCTATAAATGTTTCTAACTAGTGTTTACAACCCTGTGCAAATTACAGTGTTTCTGCTCGGCATTACTTCAGCTGTAAGATGTCTGTGACCTCTGAGAAACTCTCAGGAGGATAATGTACTGATACAGAAACAAAGCGTAGAAACAGTGCCTCAAGTCAAAAGGGGACACAGCCCACTAAAAAGTAATATTTCAGGGGCACACAGACATGTAAAATGTAAGTCGTAAAATGAAAAATGCCAAATTTTACGGAGCACAGTTCCACAAACAGTGTGTTTAGGCATGTAAGGATGAGGCTCGATATCCAGACAGCCTGAGGCGCTGAGGCGAAAATCCACATTTCCATGACAGAAGATGTATAACTGAGTGCCAGACAGAGCTGGTTTGCACATTTACAGTGAGCACAGCTCAGCATTTTGGCCTTTCCCCCTCCGAGAAAAAAAAAAGGCTGAATGCACTGAAAAGAAAAAAACACAATACATAAGCATAATGACCAGGCTTCAGACACATCTGTTCACTTTAGAAGAAAAGCCCCAGTAAAATCCCTAAAAATGTTAAACTTCGCTAAAGCGTTCCACATTTGATATTCTACTTAAAGCCCAACTGAAAAAAGAGACGTAAAGAAAAGGGTTTTTTTGTTATGAGCTGACAAGCACCTGTGTTTCTTTCTAACTGGCTGAGCTGTATCGCTATTCCTAACCCCTAATGATAACCTAAGAATACGGGATTTGTTTCCCAAGTTGTCACAACCACTGGTCAAAATCATAGTAATTGGAACTGACACAAATGAAAAACATGCATTTTTCACCAAAAAATAGAGTTTGGGTTACTTCTCATCATCAATCACACGTTAGCCTCACCGAATTAATTAATTCAGTATCATTGTTTCCATTCCTGAAATGTCTTAGTGTACATACCAGAGTAAGAGCCAGTTTCATTAAGCTCTCAACACTTTTTTTTCTTTCCTGGTATTTGATTTATTTGCACATAAAGTAAAAAAATTACAAGTGCAGTCTATGCTATCTATTGGATTTGTAGGATCAGCATACTCATGGGGACAAAGTATTCTGCTGCTCTGCATAGCTCCTCGGTCCTGATTAGACCCCGATGCCTACACAGCAGTTATTGACTGCACTCCCAGCAGAATCAGTAGACTGGACCACAGCCTAAATCCTAAGGCAGCTGTGGGAAGATAACACAGCAGAGGGATAATTTTGCTTTAAGAAACAAGTGTCCAACCAAGGGGATAAAGAACAAATAATGCCTCTAATTGGACCAATGAAGGCCATAATGTATCGAAATGAAACTGAAAAGTTAAAACAGAAAAGAACAATTTTCATTTCTTCAAATCGGTTGCTCAAAGAAAACGCTAAGTCACTGCTACAGAGGAGGATGCCAAGGTAGTAACTTACTGTCAGGAGTTCTTTCTGGAAGGACTTCCTCTCTTTGCTCTCGGCATTGTTGCAGTCTTCCTTCAGCCTCTCCAACACTGATGCAACCCTCTCTGGTTCGCTGTCCAGCTCAGCGCGGCAAAAATGCGTTAAGGGTAGGTTGACATATCCAAGTGCATCTGCGAATGCTCGCCAGTTGCCAATGTTCTCCATCAATATAGTTCTTACAGAGGCGTAAATATATGTGAGGAACTTGCAGGGCTTCAGTATCTGCTCAAGTAACAATGAGGTTGTGAGGTCAGGCCCAGTGAAGTAAATTGGCTTAACTTTGCCGACCACTAGCACATTCTTACAATGAACAAGTCCCATTCTGCCCTGATAATATCCAATGTACCATTCTTTTGTCCACAACTGGCCCTTCAGCTTGATCTTCTCCTCACTTAACAGAGCTACAAAATCTCCTTTCCTATATTCAAGCAAGTACTGATTTTTTGTTTGTCGTATGACAGTTTTGATTAACTTTCCAAACTTCAGGTTGTTTATTCTCCTGTCCTGAAAAACAGGATACTTAGTGGCAATGGCAAGAGGAGACAAGACAATCTTACCAACTTCCTTCTTCTTCAGGAATCGCCGTTGCGCTGATGTCTTTGGGCCTGCTTTGGGTGGCGGTGTTGGTGTCTGGACACAAAACTGGGCCAGTATACAATCTTGGTCATCTTTGACCTGGATTCTTAGGGTGAAATCCGACACATCGTCTGCGCGTGATGCAATGACATAGACAAGCCTGCTGACTTTGCCTAGCTTAACTTGGAATCCTCGAACTACCCTGGCCTGCTCACTAGCCTTTACCTCATAATTGGCCATGTTGGAATAAACTCCAACACGAAGGTCCTGCGGTCGGGACAGGATAAACTGGTGTTTGCCCCAGAGCTGGAGAGCAACTGGTGGTGCAGACTGGGCCTGCTTGCCAACCTCACTCACCAACAGTGTCTTTGGCGCACAATCATGGCCGAACATAGCCACCACTGTTTTGAAGGATGGATGGATGTGTTTGGGACCATACACTCCTAAAGTGATCTTCTTAACCACATGCTCCCAAACTGTGGAATTTGGAGATAAGGATTGAGCCTGAGCCACGACACACACATACATACATGGCTCAAGGTTATCCAGGCACACCTGGACTGTGTCTCCATACATGTATGCCTGAGGAACAGGAGTGTAAGGTCCCTCTTTACAATCACTTCGTACACACAAGACTTCAGTAGTCTGCCTGCTCTCCATTTTTACCACAACAGACACTTTCATCTCCAGGGTAACAGTGGTTTTGGTTTCCATGTTGCTGAGTTTAATCTCCACCACAGGGCTGACAGTGGTACAGCGGTCACTGTTGAGCTCTAGCGGCGGGTCTAGCAGAGCTTTAATTGAGATCTGCTGTGTATCCCCAGGGGCGACATGGCCCTCTGGTACATGGATGCTGATGCTGGTTTCCGGAAGCTGGACAGCTCCGCCTGAGCTGTCTAGTCGACATACGATGTTAGTCTCCACCGGCTGCGTTTGGCCCCAGCCTGGGTTCTGGCCAAGGGAATCCAAATCATGGCAGGACCTGGCCAACTTGCGGTGTGTGAGCCATGCAGTCCGGAAATCCTCCCTGCTCTGGAACTGCTCTGGTGCTGGTGCTTTAAGGCCTCCAAAGAAACTAGCAGAGGTCTGAGGAGCATCGGACTGTGCCTGCAGGATGGATAACTCAGACAGACTGTAGGAACGTTTGCTTCTAAAAAACGGGTTGTCTCTGCGCATAACCTGACCGACCCCCACAGGACTTACAGGGTTCAAACTGATAACACCGCTGCCAAAACCATTAATGTCAGCAGTGCTGCTGGTGGACTTGGGCAATGATGGAGTGACGGTATCAAACAGAAGAAGATCAACTGATTTTTCATTACTGTTTTGATCAAGTGAGCTCTGGGGACCCCCGTTTAGAAAGGGATTTGTAGAGGTATGGTTAGTTGCAAAAGGATTTCCATTTTGGAAGGTGGTTGGTTTAAGAATCACTCCTGCCCACTCGCCTAGAAGGTCCATTTCTTTGGCTGCCTCCTCATTACAGTCTCCCACAGTGTCAATCATCCCACTGTCGCTGAAGGACGAGTCTCTGTAGTTAATGGGCTCCACATATGCTGCAGGAATGTAACCCATCTCTTTGTTATTGTGGGCATACCACCACTCTCCTCCTGACGAGTCCAGAACATAGAGGCGATCTCCTTTAGAGAACTTCAGGGTGGTGAAGCTAGACGGGCAGTAGTCCTTAATGGCAACGACCTCCCTGGCAGTGCCAAAGGAGGCAGTTGTGTCCAGTCGTAAGGCACTGGGAGAAGGCACTGGAAAAAAATAAATAAATAAAACATGAAAGTGTGATATTTTTGTGGTGAAATACATCATTATGTATATAAGGCAAGTGTTAGTCATCAACTTTTCAGTGTTTCTATAGAGAAGTAGGGTTAACTTCTAAAATCCTAGAAATAGGGCTTTAAGAAATTTTTATTTATTACAAATTATTTCAAGAACTAAATATTTTTTGTCTACATATGCAGAACCTGGGCCATTTATATTCAGCTATGGAGTATCACTACCAGATGTGCAGACATGGAAGGAAAGCTCTTTCATTATTTCATGCCCCTGTTTTGTTTTTTTTGTTGTTTTTTTTTTTTTTGGGGGGGGGGTGGTTCCTGTGTATCTTACCTACACTTAACAACAATATGTATGGCAGAATGATGGCTCAATGCGGAATGAGTTAGAATGTTCTTTGTGGAGTTGTTTACACAGGATTTTACAGAGAGCTCTACAATTATCAAAGATAGTACCTATAATCCCCATAAACACAACTACAAAACAGAGTCTGCATCTAAAGAAGTTCACTGCTGAGTCTGGGGTTTATTTAAACTTTATTCCTAGTTTTAACAATACTGAAAAATTTACCCTAAAAAGCACTTAAAAGTAGTATTTATCAAAGTTTATCTCTGAAAAATTGTAATCAGCTTATTTAAAGTAAAGTACTTCAAACCTGAGAGAAAAACAGAGAAAAAAAGAAATAAATGACTCTTGTGTCATTAATTTCAATACGCTTTTCAGGCCTGCTGACCTTTGACATCAGTGAGACTGGCTTCTGACACTCCTTCGGTGAGATCAATGAGCGTTCCCTCTGATTTGCAGCGAGGCAGGGAAGCGTTGTTGTTCGTCGTGGCTCTGATTCGATGGGCAGCCATGTTTGGACCAGTGACTGCACACCCGGCGGTGTTTTCGAGCTACTCTAGCGTCCTCTGAGCTAACGGGGAGATCAGATGTCAACAGCCTCCCATGATCACTGTAAGACAGAGAATATATTGAGTCAGCAGTTATTAATTATTATTTAGAATATACCAACGCGTCCTCTCAAAGTAAGATTTTTAATCTTTTAATCTGAATGTTTTTGGTTTTCTGTCTTCTTTAAGACAAACTAAACACCAGTGTGTATAGATATAGTGGATGTTCAAAATTATTTGGATGATTAAAGTCTCCTAAACTCTTTGATGCTCCTTCAGGAGTTCAGGATATTCATGTACAGATTCAGCCCAGAAAAGAAACATCAGTAGAATACAAAATTAAGCACACGCATGAGTTTTGGCTGCCTGGGCGATGATAGCAATTAATCTTCATAAATGTTATCTTATTTATTCAGACTAATCTTCTCCTTAGTGATAAGACTATTTCTGTAATAATTAACATACTCGAAAGAAAAAAGAGATTATCTTGTTTTTGAGCTTCTAAAATCTAAAACGCAGAAGGGTTATATTCAGGGGACAAGTCAGCTGCCAGATATGATCAAGTTAAAACACAAAATATTCCCTCATCTTTGGTCAACAGAAGGCAAACTCACACTGCTGTCTACTCTTAGCTGTTGGATTCAAATGAACTAAAACACATAAATATAACACAGGATCAGTGTTTCCTCCAAAGTGATTACTATCACACTGATAAAGGTTAAGGTTAGTAGTCTGTATTTTTTCCTTCTATTAATAAATCCTCCAAAAATACCAAAACAAATAAATGTTAGTTTCTCAGCCCCAGGCTGTCTGGTTCCTGCTGAAGACACGAATCTTTAAAAAGTTGTTACAAATATAGTTTCATTTTAAAACTGAAACTATTCTGTAAACAGCATTTCTATACAGGTGGAAACAACACCAACTGATTCGTTCACCTTTGATGCTCCAGCTTGTCTGTGGTGCTTCAAAAAAAAAACGTTTTAAGAGCTCAGTTGCTGTAGTAACTGTGTGTCTGTCTGTGAAGCAGTTTATACTTTCACACAGGAAAATGTGAACGATACAACATAGCTTGTGTTCAACATCCTTTAGTGCAATACCAAATATTGAATGAAATGTCTCTTGATATAGTTTTAGAATAGAATAATTGGACTTTTATTTTCTCTTTGTGAGTTACACGTGGCACATATTTCCACACATTGTAATATTTCTTGTTTTTTCTACATGCATCATGCGACGTTTAGTATAACTTTCTGTCTGCTCTTGCAGTCCTTGCCAGGAATCAGACAAGACTTTAAACCCACTGCAGTCAATATAAACACAAGGCTTAAAGAACAGGAGCGTGAAGAAATGCAAACAGCAGATATGGGTCAGTGGAACATAGCAGTTTGAGAGACACCAGGCATTTCACTGTAATCCATAATTTACAGTATAACACAGTCAGCTCAAAGATGGCATAAAGCGCAAGGAGGAAGAGGCCAAGGAAGACTTGCAGCTGTACTGCACTATACAAGCAAACATCCAGTCTTTCACTGGGCTGTAGCTCAGGAGTTATAGCAGGTCGTCTACTAATCTGAAGGTTAGTGGTTCAATCCATGGCTGCTCCAGTCTGTATGCCAAAGAATCCTGATACTGAACTTGCTCTGATGTGTTCATCTGTGTGAGAATGTTAAATAGAAAGCACTTAGGTGTAGCTTGTGTAAAGTGCTTCGATTGCTCAAGTACAAAAGCACCATATATGAACCATTTCAGTATTCTGGCTTCAGCTAACTTTGGCAGATGTCAGACACACTTTGTCTATCATTAACATCAATACGATGTTAATATTCACCTTCATAAAATCTGGTAAAGCCAATTTCCTGTTCTCTGCTTTGTTAACAGTTATCTTAGTTTGAACTATTTTGGTTGATCTACTGAATTAAATCAGAATTTCTAATGGAAAACAAATACAGTTTATGGAAACCTATACAATGTGCAATGAAAAAGGTGACTGAGGGTATTTCATCACATAACAGCAAGAGATCCTCTTAGACAGCTGCATGCAACCCTGGTGTGCTTCTAACTCACACACGTACACCAAACATTAGATCAAAAACACTGCAGCCAAAGTTTTACAGGCTTCTTTGAATCTTATGTGCACCACGTGTGTTACTGCTTAATTAAACTGGGACTCTAAAGTTTGAGCGCTCCAGTTCAAATTTGTTCAATCAGGACATGTATGTTCTTTGCTTTACATCACACTCATTGAAGCATTTAAAGATTCAAGTTCAGTTCATTCTGTTGCTTCACATAAAACATAGATATACAGACTGTTTCAGACACAAAGGGGACAGGAAGAGGTTCAAACAAACAGCTGTTCTGCTTTAGGTTCTGCTTTTAAAGTTTGATTTTAGCTCCAAAACAAGAAGTCACAGCTTTACAGCTTCCCACTGTCAGCTGTTGACATTTAGAACATCAGGGGAAATTACTGTCTTATGCTTTGGAAACCATTAACAGCCCATTCACTGAAGCAAAATTATTAATTTGGTATATAAAAGCTGCAGCATCAGCTACTTTATAGTATCCCCATAAAACCACATGCAGGGTTTCTGAGTCCTAACAGGCTCAACAAATACCAGCTTATGATTAATCTCTATCCTGCTGGGAGACAAAGATTCACTTTATAGCTGTAGCAATGCATAAAGGTGTGCGTGATTAACCTTCATTACTCTCTAGCACATTAAGTATGGTTTTGTTTTGTGCTATAACCCTTAAAACTGTATCTGTGTGCCATGTTCTCAGTATTAGCACAGGCTGGGCAATGGAATTTAAGGTACATTAGCAACAAAGGCCATTATCACTACTGTCATAAAAATGACTTTATTGTCTTTAGTTTAAACACTGACACGTTCTTGTGGGGCTACTGTTTAGTTAGTGTTTTCAACAAGATAAATTACTTGTCAAAGAATATGGCCAGTTTGCTGTGGGAAGGTTGTACATGGAAATTCTGTGCATATAGAGCTGCAAATACAGGTAAGCATATCTACTGACTGTAAGTTAATTTAGGATAGATTTTTTTAACTTATTTTTTTTTAACTAGAATTTTTAGCCTCTTTTAGTTGTCTGGCCCACAAATGTTATATTCTTTGTTAGCTTAGGCCTCATTTACAATGGTTGGAAACTCCCTAGCAGTCTCTGGAAAAAATGTGCATTCTCCAACCAGTTGGTGAGTGGTTGCTAGAAGCTGTTGGTCATCGCTGAGTCACAATCAGAATTAAAATGCTGCACCAAAACCCTCCCTGAGATTGTTTAAGTCACTAGCAGACTGCATGGAAGATATTGACTTGTTTGCAAACACTCGCTACGTACCTAACCTAAGTGAAACTCGAAAAAGTGTGACACAAACTAGAAACAGAGACACTTCACTGGTGCAGCAGATACATTTTAAATGTGCAACTTTTAATGAACGGTCTCTGTTCAAACCAGTATTAAGGTCAAGCATATAATAGATACATCGGTCCACTGTGCCTATTTATAACACAGTCACGCATGCAGAAGCTGAGTAAGCTCAGTAACAGCAGAGGGAAATATTTCATTTCAAACCAAAATGAAAATTATCAAGGGAAAGCGCTTAAACAGACATTATTAACACATTTACATATAAATACACATTAGCCGCCTAGCTTAATCGTTACTAGCATAGAAGGATTGTACTTCATACTATCTTTGGTCGCTAGGAGCTTCTTGGCTTTAAAGATATGATCTCCCCTGCTGGTACTGCAGCTTATACATGCATGTTCACTTCATGATTCAGAGAGGCACAGCACGAAATGGAGTGTTTGGAGATATCTTCCATCTAAAGAAATGGCCTCCAACTAAAGATTATTTTGGTAGTTGACTAATCTGCCAATTTTTCTTCAATTAGTCAATTAGTCAACGATCATTTCAATAACTCTCATCCTGCGGGCAAACCTCCTGTTTTAGGCTCCAGTGCCTCACATGTTCAGGTCTGTGAATATCACCCTGTTGTCTCGTCTCACAGCAAATTAAAGTAATGACTTAGGAAACATATGAATGTGAAAATAATCAAATGTGTTTTTAACAATACTCAATAGGATCATCAGAAAAGAAATATTAACTACTATATACTAATACATTTACGTGGTAATAGTATATGACGTGTCGACAGTAAAATTTCACGTCGACTAATTTTCATAGTCGACATAATCGATATTGGCAACGAACTGCTGCAGCCCTACTGGTGACCACTTCACCAAGTGACAGCAAGCAACATCCCACAAACATTTGCCGAGGAATACACATTTTTCACTAATGAATGGTAGTTACTGGGGGATTGACTAGTTTCTAGTGCTGTGTGACTGGAACTTAACAACTGATTTCACGGCAACTGCCAGCAAGCAGTTGAGGAATACTTACGACCCTACCAGGTACACGCCAGCCAGTCTCTAGACTTGTGTGAATGGAGCCTTACGCAGGTCTAGCACATTCATTTTTGGCCTCTGCTGGCCAGAATTTTTTAAAAGACATTTTTCAGGTGAACTGCCAGTAGACCAGCTAAACACTTCAGTATTTTCTCTGGTATTGGAGGTAACCAAATGAAGTGAGTATCAGATTCCCATTCATGAGCATTTTTGCCACCAGTAAAGGTGATATAATATTGCATTGTATGATGATTGTATCGTAATTCACTTCTGCTGCCCACAAGTGGCCAAAACAACAGCTCTGAGGCAATTTTAATTAAGATGATTACTCATGTACATTACACCAATATTAAAGCTGTAGCACTGGTTGTAATTGTATCGGCTATAAGAATGCCTCTTATGACTTACACAAGACTACATGCTCATGTGCCAAAATATAGTCCATGTCTGAGTTTTTTTGCTGGATGAAGCAAGTGGGTCCCTTGGGTCATCTGCACGAGCCGTTTTTAGGTTTCCAACGTTCAGGCCAAAATCCTCTGGTGGGGCACATTTTTGCTTGGCAGCTCTGAGCTGCTGAAAACAGCCTGATGAGGCTCTGAGAGGAGCAGAGTGTAGTGACAGCTTATACATATTTTAAATCCACTCTTTTAGTACAGCTTCATGTTTTTGACCATTAATTTTATTATTTTTTTAACTTGTGTCCCCATTTATGTTTTATCTGATGTCTTATTGGATTTCCAGCCATCCTTAAAGCTCCTTTCTGAATATAAACCGCTGCACAACAGGTTCATGAAGAAAAAAATTAGCTTTAATCCAAAAATATCACTATAATCCACATTAGTCCAGCCCTAAAGACAGTTTTCTCACTATTAACTCAAAACCAATGTTAGTATGCTCTGCTCAATGGCATATTGTCTGGATCTCATCTGAAACGAGTGGGAAGACCTGGGTGAGGTGAGGTCAGATGTAAACTTTGGGTGGTCTGCAGCAGCAGCTATCCAAACCTCAGCCTGACCACCCTGCACTGTTTTAACACTGTAAAACAATGGTGGGCGAGGTCCTTCTGGCATGTATATCTGAGAAAGCGCAACAAGAAGACTCTATTCATGCAAATCACAACATGCTGCCTGGTAATAAGGCGCTTGGAGAGGCCATAATGAGGCTCAGCCAGCTTCTTTGCTAACAACATGTCAAAACCTCTCCCTCCAGACTTTTTCTAATAACATTTCTGCAAAGTGTAACTGCTTTAACTGACTTCCATAACAGTTTCCCACAATTTCAAGTTTCTCATTGGGAGGATTGTGTCAAAAAGGAAAGCTGTGGCTGGTATTCTCCTCTAAGCCACAGTAGAACAGACACAGATAAATGCAGAACAAGTGACCAGAGAACACACAGTAACAGTCTTTTTATTTTCATCTATTGTGAAGAATTTTATGTAAAGACTTAAAGCCTGACTGTGGAGGCAGTTCAGCTAAATAAGGCTCTCTGAAAAGAGTAATGCACACAAACCAAGTGTGTGGACAGAAACACTTGAGCAAATAAAGACTTGATGAAAGATGTACAGTATATGAGCAGAAAGCTGCATGAGTTGCAAGCTAATAGAGTTAGTAGAACCAAAATAGGAAAAAAGTGGGAGACAGTTTCCAAGAAAATATCAAGCGTATCTGGATCCAGGGACTAATTCATGCTTAGAGTGGAGGTTATTTCCAGCCTTGGTGGGGGTATACAGTCTCAGGCTGTTCTTGACTTTTAAACAAATTTGGCAGCTTGTTCATCTAATTGACATTTAAAAAATACATTTTCTATTATTGTCTAAAGTTACAGCAAGTATTACATCATCTATGAAATACATGTGCGAAACATTCAGTTTTCAATGTATTTTCTAATTTCTGAAACCTTTTTTAACTTTCATTTACCTGAAAAGTTTTAAACTCCTGACATGAACTTCAGATGTGTCCTGGACAAGAAGACAGCATAACTATCATTTTTTAAGGTGAAAGAAACCGGAGATCCCTGAGAAAAACCATGCTTAAAAAACCCCAACTCCGCACCACAGAAGGGCCCTGCACGGTTTAAAAAAAAAACTCCTAGCTTTTTGAATTTAAGAATCTGTGATTGCACAGACCAAATGACCAAAAGAAAGGTTTATCAGGAATACAATGAAACTTTAGTCGCACACTCCAGTTTTGAGTTTGAAGACCTTCCTTCATTCTGCTAGAACACTAAGATATGTCCATTGGGGACTCTTCCAGTATGACAATGACCCAAAATATATTTCCGAGGAAACAACAACGCATGGCTAAGCAAAAAAAATACTTTATGAGTGGCCTAGCCAGTCTAACAGACTTCAGTTTTACAGAAAGTCTGTTGACGGAACTGAAAGCTTTAAATTGACTGATATTCTGAATATTATATTATTCTGTCTCTCTCCATTAGAATGAAGCTACCATAAAAATAAGAGGACTATTCGTTTCTTTGAAAGTGGAGCAGACTTACAAACTCAGCAAGGATCAACTAATTATTTCCCCCAGTGTAAATGTCCCAAAAGAGACTTCTTGTCGCCTTTAACGACTTGTTTAGCTTCTAGCTTTAAAATGATAAACATCCTTAAAATTACATCTTTACAGAGCAACAAGCAATAAACTCTAAATTATTTACACATCCCATTTAACAGGTTCAAATCGTCCAATAAAACTCTGGTGCAGTGGACTGTACTGCAGGCAGCGAGGAGAGATATTTGGTCATATCTTTTGTTTTTGCTGTCTTCTCTGCGTACTTGTTTTAATGGTACTGATCCACTGTCAGCCCAGTTAAAGCCAGCCGCCCTCAGGCTGTCTGCTGCTCTGTCTTTTAAACTGTCTGCAGAAGGAGGATAAGAGGAGGAGAAGGGGAGTGGGAGGAGGCAAGTGTTAACTGCGTTGCAGCGTGAGACGATTTCTTCCGATGCAAACCAAGGCCATGAATATAGAATTATAATCACATCCGTCATTCTCCAACCTCTGCTCTCATTTCCTGTCAGGGCAGTGAGGTGGTCCATTTAAGGCCGGGCCGCGGGGAACGGCAGATAGTTGACCCTGCTGAGGCGCCTTAAGCCGATTTCACAACTTCAGTTCCACTGCAGCGGCCGGTGGGAGAAACATCTCAGCTTGAAGAAAAAAGTCAAGTCACTCAGCCTTTCCTTCACGGTCCCTGCAGAGGAAGTGCTCTGCAAAGCTGTCAACCGTGCCACTCCTTTTATTCAGCCGTTCACTTCCTGTAGGGTGGATGTCCCTCAGGAAAATGCTGGTGCCAACTGGTTTTTATTACAGATTCACAGGGAAATCACAAAGAGCCTTTGAACAGCTTATAAGGCACAGTGGGCATCTTCATTATAGAAAAACCCACAGTTTAGAAATAATGTGCTCTCCCTGTGACTCTTAGTTATGAAATGTTTTGTTTTTCCCAGACTCTCTAACTTTAATGTCCGTATGAGGTTTGTAGCATACAGAAATGTTATTAAACCTATAAAAAAAACACAACAACTTTTTTAGTGTCAGCATCCATTTCCCGCACAGCAGTTGGGGTGGAGTTATCATATGTTAAGCAAGCATCTGTACTACAACATAAACTAATTTCAATCCCAGTACAGTTTGCCTTTATAAATGACCATGCCAGTATGCTAATTATGCATGTGTAATTTTAAATTAGTTTCCTAGATTAGTAGAGCTGTCAGAAATGACAAAGAAATGCAGCAAGTGTTAATGATAACAGTCGAATCAACCACTGGATAAGAGGACAGGTACATTAACTAATATCAACTCCAACACTGCCTGTTTCACTTGGAAACATATAAGTTAGTTCCAAAGGCACCTTCACGTTCACTAGCAACAAAACATCTGCTTCAAAACCATGACAACGAGTGCGTGAGTGACTTTATGAGTGGACTCAACCTTAAGTAGGCTGATGTTTGTTAATTAGCACTAAATGTTAAGCAGACCCAAGGCTAAGAGACAGGGTGATTATTGCTTTGATGTTTACTGTCACAAAATATGAATATTTCAGAACGTCTGGGTGCACATATTTACAAGTACCACCGGTAACAGGATCTTCTGTGTTGGGTTTTAAAATCCCAACACCAGCCTGTGCACGGTGAGCTAATTAAACACGACTTCGCCTTGGGCACAAAGCCTGCTAATAAATGAAACATATGACAGATTGTGATTTTACATTAATGACACATTTATTTTATTTTTCCAGTACAAAACCGTAGGAAATTATTTTTCTGGCCCCACGTTTTTGGGTGGATTTGAACAGTTGCCAATCAATTCATATTACAGATGAAATGTCCCATTGGACTGGTGAAATGTCTGTATTGTGTACTACTCTGTGACTCTTTAATTCCAGCGTCATAAAAAAAATCAAATCCGGTTTTGCTGTTACTAACAGTGAGATTGGATTTAGCATTTTGAATATACTTGGATCACAGATTGTGGCTTGAAACAGACCCTGCCTTCCTGCTTGCTCATCATTTTTTTCCCTTTTATGCTGTTACTTTAAAAAGGAGAGTACACCATTTGTAAAGAACAGGACTGCAGTGGATAGCCACTAATGATGCTTTGGGCTATAAAACCACCTACTGTACAAGGTTAAAGATGTTTTTCACAGCAATAAAAGGAGCCCGATGACCAAATGACAGGCCTCATATTGACCGTCAGCGTAGCCTGGGCCTCTGCTATGATTTTAAGGGCGACTGCTCCTTAGCAGGAAGTGGCTGAGGAGGAAATGCCTTTGTGATGAGAGGCGGCCAGATCTCTGCTTACTCTCCCTGCCTGTTGCATTTCCTTCAAAGAGCCGCCTTCAATACATTGATAGCATCTGCTCACTTGCAATCATAGATCCTCAGGACACACCAACAAAGAAGATGGCAGAAAAAAGGGCATCATATTATGGTTTTCCTAACACAAAGCTTTTTCTTATTTCGAAATGTTAACAAAACATTCTTGTATAAGTTACTTTCTGACTAAAGACGGACTGAACAGAAACAACAGTGACTCCACCATTGCATCACATTTAAACCCACTAACACGCACAGCCATCTGAGTGTGTCTCCAGCAAGGGAGGATGAGGCAGCTGACGAGTGCTGGCTGTTAAACAAGCTCTCAGACCTTGAATTAACTTGTGAATTCATGAGATAATGAGAGAAACCCAGCTGCTGTGTTTGCAGGCAGCAGCCCTGCGAGAGATGCAAGAACACAAACACTCTCATACTGAGTCAACACTGCCGAGGCCTTGAGTGTGCGGAAACAAAGCTCCGGTATTTCATGTCCCGCAGCAAGGCAGAGCTCTGGCGCAGGGTATACACAACTGTCAGGGAGACCTGTTTCTGTGCATTTGGAGAGTCATGCTTCGCTGTCACAACTACACCTTAAAAATATTCAAACTAGGTACTGGAAAACAATTGCAAAAAAAAAAGGGGGAAGGGCTGAAAAGCGATAAATATAGCGGAGGACATGGGATGCTCTGGTATGGAGTTAACGCCAGTGTTTGCCACCATGGGACATCATACACACACAACAATAAAAAGCAGAGAGTCAAACAACAACTCAACCCTATAGGCTAACCACATTATTAAATTAATGCATGTAAGGTGAACTAGCAAACACCGTCGTAGTTACGTGCTGCTGTCCTTGTTTGATGGCAGACACTCCCTTCACCCTGGCCAAAAAGGCTAAAATGACCAAAGAAAAAGTGGAAAACAGCTAAATGAGACGGTTTTTGGACAAAGTTTGTGTTTATTCCATTGTTTAAGCACTGCTTCCAGCCAAGAGTGATACCTTATATGCCCTATAGCTACAGAAAAGGCTAACATTGTTATCTTTTTACAAAAAAACAGCTGAACATGAGAGGTTTTTGGACAAAGTTTGTGTTTTCCATTCTTTAAGCACCGGTTCGAGCACCGTTTAAGCACCGGCACCGTTTCAAAAGTACCGGTTTCGCACCGGTAATGGATAAAGCCTAAATGATACCCATTCCTATATATAGGACTGTGCGATATGACCAAAATCTAATATCCCGATATAAGACATTTCCCCACAACGATATATATCACAAAAATTTTACATTTTCGGTAAATTCTGTGAATCTCAGGCAACTCAACTTGCGTGAAGTGTTTTAAGCTGGGCGTCGTGTACCTAGAGTCGAGTGTTACATAAGTTGAAATGGCCGCAAATTTCTTTGTGAGTATTTATTACATGGCGTGCTGTGGGGAAAAGCCTGTTCTAAGGTTTATTTTTAACACCTGACGGCTCTTTTTAGCTTCTCGTCCGTAAACACTCTGCATACTATTTCACGTGATTCCGTTTATTTTGAAAAATCTCAACAGGCTCTTCAGCTTTATGTGAAAGGTTTATGTGGAAAATAAACAAGCGGATGGTGGAGCCACACGATGGTTTTATCGTCGCTGCTGCTAACGACAATGCATAAAAACAGTGGCTTGTCAGTCTGTAGTGTGGTTATATAAAATAAGAGAAAGAGAGAACTTTAAGGAATTCTACAGTGACCATCAAAACGATGAAAAAATATTGCTAGAAACAGTTTATTTTACAACACCACGAAACAAACGATAGCATAATATGAAGCAATAGACTTTTTTCATATCGTCATCCGATATATATTGTTGTATCGAACAGCCGTACTGCTATCTATAGCAATAGTTATAGAAAAAAATTAATGTATGCTGAAAAGGAGAAAAAGGAAAGCATGAGCAACAAGGAAAAAGAAGGGGTGAAGTTAAAGCATTGAAAAGAGGAAATAAGTTATGTTCCATTGCAGTAATGTTCATTAGCAGATACTGCACAAG